>NC_090301.1:69472500-70955000 GCF_039906515.1 Pseudorca crassidens
GATCTTCTTTGCTGCATGCAGGCTTTCTCTAGTTGTGGTGAGCGGGGGCTATTGCGGTGCACGCGCTTCTCATTTTGGTGGCCTCTCTTGTTGCCGAGTGCAGGCTCTAGGCGCGCGGGCTTCAGTAGTTGTGGCACACGGGCTCAGTAGTTGTGGTTTGCAGGTTCCAGAGCGCAGGCTCAGTAGTTGTTGTGCACGGGCTTAGTTGCTCCGAGACATGTGAGATCTTCCTGGACCAGGGCTCGAACCCGTGTCCCCTGCATTGGCAGGCGTATTCTTAACCACTGCGCCACCAGGGCAGTCCCAAGGTGGTAAATTTTATAGTATGTATATTTTACCACAATTTTAAAAAATGACAGCCTTATTTTTCACTCTAGTCCAATGCCAAGCATGAACCTTTTTTCCCCCTTATTATTGTTCTTAATAAAACAGCATCCAACGAATCTGAAGGCCCTTCCACATATAACTTTCTGATTCTGTGATCTACCATTCAAAAGAGAATAGGTTGTCCCCCCCCCATGGCAAATTAGATCTCTCAGTTTAGTTAGAGGTCCCTAGCCTTGTTCTACTGGTCCTTGCTCCTTCTTTCCTTAAATTAGAGTAACCACTGTACAGCCTCTCCACTACTCCACTACTCCAACCTCATACACATACACCACCACCATCACATCACCTCACATTTACAGCTTGGAAAACACTAAAAAGGAGATGTCATCATAGCCACAGCCATTTTGTGAGAATCTAGCTCCAAGGATCTTAAACACATTTTCTCATAGAGTCGTACAATTATTTCTTAAGTCAGGAGCTAATATATGTAAATCAAGTAAATCATTGACATTTTTAAAAACCCACAGACTAGCCAAAGGACGCTAATCAAAGAGCACAAAAGTCTCCTCTCTCTTTGGCTAATGTCTGTTCTAACAGGTAGCAAGAGAACTTTATTGGGTATTGAGTGTAAGAAGAACCCCTTACTTGGTATTACTGATCACTGGGGCAAGGAAAACACCCCAAACTACAGCTGGAAAACAGTTTTTAGAGATCTGTATGTAAACACATACAAATCAACATGATTTAAATTCTTTTATGACAAGCTCCACACAGAGAAGCACCTGCCCAATTAATTTTGCAACATAAAGTTTATGATTCTCATCCTATTTCTAGTTCTTTCATTTCTCAGCTATCCAGCCTATGCTATTGCCTGCTTCTCATATCTAAAGTTCAGTCTGATTGTGTTCCTTTCTCTGGAAAAAATTTTAAGTGGCTCCCTAGTACATACTGAATACTGAATTTAAGACTGAAGGATATGTCCAAGACCAACCCTATTTCCTGGTGAAACTAAACTAATAGATTTTCCCTAAAGATCTCCAGCTTTGTCAGACTTCGTGTAGCTATTTCTTGGGTCTGAAATTTCTTCTTTCCATACGTCTAAATCCATAGAATTATCTGTCTATCATCTCTGTATCATGTGGTAGAAATTAATTTTGTTGTAAATAACACAAGAAGAATAATCTTGCAAACACTGGTTGGTAAGGAAAGCAGAAAATGGAATGGAAAGAGACGGGGCTATTTTTGAAGGTAATCTGAAAGAAGTGACTTTTGATCTGGACTCCAAAGGACGTGCTAAAAAAGTCATTTCCACACAGGTGGGCAGATTTCCCTGATTAGGTGGAGAGCAAGGAGGGCGCTGAGCAAAAGAATAAATACCTTTGTACTTCCTTTACTTATCCTGCAGAGCTGAGGGCAAAGAGTAAGATCTGTTCAGCTTCGTCCCAACCCCCCAGCCCTACCATCCTCCCTCTCTCCTTTCTTTCCACACGCAGCAAGATCCCGTTTTCCCCTCGCCTCCAGTTCCAGCAGGCAAGAAGGAAAAGATCTTATGTTACTTTTTCTTCATTTGATTTAATTTTTGCATTTATTCCACCAACACTTATTGACTACTGATGTGTTCCAGGCATTTTACTAGGCACTAGAGAGAGAAGGATGGAAGAGAAAGATAAAAGAATAAATGGGGGCTTCCCTGGTGGCGCAGTGGTTGAGAGTCCGCCTGCCGATACAGGGGACACGGGTTCGTGCCCCGGTCTGGGAAGATCCCACATGCCGCGGAGCGGCTGGGCCCGTGAGCCATGGCCGCTGAGCCTGCGCGTCCGGAGCCTGTGCTCTGCAACGGGAGAGGCCACAACAGTGAGAGGCCCGCATACCAAAAAAAAAAAAAAAATTGGATAACCAACAAGGCCCTACTGTATAGCGCAGGGAACTCTGCTCAATATTCTGTGACAACCTAAATGGGAAAGGAATTTGAAAAAGAATAGATACATGTTGTTAGCCAACTACACTTCAATATAAAATAAAAAGTTAAAAAAAAAAAATCCCATGAGTAGTGAACTTAGACTCCATGGTGCTTCTCCCATTGTTCGGTGTCTCTCCCTCAACACACACATATAGCTACATAAGAGTTCGCCACAGCCAGGCAACAGAGGAGGGAAGAGGCAGCCTTATGCAAAGTAAGCTGGCACCTGTCAAAAGTGATGGCTGCTACCTTACGGCCCCTCTCAGGCATGCTCCGAAATCTAGTAGAAAGAGAAATCATCCTGACAGACAGAACTTGGAGTAGTACATCTGTTTTCCATTTTTCATGAAACAAGAGATGGCCTAATATAGGATTTACACTGACTCATAGGTGGCGGCTAATGTGTTGGCCAGCTGGTACCTTAGGGACTTGAAGAAAACAAGATTGAAAGACTAGTGACAAAGAGGTCGGGGGCGGTGGGGGTTGGATTTAGGAAAGAATCTCTTGAAGTTGGCAGTTGTGTTTTGTGGAATACTTTCCAGAGAACAAGATGATCTGCCCCCATGGATGCCAGCCATCTTCTCCCAGCTTCCTGGGGGCTTGCGGAAAGTATAGTGTCAACGGTGTAGGTATGGAGGTCAAGCATGCACTCAACTGTACTGACTTGCCTCCTGCATTTTGCTGAGTATAGAAACTGGTGAAAGCAGAGACCAACACTGAGCCCCCAATGGCACCATTCCCTGTTGTCCTTGTCGGACAGCCTCTCTTCCCAGCTCACATGCTACTATAACACTATTGACTCACCTCCCCAACAACTGTAAGAGGGAGGAGGAAATGGATTTGAGAAATACTTGTGAAGGCAGAAGAGAGGAATTGATGGTCACGTGAATGTAGCAGGAGAGTGGAGAAGAGAAACTGAGATGACTCAAGCCTTTAGTTTTTGTAACTGGTGAATGGGGTCACTTTTTTTTTTTTTTTTTGAGCTGTGTTTTTATTTTTATTCTATTATTTTTTTAACATCTTTATTGGAGTATAATTGCTTTACAATGGTGTGCTAGTTTCTGCTTTATAACAAAGTGAATCAGCTATACATATACATATATCCCCATATAATGAAGACAGAGATGATCAGAGAAGGGGTGAGGCTGATGGAAAGGAGAAAGAGCTCAGTTCCAGCCTCTGGAGCTCGGTGTGAATGAGGGTGTGTGTCATAAGCAACTAGTAGCCAGAGGGGAAAAGATCCCTGAGCTCAGAAGCAATGTCTGGGTTGGATATAAAGGATGGAAACTGGAATTTATTCATAATCATGTGTTAATGTTCCATAGGACTTTGCACTTTTAACCTTTTACCTCTAACTTTGGACAGAGAGGCTTTGCAGCTGAGTGAGCAAGCAGAAGAGGCCTTTTAGGGAGTACTTAATCCACAAGAGAGGAAGTAAGCATAGAGGAAGAACCTAACTGCAAAGGTTCACCTGTGGTTTTCAGACTGAAAGTGCCAAGTGCACAAATATCATCTATCTTGGTCCCCCTTCTCTACCACCAGCATCTAGATGAGACTCTGACACTTTGTATCCACTCAGATATTTGTGGAATGGGTGAAATAAATAGGAGGGTGTGGGGATGAGTGAATGAAGAAAAAAAGGAAGGAGTGAAGGAACCTACAGGGCATCCTGGAGGAAGGGAGGAAGAAGCCACACCTGACCTTTTCCCTTTTCCCAAAAATCCTCTTTGCAGGACTGAAAGATGAAAGGCCCTGTGGAGTAGTGGTTAAGAACATGGACTCTGAATTCAGGCTCCACGACTTCCTAGCTGCCTGGACTTGGCCAAGTGACTTAACCTCCTGTGCCTAGGCTTCCTCCCTGTAAAATAAACACATAAATGCTTAGAGCAGCTCCTGGGAAAAAGTTAAGTTCCACATAAGTGTTAGTGTTATTATTTTTGGCATCTTGATGGGAAGGTAAGCCTGCAAGACAAGCCAGAAATCCCCTGCGGAGAATGAATCCAGACACAGCCTCTAAGTGCCACCCACAAGTGATCAATCACTTTTTCTCTCTCTTGGCCTTCCAGAAGCTTTAAACACCCCAGAACTCCCCAGCATATCATTCACTGGCAAAGGACTGAGGCCTGGGTTTTAGCTTCAGCTGCCAGCGGTGAGCTGTGTGTTTGCAGAACCCCGTGCCCTCTCTGGGCTAGGTCCCCTTGCCTGCTCACGCGAGGTTGCGGGAACTGAGAGCAGAGGTCCCTTTCAGTTAAGGCCGACCATGGTCTCCCGCCGGGCGGCAGCAGGTCTGCAGCCTCAGGGCTCGGCATCGGATGCCAGGCGCTGGCTAGACGCTGCTCGGGCGGTCACACCCCTCCTGCGCGCCCAGCAGACATCCCGTGCCCGGCGCGCCCGTAGGGAGGTGCCTCTCGGGCGTCCCCCGGCCGGGACGCCACTGCCGGGGCCCGGCGCGCCTTCGCTCGCAGCCTGCCCGCGGCCCTTTATACCCAGCCGGACCGGCGCTCACTAATGTTTAACTCGGGGTTCAAACTTGGGAGCGCCGAGTGACTGCGCGCCCGGAGCTGCGGAGCCGCACGCGCGTCCGGGAGGCTCGCCTGACTTCTGCCTGCGCTCCCGCTCCGAAAGCTTAGCTCTGAGGAGACGCCGACCATGAAGGTGAGTGAGTAGCTGGCCTCCCCCCACCCACCCGTCCCAACAGCCCCAGGGGCGAGTTGTAGGTGCCTTTTCACCAAACTCTCCCCAGATTGCCCCCAAAGCTTCCGGGTCGAAACCAGGGGCTCTCATTAGGCGGAAGCTTCAGGGCCACGCTCTGACAGGTGAAGGGACGCCCCAGGGCTCTCGCCTAGCTCTCGGGCCCGCGGGCTTTCTGCTAGAACCCAGGCACCGAGCCTTGGAGAACCTGGAGGGCCACCCGCAAATCGCACGCCTGAACCCTCACTTGGCTTCTGAGTTGTAGGCCTAGAGAAGCAAACAATTAAAGTGTCCAGAGGCCAAAAGTTCAAGGGAGACAGCTCTTGCAAGCTCCGACTCGCGCGCTCCAAACCCTCCCATCCCGCGGTGCCTCTCTCCCAGTGCGCGCCCGTCGGCAAACCCCGCTGCCTCGGGTGCAGCCCAGGCCCCTACCCTCTTACCCAGACCGGGGCCAAGCGGCTGGCTCTAACTGGACGTGATCTGCCCGGCTTGCAGACACCGTGGAAGGTGCTCCTGGGACTGCTGGGGATCGCTGCGCTCGTCACCGTCATCACCGTGCCTGTGGTTCTGCTGAACAAAGGCAGTAAGTTTAAAACATTTGAAAAAGATAAGACAGTTGGAGACCGGGATCAGGTTCTATTTTACCACACCAAGGAGACCTAGGGATTTTGCTGGGGACTGGGTGGGATCGGTGTGCCAGGTCGTCGCTGAGGCTTTGCTGGCGTGGTCGCCGCTAGATTCGCTTCGTTGGTCTCCAGTGTTTAGGCTACGAGAGCCTTGCACCTGCCACGTCTTGTGTATGGCAAATACATACTTCCTGAAAATAAAGAGAAGTTTTAAGATTTCTTTATGTTAAATTTGAATTTAGTACCTTTTGAATGTAAATTAAAAAACAAAAACAAAAACAACTTTCGTGGTTGTGATTTTCAAAGGAAAAAAGGCAGTGTTCAAAAATCCCAAACAGCAGTAAGGATGTCATAAGGGGAGGGAAAAAAATAAGAAAGCAAGTCCCCAAATAGTTTTGAGAAAAGATAGTGCTTGGGGAGCCCAGGGGGTTTTCCTTCAGGGATGATGGAAATCCATCAGTTGGAGTGTTGGGATGCCAGAAAATAACTATTTGACCACTTATAGAAGTAAGTATTTCAGAGTTAAATCATAAAGCTGGTATCCATGGTAATATTCAGAGGAGGTGGGATCAATGATGTTTGGTGGATTCTTTCATTTAAATCCACCTTGGTTCCTTTTAGCTTGCCTCACTGCTCCGGTTTAGTCCTAGCTCTTAATATAAAACATTCATATAATGAAATACACACCATTGGATGCAAACAAGTGAGAATAACTAGTTTGGGTCTCCACTGGCCCTACTTTCCTTTTAAATAGTAACTTTCATGTAAGTATTCACATTCTAGTCAACCAACTGAGGTGTGTTCTCTGATGGTCTAGTCAACCAGGAAGTGTGTAGACAGTGCTTATATACTGAGGGGCCTTATCTAGATTTCAGGTGACCATTCAGAATTAGTTTGTAGAACCATCAAAAATCATGTTTGGCCGGCAATTTCAGGGCCAGGGCAAAGGTGCCAGAGGTTAAATAACTGAGTGTGTTGACCTATTGATAATGATTTTCAGTTACTTAAGACAGCCATGGTTACCGCCAGTTTAGACTATTAAATGGCAGGCATCTGTCCACTCTTTTGACTCTTTGTTGTGAATTGTTAAAATATAACTGCTTTCATAAAGTGGTACTTTGTATATTTAAACAACCACACACACAAAGCCTTCCTGTGGAAAAAGGACGGGTCACCCATACAATCAGTAAATATTCACATGACCTACATTATGTTCCAGGAACTGTGCTAGTTGCTGCAAATCCAAAGATTAAATTTTATAAATAAAGAGAGCCCCGACCTCAGGAAGTTTATAATCTAGTGGGAAACAGATACACAAACAAATCAAAGTAACCTGGATAATCCATTCATCTCTAATATATTGCTGAGGCATCCTTGGAAGAAAGGGTAAAAGTGTAATTATCAGAACTTCCCTTCGGAAAGTTGAAAGGAACACTAAACTTGGATAAATAAGCCACTGAAGATGGCAATGTAATTGGTTAGGGGCCTGGGTCATCTATCTGCCTTCCATGGGGTTTGGTTAAGTTAACGACAGGGATTTAGTTTGGCTGGGTGGGGCATACAGACTTGGGAGGGGTTATCTTACCATTTCCCTTAAACCATACTTAGCCTCTTCTCCAAATGAAATTTGAACAAAGATTCCAAGGACATTCTCTTGACAGGGACTTCCAGAGAGGTTCACATGTCTAGGTCTAACTATTATTATGATTCAGTGAGAAAATTTAGGGAGGCTTAAGCAAACTTTCTCAGGGGTTAAAAGGATCACTTCTGGGAAAGTGTGGGAAGACTTCTCACAAGAGATTTTTTTTGTGTGTGGGGAGGCCTGAAAAGTTAGTATCAGTTCCTGGAGATAAGTTTTTCCAGAAAACGTGAATGAATTGTGAGTCATCATAGAGACACAAGATCACATCCTCTATCTGGGAACATAAGAGGACTCCTAGCAAGAGAGAAGTGTGAGCAGCAGGATGATGGATAACTCTAGCATGCCTGAACTGTGGGGCATGACAGTGGGAAGGTGGGCTGACATGGGGCAAGGCTGGAGAGGAAGGAAGGGAAGTATCCCAGGAGACTGATGGCACAGAGCAGCATTTGGAAGCTATAGAGCTACTCAGAAATGTGAATGATTAGACTTCCGTAATTGGAAACATAGGGAGTAAGGGGGTAGGGTGGCTAAGAACCACTCTTGGAATACTGGGTGGAGATGTGGTATCACTGTGTGTTTTATTTACACTTACACAATAAGTTATTTCTCTTCTCGCATTTCTTAATAGGAATGTATGTATATTTGAGGAGAAAAGGGAAATTATCTTGCTTCAACTCCAGCCTTATCATAAGGAACAAAGATAAAAGCTCAGGAATGCAGTATTTTTGCTAAATCAGCAATACCATTCCTGGGCTGTGCCACCATGAGGGACAGTCTTTTTACAAAGGATCCAGAGTCATCACCCAAGAAGTGTCCTTCATATTGTCGACCTAGGTTTTCAAGTCAAACAAAACCAGAAAGGAAGAGAGGAAGGGAAGTGGGAGAGAGGAAATATAAATGGAAAGGAAAGGAAAGGGGGGGGGAAGAAGAGAAAGAAAGAAGGAGGAAAGGAAGAAAGATTTTGATAGAACAACAAAACAAAGTCTTAGATTGTGTGGAAAGCAAAGAAATAAAGAGCTAAGAAAAAAAGAGGAAGAAATGAGCAAACCCAGGCTCATCCCCTGAGAGGTTGGTTTAAAGGTTAAGTGTTTCCGTATGAAAAGCTGACTTTAGCAGGACTCTGGACACACCCAGAGTAGAGAGAGAGAGACCGAGACAGAGAGAGATGGAGGTGTAAGCGTAATACTGTTAATGAATTGTTTTAGAATAAAAACTCCTCGAGGTCAGGAATTATGCATTTCACAAAGCAAAATTAAAAGTTCATCTCCTTCTGTATATATGATAAAGGATCGTATTTTGTTTTAAATCCCTCAAGTATCCTAGTAGAGAAGGATATTGCGTATTTGGACATTCAGTTTCTCAGAGAATCAGCAATAAAATGTATAAAAATAATTTACTCACATTGGAATTGTAGAAATCTTCTTGGCCTAGAGGCAATAAAACCTTCTCAGTCAGCATTTGTGATCCCTTTAATTCCCTCTTTACATCATATTATAGGCTGAGTTTTTTGTTTGTTTGTTTGTTTTTTGTGGTTCGCGGGCCTCTCACCGCTGTGGCCTCTCCCGTTGCAGAGCACAGGCTCCGGACGCGCAGGCTCAGCGGCCATGGCTCACGGGCCCAGCCGCTCCGCGGCATGTGGGATCTTCCCAGGCCGGGGCACGAACCCGTGTCCCCTGTATCGGCAGGCAGACTCTCAACCACTGCGCCACCAGGGAAGCCCTAGGCTGAGTTTTTAAAATAACTGTCAAATAGTTTCATTATTGAGTTTTGTCATTTGTCAAGAGAGTTTTCTTATTGGGTTTTGTTATGGGACAGAGACATATCTGTTCTTCTTGTGTTCTTTCCACTGCTGTAGCAGTAAATTTCCTCAATACCTTCTTTCAGCACATAGGAAATTTGACTGCTTAGCCATCCACCAGTAATAAAAGAAAACCCAAATGTGAAGGAGACAGGAATAATCAGAGAAAGAAAAGATAACATCTATGAAGTTTGCCTGAGGAAGTCCAGGATCTATTCCAGGTTTAAAAGCACAGAAATGAGCCTGAATGAAAGCTTTGTATATTTCAGAGGCCAGGTTCTAAACAGAGAGCCCTGTAAAAGCTCGAGTTGACTCCAGCTCGCTCAGTTATCAAGCTTTGCCGAGTGCTCCTGAGGTCAGTGGGTTGGTCTTTTTCAGGCCAGCTATTTTGGCTTTTGGTGCCCCAGCTATAGCATATCCTTAAATTTCTCTATCTTAGGCATCTTGCCTCTCATCTTAAAAGCGATCAGAGAGAAAAAGGGAAGACTCTTTGCCCAACTGATGCTTAGAGAAAAATGACATCAAGAGACTGGCTAGAGCTGGATCAGTGTACTTGAAATTTTAAGACTTAACAAAGTGCTGAGCCTAAGGAATGTAACTGTAAGTACCTGCAGGACCCCCTTCCTTGAGGAAGAGAAGGCACAAAGATGTAATAATAACCAACACGGATTCACTCTGTGCCAGGTATTGGGCTGAGGGCTTTCAATACACTTCTCCTTTGATCCTTATAGCAACCCTTTGAGAGAGGTTATTGTCTCCACTTTTACAGAAGATTTACAGAAACCTTGAGAGGGTGCTTTAGTTATTTATTACTGCATAATGAATTGTTCTCAGACTTAAAACAACAAATATGTGTTATCTCACAGTCTCTATGGGTCAGGAATCTGTCAGAGGCTTAGCTGGCTGTTTCTGGCTGAAGGTCCCTCATGCTGCTTCAGTCAAGATATCATCTGAAGGCTTGACTAGGGCTGGGGGATCTCCTTCCAAGCTCTCTCATGTGGCTGTTAGCCAGAGGCCTCAGTCCCCTGTAAAGGATGGGTTTTTCCAAAGAGTGCCAGGGCAGCTGTCTTCCCTTAGAATGAAGGATGTAAGACAGCAACTGAGTAGGGAGCCTCAGAGCTTTTTTGACCTAGCCTCAGAGGTGATGTGCTATCACTTCTGCCGTATTCTATTGGTCACACAAAGCAACCCTGATACAAAGTGAGAGGGCGTTACACAAGGGCATGAATATTGGGGTGGAGATCATTGGGGCCATCTTGGAGGCTGGCTACCAAAGTTAAGGAACTTGCTCAAAGTTTCACAGAGTTGGCGTTTCACGCTAAGGCACCGTGCCTCTAGAGCTGGTACTTTGTGATCAGGTATAAAGTTAATGTGGCCATATTAGCATAAATGTTACAACTTCCTATTTATATGCCTATATTTAATTTCATGACTGCTAATCCCTGGGTGCCAGTGTTCTGGGAAAAAGTGCCTGCTGCTGCCTCTATTCCTACACAGAGCTGTAGAGGAGCAACAACTTCCAGCCCAGGACTGACATCCCACTCTTTTGACTGGTCTTATTAAGTGTTTTCAGTGGCAGTAGCAGATGCAGATTGAGTACTTGCACTGGATTACACTTGTTTTGTTTCCAGTGTATACTGTGTTATTTCATCTGATCCTCACAAAACAATCCACGTCAGAGGAGGTATTAATTTCCTGACTTGTTACCCTTAAGAAACTGAGGTATAAAAGTTTAGTGCTTTGTGAGGAAGTACTAGAACTTGGGAATTCAAATCTTGTAACTTCTAGCCTTCCCTGAGTCTGCTGGTTTCCATGAATAACTGTTTTAGAGAAATGTTTTGGTGGAAACTTTTGTAACTTAAAGATTAATCAGGCTTCCCTGGTGGCGCAGTGGTTGAGAATCTGCCTGCTAATGCAGGGAACACGGGTTTGAGCCCTGGTCTGGAAGGATCCCACATGCCGCGGAGCCACTAGGCCTGTGAGCCACAACTACTGAGCCTGCGTGTCTGGAGCCTGTGCTCCTCAACAAGAGAGGCCGCGATAGTGAGAGGCCCGCGCACCGCGATGAAGAGTGGCCCCCGCTTGCCACAACTAGAGAAAGCCCTCTCGCAGAAACGAAGACCCAACACAGCAAAAATAAATTAATTAATTAATAAACTCCTACCCCCAACATCTTATTAAAAAAAAAAAGGAACCTATTAAAAAAAAGATTAATCACTGCTTTATGGCTTGATGCTAACCCTTGCATTATTGTAAATCAATTATCTTGTAAATATTTTCACCTTTAGTCTTCACAGGTCCATTATGACTTCCCCAAAAGGGCGTGTCTCTCAGAGAGCAAACTGAAACCACAAAATTAGCACTTCTGTGTTAGCTGTTTTAGTTTTGCAGTTTTGTATGGTACTTCAAAATTATAACTTCCTAGGAGATTTCTTCAAACTTAATGATAAACCATTTGCTTTCGTTAACTGTCCACATTAATGAGCACATTTCTTCATTATTTGGTCCACTGGGGAAGCAAGTAGACCCATGAGCTTAGGTCACGTGTTTCAGCATCTAAGGCCCAGGAAGCCAAGGTAATTTAAGGCAGAGCCAAAGCCAGCAGGGACTTTGTTCCCAGCAACCTGAGGGCCAAGGTGGCTTAGGATGTGCAACAGAGAAAGAAGGGCAAGGGGGGTGAATATTAAGTGGGTAACACCACCCACCCCTTCCCTGACTTAACTGTGGGTCCCGCCAAACTGGCTGGGTGGCCCCTGCATCCTTAACACCGTCTCTGTGGGGCTGGGACCCCATCTTCTTATTTTCCTCAGTTGTTTTAAAGCCAGACCTGCTCAGGTCCATGAATATCATGGATGGCTCCCATTTCCCTATTATTTTCCTTTATTCTTTTATTCCAGGCAGGAAACTCTTGTTGTATGAGATTTAAAGCCTTTGAAGGGCTAAGGCCAGAGGCGATATTTGTGAACTTTCCTGTGTGTACTGAATGCTTACTGCATGGCAGCTGTTGTTGCAGGTACAAGGGATGAGGCTCTAAACAGTAGAGGCAAAGAGCCTGCTCCCATGGGCCTTTACAGTCCTGGGGCGGGCAGATAGTAGGCAAGCTGAGTACTGTCTGAGTACTTTCAGACAGTGATACAGGCTAGGACAAAAATAAAGTGTGGTCAAGAGGATGGAGGGACACAAGAAGGAGTTTCTCTGTTTCAAGCATGAGTGTGGCATGATCTTGTTTCTCTTTTAAAATGCCTCTGACTCTGGTATAGATAATGGTGGAGGGTGGGAAGTGGATTATCCAGGTGAGAGATGATGCCAGCTTGGACAGGGTGTTAGCAAGGGAAGGAGCAGAGATAAGGATGACTCCTTGAACAGTTGGCTGGCTAGCCCAGGTGGAGACCTTTTTCTTGCCCTCATGGCTCTATCCTTCCCAGAAGAGCTAATCTGCAGTGGTCCCTCCAGTTCCCTCACCCTACTGGATACACTTCCTCTTTCCAAGGCAGGTCTCGGGGAGGGCGTTCTACATCATGCACCCAGCATGTCAGCAGAAGGTAATTCTCTAATTCAGCAAATATTTATTGAACATTTTCTACGTTAGGCACTTTGTTGGTCCCTGGAAATATAAAAATAATACACATGGCCCTTGCCCTCAAATAATTCTTAATCTTAAAGGAAACATAAACATGAACTATAATAAAAAGAGCTAAGTGTCCTTCTAGTAAATGATCAAAGTGCTGTGGAAGCTCTAAAGAGAACATGATAAATGCTGCCCAGGGAAGTTCATATATGGAAACCAACCAAGCTTAAAGGGTTAATAATTAATGGGCCTGAATACAACCTTTCCGATCTCGGAGCCATCAGACTGGCTCCCAGGCATGCAGTTCACCTACATGTTTAGCCCTCAACAGTTTACAGCCCCGACCCCCGATTCTGTATGCAGTTTACGTCAGAGAGAATACTTTTGGCTGCACGTAACAGAATACCTGGCCCAAAGTTGTTTAAACTATAGACTCTTATTGTTAACATCCGTAATTGGAAGTGCAGAGGTAGGGCAGTTCTAGAGTTTGTTAACGCAGTGGTCCCACAGCTTCCTCCAGCGCCCAGAGTCTGCGTCTTTCAGCTCTGCTGGTCTCACACTGTTACTTTCGTTCTCAAGCTTGTCCTCTCAGGTCGAGCATGACTGCTGCTGCAATGCCTCATTTGTCACACAGCCATTTCACAAGGCAGGGAGGATGCTGTTCCTCATTCATAGTCTGTTCTATCAGGGAGGAAAACTACTTCCACAAGTTCCCTGGCCCAAGGCAGACTTTCCCTCGTGTCTCCTTGGCCAGATCTGGGTCATTTGTCTATTCTAAACCCATCTCTGGCAAGGGGAAAGGATTACCAAGCTTGGACTAGATTAACCAAGACTCACCTTTCTGGGACCAGGAGGGAGCTCCTTCCTCAGCCCTTGGAAGGGGAAAGGGAATTACCTAAGTTGAACTGGAGATTCTAAAAGGAAGAGATGGGAGGTCTATGCAAGTGTATCAGATAGTTTATGATTGCTCATTTTTCATTACATTGGAAAAATTTAATTTACTAACAAAAGAAAATAGATGTCAAGCCAGCTCTGATCTCCAAAGAATCCAATCATATAACTCTCTCTCTCTCTTCTCACTTTCCTTCCTACCCAAACGAGTTTATTGTAAAGCAGGGTGTTTTGACGCTGCCTTTTTGGTCCTGAAGGCATTTTGAGCCCAGCACTTGCTTTCTGTTGTTATCCAAAATGATTGAGAATAGGGAAGAATTGAGTTTGCAACATTTAAGATACAAATCTGAGAAAACGGAGGGGGTCAGAAACATCTGAGGGAAACTACTCTCAATTTTCTCATATAAACTGTTGTATTTTATCCAATTCATAATGGGAAAATGTGGCAGAAACAGTTAACATAAAACAAAACAGTCAACGTAAAGAAGTTTAAAAATACATGGTAAAAGTTAGACCTGTAAAAATTGACCCAGGAAAGTAGCATTTGAAATAATCTACATGGTAATCATTTCATTAAGATTAAAATGGTTTGACTGGACTGAAAAGAAAATCCTGAACTCCACAAAAATCAAGCAGCCCCTTCGTACTAGCTGGTGATCCCCACGCCCCGAACCCTACCCCGTGCTCCCCCGCTGCTCCCTCGCGTACTCATGTGTCTCCTCTCCCCAGACCTCCAGCACCTCCCCACGGTCATTCTCAGCTTACAGCCAACCTTGCTTTCTATTTTAAGGAGAAAACTAAGGCTATTAGGAGAGAAGGTCCTCAATTCCCACCAGCCCCCTCTCAGCACCTGCCCAAGGCCAAACCCTTCTTTGTACACTGACCTCATCCTCTTTCACTTACTAAGAGATGTGGCTGCAGCTATTTCCTCTGCCCACTGCACTGTCATTTCCCCCTCTCTATATAAATAAGCTGTAAATCTCTCACATCCTGAAAGAAAGGGAGGGAGGGAAGGAGGGAGGGAGGGAAGGAGGGAGAGAGGAAGATCCTCTCTGTACCCCACATCCCTGCCCACCTCCCAGTCCCTTGCCCTGCTCCCTTTACCAAAAAACTCCTGGAAGAGTTTTCTATTTTCTTTGTCTGCTGTTCCTCTCCCGCTCCCTCTTAAACTCACTGGCATGAGGTTTATCCTCACCCGTCACTAAAATGTTTGGCTCTGCTCGCGTCAAAGTCCCTAACCTCTGTGTTGCTGAGTCCAGGGCTCAGTTCTCCCTCTGAGTCTCCCATTCCCTGTCAGTTGATCATGCTTCTTCTCCCCTCCTCTGTGTTTCCACTCTCTCCTAGATTTTTCCTTCTGCACCTCCACATGCTCCCTCCCATTCTCTGTAGGGGCTCCTCCTCCTGTCTGACTTCTATTTTTAACATCTTTATTGGAGTATAGTTGCTTTACAATGGTGTGTTAGTTTCTGCTTTATAACAAAGTGAATCAGCTATACATATACATATATCCCCATATCTCCTCCCTCTTGCATCTCCCTCCCACCCCTCTAGGGGGTCACAAAGCACTGACCTGATCTCCCTGTGCTATGCAGTTGCTTCCCACTAGCTATCTATTTTACATTTGGTAGTGTATATATGTCCATGCCACTCTCTTACTTCGTCCCAGCTTACCCTTCCCCCTTCCCGTGTCATGTCTGACTTCTGACCTTGGACTCCAAGGCTTCATCCTAGAACCTCTTCCTTCTTTCCCCCAGGTGATCTCATCTACTCCCATGGCCTTAAACACCATCTATAACCTGACAACAACACCCAAATTTATATCTCCAGACCAGACCTCTTTCCTGAACTCTATATGCATACGTGCAACTATTAAGTGGACATCTCCATTTTGATGCTATTAGCATCTCAAAGTAACATCTCCCAAAACTTTTTAATCCCCTCAAACTTATTCCTCCCTTAATACATCTGGTCTCAGCAAATAGCAATTCATTTGTTTTTCAGTTACTGAGGCCAAAATGCATGCAGTTCTCAACTCCTCTCCCTTGTTCACACTCAACATCCAATCGGTCAGCAAATCCTATCAATTTGGCCGTATCTCAGCACCTCCACTACTACCACCCTAGTCCAAGACGCCATCACCTTTCACCTGCATTACTGCAAAAATCTCCCTATTTCTCTTCTTACTCCCTGCAGTGTATTCTCAATACAGCTGGCAAGATAACTGTGATAGACAGAATTCTAAACTGATTCCCCAGATTTCCTCCCTGCCCCGTGTGCTAATCTCTACCTAATCTCTGAGATTGTGGATATAATGGATTTTATCCTGGTGGTTAGGTGACATTATATGATGGCATAATCAGCTTTAAGAAAGGAAGATGACCTGGGTGAGCCTGATCTAATCACATGAGCCCTTAAAAAGCAGAGTTTCTCTAGCACTTAACCGTGACACTTAACATCCTAACAAAGGCATTATTTATTTACTGTTTGCTCCTATGTCTCCCCCCCATTAGAATGTAAGCTTCATGAGGGCAAGAATTTTTTGTTTTGTTCACTCATACCTCTAGTGCTCAGAACATTGAAGAACAGAGTGGGTGCTTTCCTAGAGCTGTCGTAACAAATACCATACACTGAGTGGCTTAAAACAACAAAAATTTATTCTTCCACAGTTATGAAGCCCAGAAGTCCAAAATCAAGGTGTCGTCAGGGCCACGCTCCCTCTGAAGGCTCCAGGGAAGAATGCTTCTTTGCTTCCTCCAGCTTCTGGTGGTTACTGGCAACCACCTTGACTTGTAGCTTTATGACTCCAATTTCTCCTTTCATTGTCACATAGCCTTCTTCCCCTTCTGTCTCCACATGGTCCTCTTCATTTTCCAAGTCAGCAAAAGCATATCTTTGCATGACCTTCTTATAAGGACACTCCCTAATCCCGTACGACCTCATCTTAACTAATTACATCTACAAAACCCCTATTTCCAAATAAGGTCACTTTCTGAGGTTCCCAGTGGACATGAATTTTGGGGGGTGGGGAAACTATTCAACCCAGTACAGCTTGACAAACATTTGGTGAATTAAAGAAATTATCTTAGAGCTCATGTAAAAACATATTTTTGATGAACATTTTTTAATGTTACTTTAATTCTGATTAAAATTCTTATATTCCTAACTATGGGGTCAAGTCATCCACTACTAGATCACGCATACCTATTTGTAGAGTATAGTGCCAGCAGCTGTTTGATAAAATAAATTCATCCTTTCAGCTTACTTACAGACCAGTGGAGACATGACTGTTCAGATTAAATATTTACCTAATGATAGAAGATTACTTGATTAATTGGCAAACTATATGGTATAGAAAATAAGCATTGAAGAAGATGTTGTTGTAGCAAAGTGTAGTGTACGGAGTGAGGGGTAGTTCCAGAGGCATGAGGAGGGACCATGAAAAACTGAAGGCCACAGATGCGGATTGTTTATTTGAGAAGTAGGCTGATAAATACAAGAAGAGAAATGGGAAGATGGCTGCCGGAGCCCACAGGGTCAGTAAGTATTTATTTGATATGGGTACACGCTGTGCATGCTTATGGACGAAATGAAGATACTGAGAAGAGATGGAGATGGAGGGAGAAGAGATGAAACAGAGCCCCTAAGAAATCAAGAGGGCCAGGATCTGAGGCCCGGGGCAGGTCCGCTTCTGCCACCAAGTGCTGAGGGAAGGGTTAGAGAGTGGAGGAAGGGACAGACAGGAGTGGAAAGCAGAGTAACAAACAAGCCCCTGTGGTGGCTCTAAAGGAGGAATCGCTGAATCTTTTCATCGGACAAGTTCCCACTCTTTTGAAAATGTGTACTGCAGGGCCTGAGTTATTCAAGATTTTATGTTTAAGATCTAGGAAACATGAAAAAAAAAAGGTGTGGGGGGAGAAAAGAAACCTATTATAAAGCTTGCATGGCTACTTTTTATGAGTGTAGGGAAAAGATGATGAGAGTTACCAGTTGTACCATGGAAGAGAGGAGGAGGGGAGTACAACCTTCTTTCTCAGAAAGTGTCACAGAGTTGCCATCCTTAATAACACTCCAGAGAGAAAATTCTAGGGTTTTCAGAAAGAATTGATGCCCCTCTGATTTCGGAACACTAGAACAAATTATGTTCTAATGTAACCTACCAACTGTCCCAGGTCCAAATGATACTACCAAGCTGCCTGTTTAGATTATTTGCCAAGATTGAATCCAGACACTTCCAGAAAGTCTAATCCATCTATGCTAACTCACAAAAACTGCCAACAAGCATTTACCATGTACCTCACTCTGCTGCATACTTAGGTTGTTCAGAGCAGTGGTTATAACCGCAGGCTTCAGAACCCTATGGCCTAGGGCTTACTAGTCATGAGACTTGAGTCTGGTTACTATCTGCATCTCAGTTTCCTTACCTGTAAAATTGGGATGAAAATAAGTTAATAAGTGTACAATGCCTAGAATAGCCCAGCACATTGGAAGGTCTCTATAAGTATCTGTCATGACTACTTTTTATATATTTTTAATTAAAAAACATTTTGTTAACAGTCCCAGAGACAGGCATTATAATAATACTTGTTTCACACTCCTGAAAGTTCTGCTGGGTGAATGCTGGAAAGGGCAATTTCTATGGCAGTTTTGTTTTCCAGTGATCATTTTCCTCACCTCCTGGCAGACAAACAGTTGTCACAGAGAGTAGCCTTGTTGATAATGCCTGTAAATCTTTCTGGAAAGTTCTTCAGTGACTTGGTATTAGAGCTTTCAGCTTCCCCAAATGCTGATGTTCTCTAATCAGTTTTCTCTCCAAACTAATCATTTCTAGCTTGCACTGTGACCTCCCAGTGATGTCTCACTACAACTACTACTGCTAAAAACTAGCCCTTTGCTAAAATAGTTGCTTGTTTCACGGGCCTGTGGGTCATTTATTTATACAGTTAAGACGTTTCCACCTTTCAGCTGTTTCTCATCCCCTTGGATTACACTGGCTTAATGTCAGTGGACATAGTGGGGTGTAAAAGCCTTGTCAATAGTAATTATGGCCACTGTTATCCAGTCCTGATTATTCCCAGAAGAGTCCTAACAGGGGGTGAGGGAGTAACTATAATCAGAATAAAAAAATAGAGCAGGGCTTCCCTGGTGGCGCAGTGGTTGAGAGTCCGCCTGCCGATGCAGGGGACACGGGTTCGTGCCCCGGTCCGGGAGGATCCCACATGCCGCGGAGCGGCTGGGCCCGTGAGCCATGGCCGCTGAGCCTGCGCGTCCGGAGCCTGTGCTCCGCAACGGGAGAGGCCACAACAGTGAGAGGCCCGTGTACCGGAAAAAAAAAAAAAAATAGGGCAATTTCCATTTCAAAAAAGAATAAAGCCATCCTGATGCCCTGTTTAGTGCTGGCTTCCTATATGCGCTGAACCTCCTGGCTCTTCACTGGGGTGAGGGCAGGGTGAACTGGATTTAGTTCAGGCAGTCCCTTTGGCCTTGCATTTCTTCACCAGTGGCCGTAGACATCTTCATCTTGACCTGAAGTTTGAGACATGAATATTCTGCCCACTTTCACTTCTCTGCCGTATATATTGGAATCTTATGTTGATATTCATATTGTTTCAAGGCAGTTAGAATTTCAGTCTCAGCATCTGTCTTTCACACTGGTCTTGGGAGCTTTTTGTTTTCGTGTTGCTGACCATTCTGAGGAATGTCTAGATGGGGTTGTCAAGCTACAGTCAGGGCTGGCTGCTTAATTTTGTAAATTAAGTTTTATTCGGAATACAGCCTTTTCTATTCATTTAGATGTTGTCTGTGGCTGTTTTCAGGCTACAATGGCCGACTTTAGGAGTTGCAAAGCTAAAATATTTACCATCTGGCCCTATAAGAAAAAGTTTGCCAACCCCAGGTCTAGATATTGTTATCTTACGGCCGAAAGAGACCTTCTTATTTTACAGGTAAGTTGTGTAAATCCTCACAGAGACGTGATGAACACTGAAATCACACTAGATGTTTCAGCAGAGAAATTTGATATAAAAATTGGTTACACAAATTAAAGAGCAAAAGAAAAAATTATGAGGTAAGTGAGAGACAGGAGCTGTAGGAATAAGCTATCTCTAGGGCTTGGGAAAAAGGAGAAGAGGGACATAGAAGTTCTGGGCTCTAAGCTCCAAGGTGTGTGAGGCATGCAACTGAGAGGCAGGATGCAACAGGTTCAGGTATAAAAAGAAAAGCAGGAGGCTGGGACAGGTGCTCCCTCGGGGCACCTGCTGACAGGACCAGCAAGATAAAGGGAGTCCCTCCTCCTGTCCTACTGACTACACTCCTCTGTGTTTCCCTATCGGCAGGACCTAACAGGAAGCCTACAGAGGAAGGGGTCTGGGAAACACAGCTGTAGACCCCCTTCCCAGCACTACTGAGCAAAGGATAGATGTGTGTGTTTGAGCTGATAGACAACAGGTAAATTACGGTCACAGGCGTAGAGAAGTGAGCATGCCTGGTGACAGCGAGTGGAAGTCTGGAGCCTGAGGCTCCTGTCCTCACTCTATTTAGACCCAGCTGGCCCAGTGCACTGCTTTCCTACTTACCAGTCTCTTGGAGTTCACGACGCTCACATCTAGAGCTGTGTTCCCGTGTTTGTGCTCTCCTGTTTATGTTGTCTGGCTTTTATCTTTTCATTTGACAAATATTTATGCCTTCTACAGCCAGGCACCATCTAGGCCGTGCTGAGATAACTAGCAAACAAAACGTAACAAAACACAATCCTCCTGGAGCTCACAGACAGTCAACAGAGGCAGATGAAAAACAGGTAAAAACTAGAGTACGTTAGATGGCATCACTGCTGAGGAAAAAAAATGTCAAGCCAGGAAGGGCGATACAAAGAGAATTTCTTGACCATGGGGTTGTAAATGTTAGTCCAGGAAAGGAAGGTGACATTTAAATAAAGACCTAAAGGAGGTAGGGAACAAGCTTTGGGCACATCGGAGGGGAAGAATATTCCAGGCAGAGGGTGTAGCAAATTCAAAGTCTCTGAGGCAGAAGTGGGCCCAGTGTGTCTGAGGAAGAGCGGGGAGGCCAGAGCAGATGGAGTGGAGGGAAAAGAGGAGAAGGAGGGCGGAGTCACGACACGGACAACCCCTCGTTGTTTCCTTTTTTCCAAATGTTTGCTATTCCGGAAAATATGCATGGTACCAGTTGGTTGGCCTTTCAGAGTAGACCTTTGAAAATATAGCGATTACATCCCCAACAAAAGTTTGGTCATCTGACACTCTGATCTTTGAGTAAATGCTTAGAGCACACAGCCCCAGGTTCAAGGGCTCCAGCTCAATGGCAATGCATTTATCAGATGCACTTGATGTCCCTGGGATGTTTCTCTTATTGAGAAGGGAAATCTGGTGATAGTGATTATATTTTAATGTCTCCTGTGTATAGTAATCAGAGAAGTATCACTTTTCACAACTCCTCTAATTCCTCTCAAGTCCAACATGTTCCCTCCATGTGAACGCTGTGGATGGTATTAAACTTGTCGAAGGAGGAAGTGATGCTCGTCAGTACTTAGCAAATGATTCAATTGTACTTATCCTAGATGCTTTCTCAACGTGATGCTCTTATGCTTTCCTGTTAGCATCGTTTGGGATTTGAACACAGTGAAAGTTAATTAGCTATTATTTTATTGCAGTGAAATTCCTCATCTCAGCAGCACTGCTAGGTACTCCAAGGGAGAGACTCTTTCATCTTTGTATCCTGATTTCCTAGCACGTGCTTGGAACAAAATAATAATAAATAGTTTGACCTATCTGGAGGGCTTCCTAAATTTTAAATCCTGAGCTAAGAACTTTGCATACATTATCTCATTTCATCATGGCAGATCCCTAGGGGCTAGATAGTGCTATTATTATCATTTTATAGATTACAAAGTTGAGGTTTTGAAAGATTCAGTAACTTTCCTAAGGCTCCCGTGCAAGAATTAGGCCTGGGTTCAAATTCAGGCTCTCTGATTTCAAAGCCACCAGGGACCCAACCCCTTATTGGTATTTGTTGAATCATTGGTGATGGGTAGCAGCCCGCGTGTGCTGCTGGAGAATAAAGGATGTGAGCAGCTTTCCAGTCAATTTCTTCTTCTGCCTTCTTGATTTCTCTTCCTCTGTCCCAATGTCAAGGCTGCTATTTTGCTAGAGCAAATTGTAAAGTAACACTCATTTTATTTCCTTAGCATCAATATAAAATATTAACTGATTAGCATATGGAACACAAGAACTCTATAACCAGATATCTATTCCCCATGTTTAACAACTTTATGAGTTTATGAGCTATAAACAGCACTTCTCCTTTTAGTTGCATTTCATTAACCATTTATTTCCCCAAACAGTTTCTCTCTCTGAGGTAGAAATATTTTATATCACAGTTTCATACAGACCAAAAAAGGTTATTATTAATGAATATAAAAAAATTCAAAATATCCTGTAATCATAAAATAACCATCGGTTAAAGCAAGACTATTCTGTGGAACGACACCACTCTCTTACTTAGAATTCTGGAATTCCTTTTATTCAGAAAAGAGTTTGATCCTACAACCAGGGCTCATTAAGATACCATACACTTTGATGAGAAATTATTGTTAAGTTGAACCATTTTAAAAGCTGTTTTTCTGCCATTTTTGATTGATAAAAATGGCATTTTCATATGGTTCAACCTAATAGTTGGTCTCAGCAAAACAGTAAAGTATAAAGCTGTTAACCGTTTTTTGATTTTTAAATTCAAGGAGACATGAATCTAGGAGTTTCTGTGGAAACTGATGGGTAACATGATTAGCTGCTCTGCTTGGCTAGCATAATGCTTTAAACTGGTAAGTCAAATAAACGATATGTCCCAGGCCCACCAGGAAGACCACACTAGCAGCCCAAGACCTTCATCTGTTGTTGCACGGGTGCCCTGTCAGGGAGCAATCAGACAAGGAAAGGGAAATGTGGGCGTGTCCTCTGGTGTTTGACAGAATAGGTTGTAACTTGGCAGTAAACTATGAACTTGCTAAAGGTCAAAACCTGGACTTGGCACTCACGTCTCACAGAACTCGCTTATCTAGATGTTTCGAAAGCATCTTCCAGTTTGCGCTGCTTTTCAAATGACAAGGCAAAAAACAAGGGACATTTATTGCTCTGCTTGTTCCAGTTTTGCAGTGGTGTTTCGGGTCTGGGGAGCCAGGATAGGGAACCCGGCTTGAAGGTCGTTGTAAAGGAGCTGAGAGAGGGTAACACAAGCCAAGGGTGGCCCGGGCCTTGCACCCATGTCCTGGGCCATAGCAAGAACAAGGCCTGGCATCAGTATGGATATCTGAACATCAGCAGATGGATCGAAATCACGCTGAGCCCATTATGAGCAGAAGGGAGTCTGAATCTGGCAGAGATGATGGGTTTAGAAAGGCTGAGGCCTGATGAGAGGATGAGCCCAGTGACATCTGAGGCGAAGAGGCAGGAGAGGTAAGTGCCCAGCAAGGAAGAGCGGCATGCAGGGCAGCAGGTGACCTCACAGGGGATTTTTGTCTCCGTTATTTTATTATTCCAGATTGAAGTGTGTTGTCCTTTAAAACCTGGGCAAATACCCTCATGTGAGAT
This sequence comes from Pseudorca crassidens, assembly GCF_039906515.1. Taxonomy (NCBI): domain Eukaryota; kingdom Metazoa; phylum Chordata; class Mammalia; order Artiodactyla; family Delphinidae; genus Pseudorca; species Pseudorca crassidens. The sequence goes on from NC_090301.1 coordinate 69,495,600, forward strand.
AGCACTGTATCTGATCTATATTGGAGGTATGCAGTTCATTCTCACAAAATCAAGAGTCAGTGATAGACACTTTATGTTGATATGTCTGTCTTGTTATAGATATGTATGTCTTAGTATGTGTGGACTGCTGTTATAAAGATAGCAGAGATTGGGTGACTTAAACAACAAACATTTATTTCTCACGGTTCTGGAAGCTAGAAGTCCAAGATCAAGATGCCAGCAGATTCGGTGTTTAGTGTCTGGTGAGGACCCGTTTCCTGTGTCCTCACATAGCAGAAGTGGGGAGAGAGCTTTCTGGAGTCACTTTCTAAAGGGAACTAAACCCAGTCATGAGGATTAGTACTCATGATCGAATTACCTACCAAGGGCTCCCCCTCCTAATACCATCATATGGCGGTTACGATTTCAACATGTGAATTTTGAGGGGACACAGACATTCAGTTGGTTGTAATATATGCGTGTGTGTATAAATTGATCTATTTCTATTTACAGATCTATCTAAACATCTACATCAGCAGATAATATTAGGATTGTGAATGTTTCTTACCACTGATACCTTGATTTGTACTAATTTGGGGATGTGTTTTATGTTCATTTTAGACTAATAGCTCTTGATAGCAGGGTATTTATCCTCAACAATGATACTCACTTTATAACTATTTTTATATAATAGGATGATTGGATGAATACAAACAACTGAGGGTGTTTAATGAACAAATCCAGATTTGTAATTTTGTAGTCCAACATGAGTTTCAAATATTATTTTCTGTAGCACAAGGCTTTACTTCTTATTTAAAGGTTAAACTCAAGGACTGGCTTTACTCACTTGCTATATTTTTGCTAACAAACACAAATATCTTATTAACTTTCAGGGGAGAAATGCAGGATTGAATTGAAAAACAAAAGTTTTTAAAAGAATATTTTACTTAACAAACTAGGCTTAAACAAAATCAATAAAATAATAAAATAAAGGGTAGCAACTTTATCTATCGAAGCTGAAGGTTTTATAGGCAGAAACAAAACTATGTTATCAGATCAAATCCAAAGAAATAAAACCTTAAGAAGACTTTTTTTTTTTTTTTTTTTTCTTTTTGCGGTGCGCGGGCCTCTCACTGGTGCGGCCTCTCCCGTTGTGGAGCACAGGCTCCGGACGCGCAGGCTCAGCGGCCATGGCTCACGGGCCCAGCCGCTCCGCGGCATGTGGGATCCTCCCGGACCAGGGCATGAACCCACGTCCCCTGCATCGGCAGGCGGACTCTCAACCACTGCGCCACCAGGGAAACCCAAGAACACTTTTTGAAAGAGCATTTCCTGTACGAGATCTACTTCTCCACAGGCTGTAAAAAATTAACACGAGAAGATACTGCTGGCTTTGAAATCCCTGAAAAGAGCTGCAGTTATAGGAATGTTATGGTAGTGGCTGATTTTGTGAGTGTATGTTTACACGTACGTGGAAAATGTAGAGAGTTTGGAAAAAGACTTTAAGGTATTTGTCATCAGTGGAGGCTCTGGGATTGAGGAAGAGGAATCACACTGGCTTGACTGTGCTTATAGGATGATGCCCTACTCCAATCAACAAAAACTTTTTTTGTGTGTGTCTTTTATGCCATACAACTGTGCTAGATGCTAAGGTTGATGAAAAACAAAAACAAAAACCCCAAACCAATGAACAAAAACCCAAAGCCCTGTCTTCAAAAGAATACATGGCCCAGCTGAGTAGATTACACAGGCAGGCATGGAAAAATAGTTATCAACACAAGTTAGTTAGTAAGTGACAGGAGCCCAATGAGTAGCATGGGGGCAAAAGTCAGAGGCCGAATAGAAAAATAGTTATCAACACAAGTTAGTAAGTGACAGGAGCCCAATGAGTAGCATGGGGGCAAAAGTCAGAGGCCGAATTGAGGTCTTCATGACAGAGGTGGGAAATGGAGGAGGGAGGCTTGTGACAGATGGGGAAGCCGTTGAGGACATGCCAGGAAGTGGCTTAGGACAAGGAGTAGAGTCAGACAAGCCTAAGAAGATCTGCTGGGTTCAGTAGGCAGATCAGTGTGACTAGGTTAGAAGGTTCTTGCAGGGATAGAGTGAAAATAAGCCTGGAAAGGTCTCACATCAGACTGTGGGGCTGCAACTGCCAGGCTAAGCAGTCTGAATCTCCCTGTAGACAGTGGGGACTCATTGGAAGCTTTTGAGGAAGAGATCACCAGAATGATAGTGGCATTTTAGAAAGATCATTCTGGTGACGGTGCAGGGCAGGAATTGGATTGGGAGAACCTGATGGCAGGGATATCTGGAGAAGAGATTTCGTAGGAAGAGTCAATAGGGTTGATTGGTTGTAGGGGATGGTAAAAAAGAGGGAGACATCAAAATGATCTTCAGCCTTTGAATTGGCGTCTTCAGTAACAGAATATAAAACCACACAAATTTCCTGTGGAAATCTAGTTTTGGAAGGAAGACAATTATTTTAGACAGGGTGTGTATAGGGTTAGAGTGGGGCAAGTCAACTAAGAAGCACTGGAAATGTAAGCGTGGGTGCGGTAGGCTAAGGTGGTGAGAGCAGATATTGTCATTCATCTAAATGGTAAGTATACCTGAAGCCCTGGAACTCACATTCTCTGGAGTTCCCTGGAAGGAAAACTGTAGAGAGAGAGGAGGAGAAAGCTGAAGACTAATATCAAAGCATTTCTGCCTTACAGGTCAGTGGAGAAAAATAGAGTCAAAGTAGGAGATGGAAAAATAATGGTCAGAGAGTTAGGAGAAGGACTGAGGCTGTCACAGAATCCAAGGGAAAGGTTTCACGTAAACTTTAATCAAATTCAAGGAAAAATGATGATAGAAACGAAGATCTCTGAACTGGGTGATCAGTATATCTTAAAGGTCTTTGCAGAGCAAGAGGGCTTAGAAGTGGACCTCAGGCCCTCACGAAAGGATAATCTAGCCTCGTGCCATCCACTGCATGATTGCATTGACTGGGAAGGTGCCCATTCAAATTGAGATACACTGTAATCATCAATTACATATCAGGTTTTAAAGACAGTATGAAAAGAAATAATGTGAAAGATCTATTAATAGCATATAAAGACCAATTACACACTGAAATGATAAAATATTTGATATACTGGCTAAATAAAATATGCAATTAGAATTAATTTCACCTTAAAAATTTTTAAATATGGCTACTAGAAAGTGTACTCACACTATATTTCCCTTGGACATTGTTGATCTAGACCTTCGAAATGAAGCTCACTAATGTAGCACCGTGAAAAACACACTCTCGCAAACACTTTAACAGCTAAATGCATTTTTACCCTTTTTCTCAGTCCGAACTCTTTCAAAATGTGTTTTGCATTTTGTCAGTGTATTTCTGTATTTTGTGACTAGTGTATATTGTAGATATCCTTTTTTTTTTTTTATATGCGAAACAGGTTATCCCGTCTTACTGAACATTTGGCTCTTTTTTCCAACCAGCAGGTGATGCTACAGCTGATAGTCGCAGAACCTACACTCTAACCGATTATTTAAAAAATACTTTTAGAGTGAAGTTCTACACCTTGCGATGGATTTCAGGTAAGGATTTTTGGCGGAGAGGGGGCTGATTTTTATGGTTATTTTCATTCTGGTTAGGTTGTGGGGCACTTTTATGGCACTGAGAAAATATTCTTATTTTTTTTTAACCGTATGGGAAGTATTTTTTTTCTACTTAAGTGTGGAAAGGGGGATAAGACAGAAAGAAACTTGAGTATTTCTTTGATATGTACTATAAAAAGTTAAATGTAAATTGAACCTTTTACAATAATGATGGAAAAATGAAGGCATACTAGTGTAATATTCATCAGTTCATGTTTTTCCAACTTAGAAATGCCTTTTTAGTACTTGTGTGAATTTGTCTTAAATTTTTATTGCATGGTTTTTTAGCTTATGAAGATGTTTAAAAGCAACTTGAAATACTGATCTGGCCGTTTTCTCTCTTTAGATCATGAATATCTCTACAAACAAGAAAATAATATCTTGCTATTCAATGCTGAATATGGAAACAGCTCCATGTTCTTGGAGAACAGTACACTTGTATGTTTAATCACATAATTAATTCATGCTTTAAGGGAATTCTGGGGATTTTCTTTTTCATAACCTTTCAAATCATGAGTACTATCGTTTCTCATCCTGTTGGACTCTCTCTGCAGCATATGGCACAGTGGATCTTTCTCTTCTTCTTGGAATGCTCCCTGCCTTGGCTACTTTTTAGTCTCCTTTGACGATTCCTCCTCCTCTGCTCATACTCTTACGTGTAAGTGCTCCGCAGGGCCGTGTCTTCACTGCTACCCTCCCTCCTCACTTTGCATGCTCTCCTTCAGCGAATTCCATGCACTTCCACAGCACAGGTGCTTCTCAAATACATGCCTGTAATACTAACCTCCTCCCAAGATCTAGACCTCTGTTTCCAACAGCTTGCCGGTTCTGGCACATGGATGGCCTGCAGTCATTTTAAACTCAGTGTCCCAAGCTAAACTAGTTATTTCCCCTTCCCTCTCCTAGCAAACGGAAGGCATACTAGTCCACTTCCTGAGTTCCCAATCTTGGTAAATAGCGCCCTCTTCAAAGTCACTTAAGCTAGAAACCTCAGAATCCTTGATTCCTCGGGCATTCCCCTTATTTAGCTACTCAACAAAACCTATTAGTCCTCCCTTGCAACGTCAAGTGTCTCTCGGATTTCCATTTCCACGGTATAGTCCTGGTTCGAAGCCTTGATTAATCTTGTGACAGTATTCTAACGAGTGTCCCTCTCTCCATTCTGTGAATCAGACCACGGCATTGCCCAAGTCCAGGGCTACTGTAACCCCTCCCCTCTCATCTCATCTCAGCCACTGGGTCACCAGAGCATCTTTGTAAAAGCCAGATAAGATTCCATCACATCCATGTGCAAAAAGTAGTTCAGGGCTTCCCTGGTGGTGCAGTGGTTGAGAGTCTGCCTGCCGATGCAGGGGACGCGGGTTCGTGCCCCGGTCCGGGAGGATCCCACATGCCGCGGAGCGGCTGGGCCCGTGAGCCATGGCCGCTGAGCCTGCACGTCCGGAGCCTGTGCTTTGCAACGGGAGACGCCACAATAGTGAGAGGCCCGCGTACCGCCAAAAAAAAAAAAAAGTAGTTCATAGGTCTATTTCTTATATCTAGGCCTTGGCTATTTTTCTAATTTTATGTCTTCTCTTTGTCTGACACACCGTATACTGTATTCAGGTTACAACTAACCTTTAGGCAGTCTCTAAATATGCATGCCCTTTCTGCATCTGGGTTTTTACTCCTGCTGTTTCCCCTCCTGAGGAAGTTCTCTCTCTGTTCCTGATCCCCACCCACATAGCCATCTCTCCTTCATTAAAATAAATCCTTCCCTCCCTGATTCTCTAACCCTGATCACCACCCACCTTGCCTCATGGTCATTTGTGTGAGGGAGTGTGCCCCCTCTTCTAGACCGGAACCTCTCAAGCTACCAGCCACAAGTCTAGAACCGTACCCTCTACACAGTAAGTACTCAATAACAGCAGTTAAATGGAATCATTCAATTGTTCTTTTTTCTACTTGATTGACAGGATGAATTTGGATTTTCTATGAATGATTATTCAGTATCTCCTGATAGACAATATGTTCTCTTCGAACACAACTATGTGAAGGTAAAAGAAACGCTTTTTTACTGTGACATTTAAAGAATCCTATGAGTATGTTATTTTATAACTGATTTCAAGTCTGTGACTATTTAGGATTGATACCTAAGTAAAAGAGTAGGCGCTAAAAACTCATTAATTCGGTATCAGAAGGAGAAATGGTCATTCTCATTCATAAAAGATAAGTCTAACGAATGTTTTAAAAGAAATTCATTTTCAGGGTTTTCAAATACTAAAAAGCTAAAGTAATATTATACATAGATACTAAAAACATAAGTTAATAAAATAGAACTTATAATTTAAAAGTATGTGTACATGTCTGACTTGTACATCCAGTAATAGAACCCTTTATTTCCTTTGTCTCAGTTCGACATATATTAAAACTCTCAAGCATTTGCTTTAAAAACAGTTAAACTTCTCATCCTCTAGAAGAGACTCTGCACGGTCCACCTCCCAGCCCCCAGGTCCCACCATATACAAACCGTTCCAAAGGGGCAGCCTCAGAACCGGTCACCAGTGCCCTGCAGGGAGCGCTCAGCTTCCTCCAGTTGCCCAGCCCAACATCAAATTCTCACACATTGGGGAAAGGTTACAGCCTAATCACACATCCTTCTCATGTTTAGGGTGGCTGCCGATCGCCAGTGACTTTCACTGCAGCTTTTTGATTATTCATGGATTTGACAACGGTTGTTGTGTATAGGCAGTTTTGAGACATACCGGAAAGATTAAAAACCTGTAGAGAGATTCTGCTTGAAAACAAAATACAAAGCTGGGGATCCCTACCTCTGCCTTTTTTCTCTAGAATAAATAGTAAATACTGAGTGACCTTATCCCACACACCAGCGCTCCTGTATTCAGGCCATGCCGACCAGCCCGTACTCCGTTTCCCATTTTGGGATGGTAACTCCCGCTCGTAATATTTGCCCTGATTCATTGTGCTGGGCTCCATTTCCTGGACATGAAGCCTTGCTGACTATATTCTGCTAAACCAATCCACCAGGAAGGAATCAGAAGCCTAAACCAACTTTAACACATCTGTTCCCAGTTAATGAATTAGTGTTTGTTTAATTCAGTGGTTCTTATTGCTGTCTACGGATTAAAATCATTTAAGGAGCTTTTAAAAATTCCTAGTGTCCAGGTCCAATCCCCAGATCAATAAATTGAAGTCTCTGGGGTGAAGCTGTCATCAGTTTTCTTTTTTTGTTTTTTTTTTTTTTTAATACGTAGAGTATTTTAATGAGCAGCCAGGGTTGAGAACCACAGATTAACAATTTCCCAAGTTAAAGACAAACATATAAAGACTATGAGGTTAAGGTAGAAACAGCAAGGTAAATACCAGCTCAATTTGCTATTTAGCCAAGTTCAACAAGTGCCATATGGTGTGTACTAACGGATGTATTTCACTGGTAGACCTTAGCTGGACAACCATCATTGGTAATTTGTATCTGTTGTATCACGGGAGTTTTCATGTGCGTTTAACTGCTTCTGCTGTTTTCATTCTGTCCCCTTCATCCTGCCACTCTGCCTTTCTGAACCCACCTCGCACCTCCCTCTCTGCACTCACCAAGCTTGGCCAGTGCTTCCCACCCCTGCCTGCTCCTTAGGATCAATCACCTGGGGAAGTTTTTTTTTAAATACAGATGCCTAGGGGCTTCCCTGGTGGCGCAGCCATTGAGAGTCCTCCTGCCGATGCAGGGGACACGGGTTCGTGCCCCGGTCCGGGAAGATTCTACACGCCGCGGAGCGGCTGGGCCCGTGAGCCATGGCCGCTGAGCCTGCGCGTCCGGAGCCTGTGTTCCGCAACGGGAGAGGCCGCAACAGTGACAGGCCCGCGTACCGCAAAAAAATATAAATAAATAATAAAATACAGATGCCTACAGCCTACTGCACACCAACTAACTCAGCATAGCTATGGATGGGGTCCAGGCGTGGGTAGTTTTAAGGACTCCCAAGTGATTCAGTGATCCAAAGTTAAGAACCTTTAAGTGCAAAGCTCTTCATATTTCTCAAGCATCACTTTCATTCCCATCTAAGGGCCAAAGCACTTGCTATTGCTTCATCCTGGCACCTTCTTCCCCTGCTCATCATATGCTCTCCCTTTTTAGTAATTCAGGTCCAGGCTTTGTTGCTGCTACTCTGTCCCCCCCAACATTCACTCTCTATCACATTAGCTTACTTTCTTCATACGTTTTATTGCCGAGCATTAAATCGAAAGATTACTGAAATAGAGAACTCTATATTCTATTTTACTTCCCGGAGTATCCAGCAGAATTTTCTATACAGCGTAAATGTGTTGACTAATCAACTCTCAAGACACACATCAAGAACAAAGAAAAGTCTACTTTTATTCAATTTCCCTGGAGGTCTACTGCCAGTGCTCTTTAGATCCTACTGCATGGTTTCTCCATGACTGAGCTAGTGCATTCAGAAAGATCAATTCTTAATTTTAAGGTGTAGCTACAAAAAAAGGTAAGTGAGTCAGTGAACAAAACCAAATAATTTTTTAAAAATTAATTAATTAAAAAAAAAGAAAACATAAATAAGTAAGGACCATACAGCCTAGTATGGATGTTCTCATAGCATCTCGCCTCATCGCTTAATGCTGTACCGATGATAATAGTTGCATCATCTGTGACTTGTTGACAATGTCCAGGAGTCCTGCTAAATACTTCACGTTCATTCTCGTGCCCCTGAGATTGTTTCTGTCACTATCCTCATCTTCCTAAAGAGAAAATTGAAGTCTAGAAAGAAACTTGCCTGATATTACATATTGGAGACTTGCCTTCGTCCATTTGGGTTGCTATAAACATCATAGACTGGGTGGCTTAACAACAGAAATTTATTTCTCAGAGTTCTGGAGGCTGAGAAGTCCAAGATCAAGGTGGCAGCAGATTCAGTATCTGTCAAGGTCTCACTTCCTGGATCATAGTTGACCGTCTTCTCCGTGTGTCCTCACATGGTAGAAGGGTCAAGGGATTTCTCTGGAGTCTCTTTTATAAGGAAACTAATCCCATTCATGAGAGCTTTCCCCCTCGTGACTTAGTCACTCCCCAGGGATCCCATCTCCAGAATACCATCACGTTGGGGGCTAGGATTTCAACATATGAACTGAGGGTAAGGGGGGAATACAAATATTCAGTCTAGAGCAAGACTTGAATCCAGGTTAGAAGACTCCAAAGTTTGTGCTCTTAAACATGATCTTTCCTATGTTCGTGCTTGAACCTCTTTCTGCTATGATGCTTTTTTTCCTTCTCTGTGTGGCAGTCCTCTGCCACTGAGACTCAGTCCAAGAGTCACCTTTTCCATAAGCCTCTCTCCCTCCCCAATTCCTAATTTATGATTCCTGCCTTTCCCCACCCACCTCCACTGCATGCTCTGTGATTCTTTTCTTGTAGTTTATGTCTCCATATCCCCCATTCAACTATGAGCTCCTCAAAAAGAGGGAGCCTGTCTTATCCAGTAATGCCTAATCAAGAGGATAGGTGCCAATGTTTATAGCCTAAATAGACTGATGAGTCTGTTTCGGAAGATTAAGTGAATATACAAACATCTTGGATTTCCCTTTACAACCCATGATAGATCTGTCACCCTGAAATGATCTCAAAACTTCTTAAATCTCTTAATATTTTTAGCCTGTACCACAACTTTTGGCTCTAGTGAGTATTATACTCAGAGGTTTTCCAGAAACAAGCATGGAGTGTGTCAGAATAATTCAGGATTCAAAAAAGAATGTATGACTTGCAAAGAAGAGGAGACAATAAATATTTGTTGACATGAGAGGACAGGAGGGTGATGAATGATAAGTGGGAAATAGTTTTCAAGATTAGGGACCTGACAGGTCTTAGCTCTGCTAATACAGCTGGGGGTCTTGGGCTACCTATTTCATCTATTTCAGCCTCATAGGTAAACTTTGATTATTTTAGTTTGGTCTGTTTCTCGAATATATACTATGTGGCTTGTACTAGACCAGACTCCAGGTATTTAAAGATGAATAAGACACAATTTCTTATCTCTAGGAGTATGGTAGGGAAAACAGACATACAGACAAGTAATTTTGAAAAAAAAATCTTTAATTTATGTATGTATCCACATATAAACATAATATTTCATAAATGCAAATCTATGATCATATATTTAAAAAATCTTCAGTCTTATTTTTTTACCATTTTTTCTTGACTCCCTACTCCTCACCCCTCTGCCTTTTCCCCAGGTATCCCATGTTGAGAATCTATTGTATACCCATATCCATATTTTATATTTGTTTCTTTATTCATATAATTCTAGGAAGATAGAGATTCTTTTTAGTTATTGTTTATTTTATAAAAATAGAATCCTATTTTCCATACTTTTCTGTAAATTGCATTTCTCACTCAGTGGTACCATGTGGAACTTCTTCCAAGTCATCTGCTATGGCTCTAGCTCATTTATTTTTGAATTAATAGACTTTATTTTTTAGAGCAGCTTTAGGTTTACAGAAAATGAGTGGAAAGTACAGGGGGTTCCCATATACTTCCTCACCACACCCCCGCCTCACCTTGACCCCTGTTATTTTCCCTATTATTAACATTTTGCATTAGTGTAGTACATTTGTTACAATTGATGAGCCAATATTGACGCATTATTATTAACTAAAGTTCATAGTTTACATTAGGGTTCACTCTCTGTGTTGTACATTTTATGGGTTTTGACAAATGTAGAGTGTATAATGACTTTTATCTGTCATTATAGTGTCATGCAGAATATTTTCACTTTTCCTAAAAATCCCCTGTGCTCCACCTGTTCGTCCCTCCTTTCACCCGAACCCCTAGCAACCACTGATCTTTACTGTGTCTGTAATTTTGTCTTTTCTGGAATGTCATGTGGTTGGAATCATACAGTATGTTGCCTTTTCAGATTGGCTTCTCTCACTTGGCAATATGCATTTAAGTTTCCTCTATTTCTTTTCATGGCTTGGTAGGTCATTTCTTTTTATCACTGAATAATATTCCATAGTCTGCCTGGACCGTGGTTTGTTTATACATTCACCTGTTGAAGGATATCTTGGTTATGTCCAAGTTTTGGCAAACATGAATAAAGCTGCTGTAAACATTTGTGTGTAGGTTTTTCGTGTGGGTATAAGTTTTCAGCTCATTTGGATAAATGACAAGGAGTTTGCTGGTAAAATTATTTGAGCTGGGAGTTTTCTTTGTACAGAGGTTTTTTATGGATTCAGTTTTATATTAGATGTAAAACTATTCAGAATTCACTCTTTCGTCTCACTTTTGATAACTTGCTTTTAAAGGAATTTGTCCTTTTTTCTAACTTTTAAAATTTATAGGTAAAAAACATTTAAAATAAGGTCTTATAATCTTTTAATGTCTGTAGAGCCCATTGTGGTATCCCATTTTTCATTTCTGATATTATTCATTCATACTCTTTTTCTTACTCTGTGTTAGTAATTTTATTAGTCTTTTCAAAGAACCAGTTTTTAGCTTTGTTGGATTTTTCTCTATTGTATTTTTTTCTATTTGATTACTGCTTTGACCTTTATTACTTCTTTTCTTCTAATTTCTTTGGATTTGGTTGCTTTTCATGTTTTAGATTCTTGAGATGGTTATTTAAAATATTGATGGTATATGTATTTCAATTTTAAAACATATTGCCAGGTGGCTTTCAAAAAATCTGTAACACTTGATATTTTCATGATCAGTGTAGGAAAGTAAACATCTCTCCCCATCACTACCAGCAATAGAATTAGAGTTCTTTAAGATATTTTGCCAATAAGGTGGTTGAAAAGGGAAAATTTGCATTTTCTTAAACAGCTGAACTTAACATTACTGTGGTAAGTGCTGAGAATAATGTTTGCCACAGGAAACGGCACCTCAGCCCACTGTGGTCCTGGGAAGTCTCCTTTGCAGAGATGAGGCCAGAGAAAAGTTATAGGTAAAATCCAGAGGAGTTTGTACTAGATGATTTCTGAGATATTTTCTAATTCCAAAATTTTAAGAATCTAGATAGGGAATTATAAGATATAAAATTTGAGAATTATACAATGTTATACGGCTTTATCTCTCAGCTGGGCTCCTATAGCAAGTGGTCAAACTACCAAGAATCACAGAAGCCTGAAATGTTTGTTTTCTTTTGCAGCAATGGAGGCATTCCTACACAGCTTCGTATGACATTTATGACTTAAATAAAAGGTCAGCGACTTCCTCCCAAAATCTGTTATGCTTTTCTAGTATAATAATAATTTAAAAAGAAAAGAAATTCCACTGTGATTTATTCACTTGGAAATGTTTCTCTTTATCTTTTTCCAGGCAGCTAATTACAGAAGAGAGAATCCCAAACAACACACAGTGGGTCACATGGTCACCAGTGGGTCATAAATTGGTTAGTGAGTCTCTCCCCTTGTCAGAAAAATAATGGCTCAAATCTCTCATATGCAGAAGCTGCTAACCATGATACAGAGCAGATACTTAGGAAGCCAGTACATCACTATCAAACAGAGTTTTATTGCCTAAAATAATATTTTATTAGTCTAACAGAGTAAATACAATTCCTGAAAGTTTCTGAACTACTGTTAGGGAATTGTTTATTTACTGGGAAAATGTTCATTAAAGTCTTGAATTCTAATTCTGTTGCACTTTGGGTTTTGTTTTGTTTTGTTGAGGCATTCCTGCTTTCTGATAGTTCTGTGACTTTCTCTATGTTGTCACTATAGATATACCTTCATGTGCTATAGTCTTAGGAGAATGTCAGAAGTCCAGAAGAATCTAAACAGGAAGACAGACTGTTTATCTGTAGTTGACTTCACCCTCTGGGCGTGCAGCTGCCCTACATCTACTCACCTTCCCTGGAGAGAAATGCATAGCACACATCATGCTATAGAAGTGGTCAGTCTTCCCAGGCTTCGCATACACTTTGGTATCCAAATAGCGTGGTTGTGAGCTGCTTCTTGGGCTTCTGTATCTATACTTACAGTTTAAGAACGTGAGAGGAGGGAGTAAATGACTCTTCCTCCTGATCAATGGAATACGCTTAGGTAATCATTACACTTGCATACCAATATTTTTTGAGGATAAAATAATTGGTAAGTTTTTTAAAATCCAGAATAAAATATATTATGTATCAATATTTTTTTTCCAATCTTTCTAGGCGTACGTTTGGAAAAATGATATTTATGTCAAAAATGAACCAAATTTGCCAAGTCAGAGGGTCACATGGACTGGGAAAGAAGATGTAATCTATAATGGAATAACTGACTGGGTTTATGAAGGTAGAGACGTTAAAGCTTTTTCAAATCAGAAAATCTGTACGTTTTCAAAAACAGTTAAAATGGGGGGAAATTCAATGGCATTCAAAATAAGTTGCATTTTAAAAATGTCATCAAATCTCCTTTAGCACTCATAACACTAGGTATCTCATAGACCAAGAATCTCTTCACAGTGGCTACTGCTGCTACATCCTCACTGTCTCGTCAATGCTCCTATTGTCTTTGCTCTACTGCTACAAAAGGGCCTTTCTGTGTAGGTAGCTTTTCTGCTTTACTGGGGCATAAAAGCCTCCAGATTGATATCAGATGTTTCTTGAACCGGGCCTACCTAACCCAGAAGTTACTAAAGAAAACGAAATACTCCCAGAACATTCCAAAAGATGACAAACTATTGTCTGGAGATTGGGGAGTCAAGGGTAAGAAAATGCCTTTTTTTTTTATAGAGGATTTGTGTTCATAGGAACTTGAACAAATTAGCATTTCCTGTTTCTAAAGAAGAAAAAAATAATTAGAAAGACTTAGGAAAAACTGGGTTCAAAAAACAGAACTGAAAAAGTTAAAAAGAATGATTCTCTCTTTAAGGATAAAGAGTTTTAGAAAATATTAGGAAAACATTATTCATGTCTGTAGTTGCCAAGGTAAAAAGCATTTTGAGGCTATTCCAAACCCTTCATAAGATTGTCTCATGCTTATTAAAGACTCATCCTTATTTTATCCTGTTATTTCTTCTTCATACTTATTAAAAAAAGGTTTTTCTTCATGACAATTTCGGTTCTTACTAGTTCAAATCGAGTTCAGTTAAGTGGATAACATTATAAGAACAGGAAACACTTTAAAAGAAAGATAAATTCCCATGGCCCAGAAACAAGTGTTTGACGAAAACTTACAATGAAATTTACTATCACTTGTCACTTAGATATTGAAAAACATCTTTAACACTTGTTGGACAGCACAGCACAACCTCCAGGATCCCCAACGTGAGCTAGATAAAGCCTCTTCCCAAAGCTGTGACTGACCCTTCCTTGGAACAGCTGGGCAGCTCTTAGATAAAAACACTCCGGCACTAAGGTTCTTTCTAAGGTAGATAATAGCTGGAGGGATCTCATTTTGCCTGTTCATGACTAAGCCATTCACAAGCAGAAGAATGGCTTCACAGTTCCAATGTGGGCCTGTCTCTAAAAACGGGACTTTAGTCCCTACAGGGAAATTCCTACAGTTGGTTTTGTACATTTACAAGTGCTCCATACTTAGAAAAGGGCACACCTGCTTCTCCATATATGGGGTCACCTTCCTATTGGAGCCACCCTCTCCACTGTAGCCATGAAGACCTGTTGGGATCAAAAGAAAGTACATTTTGAGAATCTGTAGGTTCATAAGTAAATGGACAAACAAAGCTGCAAGGTCTAAACAGGGCCACATGCCACACTGAGGAGGGACACTCACAGAGGAGCCTATATTCTGGGACTTGGGCTGCCACCCCACCCTGGGTCCCCAAATAGCTTTCTCTCTCAAGTTTTCTCTTTTCACTTTATTTTATGATTTTCTAATTGATTATTATTTTACTTTAGTTAATAAGTGTTTTCTTTTTCCAAAAAAAAAGGATAATACTTTATCTCCTAGGATGAAGTTAATTACATTACAGTCACTTTTGAGTATGAATGTAGTTTACCTAACCCAGAGCTGAAAATGCGAATTTTGGTGAGATGAGAGGGGATAGAGAAGGAAATAATTTAGGGAGATGGAGCATTCCTTACCCCCCTGAGGCAGTAGTGTTGACAGTGGCAGGGGTGGGGGTGGGGGTTGTGATTAATTCAGTGCAATTCACATGGAGTGCCAACCACCTACAAGGTGCTGTGCCAGGTGCTGGAGACACAGAGACAAATGCTACCCAACTGTTGCTCTCAGGGAATTCAGCCCAGAGAGAGACAAAGAAGCCAACAAAAACTGTCATGGAGTGAATTAAGTATCCTATTAGGGGGAGGAAACTAGGTCCCAGGGGTACCTAAGGAAATTCAGAGTGACTGGCAGGATGGGAGTTATCACAGGATGGTGGTGGGAGTGCCATAGACACCCATCGTGTTCATAGCCAACTTCAGGAAGGACTGGATATCTTTTCCTTCTTTCTTTGTTCTTTATCCTTACCCATGATCCCTTCATTCTTAGGACTTTGAGTTTGACCAGTGTAGTTTTATAATAATGGTTTTGACACATCATTGATATGGAAAAATGTGGTCGGTATTCTAGTAAGGCAGAAAGAGAAAGACAGATACCATATGCTATCACTTATATGTGAAATCTAAAATATGACACAAATGAACTTAGCTATGAAACATAAACAGACTCACAGACATAGAGAACAGACTTGTGGTCGCCAAGGTTGGGGGATGGATTGTGGTCACCAAGGTTGAGGGATGGATTGGGAGTTTGGGGTTAGCAGATACAAACTATTATAAATAGAATGGATAAACAACAAGGTCTTACTGTATAGCACAGGGAATTATATTCAATCTCCTGTGATAAACCATAATGGAAAAGAAAAATAAATAAGTAAATAGATAGATAGATAAAGTGTTCAGTATTCTAAATAACTACTAATCCAAAACATAGACTCCTACCGGCCACCTGTACTTAAAAGTGATTTTACAAAGCATTACCTTGCTGTCATTGTATTCATTTTATGTAATTGCATCTTGATCTTAGATTAGAACCAATGGGTAGAAGCTATAAGGAATGAGACATGAACTCAGTATATGAAGAAGTTCTTAGTGAGAAACCTCCTTGGCTTAGAATCACAAGGCCTGCCTTCTTGTCTCTGTCAATTCACTCTATCTCTCTAAACCTTAGTTGTCCTCTCTGTAAAATAGCCTATGAATAGACTCACCCAGGGTTCAATTAGATAAGTGTTTTGTAAATTCTAAATTGCTGCATAAATGTAACTCAGTGACATACGTATAAAGCAGTCAAAGGGGGAGCAGGCTGCCTGATCCAGTAGAAGGTTTTCTGTTACTAGAAGTGCTGAAATAGGCAGGAAGGAACAGTAGGAGATGGACTCCAACCAGACAAATCTGGATTCATTCTTGATTTTAGCAACTATTGGTCATGTGCTCCTGAGTGAATTGCTTACTCTCTTTAAGCCTGCCTGCCCCTTTGCTCATCTGCACAAGGAGTTACTGTGAGGATTAACCGAGATAATAGATGTCAGTTACTTATCAGTGTATGGTCAGCAGGCATTAAATCGCAGCTGCTCATCATTATAATTATTATATTTTATTATTGTTGTTATTTTTATTACTGTTACTCCTACTACCATTACCATTGTCATAACTGAAAGCAAGCATTTGGAAGAAACTTGTCAAGAAGCCATAAGAATCAGAAAAGTGATTGGGATAAATGATTTCCTAACTCTAATATTCACGTTTTTATGCTTTTGCTTTTACCTTTCCTCTCGCAGCACAACATGAAATGTGTGGATTAACTCTGTGTAAGGGATTAGGAGGCTCCATCAAGTCTACTTGACTCCTCTATTCCCAGTTGGTGAAAGAGGTTTTGGCATTTTAAGAGGCAGAGATGGGAAGTCCCGTGAATAGACTCCATAATAAACATAGGAAGGAGCTACCTTTGCCAGAAATTGGGAACAAGTGCAACATTGTTCAAGAAAGAAAAACCTTTCCTTTCCTTTTGCTTCCATCTTACCGTCTTCCCTCACCCATCAGCTGATCGACCAGAGGAGGATGTTAATCCAAGGGAGTCTTCAGTTTCTAGACTAGGCAAAGGAGATGTTTCTTGGTAGGGGTCTCATGGAGCTCCCTTCCATTCAAAATCCATCATTCTCAAGGCTTTTGTGCCAAGAGTAGTAAACTCTGGGCACCATATTGGTTTGATAGCCTGGAGCCACACACCACCCACCAGTACCCTGCGGGCTCAGTACAAACTGAGCCCACTTGGGGAGCGTATGCTGGCATGGTGACTGTTTGAAAAATTAGAAAGGAGAATCAGCCCCTTGTGTGAAATTTACTTTTAGTATGTTTTGTGGCATAAATTTAGAGGATTATAAGATAAGGAAAAAAATGTAGAGTTTATATTAAATATTGTGTGCTAAGATATTCAAAAATGGTCCAACGGGTTACTTATTTTTACAATCCAGCTCTATCCTTGAGGATTTTATTTTTATTCGTTTGTATTACTCTGATTTTGGAAGCCCAGCAAATGCAAAGTGGTTCATTAGTTGAACTCTACTGTAATTACTAAAGCTAATGAGAACAATATTTTGAATGCCAAAGCCAATTTATCAGCTACTTCTTGTAACAGAACAATTTCTGTCTTTTTTCAGAGGAAGTCTTCAGTACTTACTCCGCTCTGTGGTGGTCTCCAAACGGCACTTTTTTAGCATATGCCCAATTTAACGATACAGAAGTCCCACTGATTGAATACTCCTTCTACTCTGATGAGTCACTGCAGTACCCAAAGACCATGCAGATTCCTTATCCAAAGGTCTGTGCTCCGTTTTCATAGTGGTTCCGTGATTTGATGGGAAGAGAATGGTTTCATTTAATCCTTTCCTGCTAATGAAAATATTGTCAGTCTCTCTTCAACAGCTTGTGTGATTACTCTTGCTGAAGTCAACAGCATGTGGCAATTTTAAAGTATTTTTATTATCCCAGGAAGGAGTGTGATTTAAGGTTTTGTAATTTCTCCAAAAACTTTGAAGAATGACAAGCCGAAAAAGATGGGGAAAATGCTTTTGAAAGAAGTAGGGGGAATGAAAATGTTTGAAAGGAGGAAAAGAGAGGCTGTGATTGAATGACAAGCTCCTCTCATTTGTAGACGTTGGATTGTGCCCTAGATAATGTTGAAGAGCGGGGTTATATACCAGTTTGTATTACTAACTGATACATGACGAGTTTTAGTAGTTCTATTATAGATTTGGCACTAATGTAAATTTCACCCGTCCTACATTTGGAATAATAGTGTCATGTCTTGGTTTTCAAGACTGTTTCCCCCTCTGGGATGCATGTTTATGAACACTGAAGAGCCTTATTAAGCAGTATAAGCCAAGGAAGAGGGAGGTTTAGGAGGGAACCAGGACTCTTCACTTCACTAGTGTCATAATAACAATGGCCACAGTATCATCTATAGGAAAATCTAATAGCAAAGTGTTTTTGCTGTAAGCAATTTGGGAGAAGGGATTTTTATTTTTACCGACTCCCTCAATTTGCTTTATGAAGAGCTGCCATTTTAGGGAGACAGAGGAAGTTAAAAGAAAAAAAATCAGAGACTAAATATGGAGATGTATTTTCAGTGGAATGTTATTTTTTGAAGAGTGCAACTGGCAAAGAAATACCATAGAGTGTTCTCACTAAAAATATCATATTATTTCTAACTAATTTGTCAATTGAAAATCTATGTGTATATATAAAACGATTTTATAGATTTCTGTCATAATATTGATTGTAAAACTCCAAAGTACTGAACCTGAATTTGGAGTGGAAGTGAAGGCTTCCTAATTAGCATTTTGGCTCTCGGCTCAGGTAAACTAATTTTCCTGGGGGATTGTGTCTTTGCCTGAACCCAGGGTATTCTTCCTAGTGGTCAGCCATCAGTCTTCTTGTCTTCGGGAGTCAGGGTATATTTACAAATTAAAAGAATTGATTTTAACAAGTTTATCCTTTTTTGCTCAAAGTGCATAAATTATGAGCATTCATTACTTAAACGGGAGTCATATATATATTTCTGCCTGAACATGAGAAGGTTGCATTTCATGACTCTCCCTTATGTTCATTTTATCTGTATTAAATTGTTTGAAAGTGTCTGATTGTTTATAAGTTTATGACCATAATGCAGACATTTTTGTACAGCTCTAAACTTGTGTGATGTTGTTATGTATATATCTTTTGTCAATACCAATTCTGTGATTGTTTTTTTCCTAGGCAGGAGCTGTGAACCCAACTGTAAATTTCTTTGTTGTAAATACCAACACTCTCAGCCCAGACATCAATGCAACTTCCCAACAAATCATTCCTCCTGCTTCTGTGTTAATAGGGTAAGACTCTTGACCCAAATGCTTGTGTTGTAAACAGTTCCACAGCTCCCAGGGAGAACACTTTCAAAATGAATGGCAGAATCAATGGCAGTATCTCATGGTGTCACCTGGCCCTGCCCGTCATTCATTCTTCCATTCAACCACTCTGTTGGGCTGCACTTGCCCAGCTTTAAGATCAAAGAAAGAACCCGGAGTCAGCAACAAAGACATCAGTGGTTTAATGGGTACGGGAGCTTACACATCTGAAGCAAGGTCCTGGAGTGACACCGCACAGCGTGCTGCTGTGGACGGTGGGCAGGACAAGGCAGCAGGCTTCGCTCCCAGGGGGAAGAGGAGATTGCCAGTTACAGGGAGGATTACATCAGGTTGGCTCATTATTTACCAAGGAAACCAGCGGAGAGGCACGCCCCTCACCTCCCCTTTGTTAAGAATAGTCACTGGCTGGAGCCTGGGGCAAGTATGTAGGAAGGTTACTCAGGGGAGCAGGGGATGTACAGAGAGCAAGCGAACAGCCATCTTGGGGGGCCTGACCATACACACTCTTTGCTGAGTTCCAACTTCATGCCTTCATGCCGGGCATGGTTCCAGGGGTGAGGTTGCAGAATGAATAGAGCAGCCAGAGCCTCTGGTGTCCTGGAGCCTCCACTCAAGTAGGGGAGGCAGACAACCACCAGGTAAACAAATAAAGTTACGTGAGATGTTGTGAAGACGATCAAAGGAGGGCAGCCGTGATGCTGATGGTTGGGGGGAGGCCAGGGAAGGTCTCTCTAATAAGAGGCCTGTGAGCAGTGATGTGAAGGAAGAGGGGAAGATCTAGCCACATGGAGAGCTGGGGGAGCAGTATCCGGGCAGAGGAAGAGCGGGTGCAAAGCCCCTGCAGAGGGAGCGTGCTTGGTGCAGTGGAGGCCCTGCGAGGAGGTCACAGCGTCTGGAGCATCTGAGTGGAGAGGGGAGTGATGGGAGGAAGGTCAGATCACACGGGGCTTTGCGGGGCCTGGTAAGACCTAGAGTAATTCAGGGAAACCGTGGACTAATTTTAGGCACCCCCGCGACACCGATGTACCTCCAGACGTCATTTGCTTGCATGATCCTTGGTGGTTTGAAACTCTCAGCCCCTCCTTTATCTTCCTGTAAACACCAAACTGCATGAAACTTTTGGCCATCAGGTTGCTCTCTCTTCTTTTCCATTACTTGTGTTGGTTTTATCATTGCTTCTAAATAATGACTAGCCTCTACTGAGCACTCTCTGTGTGCCAGACACAGGGCATCACGTGCTTTATCTTATTAGCCTTTAAGTAACTCTTTCCAGCAACTATTATTATATGGCTCTTTTACAGATAAGAAAATGAGGCCAAGAGGTTAAGAAAATGACCCGGTAGGGGGCTGTATTCAAATCTTTCTGACTTGAAAGAAGGAGCTCGTAAGCACTCTTCTTCGAGGTGCCTCTCTCTCCCTCTGTGTGAATTCAGCTGGTGCCCTCAGATGCCTGAAGTTATCATCAGAGCCATATGGAAGCATTTTCCTTCTCAGGGTTGCATTTACTACATCAGGCATGCTGGAGGCTTTGCTCTGTGGTTATTAATTCATTTACTTTCTCAGAAGTATCTATATTAACCTGTTTATTCCTAGGGAAAATTAATTATCAGTCAACTAAAAAGTATTTCTTTAGGTTCTAAAATCTGCTCTTTGGTCCCGTCCAGCCATCTCTTCCATCAACATTGATTAAGCACCCGCTATTTACACTCATAGATGTCCTGTAGGGCTGAGTCTCCCTTCTGGCACTTATGATGGGGTGGGGGATATAAAACACGTCAATAAATGACTCCCAAAGCGCCTATGACAGAGGCATAAAAAAAAGGCTGGAGGCATTCTGAGGAGGGGGAGATGGGTTTTCCGTGACCCCGGGGATCAAAGAAAACATCCTGGAGGATGAGTGAATTGGACAGGGCACGGTGGGGCGGGGGGATGGGGGGAGGACTGCAGTGGAAGGATCACCGAGTGTGCACAAGCTCGGGGCTGCCCAGGGAAGAGAAGCAAGCCCTGCGTGCCCTCTTGGTATACGCCCAACATCTGTCCGAAGGGAGGATGAGCCGTGAGCTCCCACGCTGAAAGATTTTAGATCTGGAAGGGGCTTTGGACCTTACAAATGTTTTTAAGGAGCGAGAAACCTTTGTGCAAGTGAGATACAACAGAGGTGGGGTGCCAGTAAGCCAATGACAGATGGCTGCTCAGGTTCTAGGCCCAGCCCCTGTGCCTTCTCCTTCCCCCAGGCATCTCACAATCGACAGAACCTACCGGGGTTCCGGAGCACACTGAGAACACCTCTGTGAGACACAGATGAGAGATCTGAGGCTCAGAGAAGTAGACCCATTTGCTTAAGATCACACAGCAACTTAGCATGGGAGCTTGGGAGTAGGACAGAGGCCCACACTTGCTGGGCCAGAGTAATAGAATAGTCGAATTAAAGTGTATTGGGTGCTTCCTATGTTGGGGACTGTGCCTGGTGCTCTGCTCACGTTGTCTCATTTATTACCCACATGCTGCCTATGGTGTCATTTTCACGGCCATTTCACAGATGAAGAGATGGCATCTTTCCCACTTAGAAATCACTTTCCAAGGCACAGTTGTGAATTTCGGAGCTCAGGAAACTTAAGCAGTTTAGGACTTATTTTTCCCCCTATATGAATGAATCCTTAAGTCTTTGTTCTTTGCAGTTCTTTACGCCACACTCATGGTGAGGGTTGCCTTACTCACTGTGGGTATTTTCTGGGGAACGTATTTCACCAAAGAAGCATTTCTGGAAATGCTACAGGAATGTGCTGTGTATGAAACTGCAAACCCAGCTCTGGTCTCTGTTAGCACCAGTACAGCTGCAGCTTTGCTAAAACCAGGCCTGAGGGCCCCTCTGGAGAAAAATGTTCTCGTACATGGTGGTGCTTCGTTTTCTAGCCTCATGCAGAGATCAGCAGGGCCAAGTTAATGCGGGCAAGTTATGCCTCTTCAGCTGCCCAGCACCTTCTGCTCTGTCCCGTAGTAATTCACTCGCTCCTGGAGCCAGGCCCTCCTCTGCCTGCGCACCCATCACTAATTTTCTCCTTAGGCCTCATCCTTTCATCACAGAGCACCCAGCAGCTGAAATTCTACAGGAAGATGAGGCTCTCCCCACACATGCACACGTTTTCCAAGGGTTGTTTTAGGAAAGTGGACTCCAAATAGCCTTCTTCTTTTCTAAAATGGCCTAGTGGAAAAGGGCAGGTGAGGTGGGAAGAAAACCCTTTAACATGATTAGTGGGTCTCATGGTACTAAATAACTTTATCTACTAAGAGCCAAGAATTATGCTTTAGGTTCAGCAATCAGCCATATAAAAGTAACTTTTCCCCATTTGAAAACATTGAGCGATGGAATTTGGGAAGCCTGCCAGGAAACTCACATGCATCTGGCATCTTCCCTGCCCATTTCTAGATCAAAGGTTCATGAACCTGTATCCTCCACTACCTTTGTCACTCTCCACAGCCCGAGGTGTACTCTGCACCCTGTGAGGGCTCCATAAAGGCGGCTCACCAGTGTATCGGGCTCTAAATTTTGAATTCTTATATAAACACGCTCCTCTTCAATCAGTTTCTCTTTACGATTTGGAATTGAGGGGAGACAGAATGAGAGGGCATAACCCAGCCTGGAGCTGCGATCACACCAGGTCAGGATGTCAGTGGGTCATGAAAAAGATATAAGGAAACCAAGGGCTTAATTGTAGTTTTTACTGGAAGTTTTAAGTCCCCACTTAAGACCAGAAAAATCCAACAAGCAGGATACTTTCCACAACATGCCAATTTTATTCTGTAAAAACAGAGAGGCACATACTGAATAGACTGGTTAGAGTGGTTGGGGGAGGGGTGGAAGAGGAACCAGGGACCGTATGAGGCAGCCTGGCCTTCCCTTGAGCCACTGACTGCCTTTCCCAGGTTAGACACAGTGATTCAACAAGCTCTTCTAACTTCTGGAACAGGATTTGTCCAAGAGGAATACGATTGATTTTAATACTAAAGCAATGAAGTAATTTCTCTACATAAGGAGAGTTCACACCATGTGGAGTCTACTCTGGGCCAGGAACTCATCTAAGTGCTGACATAAAGCTCATGATCACCTTATGCGGGAAGAATGTTAGAGTTCGTGTTTTGCAGACAAGTAAACAGAAGTGTAGAGAGGTTAGGTGACTAGTTCAAGGTCACACACTGGACAGGGTTGGAATCAGGATTCAAAATAAGCAGTTGGCTTCAGATTTCCTCCTCCCAGTCGTTCCCTCTGTAGAACCTCCACCCATCCCTCTGGTAAACATTGCTGGTTAGCTTCACCCTCTTAATTCTTTTCAGGATAAAGCTCCTCACTCTATGAAATCTAGTTATTCCTCGAGAGTGCATATAGACGGAATAACTGAATTTTATAAAGCAAATCATATTTGAATGCGCTGGGAGAGACTTGTGCTTGAGAGTCATATGACACAGGGTATCCCTTTGTAAACTGGCTGCTGCCTTGCAAAGAGTAGGCATGTAATAAAGGCCTGTTGTGTGATATTAATTCCCCTAATTTGTGTAAATGTTTCTTTGGGTATATTAAAGATACTTAAAATAAGGTACCTATTACTACCTGGAAAGAAAACCACTACTAAGAGCAACTGCATACGGTGGACTGATTAATTCAATGAACCACCCAGGGAAGAGGGCATCCTGCCGACGCTGGCCGCAGACTCCATGCTACCCTTTTCCCCCTAGAGACAGGTACATAAAACAATAAGAACTACTGGTATAGAACAGGGCTTAGCACCCCTGGGCCTGCCGGCCAAATCCTGCCCCCACCTGTTTTTAGATGGTCCCCCAGGTAAGAACGGTTTTGACCTTTGTGAATGGTTGGGAAGAAAAATCATCAGAAGAATAATGCTGCATGACAGGTGAAATTTACATGAACTTCAAATCTCAGCATCTCGTTGGCACGCAGGCACACTTGTACGTTACGCACTGTCTCTGGCTGCTTTGGTGCTGCCAAGGCAGTCGAGTAGCTGCGACAGAGAGCATGTAGCCCGCAAAGCTGGAACTATTTACTGGCTGGCCCTCTTCTGAAAAATTGTTCTGACCCCAGGTCTAGAGAGTTCATTTCAAAACCTTTTGTTTTCTATCTTGCGTTTCATTCTTCCATTCCCTTTGCAAGTATTTATCCCCTACCCCCCGGGATGACTGGTTTGCCTTTCCATTTTCTCACTTAACGCCTCTGCCTTGGGCTCAGTATCGGGCAGTTAGACTAGATGAGGCGCCCTTGCTCCTGGGCCGGTGAAGCAGCATTCACCCTCTCAGACTCCGCAGCCTGGCGGTTCGTGAAAAGCACCATGGGACCCGTGATAGCGGTGTAGAAGGAGGGGGTCTTCAAGAAAGCCTCACGGGCGGGGGATATTTGAGTAAATCCTGAAGATGTTAAAGCATGACAGTCATTTCAGACCGAAGGGCAGGTTGACAAAGGGAGGCATGTGGAAAACCTCATAGGGTGTTCAGGGGACACCAGTCGTGCAGACTGGACAGTGTACAGTTCTTAATAAGCAAGAGAAAGGACTGAAATGGAGAGGAGTCCCTGTTTGTGTGAAGGTGGTGCTTTGCTGCTCGGTGAGGGGTTTTGGTCTTCTTTCAGTGCCTGCCACCTGTAGCGGAGACAGCCTGGAGGCCCGGGTACCCCTGGGCGTATTAACACAGTAACTGTCCTGCCCCGCAAAGGGAGATAGTGAAGTGGTGAGGGGCTTAAAGTGCTTTATCCAGCACCTGATCCATCCTAAGCGCTCAACAAATATTTGTTGTTTGGTTTAGTGTCTGTGAAGGGAGTGGGGACAGGAAGGGATCTGTGAATTCTGAGGAAGGACAGAGCTACTTAGGTCCCGAGGATGGGACAGGACTTCCCCTTCTGTTCAGTGCTACATTCCACAGAATTTTCGTGAGCACCTGCTTTGTGCCAGGTAGTCTGCTAGACCCTGGAGATACCCTGTGAACCAGACAGCTGTGGCCCAGCCTCAGAGAGTTTGCAGTCAAGAAGGAGAGCGTTGACAAGAGGAGGGGTGGGCACAGCCCGTGAATGAAAGAGCGAAGGAGCATGTTAGGATGAACGGATAGGGTCAGATGGGAAGGGGTGGAACGAAAAATTTCCTTTGGAATTCTTCTGACCAAAGGGAGCAAGGTTTTGATCATACACTGGACAGGAATGATTTAAGAAGAGTCATACAAAAATCGCACTAGGGTGTGGGGAGCAAATAAAATAAAATAAATTATCCAGAGCAAATATTTAGGGAGGCTAGCAGAAAGGTAAATCAGGAATTCCATGCATCTCACTCATCTCTCAAAATGCAGTTCCAAACACTGTTAAAGGTTTTTGTTGGAGGAGGCTGTACTGCTCGAGATATCTCTATTTATATAAATTTATGTTAAAATACCAAAAGTTTCCTTAATTTCTTCACACGATTTATATTTTGACACTTGAGAAAAGATTTGTAGGATATAATTATTTGGTTTTCAAACTTTGCAGAGATGTGAGTCCATTTTTTCCCCTTTGAAAATGAAGTTGAGAAAAGGGTCAACTGTAGTTTCTCCCTAGTAGGAAGAATGTTTTAGAGAAACGTATCAAATTACCAGAAAAGAATAAAATCTCAACCAGTGTCCCTGGATTCCCTGTCATGGTCCCTCTAGACAGCAGAAAAGAGATGGGAAAATATCACCCTTGACACCCTGGCACCACCAAAGGCCAGTTGTGGACTTGCAAAGCCATGGTGAGGCATGGTGTGAGGCATGAGGCATGTATGTTACACCTCTGTGGGATGTTAGCTGTTGTTCTTCCTGTCAGATATATTTGCATTTCCATTCAAAATTAAATTACACTTTAAGCTTTAAGAAAGGGTAAAATACTATGGTGTTAAATGGCTTCAACAACTATTTAAAATTGTATTCCTATTAAGATTGATTTCATTGAGCAGAATGTCTATTTGTACCAAGGTCTGGAAATAGTTATTCTCCTTCTCCCCTCCCTCCCTTTCCTCCTTGCCTCCCCTCCCTCCATCCCTCCATCCTTCCTTCCCTCCCTTCTTTCAGGGATTACTACTTGTGTGATGTGACATGGGTAACCGAAGAAAGGATTTCTTTGCAGTGGATCCGGAGGATTCAGAACTATTCAGTGATGGATATCTGTGACTACAATGAGTCCACCGGAGGATGGATTTCCTCAGTGGTAAAGTTGAATCAGGATGTTCTGTTTCCAAAGCTACATGTGATCTGAGGGCTGTAGGAAAACAGGGAGAGTGTTATCAGGAAATACAGCTTGAATTTCTATTCTTTCTCTGTGTCTGACCCTGAGGCAGTGAGTAAATCTTGAGTGACTTTTAGATAACTTGATATTACCCGGTGGTACGTCTAGTTCATCTGCTCTCACTAGTCATACTGTTTTAGTTATGGAGACTATCACTTGGGAAAAGGGTGGTGGTGATTAGAAAGCCAGAAAATAGAATTTGATGTCAAAATTCACAAAGTCCGAGAAAGCCAGGGGCTGCAAGGTCAAGGAAGCGTGTTTCAGGAAATGGGGAGTGACTCGCTGAGTAGCAAAATAAATATCTAGAGGCCACAAATCTATTACCACACTGTGACTATCTTTCAGCAGTAAACAGCTTTAGAAAGTAAATAGATAACTTCCAGGCTGAGAGGGTGGCAACATTAAGGCAAAAGCAAGTGTTAATCCAACCTTGAAGTGCTGGGGGCGTTTCCAGCCCAGAGACCTCAAGGTATAGGTCGTGGATCAAAATTAAAGCCCCATTGGGACCAACAGCCTCAGGAGGGGTAGAGCCTGGGGGAGGCTTGCTGGCATATGTCAAGGACAGCTCTACAAGCCCTTTTCTGGTAATGAGCTCTGTGGCCACACGCCTCTTCTCCCTGCTCCACCCTGGTTGGGCACACGGCAGATTCTTGCCTCAGAAATCCTTCCCTCCGCCGCCTGCCCCTGTATCTTGATGCACTCATTCATTACTTATATAGCAATCATCGAATACCTATTTTGTTCCAAGTTCTGTGCATAGCTCTGGATGGAGAAAAAAAAAAAATTAGGCAGCATGCCTGTCCCTAAAATGTTTATTTTCTAGTAGGGAAGACTGTTATGAAAATCAATAATAATAGTTACCATTTCTTGAACACTCACAATAGCCAGACACTGTGGAGGTAGGCTCAGTAGGGTCAAGGAGCTTGCTTAGCTCACAGTGACAGCCAGAATCCAAAGTAAAACACCGCGCTCTTTGCTTCCTGCCAATTAAATCATCTCAATAGCACCATAATGTGCTCTAAAAGTGTATAAGCAAGGTACCAAGGAAATGTAGGGCGAAAGAAGATAATCAACCTGCCTGGGGGGAGGCAGAAGGGGATGGGAGATGACATGGAGGAGACTAGAGCAGCCTGGGGTAAGTTGTCATATTCGGGGCAGCATGAAGGCAAGTGGACCCTATGAGCAGAGGCTGTGCAAAGGCATCTGGGGTGAAGAGCTTGGAGCCTGCAGGGTCTGGGAGTACACAGGACTAGGGGTTGAGGCGGAGGCACGATGATGAGAGCTGAGGTTTGAGATATATGCTACGGCTCAGGCACCATTCTGAGGAGTTTGACCTTACCTTGTAAGACACTCAGAGCTATTTCAAGGTTTTAAGTAGG
Source organism: Pseudorca crassidens (assembly GCF_039906515.1). Taxonomy (NCBI): domain Eukaryota; kingdom Metazoa; phylum Chordata; class Mammalia; order Artiodactyla; family Delphinidae; genus Pseudorca; species Pseudorca crassidens. The sequence goes on from NC_090301.1 coordinate 69,523,249, forward strand.
AAAGAAGTATAATGAGATAGAACTATCTGTTGCCTGATGAGGTCAGCTGTGGGTTGAGCAGGGTGGAGGGCAGACTGGAAGGAGAGCAAAGCAGCAGCGCCTCCAACCAGGAGGTCAGGGCCATGGACCTGGGAAACCCGACAGGACACAAACTAAGGCAATAATGGTGGAGAAGAACAAGAGAAGTCAAAGGACTAGAAGACAGGGGCTGAGGGGGTTAGTGTGAGAAGAGCAGGGATCTGGAGTGATTCCCAGGTCTCTGGCTTGGGTGAATGGTGCCACTAACCCAGAGAAGAACGAAGGAGTAAGAACAAGCTGGTGGGGATAAGGGAAAGATACTTCTGTACTTGCTGAATTGAAAATGTGGAGGAGCCTGCAGGACGGCTTACGAGGTACACATCCAGGACAGAGCTCTAGGCAAGAGAGGCAAATGTTCTAATGTAGCTATGTAAAAGGTACTATCATACATACAAATATGTGAATGGAGATAGCTTTCCTTTATTTTATTACAAGTACAATCTTGCTTATATTGCCACAAACTGCAGCTAAAGCGTAGAATTCGTATCTCATTTCTCTCTGTATTTTTCCCTCCCTAGGAACAGCAGCACACTGAAATAAGTACCACTGGCTGGGTTGGAAGAGTAAGTTGTAAGAGTTATGGGGTTCTCTGTCGTATGGATCAGACACTCAGAGCTATTTAATATGCAGATATACCAAACGAGGCCTCTATGTTATTTGCTATTAATAGAGACAGCAGTTGACCTTTTATAACGTAATATTTTAATGTCCCCGGTAGAGATGTCTTTTTATAGAGAATATACAACATGCTTGGTTGGAAAAAGTAAAAGGACAAGTGAAAATTCAAGAGAAGAGCAGATAAAACAAAAGACATATCCTAGGCAAATTCTAGCTCCTGGAAGGTTAAAAAGCAACCGTTGCTGAAAGGCAGCCAAGATACCAGTTGTCTTCGTTGACCTCACGTTCGAAGTTAGGCGCTTCGGCGGCAGAAAACATGGTTTCCGCCCTCAGCCTCTGCACAAACGCAGGGGACAGGACTTCCCCCGGCAGGGACGCAGTGGCACTCACACCACACCCGCTATGCACCTCTCTCTGGAGGAATCATACACACGTGGGTTCACACTTTACTATACCCTGGATGCAGAACTTTCTCCAAGGAAGCACGTGACCCTCCGTGACTTCCCATGCCTCACGCTACACCTCGTGCAGACTTATACCAGCCACGTTGCTACAAGCCCGTGGGGTGAAGCAAACCGACGAAGGCACTGCAGCCATCATGGCACCTCGTGTGAAAGAGGAAGAATGAATCGCCCCTAATTTGTATGACCACTTCTATTAAGCCCCTTTAAGAGGGAAACAAAGTGACATAAAAAAACGTAAGGATTTCTCGTCTCCCAGAACACAGAGGTGCAGCCCCCTGGACCAGAAATGCGACCCCTTCCAGCTGGGCTCGGAGCCCCCTAGCATTCACACGTCCTTTTTGTTCAGGCATTGATTGGGCAGAGGGGAGAGGTTTGCCAACATGAAAAGTGGTTTCCTCCATGGCAAGAGACATGCTACACTTCCTCACGACTCTTTGAAAAAAATATGTTTTTTCCTCTCTGTATTTAACCAGACAGATGCCACTTTTCACACATTTCTACTAGGCACAACTCCATCCAGGGGAAACAGGGAAATGTATTAAAAAGATAAGGCTGTGAACACAGGTCTAGAGAGGGGAATGTGTTTCCGAGCTCTGTAATGAGAACACCAAGTGTACTGCACGCCTCGGCTTGCTCCATAAATGCATTCGTTTTGAATCACTAAATAGAAGAGGGAAGCATTTTTCTTCCCAAAATGGGAGCTGATGAGCGAGGAAACAGCGAGAGTGAAGTGAACCAACAGTTTTAAAAGACCATCTCCTACCTGCTCTCGAATGTAGTAAGGAAATCGAAGTCGTAAAGAGATATATTCCTTTCAGGCTGGGATAGATCCTCTTCTGCTTAAACGACATTATGTTCTGAGAACTATCTTTTATCGAACTGTAAAAAATGGAAATTTTGTTCTATATTTCCATACAACTATTTTTTTTGGGTAAATTGTTGATCCTATTTAGCAAAATGGAAAGGCTTATAATAGAGATGATAACTATATGAATGTTTCCGTATGAAATATACGACAGACATTCCTTATGGTATCTAGTCCAGAAATGATTAAAGAGTTTCTAAGTCTGACTTTCAAAAAAATTATGTATAAGAAACAGGGGGGAGGGGGAAATCCCTCAAATTACAAACCACCTCCAACTAGAAACAGTCAAAAATAATATTAGTCTGTTTCAAGAAAGCACATTGTGACATCGAGGAAATTGACTTCTTAGAACTGAAAGGCTAATGCTAATTTTCTCACACATATCAAGACACCATAGCGTTATCCTCCATAGACAGAAGATGCCTAAGGGTAACAGTAACCACTGCTATGTGTTGAGTGTCCTGTGTAAGCCTCTTCATGTTTATTCTTTCATTTACTCCCCATCAAAAATTCCCTAGGAGTTAGATCTTTTGTCTGCATTTTCTAGGAGGAGAATTTTCTATTGAGACCCTCTGATTGCAATCGGCAAGTAAATGAAATATGGGTTTTGAGCATAGGTGTTGGGAGGACTTTCTGAAGCTAAAGTTGTACTGAGATGAGGCTAATGTGCTTTAACACGTTTCGTGTTTCCTATTATTCTCTAGTTTAGGCCTGCAGAACCTCATTTTACCTCTGACGGGAATAGCTTCTACAAAATCATCAGCAACGAAGAGGGCTACAAACACATTTGTCACTTCCAAACAGATAAGAGAGTGAGTATTTTTAAATAATTTATTTCGGGTTGATCTCCTTTTTTTGAAACTAACTTGAAGTGGAAATCATTTGGTAGAGTCGATCAATAGGTACCAATAATCAGACTAATTCACATACCCCAGTGGTCTCTGCAGTAAGGTAGGATGGGGAAAAGAACCGAGATTATCCCAATTCCTGATGTAAATGATTTAATCCTCTCCTTAACTTTGATCAGAGACAGAGTCTAATAAACCTCTTTTTTTAAAAAATCCCATCAGAATTGCACATTTATTACAAAAGGAGCCTGGGAGGTCATTGGGATAGAAGCTCTTACCAGTGATTACCTGTAAGTATTCTAATAATCAGTAGTATATCAATATATTTGTCATAATCATGCCATTCGTTGCCCAGAAATAAGGAAAAATCTTCTACAAATAAAGAGTAGTCTATTTGGAATGTGTTCAGGACTTTTTTCTTTTTAACATACGGAAGCCTTAATGATTTTCACATATGCTCAGCAGACTTGATACCATGCCACCAAGCAGCTCTACCTCTTGCTCTTACCTGCTTTGCATTAGAAGAGCTGGAGCCTCTTTTTCTTAAACGTCTTGGAACACGGAACTAGCGTTCAGGGGCATTTTGTTAAATTTCAACTGATACTGGATTTTTGGAAGGCTTGGAGAGGCTATTGTATTTGTCCATGTCTCGGCCCTACTCTTTGGCGAATGGAAAGCTTTTCAGAGGCTGTCAGCTACCATGCATGAATTGATGGGATAGGGAGTGTTGTTTTTCATTAGAATCTTAGGCACTTTTTATAATTCTTTATTGGTTTCACCACGGAGGAGTTTTGCCATTGCTCAAAGCAGTTTTTGAAGGTCCTGTTTCGAAGTGGCTCTGCCACTCTTAGGAGGATGGGGCTCCTGCCACCGAGTGGTTTGTGTTGTGAAACAGAAAATATGGAAAACAGTGTAAATAAATGGGGTGTCAACTTTAGACTAGTTGTCCAGTCATATTATTCTGAAAGAAGACTTTCTTTGAGTTTTTCCTTGTCCCTCTAATTAAGGGAGTAATCCCCATATTCAGATATTTTAGTCTGTTAAAAAAGAATCCCCTATTTAGAGATGATGGGGGACAAATGGTTTCTGAGGATGAGGGGGCAGGGAAGAATGATAAAGGAAGGGCAAGCACTAATGCACATGCACTTGTGTGAACGCTAGTGCTTGGTGTTGAGTTAAATGGAGTGTACTTGACTTTTGCTTAAAAACAGAATTAATATATTTCATTTGTTTTCTTCCCAGATACTACGTTAGTAATGAACATAAAGGAATGCCAGGTGGAAGAAATCTTTATAAGTAAGAGTTTTATCGAGTTGTTGACTTGCCCTTTTAGCTAATGAACAATTTCTGGCTCTTGTGTTTTTATTTTATTTTTTGCCTAGTCCTAATATATTAAATTGGAACTACTATCGAATGCTTTTATTCCTCGATAAACCAACCCACATGTCAACAAAAGAGCATGACTTTATTAGATGCTTTGTGATATTTCCAGACAACGGGAAGTTTGAGGTTATTATGAATTAATCCATGCATTTTTTTCACATTTTAAAAGTTTCTGAGTATTGCTTTGGCATTCTGATATCTTTGAAACTAGAATATGGCATTATTCGATTCCTTCTTTCATTTTTCCTTTCATCAAGTACTTAACTTCCACCATTGGTTTTACAGAATCCAACTTAATTACCCCACAAAAGTGACGTGCCTTAGTTGTGAGCTGAATCCAGAAAGGTGTCAGTACTACTCTGTATCATTTAGTAAAGAGGCGAAGTACTATCAGCTGAGATGCTCTGGTAAGTATGAACGAAGGACAGGGAGGGAGAGCAGGGGGTACCCCCAAAATTCCTCTTGAGTAGCTCCCTGCATGCCCTACCCTCTCTGGACAACCTTCTTACCACCCTCCTGGCTCAGTGTCTCCATCCCTGAAGGCTTCCCTTCAGTGCCCAGTTTCTGCCCTGCTCAGTTCTCTCCTATTGAATTTGAGTTCTTGATATCATATAAGTCCTATTCCCTTCACTCACGTATAAGTGGTGAGCTAACCATCTCTCCTTCCTCTTCTAACCAAGAGCCTTGCTTTAGACTGAAAGCACATCCCAGAGCTTATGTATGACAGAGGCACTTCATCGTTATACACATACATGTTGTGCATTTTTTAACCCAAATTATAATTTTATGCACTTGCCCCTTGAAATGAGAAAAATGTATGTAGGTGGTGCCTGTGACTCAACCTGCTCACAGCTTCATCTTCTGTTGCTATTGTTATTATTGTTTTCTTTAATATAAGTGAAGAAATCTGGACAAGGAGAGACAATGTGATTTCACAGGTCATGCAGCTAATAAGAGGCCCAATGGGATTCAAACACAGGCCTCTGCTATTAACACTAAGACAGATTACTTCTCAAAATGAGAGAAAAAGTCTGGATATTCTGAAAAAGAACTGTGAATCGCCAAAAAGAGGTCTTCAAACCATTTTTCTGAACCTTTTTTTTACTGGCACATTTTCTTTAATATATTTTCTTTGTAGTTCTTTACTATGGCTGTTTCCAGTCACCATTTCTTGGGCACCTGTTTTGTATATACTAGGCACTGTGCTCAAGTTTTGTATTCATGATCTTGTTGATCCTTTAGAAAGAAAACTCTATAATGCAGATATTATTATCCTCATTTTACATGTGAGGAGATTGAAGCATAAATATGCTGTCTTACGTCACAAAGCAGGAAAGCCAGGGATTCAAACCCAGGTCCCTATAATGCCTCCACTGTGGTTCTGATCAAATGTAAAAATTAATATCATGATCCAAATGTATCAAAATTAAATAGCTCACGAGATAGCTTTTTCTATACATTACCTTCCACTCTGCAACTACCACAGTTGGGATAAATAGTGACGATCTGAGTGTGTGCGAAAAAACACTTTTCTCATGCCAGGAAGGAATTGCTTATCCAAGTCAGGCACAGTGCAGATGTGCCGCCTGGTCCAGGACTCCGCAGTGGGGGCAGCAGCAGGGGGGAAATCTGCCCTTTGGGGGCCGGGGAACCTGGCTCTGGAGCTCCACCCTAAGGGGGCGGGGCCTGAGAGAGGTTGTGGTACTCGCTGGACCTCGGTGTTAAGAGTTGGGAAGGATAAGCGGCTGTCGTTGGGTCTGGATGGCTTAGTCCACAGATGAGGAAATTGGACTCAGGCATAGTAATGTGCGCAACGCGCCCAGCAGGGTCAGAGGTGCATTTTCTGTTTCATTCTCCAGAGCCCTGTGCCTCTCCGGTAATACTTCTTACACTCAAATTGCGTTCATTTTAAGGAAAAGGAAAATCAGCTAACAGTAAGCTTCTTATCCACTGTGATATTCATTCTATCAAAGCTAAATGGTGTCAAAATTATATCAAAGTTAAATGGTAACAAACGCTATTTTTGAAAAGTATGTTATCTTCTTTAAAAAAAACCAAAACTCTAAAATATACTTTTCCCCGATTATGTTAACAGGCCCTGGTCTGCCCCTCTATACTCTGCATAGCAGCAGCAATGATAAAGGTACTTTCTCTTATTTCACCCTCGTTTGCTTTTCAGGAAAGCGTGTGTGAATAGAAGCAACATGTACTTAGCACAATGGGATTTTCTTTGGCTTTAGAGTGTCTTAACAATGACTTGAAAACAAGGCTTATAACCTGAAGTACGTGTAGTCCCATCAGTGAATCGCCCACTTGTTTGTTATTGCTTTGCACAATCCATATTCTTCATGTTGTAGCAAATGACTGCTGTCTCAATTATTTGTTTAGAACTGAGAGTCCTGGAAGACAATTCAGCTTTGGATAAAATGCTGCAGGATGTCCAGATGCCCTCAAAAAAACTGGACTTCATTTATTTGCACAAAACAAGTAAGTTAAATTTCTGTTGGAACATAACTTTTCATGGAAACACCAGTAAAAATATAACTAAATATAAGTTTATCTGACAATATGTATTTTATTTTATACGTAAATCTAATGTAAGGTTATTTTTCCATGAAATGCTCTGTCACAAGAACCACTAGTCTTACTTTTCTTTTAATTAAAAAATACAGTACCATTCTATGTAACATATTATTCTAAGAGGAAAATATTTGGAGAAAATGCATTATTGCTAGTTCAGTCTCATCCCATTAGTAACTCTATTCTACTATTAAGTATTAATTGTGTTTTTAACTTAATGATATCCTAATATATTTTACCTTTAACCCAAACAGATTTAAAATAACTTGTATAAAAAAAAATAGGGTTGGCTATAAAATGTTGAAACTTCAGTCTCAGGACAGAAGTCTTGAATTTTCGCTAACCTCCTCCCCGTGATAGGCCCTGGCCTAGTGGCCTGATCATGGATTATGTTCAGGGACGACTAAGAACAAGGGGTTTCTTTGAGTAGGAAATCTTGTAATTTTGTTGTTGTTGTTTTTATTTGTTTGCTTGTCTTTTCTATTAAGGGCTCACAACTCATAGGGGAGGGGGAATCCATCAAGATTGATTTATTTTAGATTCTTTTTAAAATATAGGATCATAATGGAAGAAACTCAGGTCATCCACTTTTAAATGGCAGGAAAAGCACGGAGAGTAGAGGGTACTTTTGAAGAAGAGCTTAGAGCAGTGCTACTGAAACTGCAGGTGCTTGTGGATCACCTGGGACCTTATTAACATGCATATTTGGAGCCAGCAAGTCAGGGTAGGCCCAGGATTCTAAGTTTGTAATAAGCTCCTATGTGATGCCAGTGCTGCTGGACCTCGAATCTGGCTTAGGTGGCAAGGGCTTAGAGTTCTGGAGACAGTCCTGGAGAGCTATCTGGACCGCCTGGTACAGAAGGTGTTGAATCTTAAGATGTGACCTATTAAATATTAGGATGTGACACCCCCCGCCAAAGGAGAGACGGTGCATCTTCCAAAAGACAGGAAGTAAAACATTTCCAATCAACCAGTGCTGATTCAAGCAAAGGGGAGATCAAGTGCTGACTTCGGCATATTTATTAAAAACATCATTATCAACTCTACTCAAATATAATAAAGATTAAAACTTTTGTTCTCATAAGCACATTTAGTCAGAAGGCATAAAATAACCAGCAAAATACAAATTGAAGAAAAATCTATCTATATAAAGATTTTACTCTTAAACTTTTAATTTTTCCTCAACTAAAATAATTATAATAAACAAAAAACAAAAGAAAGATAAACATAAGGAAGAACAGCTCTAGAGATAAGGATTTTTTTCCATACAGGTTAAATCTACTGAAGCTGGAAATAATCCTATTAAAATATGAAACAACTCTTTCTCTTTCTCTCTCCCTCTGTCTCTTTAAAAAAAAAAAGATTAGTCTAACTAATTAGCCTGAATTTGGGAGCAAAGGTAACGGATTTATTATTTAGGAACAAATTTTATTAAACTGATGTTAAAGTTAAATCAAGCACAGAGAATTAAACAGACCTGCACAAGATCGTACAGAACAGTTTGCCCCACATAAACCCGATTTCATTCTGTGAAACACAGAGCTGAAAATGGGAACTCAGCTTTACGGTCTGGGATGGCAATAAGAATTACAAAAATGTTATTAAATCAGAATTTTAAGATAGAGTTAAGGCCAACTAAAAATCCTAAACATCTTCAAAGAAATTCAAGAAGAGGAAAACATTTTGGAGGAAAACTTAAAACATAAGCCATAAACAAACTAGATGAGTAGATCAGATGCCAAAGAACAGAATCATAAAAACGAAACATCAGCAATTCTAAGATGCCCTTTTATTTTACAAGGCACCAATGTATTTAATAGATCCATTAGAAACAACTTTATTGTTTTAACCTTAAACTAGTATTTTAACCTGAAAGAGAATATGTTTATATCTGAAAAACATGCTGGATCAAATCGGTTCATTTTCTTTTTCTATTCTAATTTAACAAACTGCTAAACTCTACATGTTATTTATCACTGACAAAGATAAGGAACCAAAATCATGTGCTAATAAGTGTTCTTAATTCACTAATTAACCTTTCTGTTTGTTTAGAATTCTGGTATCAGATGATCTTGCCTCCTCATTTTGATAAATCCAAGAAATATCCTCTGCTAATAGATGTGTAAGTATTCAAGATAAGGGAATAATTTAGAAGTTAACCATTGTACATCTTTTGCCCGGTGCAGCTTACTGAAAAATAGAGCCAAATGCATCCTTTCTCTCTTCCTGAATCATTGTAGAGCAGTTTTAATATTTCTTCTTCCATTCTGCAATTGCAGATCCAAACCTGTGTTTTCTACCACCTTTCTAATGGAGAAGGTAGACACTCTTCTTCTATCATAATGGCATATGGAGTTTGTTTTGATTTTTTTTTCCCCCCTGAACTCCAACGGAATTCCAAAGAGATTCTCAAGTCCCCATGTTCTTCCTTACCTCATGGACATTTTAACAAGCAATAGATGGGTATTAACGTCTTCACAGTTTCCTTATCTCCAAATTTGCCCAAACATCTCCCATTGGTAGCCCTTAATTCATTCCAATGTCAGGTTTCTCTTTCTTTAGTCCCTGAAATATGCCTGGTATTTTCCATTCCCTTTTTTGGTGAAGAGAAGATGTGATACAGGGAAGTATTCATTATAATTCAAACTTCCCCAAGTCCTAGAGAAAGTTCTGAAATCACAAGTCTTTGAGCAGTAAATAAGAGCTCATGTGAGGTCTAAATATGGCATCTTTGTAAAATATTTTTGACAATTACTAGGAACATATTTTACTTCAATATTTCCAAAATTGCCCTGACCTCACACAGAATGCCACAATGCCACTCTTCCTGTCCCAACTTGCCTCATTTCCTTTATTCAAAATGAAACAAACCAATAAAAGTTCTGGGTGCCTGCTGCATGCCAGGTAATTTGCCTTATTTTGTCCACACAGCAAGCCGATGTGGTAAGTTCTGTTGGGCCCATAATACAGAAAGGAAAACTGAAAACTCAGAGATACCTTCCTGTTGCTACTAGCAAAAAAAAAGAAGGGATACAGATACTAGCATCAGACACGGCCTTGTTCCGCTGTGTTTACAGTTCCATGTAAACATAAAAGCTCAAAGAAAGAGAAAGAGGTATTTTAAACTTCCAGATATGCTATTTGATTCTCATTACACCTAATTTAGTCAAATATTGACTACAGTAGCACTCACTTGCTTTGGGCTTTAGCCCCAATACTAAACAACAAGGATCCTTTACCTTTAAAAAAAGAGTGACATTTTGACACAAGCGTTTGTTAAAAAACAAAAAAGTGATATTTTTATATTCTTGGACTCCCCAGTAAGTAATGACTAGATCTCCCCTTCATTAGGACAGTTAAAAAAATATGGTAAATTTGGTGCCCATTCTTTTCAGTGACTTTCCTCTTCATTTTCATATATGTCTAAATCTTTGTTTTCTATTTTTAAAAATGACGTTGTTTAATCTTACAGGGTTAGGTAACTTGATACATAGTTAATATTAAGGGAAGCTATTACTCTACCAAATATAAGACCAAGGACCAAGGACCAAGGCATTTCACGTTAAAAAATGTTTACTTGCCCAAGAAATTCATGAATGCCTTCTTCTTTTTAAAGATAGAATGTTGCAAAATCTAGTGTAAAATTAAAGTCTTATAATATTTTGTTTAAAACTAAAGTTCTTTTGACTGCCATCCCTAAGGAAAGGGAGGAAAATGTTAGCAAAGTGGTCCAAGCAGGACTTGTCCAGTCCTGTGGAGGGAAGAGTGAGCAGATGAATAGGAGAGACAGTCTGGGGAGGGAAGACTTATTGGAGAAGATCTGGGTCCAGGAGTCCTGTAGATGGTGCAAAGAAGACGTATTTACATGAGATCCAATGAGCTGTAGGGAGTGTCTCTTGATTAACAAATGAAAATGAGACGGCTTGATGGAGATTGTACACACAGCTGTGTATGGATAAGTTATAGCCTATATGAAGAATGCAGCTACGAGGGCGTTAAACTTGTTAATGAATAGAATGCCAAACAGTATACCCATCTTCCAATATAGTCTCTTTGTTTCTCCTCTGAAGTTTTAAGGAATGGTGTTCATTCATACTTTGGCCCATTCGCAGTGCCTTGTGGAGCCTTAGTGAGCAGCACTGTCCTGGGCACTGAGGCACATGCGGCGCATATCCCACAGCAGTCAAAGTCCTTAAGGAAGTTCCAACCAAGGAAACTTGTAGTCTAGGAATGTTTGTAAGCTCAGTCAGAAAGATATATTCAAAGCTGTATTTATTGTCATCCTCACTGTTTTCTCATAACACAACTCCCCTATCCCAATTATTAGAATATTTACTTCTTTGATCTCCAAGATATATACGACTTAGAAACCGTTGGCCTGTGAAGTCTGTGTTTGATAACAGTTTTCGAAGATAAAACTGATGGGCCTCTTTGGAGGAAACACACAGCCATTATAGTCATGTTGCCAAGTTTTAGAGGACCCATTGAGGACACCCCCGGTGGCTGGCACGATTTCAGGCTCATGAACAGGAAGACGTACACTTCCTGTCCACAGGGGATAGAAATGCAAGCACTCCTCATTTGATTCAGGAAAACCACAAAGGCTAACAATTTGGGATTTTTCACAGATATGCAGGCCCCTGTAGTCAAAAAGCAGATGCTGTCTTCAGACTCAACTGGGCTACTTACCTTGCAAGCACAGAAAACATTATAGTAGCTAGCTTTGATGGCAGAGGAAGTGGTTACCAAGGAGATAAGATCATGCACGCAGTCAACAGAAGACTGGGAACATTTGAAGTTGAAGATCAAATTGAAGCAACCAGGTGAGTGACTAGGAGATGAATTCAAACGTCATTTGATTTCTTTCTCCCTCCATTTATATTTTAAAGTTGTGAAGTGTAAAGAATTTAAAGTGTCCTGGGATGAATCTTTCATTCTTGGGCTGGATTTTTAGTGAAGAGATTATGTTTAGACTTAGAAAGAGAGTTGACCTATGTGCTACCACCTTCTAGGAATTGGGACTCAGAATTCATCAAACACATGGACAAACCGAGGGATATGTGTACCCCTGAGTAAACATCTAACTAAACAAGCAAGCCAACCCTGTAGTCAAGGATAAGTAGAGGAGTTTGGTGTACATTTACCTTGGAGGAGGGTGACAGCTATGAAGTCCTAGGAGTGACTCCTACATTCTGCTGAGTGAGGGTTACTCCCTCACTCAGGAAAATTTGGGAAAATTGTGGAACACGACCATTGTCACTCACAATTATAAGGGCTTTGTTAAGGATGAATGACATCAGTTATGAGACTATAAATAGATGTGATATGGCTTAAGAAGGGTTTTAGTCATGAATGATGGTTACCCTGGAATGCACATGTAACATGCAGTGTTTTACCTGCATTCTCATTGAAGCTGCACAGGAACCCTGAGAGGTGGTTGTTCATACCTTACACTTCAGGTAAAGAAATGGAGGCTCTTAAGTTAGGTAATTTGCCAAGACTGGTCAGGATTTGAAACTAGGTCTCCCTCCAACTTACATTCAATTGCATTCAACTGGTAAATGGGAAATGTAGTCTTTGAGTTTCTATAACCAACTGCATAGATGTCTGGAAAGCAAAGTCAGTTAGCGATTTTAAATAATGTTGTGAAACCATAAGCTAGGAAATGGAGAAAAATTGTGAATGATTAAATGGACGGAGGAAAATGCCTTTAAAAAGAGGAACAACCAAAGAGGAGAGAAGATGACAATGTATTAAGTATCCCTAAGTCTGTTACATCAAAGTTAATGATTAGCTATTATCCTTGAAAGTAAAAAAAAAAAAAGGTTAGATAAGAGAGAGGATAAATTGGTTCAGGAGTGAGGCTTTGATATTTTACAAACACATTTTTATTTATTCAGATTGGTCCTCTGTGAGAGAGGGCATGATTTCCAGGTCTTCTCAAGTCTAAAATGATAGAATTGTGTTATCCACAATCTACAACTCCATTTAAAAAGTAATGAGTAGCTGCTTTTCAGCAACTAAAAGGAACTATACACAACAACACAGATGAATCTCGCAGACTGTTGAGTGAAAGAAGCCAGGAACAAGAGTGTATATCCTGCACGACCCAATTTATATTGGTACAAATTCAGGTGAAATTTTTATGGAATCCAATAAAAGGAAGACATTTCTTTTTTTCTTTTTTCAAAGAGAGAAATGACACAGAGGCTTCTGGGTGATAGTAATGCCCTGTATTTTGGTTCAAGGTATGCTCACTCTGTAAAGTTTACCAGCTTGTACAGGCATGATTTGGTGCACATTTCTGTACATATGCGTTCTAAGTTTAAAAGGTTTGCGTGGAGAGGATAATGAGTTGAAAACTATTTACATTGAATTTTTTCTAATATTGCTTAACTCAAGGCAGTCTAAGACATATATCATCAATTGAAAACAAAGCTTTTTAAAGTCACCTCTAAGTCAATGCAAGGGTCCCCTTCCTCCCTTGACACTGCAAAGTTAAGGGCCCCATTTGCTAGATTGTTTTTTAAAGTAAACAAATTACCTTTTGATGTAAGGCTAAGATTAAGAAATAGACGCAAAGAACCTTTTTCTCCTTTCTTTACCTGGATTCCAATCCTGAACACAATTTAATGACAAAAAGACTTCTTCATCCATCAAGGAAAAATTGCTTCTTATTTAATAGTGCTGAGCTAACTAATCAACACCCATCATAAGAAGGGATGTATTTAGAGAATGATGTTTAAGTTCTCAGGTAGGGGGCCCAGAGACATTTCTAAGCCCTACCCAGATGTTCTACACACCTCTATACTTCTCCATTGCAGGGACGGCCTCTCTCAAACTGTAAAACATCTGGAGAGATTGAAATTCAATTATGTAAAGAAAAGTGCATCTGGGCTGCAAATTTTTATATAAAGCTGTGAAAAAAACAGCCAGGATTTGTTTTCTGTGAAACACACACACACACACACACACACACACACACACATTTTTTATGGACTCCAACACAAGTAAACCTTGTTCATCTGGCTCAAGTTAAAAATGATAGACATCGATCGCAGGTGTTTATTTGATTGCTGGCAGCAATGAATCTTTGTTTCTGATAGAATGAAATAGAGAACGAATGGCAGGGTTTCTCACATTTGTGCAGTTATCTTAGTTTTCTATACACAGTGTGATACTAATTCGTGGACTTGTTCCATGTATTTTAGACAATTTTCAAAAATGGGATTTGTGGATGACAAACGGATTGCAATTTGGGGCTGGGTGAGTAGTTTGGCTGATGAATCTGTACACCTTCCTTAGTGAATATAACCCAGAGCAGGATCATTTACTTTTGTTTGTACATATTTGGAGGTGAAAATCATGTCAATCATTTCAATCTAAGAAGGTCCAATGTCTTAGATTTCTGGGCGATGAGTCCCCCCAGGCTTACGCTTTTGTTTATTACAATGGGATAGGGAGGTGAGGAAGGGAGAAAAAGAATAAAGGAGAGAAAGAGGGATAAAGGAAAAGAAGGATAGAAGGAGAGAGGGAAGGAGGGAGACTTTTTCTCATGAGTCCAAGTCAGTAAAGATTTAGTGTTTATTGCTTTTTTGGTTTTGGGAGGTTTTATTTTGGTTTTGGTTTTGGTTCGTTTTTTGTCTTCAATTAGTACTACCCAGCAAATTTTCAATACTTTCCCCCTTACACCTACCAAGAAGAGGGACCAGGGCTCTGAAAGTGTAGTCTTTAGGTACTACCCAACTAAGGCCAATTTAAACCTTCTCTACCATGCTTTCTATCTCAAAAGAGGCACAGTATATAAAGATGTGAGAAATGTGGAAACTGCGACTTGCTTACCATATGTCCTTAATTCCTTTACCTCCATAAAAATAACTGTTTCCATTTCTTAGTCATATGGAGGGTATGTAACCTCAATGGTCCTGGGAGCAGGAAGTGGCGTGTTCAAGTGTGGAATAGCCGTGGCGCCCGTGTCAAAGTGGGAGTACTATGGTAAGTGATCACTCACAGGTACAGAGTTACTGAGTGTGAACCTTCACATTCCAATGACAAAACCATTCCTTTTTGAGTTTCAGTGTTTCTACAGTAAATAAACGGATTCATCTTAGAAGTACTTTATGGATACCTGTAATGAAATAGTCTCACTTATTCTGCCATTGTGAAATGTTAGACGGTAGTAAATGCTATCTACACGTTTAGTTACCAACCAGTTTTGTTTTCTAAATGTCTTATCAACAAATTCAGTTTTCCACATTTTAAAACATCCCCAATGCTACAGTTCTTGAGATAAACCCTTCCTTCTTTTTATTCTAACTTGAGTTTGAAGCTTCGCATATTAGAACAATAAGAGAAGTATGTATCTCTTTCCCTTCAGGTAAAAGTCAAATATAAGTAGGACTTTGGGTGGAAAGAAGAGACTAGGGCAGGGGAATTCCTGGGGGTTTTGTTTGCACTGTCTCTGAGTAGGTGAAAGCCACTCTAGAATATCCTGTTCACTGCTGAGAAAGTATTGTTCTATCATACACATGTAAGGTATAATTCCCAAGTGAGAGCAGGTAAGCAGTGAAACACTAGGTAGGGGGGAAGAGCCAGAGGTGGTGAGAAGGTGAATTATTTTCCTGTATCTTTTCCTACCCCATCCCAAGTCCTTTATTCAGTATAAGGATAGAATCATTCATAATGAATATGCTCATTAAATATTTAATGTCCTAATATATCGCAGTACCAGTCCTGTGGAAAACTCTTCTTTAAAGCCTCTCCAAGTCAAGAGAAGCCAGTGTATAAAAGAGACAACACCGTCTTTTAGTTCCAAAAAAAACTGGAGAACATAGTTAGGATTGATCCTCACACAATAGATTTGCTTTCAGGTAATTCTTTCCTGCTTAATATTAATTGTTCTATTGGAAGGCTTGTTTCTGGAGACCTCTGGTGGTCAATAAAATAGAAACAACCTTTGTGAGTCTGGAACTACATAATGGTAAGAAGAGAACGTTATTAAACATATATGGACCAACCTAACACTTGGGAACTTTCTAGAATTCTTATATATGTGCAAATTTGAACAATATTACTCAAAAATCAAATTGAAGGAGTACATAAGTGGTATTGCAAGACGTACTTCTAAAAGTTTACAACCACAACACTAAGCATTTTTTAAATAGTATTTTTAAAATTTGAGACCTTCTTACACATGTAAACCTGGTTAGCATAATAAGAAAGGGGTATTATGTTCTAGGACAAGAAGAATTGTAGCTGTTTGGGGAAATTTTTATTTTGCCCTGAAAAGCTATTCCCCCACCCCCCTCCATTAAATGTATAACCTAAGTTATTTATATTTAAATGTTAAAAGATGAGCATTTTAGGAAAATCTTATACTTTAAAAGTGTACTTTAAGATACTATATTTTATATATTAGTGTCCTCTAGATACGTAAAGTTGCTTGTAGTCTGTATTCACTTTAATCAAAATGATAAAATATTGCTGTTACTCATTTTGGAGGAAAATATTTTGATTTCCATAGGAAAAGTATGAGCAATACACATGGAACAACTAACATTAGTTATCAATGTAGTTTTTAATCTCCAATTCCAGTCATTCACAAAGGGTTAGGATGTTGTTTAAGCTTGTTATTTTGATGATATATTTTTCTAAATAATTAATTAAATCAATATTGAAATACCGGTACAATTATAGTGAAATTCAAGCCATTAACCTATGTAGCACAATGGAAACATATTATACTTATTTATTTACTGTAACCTGGTCATGTTTCAAAAACAGTTATTTCAGATTTTTAAAGTTATATTGGAATTCAGCCACAGTAAATTTTCTCACTGATATTTTAGGAAATACACACACACACACACACACACACACACACACACACATATATATACACACACACACATACATTTGATACATGATTTAATTTTTTTAAATTAGGTCAAAAATATGTTTAAATAACCAAACCAACAATGCATATGTTTTTCTGCCATATCTATAGATTAAAACAGCTTATGTCACTTCAGCACAGAAACTAATGTAGTCTGTTTCTCAATACTCAATAGTTATAACATCAGAATTGAGGCCTCTCCACAGAATGAGAGAAAACAGATGTTTAACTTGCATTATGATGGAGTAGCTGAGACGTTATAGGGTTTTACAGCAAATAAATGATAACTGATTTCTTTCCTTTTGATCTGTGTCCCCCCCCCAACCAGAAACAATATATGATTTAAGTAAGCAACTAGTAATTGAAAATTATGAGGAGTTTCCAGTAGGAAAGAGAGTATCCTAAAGTAGAGCATATACTGACTGATGTCAGGACCAAGAAATTCAAGACAATTGAGACATTACCTGACTTGCTAATCAAGATCTTTGAGAGGGTCAGAAGATAATGTAGAGTCCTTATCACTTAGTACTTCCCATTTGACTTTTTGCAGGCGGGTTGTTGATTGGGTTTTAGATCACCTGGTTTGGTCTCCCTCTGCCCTCACAGGAAGGGCTAAAGGGAATGGACTATAGGGCTGAGTATGGAAAGGCAGGAGTCTGGCTGCTTTAAAAAGCCAAGTAGAGATGATCTGGAGGAGATATTCTGAGGGTAACACTATAGACCTTTGCACAAGTAAAGAATATGAAAGCATATAAAGTAACCCCCAAAAAAGGGAAAAAAGTTTTTATTGTATGAATTAAGTTTTTTTCTTTTCTCCATCACAGACTCAGTGTACACAGAACGTTACATGGGTCTTCCAATTCCAGAAGACAACCTTGACCATTACAGGGTAAGAGATGGTGAACTAGATCCATTTTATAACCTATTTATAAGTGGTATAAGAACATTTTTAAGTGGATCTATTCCAGAAAATATATATTTTTTTATTTCCAATGAAATTCTTGTTAAAAAGAAATAACACAGGTGGTTTAGAGATACTCCAATAGCTTCCCGTACTATATTCTGCATAATTACAGCCTTTATCGTACGCTATATAGGTCACAATATGCGTTCATTTGGAAATACAAAGCAACACCAGATAATTACTTTAATTATAAAAATTTCAGTTCAGAAAACATGTCAAATTCAACGTATTCCTTTAGAGCCCAGAAGACTCTCTAAACCTTTAACTACATATTAAAATTTCTCATGGTATTATCATAATTAAGTTGTATGTACAAGCCTATAATTTTCTTATTCATAGCCAAATATGTACAGTTTTTTTTCACACAAGATTTGAGTAAAGCAGGTGAGGTGTAGGTACAGGAGGGTAATACTCTGAAAAGCCCTTGAACCCAAATTACTGAATAGCATCCACGGGCTGGTTGCCTGATGAAAGAGTCAGTGGGCAGGTTGCTGTGCAGATGGGCTACAGCATCTGAAATATGGTCTGGGTGTAGCCATCATTGGCGGCCCCCGTGTGCTAGTGTGGGTGCCACCGCAAAGCCAGGGTCCTCTCTTTGGTGGCAGCCTGCTGCAGCTGGAAGTGTCAGCCAAAGTACTAGGGATCCTTCCAACACATTGCCCCCCAACCAGAAAAAAAAACAACTTTCCTGATTCTGTCATGTAAATTGAAAACCCTGAAACTTACAGATGACAAGGTCAATCATCTGATGTTTACATTCTCCGGAGGATATTCAAAACTCCTCCCAGGATAAAAAAAAACAATAACCCATACAATTTAAGACCACAATTTCTCCTCATCTGCGCCACAGCTCTCAATGCCTGGGCCTCCTATTCATACATCGCTCTGAGCCATATTTGTACATTTTTGTAAGATGTCATCATTATGATTGGTTCTGAAGCCATTTGATCAAAGCACAAGAAAATGCAAATAAAATGTCTAATTTTGCAAGATATGTACAGACAGTTTAGTTTTACCTCTTCCTTTCAGTTTTATTTAGCAAGGCTTGTGGGGGAGGGGCGGGGAGGTGTATGCGTGTGTTTGTGCCTGGGTGTGTGTGTGTTTTCATCTCTGTTTTCCAGTCAAGATAGAAAAGTAACAACCTGTAAAGTGTGACGTACCAATCATCTTCCACTACAAAGCAGTCCCGTAATCAGGTTGTCCTTATTTCTGCTGAGTGTCCCACATGATACTTTGGACTCAGTTTTTCCCATTCTTTCTCCTCCACATCCAATAAGCTGCTTTAGACATCCTTTCCCTGCTCCATAACCACATTGCTGCTGTCACATGACTACCTCCTTCTACAACAGTAACCCCATGGGTCCCCCCTTAGCTTATCTTTCTACACTCCAGCCTGTACCACACAGAGGTGTGAGGTTAAGACTCACCCGTAACACTTTCATGGACTTTTCCTGTGCACTCAACTAGTCCAGCCCTCATTCTTTAACCAGGTGTTCAACACCTTTCTTAGAATGGCCCAGTCTACCTGGAATGTTCACTGAATATTTCTGGGCCTTTCCCTTTTGTGCCTTTGTCCTCTATTCCTCGACCTGGAATGTCATTCCCCCTCTGTCTTCATCCACTAGGAAACTTGTCCTGCTCGTCCAGAGGACTAGCATTCTCTCTTGACTCCCATGACATTTTCCTTGTATATCTTTTTTTTTTTTTTGCGGTACGCGGGCCTCTCACTGTGTGGCCTCTCCCGTTGCGGAGCACAGGCTCCGGACGCACAGGCTCAGTGGCCGTGGCTCACGGCCCCAGCCGCTCCGTGGCATGTGGGATCCTCCCGGACCGGGGCACGAACCCGTGTCCCCTGCATCGGCAGGCGGACCCTCAACCACTGCGCCACCAGGGAAGCCCCTCCTTGTATATCTTTAATCCTCAATTTATCCATCTTGGACCCATTGTTAGTTTGTACTCCTTTTTCTCCTCTGCAGTATTATTAGTCATTCAAGGCTTTGCTCAACATTGTATTCTTTGGATCACCCAGTATGAAATAGAAACCTTAAAACCTTTTTTGAGTTAATTTTAAAACTTTTTGAAGGGAAACATTGTTATAAAAATTATATGTCTCCATCATTTCTCTCATTTTACGGCTGGAATTTTCTTGCCAGTGACCCGACCAGGATCCCTCCTGTGGTGAGCCCTATTTGGGGCATGGCTAAAGGGTGTTCTCAACTATCCTAAAGTACTAAAAACTCCCCAAAACATCAGAGGTGTACTGCCCGGGACCCTCATCCTGACTCCAGAACCTGGTGGATCATGAGTCAAAAGTTCATTTTAAAAATCCCATTTGGAAAGCCTTTGAACCTAGAAGTACAGGGTCAAGTCTAAACCTTGACATCCAAGGAAGTCCGTAGCACCTACCCTACTGCACTTCAAGGACATCAGCCAACAGGGTGTTTCCTCTGCAACCAG
Source organism: Pseudorca crassidens (assembly GCF_039906515.1). Lineage (NCBI taxonomy): Eukaryota > Metazoa > Chordata > Mammalia > Artiodactyla > Delphinidae > Pseudorca > Pseudorca crassidens. The sequence continues at coordinate 69,543,401 of NC_090301.1, forward strand.
CCCTCCCCCTAGAGGATAATTCGTTTTACTCTGCCATGTCAACCTGTATCTTTCTCCAGATTTTCCCATAGGCTTTTCCTTCCCACACCCATCCCCCTCTTCTCCAGCTCTACCCACCACTGCGGTGGCCATTTTCATCTCTCCCCTTAGATGGTCTCTGCCTGAGGTAGTCATGTAAATAGAAGTCTCTTCCTCCTACCGATGGCAATACACGAACGCTGGGAGCACAAAGTCACTGTCTCACTTCACTGCACAGATGGCACCCGAGGACTGTTTAATCCTTCCACGCCAGAAGTCGGGTTTTCTTGGCACAAAATTCATTGCTGGCAATGGACACATTAAAACTGCCAGTACCAGAGAGCTAAAGGTTCCCAATGTGTTACTCAGAGGAATTATTTGGGTGGGCGACAGTTAAGGTGGGTAGGAGAAAGTAAGGCAAATGCGTTCACTGTATTGTTTCTGCCCTGTAAGTTGCATCCTCAGAAAGTGGAGAACTGAATCTAAGTACCTATATTTGGTGCACAGCAGGCTTTAGAAGAAAGCTGCCTTCCTTTGTTTTTTAAATGAGCCTGTGCTTTTGTCTCTGGCAGGAACACATTCAAAGATTCTATTTTCCTCCAAGGCCCCAGCTGCCCCTCTGGACCCCTGTCTTCTTTTACTTCTCTTTCCCAGGTTGTTTTTATTTCCTCCCTTTCTCTCTCCTTCTCTCCCTCCCTCCTTCTGCCCTCTTGGAAAAGACAAAGGAGACAATTCCTTACTGGCTTTCGCTGCTCTGTGCATTTCCGTAGGTCAGGAGGAAATAGTTTGAAAATGAGTCCCAGGTAGTCTAGACTATTGACTTTCTTCAGCACATCCAGAATAGGAATGATCGAAGTGTGTAATAAGCAAGGTCCTGTGATCGTTGTACACCTTTTCGGCTATAGAATCATTATCAGTAGCCAGAATTACAGCCTTTGGAAGAGAACGTAATTTTTAATAAAATTCAAATGAGGAGAGGATTCATTTTTAAGTCATTGATGACCCAGATTTGAAAGAATTTAGACAAGCACACCAAGAGAAGCACATTTTGTGAAATAAAGGTCCTACTTACTATTTAGGAAAGGAAGTTGAAGGAACCATTTATATATGCAAATGGGACAGGCAGGGATGTCATGTATAGTTGTTCAGCTTGTGCACTGCTGGAAGCTAGTCTATGCTTCGTTCTCTAAGGCGTGCACCTCTGGGGCCGCATCCAACCGGAGGGAGTGCCTTTTCTTATTCTCACAAAGCTGCCATATAAGTTAGGAGACCCTGGGACTAAGGCTTGGACACAATGCAATGACACAAACAGTGACTCCATACGACCCTTTTTGTAGATAGTCACCTACCCACTGCCGAGTGGCAGGGCAGGAGCACGTTTAAAGGATACCAGGGACTCAAAGAGGAAGGAAGCTGTTCATCTCCCTGAAACTCCGAGAAGCTGGTCCCAGAAGCTCTAAGTAGGCAGGCAGAGTGGAGGGATGACAGTGTAGCTAACAGCAGTATAAGCAGACTCACTGCCATGAGTCTCAGTCCGAGTCTCAGTCCACAGCCGACAGAAATGGCGACAGATTTGAGCAAAAGAATCAGATGGACAATGAGACAACCCTCACCCCCAATAGCGATAAGCAGATAGCAACCGTGGTCCCACCTTGAGGAGTGGGTTCCTGACTAACATTGATGAATGGTCTCTCTATGGTCAATCACAGGTCTTTTAGTCAAACCTGTAAAAAAAAATATTAACACCTGGTAGGCTTTCATTCACCCATTCAAGGTGCCTGGTGTTTTAGTTGTTCAGAAGTTGATTACCTTGTTGGTGAGACAAAACATACAGGCAAAATTTTTGAAGAGAAATAAAAGAGTAGTAATAGGGTTTCCCTGGTGGCGCAGTGGTTGAGAATCTGCCTGCCAATGCAGGGGACATGGGTTCAAGCCCTGCTCTGGGAAGATCCCACATGCCGCGGAGCAACTGGGCCCGTGAGCCACAACTACTGAGCCTGCGCGTCCGGAGCCTGTGCTCCGCAAGAGTGGCCACAACAGTGAGAGGCCCGCACACCGCGATGAAGAGTGGCCCCCACTTGCCGCAACTAGAGAAAGCCCTCGCACAGAAACGAAGACCGAACACAGCCAAAAAATTAATAATAATAAATTAATTAAAAAAAAAACAAAAGAGAGTAGTAATAAAGCATGAACTTGAACATGACAAAGTGCCCAGTATGTATGGAAAAGACTAGTAGTTCCAAATTGTGACTCTGGAGCCCCAGGAATTCTGTGCCTTCTGAGCATGTAGGGAGGGAAGGGAAGTGGCTGAGAAGTTAGGGTTTCACCTCCCCCCACTCCTCTCAACCAGGGGGGGGATCTGGTTTCATTTATTTCATTCATTTTTTTAATTCACTTAGTAAGTGGTTGCTTCTAGGGCCAGACACTGTTCTAAGCTCTTTCCATGGGTTATTAGGTTCAGTTCTCCCTCAGATTCTCTGAGATAAGTGCTCTAATTATCTCCATTTTATTGACCCAGAAACGGAGGCACAAAAAGTTATATAAGATGTAGCTACTGAGGGGTAGGAAAGGGAGAGGGCACTTATCTGGAGCCAGTTAAGGAAGTCTTCTGGGAGATGCAGCGGAATAGCGTAGGTGCTCTCCACAGGCTGCCAGAGGGACCGACAAGGCAGGGGAGCACAGTAGACACACGAGTGGCAGCAAGCAGAGCTGGTTTTCTGGGGGTCTGTGAAGCAGGTTGGGTGAACCGAGGGATGACACAGAGCAGGGATGTGGGAGGAGCAGGCCACATGGTGGCTAATAAGGCAGGATGGGAGACCAGGGAGGGAATGGACTTCCAGAGAGCAGCGTCAGATCAAGGGCAAGAGAAACAGGGCCCAAGTCCTGAGCCTCGTTGCCAGGAGAAGAGGGCAGCCTGGAACACACAGAAGGGACTGATTTAACTTGTAGAGGAGATTTATTTTGCATTTTGCTCAGAATTTGATAGGCTTTTGGCAAGTGTATGAAACAGTCATAGATTTGGCAGTCTTCTGCTAGCAGATTTGAAATGTTCAATCCTTAAGAACTGCTGCATCGTTAGGTTATGCAAAACAGGGTGCAATTTTGTAAATATGCCATCTTGTACTGATTTGACATTTGTTCTATTATCCTAGAATATGCCAAAGGGAGAGAGACCTTCAGATTTAAGCCAAACCTTAACTTGTTTGTTGAGTGCTGATAAAATGTTGACTGCTGTGTGATCTTTAAAGAAGCCAGTGTTGCTGGGTGAGGCCTGAGGTAGGGCCCCCTGTAGGCGGATGGGAGCTCTTCCCTTGGCATCTCACCTGTACAGTTGTTTGATGGATACGGACAAGTAAAACATCTGATGGGGTGGGTTGAATTAATTTTTCCTTAAACATTTTCTGTGGCCTCTGTTGTGGCATTAATGGTGCTTCCCCAAACAGCCTCACTTAGTATTATTTACGAGGCCTCGGTCACAAGTGGAAGAATGCACAGAGTGAGTCCGTACACTCGGGGTACTGTCTCACTGAAGTAATAGGGTGTCCATTACACCTGTGGCTGTTTGCTTTCTCTACCAGAGCTTGGAAATGACAATGTGTTGTTTGGCTGCGAAGTGAAGGGACACTAGAATATGATGTTAAGAGGCATGGACTTTTGAGTTTGACCTGTGCTAAAATTCTGTTTCCACCACCTATTAGCTGGAGAGGTTACTAAACCTCTCTGAACCTCTGTTTCCTCATCTGAGTAATGGGGAGAATCAGAGCTACCTCATGGGATTATTGAAAGGATTAAACGAGACACCTATGCCTGCCATGAAATAAGCTTACAAAAACATGGAGGCTGCCACCATTATTCTCAGGAAGCAAATTGTCCGTATGGTTCCTGGATGGCGCAAGGGGTAGCTTAGAAATTGTCAGACCTTCTGTTTCTCACAGTACTTCCCCACTCTTATCAGCTCTCTCTTTTATTTCAAAAATACAAAGATTTATTTGCTGGAAGGTAACTGAAGAACCAGCACGATCCAATGAGCAGCTACAGATGGTTCTTCTTGGGGCTTGAAGGAAAAGCTCCTCGCAGAGATGCCGTGGATCAGCGCTGCCACTGGACCCATCCTTCCCACTTCACTTTGCCAGGCTGTTGCTGGCAGCGGGGCTCTCCGGAAGTTTCTAGCCTCGGGAGAGTGCCAACTGCACCACCATTGCATCCTTGCCCATTTATCACTCTAAACTTCCTTTTTAGGAGCTGGTGACAGACTATTCGGCTTCTAACTTAGTCATCCATTTCCTTTTTTATTTCTGTTTCCATCGATAGGCAAATGGGGATTATCCTGTTTTGGTGGGTTGAAATAGCACAATTGAATTATTTCTGGTCATTAATTCTCCCTTAACGTAGTGCATGCATTTCTTTCACTGACTTTGGCTGTCTTTCATGGGTTAAAGTGTGCCGGACTGTCAAGAGTCTCTCTCGATTGAGAAGCCAGGATGTTCAGTCTAGTAGGGAATGATCGGTGGTTCCAGAGGCAAGGTGACACAGCTGCATCTTTCTAGGAGGGCAAAATGTTCTCAGGAGCCTGCGAGCTCTGAAATGGGTGTGTGCCTGAGGCTGCCTGGCTCCCGTGCACTGCGAGGTCCCTCTTGACGCAACTCCCAGCGAGCAGGGGGACGTGTGCATTGGAAATGACACACTTATCTTGTGGTTGCAGGGGAAGCTTTTGTTTTATTTTTCCCTTGCTGCATTAAAGTATTTGTCTTTCTTTCTTTGTAGTGTAATATTGTTAATGTAAAACAATTTGCATCATGACACTTTTATCACAGTTTTCGTCTTTTTCTCAGTATGTTGCATTTCTCACCATGTCTAGTTCATCACAGCTACAGTGTGTACATCACAACATTTATCTTAGGCTCAGGGTTTTACTTGTTTATAAAAATTGTCTTCTTTCAGCCTGTATTCACTCCATTTAAGAAAAAAAAGGCAGCCAGAAACTGTTTTGGTCCAAACTCCAGTAGTTATCACATTCCTTGCTAACTGTCCTGCGTATTTATATGTCTCCTAACTATTACTCTATGTTTCAGCGACATTTTTCAGTCTCATGGCTCAGGGAGGTCGTGGAGCAGCTTTGGCTGTGCACTCTGCCACGCAAGGAAGGCCCGAGAGGCTTCTGGAGGGGAGGGGAGGTGACACAGCTGGATATTTGGGCCACGTCTAGGTGCTAAAGTTGACTATCTTTGGCACGCGAAGAGCTGGGTTTCTTGTGGGGAGAAACAAGGTGGAGGAGACAGCCGTGTAGCCGCAGAAAGGATGGTGCAGGAGGACCCGGATGAGGGCGCCGGGTCTGGGGCTCAGACTGGCAACGTTCACCGTTGGTGGCTCAGCCCCAGCCTCTGCTGTCGCCAGCTTTGAATCCTGCACTGGCCTTTTGGGAGATTGATTTTGACCCTTTCCTCTCTCCAGGGCAGGACATCGCTCAGGGTTCTGTTGCTTCATTAGGCTCTACATCAACCACACAGTCCAAAACGCCTCACAAGTCTCGAAGGTCTGTGCGAGCCAGCTCTCTTCCAATGAATTCACTCTAAGAAGGCATGAGAACGCAGGGGGCAAAGAACACCCAGTGTGTTTGTGTACTGCAAATCCCAGAACAGTTCAGTAACAATTTCTTTCTCCCTGTATCTTTCCTGGAAGATCACATCGTGAGCAGCTTGGAAGTTTAGTGGAGACTCAGTACAGCATAGGAGGTAAAAGAGGTTCTGCCATCAGAGCTCCGACTTCTTCCTGATGTAACCTGGTGTACTTTATTGTCTCTGTGTAGAAGTGGGGTTGCTATAGACCTATCTTGCAGGAATGTCATGAGGATTAAATAGAACAGTGCTTTTTATAAGTCCTTTAAGATGCTTAGCAGAGTGACCGGCACGGAGTACACAATAAGTATCGGCTCTCATTACTGATGGCATGGTGTGTGGATTGAAAGTGGGCAAAACATATCTTGGTAAATTTCAGAATGAGAATATTTTATTCCACCTCCCCTAGCTGTTCCCACTTGCCTCTGCAAAACTAGGACTGAATGTAGTGAAGAGTACAATATAATTGCCTACATTTCTTTGGTTTATTCCTTTAATTGATATTTAGCTCTCTGTTAAATGCTCAGGATAGAGTAATGAACAATATAAATTCCTCTTCTCATGGATCTTATTGTTTAGTTGGGTATATGACAAATAAATATTGATCGACTTGAAAGAATGAATGAATGGATGGAAGAATGAACGGAGTATAATGTTGGGATGGAGGGATGGATTCATCTGGGACATCTCACCAGATAACACGTTTCTTAAAGTAAAACAGAAGTGCGACTTTTAATGAGTCCTGGGCGTTTATTCTGAAAGTTCGTGGGTAAATTCTCAATTTGGGTCAGAAATGCCATATGGTCAGGACAAGTGGGACCCAGCCTGCACAAGGGTGGGAGGGCCTTTGCTCTAAGCTTTCCAGGAGAAGATCACCTTGATCGCCTCAGTCAACACAAATATGTTGGGTGACTTTGTCCTAAAGTTGTAGACAGAATGTCTTTTTTCCAGAAACACTGTGTCACACCATCCTCACATCACCATAATTTAACCTTAAAAAAAGCCATGTCTCTTGATTTCTATTTCAGTGAGAGCAAGAGTTAATCTTCCTCCCATTTCCAAGAAAACAACACTCAGCAGCATGTCTCTAGGTGCACAGCTCTCTGATGTTGAAGCTGGGGCTAGAGTACAAACGTTCAGACCTTAGCCCCATCCCCTTCCAGCCAGACCTTCAGGGTTCCCATCAAAATATTAAGCTGATGTTAGCTACAAAGATATCTGTAAAACACAAACCTTGCCTCTCATAAAGTTGACTTTGATTCACCAAGATGCTGCAGGATAAGCCGGCTGATTTTAAACCCATAGGGAGGCTACCGGCCCTTCCTCTGCCCAACAACAGAAGCAGAGTCCCGCTGACCCCTTCCCAAAGTTGCTACAATGTCTATGACATTCTTACCTTCATCCCAACTCTGCAAACATCTCCAAATTAAGACCAGATGACTAGTTCTATACTTTCAAAGCTTTTCCACCAAGGACTCCACCTTCATTCTAGAAGTCCTACCTGTCCAAGGTCATGAAACAGCCTTCAAAAAGCTGACCTCCCAGTTTTTTCTAATTCCCTGGCTTAATCCAAAAGCAGCACTTTCCCCAATGCAGAATGAGGCAGACAACCACCCACTGATTTTCTAAGGCCATACTTGATCTTTTTCACCCCTTTCCCCTCCCGTATGTTACATTTGCCTAGGTTTTAAACATCTGTTCCAAACAAGGTAATACTTGCTTCTCATTCAGAGCCTAGCAATGTAGACCAAAGTTCATATGACATATTGCAGAGTATGTTTAGTTGCAAATGCTATGTACAGGCTCTTTGAAATGTAGCATGTACGGCACCATGTGACACATGGTTGCCATGGCAATACACTTTTTGGCTGAACTACAGCATAAGCCCATGGAACATACATTGCTAATATGAGACTCTGCCCTGTGCTAATGCATAGGACACAGCCAATCTGGGATCTGGGACTCAAGGGGTTTCGCATGCAGCCTGGTGGGGGGGCGCAGATGCCCTCTTCTGCATGTACAGGGAAGATGTGGCATCCTCCCTTTCCGGTCCTGTCTCACAGGGACAGGGCATGCTGTACATTCTGCCATGCATGGAGACAGCATTTGCTTGAATATCGGTTTGCTATATTTTGTATCAAAGGGGGCCCCAGCTGAAAACATTTTATTTTGTAAACTGAAGTGAAAAATCAGTTTATGGCAGATCTTTTTTTGAATAATGACATTCTTTTTCCCAATTCCAGAATTCAACAGTCATGAGCAGAGCTGAAAATTTTAAACAAGTTGAGTACCTCCTTATTCATGGAACAGCAGATGGTGAGTTTCAGTTAATTAGACTTTTTAGTATCACAGACAGGTTTGCAATTTCACTACTGACAAAACAAAAGCATGAGGGGCAAGACTGTTACATTTACTTCAATAAAACAGTGTTGCTTTTCCACAACTCACTTGTCTTGGCCTAAATGGGATGTTGAATCCTAGAACTTCAAACAGTCCCTTTCTTCTTGTGCCTTTCCCACCCTTCCTACCAGAAAAGTGGAGCGGGCTTTTAGTTACTTTATGTTTCCTTTCTCTCCCTGCAGATAACGTTCACTTTCAGCAGTCAGCTCAGATCTCCAAAGCCCTGGTGGATGCTGGAGTGGATTTCCAGTCAATGGTATAGCAAAACTTCCTGCAAGGGGAGGGAACTTCCTGGTGGGGTCTGGTTCCCCTCTTGGAACTACTTCTCCTCACAGAGGTTCCAGGAGACGGGGGACGGAAGCAAAAGGAGTCATTTTTCCAATGAGAAGTTGAAGAAGTAATATCCTTGAGTCATAAAGAGAGTCATGTTCAATATCATACAGTTGGGGGTTGAGAAGCACAATATTGCATATCCTGAGAGGGTCAAAACCCTAGTCCTGTGATTGTCCCGTCTCTCCCTATTTTGATTAAAAAGTAATCACTTAGCCAGTGAACGTGTGGCAGAGTAATTCTAAAGTGAAACCAGCACGATAATAGCTCAGGTCAAATATGCAAATCCATCTATAGTATGTGTTACTAGCCCTTCTAACAACAGTGGGGTATCAGTAATCAGTGCGCTTCAGTTTTTGCAACTTCCGTGTTATCTTCTGTTGAACACCACAGGTTATAAACAATTAGGCTGGTTTTATAAAGTCGGAAATGGCTAGAGCTGTTGTTGCCTATTCAGAGGATGTTTCTAGGTATTAAGTCAAATTCATTTTATGCACTAGACCTTTTCAGAGTAAGAAGAAACAAAGATTATATATGTGTGTGTGTTGCACTAGATATTTTTGTGTTAAGTCCTTTCTTGTCTGTATTAGCTTAAAAAGCCTGCTCTCCCTCACTCTCTTTTAACGTACACATTTTGCTCCGTGCTCAGTTCAAACAGCGCCTACTGTGTAAAACTGGGACAGTCATTTGATAACCACAAAACCTGGCATATATTTTGGGGGTTAGATTCTTATGAGGTTGGGGTGTATCCTTCCACTGTTCAAAGAAAAGACGTGATACATTAAGCCCTTTTTGAAAGTTAATTTATGTCTCCATAATATATGTTTGCCTGGCAGTGACTTCCCACTTGTTTCACGTGGTGGGATGAGTTGATAAATTTTTGCCTCAGGTCATCAACTCATCCTACATAAATGTCAGACATGCAGATAAGAGATTCCAGTGAAATTCCAGTGAAAAAGTGTTTGCAAATAACACATTTGACTTTTGACTTCATATGTTATGCTAAAAATATATATGGAATACTGAAATAGATTTTTTCTAGTGCCTTATTGATATATATTAGGAAAAATTGCTTTCTAAAAACTCATTTATTTTAATAGTTTATCTTACTGAAGTGTAGGAGAAATTTAACAGTTGATAACACTTAATTAAAGTGGGCTTTACAGGATAAACATTCCCTCCTATGCATGATGTGTTTCTAAGTGTCCTTTGAGTCAAATTTGAAAACGGACTTGGATATTTTAACTGTACATATCCTTAAAGCACTGTGCAGTGAAGCCAAATTCACAGTGAGTTGTCTCAGCACCTGCAAAGGACGATCAGAGACTCCTGCAGGACAGATCTACATGCCCTGGAAAAGCTCTGGGAGGAAATGAGAAACCCTCTTTGATCACACTTCAGTTTATAAACTGATTGAAGAATTAAAACATCCTGTGTTGTTCCATGTATGCTAATGAGAACTCACTTGGGTTTAAAAAAAAAAAAAAAAAGACAACTGACTTCCTAATTCTGACCTTTCTTCTTGTCTCTCCAGTGGTATACAGATGAAGACCATGGGATCGCCAGCAGCACAGCACACCAACACATCTACACCCACATGAGCCACTTCCTAAAGCAATGCTTCTCGCTACCTTAGCACTTTGGAACAGCATGCCATCTAAAGCTTCTGAAAAGCCACTTTTGCTCTCATTATCTCAAAACTGCACCATCAAGATGACGATGTTAAAAAAGTACCCTCAAATCAAGAAATGTAAGGTTACCTTTGTTCCCAAATTTCATATCTATAACCCGAGGTAGGGACTTCTGTCTTTGCAACCTTATGGAAGTTTGAATTATTCAGTCTGGTTTTGTTTATTATTTAAAATCACTTCCATCTCAGTTAGTGAAACAACAAATAAGAATTGTTTTTATGGGAGCTTTGCAGAGGTTCCCTGGGCAGCCTTTTTTTCTAACTGGACTAGACTTGTTCTCTTCTTGGAAGGAATGGCAGGATGTGGGCCGTGATATCACTGAGGCAGGGGTAAGAAAAGAGGGGGTAGGGAGAGAAGCTGGCAGGGCGAGGCTGTGAACCCCAGTCCAAGCCTGCTGACCCAACCAGGCTGCTATCAGCTCCTCGAAGAGCTGTTCACAGCCAGACTGGCACAGTTTTCTGAGAAAGACTATTCAAACAGTCTCAGGAAATCATATATGCAAAAGCACTGACTTCTGAATAAAACCACAGCAGTTGAATAGACTCCAAAGAAATGAGAGAGAAACTGCCAACAATGCAGGGCCCCCAGGTGCCAGTTATGGCTATAGGTGCTACAAAAACACAGCAAGGGTGATGGGAAAGCATTGTAAATGTGCTTTAAAAATACTGATGTTTCCTAGTGAGAGAGGCAGCTTGGAACGGAGATGTGAACACATCAGCTTGCCCTGTTAAGAGATGAAAATATTTGTATTGCAAATCCTAACTTGAAGGAGTCTTTGCATCAGTTTTTCTTATTTCATTTCTTTGAGCATCTAATTAAAAGAATATTTTAACTTCCTTGGACTTGTTTTTAAAAATTGAAAATTAGCTACAAATGTGTGTGATGTGATTCCCATTCTACATACGGTGGAATTTCTCCTGGTCAGTAATAAATGTGCCTTCATTTTTTCAGAGGTAATGAGTTCTGTGTCTTGAATCAGACCTAAACTGCATTGGCATATGGACACGCTTACTCAGAAAGGCTCTTGTTTATTTTGCTTGTTATCCCAAACTGCCTCGTAAACATGGAGAGGGTTCAGTTTTTGTAAGAAATAGATACATAGAAATGTGTTAAATTAAGCAATTCATAGCGATTTTATCTAATACATATACAATTACTGTTATCATACATATATATAAGCTTTTGAAAAATCAACTCAAAATAGTTTGGGTTATTTATATAATACATACTATATCATTTTATTCCGGGGAACTACGATGAGGCTCATAATATCAGATAATCTCGACAGTATCATCTTGGTAGCCCAGATGGCTCAGTAGAAGTTAAAAAAAAAAAAAAGTCAACAACTTAAGTGTTTAATTATTTTTGGTTGACATAACTATATTAATGAAACCATGCATTTAAGATGCTGAGATAACTGAGGACACATAATATTTTTGTTCAATTATTTGCAAAATGGCCTTATTTTTAAAAATTGATTTTAGGAACTCAAACATAGTTTCAAACATAGCTGGAAAAAGTTGTCCCAGACACAATGCGTTACAGCATAAAAATCTAAAAATGGAAGACTTGGAAAAAAATCTATCAATTCAACATGAGACTGGTGAGTCATGCACAGGAATGAACAGAAGATTGTGAAATTGTTTCAACTGTATTTTCAGCGCATGGCATTGAGTAATTGAGTCTCAAAATATCATTCATTCATTGGAACCATAAGTCTTAATTAAGTCTCAAATAGCATTCATTCATTGGAACCATAAGCCAACCTTCAAACCCTATAGGGCTCTTGTCATAATTCTAATAATAGAGTGCAATCATTGTGAGTACCTGGACCAATCTTTGCGGAGTTCTATATCCAGAAAGAGTAATCATAGGTCATATGTTCACATCCTGGATTGAATTAGTAATCATAAAGCAAATTAAGTAAAAATTCTCCTTTTATCTTAATTGAAACCAGACACTGTGCAATATCACATATTGTTCAGATATTAATAAGACAATTTTACAACAGGAGATGTACAATATCAGATACTATACAGATATTAAGAGGATTATATAATATCTGATACTGTACAACTATTGTACAATGTCAAAACTGTATGAATTTATTGTTTCTTTAGTTTCAAAATGTCGTCTCTGGAGCCCAGAGGTAATTAAAAAATCCCAGCACGTATTTTTCACATAATGAGGGTTGCAAATGGTGATGATGTGACTGAAGTTAAAGTAAATTTCATCTGACCCTCATAGGACAAGTTTTACTCTCCAGTAAGAGTTTTAAATTAGTTTATTGAGGAAGGAAGTTAAATTGACAAATTTGAGATAGACTTAGTCTGAGGGTAGGTTTGAAACACACAGGAACTAGTCATACCAGTAAGATGTGCAGACTTGCCTGCCTTTGACTGTCTCAGCTTCACCAGGCACCTGGATGCTAAGATCCTTTCGTAAACAACCTGTTAGAGTGCACCGGTGCCCAGGAACACAGGCGCCAAAGGAAAGGAGAAATTGTCACATCCCTTCTATGGATACAGTGTTTCTTTTTAAAGTTTTGATCAAGATTTTTAGAAAATCACTTTATAAATTATTTTTGAACTTTTTAAAATTGGAAATCTTGCCAGAAATGATTACATATCTCCATGCTTTCTTAAATAACCGGCATAGACCATAATTCAATGCATCGTGATGACTCAAGGCCACCACCATGAAGATCAATGATCACATCAGGCTGTATGTCATTCTGAGTGTTTTCTATTCACAGGTGGTCACTGAGGCTAGTAGTTTCACCACTTGGCATTTGTTGCTTTTGCTCTAAGTTGATGTGAGAATTCCAATTTATAAAACTATTAGATTTGTACAATATTTAAGATTCAATAAGCTCTAAATGAAAAACAACACCAAAACAGAAGAAGGTTTTTTTCAGAGTAAAGTAAGAGAATTTTGTTCTTCCAACTTTGTGACAGCAGTGTCCGAGAACAGTATTACATACATCCGGAAAGATCTGGAGTGTGTATTCAGGATGTCTGAGGGACACGGATGGTTGAGAATGAGAGATGAATGTGGGTAATAAAGCATAATGTCACTACCATTAAGAAAAGCTCAGAGCATGGGATTAATAAGACCAATGTCATGCTCAGTAGAAATGTATCATCTCTCTGAATGTCACCTTTCTGTGACAATATTAACATTTAAACTCAAGGCTTTGAATTAATAAAAAGAAAGATAATTTTCTTACTGCTAAATTGAGAAGGGTGTCTTTTCTGGAATTGAACTCCAGCAAACTCAGTCAAAATTCTTATTCTAAATAATCTTTCATCTGAGCAGTCACCCCAAGTTTGTCAGTGTATTTAAAACACATGTATGGTGAAAAGTGTGACCCATCAAACAACGAAAACTCTCATTGTTCCAATTAGTTTCTCCTATCCAAAGTCATGATATTTGTGACTTGTGAACAAAAATACTATTTCATTGAGTAGGTTTGGTTTCTAGTGTTAATCACAGAAGGATGAGTGACAAAGAAAATGTAACATACTGAGAAGAAATATTACTCAACCCAATTCTGGTTGCATGAGCCAGAATGACTGCCTGGTCAAGGAGGAAGGCGGCCACATCTTGCCTCCTGCTGGACAGTCAGTGCACTCCAGCCGAGGCTAGGCGGACATGGGTTAGAATCTCAGCATTGACACTCACAGTGAGGAACATTTTAAAGAACATTGCTTAGCCTCTTTGAACCCCAGTTACTTAATTTGAAAGAGATACCAAAATACCTACCTCCCATACCTGTTGCATTGCTGTGGAGGTTTATACACCATGCCTGGTTTGATGATTCCATGGGTTACACCAGTTCTCCCCTTAGGCGTCTTGCGTCCACGGGTTTTGGGCATATGAAGGTGCTCAGTAAGCTTTTGCTTTTGTTCCGATGTTGCCATGTCAGTGAGAATCCTTTCTGGATCCTTAATGATTCTTGATAAACTGAGAGGCCACATCTTCGATATATTTTACTTACGATTCTGTCTACAGCCTTTGCTGGCTGAATAAACAGCAAAGCACAGAAAGAACTAGGCTCCGGAGAGTTACAAAGAAGGGATAAAACACTATCCTTACCTTTAAGGAGCTTATAAACAAATGGAAGAAATCTATGACTCTACACACGCTTGAAGGTAAAAGTACCTAGCTCTAAAGCTAAGTCTATTGGACGGATGAGATAAGTGGGATGAAAAGGTGAGCAGGGGGAGGGTGGTTTCTGGACTTATATGAGCCAGCCATTGGCTGAATTTTGTATTACACTTAGATTTCTTTAATCATCTCAGGATTACTGCTGATACCATGTTTTTCTGAACATTTTTGAAAAATACAACCCAAAACATTATATAAAAGAATGCTCTATGTGAAAGGATTTATCATAAAGTTCTTGTGCCTGTAGTTACTTATTAAGTACCTACAGAATATGCTTGAGCCTGTTTTGTTTCAGTCATAATAAAAGTTTATAGACCACTCAATGAGAGCTTGGTTTGAGTCTCTGAGAGTCATCCTGAGTACAGGATCCCTAAGGAAATAATTTCACTTTTCCCCCACTATGTTTTCTACCATGCTGCCAGACTAATGTTTCCCAAAATGCATGCCTCTCCATTACTCAAAACTCTTAATGGATAAAGTTGAAATACCCTAACATAAAATTTAACATCATTTATAATGTCTCCAACTTGTATTCCTACCTTTTCATACAGGTCCCGACCACACTCCTAACACTCCACCATATTGGGCTGTCTGCTGGATTTCAAATATGTCATACATCACATACGTCAGGCTCCTGTTATACCACATATATTTACTTTCTATTTTATTTTTTCAATACTGACATGTTTGAGATCTTTGCAGTTCTTGGAGTAGGTTTCCTTCCCCATATCCATCCTAATTCATACGCTACCTCTTATATAACATTTTCTTCAAACTTAGCCCTGCTCAAAATTCCATCCTTGAGTTACTCACTTTCATGATACAATCAACTCAGTACACATCACATTATGTTACAGGTATGTGTCTACCCTGCCCTTAGAAGCGAGGCTCACAGTCCTATTTTCAAAGTTCCAGCACAAAAAGTAGTGGCCATTACACCAATAGAAACTGTAATGAAGTGACAGCTGTGTTCGTGAGCTACAGTTTTCTAAGGAAAACACCGAAAGAGCTCTCTAAAAGTATTACGAGTAAGCCTTGAATATTGGGCTTCTCCGAAGGGACTGATTACAAGCAGACTTTCAAAGTAGATAGTTAGAGAATCATCATATTACCCAAATTACTCTCATAAAATGTTCAACTGGTTGTAATCTCATTTCATTGTATGAATATACAAGAGAGATATATTGGAAAATTTGGAGAGCAATATTGTAATTATAGTAAAATAGTCCCATACCTAGAAGCAAAGAGGCTAAATTTCAATAGAAACAGAGGTAGATCAGTGTAGGTTAAAAAAATAATGAGCCACACTTTTAAAAGCCAAGAAAAATCCTAAAAGATTTAGGGGTTGTATTGAAATACAAGTTGCTAGTGAATCATCAGTGGAGAGTTTCTATGAGGCTAAACTACACCAAGGAGATACTCAAATTATATTTAGGAGAAACTTCCCAATATTGAAGGCTGTTAAGTGATAGCAATTACAAAGTAAACTCATGAGTCAAGAGGAGAATACTAACCAGTACATTACAGTTCTGAATGCAGTTACCTCCATAACATATTGCTAGATGGCTACAAAAGAATACTGGTCCCGTCTGATCTACTGTAACAAACAGGGAGGAGACAAATTTTAGAAAACCGAAGCCTAAGGAGTTCTAATAATGGGAAATCCTACTAAGGATCTTAGAAGCTTTTACTAGTCATGGGTACAATGTCCTCTGTATCTAAGTCACTGCTCTCTGGGAAACTGAAGAGGTGCGTCCTAATATAGCTCTCATCATAGTTTGTTCATAAAGTTCAAATTGTTTGAATACTCTTGAAACGTCTACATCACCAAGTTTGCTTAGCATCAGGGTGTGTCTAAATTTTAATATTACGTTCAATCAAAATGTTCTACATTGATAAGGAAAAAAAGACAAAACACTTTGCATCACAATTTAAAATTTGCAAGGAAATTAGTTAGGATAAATATTTATTTCCACATAACATTTCTTAGTTGTGAAAAACACAATATCCTAGTCACATTTACACATTACTTAAACTTTGCAATAAATTACATTCAAGATATTCAGTAATTTTGACCAGGAATCTGAAATTAGGAGGAAATATATAACACTACATTTTTCTTATATTTTATATGATTTCAAAATATTAAGATTAACATAGGGATAGCATTAAAATTCACACAAGAACAAAATGCCTATAAAAATACTCAGAAATACAGAATTTCATTGGATATGAGTGCTTATTCAAATAGGTGATCATGTGAAGGTTTTAATTCACTATGATCATATTAAACAGAACAATTATTAATATATTAAAACACTAGGAGGCTGCTTTTGGGACTGACTGGCATGTACAGCTAGTCTAAGTCATAAAACAATGGGAATGGTTACATGTAGTATCTGTATTATAAAATACACAAAGGCAATGCATTTGGCATGTAAAGTTTCTGTATTTTTCCTTGGCATTTATAAACACAGACTTCATTAACTACAAACTCTTCTTATATTTTTTAGGCTTATGTTCCATAAATGAAATGGCTCCTTGAAAGATTGTGAGGGGGAGTTTTACAGAAGGCATCAAAATGTTGAACCCAGTAGAGGCTTTGTTGTTTATTTCCTTCATAAGCTTAATCACAAGAGGATTTGTTTTGGGTTTTTTTTTTCACTTTTCATGTACACTTATACTCAGAATATTAATTCATAGTTTGGAAAAGCCACAGGGCTCTGAATTATTGTAAAACTGGACACTGACGATTATAAGGCTGACAATCATTGGTAATTCTTAGGAAACAAGAGCACTATGAGATTTCATCTTTATTAATTCACATTCACTTGAAGTGAAATAAAATACTGTATTTTTAGTAATGCTCAAAAATTCTTAACTTTCCTTCCTCTTGTATAAACTTAGTAAAGATGGATTATTTCATATAGACTGAAATATCTACAGAAGCTTCTCAAACAGAATCTGAAATTTTCATTTAAAAGATTATTTTTCTACAGCATGCATTTAATTAAAATGTGGAAAAGAGCTCTGCAGAAGAAAAAATGACAATTGGAGACCTATCAGTCTAACGTTAGAACATGATTCAGAAGCAGCATTAAGCAGTTCATGACCTTTAGCAGTGGAATAACTGTACAGGAGTGGAATTTCATGTACAATAACTCACCATGTGGCATTCCACAAGTATGTATATGATAGGTTTATTTGGAAAACACTTGTTGTCAATGGGAGGTAAATTTAACAGCATATTTCTGGTAAAGGTTTATATTGAAAATCTCACAAAACCTACGAAGTTTTTCTAAAGCATTTCATACAAGCCTAGTATTTGATCATGTAATCACAACCTGAATATTAAGCAAATACTACTTGACTCTTTGCATTAGTATCTGATTCGTTTAAACAAGTTGTGAATAGGTTTCCATATATATTTTTCAAAATGACTTTAAGTTTTAGTTACATACAAATTCTTAAGTATTAAATGTATCATATTAAATCAAGGAAATGCATAAATACAATTATTAAAAATGCTTTCAAACTAACTTTTCGATTTGGGTCTTTTGAAATAAGTCACTAATGCTAAGCTATAAAAAATAAAAAGAAGTAAGACTACCTTTCAAAATTCTTCTAAATGAAATTATCAGGTATCTTCAGGTCTCTAAGTAGGAAAATACAAACTAGGTAATATGACTTATCTCTTTAAGAAAGCTATTGCTCTCGTAAAACTGACAATGAGAATCTAGTGTTTACAAATGTCTAAAATACAGCAAGGAACAGAGATTCTTGCATTAGCTATTGTATATGCTCACAAGGGTGTCTCACCGTTCAGAAGTTTAAACACAGAAATGAAACGAGTATTGCACTACTTACAGTATGAAGGTGGATTTGGGATGAAAGACAGAATTTATAATACATGATCAAAGCAGTTTTCTGAATAATTGTGGCACTCCTCTCATATATATGTAAAAAATAAATTGAAGATCAAGTCATAGACAAGTCTCCCTGTCAACACCTTTCCCTGAGTCAGCTTTCTTCTCATTTCGGCTTTCAATGCTACAGGGGAAAAAGGAGAAATGCATTATTTCAATCCAGCATGGCTACTGGGAGGTCTGCTGGTTCAGACACAAAACCCATCAACCCCAAAGCACCACAAGGGCCCTTAGGCATTGCTCTTTCATGCTGCAAAGCATAGATAGATAGCAGCAATTAAAATCCTCTGCACTCAGTGAGACAGAAACCAAGAACTGCAGAAAAAGGGAAATTCAAGAAACAGAAACTAAAAAACAAAAACCAGACATTTTAAAAACTGTACCCAAAGCATGCAAGATTAATATCATGGTCCTCATTTGTGCAAATGAATCACTGATGATTGTTGAAAATGCCATTCATGCCCCTGTCTTAAGATAGCACTGACACTATGAATGACATAAACAAGATGGATGTCGCAGTAGGTATTTCCGGGCCCGGCTGCAAGTGGCGCATCCTTTGCGCACAGACTGGATTCTGATCTTTGGTGAGAACTGCGTTGTCGTCCAGAGGACAGACACGCCTCTGCTGGTCGGGAGGACCCGGTCACCCCGCACACTGCCCTCCAAACACCTGTGCCGTCTCTTCACAGACAAACCCTCCTCCTGTCCATCAGAGGAAGCATGTTTCACCCCACTCCTTCCAGAATAAACTCATTCCCAAGTGGCTTCTGTTTTAACTGTTCTCCAATTAACTTTATCAATGGGCAAACTGGTAATGTGACTCTATCATTTTTTTAAAAAAATTTTTCCGATGTTCACTTTTCCTACTCTCAAGTTGACAATTTTCACGCGAAATTCAAATAATGCGCTGACACGCGTGAAGCTCACACCAAGAGTACATGCATGCTCCCGAGGGGCAGCTCTGCTCCCTCCCGGCCACGTCTGGCGGGTCAAGACGAACGCTGAGGCCCCTCCCGGGCCCCTGCTGCTGCCGACTCGAGGGCGACCCACACCCGGCCGCTGGGGCCCTGAGCTGCAAGAACCCACACATTTTTACTGTTAACTTTGGCTCTTAATATAACTATGAAATAGTTGATGGTGGGGAAACCCTTGGTTTTATGTAACTCTTCTCCAAATAGGAAAGGGACAGTTAAAGCCCCCTTTTTCCTACAGGACCTCCTGTGCAGTTTTCGTAGTGGTCAATAACTTAGACACATTCTAAGAGTGTGTTTTTTAAATTGTTTTTCCTCCGATTCAAGCTAGAAACAGCCCTTCTCAGTTGTCACCACCACCCGGCGCCATCAGGTAAGAAGCGCCGCAGCTTCTGCCATCTCTGGCGCGCCGCCAGCACTGAGAGCTGGTGTGAGCGGGTGTCGACGGCACCCGGGTTTGTGCCTGCCACACTTCTCAGCACACAGTACTTACAGGTCAGAGCAAAGCGACTTTTCCTCTTTTCTGTTCTCCTTACATGAGAAGAGATGACAGTGTGCACATGATGTGTTGAGAGGCTTAACTGTATTTTTAACTCCTCTATCTGCATGACTCACTTTCTTCTACTTTAAGTTCCTTTCAGATGACAAGTGTCTGCTACGCTACTTTCCAAATTTTTTCCCTGGGTGCTACCTGGCTCCCCGTGTCTTCTGCCAAACAAAGCCAATGAGAAAAGGCAGCAGCGGCAGGTGGAGGAAGCCCTGGGCTTGGAGTCGGAAGATGACATTCAGCTTCAGGAAGCTAAGAAGGAGCTGTGTGACCCTGGACTAGTTGTTTAATTTCTCTGGGGCTTGGTTTCCTCATCTGTACATTAGTTTTGGACTAAATGGCCTCTAAATTTTCTTGTAGCTTGAATGTCAGATTTCTGAGGCTGGTAGTCTCAATTCCAATGAGCTCTAACTTTTGAAAGATAGAAAAGCACATTCTATCTGTAGGAGACTGTGGGGACGGAGACATACTGGTCTCTACACATGCATACTTCCTGTGTGCACAGTGCTCCATAACCTTTCCATAAGTGAGCAAATTCCCAGTGACACTATTAGCCACCAGGCAGAGAAAAAAAAAAGCGATTCAGAAAGTCAGTATCATTCACAGACATGCTTCCTCCTGATGTCCTACTTTGGTCATACTGGTTGTTTAGTTCCAAAACAATAACCAATTAAATGATTGGGCTTTTTTCCCCCCCTCTTTAAAACCAGTGGTTCTGGTATCAGATCAGATTGCAGCAGTGAAGCAGAAATTTTATAACCAGCTCAAGACGTCTATGAAAAAAATTACTGACTTGAATCTTCTCAGTGCATGGCTATTACTCTCTTTATTCCCTGTTACATTCATTTTCAGGATGCCAATCAATTCTAAACTTCCATTGTAATCAATATATTATATCAATATATATTTCTTAAATGTATATCATATCTATTACATGCTACTACAATAAACAAATATTGCATATCTATTGCATATATCTATTATACATATAGATATTGCATATCTATTATACACCAGGTACGTTGTAAGGACCAAGGGACACAAGATGGATGAGACAAAACATAAGGAAGTAATATTTCAAGAGAGGGCAAAATGTGACCCACTACCTTCATGCTGCCAGGCACTCTATGAAACTGTTATTTGTCAATGACACCATAGTAGTTGATATACACAACATTTACCAAGCAGTCATGAGAGGGCTGAGGCCTAGGAAATTAGAGCAAAGAAGCATCCAGCATGGGAGGGGGCGGGGGTGTGGGGACAGGAGAGCAGGGGCAGTGTCCCTAGACCCTAGCCTCTGCCACCAAGGCAAAGCCAAGTGCTGCCAGGTACCTGCCCAAGAAATGCTGGTCTTGGGTGTCAGCGTATCACAGCAGTTGCTCACCTATTCTGATGCGATGTGGTTTTTAATGTGACCTATTTCTGTCAATTCATTTAAATAAGTTGTGGAGGAGCTTGTCCCATGCATGTATAGTGCTGTTGAACTAGGATCAAATTAGACATCCTGCAGATGTGGTAAAGCCTGTAGTCAGTTCTTAGATCCTTCTTTCACTTAAGCTGGGTAAATTTTTTATTTTTTATTTTTTTCTTTGCGGTACGCAGGCCTCTCACTGCTGTGGCCTCTCCCGTTGTGGAGCACAGGCTCCGGACACACAGGCTCAGAGGCCATGGCTCACGGGCCCAGACACTCCGTGGCATGTGGGATCCTCCCGGACCTGGGCACGAACCCGTGTCCCCTGCATCGGCAGGCGGACCCCCAACCACTGCGCCACCAGGGAAGCCCTAAGCTGGGTAAATTTTTTTGGACAACATAAAGTGAATGAAATAATGGAGAAAATATAACTGCTATTCCAAATTCCACTCAGAAAAGGTATCTAGGCTTCTCTGATAGGCATTAGGGCCTATAGTGGGGGATAGGATGAAAACATCTAGGGGTGGGGTGTCAGAGACTGCTGGGAAACCAGCTGAGGTCTCGAGAGGGAGACCCTGAGAACCTGGTCTTTAGGGCGTTTTTTGCCAATGGACACGCTAGCAGGTATAGCATTTTTACAGTTCCTGGTCATCACACTTCAATGCCTTCAACAGATACCAAGAGAAAGCGGTGGCTTGGGGAGAGTATTGCTGTTGTTAGTATTGGTGGTTTTAGGATTTCTGGAAACCACATTCTTTCTGCCAGTTTCCTCTGTTATGAAGAAGAAAGACTAACAGAGAGATATTTTTCACGTGGAAAGCTAGATTTTATCACACTTAAAAGTAAAGAAAACTGGGTAAACTTTCATTCCACAATAGTTTTGAATCTCATGTTAGTGGGAACATAGGTTCAAAGAATAAGAAAAAGGTGGTTATATGAAAATATAAAGGGTGATCTATTTAAAATTGCATCTGCTTTTAGGCACACTACATTGTTCACTAGAATTAGTCTACTGTGAGAAGTAATCTGACACATATTTTAAACAATTGAGTTTTTCTGGTGAAAAGCATCACTTGACTTATTTATTTTAAGGAGTACCTAAAATATCATGACATAAAACTGTTGCTTGAACCAAAGAAAAATAGAGAAAGAGTTTTCACTATGGATCTGTAGAGTACAGGAAGAAAAGCAATCTCTAAGTCTGATTGTCTCAAATTCTACACATATTCCCATGGCTGGCATTTTATTTTGAGCTCGTAAACCTAGAGTTCACATTTTTAAAAATCAGAGACATGCCATATTTTTAATGAGAAAGGGTCCACAAGCATATATTTCAATAGGTTTGAGAAACTGCCCTTCTCATGACTGATTTTCTTCCAAGACGTCTAGCAAATCAGAGCTACTGTGAGGATGACTCTATCAGACTGTGGCAGGGATCTTTGGGAAAAGAAGACAAAGCACGTTTTAGAATAAAATATTACTTCTGCTTGAGCCAAGCAAAGAAATACATGAAGATTTTAAAGCCTTGTTAAAAGACAGAAAATATCAACCAAAAGTCTTTGAGAGAGCCTGTTGAGTAACTTACATTAACCTCCTTTTGGAGCAAGTGGTGGAGGTATTCGAAGGAGAGAAAGAGAGGTAGAGGGGGAGAAGAGGGAGAAGGAGAGAAAGAGAGAGAGAACATGAAGTAATCCCCCAGCTTTATGGGGTGAAGACTCCTAGACTCTCTGCACATCCACTGCTGGTGTTGTTTATGCTGTTTAAGATAGATATGACACTGAAGCAGCATGCCATTTTGGGGTGACAAAATCCATCAATAAGAGATATCCTCGTCTAATATCGCCTCTTTTTCTAACCCATGTTTCCAGATAGTTCTCATGAAGATAAAGCTTGCAGTTTTGGAAGCATGCTGGTGCGTAAATGGAAGTTCCCAGCTTTGCAATTTCTTAATTCAAGGGATAAATTTTCTTTATCAAATATAGAAATTTGATGTTATTATTAAATACAGTTCTAAGAGGTTTGTTGATTTATATATGATGCATTTGTATAAGTCATGTGGGGAAAAATGTTTACTCAAGTTTCAAACCCTCTTAAAGAGCTGAGTGGTTATAGGAACACTGTAAACACTCAATGTGACACTGGATCTAAACCCAAGACTCTCCACGCCTTTTGCCTCCCCAAAACTCACACAAAGAACATAGGCTGACCAGGTTTCTAGAAGACACCATTTAACAAAAGGAAATGCAACCAAGGAATAGGTTTGAGGGAAAGGGTCTTACCTTTGGGGAATCAGCTTCTAGAGTGATTAGGAAGGGGAGCTTATGACAAAAATGTAATATAAAAATTAAGTAGAAAAAGTTAATTTAAGGTCATGAAAATAAAGGAAATTAATAATTAAACACCGTCCCAAATCCCTCAATCACTCTTTAATAAGAAGAAATATCGGCATAATACAGAGATTTTCTTCAGATCAACATCTAAGAAGACTGGATGGTTTGAACTCTTATTTATAAATTCTGGAAAATGCAGTTGGAAATCCTGCGATGACTCTTGATATTTAAGGACACACTCTTCCCACCTCATGCATTTAAAACTATCATCCACAACTGCAGGAGTTGTTTGTAATGTTTGCATACAGAGAAGAAAAAGTGGATAAAACTTTCTGGAACTGAAAGTTTTGGGGTAAAAAGGTTAGGGAAGGTTTTTCAGGGGGTTGGAATAAGGGACTGGAAATAATCTAAATACAAAATTACCATTGCATGTGCCATATGGGTTTTACAAAGGACAACAGGAGAATGAAAAACATGGTCAGACATCTAAGGGGGTCCTGAGAAGAGGGTGATGAGGGAATACACTAAAATCCTACTGCAAAAGAGTATGCTAAAATGAATGTCCAAAAATGTCCTGCATTGGGACTCATTTATAGCACCATTTCTCCCCACTGTCATAGTTTTGGAGTGAGCTTTTAATTTGAAAGGGAGATGTTGAAAACATACCAACAAATGTGATAATTGCGATTTCTATCCACTTTTTAAAAGAATTTTCTGAAAGATTTTAGATCTAAGTTCAATGGAAACCAATGCTATTCTTTTAACGGATTCATGTCATTAAATGACTGGGATCATTATAAATTCACATTATTTTAGAATTCAAACCTTTTAGAAGGAAAGCTTGACTCCTTATCTTTTGAGTTATCGGCAGTAATCAGAAGGTTCCTCCACAAGGCAGTCTTTGACATTTCATCAGAAATATTGATCACAGATGGATCATCTCTAGATAGGAGTTTACCCAAAATGAAACAATAAACATTAAATAAGAAACTGCAGTTATCTAGCGATAGACACTAAATATAGGACAGTCTTATGCCTCTGTACAGTATTTTTGATAATTAAAAATTAAGTATTAAATAGTTCTCTCTCCAAAAATTATGAAGAATAAAAATCTAAATGAAAGATTCTAGTTATATAGAAACTGGTTTGGGGTACAGTTTTCCTAATCCATTTCAAATGACAGAGTTTAGGTTCTGCATGTTCATTGCTGGGCCTCTTGCCTCTACATTCATAGCCCAGCAGAACTCTTCACCCCTCTGCTCAGACTCGACAGTGGCTCCCACCCACTCAAAGTAAAAGCCCAGTGGATGGGCTGTAAGGCCCTGTCCCTACCCTTACCCTCTAACTTCACCTTCTGCTATTACACCCCTGGCTCCTTCCTCTCCAGCCACAATGCAATGGCCTCCTGACTGTCCTGGGACACTACAGGCTTTCTGCTCCCTCAGGGCCTTGTACTTGCTCTTCCCTCTGCCTATAACATTCCTTTATGTGGTATAACCCTTTCCTTCCTTAGTTCAAATGTCACCTGCTCAGATAGGCCTTTGCTGACTGCTCCATTTAAAATTTCTGTTTCCATCGTCTCATAGCAACCTCATCCCTCTTTTTTGCTTTAAGATTTTGTTGCACTTTTCACCATTTGAAATACTGTATTACATGACTTGTTCATTTGTTTATTTCCTGTCTCCCCCCACCTCTACTCTACTTGAATGTCAGCTTCATGAGAACAAGGATTCTTGCCCATTGGTCCACTGCTGTTCCCCCACGACCTAGACAGAGCCTGGCACTTGGTATCCACTCAATAAATATTCATTGAATAAATGAAGGCAGCCTGTGTACTTGACAGAGGTTTTTCCAAATGACTGGGGGAGTCTGTAATATCAGGGCCTGTACTATGCTGCATGCAGTTTTTACATTTTAAAACTGCACCAATTATAGGTGCCATTTAGAACTCTCTAAAACATTCCCAGGGCTAGAAAGGCAACCAAATATCAACAGAGATAAAACACAGGCCGAGTCGAAGAAAGTTTCATTGGGTGAGAGATCAGCGCTCTTCTTACCACACGTAAAAAAAGATTCTCTGCTGTGGAAAAAGTCATGTTCTACAGAAATTCTAAGCTGACCTCACATGCCGCTCATTGTGGACATTCACAAGAGGGCAACAAATTCAATTTTTAAGAGGAACACTGAGAGTCTGAAGCAAAACAGGTCTCACAGGCGCCTTCCTTGCCCAATCTGGACATGTGTTCTTTAATACCTCTAATTCATCCAGCCCTTGGTAACTCAAAGCATGAAATCAACTAGTTTCCAAAAGAGTGTCATGTAGAATATAAGTTTTTCATGATATTATGTGAAAAAGACTCTTGCGAGCAAAAGAGTTTAGAAAATGCTGGATACAACAAAGTTAAACTTTTTTTTTTAATGCCAGTACTAGAGTCTTTAATGTGCCAATGTGCATTATGAATCTCTAAATTAAAATGTGGTATGGAACATTTTTCAGACTAATTAAACCACAAAATCCTTTTAAGAGGGGTACCACAAGGGACTAGGTAGATTTCTATAGAATACAGTTGGGAATACGCTGATTCAACTAAACAATCAACAGGATTTTAAAATTTAAATATTGTAAAAAAAAAAACAACAAGAAAGAGAGAGAGAAAGAAAGGAAAAATGCCTTCTAGACTTGTGCTCACTCTTAAGTGGTAGATGATAATTATATTTTTTTAATCTAGGGAATATGGTCTTACAGTCAGACCCTGAAGATCCACTCCTATTTTTTAACTCTATGAAAAATCTCCTCAGACAAACGTCTTCTATGCTCTTTTACTGGTATGGCCCTATATTATCCTTAAGCACTTTGAGATCATATATATAATTTTTTGCCCAATACTTTCAAAAGTTTTATTATAACTTAGAGGAGTCTGCTTTTTTTCTCTTTTTGCTCTTTGTGCATAAAGAAGATTAGCACAATCTTCTTTATGGAGAGTGACATAAATATTTCCTAAAACGGCTGGTATCCCTGAATCCTTCAATTCAGGAAATGGCTTATCTCTTTGGAAGTGTCTTTTTGAAGGGGTCAACGCTGTTTTTCCCCGAGTTCATTTACATGTGATGAATTCAATAAATACCTAGCTCATTTATCCCAGAATTAAATCTTGACCTGTCTTCAGGTACTACTTTCACAGAAGATGAAAGAGAGCTTTCGTATTCATTATAAAAGAGGAGAAGACTTCAGACAACAGCTCCCTGCCTCGCTTCATTTTAAGCAACTTGGCTATAGTCAGCATCTAGTGGCAGAACTTAGTACTGGGACAGGGTAATCTAACACCTAGTTTCAGTTCTTTCTACTCTAACATAACGTCAACAAGCCTCTACAGTAATCCACACATACGAAATTCTTCAGTAGAGTGTATAACAACACATTCCAGTACTCATATTGGTGTGTTCTTACATTTATATCTTACCTATAGTGCCCCTCCAATGGGAGTTGTACTGTGCCCTCATCTTCCATAGCCAGCATACTTTGTTCTTCCTGGCAAGATAAGTGTAAAATATACAAAGTGAACCTGATGAGTCTCCACTTTACATTAAAGAAGAAACAGAGATTAATGGTTCACTATCTCATTAACCTCAGAACCTTCCACTTTGTTTGCATTTATTAATGCTAGCACAGGTCTTTTCAATAAAGCATCAGCTACCGAGAACATAAGTAATTAATGAGTCTTACACCACATTAATGCTAACAATAACCTCCCTCATGTCACTCAATGTAAAACATGGTTATTTTCCAAGAAGATTTTTTTTTTAAAATAATCTAAATTTTACAAGGACAAACATATGGGTAATGTAATCGTTTTCATTGTTGAAATTACATTCCCAGAATGCTCTGTTAGAAAGGAACGAGAGATGTATTTAGGGCAGTGGTTTTCAAACTTTAGTTTATATCAGAATCACCTGGAGGGGTTATTAAAAATACAGATTACTGGGCCGCACCTCCAGAGTCTGATTCTGTCGGTTTGGAGCAGGGCCCAAGTAACACATCTAACAAGTTTCCAGGTGATGCTGATTATGCTGGTCCGAAGACAGTACTTTGAGACTTGGAAATAGACAGTAGAAGGTATCTTTCTCTATGGACCAAAACACAGGAGTGCTTTCCACTTAGACTCCTCGTAAGCTTTTGTTTTAGGTCTCAGATTTCTTCTTACAATGACAATATTCCACCCTCCCCCAAAGGATGGTAATGCTTCATACATTCATTTCTTCATATATAATGTTTTAAGAGTATATCTTTGGGATGAAGATAATCTTATGTAGCACTGACATGTCCTGGTTTAGTTTTCAATAATGTTATAGTTAACCTTTTTCCATGTACCAAAATATAAACAGAGTTATCTCCAGATTATAGCTCCTATTTAATGCATTTATTTTCAAGTGGGTCAATTAGGAATGTTCAAGTTTAGAGAACTATTTGGGGCCATTTAAAAATGTTAGAATTATTGGCTCTAGCTCCAGAACTGGAATTTTAAGTTGTGTAGAGATGAAGAGCTAGGTGACTTTCCTGACCAAATGGGAACTGAAGACAGAAAACAGGGAAGGCCCTGGAGCCTCATTGCTTTCCCTCTTTCAGTAGCTTAGCAGTAGCTTGGCTGGTCTAAAGCAGGTTCCAGAAACACATGACCTTTGGCTGATGTCATTATTCCTGGCATGCAAGACTGTTCCTAGGGTCCTCAACTTGCATGCTGCCTAGTCTAAAGAACCATTGCCATATTTCTTGTTACTTAAAGAAACAGTGTTTTCTACAGTCTCTTCAGCTAACCTATGAATATATAACGTAATGTGTGGGCAGGTCTCGTTTTTACTCTTGAAGTGCTCTCCCTACACATCCAACCTGTGACTAAGGCAAGCTCCCCTCTGCTGGGACCTTAGCCATGCTGCATACAGAAAAGCTATGCTCAGCCTATGCTGTGAATAATGGAGAGGCCAGGGGACTGTATGAGATCTGCCACTTCTCTGCTTATAAACTACACCCCCCCGCCCAAACACAGTGTTATATTTATACTCTGCGGTGTTATGGGCATGTGTCTGTTACCCCTTTGCATTACAGGAATTCATTCTATTCTCTTTCCCTGTTACTTTTCAAGGAAAATTTTTCTTTTAAGACCTCTCAGATGTACATTATTTCTTATGTATTATGCCTATTCACCATGTTATTTGGAGATACCATTAGTACTAATTCATGGTGAGTAGACAGTATCATTGGTTTGAAATTAAGCATTAGAGCAGAGCTAATCTGTAGTCTAAAATGATGCATGCCTTGCAAATGGGTTAGTCTCTATATATGGAAATAATACATGTGCCATATTAATTTATATGCACATCATTGAGGCCATGGGCAGAATGTACGTATCCTTTCAGGAAGAAAAGGTTATCTTAATGCACATGGAGGAACATAAAGAGAAAATATTCAGCAACCCCAAACACTATTTAAGTAAAACCAAATACAAACAAAATGTAATTCTTTCCTTGGTTGTCCACTGAAAGGTAAGCTTGGTATGTAGTATCTTTTCTGACCAACTTGGAATAAAATGTCAAGAAGTCAGGTAGAAAAGGTTTAATAAAGAGTAAAATTCTAAAAAAGCCATCAGTGCTTAGGTTACCTGGCAGCAGAAAACTAAGGCTCGAGATTCAATCTAACAGCAAAAAATTGGACCAAAGCTTTGGGAACAATTTTGGTTTTTTCCTCAGATGATTTTCCACTTTTCTCTCAAATTGCTTTCAATAATTATTTTGCACTCTGTGGCTTGTTAGCATGTGTGGGCTTTATACTAGTCATAATTCTATCCAAACAAAAACTCATCACCTCTAAAGATAGCATTTCCAAGCCATGCTTATCTGAAGAGAAGGGTGGCAGAGCAGCCGCTGCCTTCAGTGCCAGAAGGAAGCTGGGTGGGCCCCAGAGCTCGGGGATAGAGGGCCGGCTGCATCCTAGGCAGCACTGTGAGGAAGCCAAAAATTGAGACTTTCTGGGGAGGAGCAGTCAAACCAGGCACCAGCCGTCATGACAATCACAACCTAGTTTATCTCAATCATACAGGAAAAGAGAGAGAAAGCAAAAAAGCTTACTGGGTATCCTTCACTTTATAAGTCTGAAGTATCCTAAAATGAGTTCCATTCAGCATTTCATTTACACAGTGTCCATCAAAAAATATGCTGAGCTCTACAACATGGAGATTTTACAAAGGATGATGATCAAAATTTTCCCAAGAGCACCTGAGGGGTTTTGCCAATTTGACTAGAGGAATGTCCATATTCTGATTTGAACACCATCTTTTAATTGAGAGGGCCAAAGCATTGTTCGGATACTACATAAGTGAAGGACAGTTAATGCTATATCCAGTAAAAGGCAGAAAAGTAGAGGCTTAAAAAAAAATGTATTCAATAGCACTCAAATATTTACTGAGCATGTATTATGTGCTAGGCACACAGTGAATAAAAAGAATAATCCAGGAGCTATTCATGAATCCATTCAGCAAATACGTATTAAGCATGATCTTCAAGACAGGTAATCTGCTAGGTACTGGGTATACAACAATGAAAAGAAAGCCATAAACTCTACTCTCAGAGGATGAGAAGGATAGGACCAGAGGCAGTGGTATCTGGGCCAGTCTTATCTGATCAGTTTGGTAATAGAAAGGAAGAAATTTAGGTGGGAAGATACAATATGGGTCAAGGATAAAAGGTAGGAATAAATAGGACATGTTTGCACGACAATGAACAACTAGCCTGGTTGGGGCCAAAGGCCTGTGCTGAGTAGAAAAGGAAAATAAAATCAGGGTTAAATCGTGGTGTGTTTTGATGAATACGATCTTATATATAAAATTACATCATGAATCTGAATTATAGTTTGTGACAGTGTAAAAGATACAATTCATATATTATGATACCTAACAAATGCTCTACCTAATGAAATAGGTAACATCTGTCACTGTATCTATTTCTCATGTAAAGTCTGTATCTGTGTAGGAGCCCTCAAATAGCTCAAAGTACAAACAACAGCAGCACAGAGCCAATGTTCATAAAGATGTCTATCGTATTAGAGAGAGATAACATTCAGCAGTTTTAGAATTCATAGATCTTAAAAAACGGAAGGGACTTCAGAAATCAAGTTTAACCCCTTTATTTTTACCCAAGAAGACAACAGGGCCTACAGAACCTAAGAAGTGTTTGATCATTTCCTTCCCCAATTACTAATAGAATAGATAATGCTACAAGCATCACACACACACACACACACACACACACACACATATACATACACACTTATAATAATTTGTAAACCATAAAATGTTATATTTATAAGAGGTATTCCTTAAAATTTCCAATATGTAGAAGAGCCAATACATACGACAACTCACTTTAACAATGAAAACTGAAAAGAAAAAATACGGAGGAGAAGTAGTCTATACAGAATTCATGGATGCAACATGTTTTTTCATCAGAATATTTGATTCAGTTTCTCTAATTGACTTATCTAAATTATTATAAAATACAATAATTCTTGGATTTAGAAGACTATATTCTGGTGAGGTAAAGTCTGTGGGTTTAGGAAAGGTCTTGCCTTAAATTTTAGCACACCTCAGAATCATCTGGAGGTCTTGTTAACACAGAATCTGGCCCTATCTCCAGAGTTTTAACTCAGTAGGTTTAGAATTCAGATTGTAACAAGTTGACAGGTGTTGGCTGATACAGCAGAGGTCATGGGACTACACTTTGAAAACCACTGCTTGAGGAAGAAGAATATGCTTGCCTTGCTCTAAGATTCAATTAGAAATAACATTTGCCTGTGCAATCATTAGGCCATGCTTCCCAAATCCACAACCAATTCTGATCTTTCTGAGCAGTAAGACACATTCTCTAATTTGTTTAATGGCACTTGTTTTTAGATTGCTTTTCCATCTTCTTGGCCTTGCTCATGAGACTGCTTCATACAGATCACAAGTCCCACTCGCCCCCCCTCCTTTTTTTCCCTACAGCATATATGTTAGAGTGAACCTCCCACAAACCAAGAAGTGTCAATATCATGATCACTGCACAGAGTTGAATTTCCAGGATTTATCTAACGTTAACCTCCTTCTCCCTCACCGAGGAGCAAACATTCTGCTGGGGCTTACTGCTTTAACAGCAGCTCTTTTGTCAAATGTGTACAATGTCCTAGAGAATACTGAAGTAGGAAGGAAAGCGTGTTGGTACTCTGAGCACATTTGGACATCCAGAATTTGATTCTGCAGTCTTCCCTTTACACAGAGCAATGTGCAAAATGTCAGGGTTCCAATATTCATTTCTATCCTGATTATAATCCTTTCTTTCTAAAAACTGAAGCATATGCATATGCATATGCATGAAGTACATGAAAATTTGGAACAGAAGCTCTGCGACCTTGGACTGGCCTGTGTAGCTATTTATTCTGCTTAACTCATTATTGAATTTTAAGGTCAAACTAATGTTTTCTCAGTGCCATAAGACCAGAAGTGGGCTACTGATAGTAAAACCTTGGATGATAAAGGTACAAGCTTGTAACTATCATCAAAAGGACAAGAGGTGAGACTATTTTAAATTCAAGTCTCAGGGAGCTGAGACATTTCTGCTCTTTACCATCTTTCCAGATCACAATCAAAGTTATGCAATTAATTTGAGTAATTGCAGAAATGCAACACTTTTTGAAGAACTTGTTCATTTACCATGTTAATATACAATCTCTTGGAAGACTGAGCCTTGGTATAAGATGCCAAGTAAGAAGATCACATCCTTCGGTGGAGACCATAGCCTCAAGCAAATGGAATACCGAGATCTGGGTGACCAAGTAGAAATTCAACCAGAATCCAAGTTTTAGTGTAATCCTTCTTAAATCTTCCAACTCTCTATACTGATCATATTCTTTTAATACTAATTCCAAGTTAGAAAGTTAATATCTTTAATTTAACTTTTCTCTCTACACTTCTCAGATGGAGAATTTTCTTTCTTTGCACTGGTCAGACTATATTTTAATGTTCAATTATGGATTATTTCTTGACTGTATTATTTGTTTACTTGTTTCTTTCCATGTACTGAGGATCACATTAAAGTATCATCATATTAATCTATTTGAGAATTTAAAGGTCTGTAAACCTGCCTGATTAATGTATTACAAGGCATTTTCCCTTACTTTTTCTCATACGCCGAACCGAAGGATACAGCTGTAACTTTGCCTCAATAAATCTTTAACCTCTTTTTGAATCCTTTTAGAAAACTTGAGTTCTAGGAATTTTGGTAATATTTAATTACTTCTAAAATCTTTATAACAATCAGAAAACAGTCAACACCCCATTGGCGTACAATGGGTTCATAATACAAAAAGGTTAGAAGCTCATTACATAGCATCTCTGCCTATCTGAAGTTAATAAATTCCAAAATGGACATATGGCACACATACATATAAGTACCATACATATGTAGCTATGTGAATGGTTCTGGGCAATGGAAACGGCAGATTCTAATACATTTATGATTACTGTCAAATTTGTTCTCTCCTATTTCACAGACATATAAAGGAAGAATCTGAAATTTTCTTTGAATGAAAAAAGGGAAGAATATTAAGCATAATATATTATATATACATATTATTTTTCTTTTTACAAAGTTTTAGAAGGGCAAGAATGTTCCACGGTATGGATATGGCCTAAGGAGAATGCTGTAAAAGGAATGATTGTATGCCTGGGGGTGTTGCTAGCTTATTCCTACAGAATTAGTCGAGATATTTGACAGGAAGTCAAAGCAGGAAAATAAAGCAAAATTACATTTGTAAGTTACTGCATCAGAATACTTAACATTCTCATTATCAGAAAGACTATGCGGAAGCTTGTGGTCAATGAGTTTTGTATTCAAAGTTGTCTTCCTTGGAATTTAAACCTTCTTAGAAATTGTTTTCAACCTGAATAAATTTTAATTATGTCAAGCATGGATACTTTAAGGCTTTAGTGTTTCTATATTCTTGTGTTTATTTATTTACATTTATCTTACACCAAATTCTGTCATATTCTTCTTGAACAGTACCTGAGGATGAGAGCATACCTTTACTAAAGCCCTAAAAACAAACAGAAATTATCCAAATATCTTAGTTAAAGCACTATTAAAAAAAAACTCTCATACTTAAATGAGAATATATCAACTTGGAAAAATAGTTAAAGCACTATTTTTAAAAAATTCTCATACTTAAGAATATATCAAACTTACAAAAATAAAGAAACATGATAATTTTATAATGACATTTTTAACATTATATAAGTATTGCTAGAAGTATGATACTAAGTATGACTTCTACAACATTTGGGAAAATTGAAATAGTCATATAGAATTAAGATACACCATTACGATCAATCTTTAAATGTGGAATCCGTTGTCGGTAATAGGACAACATGGAAAAGTGAAGAAATGCCAGACAGTCACATATTATGTAGACTTATCTGTAATCCATTAGACTCTGTGGCCTAATCTGGACTCATCTAATGGCTAAGTAAAACCTAAGACCATTGAAATGTTTGCAAACAAATTCCCCAAAGGAAAGAGGAATATACCTATGGTTTGAGAAAATACACCACAGGTAGGAAACTGAATACATTTACTGACTGCCGTATAGGAGAAGAAAAAATGGAGAGAATAATGCGTAAGTCTCACCAAGTATTTTCTTTCATATTTATTTCCAGTTACATGAAAATTTTATTCTTATATTTTACAATCTATGGACCCGATCATTCTGCTAAATGATGAACTTGTCATTTTTTTCATTTTTACTCTTTTTAGTTTTTACATACTTTAAAAATATTATGATTACTAGCCTTCAAAATAGACCCAGGCTTATACACTAATTTAAATAAGTCATAAAACTTAAAACCAATTGTTTTAACATATGAAACAGAATAGGATAAATCAGCAGTCTGTGAAAGTAATTAAATACCCAAAGTTTCTCTAACAACATTTACTCAAAGCACTTTGAAAGCAAATCAGATCAACGTGTTTTCCTCTTAAGTATTTCATCTATTTCAAGAATAACTAATTTAATCTTTTAATTAGAATTAGAATCTTTTTATTAAAACTTTGCTCCCTAGGAAAATACCAACAGTAATAATGTCTTTTTTTTTTCTTCTCACATATTCAACCAAAAAGCAATCATTGCATGACTATAATTTGGAAAAATTTAAGCATCAATAAGTTTCTGAAATCCTGAAGGGAGGAATCAGAAAAATAAACTTTGCAGTTATCAGGATAGTGAAGGACAAAGTATTTGCATATTTCATTAGGGTTTGGTTTACTCATGTAAGATTTGTCCTCTCTCTGTTCAAGTTCCAGCTTGATGATTTTAAACATCAATCTTCCAAAATAGTCCACCTGTGTTTGTTAGTAGTCACTATCTAAAGCTAAACACAAAAATTTAGCTTTGCAAAGAGCTATTACTGTGCAAGTGTTCCTTTTTCTTTTCTTTATAAGATACTGATTTTGCTCTGACTTACTTCTTTTTCAGCATCTTCTAGTTTCTTTTTCTTACTCTCAGGCATTAAATCATCCAACCAGCTGAGTTCCCGTTTGGTAAACAGCAAGTCCATCAACTTTCTTACAAATACCAGAGCTAACACCTGAAGTAAATAATAAAGCAGTTTAAAACAGGGAAAAAATATAAATGGAAGGTTTAGATTTGTTTGTTTTTTGGTACAAACAAGTCAACTTCAATTAGGGCTGACATTAAAGTGAAATCTGAAGATATGTGCGTATAAAAGATATTGAGTGTACTTTTGCTTCCTTCACTTCCTTTTCTTACCACATCTCCAGAATAATGGCTATCATTTTACCCATTATACAAGTCATTTAAAGAAGCAATGAAAAAAACTATATATTTGACTGTTTCCTTAAATACACATAGTTAATAGTTTACATTATTTTAAATGAACTTTAAATCATTATTACCTATGCTGATGATATTTTAAATTACTTATAGTAATTCAAGTTCATTTTATTTTTGAAGTATTTGAAACTGGTTTAAAATAGTTAATAAAATTTGATTTTATATACTCCAATAAAGATGTTAAAAAAATTTAATTTCAAAAATCCCCTTACATTTTCAAATTTGCTAGTATATCTGTAAAGTTAAATTTTGAAAGTTTACGTCTTCCACCCAACTTCAATTAATTCAAACTACTGCTAATATTCAGAATGATAGAGATGAAGCTAGTATGAATCACTGAAATTCATATATAATCTGAAACCCAATCTTAGTTACTAGTTTTAGTGGCTAAAGTTTATACCAAGATTTCCAAAAATTGTTCAAAATTATTCTATTGATCCAGTTTGTTCATGGATTTTCAAAGAGAGCAGAAAATCAGAGGAGGAGAAAAAGAGTTGAGTTAGAAGTTTCATACCATCATGGGAAAGACAATAGCAGCTCTTGAAACTTTTATTATCCACAAAAGGCCAAGGCAACTCATCTGAATAACTGTGAAGAGATGGACTTTTCGAAGTGGTACATGCCTTAGATATATAAAATCTGGTTGATGTTTTGCAGGCATCCAGAAGAGCTTTATTCTATCGAAGAACTAGAAGATAAACAGACTAAATTGCTTTTTACAGACAGCAATAGAAGTAGGATAAGTAAATGTATACTATGGTCCAATATATGGTAGATCACACTTAAGTTGACATCAGGACAATACTATTGTTAAGCGTACACTCTGAAATAATACAGTTTCAGTTTTATAATATCCCACATTTTCTTGAATATGGACACATGTTATAATTTAAAAGAGTTTAATAACATTAAAGCCAATGCTAAATGTTGCTCCCTCAGAGAGTATAGCCTTGAAAGAAAACATTATCATCATCCTCTTCATCATCACATCACAATTTCTTCTTTTACCTGCCCCTTAAGCACTAGGGTTTCCTGGACTCTTCTTTCCTGAATAGCTCATCCGTTCCCATTGTTTCAATTTTCACGTACTTGCTAAAGACTTTCAGACCTCAACTCTACTTCAGCTCTGTCTGTCTTGAGCTCTCAACCCACAACCAGCTGCTGAGTAGGATGTCCTGACCTCCTTAGTTTGACTCTGCTGTTTTGGCCTT
Organism: Pseudorca crassidens; assembly: GCF_039906515.1. NCBI lineage: Eukaryota > Metazoa > Chordata > Mammalia > Artiodactyla > Delphinidae > Pseudorca > Pseudorca crassidens. The sequence goes on from NC_090301.1 coordinate 69,579,950, forward strand.
GCCACTTTGATCCCCAACAAGGTTTCGGTGCTGTTTCTAAAAATACAAACATCTTAGTCATAAAGATTTAACCTAGATGAATTATTGTTAATAAAGTATTTTTCAGAGCAAATTTTAACTCCGTTTAATTTCTTGATCAAATTTGATCTTCAATCACATTTTACTTATCAACAAACTGTACCGCATGTTAGCTTTATTTTATGTGGATCATTTTGTTTAATTTTCTCAGGCCAAATTTTGCAGTTTTCAATATTTCCAACAAGAAGCGATGATTCAGAAAATGACAGTTTCAATCAGTCAGTTCTATATCATACCATTTCTACAGGAATATCTCCTATGCATTTTAAGAGTAATATCAGATTTAGTCCTTAGCTACTTTATATAAGAAAATTGTAAGCAATTCTCATCAAATATTCCAAAATTACTCTAATATGCCAAGGAACAAATGCCCATGAAGTCAAGTAAGTGTTAGTGGCAAAACATCATGTTTGTCCAATAAAGATGTTAAAAAAAAAAATCATGTTTTACCAAAGCCTCCTAATATCCCAAATTCAACATAAACCCATCTTTCCTTCTGTGTGCAGCATGACCTTCCCTCAGGCTTCTAAACCAGAATCATACATAGTTTAGCCCATCCACTGTTCATTTATTCATTCATATTCATTTATACATTCCAAAAAATTTGTTGAAAACCTTCTATGCAGAGTACTAAGTGCTGAATTTGTTTCTGGTTTATCCATTTCTATATTGTTCACAAATATTTCACTGGGTCTTTTTATTTCTACCACCTAAATATGTCTTAAAATTACATGTCATTAAATAAATAAAACTCTGCGCGGTGGAGGTGGCAATAGGGAAGAAATAAAGTAAAATCCTTGGGGTTATAACCGAATGTTTCAATTTCTATAGAACTAATTTTTCCCAGCCACCATTTCTCCATTTGTGAAGTTATGTTATTGCATAAATGTACTTCAGTGTGTGAGTGCTTCACTTGTTATTGCTTAAATGGCACATTTGCTTTACTTTGGATTCCTGAAGTGCTGGAGTGAATATAAATGTGGTTATATATCAGAGTACAGAAACAGCATTCATGAGAACACGAATCTGTTTTTTCTGCCATGTTGCACAGTGAGAAGCCTAGATAAGTTTCTTAATATTACTGAACAGGTAACACATAGAGCCCTCCAACAAACAGGGTAACAAATTGACATGCTTCCTGAACGGTTGATATTCGGCACATTTTTAATTATTATTACTCAAGTAATGATAATCATGCTAAACGTATTCTGAGTTTTGCATTTGCCTTTGATCTTGTCCTAATATCAGTATCCCGTTTCCCCATCCAGTGAACCACAAAATACCAAATAGGAATTTCAACTCCCTGAGTTTGGGGCTCACTTAAATTTTCACTAACTCTGTTTCTCAGTGTGAAACCCTATTTGCTGTTTCATTGGTGCTATTTAGAACTCATTGTACTTTTCTCATGGGCCTTTGATAATGTTTTCCTCAATTTTCATTTGAAAGATTCACACCCCAAATAATTCCAAAATTTGACATTCTTGTTTAGTTCCAAACCTCACGGGTATAAAATCATGTGAGTGGAATTAGGGGGAAAAACCTGTTGCAGCCTATTAAAATGATTTTACTTTGTTTCTTAAACTTCTGCTGCTGTATTGATGTGAGCCCGAGGCCTAAGAATAAATACTTTTCACTTACGGTTGAAATTAGTACTCATGGAACCTCTGCCAAAGGCAAAAAACACCTAAAAAAACCCAGCAAAACAAATAAACAAAACCTTTTCAATACTCTTCCCTATCTGCCTTACCAAACCAATTCTTTTAAAATATATTTTTCATACATGAAGTTACAGCTGAGCAAATTAAATGTAGTTTGAGTAAAATTAAATGCATAACACTTCTCAACCATCTCCTTCTCCCAAGTTAATTTTACCCAGTGGCAGGCTGAACAGAGTCATGCTATGTACTTTGGGTGTTCAGTGATCTTACAGTAACTTCATATTAAAGTTTTGCCTCGGTTCTGACATTCAGTAGTATCCTAAGGCTAAAGTGGTTTTCCTTCTCCCAAAGGCAGAAGCTGGTTAGTTGTTTATTCAGGAAAAGAGTTCCTGTGCTGCCTGTCCCTCAGTGTTGAGAGTTTAGCTAAGCTATTCCATAGTGTTGCTGCCTTATCATCCATTTTGTTTGATCAAGCAGCCTGAGGTGACCTTAAACTACCCTAACCCCTCATGCAAGTGTACGTCTTAGCTGCCTGTAGAGTCGCAAATAGATATAAGTTCCTGACGTAGCTTCTCCAACGGCCCTTGTGATCAGCAACCACCCCTGCCCCCCACTGCCTTCTCCTTATACACCCCTTAGATAAGACTCCCACAAAGCTTACCAAAACCCTGCTCTTTCGATTTGAAGAGTCCAATTCGGCCTTAGCCCAGCAACCCCAAAGCACTCCACCCACTGACCCTAATAAAAGCATGTGTCCCAAGTCCTGTCTCCCTCTCTCTGTCTTCACTTTGTCTGGACCTCCCCATGCGGCCCCTCAAGGCCAGGTACTTCCTGTGTAGACCTGTGAGTGATAAACTTCTCTATTTCAGTTTCTCTTGTGGTCTGTTGTTGAACCGCAGTTCACCATCCAGCACCCTGTGCTCCACTTAAAAAGTGTTAATTTGACAAATTCATAGCACTTATTCAGAGGACTGTTCCTCTGTAGGTCTCTGAATGGCAGTGAGTCTGGCTTGTCAAAGAAAACGTGGTACTTTATACTGACTTTTAGCCAACAAAAACAAACTATACGTTACAATAAATAATCCTCAAAAGTAGTCTCTTTTTCAAGAAAATTTAAGTGTTTTGGAACAATAATGTTGTTATAAAACAAGATGATTCAAAGGTAAATTTAAGTCGAAACCTGTGTTAGTTCCCTAGTGCTGCTGTGACAAATTACAACTTGGTGGCTTAAACAATAGAAATTTATTTTCTCACAGTGTGGAGGCCAGAATTCCAAAATCAGAGTGTTGGTGGGCCATGCTCCCTCTGAAGGCAGTAGGGAAGAAAATTTCCTTGCCTCTTCCAGCTTCTGTTGGTTTCTGATGTACCTTGGCTTGTAGTGGCAAAATTCCAATCTCTGCCTCCACCTTTATGTGGCTTTCTTCCCTATGTCTCTCTGTGTCCTCTCCTCTCCTCTTCTTATAAGGACCCCAGTCATTGGATTTAGGGTTCACCCTAAATCCAGGGTGAGCTCATTTTGAAATCCATAACTAATTACATCTGCAAAGACTCTATTTCCAAATAAGGTCACATTGTGAGATTCCAGGTGGATATGAATGGTGGAAAGAGGCACTATTCAACCCACTACAGTAACATAAGCAGGAATAATTTGTCAACAGCCTCCGTAAAAATTTAGAATAATCTTGTGGTACTTTTGAAATGTGTCCACAGATTCTTTGGTATTATTCTCTTCAAGAGATGGACTCTAATTTCCCTCCCTGTGCGTGCGAACTGGACACAATGACTTGCTTCTAACAAATAGAAAAAAAGTGGAAGTGACCGTGCGTAACTTTGGAGCTTGTCAATAGGCACAGTGACTTTGCCCTCATTCTCTCTCTTGTATTGTTCACTGGGATGGAAGTTAGCTTCTCTAGTGTGAGGACATTTAAGTGTCTGATGGAGAGGCCTCCTACCAATAGCCAGAGAGGAACTAATGTCTCTTGCCCTCAGCTATATGATAAGCCATCTTGGACATACACCTTCTAGTCCTATTCAAGCCTTCAAATGACTGCAGCTCTTGTCCACATCTTGATAGCAACCACGTGAGACATCTTGAGCCAGAATCACCCAGCTAGTAAGTTCCCAAATTCATGACCCACAGAAACCGTGAGATAATAAATGTTTACTGTTTTAAGCCACTAAGTTTTATAGCAATTTGTAATGTAGCAATGGGAAATTAATACAAAAACTATATTTATTTAACCAATACTTAAACAATTAATAAGGTTTTCCTTATTAATTTACAAAATAATTCTATAAAGACAATTGTAATAACAACAGGAAAACAAACATAAAAGGAAAAAATATCACCCAGGAGCTCATTACCTTAATAAATTGTCTTTATTTCTCTACCTTCCTTCTTAATCCACCCACACTCACAGTTTTATAAACCTATCATAGCTACAACTCATTTTTCCACTTTTTCACTTTGCATTTCACTTTGTCATAAGCATCTTTACTGTGTTATTTTTATAGTCATCATATTTATCAATTTTAAACTAATGTTCCTTAGATAGCTTAATTATTTTACTGCTGTTGAATAATTGGGTTGTTTCCAATATTTTGATAATATGTGTTACAAGGAACATCTTTGTGCAAAATTTTTTTTCTGTTTTCATAGATAGGTGTCCACATACATGATCACAGTATCAAAGATCTAAAGTATTTGGATATATTTTTAAATGTACTGCTATCTTTTTCTAAAAGGATTATAAAGTCTAAACCTTTTACAGTTTTAATATACTCATAGTAAACAAAAGTATCCTCAGATTATGAACCAGTTTGAAGAAATTTAATTGTAGTCTGAAAGCTGCTCCTCAGATAATGGCATTTTTTTAGCTACCACATGACTTAGCATCAACAGACCTTAAGATAAGCCATCACAGATATGCTTGTATTACTGTAATTTACCTGAATCCCTTTTAGCGATGAAGCACCCATATAAAGGAACACTCCATATAGCACTGGCATAGGAATAAACTGTAAAAGAACAATTAGAAAAAAGGCACAAGTTATTTTCAAATATAATGTGGTCAATATATTCTGCACTTCCAAAGAAAAACACAGAAAAATAAATAAATATTTTAGAAGCAGTATAGGGCAGAGCCAGAAGACATGGGTTAAAATCCCAGCTCTAAGCACTTTTTAGCTGCATTACCTTAGGTAAGTTACCTAAGCTCTCTGTGCCTTAGTTTCCCAATATCTAAAAAGGGATAATAATAGGTCTGTTATAAGTATTTAATAGGTCAAAACCAATAAAAACACATATGATACGTAATAAACAATAAATATTAACTATTATTATTATGCTGCTTTAGGGAAATTTGAATTTTGTTTCACAATGGTAAGATATTTAGATTAAAGGTGAAGGATGGAGCTAACATCTAGACATTGTTCCTACAAAAGTGTAGGAACAGATACTTGTAAACATGTGGATTGTTCAATTTTTCTCTTTTTATTGGAATACCTCAGCATCATTTTTTTCTCTATAATTACTTATATAACATAGAAATTAGTTCTTGCAAATTGTGTAAATTATTAAATAAAGGTAAACTTGTATAAATTATTAAATAATTCAATTAGAATTTTCGAAGTATGGACAACTAAAATGAGTTATAATTTAAAATACAATGAACACACCTTTGAAGTACCTGTCAAAATTATATGACAAAACAATTACTCTTCAATGCTCTTTAAAATGGATTCAACTATTTTATTTTATTTTATTTTATATTTAAGGATAGAAGTGAGACATACTTTATTTCATAAATTGAGATTAATTTTATACACAGAAAAATAGCTGTTAGTAAAATTATGATGGGGTTTAATACACCCAAATACATTCAGAAAGTTCAGGATTCAACTACTTGAAACATAAAAAATAAGTATGTATAATAATGATGTTCATGTAGTAGTTTTATGAAACATTTAAAATACAAAACTGCATATGTGGCCGTGACCATGGCATTGCTTATCTCTGTACCTCCACCTTATATTAAGTAATATTAATTGCAAATATATCTGTCCACTGACAAGAAAATAGAAACTTTATTTTGTGTAGGCCTACAGTAAACTCAGGTCACAAGTCAGTCAGAGATGAGTGACTCTTTCCCATAACCTGATTTTCATTTCAAAATTACAATAATAATTTCCACAAATTTTACTCTGCCAGATTTAATTTTTTTATGTATTTAAGGATTCTAAAATATAGCACATAATTTCCCTTGTTAAGAAGCTATATAAACATGGTAAAAATTCATCACTTTCGTCACATGCCGTACAATATTTACAAATTGATGGCTTAGATTCAAATGAAATTTCTTAAACAATAATAAATATATTCTTCCTTCTCTCAAATTCATAAAGGCAGATTTCATTACCTTCAGAATACTGGTCATAAAGACTGATGAACCCATAAGAATAAAAATCATAAGCCCAGTAACCCTTTGCTCCCGAATGCCAAGAAATTTGGGTTGTTCTCCTGGAGCTGAACATTCTGATTCCAGTTTTAGGCTGTTGACATGAGTGATGGAGAGGACAGTGGCAGCCACAAACCACGGCAGGCCCATGATGGAGCACACACCAAGCATGACAGCCACCATTAATAGATCCAGATGGTACCCACAACCTTTCTGTTAAGAGAAAGAAAAGAGGATTCTCATACTACCTGAATTTGGCATAGAGACCAATGACACCACCACCATGGAATAGTAAAGAATAGAAAAGAGATACTATCTTGAATCTTGTATAACTGATTCTAAAATGCAAAATAAATTAAAAAGATAACAGTCTCAAAATATATAATCTACTTAAAGAAAAGTTGCAGGTGTTCCTACTGCAATTATGATTATAGTGGCTTCTACATATTTTAATAGGTTTAATGTAATTCTGGCTTAATGGTACATTAGTTTCCATTCTACTTCTATTGAATAGGTAAAGTCATTATCAAATACAGTCACTTCACTTTGGTTCCTTAAATGGGCAGGTTAATTTGCAATTCATATGTCTAGTCTTTCATCATTAATTCATACGAAAAATATTGAGCATCAATTATATACCAGGCATCAGGCTGAGAAAACAAAGTATGGGCTGTGTCCACAGCAGAGCTAAGAATGGCTTGGTTGTGACTAGAAACCACTTCCTGACAATACCCAAGAAGCCTTTCTGTTAATATCTCCTAAAGAAAAACTCTTCTTAAACCCTCAGTTTCCAATTGCCCTGTTTTGTCTCAATGGTTGACTTTTACTGGGAAAAATAATATCATAGAACCTAAACTTCCATATATACTCATTTTTATCTTAATATATTACTACTGCATCTTGTTCTCATCTGTTTCAGTTTCAGCACTGGAAAAATTTGGCCTCTCCTTAAAGTGATAGTTTTTGTGTTTTCTATCTCCTCTATGATCCTCCTGTGCTATCACTGGCCTCCAGAGGATTTCTTGAACCAGGCAGGAAATGTAAATGAGGAAAAATGGGTGCAAGGGACATGTGGAGGTGGGGGGACCTGGAGACTGCTCCCTAGCGGAGGGTGATTAGCTAAGAGTTCTCTGAGGAGACAAACTGAAGAATGGAGAAGAACCGAGTTACCCTCTTCCTCCATCCCCTGTAGGAAATTGACAGTGTAAAGCCTCAGAGGCAGCAAATGGTACTTTACGTTCCAACTCTTAATGACTACTTCATGAGAGGTGCTGTAATAAAATGCTTAAGGGTATAAGTTCTGGAGACAGGTGGCCTGGAATCAAATGCTGGCTCAACCAATGATCTTGGGCAAATCATTTAACTTCTTGTGCCTCTGTTTCCCTGTCTGAAAAATGGTGATGATAACACCATCTTGCTGGGTTGTTGTGAGAATTAAATAATTTGCAAATGATTTTGCACATCATTTAGAACAATGTCTGATATTTTAGTAAGTACCCAGTAAATGTTAGGGGCTATTATATTCTAGCAGTTGAACAATACATTTTTCTTTTGTACTCACTTGTTTCAAGGATCCTCAATAAAAATATATAAATGTTTCTTAAGGGCAGGTAAACTTGTCATACAATTTCTCAGTATATCTCAGTTTTTAGTGCAATCATTGACGTACAATAAGCAATCATAAAGTTACAGATTGACTTTTTTAAAAGGAAATATGCATTATTGAAACAGTTTTTAGAATCAAACAGGTATAATTTTAAAATAAATATAGCTGCTAAAATTAGTATTATGAACACGAGCAAAATTTACCAATTATTCTAGAGGAATAATTTTGGCTTTTCTTACAGGCAGTTTTACCAAGCTGCAAGCAGTTTCCAGCTAATCTGAAAGCTATTAGAGCCTGGAGGGTGAAACATACCGAGTATCTGACATGTATTCGTCATGGCAGTGTTTTCTTTCTGCTATTTTATTTTGTTGTTTTATTAAGAAAAACACCCTTAAAATCGGTTGTACTTCCTTCCCTTTCTGCTTATCCCTGACAAATTATAAAAGTGTAGGAGATGACAGCGAGGAGAAAATGAGAGATGCCACATAAGGACCTTTTCCTCCTGCATTGTCACCAATTCCGTGGCACCCCTCCTTGGGTCAGCTGAGCTGGGGCAATGCTCCAGTTCACCCAAATGCCTAACCTCAATTTCCCTTGTGAATATGACTCTAGAAACCTTTTTTTGCTAGTAACTCAGGAGAGGTTTTCATTATTAAGAGATGGAGGGTGGGAAGAGAAACACCCTGGTGTCAGCATGACCAAAAAGGTGTAACCAGCTTCACTAGGGCCATACTCTGGTCCCCTGGCCTTTTTGCAGAACATTTTGGAAAATGTAGTTGCGTAGAACTCAAATTTTAGTCCCATTAAAGGACCACATCTTAACCAGTTAGAGGAGTGTCTTGTCCTGGGACCTCTGGAGTGTGAAGAATATAGAACAGCAAAGGACCTGACCCTTAAGCCTCCATCGCTGAGGCAATACAATGTGAATGGTGCCCCCTGGGCAGTTTTGCAAAGTTGTGGTACTGCTAAGAGAGAATGGAAGAGGTGCTAGTAGCTGAGAGGTAAACATTAGAGGAGGGCAAAGGACATGGGGCCTTGAGAGTCAGGCTTGTGCGTTTAGCACACCCTGGACTCTCCCAGGGTCCATGCTCCCTATGGCTTAATAATATGAGGAAGGCCTTCATGAGAGTGATTTCCTACAGCTCTTGTCTTAGTGTTTTAAAAATATGATACAAATGTAAACAGTGGGATTCTAGATTGCAGGAAGCAGACAAAATAATGCTTTCCGAGGGAATAATTTCCTTTTTAAACTTAGAAAGCAAGCTTTGTAAAGTCCAAGTAGATAATAAAAACAAAAATACAATTTCCCCCGATTATGTTATACAACAATGGGAGCATCTTAATTTAATGTGAATCAAAGGAAATAAAGCAGTTCTGGCACTTCCACTAATTAGTCATTATCCTTCTTCTTGCCTTTCATTTAAAATGTCTTTAAAAACATGGTCTTTGTAACCATATTATTAGCTGATAGGCATGCCAGCCAAAGGGAAGTATCCCTTTGTCAGAGAGAGAACTGTGCACCTTCTAACATATTTCTGTAGATTTTTTTTCTGAAATAAAGACAGAACCAGAGCTTCTATTCTCACATTCATCCATGAATCACGGGAAATGGACATATGGGAGGAAAAGGGAGCATAGCAACAGGTGATGCTGCACCAGACCCCACTAAAACCAACATGCAGCAAGACAAGAGGCCAGCCAAGAGGACCATCTGATACCCAGATGCCACTGCTGAAAAAATTCGTCTCAAAGCTTGGCAGCAACTTCCTGCATCTGTCAAGTTAACCACATAAAAGACTATAGATTGACATGAAGAACCAGGCTGACAAAGAGGGCAAAAAAGAACATATCAAATGCCATAATCATCAAGAGAATGTAGTGCCAAATGAATGTTGCAAATGCATCCATTTACTCAAGTGATCTGGAATTGTATTGCTGTTTATTAAAAATGATGTCAAAAGAAGGCTGAACTGTCTACAGAAACATGTAGAAAAGCCCACGGTTGTATCTTAACAGAAACTTTCTTTTCTGAAAGATAATATCTAACTATCCACTTTTAGAGAATGTACTTTTTTTAAAAAAAGTGGATATTTTTAATCCTTTTCAAAGGGATTCAGTTAACCAATGCTTATTCCACTTCTCTAGGGAAGAAACAAACAAATGAGAAATGCTAGAGAGAGTATGAATTGACGTCTATATACAATATAGATGAAATCTGCATTCTCAAGTGTTTACATTTGCAACTTCTGATACCTTTGAATGACCCAAAGGATCATGAGGTGCAGTGAGTTAGAGTTTTGCTAATCTTGAAATTCTTCGTTCTGAGGGAGGAGTTAGTCACTTAGCCTGTGAGTTGGGGCTAGACTCCTCATCTCAACACAGCTTTATTACGTATACAGTAACACTCACAAAACGATAAAGAGATTTTTACTGGCAGGAAAAAATCCTCTAAAAGAAAACCAACTACTGGATTTGGTAATGGAAGTGAAGAAAAAGTGAAAAGATCTAAAATATAAGTTTGAGAGAGATAAAGAATGAAACGATGAATTTCTAGGTGACTCGGATATGTGATGTAGACTTAGATACATGATGTGGCCTCTACCAGGTGCTTGATACAGAAGCTAGAAATCATCATTCATTAAACTATCTCAGGGAATGCTCCAACCAAGGCAAAAATGGGTTTTCAAGGGAGAAAAAAAAAATAAGTAAAAGCTGAAAATGTGGTTAACTTGTGGTCTGGGGATATATTCAAGAAACATGTGTCTTTTTGTGACAATGTGATTCAAGTTAAAGCCAGAGACTGTGCAAACACTTCAGGGAAGCAACAGGCGGGAGAGTGGCTATGGAACAAACCATTACTCTGAGTAAAGAACATTCTGAGAAAGTGATTTTTTGCTGTTATTAACAGGAAAATCAGTAGCAGCAGACCACACTGTAGTGAAGCTTAGAGAAGACAAGGGTTAAAGGCCAAAAAAAAAAAAAAGTGTTCGGTGTAGATAAAATATGTCTTCACTGGAAGGAACTTACTTTGCAAATATCCATATCCAAGGAGGAGAATGGGGTGTTCAGACTCACAGTGGCCAAGAAAAGTCTAACTCTTCTGCTTGCGGCAATGTAGCAAATTTATGATTAAGCCAGATTTGCTGTTTACTAAATCCAGGCTATTAAGGGGTAAAATATGAATCTTTTGATTACATAGTCATTTGTACAATAAAAAGTAATGTACAAATAATGTAATATAGTTTAATAATATAGTCTCAAGTTTGTCTCAGTGACAAAAATATTAAATGCTTTAGTTCTACATTTAATTTTATAAATGCAGATACTTGAAAGGACCACTTAAAGAATGCTTTATTATATTTTAGCTATTCTATATGATATGTAAAGGGGAGGTAAATATAGTATATTTGTTGATGTGGAGCTTTGGAAAGTCTGTGAATGTCAAGGGCTTACCATGGGCTCATGAAGAACAAGGAGCAAGCAATATGTGATTTATAAGGTGGAGAGATCTGGAAACAGCAAGCATACAGGACAGCCAAAAAGGTAACATCACCTTGGGCAATTCTTCATTTACTTCCACATTCTGTTTTAATGATTCCACTAATATTTAGAAAAAAATTTTACAAGGAAAATTTCTCAGTTAACTCAGTGATATTTCTGTCTAATTATAAAAGCCAAAAAAACCCCAACTTCCTTTGAAAGGGAAACAATGACTACATAGCTTACTTTCTTTCTAAAACAGGAGTCTTTTAGTTCATTTTAAAACATGTGCCATACAAGGAAATATATATACTGCCATTAAAAATGATAATGCAGATTTATATTTATATTGTTGGCATCGGATAATTGCCATTATAATGCTCTTATGTAAAAACAACAAGCAACATATGTAGTATGAAAATACAAATTTTGGTGTATAATTAAAACAGAAATGGGAAAAATAGAGATGTTTTCAGTTTAAAAAAATAAACTGGTGTCTAGGAAAAATGATTTCCTACTCCTTAGAGAGTAGCAGACTAACAGCATTCAACATTAAGTTCTTAACACCGATTTTATAGATCTACTTAATCAACTACATAACTTTAATAATTAAGTTGTGGTGGTATTTGCTTTTGCAGAAGGCTGATATTTTAAAAGCAAATAATATTTTTGAATGATTGATATTAAATAAGTTGACTACTAATTTGGAAATCTGAATTTCTTGTTTTGAGAGCTGTAAATGATTTAAAGTTTCTAATATTGAATAATGTAGTTCAGCAGTATTTTGGGGCCAGCTCATACAGACTTATAAGAACCAATTGTTTAATTTTCAAATATTTTCCTGCCAATTTTTTGATGTCACTCTTTTAGCTTGAAATGGGCCACGATGGGAGTATTGACATCATGAAAATCGGCAAACATTATAAATCAGGGTATTTCTTTTTATACACAGAGGACTGGTTGTTAAACATGTACCAGCACATCACTGGTCTAGTTCCTAAGACTTCATGTGATATTTTGGTAGAATACATCTTTAATAATCAAAAAATTTTTTGACCAAAACAAGAAGTGAATATGAACTCATTTTAAAAAAGGTTTTTGAGCACGCTTAAGTTACTTTCTACAAAGAGAATAAAGAATACTCCTTATTTTAAGAGAGACACACACTCTCCCCAATATAATAGACAAAATTCCTTTTCAGTAAGATTTATTACAAATAACTGTGCTTTCTTATACTTATGTCATTACTACTTCCCATCAAATACTTCAATCAATCTGATTTTTAAATCTTTCTAACAAACATACTTAAAAATTCTATAAAGTATGATTTCTGTTGCTCTGACAATGAAACTTTTCCTAGAGTTTAAAGAGTATGTGAAGATAGCTGGCAATTATCCCATGATACCAGAAAAAACAAGATTGTGCCTGTTCTGTTTTTGTAAGGTTTGATTCAGAGTACTTTTAACCATTCAATGATTTTTTTGATTTTATTTAACATATTCCTATAAATGATAGTGCTCACACTACACATCTCAGACAAACTGCACACCAGTGAACAGCTAATTTTTCACAGTTGCCAAATGGCAGGGTCAGAATATAATAAATAAGATACATTCATATTTATTCTTTTTGTAAAAGAAAGTCATTAGAATCTGCACTAAAATTCAACAAAGATGTCACAAACTATAATATGACTGGTTTTAATGTCATAGACATTATAGATGGAGGAACGACTAAAGAAAATGAGAATTATTTGAAGATGTAATTTGTTCCAAAATGAATGCAATCTAATAGATATACTTAAGGTCAAATAGAGAAATAGAAGAACCCCAGACGTAAGACAAATTGGTAAAGCTACACTTCACCAAAATAGATTATTTCATTACAGTGTGTTAAACATGGTAAAGAAAGCTAGAACTTTGCCAATGTTTTTAAATTTTAAGTCCTGGAGGTAGGGTTCCAGAGTTCAGAGCTCAGCCAAGTGCTATAATTAAATTAATTAATTAATAATTAATAAATTAATGTTAAACTTATCGTCAGACAAAGTACCATGAATATAGAAAATAAAATTATGAATCTGAAAATATTTTAATATTTCACTATGCAAATGACTATAGAATACAAAATATAATAAACATCAGTATAAAGTATAATTGACATCCGTTGAATCACAATGATTTACATTAAAATGGAGGTTAAAATATACCTTTAGCTTATGCTCTTTTCTGTTGATGATGACGGCTGTAATCTGTTGGTCCATAAAAATTAGAATAGTACAAAGTAAAGCTGGAATAACAGCAGCTATTACTGTCCACCATGGATTTGGGCCTAAAGGTGTAATAAACCAGCCACGATCATCTCTTGTGGGCTGTGAAAAATTAAAGAATGCACAGTTATTAACTGGATTAATGAATACCTAATCAAATTGTCTTACAGATAATACCAGGAAAACCCTAGTTATAAACTGATATGCCAAGTGAATTATATATTTAATAATAATAATATTCACAAAGCATTTATAAGGTACCAGACACTATTCTAAGTGCTTTAAATATTTTAACTCATTTTTTTCTTCACAACAGTCTAAAGAAGATACAGATAAGGAAACTGAGACATAGAGAGGTTCAGTAAATTTTTCAAGGTCCCAAAGCTAGTAAGTGGTGGAGATAGGATTTCAGCTCTGACAAACTGACTCACAAATTTGTGTTCTCAATCAATACCTATATTAAATAAAATCATATTAATATTTATCATTTATGATTGGCAAATTTATTTACATTTACAAATATCACATTGACCACTGTGTATAACTCTTATTTTAGACGTGTATCCAGGTCACTATGTAATAATGTCAAAAAGACGTTTGGTCACATCATGGGCTCAGGGAAAGGTTCAAACATGGCTGGTGCCTGAGATGAGACCCAAAGGAAATCATTTTGACGATTCTTTGAGGAAGTCCCTAGCTATTTTTTTTTTTTTTTTTTTTTTGCAGTACGCGGGCCTCTCACTGCTGTGGCCTCTCCCGCCGCGGAGCACAGGCTCCGGACGCGCAGGCCCAGCGGCCATGGCCCAGGGGCCCAGCTGCTCCGCGGCACGTGGGATCCTCCTGGACTGGGGCACGAACCCGCGTCCCCTCCATCGGCAGGAGGACCCTCAACCACTGCGCCACCAGGGAAGCCCCCTCGCTCTTTTTGATAGGTGAGAAAACAGGTTCAGAGAGGTAAAGTAACTGGCCCAAGGTTGCATAGTTAGTAACATGGTCTGAACTCTATTCCAGACCTAATTTTATCTGTTTTCAAGGCCTATCCACTGTGCGTCACCCTTACTTTCAAAATGCTTCCTTATCTTTTAAGAATATAGATATTCCCACTGGAATAATTGACAGAAATTTTTTTCAAGCTGCCTCTAGGTTTCCATTTCTGTGATTTCTATTTTTTTAATATTAGGCCAAAATTTTAGTCATGCTGTGGGCATTTTATTTACTGTTATATTAATCTATATTCTTTATATTTTCATGAAAATCCCAAGAACTAGGGTTATAGCCATCATCTGAATAAAAATTAGACCTACAGAGATGGAGAGATGATAGTAAATCCTATGATAACTTCACCTTGAAAACACTTGGTACTTGTAGTTTTGGAGATGGGATCCCAATGGCATAGTCAATTAAAACCATACACAGAATCGTAAGAAAGACAGCAAAGTCGCTCACTATGGATCGCACCTAAACATAATGAAAACACTTGTCACTTGAAGGAACTATAAATAGTGAAGAATACTCAGGAACATAATCTAGAATCACACTTTATGACATAATATCATAATATTATATTTTACGCATACTATAATATTACTACTAACTCTTGTCATATTTATATTTATGTATCTCTGTCATTAGGATGAATACACACTCAACATTTTCAAAATGAGGCATTATGGAATAGCTACAATGGTGATTGTGCTGTTTTCATTTAAAATCTAAGTTTATTATGGGAATCTTGCATGATACAATATCACTACATCAGCAGTGCTGATAAAAATCTAAGTTTATTATGAATTCCAGTATGTGAATATTTATTTCACAGAATAAGGTTGCATGGCTAGAATTTCGCTATATTTTAGTACTCTTTCTCACGTAGGTAACATTTTAATATCATAAACCTGAAATACCATGAAATAAAATTATCTATTTTTATTGAAGTTAGTTAGTTTATCTGAGCTACAAGTATGGCAGCAGGTAATTTGCACAACAGAGTAAGCAAATTTAAAAGTTATTCTATGTAAGCCAGTTTTTAAAGCCATTTCTCTTTTATAAAGCCTTCATTGAGAAAAATTCTTAAACAATAATCAACAAGATCTGCCTTTTATTAGGCTGCCTTTATGACGCACACACAAACACATACAAAATGCAGGAGTTTGATACAAAAAAGATAATTCTATATTAATCAAATTAAGCTTTGGGGGGAAAGAAATGAATCTTCCACGTTACGGAAGGAAGAGGTAAGAAAAACAGAAGTTTCTCTCAAACAGCAGTTCTTAAAACATTTTCCCAGAGTAGAATTTTCATCACAATTTTTAGCTCATCCTTAAAAAGCTTGTTTTCTTGTTTCTTTTCTTTCTTTTTCTTTTCTCCTTCCTTCCTTCCTCCTTCCCTCCCTCCCTCCCTTCCTTCCTTCCTTCTTTTTTGGCTGAGTCAGACCTTATAGGTGTTACTTTGCAGTGTTAAATATTGAACTAAGCTGTTTCTCTGTTTACTTTCCTTTCCAAATATGCAGATGCAAACGTGGTGGGTTAGGCGGAGGGACTGACACTTTAAAAATGAAAAAGAGGATAGTGTTCCAATGAGTCTTGCAGGGGCTTTCCCAATTACAGAATGTAACAGTGGCTCCTATGAGGTGTCTGTCAGGCTGGAATAGTTCCCACTGTTCACTGGGCAAGAAAGTGACAATC
Source organism: Pseudorca crassidens (assembly GCF_039906515.1). Taxonomy (NCBI): domain Eukaryota; kingdom Metazoa; phylum Chordata; class Mammalia; order Artiodactyla; family Delphinidae; genus Pseudorca; species Pseudorca crassidens. Next base: position 69,596,179 of record NC_090301.1, read on the forward strand.
AGTAATGCAGTGTGTGCTTTTGAGTTCCAAAAATGAAAGTGGGAAAGTGGGAGTTTATCTCTGGGATTTGAAGTTAGGAGATAAGCCTGGAGGGAATGTGTACTCCTAGCACTGTATCACAAAATGCTTTCTCTTACCTCCCTCACCATGCCCACTCCTAAACTGGCAGCTCAATCACACAAAAACCTTTTCGTGGCTCCTTTAACGACAGCAATAGCTCTTTCTTTTGTCCTAAAACACACATGACTCCATAACATGCTTTATGTTGGTTCACGTTTTGATCAGAAAAATTGTAGTCTAAGTACCTTGGTTGGAAAATAGCGGCTAGTCTTGAACTGCTTCAGTGTGGCTGACAGAGTAACTGTGGAAAAGAACAGGATCACTGACCAAAATAGAACATCTGGAACATATGGGTGCTCGTGGCCACAAGCTCGTCCAACATACTCTCCATGTAATGATTTGCATTCCTGCCAGAGGAAGGAAAACAAATGGAGCTATTAAGCAAAAAAGGTGGACACGTTTCTTTCAGAAAACTAACATCTTAAGATTGCTTGCAGTTGAGTTGCTGAAGTTTTCAGTTATGGCTCCTAGTTGCATAGGTAGTGAGCAATATGAACCACTTCTAAAATTCTTGCCTTTTCAAATTAAGTTTAAATCTATGAAACTAACTGATTTATCAATCACCATCTTAATGAATTTTCACATCAACCCTATAAAATAGGTAGTTATTATTATTTCTATTTCATGTCTGAGGAAACTGAGGTGTAGAGAAGTTAAGTAATTGGCTATGGGCTCACCGCTGCTGGGTGGCAGCAGAGTTGTGATACAAACATGATATTCCTTTGGTGGGAATATTATTAAAGAAGAACAATGATTTTGTAGAATTATCTAGTCCAAAAGCTCCCAAGAAAGGTGAGAAAAGCAACAAAAAACTATGATACATTATTACTGGAGTGAAACTGAAAGTCAAAGATGGGGCTCAAATTTAAATTATAGAACAAAAGAGAAAAAAGTATAGAAGCAATGCAAAGTTCATATTTACTATGACTTCTTCATGGTCTTTTTTTTTTTCCTGGTATATATTTTATAAGCCTCTGAAGGATCATTTCTAATTGCTGCCTTAGCCATGAGGTGGCAGCAAAGTCAAAAAAATTTCCTTTCTTGGAGGAAAAAAACTGAGCATTTTAAACATTAATATTTTGAAATTAAAACTTTTTAAAAACGTTTTGCTTTTTACTATTTTAATTTAAAGATTAGAACACTAAATTTTAATTTTTTATTTCAAAACAGAGAAAAGAATGGTTTAAGTGATCCAGTGACCTTGTTAGTACTTGAGATATCTGGACCTGAACAGAAACTGAATTGTGCCATATACTTAAAGATCTTAGAGAAAAATATGGACTGACGGACTGATCACCAACAGAGACTGTCCAATGAACAAAGTTTCAGGCCCTGGAGTCCTTGTATAGCAGAAAACAAATACCTTCAAAAGATTCTAGACTAAATCACAGATTGTTACATGGTTATCCAAAAACAAACTAGTAAAATCTACTTGGGGCAGCTACCCCTAAGGCTAGGATTCTTGAGAAATATTGTTTGTATACTTTATAATTATCTAACACAATTCCATTCCCTTTTCTAATCTAACTGCAAATGCTACATTCTTTGCTAGCTAAAGTTGAATTCCAATTATCTATTTTAATATAGAGCACAATGACTTGGCTAATTGAAAAACCAAAGAAAAATCCCCCAGGCCTTAATTATAGCTTTAATTTTCCTTCTCTCAAAACTCTGTTAAAATAGATAAAGTAGCAAAAATGAATCCTTGAATTTTTTAGTCCCGTCTCTTGCCCCTTGTCCAGAGATACTAGTATAGCAATTACTAAGCAAAGTAATGGTTAAGAAGAATGGATAAATACAAAGAGGAGCTAGAAGCTCTGTTGTAAACACATTATCTAAATATTTGTGATCAGTCTTTTGTGCAGATATAAAAGTCCTCCAAGTCTTGGACTTGACTGGGTCTTGTTCTCAAATCTTAGGAACATAGAAACCATTTAAAGGATCATTTAACTGTCTTATAATCTATAATACATTGCCAATAGCTTGCCTAGTTACTTTAATTCAAAGCAAATTCGAAAAGTGTATTTATTTTTTCTTCCTTTTAGGGGGACAATATGCTATTTAAAAAGGAAAAATTGTGAACTACTAAATTCTACATTTATTTTCTGGTTTATACTAACTGTACCTTTAACACACACACACACACACACACACACACACACACACACACACACACACACACACAAAACAAGTACTGAGATTTGGAAGAGAAAACTAAATCCAAATCCTGTTCTCTTATTTTGAGTCTCACATATGGTTTCACTTACAAAAATGAAAAACTGCTTGTTGACAAACTCATTTCTACTAATTATTCTTCAACACGTTCTAAGTTTCAGCAGTGTTATAAGTTGGTAAAAATTAAGTTTGATAAAATAAGAAATTAAAGTTGGCATTAGTGTCCTGCCCCTTAGTTATATATAAGCTAAATATGTAATTCTGGCACTAAAACGATTCTTAACCAATTGCTAGTTAATTGCTTGTGAATATTTTAAACCTCGCCTAGGAATTCCTTTATAATGACAGATTTTGAGATACTGCTAAAAATATATATAAACATAGAAACCTAAGTGTTCTAGCTTGCTATAAAACACTTGAATTAGGCATTATTCACAATAGCCAAGATATGGAAATAACCTAGATGTCTGTCAATGGATGAATGGATTAAGAAAATGTAGTATAAATATATAACAGAATATCATTCCCTTAAAAAGGAAGGAAATCCTGCCATTGCAACAACATGGATGAATCTGGAGGACATTATGCTGACTGATATAAGCCAGACACAGAAAGACAAACACTATATGATTTAACTTACATGTGGAATCTAAAAATGTCAAACTCAGAAGCAGAGAGTAGAATGATGGTTACTAATGGCTGGGGACAGGGGAAACATGGGGAAATATTGGCCGAAGGGTACAAACTTTCAGTTATGCAGGATAAATTATGAAGATCTAATGTATAACATGGTGACTATGGTTAATAATATTGCATTAAATAATTGAAATTTGCTGAGAGAGTAGATCTTAATTGTTTTCACCAAAAAAAAAAAAAAGGTAACTATTTGAGGTGATGGATATGTTAATTAGCTTGATTACGGTAATCATTCACATCATATACATATACCGAAACATCATATTGTATACCTTAAATATACAAAATTTTTATTTGTCAATTATACCTCAATAAAGCTGGAAAACAAAATCAACCAAAACAAGATATTTACATTAAATAGTAAATTTGTGATTTGAGACTATTTTTCAAAACGATCATTAAATATTTATTGAACACTTATTATGCATACAGCTGTTTGGGAGAATCAAAGAAAGCTGAAGTTCTTTGCCCTTGCTGAGTTAGCAAGGTATAAATTACAATTAATGAGATATGTAACAATTCAATTAAAAATCATCACATGAATAATATACAAAGTAGATATTACATGACTATTTTTACAAAACTAGTTATAATATCCATTAGCACAGTGCTTTATTAATACAATGTTTTTGATAATACTAATGGTTATGCTGAGGAAAGAAATCCCAGAATAACAATTAAGACAAAACAATTTTATGGCCCTCATTGACTTAAAAATTGTAAGACTTTTTCATTACGTAGCAGTCCCTTTGGTGATAAATGCTATTTCTGGTCAAGATTAGCAATTACCTATTGCAAAAACTGCTTTTAACTAATGAAAAATAATATGAAAATTTCTGCCAGAATGTTAACTCCTAGTACAGAACTTCAAGAAAAAAACCACAGTGCTAGATTTGCTTTGATTGCAAAATATTTTTCACTGTACTCTGCTTGACCCTAAAACTTCTAATATTTAAAATTAACTCATGGCTAGCTAGATCAATTGTGCTAAGAGTCTCTTTGAAAGTTATGATTCAGGGTTTGCTACTACATGGAATGAATATTATTATTTAATATTAAATTATTCAAGACTATAAAACACAGAGTAAATTATCATGTTAAATAATCTAGAGATGAGATTATTGGGTTACTGTATTGTAGGGGACACCAAGATGAGGGACAAAAGCAAGGGACTCAAGACATAATATCTTTATAGTTTACAAAAGGGAAATATAAATAGAAGATGCACTGCTGAATGGACCAACCACAATCCCATGTCTAAATTCTGAATAACTGTAGCATTCTTTCTTGTTCAGCTCATCATTTCTTTTACTGATCGATTTAAATGGCTCTCTGAAAGGAAACAGTTTGGTAATGTTATTTTTTCTAAGAAAAATAGGACAGAATAAATGTTAACCATAACAGAAGAAAACAACAAAAGTAAGTGAAGGCTTATTTTAGAGCAAATGACTAGCATAAGAGGAAAAGTAGTAAAATATAGGTCAAGATAGAATTTTAAACAGAAGGTAAGTAATTTGATTTTGATTCTGAAAGAAAATATTTAATGAGGAAAATTGATAAAATAGGCAATAGGTCAAGTGGTCTTACAAGAATCATGTTTAGAGTTTTATAACATTTGTACAACAAAAAAGATTTCTGTGTGTCACTAACTGGCTCACTTACTAAATGATATGTTTTTCATAAAATGAACTAGAATTTATATAGTTTTATGCCCATGGTTATAATGGGATTTGAGCTTATATGGGTAGATAAAGTGGCAGAAGCTTTGGATTGTAATGTTTGTAACTGGGAAGAATAGAGAAGAAACTAGAATGACTCAGATTTTAATACTTATTAAAACCAGAACACTTTCGATTTTTCCAATTATGAGATTTGATTGACCAGAAGTAAAGGATGCAAATGTAGATGGAAAAGGAGGTGCACAAATATTGCAAGAGATTAAGAAGAACTGAGAAATTCAGCTATGAGGGGGGAAAAAGATACCACAAAAAAAGAGGAAAGCCAAAAATATTTTTAAAGGTATAAGATTTAACTTTGATAGGTGAAAAATATGTTGCATTCTATTTCTTGAATGTAGGATAAAGAGAAAATGGAAGTAGAAAATCTTCCTGAGGGAGGTGCCAGAATTTTATTAAGAAAAGTGACTTTTGTTTTTCCAAAAAGTTCAATATTTACACTAAAATATTAACAAACATCCCCTCCCCCTTAACATATTCTGAACAGCTGGAGCAGTATTACAGAGTAAAGTAAAAGCATTCTGGGTTCTTTACACAGAAGGCTGACTTAGTTTTGCCATACGGTTTCATTTAGGTCAACACTACTCTTATTTAATGTGCTTTCAGTTAATCTAGTCACATTATGCCATATATGTGTGCTTTCAGAGTAACTCAGGCCTAATAACTACTGGAAAAACTTAATAATGAAAGAAAACCCCAGTAAACTTATGCATACTTGAAATGAATGAAATCAAAACCATCACTTTTATAATAGTATTTGTTTAAAACACTTAACTTAGTGGCAATAATTCATTCAAAAAGTCAATAAAAGCCCTTATAGTAATAAGATTCAAGGTATGACCTATTTTTCTTTTTTAAAAATTAATTAATTAATTTATGGCTGTGTTGGGTCTTTGTTGCTGCATGCGGGCTTTCTCTAGTTGCGGCGAGTGGGTTGTGGTGTGCGGGCTTTTCATTGCAGTGGCTTCTCTTGTTGTAGAGCATGGACTCTATGCGCACGGGCTCAGTAGTTGTGGCTTGTGAGCTCTAGAGCGCAGGCTCAGTAGTTGTAGCACATGGGCTTAGTTGTTCCGTGGAATGTGGGATCTTCCCGGACCAGTGCTCAAACCCATGTCCCCTGCATTGGCAGGCGAATTCTTAACCACTGTGCCACCAGGGAAGTCCATGACTTATTTTTCAATGTTTCACTTACCGACACAGTTAGGTTCTCCCAAATTATGTCAGAGGCAGAAATATTGGACTCCCTCCATTCCTTCAAAGTATCATTGCTAGGATTATGTGGTTCCACACAGTTACACCTGCAAAGGCAAAACAGTGTCTTTTGTGAAGTATCTTTTTGTCACCATACTTAAAACAAATTTGTGATGGGTCCTTCTTCCCCAGTCACAGCCTTCCTCCATCTGAGAGATAAGTAGGTAGGTCATCCTAAACTCCAAAACACACTATTTTCAGACAGAGGATAGATATATTGTTAGGACATTAGATCACTTCTAATGTTTCCTGGAATGAGAGGTCATTCCCTCTCTGTCCCCATCAGAGGAAATTTTTTAAAGTGTAGGTTAGAACACAGGGCTTTTGAGGCCTTTTAAACCAAGATGCTTTCTAGACCTTACAACAACCATTTGCCTCTAAATTATAAGTCAAGTGGGAAAAAATTATAAATATTCAAATGTATTATTATAATTACTTATTTTTATTAATACTGTATAACTATATCAATTAAAATTGGAGTTTATAATTCATATTTTAGAGATCATTTAGAATTTTGCAATGTAATTTAAAATTAAAGCTAGGTTGAAGCAAGAACCCTAGGTATCTCAGGATATACTTTCTTTGTGATGAGTGATAGTTCTATTAAAAATCAAACAATCAGTATGCAAAAGATTTTTGAGTAGCTACTACATATAAAGTAACATGATGAACGCTGGGTGGGGTAAGAGCAGAGAGAATAGGAAAAAGCTGGGCAAAAGCTGGGCAAAGTGGTACTGTTATGTAATAAAAAACAGCTTTTGATCTCATGTTCTTTATAACTTTGTAAGTAAATGAGAAGACAAAAGCAAAGATTATCAATAAGTTAATTGTCTTAGATGTTAACTTCAATTTACAAATTGTTTGAAAAATTCATTCATAAGTCTATTATTTGCTCTTCAGAGAGCATTTTCTTATAGAAGCATTTTATAAAAATAGTGGTTGGGCTCTCAGATTAAGCCACATATATACTACATAACTTGTATATTAGCTGGATTGCTGTTTTAGTGATATTAATTGAACTGTAGAACCCAACTGCCATTATTTCTGTAGGCAAATATATTACAGTCTCTACTTGATAAATTTCTCTGCCTAAGCAACAGTATCTCTTCTTTATTTTTTTTTTTTTTTCGGTACACGGGCCTCTCACTGTTGTGGCCTCTCCCATTGCAGAGCACAGGCTCCGGACGCGCAGACTCAGTGGCCATGGCTCACGGGCCCAGCCACTCCACGGCATGTGGGATTTTCCCAGACCAGGGCACGAACCCATGTCCCCTGCATCGGCAGGCAGACTCTTAACCACTGCGACACCAGGGAAGCCCTCTCTTCTGTCTTTTACATCAGGAATTTTAGTCTGTTCTTTTTTTTTTACCACCATTCATTCATTTTTCAAAGTGTACTGAGTGTCTATTATTACAAGAAACTCTCCTTGACTTGGGCAATACAGACAGGTATGTTCCTGCTCTCACTAAGAGATGTTAGAGTATTCTCCACCTGGGCTCACATGGGGCTGGGCCTCTAAAAAAACAGAGGATTCCAATGAGAAAGTTGTTGATGAGGACTTTAAGGGAATGAGACATGGAAGTATTAGCTACTATGAGCAGCTACAGTGACCACCATGGTATCAGAGGGAGGAAACATAGCAAAAAGGAAACAGTCCCCTGAGATGCAGTAATAGTCATTCATTAATGCAATTTATTCAAATCTATAGGTTCTCAAGTCCCAGATTAGTTGTACATAATCCCAGAACACAGGATTATGTGTCAGAAAGGCCTTTGTCCTTTACTGGCTGTGTGGCCAGGGGCAAATTATTTAAGCACTCTAAATCTTGGTTTCCTCATAAATAAAATGCAGACTGAAATGCTTACCTTGTAGAGCTATTATGAAGAATAAGTAACATGATATATATTAAGTGCCTGGTATACATTTATGCAGTTTTGAAATTGTAGCTGCCATCATCATCATGGTTCTCATCATTATTTTCTGGTTCATTTTTCAGTTTTTCATAAGATGTAATAAAACTGTTAACTTTCAATTAATGTAATACAAAAAAAAAACACTCTAACATGCTGATACTCTATTTTGCTTCCAGTGCTTTAAAGAGAATTAAATTCTGACCAGCATTAAAACAGTTTTGCTACTATCACTGAGAATCTATCAAAAGAAAGAAAATTCCTGTTTAATTTTGACTCTAGGTCATTAGATCACTAGGCAAATATGGTAAAGATAATATATGAAGAGAGAGAGAATAATTTCATTTAAAAATATCTTAAATTATTAAAAATAACACGAAAACCATTAAATCACTGAATATTTTCTAAAATTAAAAATCAGGTTTGGCTTCTAGCTTAAGAAAGAGGACTGAACACACATGTTTATTTTCTCATTACCTAGAATTCATTAACCAAAGAAATAATATAAAAAGAAACATGAGGAGAAATATCAACAAAAGAGAGATGTAAACAAATGGAATATGAAAAGCATATGAAAGCAGGATGTTTGTAAAAGCAGAACAGAAGAGTAATACTAACAATAATAGTACTTTTATGTTTAATCCTTAAAATAGGTAGTATTAATCACATGAAAATATCAAGGCACGAGTGATGTGGCCAAGGTTACACAGCTAGAAACATCAGAGCCAGAATTTAAACCTAGGCAGTCTGCTCCTAATGACTAACTTAAAAAAATAGAAATATTTACATAGAAACATGAATATATATACATATTTATATATACATATAAAATTTATAAATTTATATGGGATATATATATATCCTTCCAACTGCAGTAAAGGAAGGACCTGGCCTGCCAAGTAGAATCCCAAAAAGGGTCTGAACTAAGAGAAGATGTTGGGATGAAGGAAAGAGTGTTTTCCAACCTGAGAAAGCAGTGAAAGAACTCTCAGAATGACAAATGTATGGTAGAGCCCAAGAGTGAACAAGGGAAGAAGTGAAATCACAAGATGGCTGATTGGAAAGTCCCAGTGCTCCTTCCCCCATAAAAACTTCAATTTAACAACAATATATGGACCAAAATACTGTAACGAGAATTCCAGAATCCAGTTAAGATGTTGCAGTACCTGAGTGCAAAGCTGTGAACAGCCACATTCAAATGGGTAAGAAGAGCAATTTCACTTTAACTGCATCAGCCCCTCCTCTAAGCTGGCACAGCTCAGCAGTGGTAGAGAATACCCTGGCTTACACTTTTTACACTGGGGGTGAAGAGAAAATAGAGGCTGTATCTGACATTCCAGCTCTTCAGAGGGCTACTGAGGGACTGGTATCTGTCTTGTCATAAAATGTCAGAAAATGGCAACTGTCTCACCTAACCTGGGATGCTGATGGGGACTCATCATATGGTAGATATCTGGAGGCCTCTGAGAACAAGAGATAGCAGAGAATCTTGCTACTGTAAGTTCTATGGTTTTACAGTAGCAAGATTCTCTGCTATCCCTTGTTCTCAGAGGGAGCAAAAGATTATGAGCCCCTGGAAAAAGAAACCAGCAATACTAATTGAGAAATTGCACACACGAGGCTCAGAGAATTTGCATCCCCTTCCCTCCAAGAAAGGGTTAGAGAGGCCCCCAGAATCTCTAGTCAAGCTGATTAATAAGAGTCTTCTGCACAAAGAGCAAGTTCCTAAAGGCTATGAAAGGTGGCTGTTATTTCAAATGTGCCAATCCTAAAACAAAGTTATGGGACACATGAAGAAACAGGGCAACATGGTCCATACAAAGGAATAAAATAAATCAGAAACTTATCTTAAAGAAATAGAGGTATAAAAATTACCTGACAGAATTAAAATAACCATTATAATGATACTCTATGAGATCAAGAAAATGATGCATAAACAAAATGAAAATATCAACAAAAAGATAGAAAATATTTAAAAAGAACAAAATAGAAATTTTGGAGCTAAAGAATACAATAATTGAACTAAAAAATTCAGTAGAGGAGTTCAACATCAGACTCAATTAAGCAGAAGAAAGAATCCGTGAACTTGAGGACGGGTCACTTGAAATTATTCAGTCAGAAGAACAAAATGAAAAAAGAACGAAAAAGAGTGAAGAAAGCCTGAGGAACACATGGGATATCATAAGCAAATCAATATATGCATCATGGGAGCCCCAGAAGAAGAAGAAAGAGAATAAGGGACAGAAAGCTTATTTAAAGAAATAGTGCCCCAAAACTTCCCAAAAATGGGGAAGGAAATGACATCCATATTTAAGAAACCCAATGAATTCCAACCATTGTGAATCCAAAAAAATCCATACTAAGACACATTATAATCAAACTGTTAAAAGTCAAATAGAGAGAAAATTTCAACAGCAGAAAGAGAAAAGCTAACCACCATGTGCAAGAGAAGTTCCATAATACTACCAGTGGATTTTTCAGTCTGAACTCTACAGACCAGAAGGCAGTGGTATGACATATTCAAAGCGCTAAAAGGGAAAACTTCCAACCAAGAATACTATATCTGGTAAAAAATGGGGGACTTCAAAAATGAAGGAGAAATAAAACCTTCCCAGGTTTCAAAAATAAAGCTGAAGGAGTTCATCACCACTGTATCTGCCTTATAAGAAATGCTAAAGGGAATCCTTCAAGTTCAAACAAAAGGACGCTGAACAGCAACACAAAAACATATGAAAGTATAAAGCTTGCTAATAAAGGTAAGTATATAGACAAATACAAAATACTGTAATGGTGGTACATAAATCACTTTTAATTCTGGTATAGAAGTTGAAGGACAAAAGTATTTTTAGACACTATTACTATAAAAATATGTTAATGGATACACAATATGAAAGGATGTAATTTTTGACATCAATAACATAAAAAGTGTAACAAGGGGGGAGTAAAAGTGAAGAGTATTTGTATGCAATTGAAGTTAATTTTATCAACTTAAAATAGATTGTTGTAAATATAAGATGTTTTATGTAAGCCCTATGGTAACCAAAAAGAAAATACCTTTTTGTGTAGAACATCCACAAAAGAAAATAAGAAAGGAATCAAAACATATCACTACTAAAAAAAAAAAAAATCAACAAAACACAAAGGAAGTAAAAAAGAGAGGAAAGGGGGCAGGTGACAAAAATGTTACAAGACAGAAAACAACTAATAAAATGGCAATAGTAAGTTCTTCTCTATAAATAAGTACTTAAATGTAAGTGGATTTTACTCCCCAATCAAAAGACATAGAATGACTAAATGGATAAAAAAAAGATCTAACTATATGCTGTCTGGAAGAGACTTTTGATTTAGGAACACACATAGAGTGAAAGTTAAAGTATAAAAAACAATATTATATGCAAATGGTAACCAAAAGAGAGCAGGTGTCCGGGTGGGTCATAATCATATCAGACAAATAGACTTTAAGTCAAAAACTGTCAAAAGAGACAAGGAAGGACATTATATAAGGCTAAAAGAGTCAATTAACCAGGAAGATACAACAATTAAAAAGATATACGCACCTAACAGCAGAGCACCCAAATATATGAAGGAAACATTGACAGAAGTGAAGAGAAAGATAGATAGTAACACAATTATATTAGGATATTTCAATACCTCACTTTAAATAATGGATAGATCCAAATAGAAGATGAATAAGGAAACAGAGGACTTGAACAACAGTATAGACCAAATGAACCTAATAGCATATACAGAACATTTCACCCCCCAGCAGCAGAATACACAGAGTTCTCAAACACACACAAAACACTCTCCACAAGAGATCATATGTTAGGTCACAAAACTAGTCTCAACAGATGTAAGAAGACTGAAATCATACTAAGTATACTTTCCAACCACAGTGCAATGAAACTAGAAATCAATAACAGAAGGAAAACAAAAAAATTCACAAATGCATGGAAATTAAGCAACATATCCTTGAACAACCAATGGACCAAAGAAGATATCAAAAGAGACATTAGAAAATATCTTAAGACAAATGAAAACAAAAACAACATACTAAAACTTATAGGATGCAGCAAAAGCAGTACTAAGAGGGAAGTTTATAGCAATAACTGCCTACATTAAAAAGATGAAAATTCTCAAATAAACAACCTAACTTTAAAGCACAAAGAACTAGAAGAAAAACAAAGGCCAAAGTTAGCAGAAGGAAGGAAATAATAATCATCAGAGCATAAATAAGTGAAATAGAGACTAGAAAAACAACAGTAGAGATCAATAAAACTGAGTTGGTTTTTTAAAAAAACGAACAAATTGACAAACTTTTAGCTAAACTAAGAAAAAAATAAAGACTCAAAATTATAAATGAAAGAGGAGATGTTACAACTAATGTCACAGAGATTAAAAGGATTATAAGAGATTACTATGAGTAATTCCAAGCCAACAAATTGCATAGCCTGGAAGAAATGGATAAATTCCTAGAAACATGCAATTTATCAAGAATGAATCATGAAGAAATAGAAATTCTGAACAGACCTATAGCTAGTAAGGAGTTTGAATCAGTAATCAAAAACTTCCCAACAAAGAAAAGCCCATGACCAGATGGTTTCACTGGCGAATTCTACCACACATTTAAAGAACTGATGCCAATCCTTCTAAAACTCTTCCAAAAAACTGAAGAGGAGGGAACACTTCCAAACTCATTTTATGAAGCCAGAATTACCCTGATACCAAAACCAGAAAAAGACATCAAAAGAAAACTAAAAAACAATATTCTTAATGAATATAGATTCAAAAATCCTCAACAAAATAATTACAAACTAAATTCAACAATACATTGAAAGGATCATACATCATAACCAAGTAGGATTTATCCGTGGAACACAGGAATGGTTCAACAAACAAATATCAATCATTGTGATACATGACATTAATGGAACAAAGGATACAATCACATGATCAACTCAATAGATGCACAAAAAGCATTTGACAAATTCAACACCCTTTCATGATAAAAACACTCATCACACTAGGAATAGAAGGGAATTATCTCAACATAGTAAAAGTCATATATGACAAGCCCACAGCTAACATCAGAATCACTGGGGAAAAACCAGAAGCTTTTCCTCTAAGATAAAGAACAAGACAAGGATTCTCACTCCTGCCATTTCAATTCAAAATATTACTGGAAGTCCTACTACAGAAATTAGGTAAGAAAAAACAGCATCCAAATTGGAAAGGAAGAAGTAAAATTATCTCTGCTTACAGATAACATAATCTAATACAAAGAAAACTCTAAAAATTCCATATATAAAAAAATTGTTAGAGGTAATAAATGAATTCAACAAAGTTGCAGGATAAAAATCAACATTAAAGGGGCTTCCCTGGTGGCACAGCGGTTGAGAGTCCGCCTGCTAATGCAGGGGACACAGGTTCATGCCCCGGTCCAGGAAGATCCCATGTGTTGCGGAGTGTCTGGGCCCGTGAGCCATGGCCGCTGAGCCTGTGTGTCCGGAGCCTGTGCTCTGCAATGGGAGAGGCCACAACAGTGAGAGGCCCGTGTACCGCAAAAAAAAAAAAAATCAACATTAAAAAACTCAGTTGAGCTTCTATAAACAACAATGTGCAATCTAAAAAAGAAATTAAGGAAACAACCCCATTTAGAATAGCATCAATAAGAATAAAATACTTAGAAATAAACTTAACCAAAGATGTGAAAGACTTTTACACTTAAAACTATAAAACATTGCTGAAAGAAATTAGAGGACACAAATAAATGGAAAGATATAAATGTGTTCATGAATTGGAAGACTTAATATTGTTAAAAACACCCATATTACCTGAAGTGATCTACAAATTCAGTGCAATCGCTACCAAAATTCCAATGACATTTTTTATAGAAATAGAAAAAATAATCCTAAAATTCATATGGAACCATGAAGGATCCTGAATAGTCAAAACAATCTTGAGAAAAAAAGAATGAAGTTGGAAGCCTCACACTTCCTAATTTCAAAATATATTACAAAGCTAGAGTAATAAAAACAGTATGGTACTAGAACAAAGACAGATATATAGACCAATAGAACAGAATAGAGAGCCCAGAAATAAACTCTCACCTATGCAGTCAAAAGACCTTCAACAAGAATGGCAAAGCTGCACAATGGGGAAATGCTGAAGTCTCTTCAACAAATCATGCTGGGAAAATCAGATATCCACAAGCAAAAGAATAAAATTGAACCCTTATCTGACACCATTCACAGAAATCAATTCAAAATAAATAAAAGACTTAAACATTAGACCTAAATTTGTAAAATTTCTAGAAGAAAATGGGGAAAGCTTTATTACATTGGTCTTAGCAATGATTTCTTGGATATGACACCAAAACACAGGTAATAAATGCAAAAATAGACAGTGGGACTACATTAAACTAAAAAGCTTCTACATAGCCAAGGAAACAATAAGCAGAATGAAAAGGCAACCTGTGGAATGGGAGGAAATACATGCAAACTGTATCTGATAAGGCATTAATATCCAAAATATATAAGGAGTTGCTACAACTCAATAGCAATAAAACAAATCACTCAATTTAAAAATGGACAAAGAAAAATAAAAAATATAAATAAATTAAAAATGGACAAATGACCTAAATGGACATTTCTCCGAAGAAGATCTACAAATGGTCAATAAGTATATGAAAAGATTTTTGACATCACTAATCATCAGGGAAATGCAAATTGAAACTACAATGAAGTATCATCTCACACCTGTTAGGATGACCAATATGAATGAAACAAAACAAAACAACAGAAAATAAGAAGCATTGGTGAGAATGTGGAGAAACTGGAACCCTTGTGCACGGTTGTTAGAAATGTAAAATGATGCAGCCACTATGGAAAACACTCTATAGGTTCCACCAAAAAATAAAATAGAGCTACTACATGACCCAGCAATCCCATTTCTGGATCCAAAGAGAACTGGATCTTGAAGAGATATTGCATTCCCACGTTCATTTCAGTATTGTTCACAATGAGCCAAGAAGTGGAAACAATCTAAATGTCCATCAACAGATGAATGGATTTTAAAAAGTATAATACATGCATACAATGGAATATTATGCAGTCATTTAAAAAAAAGAAGGAAATTCTGTCATATGCTACAACATGGACGAACATTAAGGATATTGTGCAAAGTGAACTAGAAGGACAAATACTGCATGATTCCACTTATATGAGGTATCTAAAATAGTAAAACTTATAGAAACAGAAAGTAGAATTGTAGTTTCCAGGGACGGGAAGAGAGAAATGGGGAGTTGCTGTTCAATGGGTAAAGAGTTTTAGTTATGCACTATGAAAAAGTTCTGGAGATCTGCTGTGCAACATCTGCTGTACTCTACACTTAAACTTTTAATAAAGAGTTAACAGGATAGAATTATTGAATTCTTGGGGAAGCTAGAGGACGTTCAAGCACAGAAGCCCAGAGCAAAAGAAGGCAGTCAGCAATTCCAGGAAAAATAAAAGGCTTTACAAGAAAGACATGTTCCAAAGAGGAAGAAAACTGAAATATATAATGATTTTGAGCAGCTCATGAAATGTTGAAAAAGAAAATTCATTTTACCATGATGTTAAGAACACTGTTGGGTTTTTATTCTTCACTATATATATTTTTAGTTATTTTCTTAGTGGTTGCTGTACAGCTTACCACATACATTCAGTTATTAGGCTCCATTAATTGCTCGCTGATTGTGCTATTGTTTTTGACAGAAACCTGGGGCATAAAATGCTCTGGTGGTATGATGCAATTAAACTCTAGCTCCTTTGCAGTTGAGGTCATTGTTTGAGGTTCTTCTGGCCCCAAGAGGACTCTCCTTAGTTGTCTCTTTTCCTGGTTCTCTCTGGTATAGTAGCTGGCCTATTGTTTAGCCTGTGTCTCTCATAAAGCTACCTACCTCCTCTTAATTGCTTTTCACCAGAACTTCCATTATTTTTTTAATTTAGTTTAATTTTTATTTTATTCGGGAGAATAGTTGATTTACAATGTTGTGTTAGTTTCAGGTGTACAGCAAAGTGATTTAGTTTTTATATATATATATATCTATAGATATAGATATATATATATAGATATAGATATATATATATCCCTTCTTTTTCAGATTCTTTTCCCATATAGGTTATTACAGAATACTGGATTGAGTAGAGTTCCCTGTGCTATACAATAGGTCCTTGTTGATTATTTTATATACAGTAGTGTGTATATGTTAATTCCAAACTGCTAATTTATCCCTCCTCCCCACCTTTCCCTTTGGTAACCATAAGTTTGTTTTCTTTCTTTTCTTTGTTCTTCTTTTTTTTTAAATGTAGTTTCCTATTAAAGGAACTTCAGGTGTGAGGTAGGTCAGGGAGATTTTTAATTAATTAATTAATTTGTTGCATTGGGTCTTAGTTGTGGCAGGTGGGCTCCTTAGTTGCAGCTCACGGATTCCTTAGTTGCGGCTCGCTGACTTCTTAGTTGCAGCACATGGGCTCCTTAGTTGTGGATCACCAGCTCCTTAGTTGCTGCATGCGAACTCCTAGGTGCGGCATGCATGTGGGATCTAGTTCCTGGACCAGGGATCAAACCCAGGCCCCCTGCACTGGGAGCACAGAGTCTTAACCACTGCACCACCAGGGAAGTTCCCATAAGTATGTTTTCGAAGTCTGTGAGTCTGTTTCTGTTTTGTAAATACGTTCATTGTACCATTTTTTTTTAGATTCCACATATAAGTGCTATCTGCTCTTAAAACAATTTCCAGAGACTTTCTATTATTGCTTTCTAGAATGATTTTCACCAGTAAAGTTGTTTCACCAGTGAGAGGGTCTTTAGAGTTCCTTATGCTACCATTCTGGAAGAATGTTGTTTTCTGAATGCCATAGGAGTCATGATACTAGAGCCATAGAGAAAAAAATGTAACCTATGCACACTACTTGACTCTAGAGTGAGAAATATTTAAATAGCTATAACTATGTAAAGGTTTTTAAAATGTGGTTTTAAAAAAGTTTTTTAGAATCAACCTTTAGGCAAATTGTTTAACACTTAACTATGGTTAGAGAATAAAAGATATGTTAACAACCACCACAATAGAATCAGGGGTAGGGAGATAGAAGGAAGAACAGAGAATTGAAAGGAAAGGTAGAATTATTTATCTCTTCTTAAAGTATAAAAAATTAATAAACGGAAACCTCATGTAAATAGAGTTGGGAGACCAGATGGGGGAGCCACATGCCCCAAGACAATAGCAGAGCTCAGTAGGAAGAAGAAAGACTTCCTCCTCTTTCCTGTCAAGAGCTCATCCTGGGAGAGGCTGTCACAATTCAGCCAATGAAAAGCCATGGACTGTTTGCTTACTATGGCCCTCCCAACTCCTTTTCCGCCTCTAGAAGAGTTCTTCTCTCCATTTTTGCAGGGGGCTTGCACGTTGTTATGCTTGCTGATCCCAAATTGAAATTCTTTGCAGATCCTGAATAATAACCCCCCTTGTTTTGTTTTGTTTTGCTAGAGAAATAACTGGCAGTCTATTTGTTTTAGGTCAACAATTTGATGGCCCTTATGAGGATCCCCAGAAAACCCCCAACAACTCTGAGGCTGGTGAGCAAACAGGTGTAGTACCAACATTGAGCCCTTGTTGCTCACTGCTTTTTTCATCAACCCTGGATTTTGAGGGTTAGTCATTCTCCTGGATTTGAGCTTCCATCCACTTTGCATTTTGAAGCTCTCCAGGTTTTATTCAGGATCTATTTTAAGGTTTCTTCCTTTCTGGTTAAGGCCTTGCTCTGTATGTGAGTATTCATTTGGCACTTTGGTATGATTTTGAAATCAGACTGTTCCAGCTGGAACTGGCTAGCCTTCGGCCCATTCCTTTTGGAACAGGAGCTGTTCCTCCTGGAACTGGCTAGCTTTTGGCCCATTTCTTCAGGAACAGGGGGATGTTTCATTGGAACTGTGCCAGTTCAGCCTTTGGCCCAATTCCATTTCGAATAGGGGCTGTTCTATTGGAACTGTGCTGAGCAGCTTTGGGCCTGGCTCCTCTGGGACTAGACTGTTCCTTTAGAACTGGCTGGTATTAGGCCTGCAGGTTATTTGGGCTGTTTAAGCTATTACAGCTATTTGAGCTTCTTGAAAGTTATTCTCTTACTCTAGAGAAACCCTCCGAGAAATGGGATCCCAGTTATCTAAATATTTTGAGGGTCCCCCTCTTACAGGGACCCTGGCCAATTTTTGTTTGAAAACCACGATTCTTCCTCAGGCACATTTCTAACTAAATGGATTGACCCAATCAAAGGCAATTTACAGTATCAATGGTGATTATGAGGAACTTTTTATATCTCCAAACTTAACTTTTCTTAAAGCTGAATTGGACAACCATAGCTCTAAAATTTCCAAAACTGAATGGAATGCATATTTCAATTGGTAATTTGAGGGTTCCAAATGTTATCAAGAGCCTAAAACCGCCTCTCTGCAAAATAGGACTTTAAGTTTTACTGAGGCAAACAAAGAAAGAAAGATAAAATGGCTTCCTAAGCCTCATGCTCTTCTTCTTTGGCTTCTTTATCTCAGGCTTTGCCTCTGGTGCTACCTTCCTCCTTTCCTTCTATGCCATATACAGCTCCTCTATACCCTCAGTTCCACCATACTAATTCTCTCACTGAAGTTCCCTTTTTCTCTGAAACTCGCCACTCCCTTTCCCTCTGAACTTGTCCCTTAAAATTAAGCCTTTCGAGGATCCAGAGGCTAAACCCTTAATTTCTTATACTCCCTGGATTAAAGGTGAACTGCCAGCCATAGTCAAAGATTTTCCCGGAGTAAATGAAGATTCTCACAGATTTGCTGAGGAATTTAATATAGTCAGTCAAATTTATCAACTGGGTTTCTCTGACATATCAGCTAGTTCATATACTTGTCAGTGAAGGCCAGGTTCAGCATTGGATGAAAAATGCTAATTCGGAAAATCTTAAAAGATCTCTAGAATTACAACCAGAGACCCACCTACTAACTTATTATATGATCAGGCTCAGGAAATTGCTAGGTGTCTTCATAGGGCAATTTCTAGGGCTTTTCCAAAGCCTATTGATTAGAACAAAATTCAGACTTATACACAAAATTCTGATGAATCTGTTCATTACTATTACAATCGACTTCAGATTATTTTTTAAGAAAATTCTGGTCTTCCTTCAGATGTTGTTTCACCAAGGTAGCTTTTAACTCTATGTTTTTTAGTGGGTTGAACCTGGATCAGCCCACTAAATAGGATGCAATGGGAAATTGTGTTCACTCTAGATTTAGTTAATCTGGCAAACCAGCTCTCTCACACTCTAGAGGAGTCACCTAAAAGGGAGACCACTAAAATTCTTAATCTTCAACTCCAGCAAAGTAAGCCCCCTAAATGAAACAAAACCCTCCTAGTTTCTGCTATTATTACAAAGAGCCAGAACATCAGAAAGGAGATCGGTACAAATGTACCTTCAGCCCTCTAACCAATGTCCTCTCAATTCTCAATGCCATGGCTCCAAAGAACTACAGGGGCTCTTCGCAATCTTCTTCTTAACTGGCTTAGAGAAACATTTCTCCAGATTGAGGATGAAATTCTTCCAGTCCTAACTGACAACAGAGCCACACTCTTGGTGCTCAGCCCCACTACAACAAAGTGGCCCCTGCCTCGATGTACTAAAACAGTCCAAATAGTGGGGATCTCTAATGAACCTCAAGAGGTTCCTGTCTCTAAACCTATTCCCTTTTGTTTAGGCCCTTTGAGAGATACACACCCTTTTCTCCTTAGTTCTTCTACCTCTAAGCATTTGTTAGGCTGAGACTTCTTAGAGAAGTATCATGCCAGAATTTCTTTCTCCCGAAAGGAGTAAATAATTCTAGGACTTCACAGTAGTCATTAAAGCAGCCAACCAGGTGGATTAAATGACCCTTTGACATCTTTTATTTGCTTTGTCTCTGATGGTACTAGAGTTGAATTCAGGAAACAATGATCATTTTTCTCTGTTGAATCAGCTACCACCCTCCTCATGGAGAAAACCTCCAGCTAATATTGGCAAAATTCACAGCACAACTTTCATCAAGATTCAAACACATCCTTCAAAACTTCTTCCTGGAATTAATCAATAGCCTATAAGTAAAGAAGTCCTTCAAGTTATAAAGCCCATAATAAAAGCTTACAAGGCTCAAGGCTGCATTATCCCTTGTATTAGGTCCTATGATACTCCTATTTTGGGGGGTGGGGGTTGAGAGTTTATTCCTTAAGTAAGAACCAAGCTTAATTTATTCACAAAAGAAAAAAGAGTTGAGGCAAGGGGAAAGACAAGTTTTACACAAAATTACAACAATAACTCCCTTTGGTAAAATGGGTGGAGGTTTGGGCTTCCCTGGTGGCGCAGTGGTTGAGAGTCCGCCTGCCGATGCAGGGGACACGGGTTCGTGCCTCAGTCCGGGAAGATCCCACATGCCACGGAGCGGCTGGGCCCGTGAGCCATGGCTGCTGAGCCTGTGCGTCCGGAGCCTGTGCTCCGCAAAAAAAAGGGTGGAGGTTTGTCTAGGATGTCAAAGCAATAAACAATATTGTTATCCCTTGACAACCTGCCATTTCTAACCCTCATATGATGCTAACATCCATTCCCATTGGAAATAAATTCTTTACTCTAATTGATTTATGTGGTACATTCTTTGGTATTCCAGTTGAAGCTAGCCAATACTTCTTTGCCTTTACTTGGGAAGAAAAACAATTCACCTGGACAGTAATGCCTCAGGGTTTTACTGAGAGTCCTTTTTATTTCTCACAAATTCTGAAGGCTGATCTGGTTGACATAAAGTTCCCTGGGGGTTCTGCTTTGTTGTAATATATGGATAACTTGCTTCTTTGCTCTCTGTCTCAAGCCTCCTCACAGGAAGACAGTATCCATTTGCTAAAGCCTTTAGCCTTAAAGGGACATTAGGTTGCCAAGGAAAATTGCAGTTTTCCCAAGCCCAGGTTTGATATTTGGGGCATCTGATATCAGAACAAGGGTTACACTTAAATTTAGATAGGCTTCATGGTGTCCTAAATTTCCCAAAACCCAAAACTAAGCACCAACTGCAAGGTTTTCTCCGGCTAGCTTGTTACTGCTGAAATTGGATTCCAATTTCTCTCTTATGGCCAAACCTCTGTATTTTTTGATAAATAACAACCCTGACCCAATTTTATGGGAAGAATAAGATGATACAATATTCTAGTACTTAAAGGAGAGTTTGATAAACCCACCTGCCCTTGGGCATCCCTATGCTCAGATTCCCTTTTCCTTTGTGTATGTGAAAGGGAAGGGAATGACTTTAGGGTTCTCATCTAAAAACAGGTCAATGGGACCACCATTGACCCCTTGGGTACTTTAGCTAGTAACTGGATCCTGTGGCAAGAGGACAACCCCCCCTTGCCTTAGAGCCATTACTAACACCACTCTTTTGGTTAAGGCCACTGAGAAAAATGTTGTGGGATCCCCTTTAACAGTTTTTGTACCTCATCCAGTAGAAGTCCTCCTGACATCTCAATCCACTCAACATTTCTCAGTTGGCTACCTCATCTCCTATGAAGTCCTTCTGTTAACTCCTCCTCTTTTATGTTCTAATAAGCTTAACCCTGCTACTCTTTTCTCCTCTTTCTTTGATGAAGTCTTTCAAAACTGCTTAATGCTGGTGAATCACCTCCCGACTCCTCGTGATGATCTGCAGGAAATTCATTTTGGTAATGCTGACCTCTCATGGTTCACTGATGGTTCTTATTTTAAAGGTAAAAATGGCAAATATTGTGCTGGCTATGCTGCTGCAACTGCCTTTGATAGTGTTGAGGGAGTATCTTTTCCTCTGGCTACTTTAGTCCAAAAGGCTGAATTATACACTCTTACATAGGCTTGTACTTTAACCAAGAGCAAAACTGCCAATATTTATACACATGGTAGATATGCTTTCAGAGTAGCTCATGATTTTTTAATATTATGGAACAATATGGCTTCCTTACTTCCAGTGGAAATAAAGTTTAAAATGGCCCCTATGTTCAGGGATTATTGGATGCATTACTTTTATCTGACACTTTAGCTATTATCAATATTCTGGGTCATTCTAGACTTGACTCTCTGAAAGCTAAGGAAAATTACCTTGCTTACATTTTCACAAGGAATGCTGCCCTTAAAGGAACCAACAGCAGCCAACCCTTTTCACGGTCCAAAGGGATATTTCTCCAAATGATAACTTAGAAAAACTGGCTAGAGAAGCCCAACAATTGACCTCAGAAAAGGAAAAACAAGATTAGAAATTCAAGAATTGTTGGTTTGATAAAAAGAGAAAGTTCTGGTTTGGACCAAATAACAACCTAGCCCTACTGGAGACTCTAAAATTCCCACTCCTCACCACTGTACATGCATTAAATCTTTGGTCTACTGACAAAATGATAGCTTTCGTGAATCAATATTGGTAGGGAAACACTAACAAAGCCACAAAAAGTGCCTACTTTACTTGTCCTGCTTGTCTGAAATACAACCCAGGGAAGCCTGCTTTTACTGCTCCTGGACATTTTAAACTGCCTAATGGACCATTCGAGGTCTGGCAAATGGCGTCACACAATTTCCTCTGTCTCAATGGATATAAGTATGTTTTAGTCATAGTCTGCATACTTTCACACTGAACTGAAGCTTTCCCTTGCAGACGAGCTACTGCCTCTCTGTGACTAAAGTTCTTTTGGAAAAGATTATGCCCAGTAAGAGAACTCTTGAACTTCATAGCCATCCCATTTCACTAGTCAGGTACTTCAACAAGTCTGTGCTGTTTGGCTGGCTTTACAACACTTTCACTGTTCTTATCACCCTCAATCCTCTGGTTTAGCTGAATGCATGAATGGCATTGTTAAGACTCAGTTGGCAAAACTTGTAGAATCTCTCCAAATACCTTGGCCAAAAGCATTGCTGTTGGTCTTTTAAAATCTCAGATCCACCTCTTTGGGAATTCATAAACTCTCACTCTTTGAGATAGTCACTGGATGCCCAATGCATGTGGCTCCTAACTCTTTTGACCTACAGCTGATAAAAGGAGAGATATTCCAATACTGCAAAGGCCTAATTACTTCTATTAAAAATAAAAAAGTATTTTCGTAGAGCAATCTTTTCAGAGTGCACTCTCAAGAGACAAAGACCTTGAGCATCACACCTTGCAATCTGAAGATTTTGTCTATTGGAAAAGACACATTCAGAAGGACTCTCTTCAACCTTGCTGGAAAGGTTGAACACCTATCAGGTGTTGCTAACTGACCCTTGTGCCACCAAACTCCAGGGAATAGACTCGAGTTCACGTGACACACCTAAAGAAAGCACCAAATCCTAATTGGACTTGCACATTATCTGTTGACCTCAAAGTAAAGATTTCCCAGAATTGAAGCAGATGACATCTGATGAGACATCTTTTCCCAGATATCTAAACCAGGCCTATTGGATGTCTGTCACCAAACCTTTGATGATGACATGTGCTTCAGATGATCTCCAGTGTCTGTGATCTTGATAACATGGACTTTAGATAAAAAGTGTCTGAGAGTTCTTCCTCCTACATCTCCTTGTTACTCAAATGTGACCTCAGTAGGTTTCAAATTTGTGCACTTTCCTTCCAACGTGGGACACTATACTCAGGTAAGGTCCTTCCTTGAAAGGAGGACCAAAAGCCTTCCAAAAAGCCACTGAAACCAGAAAACCTGACTCTTGACCAGCAGTGCTTTCAGAGAAAGATCTTGATGAAAAGGGGAAAATGTAAAAAAATGATAAACAGAAACTTCAACTAAATAGAGTCAGGAGGGGAAGTTCTCATGCCCTATGACAATAGCAGAGCCCAATAGGGAGAAGAAAGACTTCTCCTTTCCTGGCAAGAACTCATCCAATGAGATTGTCACAACTCAGCCAATAGAAAACGATGGACTATTTGGTTACTACGGCCCTCCCAATTTCCTTTTCCCCTCTATAAAAGAGTTCTCTCATTTTTGCAGGGGGCTTGCACGTGGCTTGCCATGGTTGCAGATCCCAAATTGCAATTCTTTACTGACCTTGAATAAACCCATTTTTGCTAGAGAAATAACTGGCAGTCTATTTGTTTTAGGTCAACACAAAGTAGAAAGTAAAGAGAATTATCTACAACTCGTGGAACAAGAAATAGAGGCTTATATGCGTTACTTGTGGTTATTTGTTTATTTATGTACAAAGGTTACTGGAATGATGAGACTTAGGATATGATATAATTATTTTGGAAGGAGAGACAGCAAGAAGAAAGGTTGGAGGTGGGAGTAGAAAGTGAGCTAAATCTATATTCATAAGAACAAAAGTAAATCAGTCACATTTAATATTGGTAAACCAACAAATAGTAACATAAGCATATTATTTAGAGATATTTAGGTACTACCAAAAATAAAAACAAATCTAGGATAAAAGCACTTTCAGTGAGCTGGTGCTTTAATTATAATCTTTCTTTACTATTTGCATTTTTCAGGATGTTTATGGATTATTTTGATAACAATAAAATGTATTTGAAAAAATAATTGGTTCCCCTTGTGGCAGCTCTAAATTTACTTTCTTATTTCGATGTGTAAAAATTATCTTGAAGTCCCTCCTGTATCTAGTTTTGTCTTTTAATTTTCTCTCTTTAAAAAATTCAAAAGTTTGCAATCATGGGGAAGCCATTCCAGTATTTCTCTGAAACATATCATACCCTGCTTGATTAGAATTATATGCTCAAGTTATTTGGATCGTTTTCAACGTATGTCATCATCTAATGTTCAAAAAGTGATCATCTTTAGCAGTATCTGTCCCTGGTAGCTTTTAAAACAGGTTATTCCTCAATGTCATTTTCACTGTAATTCAAAACTTACTGCTTCTGTGATAAAGAAACATGTTAAACTTGCTTTTTGGTCATTAACTTAATGTACCCATCTTGTCTAGATTCTGAGATAGCCATAATTTTTTCCACTTCAGTTTGTAAAAACTGCCTCATTTCTTTTTCCATGTAGAATAAGCATCGTAGAAATACTAAAAACATGAATTGCTTAAAAATTATGATACAAATTTAATTACTTGTGGATATTGAATACAGGATACTTTTGTGGTGGTCTATGTATCAGATTATTTGTGTACCACTTCAAATCCTATCAGCCATACCTCTTCTTCTAGCCTCTGCTGCAGTGATCAGTTCTTCAGGGACTTCAACTGTTCACTTTCAGGTGCAACCCCTTGAAGCCTTTCTTCAGGCTGCATCATGTATCTTTCTTCCTGCTCTTATACTGCTGCCATCCTTAACAATGGGTGATAGAGGTTGCTGGATATATGCTTCCCCTTTTCATCCCCAGGGCAAACATTTGTGAGTTGCATTTCATAAGCCTTCTTGGAGATCCTATCAAATCAAGCATCAGTCACCTATACTTTTGACCAACTAGGTAACACGGTTTCTTACTGGCTTTATCTCCTTCCCTATATCACTGTCTTAGTCTATTCAGGCTGCCATAATAAAATGCCATAGACTGGGTGGTTTAAACAATAGAAATTTATTTTCTCACAGATCTGGAGGCTGCAAGTCCCAGACCAGGGTGCCAGCATGGTTGAGTTCTTCTGAAGACCCTCTTCTGGCTTGCAGATGGCCACCCTCTCCCTGTGTCCTTACATGGCAGAGAGAGATGAGAGAGCTCCTCCCCTCCTTACAAGGACACAATTGATCAGATTTGGGCCCTACTCTTATGACCTCATTTAACCTTGATTACCTCCTGAGACACTATCTCCAAATACAGTCAAAATGGAAGTTAGGGCTTTAAAATATGAATTTTGAAGGGACACAATTCAGTCCATAGCAATCAGTCCCTCACTGTTCTTTACTCCTGCTCCTTAAGATCAATTACCTTCAAGGAAGCATCTGACTTAGGCTGTGCTTTCAGGGGAACCGAGGATACAGTATGTTTTGTTCTATATGTGTGATAACAGAAAAAAGGATTCACTGAAAGCTTAGTCATAAGGCATTATTCACGATGCTTAATTAATTCAATAAAAAGTTAACGAGTGTCACGCAAGACACCAGGCTAAGTGTAGTATTAAATAAGAGACATGATCCTAGTGGCTTTCTTTAAACGCAGAAGAGAAATACTACACAGTCAATTACATAATTATATAAATACATTTGTGAAATGTACCATAAAGAAGTCTAGGTCACTAATGTAAATAAAAGGGGAGCCACACCTTGAGTCTGGGTGCCTAAAGAAAACAAGGTTTAAGCTGAGATCTAAAAGATGAACGAAATTTAGTAAGAAATGATGATGTGGGCACGGTGGTGCGGGTGGTGGGCTAGAGAGAGCAAAAAGCAGGTAGAAAGGCCTGAGTCAGGGAGACATGCACAGGAAGGTTAGCATAGCTGAAACAGAAGGGGAGTGGGGGGAAGAGATGGGGATGGGACTGTGAGATAGGCAAGGCCCAGACTGTGCGGACTGAGCATTGAGGGTCCTAGTATTTTGAATGTTAAAATGAGAACCCTAGGAAGCCTTTGAAGAATTTTTTGAAAGATTTTTTTTTTATCCCATTGTTGTTTTGGTTTCTGTAACTAATGTTGGTTACACAGCCCTCATTTACAGTTCATTTTGTTAATTGAAAATATCAGATCTAGGCATATCTAGATCAATTGTAGCTCCAGGTCTCAAGGAATGACATTAAAGGAAAGTACTCAGGTCACGGAGAGGTCTTGCAAGAAGAGTTAGTGGACATAGTAGAGAATTGTGGTAGGAAAGGTCCTCGATCTGTCATTCACCAAGGGAAGTGTAGGTGGCAGATCAGGTGAGCTACCACAGATGCCTAATCTACGTTATCATGCATGTCACTCCAAGACATGATTTCTGAGTTTCAGGTTGGGATCCAAGGACAAATTCTAATATGAATAACCTTTCCACACTTAACGAAGATACCCAGACACTTGTCTAGGGACAAAAAATTAACAATAGAGCTCCAGGCAGCATGTCTGTAGTCTGAAGTAAGATGACTATTTGTTTAAAAAAAAAAAAGTAAGACTTAAAGTATCCACACTGATCTTGAACCCTCCCCTAAATGGAGGCTTAGAGATAACATCTACAGTAGTCTCCAAAAACGATCCATTGTGTCTACAATATCTTGTCCCAAATCTCTGGCTCCAATTTTACAGTTGTGCCAGGATTAGATGAAAAACTATTAGGTGAAAAAGCAAGGCTTGCAGGCCTACAAATGTCTTGCTACTGTTCTGTTCATATATATATGAACTTGCCAACGTCTTTCTGTAAGGCAGTTCACTAGTAAGGGGCAGTGTATTCCCATGATGGGAAATTCCTCCAAATGAATTTTTCTGTTACTTTACCTCAAAAAATAAAATAAAATAAAATAAAAAAGGCCTAACACCACAGGAGCTTGAAGGGAAAACATTTGAGAAAAGTTTTCTATATTCTGAAAATTTGGTAAATGTATTGATGACAAAAGGAAACTAAAATGCAAAACAAAGAAAATATGCCAAATTTCTCACAGGAGTAATATAATAAGAGAAAACTAGCATGATAGTAGATGTATACATTAAGCATACATCTAACATAAATATATATATACATACATATAACAGAATATTATTTAAAAGGAAGAATTTTATTTGAAATAACAGAATTTTATTTGAAAGAAAGTTGGGAACAAAAACATTTATTAGCCATTTGATCCCATTTATATTACTAACAAAGGGCACATCAATGGATATTTGAAGTTATTTATCTGCATATTTTAGCAAAATCACTAAATTAGCCAGCTCTTCTGTTAACTTACTCCACTTAAGCAACAAAAACCAAGCAAACTGCTATTTCTGACTCATCTGAATAAAGGCAAGTGAACTTAAGACCTAACTTATTGTAAAATAAATTCTTTAAAGCTATAACTCATGCCTTTACTCTGATTTACACTTGGGAAAATTAATAATTATTTCAAATGAAAATTTAGTCACTGCTCAAAGATTAAAGTACTAACACATTTTTAAAAAGAAGAAGAAGAAATCAGGATAAACCCTTCATCTTGCTGGAGGACTCATGTAACTTGGCTCTTGGAAACCAGTACCATGGTGTCCAGCTGTAAGATTGGCCCATCCATCTTCAACAGCAACCTGGCCAATTCAGGGGCTGAGTACTTCTAGACACTGGTCTCTGGGGCAAATATGTGCATCTGGATACAACAGATGGGTATTTGGTTCACAGTGTCACTTTTGGTCACCCTATGGTAGAGTCTCCAAAAGCAGCTATGACGGGATCCTTTCTTTTTTTTTTTTTCTGCGGTACACGGGCCTCTCACTGCTGTGGCCTCTCCCATTGCGGAGCACAGGCTCCGGACGCGCAGGCTCAGCAGCCATGGCTCACGGGCCCAGCCGCTCCGCGGCATGTGGGATCTTCCCGGACTGGGGCACGAACCCGTGTTCCCTGCATCGGCAGGGGGACTCTCAACCACTGCGCCACCAGGGAAGCCCGGGATCCTTTCTTTGAAATGCACAGGATGGTTTCTAGGCTGGAACAGTTGGTAAAGCCAATGGCTGCAGTAGGGGTCAATCCATATATATGAGAACCCAGGGGCCTTAATTAAAGACATTTGGGAGAATGAGACAAAGGTTGGACTTGCCATCAAACTAGGAATGACAGTTGAGTATTTGGCACCATGGGCTAATCAGATAGATATGGCCTTGGTTACACCAGTTGAACCTGGGTTTGGAGGGCAGAAATTTATGCAAGATATGATGCCAAAGTTTCATCAGTCAAGGGTCCAATTTCTGTCTTTTGGCAGAGAGGTTAATGGTGAAGTGTAGACCATGACACTCTCCATAACTGTGCAAACACAGTGGCTAACGTGATTGTGTCTGGCAGTGCTATTATAAGGAATGAAGACCCCAGATCTGCGACCAACCTGTTAAGAGATATTTGCTCAGAACCTACTCAGAAACAATCTCTTCATTGGTGAAATCTCAAGGAGCCCAATGTTTCTATTCATGAAATTTCCCTTTTATTGGAAAACAAGAATGTTGACTACCAAATCATATTGCATGAAGTGGTGCTGCTTTCCTGAGCAATTATTCATTCCCATGACTAAAACCTATTGTGCAAAACGTTCTGAGAGGTTAGAAACTGGGGTGCATACCTACATTTTTAATGATGGCATTTAAAGATTAGGGTACAGAAATACCCTGTTTATTATTGGGAGATTTGATTTTTATAAAGAGTAAAAATATAGCTGTCTTAAGATTATAAACAGAAATGTATCTTAATGCCTAAAGAAGGCATATTACCTATTATGAAGAAAATTATTTTTCTGCATTTCTGAAAAGAATTTTCTGTTGTTTCCCATCTGTTATCCAAAAGTAAATGAAGCCCTTATGTTTTTCCTGTTTCATCATTTGTGATTTGATAATATGAGCAGAATAAAACTAATGAAAAATATAAGCTTGAATCTGGTTAGGATGGCATACCATATTCCTTTTGCATCTAAAACATCTATATTTTCCCTTTTTACTTTACAGTCAAATACATAAAAACTATTTTCAAAATGTCTGAAGCCCAGGGGTTTTCAGGTGGTCTGCTCTAAAATATAGGCATTGATTTTATCAGGATGTTTTCTTTGCCAGCTTTGCTTAAGGGGTAGATTATTCAGTGATTTTTCCTCCTTTCTTAATGCCACCTACCATTCTTAAGGACATTAAATAATGCTGTTGCTTTAGTTCTGAGTACAAGGAAAAGTAAAGTCTCTATTTGGAAGTAATATTGAGCTGAAACTTGACTCTGCCCCTTTAGGCCTATTTGACCTCTGAAAAATCACACAACCTCTTTGAGCTTCTATTAACTCATTATACATCAAATGTAATTATAACAATTGTGCAGGATCATGTTGAGCCTTAAAAGAGGCACCATAAAATATGCAAAGTTTCCAGTACTATTCCTAGAATTTAGTAGATGCTCAATACAGTATATAAGTTTATGTTATGAGTTATAAAGTACTTTGATATAATCGCATTAAATTTACAAATCATTCTTATGACTGCTAGGACAGGTATTTTTCTCCCCATTTAAAAATAAGAAAGTAAAGCTCAGTAGCAGGCTGGTACCATGGAAAGTCTCTAGTAGGCATAGAATTTTTGGTCTGTACTCCTTTTAAAATGCAGCCCATAGGGAACACACCCTAACAAAATAAAGACTATGTGACAAGCCCACAGCTAACATCATATCCAATGATGAAACGTTAAAAGCATTTCCTCTAAGATCAGGAATAAAACAAGAATGCCCACTCCTTGAAGTAAGTCAGAAAGAGAAAAACAAATATCGTATATTAACACGTATATGTGGAATCTGAAAAAAATGGTATAGACGATCTTATTTACAAAGCAGAAATAGAGACGTAGACGTAGAGAACAAATGTATGGATACCAAGGAGGAAGGGAGGGGATGGGATGAATTGGGAGACTGGGACTGACATATATAGACTATTGATACTATGTAAACTATAAAATAGATAACTAATGAGAACCTACTGTATAGCACAGGGAACTCTACTCAATGCTCTGTGGTGACCTAAATGGGAAGGAAATCCAAAAAGAGGGGATATATGTATCCGTATAGCTGATTCACTTTGCTGTGCAGTTGAAACTAACACAACATTGTAAAGCAACATTTATACTTCAACAAAATTAAAAAAAAAAGATTGCCCACTCTTGTCACTTTCATTCAACATAGTATTAGAAGTTCTAGCCAGAGCAACCAGACAGGAAAAAACATAAAAGGAATTCAAATTGGAAAGGAACAAATTAAACTGTAACTGTTTGCAGATGACATGATACTATACACAGAACATTCTAAAGACACCACGAAGAAACTACTAGAACTCATCAATGAATTTGGAAAGTTGCAGGATACAAAATTAATATACAGAAATCCGTTGCATTTCTATAAACTAACAATGAGAACTATCAGAAAGAGAAATTAAGAAAGTAATCTCATTTACAATTGCATCAAAAAATAAAATACCTGGGAATAAATCAAACTGAGGAGGTAAAAGACCTATGCTCAGAAAACTATAAGACACTGAATAAAGAAATTTAAGACAACACAAAAAAGATGAAAATATGTACCAGGTTTAGGGACTGGAAAAAGTAATACTCTTAAAATGACCATACTACCCAAGGCAATCTACAGATCTAATGCAATCGTTATCAAAATACCAATGGAATTTCCCACAGAACTAGAACAAATAATTGTAAAATTTGTATGGAAACCCAAAAGACCCTGAATAGCTAAAACAGTCTTAAGAAAGAACAACAAAACTAGAGCTATCACACTTCCTGATTTCAAACTGTACTACAAAGCTACAATAATCAAAATGGTATGGTACTGGCACAAAAACAGAAACATAGATCAATGGAACAGAGTAGAGAGCCCAGAAATTAACCCACATTTATATTAATCTATTACAAAGGAGGCAAGAATATGCAATGGGGAAAAGACAGCCTCTTCAATAACGGTATTGGGAAAACTGGACAGCTACATACAAAGGAATCAAACTGAGCTGGTTTCTGACACCATATAAAAAATAAACTCAAAAAAAAAAATAACTCAAAATGGATTAAAGACTTATATGTAAGACCTGAAACCATAAAAATTCTAGATGAAAACTTAGGTATTACACTCTTAGATATTGATCTTAGCAAATTTTTTGGATCTGTCTCCTCAGACAAGGGAAACAAAAACAAAAATAAACAAATGGGACTACATCAAGCTAAGAAAACTTTTGCACAGCAAAGGAACTATCAACAAAATGAAAAGGCCACCTACTGAATGGGAAAAGATATTTGAAAATGATATATCCAATAAAGGGTTAATATCCAAAATATACAAGGAACTCATACAACTCAACATCAAATAAACAAACAACCCAACTAAAAAATAGGCAGAGCACATGAATAGATATTTTTTTCAAAGAAGATGTACAGATGGCCAGCAGGCACATGAAAAGATGCTCAACATCACCAGAGTAATGCAAACTAAAACCACAGTGAGATATCACCTCACATCTGTCAGAACGGCTATTATCAAAAACACAACAAATAACAAGCACTGGTGAGAATGTGGAGAAAAGGAAATCCACATGCTCTATTGACAGGAATGTAAATACAGCCACTATGGAAAACAATAGAGAGATTCCTCAAAAAGTTAGAAATAGAACTATTTCTGTAAGCAAAGGTGGTGCCTGGATTTGGCCCATGAGCCATAGTTTGTTAACTCTGCTCTAGACTTTTAGAGATATAAGGAATTTGAGAACCTATCTGACGGGGTTTTCTTAGAAGGGATTTAAGGATTGGAATTTGAGAATTTTGGAGGCAGTTATTCCTGGGTTACTAGACCAGCTTTGTAACATTTCCTAATTGTCTTATCTCGGGCAAATTATTTAAGATGTCTATGCTTTGATATTCTCATCTCTAATTGAAGGTAATCATATATAATTTATGGAGGTGTTGGGAGAATTAGAAAAGACACTTAAAGTACTCAGGACAGTGTCAGGCACACAGGAAGCACCTGGAAGGTGTTAGCTGTGACAATCACCAATCCATTTTACAGAGGAGGGAGCAGAAGTCTAGACCCAGTTAAGGACTTGCCTAAGGTTACAGTAATAGTGGCAGAACCAGCCGTGCTTGTGCAAGTCGCAAACCTTTTGAGCCTCTGTCACTTGAACTGCAAAATGAGGGGGTTGGACAACATCTTCTCTTGGGACCTTCTAGTTCCACTGCCATCATTCTACTAACTGGCACCCTAGGGCTTAAAGAACTAATTTACCTCGGTAAGTACATTCCTTACAGTCTGGAAATGACTTCATACACAGCATCAGTAAACTGGCAGAAAAATCAGGCATTTGAGAGGGAGACTCTGATTTAGCATTAATAAACATACATATATTTATATATAATGTATAATTATGAATATTATATAATATATATTATATATCTTTTTTTAGTCACATATCTTAAATATCTAGGAAGGGAGCCAAGTCCTTGGCAATTAGTATTATGAATAATTGCACTGAATACATTTCAAGTCGTTCTTGGATATGCCTCAGGGACTTTTATGCCATACATTCTTATAACAAGTCAAGTATTTATGCATGTTCAGATTATTTTGACAAAATGATTAAAGTAATGAGATGGAAAAAAAAATCGAACTACAATATGATCCAGCAATTCTACTTCTGGGTATGTATTCAAAGAAAATGAAAACACTAATTTGGAAAAAATGCACCCCTGTATTCATTGCAGTATTATTTACAATAGCCAAGATACGGAAGCAATACGGAAGTGGCAATTAATAGGTGAATAGATATGGAAGCAACCTAAGTGGTGATTAATAGATGAATGGATAATGTGTGTGTGTGTATGTGTATATATATATATATATACATACACACACACACACACACACACACCACACACACACAATGGAATATTAACCATACAAAACAATGAAATCTTGCCATTTGTGACAATATGAATGGACCCAGAGGGTATTATGCTAAGTGAAATAGGTTAGACAGAGAAAGACAAATACTGTATGATTTCATTTATGTGTGGAATCTAAAAAATAAAACAAATGAACAAACATAACAAAACAGAAACAGAGTCATAGATACAGAGAACACACAGGCTGTTGCCAAGAAGGGAGAGGAGTGAGTGGAGGAGAGAAATAGGTGAGGGAGATTAAGAGGTACAAACATTCAGTTACAAAATAAATGAGTCACAGTTATGAAATGTACAGTGTGGGGAATATAGTCAATAATTACATAATATCTTTGTATGAAGACAGATGGTAACTAGGTTATCATGGTGATCATTTTGAAATGTATAGAAATATTGAATCACTATGTTTTGTACCAGGAACTAATATAGCATTGTAGGTCAATTATACTTCAAAACATACAAACAAACTCATGAAAAAGAGATCAGATCTGTGGTTACCAGTGGCAGGGGGTGGGGATGATGAAGGCAGTCAAAAGGTACAAAATTCCAGCTGTAAGATAAATAAGTACCACAGATTTAATGTACAACATGATAAATATAATTAACACTGTTGTATATCATATATGAAATTAAGAGAGTAAATCCTAAGAGTTCTCATCACAAGGAAAAAAACTTTTGTTCTATTTCTTTAATTTGGTATCTATACAGGATGATGAATGTTCACTAAGTCATTGTGGTAATCATTTCATTATGTATATAAGTCAAACCACCATGCTGTATACCTTAAACTTAAACAGTGCTATATGTCAATGATATCTCAATTAAACTAGAAGAGAAAAAAAAGTATATGCCCAAATATACTGAAACTGAAGAAAGACAAAGATAAAGAGAAAATCTTAACAACATCTAGGGAAAAAGACCTTGTTTTTAAAGAGCAACAGTAGGATTGACAATGACTTCTCCTGAGCTAAAATTTAAACCAATGGAATGAGGTTATTAACAGGCTAAAAGAAAACATTTGGCAATCCAGAATTCTATAACTAGTCAAATATTCATCAAGAATAAAGGTGAAATGGGTGAAGGTGAACAAAAGGTACAAACTTCTAGTTATAAGATAAATAAGTTCTGGGGATGTAATGGACCACATGGCGACTATTGTTAACAACACTTAATTGTATATTTGAAAGTTGCTAAGAGAGTAGATCTTAAAAGTTCTCATCACAAGAAAAATATTAACTATGTGTGGTGATGGATGTTATTATTAAACTTATTGTGATGATCATTTCACAATATACATATATATCATTAAATCACTATGTTGTGCACACCAAAAAATGGAGCCCATGGAAGGTGGGGTGGGCAAAGGAAGCTTCCTTTACTAACATTGTCTTATTTCCAGTCTAACTTTACTCTGTAACAGAACCAGATGGCTAAGAATATTCTAGAGCTGTGGATACTGGCCCCAGTGTTATGCATTTTATTATTCCAAAAAAGATCTAGTAGGTTAGGAGATGACAGGGTACACATTTAATCCATAAACCAAGACATTTATACCTGTGTTCCAAATTATAATCAGAAAACAAATACATATCAACCACTTTATTCTTACACTCTTGTTATGTAACAAATATTGCAAAAAAATTTTTTTTAAAAAAGAACAGGTATCTGCCATATTTTTCTATATAAGTTGTCATAATTTGAAAGAATGTAAAAATAAATCTTTTCAAGGTAAGGTCCAAGGCCTCCAACCTTGTGAGGAAGAGATATTTTTAATATTCCCGATGCTTTTAAATCTCTGGGCATGGTTCTGAGAATAAAGTATACTGAAGGTGGTGAGGGGAAGGTCAAAATGCTACCTGCCTTGGCTTCCCAGCA
Organism: Pseudorca crassidens; assembly: GCF_039906515.1. NCBI lineage: Eukaryota > Metazoa > Chordata > Mammalia > Artiodactyla > Delphinidae > Pseudorca > Pseudorca crassidens. The sequence goes on from NC_090301.1 coordinate 69,631,484, forward strand.
GGGAATCCCAGCTAACTAAGCATGTGGGAGTGAGGAAGCAGCAAACGGCTTGGAAAGCTGCTCCGAGATCTGCCAGCTAAAACTTCAAGGTCCTGCTGAAAGATGGTGTCCAATTCATTGGTCAGGGATCCCTAAGTTACAGCCGTGTGAACATGTGCCTGTTTTTTGAAACTGGCATATGCTCCCTAAAGTCCCCTTTTTAGAATCATAACAAGTATTTAAACTGCTACAGAGATCAGAATAATTATTTTAGATATTTGCATAGGTATATACATTTATGTTCTGCTCAGGCTTAAATCATCTGATCATACAGAATAACTGCCTCAACTCATTACCCAGCCTTATCATGAATTCAAATAATGATAGCATAGTTAGCTATTGCCATAGATAGCATAGTTAGCTATTCGGCAGTAATGCTGCCGAAAAGAAAACAGTTAATATCATTCATTAGAAGCAATAGTCTCTTTCTTGTTAAAGTAGATTAGTAATATATTGCCTGAATCTGCTGTATCAAGCACCAATACTTTTCAAGTAGATAATGATTAAAATTCTCCAAGTTAGGGCTTCCCTGGTGGCGCAGTGGTTGAGAATCCGCCTGCTAATGCAGGGGACATGGGTTTGAGCCCTGGTCTGGGAAGATCCCACATGCAGCTGAGCAACTAAGCCCAGGCACCACAACTACTGAGCCTACAGTACTGCAACTACTGAAGCTCGCGTGCCTAGAGCCCATGCTCCGCAACAAGAGAAGCCACTGCAATGAGAAGCCCGTGCACCACAACAAAGAGTAGCCCCTGCTCTCCGCAATTAGAGAAAGCCCATGCACAGCAACAAAGACCCAACACAGCCAAAAATAAATAAATTTTTAAAAAAATTCTTCAAGTTGGTCATTTTGCTAATTTACCTCAGAAAAAAAAGGTCCAACACCATAGTTTAATAGAAAATTATTTGAATATTCTGAAAATTAGGTGAAAGTAAATTTACATATGATAAAAGGAAACTAAAATGTAAAATAGAGACTATATGACAAGTTTCTTGCAGAAGTAACACAACAAGGGAGAAAGATAACACTATAGTAGATGCATGAATACATCTACGTATAAATGTATGTGTGTGTGTATACATATATATATGCTTTCCTTAGCTACTGTATATTTATGCATATAGATATGATATGCATACAGCTACCATATGCATGGCAGAAGGCACTTTGTTTTCTAGTTTAGTAGTTTGATTTCTACATTTTATAGATGGAGGAAACTAAGTGTTTGATAACTCATCCAAGGTCATAGTGATTAGATTTGAATCCAGGTCTTCTTGACCCTGAAACTTCTGCTTTTTTCTCTATAATATGCTTCATCTAGATATAACGGTGCCATTTCCATTAGCATAGCCAGAAGAGTGAGATGGCTCCAGAATAAATTAAGTAATACACCATTAATGTACGGTCTTCTCAGCTTCCCCTTTCAGGACCCCTCTCCTTTAAGATATTCCTCCCAAAACATCCTGCAACCCTGCCTTCACATCATGACAACTACACCACTACCCTTGCCCAACTTCCAGATTCCTATTTTCTCATAGCCTCATGTAAACCTGGCCACCGGGCTAGTATCACTTCTCCATTCACTTTGCTTGCTGTGTGCACCATTCTCTCAGGGCTATGGTCTCTGTTTTCCTATGTGCTGGCACTGTATTAGTGAGGACAATGGCGTAATGTGTTACTCCATTCCTGGGAGTGTATTTACATTTCAACAGTGACTTTCCAAAAGTATTAAGAAGTTTGGGATAAAAATGTCAAGCTCATAGGGGAGACATTTTTTTTTGGAGAGTTAGGTCTTTAAGTGGACATTAGTTGTCTATGCCTCCTTGTCAGGCCTATCTCTGGTTAATAATATTCCTCTTCCATAAATCAATTCCAAGGAGGAAAAATATGTTTTTTACCTAAAAGGTTTATACGTCATAGGTATCATGTATAGCCAACCAAATCACCATTCTTTCCTGAAGCCACACCTCTAATATTTGAAATCTCAGCAGATAGTCCTCAGAGGCTGCACACTTGTACAGGAAGTTTGAAAAAGATCTCTGTACCAACCCTTGGTAGATCAAAGAGGGCTTTGGCTGAGATTTTATGTCCTTAAAATGACAAAAGCAGATATTCTAAATAAATAAGTCAAGATAAAATGAGAAAAATCCCACTTTCCTCTTTTTTACCTATACTGATGAACTTAGTCCAAATATTTTTCATCTAAAACTACAAAAAAGAAAAGAAAAAAAAAAAAAAAAACTAAAGAAAGCAATAAGCTTTTGGAATAAGCTCTTCTGTTACTTACATCTCCAAAATAATGTTTAGTGACTCTGGCCATAAGATGGAAATATTAATGCAAAAAAGAAAATCTTTAGGTGCATAAAATAGCCTGGTGCCTATGACATTGGACTTTGGACTCTCCAGCCAGAGTTCCTGTATCAGTCAAATCCAAGCACTTAACTGAGTGACCTTAGACAAGTTACTTAGTGTCTCTATATTTTAGTATTTTTAAAGTTGGGATAGTGACAGCAATCAACCTCATAGGGTTATTATGAGGGTAAAAATGAGTTAATATAGGTAAAAGCACCTAGAACAGGGTCTAGCATAAGTAAATATTAATTAGGTGTTAGGTATCATCATTGTTGTGGTGGTTATTACAATTGTGGCTACCACCAGCTCATAGATTGGAAAGTTCAACAATCCAAAGGCAAAAGAATGGGCAGTATCTGCACTTTTTCTATATTTTTTGAAACACCAGTATAAAATGCCATAATTAGTGTTGGATTGTTTGGCTTAAAATATACTCTTCACCAAACACAACCTCTACTACCCTTTACTCCCCAAAGAAAAGTATGCTCTAAGCCATCTTAATTATATAAATGGCTACAGAATGATTAGATAAACATTATAATTAAATGCCTGCATCCAGAAGTCTTTGCTTTTGTTTCAAGGCTAATGGAGGTGATCAGTCTTTTCTACACAAGAAGAGCCTATGGCTGCCTTCTAGAAAACATAATTTGGTAGAACTCCCTTCAACATTTTACTAATTTTAGTCCCTAGTTTGCAGATGCTCTGCTTTTGCCTTTGTAGTTATTATTTGTACCTTTCTGTGAGCGCTGAACAGTAATGATTTGTGATTCTTTTTTTTTTTTAAGTCTCTTTATTGATTAAATCACCTTAAGAGTGCTGTGTAGCAAGTTAGGTATTAACATTAGGCATAAACTCAGAGAGTTATGATGTATCTATAGAAGCCAAACATGTTTTTATGCCTATTCATTTTTCTTTTTCATAAAGTATTTTGAATTTCAAAAATAAAAAAACCACACTACAGAATATTTATAAAATAAAAAATGAAAAAGAAATCTCTCAGAATCTTTCCACCAATAACTGTAATTTTTGGTATATATCTTTCAGTAATTCTTATGTATATTTTCAACATTTTTATGAGCATATGAGCATTTCTAATCTCTTTTATATAGAACTATAATGTAAGTATTTTCTGTTTGCTCATTACTCTTCATAAGCATCATTTTTAATGGATGTGGCATAGTTTACTCATTCTTCTATTACTAAACCTTTAATTTGTTTCTATTAAGATGACTATTTAAATAATACAGTCTCTATGAATACATCTATTTCCATGTTTCAGATTTTATTCTTAGGAGAGCTTCTGTAAGTACTTAATACTTTTCTCTCTAATAAATTATTTAAACTTATAGCTATAATATATTATGAAGAAAATAGCTTTTCAAAAACGTGCAAAATAACTTTGCAAAACACCACCACTACTAGCTAAAACTAAAAACATAAATATTTTCTCCATGAAATTTTTCTTAAACTTTTTCTCATCAGAATTTTATCTCCATTCAAATAGCTATAGGCTCTCCTTGGCCTCCAAATACAAATAACTTTGGAAGTATTTCTCACTCTCATGGCATTCTGTACCTTTATAACATTTATGTCAAGTAGAATTAAGTAATTATTTGTGTAATATTTAATGTCTAAGTCTTTCAATAGATAATATGCTCCATTGGGGCAGAGACCCATCTATGGTGCTACTTTTACACCCAAGTATCTGGAACATAGCATGTAGTCTTCTTTGTTCATTCAATGATTTAACCGGTTAAAATTATTTTGTACAGAGTATTATGCTAGGTGCTATGGGGAATACATAGAAACATATGACAGTTACTGCCTTTAAGGAGTTATAATAAAATTGAGGTTTTACTATCATTTTTATTTATCATAGAAAAAAAGTTCATGGGCTTTAAAACCAAATGAACCTACAAAACGAAAAAACAACCCACTGAATGAGAGAAGATATTTGCAAATGATATGACTGATAAAGGGTTAATATCCAATATATATAAACAGTTCAACTGTTTATATTTACAACTCAATATCAAAAAACACGCACACAGGGGCTTCCCTGGTGGCACAGTGGTTGAGAGTCCGCCTGCTGATGCAGGGGACACGGGTTCATGCCCTGGTCCGGGAAGATCCCACATGCCGTGGAGTGGCTGGGCCTATGCACTATGGCCACTGAACCTGCGTGTCCGGAGCCTGTGCTCTGCAACGGGAGAGGCCACAACAGTGAGAGGCCTGCATACCGCAAAAAAAAAAAAAAAAAAAAAAAAGCACACACGTGCACACACACACACACACACAACCTGATTAAAAAAGGGCAGAAAACTTGAATAGACATTTTTCTAAAGAAGATATACAGATGGCCAACAGGCACACGAAAAGATGTTTAACATCACTAATTACCAGAGAAATACAAATCAAAATCTTAATGAGATATCACCCACACCTGTCAAAACGGCTCTCATCAAAAAGCCTACAAATAACAAATGTTAGCATGGGTGTGGAAAAAAGGGAACCCTCCTGCACTGTTGGTGGGAATGTAAATTGGTACAACCACTGTGGAAAACAGTATGGAGTTCCTCAAAAATCTAAAAATAGAACTACCATATGATCCAGCAGTTACACTCCTGGGTATATATCTGAAAAAAAACACTAATTTGAAAATATACACAAACCCAATATCTATAGTAGCATTATTTACAGTAGCCAAGATATTGGCAACCTAAGTGTTCATCACAGAGGAATGGATAAAGAAAGTGAGATATATATACTTAGCCATATATATAATTGGCTAAGTGATATTCCATTTTATATATATATATATATACATATAAAATGGAATATCACTTAACCATAAAAAAGAATGAAATTCTGCCATTTGCAGCAGCATGGATGGACCTAAAGGGTATTATGCTTAATGAAATAAGTCAGACACAGAAAAACAAATACTCTGTTTTCATTTATATGTAGAATCTAAAAAATAAAACAAATGAATGAATATAACAAAACAGAAACAGACTCCCAGATATAGAGAACAAACTAGTGGTTAACCAGTGGGGAGAGTGAAGTGGGGAGGGGAAAGACAGGCATAGGGGATTAAGAAATACAAACTACTATGTAAAAATAAGTAAGCAACAAGGGCACAAGAGGGCAGACAGCAGAAGCAAGACTACAGTCCTGCAGCCTGTGGAACAAAAACCACATTCACAGAAAGATAGAAAAGATGAAAAGGCAGAGGGCTAGGTACCAGATGAAGGAACAAGATAAAACTCCAGAAAAACAACTAAATGAAGTGGAGATAGGGAACCTTCCAGAAAAAGAATTCAGAATAATGATAGTGAAGATGATCCAGGACCTCAGAAGAAAAATGGAGGCAAAGATCGAGAAGATACAAGAAATGTTTAACAAAGACCTAGAAGAATTAAAGAACAAACAACAGAGATGAACAATACAATAACTGAAATGAAAACTACACTAGAAGGAATCAATAGCATAATAACTGAGGCAGAAGAAGGATAAGTGACCTCGAAGACAGAATGGTGGAATTCACTGCTGCGGAGCAGAATAAAGAAAAAAGAATGAAAAGAAATGAAGACAGCTTAAGAGACTTCTGGGACAACATTAAATGCAGCAACATTCGCATTATAGGGTCCCAGAAGAGGAGAGAGAGAAAGGACCCGAGAAAATATTTGAAGAGATTATAGTCGAAAACTTCCCTAACATGGGAAATGAAGTAGCCACCCAAGTCCAGGAAGTACAGCGAGTCCCATACAGGATAAACCCAAGGAGAAACACATCAAGACACATGACAATCAAATTGGCAAAAATTAAAGACAAAGAAAAAGTATTGAAAGCAGCAAGGGAAAAGTGACAAATAACATATGAGGGAATTCCCATAAGGTTAACAGCTGATTTCTCAGCAGAAACTCTACAAGCCAGAAGGGAGTGGCATGATATACTTAAAGTGATGAAAGGGAAGAACCTACAACCAAGATTACTCTACCTGGCAAGAATCTCATGCAGATTTGATGGAGAAATCAAAAGCTTTACAGACAAGCAAAAGTTCAGAGAATTCAGCACCACCAAACCAGCTCTACAACAAATGCTAAAGGAACTTCTCTAAGTGGGAAACACAAGAGAAGAAAAGGACCTACAAAAACAAACCCAAAACAATTAGGAAAATGGTCATAGAAACATACATATCAATAATTACCTTAAATGTAAATGGATTAAATGCTCCCACAAAAAGACACAGGCTTGCTGAATGGATACAAAAACAAGATCCATATATATGCTGTCTACAAGAGACCCACTTCAGACCTAGGGACACATTCAGACTGAAAGTGAGGGGTTGGAAAAAGATATTCCATGCAAATGGAAATCGAAAGAAAGCTGGAATAGCAACACTCATATCAGATAAAATAGACTTTAAAATAAAGAATGTTGCAAGAGACAAGGAAGGACACTACATAATGATCAAGGGATCAATCCAAGAAGAAGATACAAAAATTATAAATATGTATGCACCCAACATAGGAGCACCTCAATACATAAGACAACTGCTAACAGCTATAAAAGAGGAAATCGACAGCAACACAATAATAGTGGGGGACTTTAACACCTCATTTACACCAATGGACAGATCATCCAAAATGAATATAAATAAGGAAACAGAAGCTTTAAATGACACAATAGACCAGAGAGCTTTAATTGATATTTATAGGACATTCCATCCAAAAACAGGAGATTACACTTTCTTCTCAAGTGCGCATGGAACATTCTCCAGGATAGATCACATCTTGGGTCACAAATCAAGGCTCAGTAAATTCAAGAAAATTGAAATCATACAAGTATCTTTTCTGAGCACAACACTATGAGATTAGAAATGAATTACAGGGAAATAAAAATGTAAAAAACACAAACACATGGAGGCTAAACAATATGTTACTAAATAACCAAGAGATCACTGAAGAAATCAAAGAGGAAATCAAAAAATACCTAGAGACAAATGACAATGAAAACATGACGATCCAAAGCCTATGGGATGCAGCAAAAGCAGTTCTAAGAGGGAAGTTTATAGCTATAAAATCCTACCTCAAGAAACAAGAAAAATCTTAAGTAAACAATCTAACCTTACACCTAAAGGAACTAGAGAAAGAAGAACAAACAAAACCCAAAGTTAGCAGAAGGAAAGAAATCATAAAGGTCAGAGCAGAAATAAATGAAATAGAAACAAAGAAAACAATAGCAAAGATTAATAAAACTAAAAGCTGGTTCTTTGAAACGATAAACAAAATTGATGAACCATAAGCCAGACTCATCAAGAAAAAAAGGAAGAGGACTCAAACCAATAAAATTAGAAATGATAAAGGAGAAGTTACAACAGACATTGCAGAAATACAAAGCATCCTAAGAGACTACTACAAGCAACTCTATGGCAACAAAACGGACAACCTGGAAGAAATGGACAGATCCTTAGAAAGGTAAAACCTTCCAAGACTGAACCAGGAAGAAATAGAAAATATGAACAGACCAATCACAAGTAATGAAATTGAAACTGTGGTTAAAAATCTTCCAACAAGGGCTTCCCTGGTGGTGCAGTGGTTGAGAGTCCGCCTGCCGATGCAGGGGACGCAGGTTTGTGCCCCAGTCCGGGAAAATCCCACATGACGTGGAGTGGCTGGGCCCATGAGCCATGGCCACTAAGCCTGCGCGTCCGGAGCCTGTGCTTCGCAACGGGAGAGGCCACAACAGTGAGAGGCCCGCGTACCGCAAAAAAAAAAAAAATCTTCCAACAAGCAAAAGTCCAGGACCAGATGGCTTCACAGGTGAATTCTATCAAACATTTAGAGAAGAGCTAACACCTATCCTTCTCAAACTCTTCCAAAAAATTGCGGAGGAAGGAGCACTCCCAAACTCATTCTGTGAAGCCATAGTCACCCTGACACCAAAACCAGACAAGGATGCTACAAAAAAAGAAAATTACAGACCAGTATCACTGATGAACATAGATGCAAAAATCCTCAACAAAATACTAGGAAACAGAATCCAACAATACATTAAAAGGATCATAAGCCATGATCAAGTGGGATTTATCCCAGGGATGCAAGGATTCTTCAGTATACACAAATCAACAATGTGATACACCATTATTAACAAATTGAAGAATAAAAACCATTTGATCATCTCAATAGATGCAGAAAAAGCTTTTGACAAAATTCAACACCGATTTATGATAAAAACTCTCCAAATAGTGGGCATAGAGGGAAGCTACCTGAACATAATAAAGGCCATATACAACAAACCCACAGCAAACATCATTCTCAATGGTGAAAAATTGAAAGCATTTCTTCTAAGATCAGGAAGAAGACAAGGATGTCCACTCTTAACCACTATTTTTCAACATAGTTTTGGAAGTCCTAGCCATGGCAATCAGAGAAGAAAAGAAATAAAAAGAAAGAAATTGGAAAAGAAGAAGTAAAACTGTCACTGTTTGCAGATGACATGATACTATACATAGAGAATCCTAAAGATGCCACCAGAAAACTACTAGAGCTAATCAATGAATTTGGTAAAGTTGCAGGATACAAAATTAATGCACAGAAATCTCTTGCATTCCTATACACTAATGATGAAATATCTGAAAGAGAAATTAAGGAAACACTCCCATTTACCATTGCAACAAAAAGAATAAAATACCTAGGAAGAAACTTACCTAGGGAGACAAAAGACCTGTATGCAGAAACTATAAGACACTGATGAAAGAAATTAAAGATGATACCAACAGATGGAGAGATATATCATGTTCTTGGACTGGAAGAATCAATATTATGAAAATGACTATACTACCCAAAGCAATCTATAGATTCAATGCAAACCCTATGAAATTACCAATGGCATTTTTTATGGAACTAGAACAAAAAATCTTAAAATTTGTATGGAGACACAAAAGACCCCAAATAGCCAAAGCAGCCTTGAGGGAAAAAAATTGGAGCTGGAGGAATCAGACTCCCTGACTTCAGACTATACTGCAAAGCAACAGTAATCAAGACAATATGGTACTTGCACAAAAACAGAAACAAAGATCAATGGAACAAGATAGAAAGCCCAGAGGTAAACCCATGAACCTAATGGTCAACTAATCTATGACAAAGAAGGCAAGGATACATAATGGAGAAACGACAGTCCCTTCAATAAGTGGTGCTGGGAAAACTGGACAGCTACATGTAAAAGAATGAAATTAGAACACTCCCTAACACCATACATAAAAAGAAACTCAAAATGGATTAGAGACCTAAATGTAAGACCGGACACTATAAAATTCTTATAAGAAAACACAGGAAGAACACTCTTTGACATAAATCACAGCAAGATCTTTTTTGATCCACCTCCTAGAGTAATGGAAATAAAAACAAAAACAAACAAATGGGACCTAATGAAACTTAAAAGCTTTTGCACAGCAAAGGAAACCATAAACAAGACAAAAAGACAACCCTCAGAATGGGAGAAAATATTTGCAAATGAATCAACGGACAAAGGACTAGTCTCCAAAATATATAAACAGCTCATGCAGCTCAATATTAAAAAAACAAACAACCCAATCCAAAAATGGGCAGAAGACCTAAATAGACATTTCTCCAAAGAAGACATACAGATGGCCAAGAAGCACATGAAAAGCTGCTCAACATCACTAATTATTAGAGAAATGCAAATCAAAACTACAATGAGGTATCACGTCACACCAGTTAGAATGGGCATCATCAGACAATCTACAAACAACAAATGCTGGAGAGGGTGTGGAGGAAAGGAACCCTCTTGCACTGTTGGTGGGAATGTAAATTGATATAGCCACTCTGGAGAACAGTATGGAGGTTCCTTAAAAAACTAAAAATAGAATTACCATGTGATCCAGCAATCCCACTACTGGGCATATACCCAGAGAAAACCATAATTCAAAAAGACACGTGCACCCATGTTCATTGCAGCACTATTTACAATAGCTAGGTCATGGAAGCAACCTAAATGCCTATTGACAGATGAATGGATAAAGAAGATGTGGCACATATATACAATGGAATATTACTCAGCCATAAAAAGGAACGAAATTGGGTCATTTGTTGAGACGTGAATGGATCTAGAGACTGTCATACAGGGTGAAGTAAGTCAGAACGAGAAAAACAAATATCGTATATTAATGCATATATGTGGAACCTAGAAAAATGTCACAGATGAACCGGTTTGCAGGGCAGAAATTGAGACACAGAAGTAGAGAACAAACGTATGGACACCAAGGGGGGAAAGCCGCAGGGGGTGGAGGTGGTGATGTGATGAATCGGGCGATTGGGATTGACATATATACACTGATGTGTATAAAATTGATGACTAATAAGAACTTGCTGTATAAAGAAGTAAATAAAATAAAATTCAAAAATGAAAACAAAAAGCAACAAGTATATGTTGTACAGCACCAGAGAATATAGCCATTATTTTATAATGACTTTAAGCAGAGTATAATCTATAAGAATATTGCATCACTATGCTGCACACCTGAAACTAATATAATATTGTAAAACAACTACATTTTAATAAAAAAAAGTATACCTGAGTTTGACTCTCATTTACCATTCACTGGTTCTGGGATATTGAGCAAATTAATTAACTTATTGGAACCTCAGATTGATCACCTGAGGGGTAATACTTATACCATAGATTATTGTGAGGCTTAAATAAAGCCATGTATGCAAATTTTTGTTATTGCTCATATAAATTACAAGGCATTCCATAATTACTTGTTGAATGAATGAATAAAGCCTTGCCAATTTTTGCTCTTCTTTGTTTTTTTCCCCAGTTTGTTTATTTTCTTCTCATTACCATTGTCTCAGTCAATAATCAGGACTTAAACATTCCATACCAAGGTTATTGCTCTTTGCTCCACTTCCTATGATCACCTTCTAATCTATTATCACATAATTATTCCCAGAGCTTTGTCATTACCCCCAATGATCTTTTACAATAAAACTCATTACAATTTTTAAGACTCTCTGCCAACTGGTCCCAGGATTTCATCTATCTACCTTGGTGCCCTCAACTCTAATTATGACCTGCTCATGCAGAGATAATGAAGAGAGAGAAAAACATACGCCATATATAAGAAACTCAAGTTACAGGTACAACAGAGATGGAGTGATAAATTAAGGTAGTTTTTTACTTCTTCTCCTGGACCATTAAACATATGTCTAGTATAAATACTTACCATGCCAGGTTGCAATGATTTGACTATGCATTGCCTCTAGCTCCCTCCTCATTTATTGATTCAACAAATTCTCTGTGTGCAGCCACTATGTACAAAGCACATCTCTAGTCTCTTCTTGTTAATCACTGAGCTCCTTTAGAGTGGAGACCATATTCATTTTCACACTATCAATGTTAACACAATTCAGAGAAAAGCAATAGATGTTGAAAGAATGAGCCTAATAAGAGAATTTAAGAACAGAATGGCAAATCTACTTATTATACCTTAAACATCTTGCTCTATTCTTCCTTTGAGTTTTGTAAGTTGCTATTTTCCTGAAATGGAAAATAAATTTGTTTACACAGGAACTGATTTGATGAGCACCACCTGGCCTTAATTACCTCATTCTATGGCTTGTCAAAAGACTTTAATTTCCCATAATAAAACTTTTTTTTAATTGAATGAAAGATTGTTTAAATTCTACAGTGCTTTACAGTTTTCAAAAGTTTTCACACATATGATTTCATATAATCCTATAATAACCCCTTTTACCCTTTTCTCCTATATTGCTACCCCCGCCTTCCCTTTCCCCACTGGTAACCACTAGTTTGTTCTCTGTATCCGTGGGTCTGTTTCTCATAAAACTTATTCTTAGAAAGAAATTACAAAATAATGTATCTACACAATGCCAGTTGAACACTCCAAAATATACAAAGAGAACAAGCCTTTTTTTTTCAGTTTTTTCTTCTGTCCCCAAAGTATTATAAGTTTGGTACGGACCCTCCCAGAGCTCTTATTCTCTACATATTTCACATGTACTTCCTGTGTATTTTTGAGGGTTAAGATGTTGTCTCTAGAAGGCTGCTCTTAGGGAGTTACCCAAAGCAGCTAACTAGGATATTGGTATAGATTCCTATCTTTTAATCCAAATTATTACCAAGTTTCTTAAAAATAAGGTGAAGTGGGCTTCAATGTGATACAACAAAATTCATCTCTAGCCAAGATTTTTTTCTCTTCTTGTCAAATACCTATTTACAGGGAATCATTATAATCAAAATAAGCACTTTTATGCTCTAAAATAAGAATCCATTTTACTGCATATGTTAATATTATTCAAATATTTATGTTTTAAATCCCTCTATTTTTATATTTTTAATTTCCTGTGATAAAATTTAAACTGTTTGAAGATAATATCTAAGAGACTTAAATAAAATTTATCCAAGTTCCCTCATATTCTAAATATTAATACTAGAAATTAATTTGGTCAAACCAGTGGCCTATAATGTGGTACACTGTCAAAAGTGTTTGACTAAATGTTAGATGTGTTGGGTTTTAGCTCAAGTTCTTCTACTTGGGTAAGCCATAATCCCTTCTGAGCCTTAGTACAAATTCTAAATAGAGGTGATATTCATTCAACATTCATTTATTTTTTTCAACAAATTTTCATTGAACATCTATCTATTTTGTGCCAGAAACGGATCTGAACACTGGGAAAGCAGTGATCAAAACAGACTAAATCCCTTTTCCTCATGAACTCACTCTAGGAGGGGAACACACAATAAATTAGACTAATAGAGGTATCACTCTACATAAGCAAAATACCATGTGCTGATGAGGATGCAGAGTGATAGGAACACTCATTCATTGATGGTGGGAGTGCAAAATGGTACAACCATGTTGGAATTTTCTTATAAAGTTAAAATATAGACTTTTCATATAACCCAGCAATCCTGTTTCTAGGTATTTACCCAAGAGAAAATGAAAACGTAGGCCAAGTAAAGACCTGCATGTGAAGCAATATAGCTCCAAAGTAGCAACAACCCAAACATCTATCAACTTGTGGTTGGATAGACAATTTGTGGTACATCCATACAGTGGAACACTGACCAACAGTAAAAAGGAATAAATTGATGCATGCAACAAAATGAGTAAATCTCAAAAGCATATGATAAGTGAAAGAAGCCAGACACCAAAGGCTATACACTCTATGATTCCATTTATGTGACATTCTAAAAAAGGCAAAACTTTAGAGACAGAAATCACATCAGTGATTGTCAGGGGTGGGGGGTTGGGGTGAGAGAGAGACTGTGAAGGGCCATGAGGAAATACTTTGGGAAATATTGTATATTCCAATTATAGTGTTATTCATTTGTTGAAACTCATTTGAGGGTACACTTAAAAGAGGCATATTTTATTGTATGTAAATAATACTTCAATAAATCTTACTTTTAAAAAGATAAATAAATTATATAATATTTTAGAATAAAAAAAGGAAGAGAGAGAAGAGAGTTGAAATTTTAGATGGAAAGTCCTCAAGCAGGTGATTTTGAAGATAGTGAAGGAACAAGCCACATAGATATCTGGAGAAGGGCATTCTAGGCAAAAAGAACAGCAAGTATGAAGGCTGAAGGGCAAGGAGATTAGCGTGGGTGCAGCAGAGGAGGAAGTAGAAGACAAAGTAAGACAGGCAGTGAGGAACAGCTCATACAACATCTTTGAAGGTAATGGGAAGTCATCAGTGGGCTTTGAGAAGCAGAGTGACATGATCTGATGGGTTTTAAGAGAATAATTCCGGTTGCTTCATAGAAAACAGTCTGTGGAAGGGAAGGGTAGTAGAATCAGGGACACCATTTGGAAGGCAATTGTCATAATTTAGACAAGAGATTACAGAGGTAGAGAGGGTGCTAAAAAGTTTTCAAATTCTATATAGAGAGCCATTCGATTTGCTCAGAAATCTGGCATGTGGGAAATTTTGAAAGAACACAATTCAGCCCACAACACCCAGGGATATGATTTCAGAATGAGTAGGACCATCTCTCTTATTCCCTAAAAACCTGCTTTTATAATTGAAAAAAATTCTGCCTTCCTTCTTTTAGATATCAAAATGAAAATTCTGGAAGAAATAAAATTAGCTTCCTACTAATCATCTTTAGAGCAAGTTTTGATATATCGAAAAGACCCCAGGTACCCACGTAAAGAAGAGATGAGCTACACAGAGGAATGAGTGGAAGCTGGACACAGACTTCACTGAGACCAGCAATGAGCATTCACTTATGAGAACATATTTTCTTACCCTTCACATAATATTTGCACAGTACTTATTTATAAAAACAGGGGTTTTTTTGATGGTATATAAAAACTATTTTGCCTGCAACTGAGAGCTCTAACTAATGGTTTTATGAAGTAAACTTCTTTCCCCAGAGTTGTATATATTCTTTTCTCAATCTTTTCCTATTTGTTAAATAATAAATGTAAAGTGCATAAGCTGAACACCTTATATTATCAAGAATTGCATTTATAAATAGAAAAATATGCTAAGCTAACTGAATTTTACTAGTTCTACAAATATCTAGGATGAATAGTGTTCAGAACAATTAGGATATTAATTTCCATAGTTAAAGGGAAGTGCTTCTTTCTCCAAAACAAATTAACAGCAATGTCTCTAAGCATTTATTTAGCATGACTAATACTATAAAGTATGTAGTGGTGACACTTAAAATACCTAGCAAAGTAGAAATGAATGAATGAATAACGAATGTAGCAATAGTTTACATGAACGAGAATAATTTGCTTAAAATTTCCCAACAGAAGTGGCAGATACTCTGAGTCAAATTATCATATACAAAGTGCCAACACTGACATTACACTAATCTGATAAAGAATTCATGGCAATGTGCCCAAAAGGTGAGATAAAGTTTAGTGGCAGAACAAAGTCACACCCTCTAATAAAGAAAACATAACATTAAGAAAAGTGGGTTCTACTCTTCATTATGCTTTATTTGATTATTGGTAAGTTATAAATCATTAACTTGTTCTATAAAATAGAACTTATCTGCTCCATAGGATTTCATTAAATATAAAGTGACCATAAAAGGACTTTGAAAAGAAAAATTGTTATATGAAAAGAAAAGTTGTTATATTCCTTGGAATTAGAACTTTAATTTTAAAAATTAAAACTTTAGTGAACTTTTTTTTTTTTTTTTTTTTTTTTTGCGGTACGCGGGCCTCTCACCGCTGTGGCCTCTCCCGTTGCAGAGCACAGGCTCCGGACGCGCCGGCTCAGCGGCCACGGCTCACGGTCCCAGCCGCTCCGCGGCATGTGGGATCCTCCCGGACACGGGGCACGAACCCGTGTTCCCTGCATTGGCAGGCGGACTCTCAACCACTGCACCACCAGGGAATCCCCTTAGTGAATTTATTTTAACTGATGTTTAGAGACTGAAATTGCTAGATAGTTGCTAGAGCAATCATTCACCACTTTCTATAGTTATTTATTATACCTACATGCATTTATTATTCACCATCTTTTTCATTTATAATGGGTTTTAAGGACATAAAAATCCAGTGGAGTTTTTGGAAGAATACTTTATGATGAATACTTGATTATAAAACCCTCCTGCCTATTTAAGCTTTGTCTGCTTTTCTCTGATTGTATATGTATCAGTGGTTGAGAAACAGTACTTTAAAGAAATTTTAAAATTACAGCAGTAACTTCAGTTACTGAGAATTACATCAGGGTCATAAAGCCTGAGTCTAATTTCTTGTTTCACCACTAGCTATATAACTTTGGACAAATATTTCAAAGCATTAATAATTCCTTACATCCAAGTCTGTGCCATTCCCTCCATCTAAACCACTCTCCATCTCTATTCCTCAGCAGCTAATTCCTACTGATTTTTTGGTCTTCTATGTCACTTCCTCCAGGAAGTCTTCTCTGAACCTGAAATCTGGGTTAGGTGCTCTTCTGATGTAGTACCATAGTATTCTGGACCAATCCTTTAACACAGCACTTATTCCATTGTGTTGTCTGTTTGTCTACATTTCCTACTAAACTGGAAGCTCACTGAGAACAGAATATTGTTCATGATTTCCCTAGCACCAAGCACAGTGCCTGGCGTGTAGTAGGTTTGAAAATTCAAGCAGAGGTAATTGCATATCCTCGCAAAGATACCCAAATTAGGTGACACTGCTCTCTTTTCAACTAAAGATAAATGAAAAGGCATGTATCAATGTTACATCTCATTCTGATCAAATTGTTCTTTGCATCTGCCTGCTTTCTGAGTGTCCCTGACACCTCCTTCATCTGCACTTGAATCCTGTTCACAACACCCTCACCATTTACTTTTATTGGGGAAGTTATTTTATATCCCACTCTGATTTTTTTTTGTTCTAAAACAGGGATGCACTGTTAAACATATCTCTAATTACCGAGAAAAATTCAAAGTACTAAAAGTCATCTTATTTTCAACTCTATATCATTACATCATTCTTAACAAGACTATAATATTGCACTGTTTTGGCCTAATTTCAACAACTTCAACTTCTAATATTAAATAAAGATGATAAATCTTCAAAGGAAGATTTTGAGGGCCTATCTGAGCAGTTTATAAGAAGAGCATTGGTAGTTAATGCAGAGGTTATAATGCCAGGTTGATGCCTGGTAAAGAACATGTTGTTTCAAATATTCACTGTTTAAAATGCATATATAATTACAACAAAAAAATCCTAAAATTAAATCAAAGAAGAGTAACATAATGTTCACATATACTCTGCAAATACAGCCTTAGAGAAATCCCAAGCTGCTGACATACAAAACTAGAACGTGTAATAGGTACAATCCCATCTTTAATCCTAAACTGTAATATCACCCTCAACAGGCAATATGTGAGTACTTTTATCATAAATGTCATAGGTTCCAAAAGCAAAAATACATTTCAATTCAGTGATATTTTGTTTAAGACTTTATCATATTTTCAAACATCAAACTATGCAATTTAGCCCCAATGAGTCTCTTTTATCTCACTGCTTTAAACCTGAAATCTTATCTTTCACTACTGTGTTCTTTGGATTACATTACATGGAAAAGGTCCTAAAGGAAGACCAAAATCAAAAATATTTTGAAAAAAAAATCTCTGTATAGTAAAACTGATCTTGGTTCATTATCTACTTAATAGGGAATGCTTGACAAATAAAACTTCAAAAAGTTATTCTTGGCAAAGATGTTATAATGAAAACTCAAGTATTCAGATGAGCAGCTGATTAGATGACTCTTAAAATCCTGTTCAACTCTGAGAGACCGGGATTTAGGTCACGAATCAATTTAAGGAACTCTATCTGCTGAGTAAGTTCCTCGTATTTCTTATAACAATAGCAATATTGGTAGAAAGAAAAGCCCCACAGCCAACAGGGGAAATGGTACTTACGAATATTGTGTCAGCAGTTCCAAATCATTATGCATGTTGATTGGATATGCTTCACTGAGTTCAAACAACTTCTCCAGGGCCTCATAAATGAAAATGATGCAAATAAGAGAAGCAAAAGCTTCTTCAGTAAACCGGGTGATATAGCAGACAAGGGAGCTTGCATCAGTGGCCACAAGTATGATACACAGGGTTGCAGTCCAAAGTCCAATACTAGCTCTTAAAGATAGGTATGACAGCCCATATTCTCTAGGAGGGGGAAAAGAACAGTGGAAAGAAGGTCATTTAACAGCTTGCCACCATTTTAAGTAGATGGAAGTAAGTCTAATTCAGGAAGTGAAAGTAAATAAGCTTCACATCCCATGAGTATCTAAACTCAAGACTTTGTCTAAAGGGAACACCTAAGGGTACAAAACTCAAAGAGGTTTCTCAGTGCTTAGAGCTGAATATAATGTTTTATAAATAATACATAACAATATACATCAATATTTTACTGTTCCTTTATTTCCATGGAGAGACAAAAATGGCAAACTGAATCAAATCAGCAACTTCTACCTCTCCCAGCAGATCTCCAAATGTGATGTTGGAAGAAGATTAAATACAGTAGAGAAATAGAAAGGGGCTGAGGGCCAAAAGTATATAACACTTACTTGCAAAATTTAAACAAAATCTTTTCAAACACCAAAACTGGTCCTGTACTGCCTAATATGGTAAGAGGCTGTCCACCAAAGAGAGAATAGGCTATCCCAGTCATGGACGCTCCAAAGAGAGATTCGATTGCACTCTGTGTAGAGATATAAATGATTCCATTATCTAAGCTGTGCAGGCTGCGATTATAACCGGGGAGAAAATATGTAAAATACATGGGTCTTTTTTCCCTTTGCTATGAAGGGCCTAGCAACCTTGGGCAGGAGGTGGGATAGGAGGATAAAAAAAAGGCGGCAGGCGGTCAGCAGACTGTGAATGGTAGTGGACAGGGATATGTCCTCTCCCCCTTCCTTATCTCACTTTTCTTTTGCTTACTAAAAGTTTACATGTATTCATAATAAATGTCTGGCAGAAGCATGGCCTATATAAATAGGAAAATGGACCTCTTATGAGGCAAGAACCAGAGGCTAAAGCTAGCCTAGGACTGGGGGGCCAGGGATGAGATCAGAACCTTGTGTAAGATAAGAATTAGTTGTTCTGAGATATTCCACTCCCTGATTACCAGTTCCATTAGTCATCTAGGAAATTCGTATGAACTTTGTCTGCCAGACCATACATCAAATCTCTCCTCATAAAGGAAACCAAAATTAAATGCAGACTCATCTAACTATGAATCGTAAAAGCTGATTAAGTTTCAAAGTTCAGAGAAAAGCATGATACATACTATTCGCCCTTCAGTCGCTTCTCCTAGCAGTCCTCCAAATGTGATGACGGGAGACATACACGCGCAGTAGAGAAACAGAAAAGATGCTAAGCACTGCAAGCTGAAAGCATCTCTGAAGTCACTCCAGAAGTATGGAGCTTTTCTTTTGATATCTAAAATAAGTCCCCCAAAAATCCTAAGACAGGGGGGAAAACACAATAGTGACATACAAATATAAAAATCACATAAATCAAAATGCTCATTTGCTTTGTTGCCAGGTCACAGTACAGGTTTTCCATCAGCAGAGATGAGACCCATATTAACATGCTAGGTTTTACTATGATGATCTACAGGAATGGCTTTGTACCACTATGTCACTTCAATCCCTAACCAAATATTGTGTCAACAGCCAAAAAAATCCTAGGTTCTCTCAAACAAGGTTCACAGCTGTTCATCAATCAAAATTCAAATAATGAGAGTTAAGGATTACTCTAATCTCTGTGCCATTTTACAACAACCTATTCCTAAAATCAGGCCTACCATCCTCAATCATTGGCAGTATTTTCTAATTGTTTACATTCCATTTAGTGTAGCAGAGAGTGAAGGAGGGAAGGTAAAGTGATTTTTGTACAGTCCAATAGTGAACATCAACTTAGAGAGAAAAAGTGGCATATAACCATGGCTCCAGTTACCCACTCTCTTTGTGAAAAAAAACCCTTGCCAAATAATACTCCAGACAGGCACTTAAATGACCTTATGGATGACAATACTTAGTAGAGAGACGTAAGTTCCAGAGTTGTTTTCATTTTTAGGAAACTAAGACAGGGACCTTACAATAAGCAACCTAGATAAATGTACTTTTGATCCACTATTGTCTAAACATATTCAAACATCTATCATTCACAAGACAATAATGACCTTATTTGGGAAAAATGCATATGTTCTAAATATATCCAAAAACCACATTAAAGCATTTGAAGGATGATTTTTTTTGGGGGGGTGGGGAAGAGAGAAGCATTAAATTGTGAAATATTGCCTAAAATCTGAGGACTGGAACTTTTTAATCTGTTAGGAATGAGAGCATTAAACAGCTATTCTCATTCTTTGAACATTTAATAACAATATGCAGATTTAACATTTGACTACCAAAAGCTCTTTGTGTTCTATGGGATAAAGATGTCATATTAAAATGAATAAGGCTGTGATTAAGTTCCTACATGGAGGTTAAAAAAAACCTATTATGTTCAACATACTGCCAGTATGCTAAATATACTTGGTTTATGGAAAAATATTAAAGTCTTGTTATTTATTTTCTAAATAGGAATATAATCTGGCAATCTAAGAATCACCTCAAAAATGATTGTTCTCTTGAGAAATAAATTCTGATTTGCCTTGAAAGATGTACCTCTTCAGAATAAATTCTATTATTTTTAATTGCCCTAATATAGGCACAATAGTAACATATTAGTAACTATCTTACTGTTATGTGAGTGATAGAATCATTATGTTTTTCTAGTGATTGTTTCCATCAGAGGGATGTGGAGTAGGAGAGGTTGAGAAGAATGAAATTTCAATTGAAAAAAAAGGACATTTAAAATTCAGAGAAGCTTGCAAAGAACCTGTGAAATTCACACACGCAAAGATCATCTTAGGTTAGGTTCCTTTACCTGTGTTTAGTAAAACACATACATAATTTTTATTTGGGGGATCATTTCTGAATGATTTGTTAACTTGCCAAAGTCACAATTCAGAACAGATTTAATCTACGAGTCTATTTATTCATTCAGTTATGATTTATACCCCACCTAATCCCCAAAAGAATTTGAGGTGGTTATGAACTATTACTTAGTAGTTAATATTTATAGGTTTGATAGTACTTTCTATTAGACCACTCTTTTCTAATTAATTACTTATTAGGGTATACATTAGTCTAAATAGCTGTTATATTACTGTGTCATAAACGTGCTTTTAGCAGCATAAATCTAAATCCGGAAGTGGGAGGTCATTGCAGAGAACAGTGCAAGAGCAGCCCAGATGTGCACCAGCAACTCCAGGAGAGCAGATGAGTAATGGATACTTCAAGTCATGTCAGCAACAGAATCTGTGGAAGAACTCTGGAGAAGCGAAGATACCGGATATTGGTGACCTGGGAGGATTTAGGAAGCAGTAAGGAAAAGTGAACTTTGAAAAAAATCTAAGCTATGTGGCATGTTACACCTGAGAGAGAGAGAAAAAAAAAAACAACAGAAATAAAAAGACAGCATTTGAAAATATGAAAGTAAACAGAAGGAGTAACAATGTTTCTAGTACAGGGAAAAGGAAAAAATTGTTTGAACCATCTCAAATTAGGTACGGGAGCCTGAGGAAGACATCTCCTCAGAGACAAAACATAGATAAAGGGAAAGAACGCAGGAGAATTAAAATGCACAGAGTTGTCAGGAACTGGAAAGTCATCTTAGAGGACACAGTGAAAGCAGTACAGGAAATGGCCCTGAGGGGAGAGGAGCACCAATCCTGCAAAGCCTCTGCAATTGCCTTCAATTATAATGGAGGCTGTGTGCACACATTCCCTGAAGAGAGACCCACCCAAAGGTTCTGATTTTCTGCTCACACATTTCTTGGAGAGAGACAAGCTGTCAAAACACCACAAAGAATCATTTTAAGAAATAAATTGAAGCTTTCATCTCTTCAAAGATGTGTGATTAGAAAAATAAATCAATAACTCTTTCAAATTACTACTGTAAAAATAAAAAATACTATTATATACATCCTACTTGCATGTAATGAGACAGGGTCTATAAGACTGAGTTCTTGGTATTTATTTTCATTTCCATCCTGAGCTTGAAGTTTTCAACAGGCTCTTTTGGAAAGGGCAACTGACAGTTTTCTTATTCATTCTAAGAATCTGTGAATGTGTTTTAATGCATAGCAATATGAAAGACTAGGTATATTAAAATGGAATGGTGTATTCACTGTTCTGGTTTAATAATAATGACAATCATTAGTAACTACAGAGAAATCAAATTAATTGGCATATTCATCCCCCAAAGAGTAGGTATCCAAAGTATAAAAACAAATTAGTTCTCAAAACAGCAATTCCCGACACACAAAAAAGGTATATATCATTCGGTCTTTGAAGTCCCATACAAGGGCTTTTCACTAACCTTCCAGTTCGCTGGAGTTCAGGTCCACTATGTCCTCCGTGGGGCTCGGCTTCCCCATGAGCTGCTGTTCCATTTGGTACAGCAGGAATCTTCCTCTTCTCCTGCGGGAAGTTTTTTTGTTTTGTTTTTGTTTTTGAATTTCAGGTGCTAGTTGTAAATAACAAAAACAATTTTTTTTCCCTTGAGGCAATAATATGCAGAGTGGCTAAGAACCCAGGCTCTGTTACTTGTTTTTTATATGACCTCTAGAAAGTTATCTAGCCACCTAAAGCCTAAGTTCCCTCCTCCTTTTACTGGTGATAATAACAGTACCTATCAGTGTGGTTGAGAGAATGAAATAAGGTGATGAACATTAATTCATTCTTTCAACTAATTATTGAGTTCCTAGTGTGTGCCATTCATTTTTATGGGATGCTATAGATGTAAAGGTGAGCAAGAAAAAGCATTATGTTAGTGGAGACAAACAATAAACTTACAATGTCAGGTAGAGATAGAGATACAAAGAAAATAAAGTAAGAAATGGGGACAGAGCGAGACCAGGTTTAAGATAGGTCGAGGTGAAGAGGTGTTAGTGGTGTTATATCCCTGGCCTAGTTCAACTGTTCAATAAGCATTAACTGTTATCATTAGCTATTTTTAAAATATATTTCCCTCTCTGATCCTGGCTCAGATCCTCCTACCCAAGCTTCTTTCCAACACAAAGCGATCCAAAAGACTATTGCAAAAGGAAGCTTCTAATTGAGCCAATGACAAATTAACTGAGGTTATGTAAGTGCTGTTTCCCCATAGGTCTATTCCGCCCACTTTTGTCAGTGACAGAGAGTTTAAAAAATCAGAAAATCGGGCTTCCCTGGTGGCGCAGTGGTTGAGAGTCCGCCTGCTGATGCAGGGGACACGGGTTCGTGCCCCGGTCTGGGAAGATCCCACATGCCGCGGAGCGGCTGGGCTCGTGAGCCATGGCCGCTCAGCCTGCGCGTCTGGAGCCTGTGCTCCGCAACGGGGGAGGCTGCAGCAGTGAGAGGCCCTCTACCGTGCAAAAAAAAAAAAAATCAGAAAATCCTACCTACTGGTGATCTTGGAGCACCCCAATGTGTTCAAAAGTGCTTAAAAGGACAATAAATTTTTTTTTTTTTTTTTGCGGTACACGGGCCTCTCACTGTTGTGGCCTCTCCCGTTGTGGAGCAACAGGCTGCGGACGCGCAGGCTCAGCGGCCATGGCTCACGGGCCCAGCCGCTCCGCGGCATGTGGGATCTTCCCGGACCGGAGCACGAACCCGTGTCCCCTGCATCGGCAGGCGGACTCTCAACCACTGCGCCACCAGGGAAGCCCAAAAGTGCTTTAAAGGACAATAAAAAAATTTTTAATGGTGAAATTAAACTTTTTACTTGACTGCCATTCCAAAATAGTGTAAACATGTAAACATGTTCTTTGTGTTTAGTGTAAACGTGAACAAGTGTGAATTATCAAATGATCTTATTACAATGGGACATTTAGATAAAATGGTACAGATTTAAAACATGACAAAAAATACATTTTGAAACGCACAAAATATAGGAAAGTTCATTGCTTAATATTTTGCAATTTCCTGGGTATATAAATAGATACAATGAATTGAAGTTCAAAGATAAAAGAGAGTATGTCCGTCAACTGGTGAAGGAATGGCCTTTACAGGTAAATTAACTATCATACAACAGTAAAGGGCTGTGATAGTGGCCCTCAGTACTCTCAATACCCAATAATCACCTAGGGAGAGATTTCTTAGCAAGCCTCGGAAGGCAAGTGATATTTGTTCTTCTGGGGAATTATCTCTGACTGCATAAATTAATTCATTGTTTTACAGTGGGAAGAGCTATACACTGATAAGGCAAGTGATAAGCCATGAAAGATATTTGTCATTCTAAAGTAACAATTTCTCAAGGAGTGGTCATCTTCTAGTAAGGCAAAAAGGTTTTTGAAAAAAGAATTGTGTATGTATAGTACCAATGAATATTCCGAGGAAAATACAGGAAATTTTTGTTTGTTTGTTTCTCAGACTTTTTTTTTTTTTTTTGGCCAAGTCGCGCAGCCTGAAGGATCTTAGTTCACCGACCAGGGATCGAACCTGGGCATGGCAGTGAATGTGCCGAGTCCTAACAACTGTACTGCTAGGGAAGTCCCCAGACGTTTTAAGTAAAATCAATAGGTGAGTAGATATTTGACTAGGCAAATTAAACAATTTATTAATTCAGTCAACAAACACTTATTGGGAGGCAATTTGTGTCAGGTTCTAGGCTGCACCACTGTATACCTGGGGACAAATCAGGCCTGTGGAGCTTATGTTCTAATGGGGAAGGCAAACAGTAAACAAGTAAAAATGTAAGTAAATTAATTCTATAGTGTGTTAAAAAGATTAAAAACCAGGGAGAGTTTGGGATTAAAATATATACACTACTATATATAAAATGGATAACCAACAAGGACCCACTGTATAGCACAGGGAACTATACTCAATATCTTGTAATAACCTATAATGGAAAAGAATCTAAAAAAGAATATATATATATATGTGTGTGTGTGTGTGTGTATATATATAAATAACTGAATCACTTTGTTATACATCTGAAACTAACACAAGTTTGAAATCAACTATATTTCAATAAAAATTAAAAATAGGGCTTCCCTGGTGGTGCAGTGGTTAAGAATCCGCCTGCCAATGCAGGGGACACAGTTTGGAGCTCTGGTCCTGGAAGATCCCATATGCCGCGGAGCAACTAAGCCCGTGAGCCACAACTATTGAGCCTGCGCTCTAGAGCCCGCGAACCACAACTACTGAAGCCCGCGTGCCTAGAGCCCGTGCTCCGCAACAAGAGAAGCCACCGCAATGTGAAGCCTGTGCACTGCAACGAAGAGTAGCCCCCACTCGCCGCAACAAGAGAAAGCCTGAGTGCAGCAACAAAGACCCAACGCAGCCAAAAATAAATAAAACATAAATAAATTTTTTAAAAAGATGTCTTAAAAAATTTCTTTTAATAAATAAGTAAATAAATAAATAAAATTTGTTTCCAAGTTTCTTCTGATATCGCCAACGTGAATTATTAGAAAGAAACGTTGAACAGATCTGCTTCTTCCTTTTGGGGATTGAGAGAGGTTTGGTGGATTTAATAAGATCCTTGAGATGTCCATATTCATGTAGCATTATGTACATGCCAGATTCTAGAGAGAGATATGATATCAAATGGTTTTTTTCAAATGCAGAATATATAATAAAGAAAAAATAAAGAAATAAAAACTATGGAAAAGTAAAAATTTAGAGCAGACTAAGGCGGGGGTGTGAGGTATAGGGAGGAGGAACTGGGAATTACAAATGGAGTGTCATTTGAGAAAAACTTGAGGGAGTCAAGAGAATTAGCCATAGAATAACTGGGGAACAGCCAGGCAAAGAACAGCCAGTGGGATAGACTTAAGGCAGGAGTGTGGCTGCAGGGTTTGAAGAACAAGGAGGCGGGAGGCCAAGGAGAGGAGTGAGCAAGAAAGAGACAGGAGACGACTGAGAGGTGAAGGGAAGCCAGACTCTATAGGTTTAGTAGAACATGGTAAGTATTTGGCTTTTATTCTCAATGAAATGAGGCGCTTTTGCAGGATTTTAAGGAAAGGAGTAGCATGACCTAACACTCTGGCTGCTGCGTTGAGAACAGATTCTAGGGGCCAAGGGTAGAAACAAGGAGACTGGTTAGGAGGCTATTTCAGTAATCCAGGAGAAAGATGGTGGTAGCTTGAACTAGGGGGGTGGCAGTGGCAACAGCGAGAAATCGTATAATTCTGGATAAATATTGAAGGCAATGCCAAGAGTATTTCCTGGCAGAATTGAAGTCAGGTATAAGAGAGAAGAATAAAAGTTTCTGTTTTGGTCAATTGTAAGTATGGAGTTAACACTTATTGAGATGGGAAGGTACAGATGGAACAGATTTTGAGAAAAGATCAGAGTTTCTTATATTCTTCAGGAAACATTATATTGCCTTTTATAATATAAATGCAAAGATGTATATAGGTACAGAAATAATGCAATCTATAATTCAGTTCCAACTTTGGCATGTTGAATTTTAGATATCTAAAAGACACCCAAGTAGAGACACAAGATAGGCATTTGGATAAGTAACTTGCAAGTGCAAGGTGAAAAATAAATTTGGGAGAGGATTTAAAGCTATAAGATTGGATGATATTACCAAGAGAATGAGTGTAGAGGAGAGAAGACCACTAAGGACTGAGCCCTGCATCACTTCAATATAAAGAAATCAGAGAGAAGAGGGGCAACCAGCAAATGAAACTGAGGAGTCACCAGTGAGGTATAAAGAAAACCAAGAGTGTGGGGTTTCAGGAGTCAAAGAAAAGAAAATATATCAAGGAAAAGGGAGTCATCAATTCTGTCAAAGGCTGCTGATTGATAGGCTAAATAAAATATAGACTGAAAATTGACCTTGGAATTTAGCATTGTGAAGGTCTTTGGCGACCTTCATGTAAGTAAATTTTAGTAAAGTGATGGGGGCAAATGCCCTATGGAGGTAGGTTCAAGAGAGAATTGAAGGATAAAAAAGAATGAAATCTTGCCATTTGCAACAACATGCACGGACCTAGAGGATATTACGGTAAGTGAAATAAGTCACACAAAGACAAATCCTCATACAATCCCATTGATATGTGGAATCTAGAAAACAAAGCAAACAAACAAACAAAACAAAAACAGGCATAGACACAGAGAACAATGGGTGGTTGCCAGAGGGGAGGAGGTGTGGGGATGGGTGAAATAGGTGAAGGGAATTAAGAGGTACAAACTTCTAGTTAGAAAGTAAATAGGTCATGGGGATGTATTACACAGCATAAGAATGTTGTCAATAACACTGTAATAATTTTATATGGGGACAGATAGTTATTAGACTTACTGTGGTGATCACTTCGTAATATATTTAAATATCGAATCACTATGTTGTATGCCTGAAACTAACGTAATATTGTACTTCAACTATATTTCAATTAAAAAATGAGAGAATTGGAGGAGAGGAATTGGAGGCAGATAGTACAGAGAACTTTTCTGTTGCATTGGGTTATAGAAGGGAACAAAGAAATGGAAGAGTAGCTGGCAGTGATAGTGGCATTGAGAATTCTTTTTTTTAAGATTCACAAATTAACAATGTTGTTTGCTAATAAAAATGATATAATACAGAAGAAAAGACCTGATGATATAGGGGAGAAAGAGGAGGATTGGGGAGTAATGTTTTTGAGTAGGTGTGAAGAGATGGGATCTACTGCACAGATAGAAGGCTGACTTTGGATAATTCATCAATAGTAATATATGGGAAGGCAGAGAATGTAGGTGCTGGCAGTAGACAAATATGGTTTGGGGAACCTACAGAAGTTCTCTTTTGATTATTTTAATTTTCTTAGGGAAGTAGGAAGCAAGTCAACATCTGAAAGTCAGAAAGCATGTGCTGAAGGTTTGAGGAGAGAAAACAGGTGTGAGATAATAATGTAGAGAATGGATTGAACTTGGGAAGTAGAGTATAATGAACTTGTGATACAAAGGGCCTACCTGAGGTATGTGGTCATGAATTATATGAGATTAGTCAATGTAGTTGTATGTTTTCCTTCAGCCACTCTCAGCTGCATCAATGGAGGTATAGACCAAAGAAATGAACTCACACAGTGTTGTGGTTTTGACAAGCAAGTAAATGGCATGAGAGAAAAGCAAGGAAGTTGAGGGTATACACAAGGGAGTGATTATAATGACTGGCACAATGTTCTAACAGTATTTTCAAGGGTATCCCTTGAGGTGACTGTTTATTCTTCTCTTAACTGCAAGTAAAAAGTATTTAAAAATACTGTGATTCGCACATTCTGGAAGAATAAAAACCATGGAGGTTATCCCATGGAGGAAAATATTATTTGAATGAATAGAAGTCAGAGTGCTTAATTTATTTCAATTCATTTTAATCAAAGAAAACATAGTTTCATAGTATCTATTATTCAATTCCAACATACATTTAAAAAATACTAATGTAAAGAAACACAGAGTGTATCTAATTCAAACTCATTATATAAAATTGTGTTGTCTAGCATTATAGTAACTAACTACACATGGCTATTTAAATTTAAGTTAATTAAAATTAAAAATTCAGTTCCTCAGTTGCAGTAGCCAAATTTCTAGTGCTCAGGAGTGGCTTGGCTTATTAGATAGCATAGATATAGAACATTTCTATCATTGCAGAAAGTTCTGTTGGACACACTGATATAGAACACCAGTACAGAAAGGTTATGGCATCTGTTTAAGATCATACAAATAGATAATAGCAGAACCCAGGTGCCTTGATTCTTAATTCAATGTTCTTTCTACTACTGCCTCTCAATACCCAGAATCCAACAATTAATCCTGGTTTTAAAGTCTCATAAAATTAATTTTGAAAATACAAAGCTCCCATGCCTCCACTTGCCTCAGAAACATCATTTCTCAAAGGGAAGGTGCTTCAAAAATGCTTGACTTTAGGGCTTCCGTAGTGGTGCAGTGGTAAAGAATCTGCCTGCCAATGCAGGGGACAGGGGTTCAAGCCCTGGTCCAGGAAGATCCCACATGCCGCGGAGCGACTAAGCCCATGCGCCACAACTACTGAGCCTGTGAGCCACAACTACTGAGCCCATGTGCCACAACTACTGAAGTCCACGTGTCTAGAGCCCATGCTCTGCAACAAGAGAAGCCACTGCAATGAGAAGCCAGCGCACCGCAACGAAGAGTAGCCCCTGCTTGCCGCAACTAGAGAAAGCCCGCACGCAGCAATGAAGACCCAACGCAGCCAAAAATAAAATAAATTTTTAAAAAAATGCTTGACTTTAGTTTTAATGTTTGAAAAGCAAATTGGTGTTAACAAGTGAATTTTAAGGTCTCATATTCAACATATTAGTATTTTCACTAAATTTTTCCAAATAACATCAATTAAAGAGATTCTTTCTTATTACTTCAAGAAGCATTATACTGCCTTTGCTAATACTGTAAGTGCAAAGGTGTATGCAAGTACAAAAATAAGACCATTTAAACCGTTAAAATTACTCTTTAAGCAACTTACTTTATTTTAGTAGTAGATCACCTGAAATGGTTAAGTAGTACACCTGCTCATTTACCCACCTCTGGCTAACCAGAAAAGCTTCTATGTCTAGAGCTGGGTCAATTAGGCCATCTGTTGCTTCAACTAAGGCAGCACAGTCAACTACTAAGGCAGCTGAACTCCACAGGGACAAGAGCCAAAGGCAAGGCTTGGGTAGATGACAGCAGAGAGAGTTGGAGGAGGCAGATTCAACAGGAATAGAGATGGCAATATGAGTGGGCTTAAGACATTTGGCCACCACTCTCAACAAAGACATGCCTGCAATAAGAATCTCACCCCAAACAACAGCAATGGTCTTTATTTCTATCTTTCTGCATTGTATAACAAGTAAAATGCACATTCGATTTTTATAGGGAGAATTTTTACAATTTTCACACCATATGCCCACACAAAAGTAATAGAAACAAAAGAATTATTTAAAAAAATTCTTCAAATCATAAACGTGATTAGCAGAAACAGGGAGTTTTCCATGCAATATGACTAAACCATGCCTTTGAATTTTCCTAACACTTGCCAATTTCAAAGTGATGTATCAGAATATGGAAAGACGGTAATGAGCTTTTTCTCAAGCATATTTTCTATTTTTATTAAAATTTCAATTTTCCTCCAGTATAGTATGTGTTAAGGTGGGTCTAAAATCTTTCTAGGCATATGAGACTGTCATTTAGTAGAATATCATCAATACACCAAATCTGTGTTGAATAGGAAGAAGGAAGATCTTACAACTTCATATCCCTGCCTTTTTAGAGATTTATTAGGTTCTGGTACCAATTCAAATGTGGTGGGAAATTTAACTCATTTCTGACACTATTTACCCAGAGATAGCATCAGTTTCCACAGGTAGAGGGCTCAGTCCTGCAAGACTGCCCACCAATCAGACCCCATTTCAGGTTGTTGCTGGTGCTTCTGATCAACTGGCTATAAATCTGAGGGTTCCCATGAATCCCTTCTCAGGTTCAACTAATTTGCTAGAGTGGCTCATAGAAGTCAGAGAAACATTTTATTTACTTGATCACCAGTTTTATTATAAAAGGATATAACTCAGGAACAGCCAGATGGAAGAGATGCATAGGACAAGGCATGGGGAAAGGTCAAGGAACTTCCATACCCTCTCCAGGCACACCAATCTTCCCAATCTCTATGTGTTCACCAACCCCGAAGCCCCCTGAACACTGTCCCTTTGGGGTTTTGTGGAGGATTCATTACACAGACATGATCGATTAAACCAATGGCCATTGGTGATTGAACTCAAACTCTAGCCCCTCTCACCTCCCTGGAGGTAACTTCCAGGGAGTAACCTCATTAACATAACAAAAGACATCTTTGTTGCTTTCATCACTTAGAAAATTCCAAGCATTTCAGGAGCTCTCTGCCAGAAATAGGGACAAAGACCAGATACATGTTTCATATTATAAATCACAGTATCACAGAAGTTATCATTTAAAGCATTTGAATCTTTGGATTGGTTATACTATTTTAGTACATATATTAAAAACACAACAAAATGATGGTAGTCTTAAGAGTATTTTCGTATATACATACCTGGGAAGGAACATTTTTGGGAGGCTCTATTCGAATGCTTGGATCCCATTCTCCAGGAGGGAGAACAGTAACCTGATCCAGAAATTCATCAATTCCTGATACCAAGTCGTTACGATCTTTAGCTTTGTAAGCAACATCATGAAATACCTAAAGAAGGAAAATAATCATTTATAGATAAAAAACAATTATAAAATCTTAATGTGTTCTTTGTTTTCATCTCCCAGTTATCTCACATGTGATTATAACAATTTGAATAAGAAGCTCTAACTAAAGAAGTTTTTAGTGTAAAATATTATAGCTTAGTTTATCCTATGATCGCACACACTTATTTTTTCTTAGAATGCTAGGTGAATGTTGAAATTTCTGGTGGCAAGAGTAAGAAAAGGGAAAGGAGGGGCTTCCCTGGTGGCGCAGTGGTTGAGAGTCCGCCTGCCGATGCAGGGGACACGGGTTCATGCCCCGGTCCGGGAAGATCCCACATGCCGCGGAGCAGCTGGGCCCGTGAGCCATGGCTGCTGAGCCTGCGCGTCCGGAGCCTGTGCTCCGCAATGGGAGAGGCCACAACAGTGAGAGGCCTGCGTACCGTAAAAAAAAAAAAAAAAAGAGAGAGAAGGGAAAGGAGGATAGACAGAAGCTCATTAAACTAGAATGGATGATTCAAGTTTGGCAAACATTGTTTAAATATGTGTAAATCAAACTTCCTGAAAAAAGCCCTTGCTTTAAAATAGAGATAAAAATTTATAGAACATATTAGAAATTTTAACAACATTTATACCGTGGCATAAACTAATGCTAACCATTGAATAAATGATGGACTAATCAATAAATGATTATAAGCCAAGTAATTATATAAAAGTGAAATTGGATCTTTACCCACATCCCACACAAAAAGCAATTCTAGGTATTAAAAACTTAAATATGAGAGTTAAAGTATTAAACTCATTGGACAGAATATAGAAGGGTATATTTATTACCTCAGGGTAAGCAATAACACAAACCTCAAAGATTTAGTGTCAAAACAAAGCACATAATTTTTGCTGTTCTTCAAGAGAGAGAAAAAAAAAAAGAGGTGTTCAATAATGTCAAATGCCAGTAAGAGATCAAGTGACATAAGTACTGAACACAGGATAGTATATTTCGTAAATGGTGACCTTACAGAAAGCAGTTTCAGTAGAGTGGTGGTGACAAAAATCATACTGTAACACACTGAGATAAATGAAGTTATGATATTCAGGACCAAGTAGAGATCAGTCTTTCAAAACTGTTGAGATTCAGATTCATTCAACATTTCAGTGGTACATGCTATGTTAAGGAGTAAGAAATTTTAAGGATGGGAAAAACCTGGACTTTTATTTCATATGTATTTCTTAAGTAGCTACTATATGTTGGGCATGTTTGCTAATTGAACAGAACAAGTCAGTGTTGACTTAAGAGCTAGGTGATAGAGAAAATTGTTGGTGCAAAAATCCAAAACAAGAAAAAGAAAAATAATCCCTTGATTTTGCTTTGGCCTTTGTTTTTATAAAACTATGTTATTTATGTTAATATACAATGACTTTACTATTATTTTAAAATAAGTTCACAAATATACATTTTAAAATTCTCAGTTTTCAGTTCTCTTATGATAAATATCAGCATACTTATCTATATAAACAAAAGCTCTTTGGAATGCTTAATAATTTTTAAGACTATATAAAAGGATTAATAAATTGGTAGTAGCACCAATAAACAAAATCATATGATTTCTTTCTAGTAATGCTCAACAGGAAGGAAGAAAATAGATTACACTGACTCAAGATAAGGTGTTGCTAGGATGACTAGAACATTCAGTCATTAATTCGTTTAAACAAAAATTTACTGAACCCTGACTGAGGGCCAGACACTACCTTAAGTTTGAAGATACAAAAGGAAAAGACAGTCTACCTACAAGAAGTTCCTGGTACAGACAGGAAAAGAACAAACAGAGCTTAGTCAACAAATATTTATTTGAGCACCTGACAAAATCAGGGAACAAAAATGAATATTAAATGGTAACTGCTCTCATGGAATTTACAGCTTAATAGGGCAATACAATTCACCATTTTCTTAACTAAAGTAAACTGTAAGAATCAACTTTTTTTTTTTTTTTTTTTTTTGCGGTACTTGGGCCTCTCACTGTTGTGGCCTCTCCCGTTGCAGAGCACAGGCTCTGGACGCGCAGGCTCAGCGGCCATGGCTCACGGGTCCAGCCGCTCCACGGCATGTGGGATCTTCCCAGACCGGGGCACGAACCCATGTCCCCTGCATCAGCAGGCGGACTCTCAACCACTGTGCCACCAGGGAAGCCCAGAATCAACATATTGAATTTTATTCTTAATGAGTATAATTGTTCAATGTATTTCAAAGCAGTTATATAAGCAGAACAATTTCTCCACCTGGGCTTTGAACAATAAAAACTTTTTTTCTCTTTTAAGAGTATTTAAACATTTTTTTTAATATTCAATGAATGTACTATCATAATTTAATTTAAATGTCCTATTATAATTAACAGCTCTCATTTTTGGAGTAACTTTCTGGCTGAGTTTCTGCTTCTCTATCCCACTGCTCACAGAGAGTTAAACAAATTGCCCCAAAGCTAAGCTCTAAACTTTCAAGTCTAAAGGATTCATGTTTGAACCTTCATTCAAGAGCTGATGCTTGTTCTCAAATTAGGTAGTTCTCATTTACCAAGGAAATAGATGGAAGTCCTTTCTCTGCTCTCATTCTAAATCTAAAATTTTAAAACCATGCATGTTTCTCTGTTGTTCTATGTCTACTTGATTAGTCAATAACTTTGGAATTGACTCTTTTCTTTCCAGAAAATCTTGACTCCTAATTGGGGAAAGGAAGTGTTAGGAAGAGAGATAACTTGAGTATTTATGCACAATATGCTCCTCTCACCACATAAGATGTCCCATGCCCCAGAGATATCTCAATGTAATATCTTAATGTCTTAGATGTGGAAACATAATATACCATGAAACATATGTGCATGAAAGTGACAGTAGTTAAATTATGACACAGTGTCATTTATTTTTCAATACTGTAAAAATTGCAAAATATTAATCAATATGGAAACACTAAAAGTAAAGATACTGTCAGTGCCTTCTCATAGAGAGTTCTACTAGAACAGGTTTGTGGAACTCATGAAGCCCTTTTGTCACTCTCCTGTCTTCTCCCAGATTTCCTCAACAGAATATGTTACTCTTTATAGTAGGCTAAGTAGTGTCTTCTCAAAATATGTGTCCACCTGAACTTCAGAAAGTGATCTTATTTGGAATAAGGGTCTTCGCAGATGTAATTAAGGATCTCAAGATGAGATCATCCTGGATTAGGGTGGGCCCTACATCTAATGACATGTGTCCTTATAAGAAACATAAAGAGACAGAAAAGGAGAAGACACACAGAAACACAGGGGAGAAGGCCATGTGAAGACAAAGGCAGAGACTGGAATTTTGCTGCTACAAGCCATGGCATGACAGGAGCCACCAGAAGCTGGAGAGACAGGGCAAGACTTTCCCCTAGAGGCTCCAGAGAGAAGGTAGCCCTGCTGACATTTTGACTTCAGACTTCTGGCCTCCCAAAGTATGAAAAAATAAATTACTTTTGTTTTAATTACCCAGTTTGTGGTAATTTTTTATGCATAGGAAACTGATACACTCATTAAGTTGGTTCTTTCTGAAACAGATGAAAAAAATGTTTTTCTTCTAGCTTTTGGTTTCCTATGTGTAAATATCAATAACTAATTCATATAAAACAGTAAACATAATTTGAACAGATATAATAGAAGAATTAATATTGAACCCCAAACACAAGTTCAAATTTTCAGATTTCATAAAACTAGGAAAAGTTATATGTAATACTAATTAGCTCTTTTCAAAGATTTCAAGTATCAGAAGCCATGTATTTCAATAAATACATTATTAAATTATTTGGATGATATTCTAGAAATGTATAATCTCTTTGTTATTTACTACTGACTTTTGAATTTATGTCCCGTCTGTGATTTTTGCATATGCTCTTCTTTTACAATAAAAACAATAAAATAATAAAAACAGATTTTCATAACATGTTGTAGAATCCAAGAAACCAGTTATATGATACTACTTTTTATGTTTATTTTTATGATCTTACATTTCTGAGACGTATATCTCTTTGAGAAGCTGATGAAAGCTTTTTCCAGTCCAAGAAAACTACACACAAATTTTTGTACATAGAAAAATTTGTGGGCTGTATCAGCGATCACAGGCCTCTTGAAATCTTCAGCTCCTCTAATGGTTAAAAGACTCCCAGGTTAAAAACATCTACATTTAGGCAATTATAAAGAGAGTTGATAGACGTTGCATGGCTTTTGGTGTCATGTATACTATTCAGATAAACTGACATTGTATTTGGTTTTTTTTGAGACCTTAAAAGTATTTTGCCCCAAACAAGACCTGCAGTGATATTTACAATGGTGATCACTTTGGCAACACATATGCTACAAGGGGAATATTAATAAATACATTCTAAATGTCACTAAATAACAAATTTTCTTCAGAGTATGAGGTTTTAAAATGTTCATGTGTGTGAATTTATTACCCCTTTTC
Organism: Pseudorca crassidens; assembly: GCF_039906515.1. Classification (NCBI taxonomy): domain Eukaryota; kingdom Metazoa; phylum Chordata; class Mammalia; order Artiodactyla; family Delphinidae; genus Pseudorca; species Pseudorca crassidens. The sequence goes on from NC_090301.1 coordinate 69,667,097, forward strand.
AACAAATTTTTCCAAAGGAAATTTTATAGTACAAGCATTTAAAAGAAGGGGAATTCAATACAGAGAAATCTGATTCACAGAAAACTGTCATGAATACAGAACTCCAAAAGTTAGGTGTACCTAGTAAAGGGAAATGTTCCCAATGAACTTGAATAAATACCTCATCTGTCATTAGGGTTGCAATTGATCTGCCAATCTCATGGTACTGTTGCCCCTTTCCCAGGGGTCCCAGAAGAATGAACAAAAATCTGTAATTAAGAAGAAAAAAACACAAATGTTTCAAGGTAGAAATAAAAAATAATTTTAGTAGTACAGAATCACTCATCTCAAAGGAATTACTGAAGATAGGGATTTCGATGTAAAATAGTTCCATATTTTTCCACAGGTTATTATTACAGGTTTTCAAATATTTTATGATGTTTCAAAATGACTCATGCTTGAGATCCTTGAGCAATTGGAATCGTGGCTACTTTGCTCTGTTTCCTTCATTTAGTTACCTATCGTGCCCACACAGTTGTTAGTGTGAATTTTTAGGATTCTATAATCCTTAGAGGAGAAAGTTGAGAAAAGTAAAATCTGATTAAACCTTTCTGAATTGTAAGAAAGAGAACTCACTGATATGTAAATTGTAGAATTAGTTAGAAGGGGGAAAAGGTAATACAGTAGTATAAACAATGAAAGAACATAGGGTCAAAAAACCAGTAGGTGTACGTAAATTTACATTAAATAGAAAAAATGATTGCCGGGAATCAAAGATCAGTTAGGATAAAAAAAAAAAACTATTAATTCCAATGCTGCAGGAATAAAAGTAGCAGCTGAACTGTGACATCCCATCTCAATTAGGTTGAAAGTCTAGCAAATACATCATCACAACTGGAGCTTTTGAAGAAATCAACATGTGTTTTAACTTTGGAGGACCAGTAATTGTCTTATCTCTGAAAAGGTCAATGCTACAGGGAAATTGTGAGAATTTTAAGATGACCTATATTCTGTAATATAACTCTACAGTATTCATTTGTTAAATGGTTCTTGCTCTTGAACGTGAAGACTAATGGCTTTTTAAAGTGTGCTAAAATAGGTACTACAATTCTACCTTTCATTTAGTTATAAACTTTAGAGATTGTACATGTTTTTACATGATGCATATATTACACAGTCTTAGAGGATGTGACATTAACTTTTTGTGTCAGATGTTACTGAATCCAAGTCAACTTCTGCTATACAGAAATGTCTACTATACATTTAAAACAGGAATAATTTAGTGTGGTGGCAGATGCTTTATCAAGTATAGTACTTTCAAGAAACTTCCTAACCTATGTACATCCTGCTACTTTTCAGGTTTCTATTCCATGGGCTATTTATAAAGTCCTAAAATTATTTTCTGACATTTTTACTAGGTGCTACTGTTATATACACGGTGTGCCCTTTTGTCCTCCTAAGAAAGGATAATTAGGAACCTTGAATGGCTTTCTTTATTTTATTTGTCTAACTAATCTTCTTCTATTTTTCACCTTTCCAAACTGGTCTAGTCTTTTAAATCTCTCCTCATACAGTGACTCTACTGTGCCCCTAATTTTTCCTCCATTGTTCTGTAGACACATTTTGCTATGTCAGTATGAAATGAGGTCACCTAAACCTTTACGGTTTTCAAAGTGAGGGTATATAACCCCATTACGGCTTTTCTCTACTCCTGGGAATTTTCCTTTTCTTTCCTTTGAAACACAAGAGCTATCATTGTCATAAATATCCATCATTTACTCAGAGTTCATCGGATACCTTCCTAAGTGGTAGAACAAGAATGCACTGCTTGGAAGATGAAAAAGAATTTTAATCTACTAAAGTAATACCTCTATGGTTAGTAAGTTTCACATCTTAAATCTGAATCCCAAATTCCCAGAAACTCTGAATAGATTACAGGGTGTAAATAGAAAAATGCAGCCTTGATCATACAGTCAGAGGCCACCTTAATGCGCCCAGTTCATCCTTCCCCTTTTTTAATAAAAGTTGGTATGTATCAGAAGTCTCAGTAGCCCTCCAACAGGATGAACAGACACTCCTCTCTATAACCTGAATTGGTAACTAGCTACCTGCCTCAAATCTGTTCTTCCACAGATTCAGGAAGAGGCACTCAAACACTGAATCCCCTTCCAGTCAGCTGAGCTCTAATAAAATGAGGCCTCTCCTGACTAAACTATTCCATATTTTTGGAATATCTTAACCACAATCAAAACACAGAGTGATGTAAACTGCTATGTTTTAAGGCCAAAGGTCCACAGAAGAAACATTCTACAAACCCAGTTGCCACAGCACTGAACTTTTCATCAATTTAACTTGGCTAAGGCATTCAGTGTTTGGACGAGGAGGCATATTAACAGCATCTGAAATAATTATAGCATCAAACAAAGGGCAGCAGTCACGTAGGAAATGGGGCCCTACATAGATATGTTTTGCTATAGGAACAGGATCAGAGTAAAAGGCTGTCTATATACAGGAAGCGCATTTGATGGAGGGAGAAGGAAAGAAAACAAGGTCCCCTGGAGGAATTGCTAGGAACCTAATGTTCTGTAGACAATATTCTTTTTTCAATTTGCCCATGGACAGTCTTATCTCTATAACATAGAGATAAAGAATAAACAACAAAATTCAGTTTGTATTGTGGTAAAGTTGTTAGTTTTTATGTACAGCTGAATGAAAAACAAGTTCAGGTAATCAAATTAAATTTGTACTTTTGATTCAGATTCAACCACAGTACCATGATGCTACTACCAATGATTCTTAAGACTCTATGTATGTGAAGTATACTGTGCCTAAGATTGAATCTTATAGTACATTAGATACAGCAGGTAGTATCCTAATGACGGCACTTACATGTACTCTGAGGGCCTACTCAGTCAAGCATAAGGCAGGCCTTGAAAACTTTGATCTTTTTAAGTACGATCACACTCATATACAGGATCCCACAGTCTAATGCAATCTTTGAGAAAAGCCTAATACTTTATCACTTTTCACCAAAATTGTAAGAAAGGATTTATATGGTGATATAGACCAGGGTAGGAGCATGCCTAAAAGAAAACACAGAAATTTGAGAGGAAGGAGGAAAGGACTGAATAATTTTTAAAGCACTTTTTGCCCTCCTCCACAAACAAGAAGAAACAATAGTTTTGTCGATTACACTTTAGTTTCTAGAAAAAACTCTCAGAGGAAACTATATTTACACCTTTTTTCCCACAAATAAATGGCTTAAGAAAAGTGCAAAAGATGCTCTTATACTTTGTACCTGGTTGGGATTGGGACTTCAGCCAGTCCTTGAAGCAGTACAGCTGGAGACAACCTGACAAACGCAACTACAGTTCGATCCAAAAACTCCAATTCCCCAACTAAGATGTTTGAAGCTTCAGCACCTGGAGGAATCTTCTTCATAAAATGCAGATCAACCTGAGATCATCACAAAGTAAAAAAAGGTAAATCAAAATTGGAAAAATTTGTTAAATCATAACCTAGCACAGTATTTCACACATGGTAACCCATCAATAAATATAGTTTAAATAAATATTGCTTATATAAATATAGTTTAAATAAATTTAAAAATAGTTAAACATCTTACTTGCCCTTAAAAAAAAAACTTTTTTCTTTTACCTTGTATTTTTCTAATTTGTCATTAATACGTTGAATACTCCAGTTTCTCTATTCAATATTTTGAAAAGATTCTTTTTCAGCATCAGTAATTTTGAAATTTTCAGGGAGAAAGGAGTATGTGTTCAATTAAATGAATATACTTTAATCTTAATTTAACTAGCATTTGTCAATAGATTTAAATATTTGCATAGTACATTATCTTAATTTTGTGCACAATACATTTCAATGAATTAATATTCAAAATATGCCTATTTCAAAAGAAATATAATCATGATTCTCCTTATAGTATAAATTATATGACTTTAGTCTTCAACTTTATCTTCATTGTTCTATATCCTTCACATTCTCTACTTGGCTTGATCAATCTTCAATTTTAATTTCTCATCAGAGAATTTAGATATGGCAGAGCAAAGGAAACAAGAATAAAAATATTAACATTTGGAGCTGCTGAAGAGCCATTGTTGAATTTCTGATATGAAATGTCTGTGACTGAAATGAATGCACACAAAACAAAAGTATCATTAACAAAAAAGAAATGCTTGGAGTAAAGGGTGAAGTCTGAAAATGAATGTAAAATATTCTTAAGCATAAATATCAATTTTCATACAGAGAGCCTCAGTGAAAACCAAGCAGTGATTTTAAAGTCAATTTTACAAGGCCTATTTCTTGTTTCTAATTCATTTGAGTTGCTTTTAATGGAAACCTGTTTGCAGGGAGAATAATAGTTTAACTGCTGTAATAATTGTTTTTATGCTCTCATATTAATGAAATGGGGACCAAAGATCAAAGTGGGAAGAGGAGAGACAGAGACAGAGAGAAGGAAACGAAGGAGAAGGAGAAAGAAGGAGAGAGAGGGGGCTGAGGGGACGAGGAGGAAGTGGAGGGGAAGGGAGAGGAAAATTAACAGGAGGAAGAAGAGGAGAGAGGGAGAGAGAGAAGAGCTCTGGCAAATACCATGAGGCCAACAAGACCTTTTTTTCGGTCAGATATTTCTTCTGCAAATTTAATGATTTGAGAATATTTTTTCCCAGCAGTTTAAAATGAAAGAAAAATTAAAACTTTTAGGAGGAATACCTTAGGATGTCCATAGCCAGACTTTAGTGACTACATTAAATTTGTTGTTTTCTGAAATCAAGACCACAGCACAGCTATTTAGAAGGTTTATAACTACTTAATTTTCTGTAAGATAAGGGAGCCACAAAACATGAAACCCATTATATGAAGTATACATTTTATCAAAAGGATTAAATATAAAAATAATCCACAGTACTTCACTAAAAATATCAAATAGAAGCAATGTTCTATTTAAAGAAAAAGATTATAAATTCCAAAGTTTTTAACCTAAAAATTTGCTTCCAAATACAAATTTGTAAGCTCGTAATACCTATACACTATTAGCCCTGTGAGAAAAACATAATAAAGACTTACGGAGATAAGTCTCTCAGAGCCTAAAAAAGTAAACTATTAAGTTTTCCCCCCCAATAGAAATAACAATTATGCAATGTTAATACACTGGAACAAAATTTAAAATGAGAAAATAGCTTATTAAGAAAATATATAATTGATAATCAGTGTGAGTCATATTGGTAACACTTGTCATAACTCTAATGAGAAGTTTCAGTTCAACCTGGAAAACTTTCTGTGAATTCATTTATTTCTTGACAAATGCCATAGCCTTAACTATTAGCGTCTGTACCTCAGGCAGGTGGCAATTATACACATGACTGCTTTAAGATTCAATTTAATTAAATCAAGGAGTACCAGTATGCTAAAATAGCTTAATTTTATAAAAGAAAATACATGGTCCTTACATATTATTTTTTGCATTATACAATACCTAATATATCATTGATTGATATCTGTTACTGAAAAAATGCATTAAATATACTGAATTTAATTTCAGGATTAGCAAATTTACCTTGATTTAAAATGTAATAAATTATAGTTAAATAATATATATCTAGAGTAGTCATTATATTATACTCATTACATTATATTATTCTTGGAGTAGTCATATATTTGGGGGTAATAGATTATATAACATATTATCTAATTATATTATTATATTATACAATTATATATTATATTATTCCTGGGATAGCCCTGTATATTTGTATTTGTGTTAACATACGATTCATAAAGAACCTTATTTGGCAACCTAACTTTTAATATAACAAAAGATCACATTTAAGGACCACAGTTTAACCTTTTATAAAACTACAAATATCAAAAACAGCTCTGAGGAATTAGGTTGACCTACAGCCTTAAGACAGTCTTCAGGTGGACTCAAATATGGAATAAACATAAGGAAATTTTTCTGGTCCTCTGAACAGAATCTTGAAGAAATCAAGCTATACTCTTATGGATCTGGATTTATACTCATGCTTCTGGGGTCTCCAGACCTTTATGCTAGAAGGAAAAGATGCTTTATTCTGGTTATTTGATACTTAAGTTGTGGATGAGAAACAATTATATCTCTAGGGAACAAGTTTAGACAGAAGATCATGGTGGAACTGCAAGTGTCTGGACAAGCTACACAGTGAGATGTGAAAGAAATACAGATGGGTCTTTAGGGAGAAAGCTTAAGTCTTAAGCTCATTATAGAAAGTACAAGAAAAGTAATAGAAATTCCTTGGGGAGAAATGGTCTTGTGACACTAACCAACCAGTGATCTTGAGCAGCTCTCTTAATCTGGGATTCAGCTTTCTCACTTTCTAAATGAGATTTCTAAGGTTTCCTACAATGCTAGGATTTAATAATGCAACTCTTCACATTTCACATACTAAAGATTGATGCAGAAGAGAGTTCTTTCTACACAGAAAATAATGTGGAAGTTTCTTTAAGTCATTTGAAATAAAAGGAATTGTCAACATTTGGGAAATAATAAAATAGCCATCTTCTACCTGTCAGTTTAAAAACATAACACATCTGCTTTTCAAAAGCATTATAGGAATCAAAAAACCTGACAGTTCAGATCATGTTTTCAAACACTCCTTAAACGAATAAGTTTGATGGGCCTAACCACTGGAAGGGTTAAAAATATATAGTTTGAATGTAGACAGAACATAGGATCAAGTCACATGAAATGAAAAAGGACTTCTTTCCCTTAACATCTCAAAATTCTACTGGGGTTTGGAATCTACATAGTAAAACTTAAAATATTTAAATAAACAAAGTAATCTGTAGACTAACTGATAGATTCACTTTGATAAATTTACTACCAAACTGAAATCATTAGGCTCAAAAACCTTAACTCATGTACCTGCAAAATCTGGCACTAAAATTTGTTTCCATAATGATGCATTACATTAGCTCTTTTCAAGTCCTACTACTCTGTCCTTCCAGGTTATAAGGTAAGAAGTATTACTTTGTTTTTCAAAAAAAAACCCCAAAAAGTCCAGAGTTGAAGGCTTAAATTATATTGAACCTCATAGGATTCACTCAACATGTACATCCCAAACACTGTTCAAGGCACTGGAGATCCAGTGGGGGCCAAAACATATTAAATTCTGGTCTAGTGTTTACTTCTGACACTGCTGTTCCCACTGATATCAACAACAACAACAATAATAATAGTAGCCACATTTTATTGAACACCTGCTATAAGCCCAACACTCTGCCAGGCTCTCTCTCTATATTCTCTCACTTAATCTTCCCCCCAAAATTATAAATAGATATTATTCTTATTTTACAAATGAGAAAGATGGAGTCAGAGAACTCCTCCAAGATTAGATAGCTTATAAATGCTAGAGTTAGGATCCCATGCTCCTTCTCAAAAGCATGTTCTTTGCAATGTGCCATGCTATGGACAGGAGACTAAGAAATATAGATGGTTGGCACTGAGTAGAGGGCTGTAGAAATTTAACTTTCTCATTAAAAACTGGAGCAGTCCAGTGATTTGAAATGCAATAAGGAAGAAAAGGATTAAAGAAAAGAAGCCCTATTTTTCACTCTTCTATAGTTCAAATTGTTCTAGGAGCGCTGAAAATAAGACTACTGTCTCCAATTGGCTATATTCATTTTCTTTCAAATGTACTGAAGCATTTTTGAAGGCTGCAAAACTAGGTCAGACAACTAAAAGCAAAATCATATTGAGATATAAAATTCAGTGTCAAAGGGTTATATCCTTTAAAAAAAGGTAAAAGCTAATTATTTGAAAGGATGGGATTTATTATCACTGTTTTTGAGAATGTTCACTGTGCTCTTGTTATACTGTTAATGCCTGCACAAATAAGTAAGAAACTTCTTATGTCATTGCTTTTAAGATCCTATTTCAAATGAAGAACATCAGAAAATAAATGTATGGCAGTTTGCGACAATTTTATTCCAACTTGCAGATGAATGAAGATGTAATGCTTTAAAAAGATATTTTTTGGAGAGGAAATGGAATACATTTGAACTGGCTTAATATTTGAATCACATGCCTCCATACAGTGAGATGAGCTTTGAACCACTGTAGACACAGAGCCCGAGTGTGCCCTCACCTCTCTCTCTTGCTGGTGTGGAGGTCCTTTTTCATGCCTTTGTTTCATCCCACATGGACTAGCATGCCCCTTTTGTTGGCCTCCCAGCCCCTGCACGCATAATTAACAGACTTAAGCTGGTACACCATGCTCCCACAGAGACTCCACCAGGCACCAGAGGGAGAGCATGCACAGGACTGGACCTAGACCGTTTTGGCACTGGCAGAGGGATTCTGAAACAGCAGCAAGGAGCTGATCGCTATTAACCTTTTCAGAAGCTTGATGCAGGCAACTTCCTATACACTGCCTCCCATTCCCACCTCCTCCCACTGTTACAATCCTTGGGAGTGCTAAGGACCTTGTGAAAAACAAATTACTGGGAGTGATTACTGTTTCAGCCACTCAGATAAAGAAAGGTGTTGACTCTATTTTTGGTCAATATTAAAACTCTTCTTTCCTGATCAAGTGTTAGCTTGCCACTGCCTGCAATAGCACATATAGGATGTCAGGAATTTGCTGAGAAAAGCACATTATTTCCACATGCGTTATTTTCTTAGAATACATTCAAATAAATGATTTCATCTGAATTGTCTCCAATTAGATGGATCCCTCAACAGTCAGTCTTTATTATGTTTTTATTCAAAACTCTGCTCAGTCTTACTATGTTCTAGTGTTTCTTAATACTAATGCCTTTCTCTGAATCACGACAGTGAAGCCTTAAGTTACATGATTTGCTTTTCCACAAATAGAGGAAAAATTATTTTGAAAAAAAAAAACTAGCAAAATTTTAAACAATAAATTTCTGTTAAATTCTCTGTGAAGTCCAGTTATCTTTTTTACTGGAAGAGATGCATCACACCAAGTGGCTGAAACCTGAAGATTATGCATAAAACTTACACGTTTGGTTTTGTGAATAGGCAGAACATTACATGTGAACTTAAATGCTAACATTATCTGTAACAATATCAAGCTTTGGATAATAAACAAAACAAATGTGCATGCAAAAAAAATTGTGTCAACACCTCTTAAAATGGTTGATAATTTCTAGTAATAACTCAGACGCTTCCTTAAATGAGACGGAGAAAAGCTTACCTTGCTAAAGTCAACAGTGCTGTTTTCCCTGCTCACATCATTCTTATTCTCAACACAGGCTGGAGCCGACTGAGGAGAAACAACCTGACCTGCTAAAAGAGATTGTTATTACAGAACACAAACAATTACTTACATAATTCTAGACATATTGCGTGAAATATGAATTAAACTAAACCAACATAGGTTTCTTAATGAAGTAAGCATGAAGGGTCAATATAAATAGATATATATAAATACAAATATTCTTATTTATCAGTTGCAGATAGAAATGGGAGAATTCTGTCAGGAAAATGTAAACTAATTCTCAGATTAAGACTCTATAACTAAATAGTTATTCTTTATGAAGAAAGAACAGCTACAAAAAGATTTTAATCTAATCATGGGTTTGAAACATCAGTGATTTCTAAATTTTATCCAGAACTATTGGGATATATATGTATATGCATATGTGTATATATGACAAGATAGACAACTCTTATGATTTAAGCTCAGACTGAAGAATTTTAAATGTAATGTTGTTTTCTTTTTGTTTGTTTGTTTTTGCGGTACGCAGGCCTCTCACTGTTGTGGACTCTCCCATTGCGGAGCACAGGCTCCGGACGCGCAGGCTCAGCAGCCATGGCTCACGGGCCCAGCCGCTCCGCGGCACGTAGGATCTTCCCAGACCGGGGCACGAACTCGTGTCCCCTGCATCGGCAGGCGGACTCTCAACCACTGCGCCACCAGGGAAGCCCAAATGTAATGTTGTTTTTTAAAGGGCGAATATTTATGTGAAAAGTACATAGCATATTTATAGCTTCTACTGCATCTGAAAAAACAAACCAAAGAGAAAAAATTCTTTGGCAACAACTTTTAGAGATTTCTATATGAGAGGTTTAGTTAGAAATACCTTTACCTCATATACTATGAATACTGTGAATATGATATTATGCTTCTCACTGTTCAATTGTGTAAGCATACTGATATTGGTCTGCATGACAAGAGATCAATAAATTTGAATTGTATTTGTTTTCCATTAACACTAACAAGCAACTTAATTATTTTGTAGCCTTTTCCCCATTATAAGAAAGATTATGATATTAGTTAAGTAGACAGTACAGCTGAGAATGTGACAACAGCTAACCAAGGGTAATTACATTCCATTATTCACTAAATATGAAACAGTCTTTTCAATCACAACTTATATGAAATCTGTCCATATTTAGCAATTAAATTATAACAGTTAACGATGCTTGCTTAATTTCACATGTATCTCTCTTTTCCCTAACCTCTCTCCAACCTCACTTGCTACTTTTACTGTGATACAAGTAATGACAACCCAGCTTTGAAGCCTTGACCATATTTTATAACCATAACTCAGTGACTCAAAAATACTGCTCTTATTCTCATTTGTCTTAGATGGGAATATTTACTCTTCTCTCTGCCTAGCTCTTCCCTCTACCTGCCTAAATCCCAACTTTATTCCAAGTTTACCTTTAGTTTCATCTTCTCCAATTACTGAATTTCTCTAAACTGCTAGTGTATATACAAATACCTCTTCTTTAAATTCTTTAAATTCTCTTGAAATCCACTTATTCTTTGTTAACTAGAATTTAAGCGTGACTTAAAACACTGATAATTTACTTTCAAATATTACTATAATTTGGCTTTTTGAACTATTAAGCTTCTCAGGCAGGGGTCATTTATTAATAGGTACAATTTTTTTATGGTTTAAAATTGTTATATTGCCAGACAGTAATGGGCTTAAGATTCTTCTAAAATTTAAATATTTCATTGTTTTCACTAAACAAAGTAAAGCAATACATTTGGTGAAGATTTTTCAAATGATTTTAAAAGCAAATTCACCTTAAACCATGTACACAAATTCTTTTTTTTTTTTTTTAAGGATATTCTGCTCTTTTGTGACCTATAGGGGAAGTGTCTTACCCTAGACTATGAGAGGGAGTTCAGTTCAGTAGAATTGATCATTGACCCTACATGATACAACACTTCTATAAATGACATAGATTTAGAACATAAAAATCTGAGAGTAATACAATCCTAAACAATTTCTAAAGTGACACACCTATCAATATAAAGTATAATTTTATAAGTATATAAAAGTTATAATTTTTTAACATCTTTATTGGAGTATAATTGCAACACAAATTCTGATTACAGTGAATTCCAAAAAAATATATTAACTTTAGAGAAGTGACAGACTTAAGCTGCACCACTTATTTTCATTCTCCCATTTCTAACTGCAGCGTGCAGCTTTGACTGTGAACTGTTCATTAGCAGCCATTTAATATCATTCTCAAAATAATAACTGTAGTTTTAAAAAAACCTTTTACATAATGCATTTGTGCTACTAACAGATGTCTTCAATCACCAGTTTCACATCATTTCTCCATATTTTCATGAGTTAGAACATTAGATATATTTAAACCTAAATTTACTGAATGTTCTGTAAAATTGAACAGTGAAATTCAAGGCATGGCTAAATTAAATAAACATATATCTGCTTTCTTATAATAACTTATTTCATGTGATATAAAACTACATGGAAGAACAATTATCGAACTCAATCAGCAAACATACAAAAATAGTCAACCCAGTACAAACTCATCAACTTTGAAGAGATTTCATTGGATAGAAAATATGCTGTAACTTAAGATTTGAAGAAATTGGATAGCCTATGTTTTCACATATATACTTTAAAAGTAGAATATTTCATAAATTACCTTCAGCTCATGAGATATGTTTAAAACATTGGCACTTGTATTTCCTCTTGTAAGTATTAATATATTTGAGATTTATTGTTCAATGCTATTCTTGTTCTGAAAATTTTACAAAATATTACCTCATAAAGTTGATAATCAGGAAGGGATTTGAAAAATATTTTCTATGACTATTTTAAGTGATACGGATAATGACCTAGTGGAGAGTATTTAACTAGCAGGAGACATATGAGATGACAGAAATTTCCCTGCTAGTTCTAGATTCTAGGTATGTGCATAGAATGTATGCTACTGCAGGAAAAAAGCGTAAAAACTACCAGCCTGTGACATAGGAATATAAACCACAAGTTTGATATCTCTTTTATTTCAGAGATAATAGCTAAATATTAGTAAATACACTTAATCTCATCAAAGTTTAAAAAGTACTCCAAATCTTATTTCTCAATGTGTATGTTAATTTGTTAAAATGAAACAACACATTAAATGTGTATACTTTCAAGGCAGTAACTGAAAACCTGAAAAATGCATAGGTATTATTATTTAAAAATTCAACTGAGAGGTTTGGTTTGGGTTATTTTGAATAACTTGAAGCCTTTAAATAAAGCTTAAAATTTTATTTGCTTCATCTACCTACCTACCTATATACCTACCTACCTACCTACCTATCCATCTAAAGCCTGCACATGAATTATAGTCTAACTACTGGAAATTTCATAAATTAAATAATTTTTATAATTCTGTTATCAACTATAATCTTTTTCTGTCTAAACACTTAGATTTCTTTAGTTTAGTCCAGTTATCACTGCCTTTCAGAAGAAGGTGATGGGCTTAGATTTCAAAATGACTTTCATTAACTCAAATACTATTACATAAGAAGAATCAGTAAATTTAGGTTTTGAAAGGGCATCTCTTATTTTCTCATTGATACCTAAAACAATACTAGTTCACAGAAGACAATTTTCAGGTACAGGACTTTACATTCAGCCAGAAAGTGAATATGTGTCCTAAAGGGATAACAAAGAATTTGCTAGGATTTTCCCCCCTCCAAGACAAAATAGTGTAAAGTTAGGATTTAGAATTCCCATATATGTGTGGAAGTTTTATGAATGCTATTTTTTATGATAATTTTTCTCATCAATATGCCACAATGCTTTTGAACATACATATTTTTGCCTATTTCTTTATATTGCCTTCACTATGCCCACTCATCACTGTCCGTACTAATATATTCTATAAGTAAATGTCATCACAATTTTTAATCACATCTGTTAATATCTAAATAACTTTGAGAAATTGAGATGATTATCCAAAAAGAGACATTTATTAACTTAAAACTTTATTATATTCAGGGTAAATTATTCAAAAATGAATGAAAATTGGACACTATTATTATTAATTGAGATATGTTCATGACTATATGAATGTAAACATTTGAGAAACCTAACATCATCCTTATATATTTACCATATATTTTAATTTTTCCAACCTTTTAAACTCAAAGAGTTCACCATCTTAAATCCAAAATTCCAATATTTGTTATACATCTTATCAATTAAAGTGCATATTATATAGTATTCATATCAGCAACTGCTTGGGTTAATTTTCCTTTGAGTCATGAATTCATTTTTTCCTCTGGACCTCCATGTAGGGATCATATATAAGTTAGATATAAAGTTATTATAGGCCATGTACTTTTCCAAGGCAAATCATAAAAGATTTGGGCAAGCACAGAAGAAAACTGAGAGTAATTCAAGCAACCTCTAACTAGAAAATGGAAGCTCTGCTTTTCTGCTTGTTACACAAAAAATTTTTCACCAAGTCCACTGCAAAACTGGCAGAGTCATTTCCCTCATCATAAAGTTGTGGGGAGAGCATGAGACTATGTCAGAATTACTGTTTTCTACTTTAAGTAGTGTCAGTATCATTAAAGCATCTCAGTATTGAAAGACAACCATAAATATGTTCTCAAAAAATGTATTAAAATTACATTAATTCAAGTCCTTACTTACAGTTTTCTTCCTCTTTAAATAAATTACATATATAAGTATTATAAAACAGCAGCTTTTAAATTTCTATTTAGCCAAATTCAAATCAATAGGAGAATAAGATACCACTGAAGCATATCAGTATTTGCTACTGCTTAATCCACTGAAAATCATGTGTAATAGAAGGAAACTGGGATGAAGACATGAAGGTACATTACTATTAACCTAGAGACCAAGCTGGTTTACACTACCTCAGAAACCTTCAACGCATTTAGAGTACCCAAAGGGTAGGAGATGAGGGAGGTACAGAGATGAGATGAGCCTGTTAGAGACAGACACAAGACAGAGCAAAATAAAGAAATATAAAAATGAATGACAAAGTTACATACATGTGTAACAATACATTTATTCATGGGAATAGAAAACAAGAAGAAAGAAAGGCTAAATATTTAGAAAATGTCGATTAGATCAGCTATACTTCAAAAACATGAAAGTATGCACACAATTAAAGTTGGAGAAAAACTGGTATGCCTGAAAATAATTAATGTAAGATAAGAAATAACCAATTTAAACACATCATACTAGAAATATTTTTGCTGTTAAGACTTAGTCTTGAGATTCCAAAACTCAGTAGCAACAATACAGTCTCTCAACAGACCCACCAGCTGTGTCAACAATGTCATCCTGATTTTTTTTTGGAACAATGGAAAACACCTTTATTATATAATGTTTAATTCTATCATCTACATGAGTTTTTAAATGTTTTCTTTCAAGTAATTCTAAGAATTATTATTTGAGCTTTATTTTCTTCAAGATAAAACATTATAAGGAATACTTTTTTAAACTCTTGATATCTTATTTATGAGACCACAGTATTTAAAAAATAAGATAGCATATAAATATCTAAACACACATAAAACATTGTACATCTGAAAATAAAAAAGTACCGCATTTGTAAAAAGACACAATTATAAACCCATAAAACTGATTTTCAAAAGCCATAAATAAAAATCATTCACAATACAGAAGTGTACATTACTTTAAGGGCTAAAATCTATGCAGGCCTAAAGAGTCAAGTCATCCCATCCTTCCAAATCTAAATGTTCTCCAGTAACCTGTAGTTTTGAAAGTAAGTCAGACACCTTCTGCTCTGTAACTCCTTTTAAGATCCTAAATAAAAGGGACAACTGGAAAGTACTCAGAATAGGTGAGAGAAAAGATATGTGAAGGAAAAGAAATAGAGTTAGAATTATTACTAAAGGAAACAGTGGAATGAAGACACCCTACACCTAAGGAAACTGAGTCTTAAGTTATTTTTTTAATGTAAAGGTTATCAAAAGTATAATAATATTTTAGAGTAGATTTGTAAGCCAAAGTCTCAAATACAATTGAATATATGACCTAAATGATGAATACAAATACTGGTATACCTTGCTTTCTAGATCACTAAAAACAAAAGTCTTATTTTTATTTTAGAAAGTCCTTCTAGTTTCAAGAAATTATTCAAATATTCTTGATATATTTAAGTAGTTTCCACAACATCCTTTTCAGAGTTCTAATGTTAAAGAAGATATGATTTTTCTATTATTTTTTTGCTGTTCCTTTGCCAAATGTAGCTATCACTTTTTATTGAAACATCAGAATCAGACACTTAATTCTCACAGTTTTGATGCTTAATGAAACGTGAAAGTTAAACACAGCATGGTGGCATTAAAAATGCCTGGTGAATCCATCACATCCGGCATCTTAGCCCTTAAGAGAACGTGCAGTACACCAAGAAAAAAATCATACAAAGTAGTTAAGCTAGCGTATTTGGAGGAGCGATTGACGAATTATCACAAAGCACTAAAAATGTAATGAACAAAATAGTGCAGATGGAGGAGAGAAGCAAGAAAATCACTATCTTGTAAATCTAATCTATAAAATGGGAAAGAACCCCATTTGGTCTTCAGATTGAAATATCTGAATGCTTAACCCTTGGGACTACTACCAAGGTAGCATGTTCAAGGAACAGGTCAACTAAGGAAGTAGAAACTTTATTCTATATGACTCTTTTAGAGTTCTGTATATAAGCATCAGTTTGTTTTCTGAGGGAATTTCAATTGTTTCATTTCTAAAGTAAAAGGTATATTAAACAAGAGGGGGTTTATTTCCATCCCTATGCTTGGCAAGGAAAATGTTTTCTGTTTTCAAGTCTCTAGAAGATACTCACTCTATTTAATTCCTAATCTATAATCTTAATTTTTAAAACAGGTCAGTTTTTGCCTGATACACTCTACTGAAGAGTTTCTTTTTTTAATAATGGGAATATTATTTTTACCATTTTGGATGTATTGAAATCCTTCTGTATCTCTCTGTACTACTGCACAAAAAGATTAAATCTCTACTGCATTTTTTGAAGCAGAATGTCAAATCTATATTTACAGCTATGAATTTTGATTTGTTTGTTTATCTAGAGTTTATCAGTTGTTAGAGTTCATGAGTAGATTGAGAACCTTAGTAATAAAGGTCTTTCACACTTCTTTTCACTTCTGGGTAGGAGATTTATTTCTGAATTGGTGAAGTCTATTCACATTTTCAGAATTCTTAACACACATAATTATGCAAAGTGTTTGAGGAAGCAAAACAGAGTCACAAGGAGGTGTTATAAGCCTAGGCTTAGGAAACCACTTCTACAACAATACTTAATTGGATCTATGAATCTTATTAGAAATGTTTCCAAGTTTTTATTACCTTAATGTATGCCTCAAAAGGATCTGTATGTGTTCAGATAAAGGCTGATTGTACAGATGGTGACAGAATCATTTCAGAACTACTCATATTCTAGTTTTCAGAAAAACTAAGCAATTGCCTGAATAGGACAAAAAGTAGGCTCTCAGAAAAACTCTGGGGACTTCCCTGGTAGCGCAGTGGTTAAGAATCTGTCTGCCAATGCAGGGGACATGGGTTCAAGCCCTGGTCCGGGAAGATCCCACATGCCGCGGAGCAGCTAAGCCCCTGCACCACAACTACTGAGCCTGCGCTCTAGAGCCCGCAAGCCACAACTACTGAGCCCTCGTGCCATGACTACTGAGGCCCGCGTGCCTAGAGCCCATGCTCTGCAACAAGAGAAGCCACCGCAATGAGAAGCACATGCACCGCAAGGAAGAGTAGCCCCCACTCATGGCAACTAGAGAAAGCCCGCGTGCAGCAACGAAGACCCAGTGCGGCCAAAAATAAATTAAATAAATAAATTAAAAAAAAAAAAACTCTGTATGTATATGTATCTATATGTGGACTTTACGATTTAAAGCTATAATTCTGTCACCTCTTCTTATGTTTAATGAAAGTTTAGAGCTGTAACAAGCAGTGTGTCCAGGTCTACATGACATTAAAAAAAACAATTCATCCAGTGAATTCAGTACCCTCTTCCCTCCAAAAACATAATGCAATAAAACCATTTGATAGTAAATGTTATCCCCAGTGAAGTTTGAGATATACAGCTAGTTCACAACCCAAAATCCTTGCATCTTTGAATAAACACATAACATTCTCATAGACATATATTTTATGGTCTGATTTCCAGTAAAGGTAAATGAAATAAAGGCAGAAGTTTATTTTTATAAAATGTGCTTGCATTCATAGAGATTTAGTTAATGAGAATATTTTAATAAGGTCTTTAGAATCACAGAGACATAAGTCCATAGTCAAAATTCATAAATATCTTAATCTGTTTTCTTAATATCATCATATCAAATATATGCTAGTATTGTAAGCATAATAAAAGTACTATATTTATAATAAGTTTCAGAATATAAAAGCTTCCTTTTATCATTTTCATATATAACATATTTTAAAGCAAATTGTGATTTAGAATATGAATATATTTTAAATACATGATGTAATTCAAAGCAAGTTATAAATCCTCAAAATATCCAGTGGGATCTACAAATACAAGTTGGTATATACCGTAAAGCACTCATAACACTTTTATTGAACTTAATATATGCACAACTACAGAGTCTTCAATATAACAATGATTTACACATTCAGTCATTGAAGGGTTTTTTAAAAAATCAAATGAGTATTTCAAAAATTATTTAGAACTAGTTCTGTGTTCTGAGACAACAGTACATCTAACCATCTTTATTTATTTATTAAAGTATTTATTCTACGTGTGCATATTTGATTCAGTAGTATGAAAACTGGTAAAAATTCCCATATAAAGCAGAATCTGAAAAAAACCTCATTTTCATGCATTTGTATATAAAGCATCTCTGAAGCTTCTGAAAATAGGAGTGAAATTACATAAAGTCCATGCTGTCAATACACATGCTTAGTCTATTTGTGGAAATCGGAGTCTTTCTAGTAAAACATTTGAAATTACTTTTCATTAATTTGTATCTTTTAAAACTGGGAACTTTTATAGCTAGCGGAAGTGTAACCAATTCATGTCATCCTCATGATAACTTCATTTTCCTTCACAAGACTGATGTAAAGGATGAGTGATAAGAGATTTCTAAGCAACTTCCTTAATGTAAAAGATGAAGGGTCAAATGGATGCAAAGAGAGAACAAAATACAGAAGAAAGGATAAAACAATCAGAAACACTGTTTTTGCTTCATGATTGCCAAGGAGTAAGTCATGAATGACTGCTAGAAAACAATGGTTGTTTTCTATCAATTCCTATCAATGGTTGTTTACTATCAAATGATAATGGCTCATCTATGTTGGTGAGCCAAGATGGTAAGTGCGGAGGCTCTTATTGATGATGTAGTACTGCAAAGAGCGATGAGCCCATGAACTAGAAATCAGGCTTAATATATGTAGAGACACAAGTAATGCACTAGCTGCTCTTTTCAACTGTAATCTAGAAAGGGATTTGTTGACCATGAGCAACATGAAGCCAATATCTTTTTTTCCACAATCACTAAATGTTGATCATTATTCATTTTAACTAAAAGACCTTACGTCAAAGCATTGCATTACATTCTCAAGCTATGAGACAAAGACTAGAGCCTTATTTGTGATGCAATTGACATTCAGTTTATGTTTACTACATTTGAGTGTATAACTTCTTATTAGATAAAATTTTCCTTGCATTCTTTCATGAGCCTTTCAGGAAACTTTAAATCTTTGTTAATAAAATTTCTACAGTTTGATGCCTGATAATAAAATAATACATGAATATGAAAAGAAACAATTCTACCACAACAATCTGAATTTCAATAGATCATTTTCAAGTAAGACATATTTTAAAGGACTTTGATATTTCAGACAACTATAATAAATGATAAGAATATAATAAAGAAATATTTACCATTTTTATCCATGGAATTTGGTTCTGATTGTTTCTTGCCAATATCAGCAAAGGAACGAACAATGGGAATCCTATTGGTGAGTTTTTTCTGATTCTGGTGGTGATGCTGTTTCATCAGTGCCTCGTGGACCCTGTGGCGTACATCATCATTGAGCTGACCTGAGCTCACTTGTTGATCAAGGACCATATCTGAAGAGTGAAGGTAGAAAGAAAATGAGCACAGCTTTCCTGTAATGTTCCAGTAGTGAACCACTGAGTCCAAATATGCATACCCTAGATAATATTATTCCTCTTAAAATAGGAATGAATTCCTTTAAAAAATCTCTAAGTATGGTCTTAGAAACAGAAGTTTGTCTTTCTTTGTAGAAATGCTACACAAGAAAGATTTGGGAAAATAAACCATTCATTTTTAAATATGTAATGATCTTATGGAGTTTTATTTTTCAAACAGGAATAGTTGTATCGAGAACAAAGTGCTTTATGTTCTCCATTATTCACACTGACGAGAGGGAATAGTATCAGGAGTAATATAAATATGATTAGCATGTTTAAAATTAAAAAGCCTCATACATATATTTTAATATGGTTTTCCTCCCTTTTTCTAGTAGAGAATAATTTCCATGTTTCTTCCTTAAGTCCATCGGTTAAAATCTGATGCAAGGAGGCTTAGGCAACTACCCAGCTGGTTGCATTTGGAGAGTAAACAATTCTTTCACATTAATATAAAGTCAGTCCTCTCAAACCTTCCTTGATAATGTGTTTATATTTTAGAAAACCTTCTATACCCATAAAACAAAGAATAAAAGGTGAGATTTCAGAAGGCTATAACTAAGCAGATTGATATTTACCATATGTGTCAGAAATGCCTAGAAAATGAGTAGATGAGTTCTTGGTAATACAAAGATCACCTCAATAAACCTCAGTGTAATTAATCTGCGTTCATATGATCAAATATTAACTCTATTTGATTTTCTGAGGTGCTAACTCCTTATGCAAAACAGATTACAATGCATTGTCTCCCGCTGCCCCACTGAGTACACTGAAGATTTGAAAATTAGCAGAATCCTCCTTTCCAAATAATGTTTTCCTTCAGTGTGAAAAGGAAACGACTGGGGAAACAGACTTGGATCACTGTCCCACATTCCAGCTGTGTGACCTTGTAAAGTTGAATAGTCGCAGTGTCCTTATTTCTAAGACAGAGGTAATAGCTATCTCATAACAGCATTGTTGCCAGGACATAAGGCACCTAATGCACTGATTGGAATATTGAGGCCCTCAGTAAATATTTCCCAGTACAAGATTTTCTTTGCGATTTCCTTTAAGTAGGTTATGGGCTCATGGTTTAAATTTTTTGCTGGTTTTAAATCATTTATCTGTATTTTATAATAGTGTATCCAGCAGAGGCAAAGTTGGATTTATCAATAACAGAAAACCCAAATCAAACTATCTAAAACAATAAATTTCACTGGCTTACATAACAGAAAAATCAAAGTTAGGTTGGATTTAACTCCATTTCTCTGTGATTTTGTCAGCTTCCCCCTCCTCGAGGTGTGAGCTTTAACCTCAGGCTATTTTCCTTATGGTCACAAGGTGGCTGCCAGCAGCAACAAGGAGATACACATCTTTGTTCATATCAGAGATTCTTTGCCTTTTTGTGACTTTTTCTTGAAAGAAAAGTCCTTTTTCCCCTACCCAGGAACAATTCTAAGCTCAACTGACATAGTCCTGTCTATGCTGAGCCAATCACTGACAAAGAAGATGGGCTCCCCAGCTGGCTTAGACTAATCAAGAACTGCCCTCCACTGTGGAGTCATTTCCCTAAACCAGAGGTAGACAAACCTTTTCTGTAATGGGCCAGATAATAAATATTTTAGGCTTTGCAGGCCATACAATCTCTGTCACAACTACTCAACTCCATTTTTATAGCATGAAAGTAGCCATAGACAACACGTACACAAATTACCATAATTGTGTTTCAATAAAACTTTTTTATGGACACTAAAATTAGAATTTCATATAATTTTCATGTTGCAAAATATTGATTTTCTTTTTATTATTTTTCAGTCATATAAAATATAATAACCATTCTTAGCTCACATGCCTAACAAAATCAGGCAGTGGCCATATTTGCATATAGAGCATAATTTGCCAACTTTGTTCTATCACTTGGCTGTTTACAATGGAAAGAGGTAGAATGAATGTCTGGGAGTCAGCCATAATGCCCACTATAATTACCTCCAAAGTCTCTTCCAGTTCTGAAAATGTATGATAGTGTAGAATATTTAAACTTATATCTCACTTTTTTTGAGATCAGTAGTTATAAAACCCTTGGATTAGTTTGAAATAAAGGAAATGATAAATTGTCAACATACATGACTTTACACTGCAACCTTGCTAAGATGGAAAAATGTATATAAAATATGCATTATATACTTCATGATAGGAGTTGTAGAGTAGATTATTCAGACACCAAAAGGATACCATCATGCAGCAGTTTCCTCTGTAAACCATGATATGTATCCCCAGTTCAATATTCTAATCAGAATAAAAATTAATCATGTAATAAAACATGCACATGGTTATAGTTTTTCATTCTTATCAAAGCACAATCTTTCCAGGCCTAAGCACTACGAAAAATAAGTCACTAGCTTCAAAGTTTTTCAGAGATAACGTCTTTGTATAAAACAGTTACATAAGATAAATAGAAAAGAACACTCATCTGCTCATTAGTCGCGGAAATACATAGCAAACTCCTCTAAGGTATAACATGACCAAGCAATGTCTTAATGAACTGGAAGAGTTAATCAACTTGCTTAAGAATATAACTTATGCTAAGGTGAAATTTAAGTATCAAAGCGAGTGTGATTCACTAATCACTTACACTGTGCTCTTCACCACTATAATATATATTAGTATTAACCTTGAAAAGTAAGAAAGGATAATGGGCCATAATGGCTTTAGGCCCAGAGTCAAGACCAACAATCTCAGCAGGCTATGATGCCTAAATAATACAGTCCAGCCTGCCAAAGCTCAATGCCAGGATCTGGATGATAAGAGAAGAAGCAAGAAGAAAAGGGATAAATTGGTCACAGTCTTCTAGCACTAAACAGGCTCCAGAAAAACTAGCAGTATTTGTGTAGAAAAACCTCAGAAAGTGAAAAAATACTTTTCATCTTAATCAGGCAATTATTTTGTCATGATCAATCCATTTGACTATTGAACGAAAGCCTCTAGAGACCATGAGATTTTACAGACTCTATATAAATCTCCGCTTCTTTAAAGATGATCGTATAATTGCTTTGTCTTAAAAATCCATTGTCTTCCAAGATGCTGGGGGAGAAGTGGGCAATAGAGGGTTCTAAATTTTACAGTTTGGTTGACAGTACTAACAGGAGTGTATGTAATAAAAATGTAAATTACCATAAGAAAACTTACTTTCCAGACCAAGGATGGTAATAGCATAGGCATTAAAATATATATATATGGCTATTAACATACTCCCAAATCTGCAGATTATATTCGGTGGAGCAAACTGTGGATTTTTCCTTTGATGAAAGATTTTAAAGAGCAAGAGTTGTTTTAATGAGTTGAGAACTATGATTGTTAATCTGTCCATGGTACTAACTTTGGTTTGGTTTTAATATCTTACCCTCATTGACAGCAATAGGTTAAAGTAGACACACTACAGAGGTAATATTTCCATTATTAATCTTTACGGTGCTGAATTTAAAAGAGATTAACATAAACCGTAAAATTTCCTATAATTTATATGAATATAATTGAGAAGCATTTTTAATACAATTATACATATACATATCAGAATAAATCAGGATAAGAAAATATATCTGGAGAATTTTGGATTTGAAAAGTTAAGTAATATTTTGAAGGAAGAAGTTTATATTTATTCTGAGTTCCTTAAAGCATTGGGAAATAGACACTTTTAAATTAACTTTATCCAAAAGAAAATCCTACTTTAATTACACCAGAAATTCTTGACAGACCTGCCAGATACAAATGGGATTTTCTCCTGCTAAGTCTACAAAAATCTCTTTAAAGAATTATTTAAGAGTCTATTAAAAACATATCAGAACATTGATATAAAAATCCTTGACCATTCTAAAACAATATCTGGGTCATATTCCTCTACTAGGAAATGTCTAGAAAACATTAAGCTGCAGAGCCTGTGCATTTGCAAAGGACGAGGGCTTAGAGCCCTTAAAGATAAACTATTATATCTAGCTTTTGCAAAACAGAAACTAGCGACTAATACATTAGCAACTGCCTAACATATAGAAAAGTATGATAAATAAGAGGTGAAGAAAAAGTTCCAAATCTTAAAGTTAATCACTATGGTCCCAAATTATCATGAAATAGAAAAAAACAAAATTTATGATTATAGATTAATCAAAAGAAATTATTCCCATCTCTGCAAGTGTTACCTGTAATGTATCACTTTCTATTTATCTGTTTATAAAATGTAGGAAATAGTCTCTTCCCTACCTCATAAGGTTTCTGTGATAATAAAATATAGTAATGGATGTGAAAATACAAAGTTAGAAGTCTTCAAAATGTAAAACATTTACTACAAACTTCGTAATACAGCTAAATTGTCACAAAGTAAAAATATCAATAAGTAAACAATAAAAATAATTACAAGCTATCAGAGAAAATTTATTAATGAGATTTTATTGAGGGCAGAAATAAATACCTTTGGATTAAATACACCAAATTAAAATTACTCAAAGAGAGAGAATCTCTTCTCATTAATGATTGAAAAGGAACCTAAGGAAACAACGATCAACTCAGGTACTTGTAATCCTATTTTTCTACGTGGTGTTAACTCTAAACTACTGACCTTTTCTGAATGGCAGTTTACACTGTTGTACACTGAAAATGGGACATTAAAAAAGCTGGTCTACTTTGGAGGCAGAAAAATACAGACTAATTAGAGGAGAAGAAAGAATACTAAAAACCTATTTGGGATATTGAGACTTCCACTGAACTACTTTCATTTGTAAGAATAGACTTAGAAAATGTAATTTGCTTTAAAAAGCTAGATTCAACAGAGCTAACAACCTTTACATATTCTACAGAGTTGAGCTTGGGGAAGAGGGCAGGTTTAGGGAAAGGAAGCATAAGTTTAGACAACAAAACCAAGCTAAGGTGATAAACAACAGAGTTTTAGTCAAATTATAACAGGAGAATATTTCCTGGTAGAAATAAATTCCTAAAGAAAGCATTAGAAATTACATGTTTTAAGAAACTTAAAGCCTGGTAAAACTATGAAGAGAATTTTCTGAGGTTAATTTTGCCTGGTTGAGGAATTTGACAGCTTCATTACATACAGCCAATCCAAAACTCATTTGAATTAATCCATTTTCAAAGGTAATGCCATCACTGACATAAGTAGCAGAAATAAACTCCTTATTTTGGGCAAGACCTTTAACCTTCTGAGTCACTTTATTTATGAAGGATAACAATAATAATACTAAGCCCCAAGTTTGTTTTGAATATCAAAAAGATAGTTGTAGAATTACTAAAAAGAGCTTCCTAAACTGCAAAGTACTAGGAAGAACCCAGCCATTTCATTCATAATTAAAACATAAAAATTTTTATTGGGTATCAGCAATACTCCATAATGTAAAGCTAGGAAATTGAATTGGAAGGCTACTATACCAGCGTTCTCAGGAAGTTTGCTAATTTCCATGTTAGTCATTTCTTTAAGTCTTGATTTAGTGTGACCTGTTACTGTATCCTGTGTTCTTCCAAAAAGTATACTGTATTTAACTTTATATCGTCGTTTAGGCTCTCATTCTGTATTTTAAAGGGTAATCTCTTTATAAGTGTTGTATGAAACTGAGGGGAGGAAAGCTCATCTTTCCTGTTTTTTTGTGTGTGTGTATTTTTGTTTGTGCTTAATATTGTGAGCCAAAATATCTCTCCATGCTTACTTCTTTTTTCACACATATTGCAATGTATGTATGCCTGTCAGCACCAACAGCCAAATAAATAATTTTAAAGGAATTAACAACAACCATTTCAAGCCATCTCTTTCTTCAGACAGTAGTTGTAGTGTAATAGAAGGAACATGGAGCTTAAAGTCAGAGGCCCTTAAATGGAACTGGAACCATGAAAGTGTCAGAATTTCTATTTTCTTATTGAAATATGGGAATGCACTTACTTTATGAGGTTATTCTGAAGATTAAATTAGATACATTATTTTTCTAATACAATATTTTCTCGTTTATGTGATCCAAAAACACACAGTGTTTTGGGTTTTTTTCCCATCTCTACAATATAATCAAGACACTGAAGTCTCTCTGAAGTCTTTCTACTCCACAAATAAATTCCACATGGAACTGCTTTTATGTTTTTCTGAACTAGGAATTTTTAAAACTGCCTGAGTCCTAGCTTTGTTTTTATTTTTAAAAATCTCCATTAACCATTTCGTTTATACCCTTTCAAAACTCATTTCCGTGGTTTTTTTGTATTATTTTGTTTTTACTAAAATGTTTGTCTTCCAGCTGAAAAGATATAGGCGTTCTTTGCTTTTATTTGCAGAGTAACAGTAAGATGCTTCCTAAATATAACTGCCTGTGTGATATAGCCATAATAGGCTTCTAGTACAAATCATTCATCCCAGACACAAGCCATAGTTTCAATTATAAACCAATCTAAACTGCATCACTTGGCCTCCTCTGGAATTCAAGATTGTTAATTCAGTTTAAAATAAATGGCCATACCTTTCTGTTCTATTCTAAGCTAACATTTTTCCTAATTACTGAAACTTTTTCATTTGGCTATTTCATGTATTTGAATATTGAAAAAAATCAATCTCTAGCTTCATGGATTTTTCCTTCAATTTTCTAATGGTGACAGTCTAATTACATATGATGGTGAAAAACAATATATGCTAAATGGAAACCAAGGTATATAGATTCTTGTTCTAGACTTGCCACTGGCATGTTAGACCATATTTCTTTGAGATTCAACTTCTTTTATCTTAAATGAGGTGATAAAACAAAGTTATTTTTGAGGCCTCATACACTGATCACGAGAATTAATTTCCCAAAGGTCACACGTGTATAGAATTATAAGAAAAAGGGAATTAAAAAAATCAGCTGTACCCATAAGTGTGAAATAGACTAAGGAGAAAAAAGGATGTACCTGCAATTTCTTCTAAAGTGTTGGCATGCATGTCCAGCAACACAGTTCCATTCAGAATACAGCTTCTCAACTCAAACAAGCTGTGCAGTGATAGAGTAGCCACATAAGGCTTGCTCCACCTTTCCCCTCCATCTTCCACATCTTCTTCAAACTTCAACCACCTATACAAATAAATATTAGAATTTTTTAAAATTTGTAACACGTTCTTATTTCACTACTACCCTGCTATAAAATTATTCTTAAAACAAAGCACATTAAAAGAAGGCCATTCCAAGATGAAAAAAAAGAAAGGGGGGTGAATTTTAGCCATAAGTATAAAACAAATGATTTTACTACCATAAAGACACTGATATTTACGGCAAAAATATTTCCATAGAACATGCATTGCATTCACTTTAAGAGATCTCCCTTCAGGCATTAAATTACCTAATTTTGAATTTTTCCCAAGTTACAAATAAATATTATTATCAGCACATTGAATATTACATTGTAGATGAATGAACCTTTATCCCAACAATAAAAGGTAGAAGTATAAAGCTATTCACATTACTTCTTGGTTTCAAGGATTTCAGAAGTATGTAAAAGCCAGCCCAAGTCATCTGGTTTATTTCATTTTAATTCCATTTAACAAACATTCTTTCTGTCATTGAAAGATATGTTTAAAACAAACAAAAACTCAGTTTTTTTAATTAATCTTTCTAGCACTGAAAAAATATATCAATATAAATGTTTAGTCAGTGGTCACAGGGAATCTGTTGTAGAACTAATAAAGAGAGTACACTACGTGGAAAGATAACGGTGGTTAAAAAATGCAAAAGAAAATGAAAGAGTACTCATTTTTCTTTTAGTGGGAGGTCTTAAAACAATATTTGAATCTCTTGACAATTTTGCCCTTTGATTTTTAGGGAAGCTAGTATAATTTGGGGACTATTCTGTAGGAAAAATACTTATTAGGCCTGTTTGAATAAAATCTAGTGATCGTAGTCACTTCCTAGGGACTAAATCTATGAGAACTGAGCTCAGCCCCCATTCCCTGAGTGTTCCTGCCAGGGCCAGAGAATAGAAGAACCTTGATAACACGGTGCCCAATGGGAGACCACTGCCTTCTTGGAGTGAAATGAGTAGTAATATCTGAGATTGTTTCTAACTAAGATAAATGGAAGGGATAAAGAGAAATCGATGATTTTACTGCTCTGGCACTAGCACTAAATCTCTTATTCTTTTAGGGACTTGCTTTTTAATCTTAGTAGATAACCATATTAATTCCACCATTTCTAATGAAGCCTAGCCTAAATGCCTCTCCTCTCTCCATCCCCCACCATTTTCCTCATATTTTCTCTCCTTGTCACTTTTGCGCTAACTTCCTCTCTCCATGCAATATCACTCAAATTTCCTATCTATATGGTATTTTATTGCTGTTTTGTGTAATCAAATGATCCAACTCCAACTCCAACAGAGGACATCTTGTATAGTTAAGAACCAGTGTATCGGCCAGCTAAAAAAACTAAGCAAAAGGGCTAGTCAGAAAGATTAGTATGTAGAGTTCCAAGAACGATAAAGACAGCTATGGATCTGTCCTCAGAGTTCAAGGACGAAAACGTCAGGAAGTAAAAAGGAAACTAGTAGGGAAGAACAGTTATGCCTGCCAAAAATGTACAGGCATATGTTTATGCCTATCATAAGTTTAGAGAATGTTTGAAGGTTGAAAAAACTTACATTTAAGCACAAATCACTGACAGTATCTCTTCAAATGGTGACAATTTTATAGAGTATTTTTGTCTACACAGTTGGGAATTTTTTCATATTAGTGAATCTTAATGATTTTCAGCCCTTTACAGGGCCATAATGCATCACAGATCATGGGATGGTCATTAATACTGCTCACCAACTATAACTAGTTCTCCCTCTCTTCTTAGTAAAGAGTAGGATATCACTACCTGGCTTTCTTTTAACTGGGTGAGGCCACTGTTGACAAAGAATTGTGAGCAGAAATTATCTGTGCCACTTCCAGACTGGAGTTTTTCATTGCTAGGATGAGACCCTCTGGAGCTCTTTTTCCCCTCTGTGGCCACCAGCTATGTTCAAGATGTAGGCAGTTCTATCATCCAGAGTCCCTGAGTAACGACTAGTGCAGTGGTGCAGAGCCTCTACTGATTCATGATGGACATGTATCATGAACCATAAATAAACCTTTGTGACTTTAAGCTTTTGAAATGACAGCATATTTTTCTAGCATAATTTAGCCTATCCTGATACAAATTTTAGCAATTCATACCAGCATCAAGTTCCTAATTAGAATTAATGGTGAGAGTGAATATACTTTTGATAAATATAATAATCTAGTATTTCTTGCCAGGTATAAAAGTAAGGACATGGTAACATTGTGAATGTCAATATCTCCAAGGATCAACCTCTTGACAGACATTTTGAAATGGGATAGTACTGTGCAAAGTGTATTGGACTAGTTGGGAATAAAAAGAAATCTAGGTTTGGGGCCCTACTCTATATCTAAATTGCTGTGTGACCAGGGGAAAGTCTTTCAACTTCTCTGGGCCACAGTTTTCTCATCTGTAAAATGATGAGACAAATTCAACACATTCAAAACTTGTCCAGGATCACCTAGTCACTAACCTTGTCAAACCAGATCAACTCCAACTGTTCTTGTTTTTCTCCAGAGTCTGTGCCCATTTTTTACCATAATACAATTACTTCAGTTGGATTTATGGACTTTTTTAGCTAAGATATCTTATGCTAAAGCCTATAGTGAAAACAACAGATTTAACATTTAATTTTCCTTCTTGTCTGGAACAAATCTCAAGTTGAAAAATGTTCTGTGTTCTCTCCCTCTCATCTTATGTTATCCACAGAAGGTGTACCAAGAGAGTGGATACAACTTTTATTAAATCTTCTGTCACCTTATATACTACTCACATATGACGTGTTTTTTCAGACAAAAAGAATAAAAGAAGGGAGTCTTTACAGCATCACTTATGCTGGTGTTATTTTGACTGAAGAACCTTGTTAGATTTGAAATCTAGTTTCCAGTCTGTTGTGTGGTAAAGAAGAATTAGGGTCATAAAAGGGTGTAATTTTGTTTGGGGGACTATAGATTTCTCTTTTCTGGAGCTCTGGTACTTTGTGTCATCTTTCTATACAGAATTGCTACTAAAATGTTGTATTTAAAATTTTCACTCAAGAAATCCTGAAAAGAGTGTTGATACATTACTAAAAAACCATATTGTTTCTTAATTACTTAAGTATAAATCTATAGTCTGACCCATACAATAATATTGTTTGTAAGTTGTAATAACGCTAATAATAAATTCATTTTTAAATATCCATGGGCTTCTTGATCTACGCAAAATGATCCAACCCCTTCTTCTAAGGGAATTTATAGTTAAATTTTAATTACAGATAACAGTGAAAATAATTAAATAAGTAAAGAAGCATCTACATCATTTTATCTTGGTTCCTTTGAAAGGGAATATTTAGATTAAGAACCTTGAGAAGATATGGGGGGGCAGTGTACGTGTGTTTGTGTGTGTGTAAAAACCACCACCATAATCAAGATACAAAACTGTTCCATCACCACAAATGAGCTTCCTTTATATTCTCAATCTTCACCCTGTTTCTTTCCCCAGGTAATCATTAATCTGTTCTTCATCACTATAGTTTTGTCATTTTGAGGATGTTATATAAGTGGAATCATATAGTTTGCAACTTTTTGAGATAGACATTTTCTCACTAAAACACAATGTCCTTGAGATCCATCCAAGTTGTTGTATATATCAATAGTTTGTTCCTTTCTATTGTTGAAAAGTATTCCACTGTATGGATGTACCAAAGTTTATTTAACCATTCACCCATTGAAGGATATATGAGTTGTTTATAGGTTTTTGCGATTACAAATGAAGCTGCTATGAACATTCATGTAGAGGTTTTGTGTGAACATAAGTTTTCATTTCTCTAGGATAAATGCCCAAGACTGTGATTGCTGAGTCATATTTACTAATGCATGCTTAGTTTTATAAGAAACTATCAAACTGTTTTCTAGAGCAGTCCTACCATTTTACATTCACACCAGCAATAGCTGAGAGATCCAGTGTCTCTATATCTTCACCAGCATTTGCTATTATGACTTTTTTTTTTACTTTAGTTATTCTATTAGGTGTGCAGTTGTATCTCATAGGGGTTTTAATTTACATTTCCCTAATGACTAATGATGTTGAACACCATTTTATGTGTTTATATGCCATGTGTATCTCTTCTTTGAAAGGCCTTTTTTTGGCCCATTTTTCCAATTGATTTGTTTTCATACTGTTGAACATTTAGAGTTCTTTACATATTCTAGATATAATATTTTTGTCAAATATATGGTTTCCGAATATTTTCTCCCTGTCTGTAGTTTGTCTTCATCCTCTAACAGGATTTTTCACAGCAAAAAGTTTTTAATTCTGGTGAAGTCCAATTTAAGAATATTTTCTTTTCTTCTTTTATTCAAAAGATTGTGCTTTTGGTATCATGCCTAAAAACTCATCTTCTAGCCCTAGGTCCTGAAGATTTTCTCTTATGTTTTCTCTAACAGTTGTACAGCTTTATGTTTTAGATTTATGATTAATTTTGAATTAATTTTTGTATACACTGTGAAGTTTAGATTGAAGTTAATATTTTTTACCTCTATGTAGCTCTCTAATTGTTCCAGTACCATTTGTTGAAAAGACAATTCTTCCTTCACCTTTGTCAAAAATCAGTTAGCTGCACTTGGGTTAGTTTTTCTTAGTTCTCTATTCTGTTCCATTGAACTACTTGTCTATCTGAGAAGACATTTTAAAAACAAAAACTCCTTCCTTTAGAATAATTTCTTTCAAACTGGGGGCTTGATCTTTTAGACCAAGAATGGAGACTCTTGTGAGTTCCAAGCAGTTTGGATGGCCAAATATAAGTTATATGCATGGATGGTTTGATATAAGCATAGGTTTTATGAGTATTACAGGAGGAAACATAAGATACTTTCCATAAAAAGGAACCCACAAGTTACAAATATCAAGTTACTAAACATTTCAAGATTCAGTGTTTTATGCCAACTCCAGAATGATGCCAAAAGCTTTAAAAGATATTTAAATGAATATATTTTAAAGATACATAAGTATATCTCTCTTTTCTGTTTTTCATTCCATTTCATACTCCAAAGATAGAAATTAGCAGGTCTAAGAACACACCAAATCCTGTTTTAAGATTTGTAGTCACTGAATATACTGTCAGTTACAAAATGCCTGGTTGCAGTTAATGACCTAAAGTGCTGCAATTTATTCCAGTTTTCAAATAAACTCAGCTGACATTTGTTTGAATAGCAAACCAAAGCAAACAAGAGTCTCACAGGCATGAATGAGATGTGACGGACAATGAAAAAAAAAGAAATTGTAGGCCAACTGCATGACATTTTCTATGGGGGAGGGGTGGATTTAAACTCTGTTGAGATTATTTTCATTTCCTTCAGTATGTCTGTGTCTGTTTTCATCCATAATTAACACATTGGAATCTCTTTCTACTAAGCAGCAACAACATAAAATAGGTGTTTCCTGAATTCTTTGAGGATTAAGTTGATGATAATCTCCTCTACAATACTCATATTAGAAATGTACAAAATAAAATTCTTCTGCAAATTAGAGATAGATGATTTCTATAGAATTTAACTCTTTCTGTTTATTTTAGTCTCACTAATTTAGTTTAACTTTTCTAATAATTTTTATTCTCTGATTCTACCCAAAAAAGGGAGTAAAGGAGTTACCATATCATCCAAAATGATAGTCTTGGGGGAAGTCATGAATTCTCAAGAGAAAACATCCTTTTTGGGTAGAGTTAAGGATATGGAGGGTGAAGGGGGAACATGGTTAGAGTGGGGGCTAGAGATTAACATATGTAATCATAAAGTACCTATTTCAAGAGGAAAGGGGTATTACAATGTATCCACACTTAGAGTTTATTGACATTAGCTGTTCTTAATTCATATTATTTTCACACCTCACATTGCACTGAAAAATCCTGATGACTTGACCCTTTACCAATTTTAAATATCAAATACCTTCACATCATCAATAAAATTGTTTTGATGTAAAAATCTTTTTCCACATTACCAAGTATGTATCAGAGGCCTAACTGCTATCCCTTTCTTTGCCTCTGCTGAGCTCATTTGTGGGAAGCATTTTTAAAGGGCAATCACAGTGAGTCAAGCATGTTGTCTCCACAACTGCACAGCTGTGGTATCTTTGGGTATTTTTCTATTAATAACATTATGTGTTATTTATAAGCAGGACATTGTAATTGTGTTGATTTCATTAGCTCTGTCATATGGCTTCCTCTAGGGTTTTTTAAAAGGGAACAGCTGTTTTTCACAAACATTTATTAAATAATTATTATTCAAAAATTTAGCTTCAAAACCTAAAACTTTGCTTAAGTTTTACTTGGCAACAACAGTGGGCATGAATTATTCAAGATGTGATATGTGGCAGGTGCAATGTGCTGATAAAATATCCTTTTTATTTCTACTATTAGGGTAGAAAATTATTAATCCCCCTGGAATACTAATCAAAAGAAAGAAGTACTTCAAATGGTTATGATTTATTAGAATTAAATTGTATTTGAAAAATCAGATGGAGTCATGAATTAACTAAACTTAGTTTTGTTAGATGAACTAGGGCATCAAGAACAAAATTACTTCCACCACTTTAAAACCTACTCCATTTCTTTTTTTTTTTTTTTTTCTCGGTACGCGGGCCTCTCACTGTTGTGGCCTCTCCCGTTGCGGAGCGCAGGCTCCGGACGCGCAGGCTCAGCGGTCATGGCTCACGGGCCCAGCCCCTCCGCGTCATGTGGGATCTTCCCGGACCGGGGCACGAACCCGCGTCCCCTGCATCGGCAGACGGACTCTCAACCACGGCGCCACCAGGGAAGCCCCCTACTCCATTTCTAAGTCCTCAGTAAACACGTGCTGTTCTTCCCTGACGTGTTGTGTCTCAGCCAAAATTCATCTACTCTCCTCTTCAATGTCTGTTACTATTTTGATTGTTCATCAGATGTCTCCCAAGCCTCAAATACCTGCACCGTGCATAAGGTTCCAGAAGCAGGGCTAAGAACACAGGTCCTATCTAACAACATTAGAGAATATTAATAAGTAACTGGGTCATCTCTCTCATTCTTTATAAATAAACAGCAACATATTTTGATGGCTTAGGATAAACATGTTGTTCAGGTTAATCCATTAGAGCATGATAAAATTCTACCTGCTCAATTGTGACAAGAAAAGAGTTAGATTCTAGCATTGCTCTGCTATCTCCTAGCTTGATGAGAGTGGGAAAGTTACAAGGAAGTTACTGCTTAAAAGGAATAGATCACCATTTGATCTGGAAGGTCATTTTCATAATAAGGGAGTTTTCATAATAAGGTCATTTTCATAATAAGGGAGTTACTCCTGTCAAAATGCATATTCCAATCTTACTTCTCAGCTCTATTCTGAGGGATGAGAGTGAAGAAAGAAATATAAAAGAAAGGCTTCCAAAAAGTACTTCTCAGCAATTGATTAAAGAGATTCTAACCAGAGCTGTATAGTCATCATAACCACCAGATCTCCTTCCTTCAAGTCAGCCAGGAACACCTGTTTCTTAGAACCAGCTGAGGACAGATGCCTCTAGCCTTAAACAGGGAGGTTTGCACTTCAAATTCCTTATCAACAACTCTTTAATCATGAAAGAGCAAAACGTATAACACTAATTGGTGGAGAATATTATCATATATTGTTTTTCTGTCATCAAAGAAGATGAGCACACATATTATATCCTTGAAAATAATACTTGGTTTTTGATGCAGTTGGAAGAAAAAAATTAGGTAGATGGTTCTTAATCTCAAAATTTGCCAGGTCATATAAAAGCTGTTTCAAATTTAGTTCTATATTTAAAATATTATAATAGCATCAGAAAGAATTTAATTTATGTAGTTTTTTCATTAAAAAAGGTAATTCACACAGAATAACATACCACCAGTTTAAGGCATTAAAAAACACAAGTAAAAAAATGAATGACTTGAAATAAAACAGGTAAAGGAAATGAACAGTTAGTTCTCAGGAAAAAATTAAAAACATATGAAAAAATGTTCAATCTCACTAATAATTAGAGAAATACAAATTACAGCACTGAGATTTATTTTGCATCTACAAAATTAGCCGAAATTTTTACAAGTTTGATGATTTTGTGTGGCAAAGGTTTGGGGGAAATAAGCATTCTCGTACATTGTTGAGGGAAGTATAAATTACCAAAACATTTTATGAAGGCAATTTTGCAAAATCTATAAAAGTAAAAAAAAGTTTGCTCTCTTTGACACATAAATTCCACTGCTAAAAATTCATCCTACATGAATACCTACAAAATAATCCCAAAATATATGTGTAAATGATTATTGCAGCAATGTTTACAGCAAAAAAACCCACAAAGCAATCTAAATCCCTATCAAGACTGGCTAAATAAATGAAAGTTCATCCATAACTAAATGTGATGCAGTCATTAAAGAGATTAAAAAGATTGAGTAATCTGTATTGATAATATGGAAAATGATCCAAATATATTAAATGAAAAAAGCAAGGCATGAATGCAGTATATAATACCTCTTATGTAAATATAAAAAGGGCATACATTTACATGCAGATCTAGGCATTAAAATTTTTATGAAAAGATGTACAAGAAGCAAGTAATAGTGTTTACCTTTGAGGAGAAGTACTATGAACAAGAGTAGAGCAATGTTCTTGCTTTTTTACCTTTCTATGATTTTTGAATTTTAAATATCAGCAGTTAATTTTTTTAATGTTAACAGAGATGAACTAGGTGAAAGCCATTTTTATCTTCTTCTATTTACTTTTAGTATATTTTAAATAAAAGAGAGCTACAAAGACCACTTAAATTATATCAAACAAGAATTAACCAAGCCAGTATTATTTATAATATTATCATGATTGAACATTTAATTCCACACTACCTCTGGCTAGAGTTAAGGCAATGCTTAAATGCTAGACCTGAGACTCTATTCCTAAGGTCTACTGAATCTACATTTCAACAAGATCCCTGGTGATATGTATTCACATTAAAATTTCGGAAGCAGCAGGTAAAAGACAACCCTAGGCGTGCCCACAGTTCCTAGTGCACACCTGTATCACAGCATTCATTATACAGTACTTACAACTTTGTTTACTTATCTAAATCCCGCATTAGAGGTGAGGTTGTTAAAAGCAAGATCTAAGGTGTTTTTTTCTTTTTCTTTTTTTCTAGTTTTTGGTGTGGCTTGTGGGATCTTAGTTCCTCAACCAGGGATTGAACTCGGGCTCTCGACAGTGAAAGCACAGTCCTAACCACTGGACTGCCAGGGAACTCCCTAAGACTTTTGTTGTTGTTGTTCTACATTCATTGCACCTGGCACACAATAGACCATAAATGTTTGTTAAATAAATGAGTAAATAAGCAAGAAAGGATGACAGCAATTCATCAATTACATGGCAATATGGAAATATTAATTACAAATGACAGAAAAAGTAATTTCTTAAAAATTATTTTTAAAAACCACTATGTTTAAATGTATATATATCCTAGAAACACATTACAAAATATTTTTACCCTCAACAAATAGTAAATAAATTCAGGACACCAACTAAAGTCTCTTATAATGTTTGCCCTTTCTTTTAAAAAGTCCCATATAATATCACCAGCTGGGGCACAACCTAGCAGTTGAAAAGATAGAAATAAATTACTGTTAGATATCTACTGTTTTCCTGATGACACGCAAATTATGCTACTGTTTAAGACTGTGGCTGCTGCTGGCTCTGCATCACTGTTTACTATAATTACAGCCTTCAGGTTTCATCCTGACCCATATCCCATTATAGGATATGCCCAGGCCAGATAAGCAATTTCAGAAACCAGTAGCACTGATGGATGTTTGCAAAATTGTGGCATTAGATATCTCTCTTTCTAATAGCATGAAAATTCTTTAGTATACCTTCATCCTTCAACAAAAAAATCCTCACCTGGCTGTTTCTCGCCATTCAGCATCCTCACCTTCACGCCAGCAAATCTCATCCAGTTCCGTAAAAAGGTCATGAGGAATGTGTTCCTCATCATCATCCTCAGTTCCAAGAATAAACTGTACCCGCTGTGATGGAGTGTCTATGGAAATCAGAGACATGAACATGCATTATCATGACTTGGAGCTTGAAATGTCCCGGTCACCGCCTTCAACACCACTCCAAACTCACATCTCCCCTGCCCCCCACACTGCAGCAGGCAGCCAGAGTAGACTTGGGAAATTAAGACTAAATTTGGCATTATATTAAGTCTAGTATAATGCGGGATCATAAATATGTAAAATGTAAATATGTAATGTATCTATATTATCAAAGATAAAATCAAATGTGATGATTATTTTGGATTACATATAACATCATGGAAACTATTTCTACATCTCTCTTATACACACACACATTTTCTTTCATCACATATGCTACATTTTATGGTAATATTCATAAGAGTAGACTATGATAAAATTCACTTATACTAAAACTGTGCTGAATATAATTCACCAAAGAACTCCCTTGTGATGTTTCTTTGTAGTCACAACCTTATCCCTCTCCTAACCCCTGGCAACCACTAATCTGGTCCCTACTGCTATAGTTTTGCCTTTTCCACAATGCCATATAAATGGAAACATACAATGTATAGTTTTTTGAGACTGTTGTTATTCACTTATCATAATGCCTTTGAGATTTTGAGATTTATCTGTGTCACTGAACGTATCACTAATTCCTTCTTTTTATTGCTGAGTAATAGTCCATTGCAGGAATGTACCATAGTTTTCTTATCCATTCATTTACTGAAGGGTATTTAGTTTACAATTTTTTCAATTATGAACAGAAGTGCTATAAGTATTCTTGTACAGGTTTTTGTGTGAACATAAGTTTTTATTCTCTAGGGCAAATACCTAGGAGTAGGATTGCTGGGTTACCTGGTAAATGTGTTATTCAATCAATACATTTGTGATGAAAATTATAAAACTTTATTGAATGATGTAAAAGTAGACCTAAATAAATGAGTAAGTTTATATTAATGGGAAAGCCCAATAGTGGAAAACCATCTTATAAATTCAATGTTATTCCAATAAAACATTTGGTATTTTCAAACATTTTTTAAAACACAAAAGAATGAGTAAATCAGTAACAAGCAACAGTGATTACTGAAATCTATAATATTAAATACTTTGTGAAAATAAACCAATTAATCAGTAACTTAAAGGGTTAGGTTATAATTAAGTCACGACTGAGGATTTCAGAAGTCAAAAGTGAAAAATATACATATTACATAAAACGTAATATAGTGTCATACTTTCTGTTCAATATATGTTTGTGATGGGGCCCTAGCCTCTTCCTATGTTATTAGCCTTACCTTCTGCCACTCTTACCCTTGCAATTCCATTCTGAGTACCTTAGCCTTCTTTCAGATTTTTAAAAATACTATGCTCCTTCCCACTTCAGGACCATCGCACATACTGTTTCCTCTAGATCTCCCATATATCTTTCAGCATCTACTTCACTGTAATATGCTTCAGCAAGCCTACCTAATCAGCCTCGTAAAACACAAACACACATATAAGCACACTCGTATGCAATAATTAAGTCAGGCACCTGTTATCTTAACTCATAGCACTCTATACTTCTCCTTGCTATACTTACCTCAATTGTCATTTAAAATTTACTGTTCAATAACAAATTAAATACTTTAAATAGAAAATATTTCCAGCTGCCAGAATTAGTCTCTTAGAAGGAATTAGGATCTAGTTCCTAAAGAAGAAATTATGCATGCAAAAATACTTTTCAAATTATAAAGCATTATATAAATATTATTAATGATGACTGATGCTGATGCTAGTGGTAGTGGGGATGGTTACAATGAAAATATAGGCCTGTCAAATAGAGAGGTTTAGAATTAAAGCGCAGAGAATGAGAAAATAACAGTGCCGTTAATTAAAAGAGGGTTGTAACATGAGTAAGCCTTGAAGGCACTAAGTGAAATAAGACAGCGAAAGGTAAATACTATATGACCTCACTTACATGTGGAATCTAAAAAAAAAAAAAAGACAAGATGAAACAAAACAATAAAACAAAACAAAAACACCGAACTCATGGAAAAAGGGATCAGATTTGTGCTTACCAGCTTTGGCGGGGGAGGGGGGCAGGGAACTGGAGGAAAATGGTCAAAAGGTATAAACTTCTAGTTATAAGATAAGTAAGTACTAGGGATGTAATGTACAACATAATGACTATAGTTAACACTGCTGTATGATATATAGGAAAGTTGTGAGTAGATCCTAAGAGTACTCATCTCAAGGAGACATTTTTTTCTCTTCTTTTTATTGTATCTATATGAGATGATGAATGTTAACTAAACCTATCATGGCAGTCATTTCACAACATATGTAAAGCAAACCATCATGCCATACACCTTAAACTTATACAGTGAGGTATGTCAATTATGTTTCAATAAAACTCGGGGAAAAAAAGGCTTGTCAGAATGAGGAGCCAGTATTGTAGGCTGAGCACAAGAGGCATCTTTTAGATATGCTGAGTTTCGGGTGATTATGGTTCAAACATATAAAGATGGTCACAGGAAAGGTGGATATTTGATTCTGGAAAAGACGACAGGGTCAGAGGTAAAGACATGGGTTGCATTTAACTAGAGAAGTCATTTGATTACAATGGATGAGGACTCAAAAATGAAAGAATAGAGAAGACTCAGCATCAGGGGAATAATAAGGTTTAAGATTTAGGATAAGGAAGAGTTAAAAAAATCAGAAGAGGGGCTTCCCTGGTGGCGCAGTGGTTGAGAGTCCGCCTGACGATGCAGGGGACACGGGTTCGTGCCCCGGTCCGGGAAGATCCCTCATGCCGCGGAGCGGCTGGGCCCGTGAGCCATGGCCGCTGAGCCTGTGCGTCCGGAGCCTGTGCTCCACAACGGGAGAGGCCACAACAGTGAGAGGCCCGCGTATTGCAAAAAAAAAAAAAAAAAGTCAAAAGAGGATTAGGTAGATATGTAAAAGAATTTATACATTAAACAAATATATAATGAGCACCTTCCATTGGTCAGGTGAATTAGACAGATATAAACAGAAAAAAACCCTCTGCCCATATAAAGCTTACATCTGATGAGAGAGTAGTACAACAGTGGTCAAGGTAGAAAAGGATTTCAAGAAGATTAAGAAGTCAATAATGTCAGATGCTGTAGAATCAATGAGGAGAACTAGGTGTAACAGGATTTGGACAGCTTAATGTTCAATAGCACTGGAATGTCAAAGACCATATATTACTTTTACAATCAGAAAAAAAACAAACTATCAATATTTCTTTTGGAATACAGACCATGTTTTCAACAAATGGTTAGTTAAAATCAAACTTACAAAGTTATCTGAGGAAAGCCACTAATAGAATCATAACTGGAAATAAGCAAGTTCCTTTGCAAACTTTCATCTTTTCATTGTTAGCTATGTTACTCCTACTGCTTTAATTACTCACATATTAATTAACCAGGGTCTTAAATA
Organism: Pseudorca crassidens; assembly: GCF_039906515.1. Classification (NCBI taxonomy): domain Eukaryota; kingdom Metazoa; phylum Chordata; class Mammalia; order Artiodactyla; family Delphinidae; genus Pseudorca; species Pseudorca crassidens. The sequence continues at coordinate 69,707,082 of NC_090301.1, forward strand.
CGTTTTTCCTAATAATCAGTGAAAATACTCTCCTTTCTGTAGACCCTGTCCAAAAGTTCTCTATTTTTCAGGCCCTTTCTGGAGAATGGTCAAAAATATGCTGAGAAATATACTTCTTATAACAACAGAACAAGTATAATGACAGAAGTGAATTGGAAAATTCCCTTTTACATATATGATCTTACTGTCATGAAAACCACAGGCTTCATACACAATGACATTTAGATCAAGAAAGCAGATTCATTAGATGTTTACCATTTTGCATTTCTGAATTATAGGTGCTTTTCTTCTTTATCCTTGTTATATTTCAGATAAATCAATATTTAGATTATCTTCTGAAATCATGAAATGATGACAAGTTTAATGTTCCAAGTTGATGTCTCCAGGCTCTTTGCAGGTCAGTATTATTTTCCATCTTCATTTGAACTTTAAAATTTTGCTCATGTTATTTGAATGTCCTACATAATCTATTCGTTTGGATTCCTATATTTTAATTCATTTTATAATTGAAATAATATATTTATTATTAATGCCAATTAGTCTATTTTGTTATGGATTGATAAAAAGAACATTTCAGCTGAAGCATTAAGAACCAACAGGCATTCCTCTCCAAAGGGGACGTGAGACTACATGCAGAACTTACAAACTATGTTCCTAAAAACCTAGTTATTTAACTCTAACTCTTTACCCATGCTAAGGCTATAAAGAGATCATAAGTTGAAAATAGCAGACACATTCTGGAAAGAATTTCTTCAAAGAAAGCTGTAATGTGAGTCCCAAGTTTCCTTAATCCCTTACAAAAGGAGGGGAGTAGTCTGTCCGCCTCTCCCTCAAGACAACTGAGTAGTGCTCTAGGGCATCATGAATTTAACATGTCTCCCCGCAGTGGACTGGGGTATGATTCCTCCCTGAGAAACAAAGTCTGCCTAGCTGCTGATGGCTGAGATTGCTGCTGTGAATAACATGCACTCCAGAATTCACCAGGGTAATGAGTGTGTGCACGTTTTCTGTGAATCATATCTGAGCTGCACCTATGAGACAGAGAGAGTCGGAGAGAAGCAGAGAGACAGAGAGAGAGAGAGAGAATATGCAAGATAGAGAGAATGTGGAATGTGGGGTCATCTTAGATGCTGTCCAAGAGGCTGCCATGGAGCAATTACAAGACTTTAGCAGGGGGAATCTATCACTATAGCCGAATATCTGGGGGATAAGTAATAAGGCAGAAAAGAGTGCAGGTAAAAGAAAATGAGTCAATTTAAATTCTTGCTAAGCCTAGAGAGTATGACATCAGCTTGTAAGACTACCAGCTAAGTAACAGCTTTCCTGCCCGATTCCACTTAGTTCTTTTCATTTCCTATGCTCCAGATCTGAATGGATCAGAAACTAGAGTTAGAAAGATGATGGAGCATCTGGAAGAAGGAGAAGAAGTTCAAGGTAGGAGGGGAAAAAAACAACTACATTCTCTGTTCTCAACTGGAGCACACCTGGGCAAGAGAGGGAGGCAAAAGGCCTTACAGTTAAAGCAAGTTCAAAGTTTTCACTATTACATGAGACTAAATATTTTAATTACTTATTAGAGGACTTCAAGTTACCTACGAGTGACTAGAAAGGCTGGAGAACCCATCAGAGTTTTCATTCAGGAGCAGAATAACAATTAGATCCACTGAGTAACTACAAAGGGATGGTACAAGCCAGAATAGAGTTACTTTATAATTAAATCCCACAAGTAGTGTTCAGTCAATATAAAAGTTACAAGAATCCTAGAAATGATCATAGTTCTTTCATATTCATAAATGAGTCCTTCAAACTCAAAACTAACAACCTGATCAAAAAATGGGCCAAAGATTTTAACAGGCAACTCACCAAAGAAGATATACAGATGACAAATAAGCATATGAAAAGATGCTCCACATCATATATTACCAGGGAAATGCAGATTAAAACAATGAGATACCATTATGCACCTATTAAAATGTCCCAAATCCAGAACACTAACCACACCAAATGCTGGCAAGGATGTGAAACAACAGGAACGCTCTTTCACTGCTGTTGGGAACGCAAAATGGTATAACTCCTTTGGAAGACAGCTTAGCAGTCTCTTACAAAACTAAACATACTTTTACTATATGGTAGAGCATTGCACTCCTTGGTATTTACCAAAAGGAGTTGAAACTTATGCCCACCAAAAGACCCTGCACACAGATGTTTATAGCAGCTTTATTCATAGTTGCCAAAACTAGGAAGAAGCCAAAATGTCCTTCAGTAGGTGAATGGACAAATCTATTATGATTCACACAGACAATAAAATATTATTCAATGCTAAAAAGAGACAGTAAGCCATGAAAAGACATGGAGAAATCTTAAATGTATATTAGTAAGTGAAAGGAGCTGATCTAAAAAGGCTACATACTGTATGATTTCAACTATATGAAATTCTGGAGAACTACGGAGAGAGTAAAAAGATCAGTGGTTGCTGGGGGTGGTAGTGGAATGAATAGGCTGAGAACAAAGGATTTTAAATACTCTGTATGATATTAGAATGACAGATATATGTCATTATACATTTGTCCAAACCCACAGAACATACAACACCAAGAGTGAGCCCTAAGGTAAACTATGGTTTTGTGCATGATTATGATGTGTCCATGTAAGTTCATCCTTGGTAAAAGAATGTACCATTCTGAGTGACGTTAATAATGGGGGTGGCTGTACCTGTGTGGAGCCAAGGAGTATATGGGAAACCTCTGTACCTTCCTGTCGATTTTCATGTAAACCTAAAACTGCTCTAAAAAATAAAGGCTTTTTTTTTAACATCTTTATTGGAGTATAATTGCTTTACAATGGTGTGTTAGTTTCTGCTGTATAACAAAGTGAATCAGCTATCCGTATACATATATCCCCATATCCCCTTCCTCTTGCGTCTCTCTCCCACCCTCCCTATCCCACCCCTCTAGGTGGTCACAAAGCACAGAGCTGATCTCCCTGTGCTATGCAGCTGCTTCCCACTAGCTAGCTATTTTACATTTGGTAGTGTATGTATGTCCATGCCACTCTCTCACTTTGTCCCAGCTTACCCTTCCACCTCCCCGTGTCCTCAAGTCCATTCTCTACGTCTGCATCTTTATTCCTGTCCTGACCCTAGGTTCTTCAGAACCATTTTTCTTAGATTCCATATATATGCGCTAGCATACAGTATTTGTTTCTCTCCTTCTGACTTAACTTCACTCTGTATGACAGTCTCTAGGTCCATCCACCTCACTACAAATAACTCAGTTTGATTTCTTTTTATGGCTGAGTGATACTCCATTGTATATATGTGCCACATCTTCTTTATCCATTCATCTGTCAAGGGACACTTAGGTTGCTTCCGTGGCCTGCCTATTGTAAACAGAGTTGCAATGAACATTGTGGTACATGACTCTTTTTGAATTATGGTTTCTCAGGGTATATGCCCAGTAGTGGCATTGCTGGGTCATATGGTAGTTCTATTTTTAGTTTTTTAAGGAACCTCCATACGGTTCTCCATAATGGCTGTATCAATTTGCATTCCTACCAACAGTGCAAGAGGGTTCCCTCAAACACCAGCATTTCTTGTTTGCAAATTTTTTGATGATGGCCATTCTGACCAGTGTGAGGTAATACCTCATTGTAGTTTGGGTTTGCATTTCTCTAATGAGTACTATTGTTGAGCATCCTTTCATGTGTTTGTTGGCAGTCTGTATATCTTCTTTGGAGAAATGTCTATTTAGGTCTTCTGCCCATTTTGGGATTGGGTTGTTTGTTTTTTAGATATTGAGCTGCATAAACTGCTTGTATATTTTGGAGATTAATCCTTTGTCAGTTGCTTCATTTGCAAATATTTTCTCCCATTCTGAGGGCTGTCTTTTCATCTTGTTTATGATTTCTTTTGCTGTGTAAAAGCTTTTAAGTTTCATTAGGTCCCATTTGTTTATTTTTGCTTTTATTTCCATTTCTCTAAGAGGTGGGTGGAAAAGGCTCTTGCTGTGATTTATGTCATAGAAGGTTCTGCCTATGTTTTCCTCTACAAGGTTTATAGTGTCTGGCCTTACATTTAGGTCTTTAATCCACTCTGAGTTTATTTTTGTGTACAGTGTTAGGGAGTGTTCTAATTTCATTATTTTACATGTAGCTGTCCAGTTTTCCCAGCACCACTTATTGAAGAGGCTGTCTTTTCTCCATTGTATATTCTTGCCTCCTTTATCAAAGATAAGGTGGCCACATGTGCGTGGGTTTATCTCTGGGCCAAAAAATAAAGTCTTAAAATACAGGGCATCCCAGTTTTTAAATTGTTTAATTGTTCCCACCAATGTGCAGCACTATATCTTATATATGATTACATATATTCAAGAAATTATAAGAAAGGAAAAAGAAACTACTTTTATATAGCATATTTGCTGCAGGCATTAGTAAAGCATTTCCTTTTAAGAATGTTAATATATGAGATATGGTTTATTGCCAAATATTTTAAGAAATTTGTCAAACTAAATTTTATAGCAAAACGAATAAGAATTGAGTCAATAGCCAAGTCTCCTGCTTAACAACCTCTTCAAAAGAATATGCCAATTTCCTAGATGTAACATGAATGTTGATTTTGAAATGAGACTGATGGATTTCCATAAATATCAAATGTGCTTAAGGAAATCACAGTGCAGCATATACATTTATGATTTAATTTATCTGAAATAAGAAGCTAGTATTATATTTTTCCTAAAAGTATACTATCTGGATTATAGTAATATATACTAAACCAAATCACATCAGAGTCAAAAGAAATGCTTCTTGACAGCCTGTTACCTCTGTGGCTGGTTCTTCTGGACCAAAAAAAAATAAAAAATAAAAAATAAATAAAGTCAGTGCTTCAAACAGCCGTAAAAAAGAGCATAAGTTGTAATTTTAGAGTTACACTAAGAAATCAATTAAATTTTTCTATTAGACCTACCCAGTGTGACCAGACATAGAAGTTTTGTGTTTCATGACAGCCTATTCTAACAACTCACTCACTTCTCAGAAACCAATCCCAGAGTAGCCATGCCTCAACATTGGTATTGTTTCTCATTCTTTTTTTTTTTTTTTTTTTTTGCAGTACGCGGGCCTCTCACTGTTGTGGCCTCTCCCGTTGCGGAGCACAGGCTCCGGACGCGCAGGCCCAGCAGCCCAGCGCTCCGCGGCACGTGGGATCCTCCCGGATCAGGGCACGAACCCGCGTCCCCTGCATCGGCAGGCGGACTCTCAACCACTGCACCACCAGGGAAGCCCGTGTTTCTCATTCTTTTGAAACAATTTCTCTCATCACTGTTTTCAATGACTTATTTCAGTTTACTCTGTATCAGTAATCTGGGTATCTATAACACTTACCATGCATCCAACCCCCCAAACTCAAGTACTATGTGCAGGAAGCTTGCATTTAAGACTTATTAGTATTTCCCCTAATAAAGCATGAGGATCACTCATCACAACATAGTCATTAAATAAACATGAGGAAATAAGACCCTCATAGTTACGAATAAAGAGGATTTGAAAGTCTGAGGTAGGGCATCATATGTTTAAAAGACTTCTCGAAGACACAATGATAACAGCATAGGAAATAATAATTTATTAACGTAGGATAATCTATTCATGGACAAGAGGTATTGTATTTGGTTTTTAAACAACATATGACTCCATGTATCTGGCTTTTCATTCTTTAGAGTAGAAATGATTTTATAGGTATTAGGTTATGCTCACAAAGTCTTTTTATGATCATCCCATCAACATACTTTTAATGTCTTAAAGAGAGGCTCAGATTATGTTTCAATACAGCAAATATTCAAAATGTGTTATTCAATGACTTTTTAAATATCTATGCAACTTAAAATTGTATGACATAAATCATGTAAATTATAGTAATATCACAATCAGAAAGAATTTTTCTAAGCATAAATATTTCTCCTATTTTGATTGGTATTTTACTTACTTTTAAGATAGCCACTGAAAACATAGATCATTGTAATACAAACTGTAGCTAAGACTATGATAGATTAAGATAAGGTTCTGTTTCTGTATTTAGTAAAATATATAATGGAAATAAATTACAGCATGGAGAAAGCTGTACTAGGGAATAAGGGTCTCAGCCTCTTAGTACCTCTTCTGGAATTTGTAGATACATCAAAAGACACCATTAAAAGAGTGAAAAGATAAGCCACAGGGCTTCCCTGGTGGCGCAGTGGTTGGGAGTCCGCCTGCCGATGCAGGGGACGCGGGTTCGTGCCCCGGTCCGGGAAGATCCCACATGCCGCGGAGCAGCTACCCGTGAGCCATGGCTGCTGAGCCTGCACGTCTGGAGCCCATAACAGTGAGAGGCCCGTGTACCGCAAAAAAAAAAAAAAAAAAAAAAGATAAGCCACAAATGTGAGATAATTGAAACATGAAAAACCAACAAAAGACATGTCCATAATATATAAAGAACTTCTACAAATCAAAAAGAATAAATGATCCAATTAAAAAAAAAAACAAACAAGCATAAGACCTGAATAGGCACATCATAGAAGAGGCTATCCAAATGGCCAAAAAAGCACATGCAAAGTTACACAACCTCACTGGTAATCAAGAAATGCAAATTAAGATAATGACATACCATTATGCCCCTCATTAGATGGTTAATGTTAACAGAATGAAATTGTCAAGTGGTAGTTAGAATGTAAAACAACATATGCTCTCACACTTTGCTGGTGAAAGTGTTAATACGTACCCTATTTTGGAAACTGTTTGGCATTACCTACTAAAGTTGAAATACACATATCTTATGACTCAGCAACAAATAATTTCATTCCTAGGTATGAGAAATGCATATGTGCACCAAGAGACATATACAAAAATGTTCACAGCACTGTTCTTCATAGTATCTCCAAAAATTAAATAACCTAAATTTTCATTAATAGTAGAATGCATGGTTTATACAAACAAATGAGCACTGTACAATAATGAAAACGAATAAACCAAAGCTACAGCTAAAAACATTGGTGAATCCCACTAACAACACAATGTTGAACAACAGAGACACAAATACCTCCTGCATGACTTTGTTTATAAAAAGTTCAAAAACAGGCAAAACACCCAATGTAAGAAGACAGACTAGAGATCCTTTTGGGGAGAAGGGAGAGAGTAGTGACTGGGAGGGAGGACAAAGGGGGTTTCTGGAGTGCTAGCCAAGACAATATTTACACAGATGTTTCTTTGTCATAAATCATTGAGTTGTACATTTATGTTTCTATGTTTTAACATTCATAAATACTTGTGTTATACATTACATAAAATAATTTTTTTAAAAACTCATTGATATTCTTATATATCAGCCAATTGGGAGTTAAATAGGAACAGGAAGCTATTGCCATCAATAAACAGATTTGAAGTTATGTTTTCTGTATTTGCTTCATTCTTCCTAAAATGTGTACACAATTTATCATCTAAGAATGGAAAAATCCCAGGTCTAATTCAAGGGTTGTGCTAATTTATACAGTACCTTTGAGTACCATATTTTAAATAAGCATTTAGTAAAGTAGATGTCTTTAAGATTTATTTCTAGTGCTTATAGATTAATTATAATTTATATACTGTTGTCATCTCTCCTGTTACATTCTTTGTTGGGAGGCTGAGGAGCAAATTAACATTAAAGTGTTCTGAATTTCTCTCATTATCTTTTATATTTTCACTGACTTCAAGCTAATGCTTCAAACTTATTTTTAAACAACTCAACCATGTTCCTGGTTGAAAATATAATTTAAAATTATATAAAGTGAATGAAAGACAATATTAAAAATAACAAGATGCAAAGTTTTAGCAGTATTCTGTTGTCAGGGAATTGATTACAGTAGGAAGAAAAATTAATCATCACAATCTTATACAAACAATTTTGTTAAGCACAGTAACAAAAGTAGATTGAACTTATTTGCAGGCATCAAAAGTTTTGTATAATCAAAGTATCACCACCACCATAACGACACAGTCAAAAAGCTGGGTCTGGGCTTCCCTGGTGGCGCAATGATTGAGAGTCCGCCTGCCGATGCGGGGGCCGCAGGCTCATGCCCCGGTCCAGGAGGGTCCCGCATGCGTGGAGTGGCTGGGTCCGTGAGCCATGGCCGCTGAGCCTGCGCGTCCGGAGCCTGTGCTCCACAGTGGGAGAGGCCACAGCAGTGAGAGGCCCGCGTACCGCAAAAAAAAAAAAAAAAAGCTGGGTCTATCTTTGGACTCACCTAGAAATCACATTCCAACCATGGGATCTGGTGGACTAGACCCAGCCATTGCAGGCCTGTGACATGAGCATAATCTCTTTGGCTACAGTAAGGCCTGTTCAGTTTTCCCTGGATGCAGCACTGATACAACCAGGTTCCTAACAACACTGCCTTACATGATTGGGTCATATGATAAAGTGGGATTCTGTGAATGTTTCTCATATATTGGAATGACATTTTTGAGTGCCAAAATTCAAATATTTACACTAAAATCTTTTTGTTAAATTGATCCTTGCTCCAGAAATATGGGTCCAAATTATTCCGTGTCTTCATAATCCCATACTCCAATTTACAATATAAAAGCTCCAGGATCCCAGCAGAGGAGCCTGATGCTTCCTTACATTCTCTTCTATCTCATACCTCTTTGAAGTTGAATTTTTTATAATTTTAAAGCACCTGTAGGAATGTCTTCCAAAGATTTTCTTTGAAATCTTTCCAAGTACAATAAGTATTTCTTAAGTTGTCAGAAATTTTCTTCGAAGGCTTCAGCATAGTAATCTCATATATTCACACTATGCTGAGTATCAAAGTCCAAATCAAGTGGGATGGTGTCCATAACATGGTTTCAGTCTCAGCATGTAACTGAGTACTTGATTATCAAGGCACTTAAACTGACTGTGGAATAGGAACATAGGCAGATTATTAGTCCTGAAGAAACTTTAAAAAGTGAAATATAGGAGGTTCTACTGCTTAGCGACTACTAGGGTGCCAAACCTTTGTCCCTGATAAAACAGATCTTAGGTCTAAATGGCAATAAAGATACTCAGATGGTTGGTGGAGGAAGGAAAAGGTGGCATCCAAAAATAGTGGCTGACACATCAGTGGCAGAATCTGGGCTACCTGGCTTATTGCCAAGTTTCCCAAATAAAGAGGCAGGACTTTCTTAAGATAGATCAATGGCTCTTGATCCTAGCTGGATATTAAATCACCTGGGATACTTTTTAAAAATACCATGACCTAGGAAAATACCCAAGATTAATTAAATAAAAGTCTTTGAGCATCAATATTTTTTAAAAGCTCCTCAGATGAGTCTAACATACAACAAGATGTGACAAGCAATATTCTAGAGTTTGTCCAATTTTAATGTGCATGTAAGTTACCAAAAGTTATTGCTAATACACAGATTCAGATTCAAGAGGTCTGGGATGGGGCCTAAGATTCTGCATTTCTAACAAGCTCAAATGTGATGCTAATATTGCTGGCTCATGGACCACACTTCTTTTCTTTTTAAAATTTAACATTCTTTATTCGAGAAGAACATTTTAAAATTCTCTTTTCTTCTACTTAATCCCTTGTTATTGAGTCCCAGCCTTTCAGCTGACTCTGACCTATTTTCTTTATAAAGAGCAGTAGTATAAATGTTTTTGACCATGAATGCCATTACATAGTTTGCACCATCATTCATCATATCCTTACCACTCCCTTTTGTTTTAGTCCAGCCAGTTCTCCCACTTCTGCTACTTGAGTCCAACCATAATAGGTATTTGTGCTATTCCTGCTCCAGTGTCTTTCATTTTTTTAAACATCTTTATTGGAGTATCATTGTTTTACAATGTTGTGTTAGTTTCTGCTGTATAGCAAAGTGAATCAGCTATATGTATACACATATCCCCATATCCCCTCCCTCTTGCGTCTCCCTCCCACGCTCCCTATCCCACCTCTCTAGGTGGTCACAAAGCACCGAGCTGATCTCCCTGTGCTATGTGGCTGCTTCCCACTAGCTATCTATTTTACATTTAGTAGTGTATATATGTCAATGCTATTCTCTCACTTCATCCCAGCTTACCCTAACCCCTCCCCGTGCCCTCAAGACCATTCTCTACTTCTGCATTTTTATTCCTGTCCTGCCCCTAGGTTCCTCAGAACCACTTTTTTTTTTTTAGAATCCATATATATGTGTTAGCATACAGTATTTGTTTTTCTCTTTCACTTCACTCTGTATGACAGACTCTAGGTCCATCCACCTCACTACAAATAACTCAATTTTGTTTCTTTTAATGACTTAGTAATATTCCATTGTATATATGTGGCACATCTTCTTTATCCATTCATCTGTAGATGGACACTTAGGTTGCTTCCATGTCCTGGCTATTGTAAATAGAGCTGCAATGAACATTGTGGTACATGACTCTTTTTGAATTATGGTTTTCACAGGGTATATGCTGAGTAGTGGGATTGCTGAGTCATATGGTAGTTCTAGTTTTAGTTTTTTAAGGAAGCTCCATACTGTTCTCCATAGTGGCTGTATCAATTCACATTCCCACCAACAGTGCAAGAGGGTTCCCTTTTCTCCACACCCTCACTAGCATTTATTGTTTGTAGATTTTTTGATGAAGGCCATTCTGACTAGTGTGAGATGATACCTCATTGCAGTTTTGATTTGCATTTCTCTAATGATTAGTGATGTTGAGCATCCTTTTATGTGTTTGTTGGCAATCTGTATATCTTCTTTGGAGAAATGTCTATTTAGGTCTTCTGCCCATTTTGGGATTGGGTTGTTTGTTTTTTTTGATATTGAGCTGCATGAGCTGCTTGTATATTTTGGAGATTAATCCTTTGTCAGTTGCTTCGTTTGCAAATATTTTCTCCCATTCTGAGGGTTGTCTTTTCGTCTTGTTTATGGTTTCCTTTGCTGTGCAAAAGCTTTTAAGTTTCATTAGGTTCCATTTGTTATTTTTGTTTTAATTTCCATTTCTCTCAGAAGTGGGTCAAAAAGGATCTTGCTGTGATTTATGTCATAGAGTGTTCAGCCTATGTTTTCCTCTACGAGGTTTATAGTGTCTGGCCTTACATTTAGGTCTTTAATCCATTTTGAGTTTATTTTTCTGTATGGTGTTAGGGAGTGTTCTAATTTCATTCTTTTACATGTAGCTGTCCAGTTTTCCCAGCACCACTTATTGAAGAGGCTGTCTTTTCTCCATTGTATATTCTTGCCTCCTTTATCAAAGATAAGGTGACCACATGTGCATGGGTTTATCTCTGGGCTTTATATCCTGTTCCATTGATCTATATTTCTGTTTTGTGCCTACTGGCACAAAATCAACATACTGTCTTGATTACTGTAGCTTTATAGTATAGTCTGAAGTCAGGGAGCCTGATTCCTCCTGCTCCGTTTTTCTTTCTCAAGATTGCTTTGGCTATTCAGGGTCTTTTGTGTTTCCAAACAAATTGTGAAATTTTTGTTCTAGTTCTGTGAAAAATGCCATTGGTAGTTTGATAGGGATTGTATTGAATCTGTAGATTGCTTTGGGTAGTATCGTCATTTTCACAATGTTCATTCTTCTAATCCAAGAACATGGTATATCTATCCATCTGTTTGTATCATCTTTAATTTCTTTCATCAGTGTCTCACAGTTTTCTGCATACAGGTCTTTTGCCTCCTTAGGTAGGTTTATTCCTAGGTATTTTATTATTTTTGTTGTAGTGGTAAATGGGAAATGTTTCCTTAATTTCTCTTTCAGAGTTTTTGTCATTAGTGTATAAGAATGCAAGAGATTTCTGTGCATCAATTTTGTATCCTGCTACTTTACCAAATTCGTTGATTAGCTCTAGTAGTTTTCTGGTGGCATCTTTAGGATTCCCTATGTAGAGTATCATGTCATCTGCAAACAGTGACAGCTTTACTTCTTCTTTTCTGATTTGGATTCCTTTTGTTTCTTTTTCTTCTCTGATTGCTGTGGCTAAAACTTCCAAAACTATGTTGAATAATTGTGGTGAGAGTGGGCAACGTTGTCTTTTTCCTGATCTTAGAGGAAATGGTTTCAGTTTTTCGCCATAGAGAACAATGTTGTCTATGGGTTTGTCATATATGGCCTTTATTATGTTGAGGTAGGTTCCCTCTATGCCTGGAGAGTTTTTACCATAAATGGGTGTTGAATTTTGTCGAAAGCTTTTTCTGCATCTATTGAGATTATCATATGGTTTTTATCCTTCAATTTGTTAATATGGTGTATCACACTGATTGATTTGCGTATATTGAAGAATCCTTGCATTCCTGGAATAAACCCCACTTGATCATGGTGTACGATCCTTTTAATGTGCTGTTGGATTCTCTTTGCTAGTATTTGGTTGCGGATTTTTGCATCTATGTTCATCAGAGATATTGGCCTGTAGTTTTCTTTTTTTTGTTACATCTTTGTCTGGTTTTGGTATCAGGGTGATGGTAGCCTCATAGAATGAGTTTGGGAGTGTTCTTTCCTCTGCTATATTTTGGAAGAGTTTGTGAAGGATAGGTTTTAGTTCTTCTGTAAATATTTGATAGAATTCGCCTGTGAAGCCGTCTGGTCCTGGGCTTTTGTTTGTTGGAAGATTTTTAATCACAGTTTCAATTTCAGTGCTTGTGATTGGTCTGTTCATATTTTCTATTTCTTCCTGATTCAGTCTTGGCAGTTGTGCATTTCTAAGAATTTGTCCATTTCTTCCAGGTTGTCCATTTTATTGGCATAGAGTTGCTTGTAGTAATCTCTCATGATCTTTTGTATTTCGGCAGTGTCAGTTGTTACTTCTCCTTTTTCATTTCTAATTCTGTTGATTTGAGTCTTCTCCCTTTTTTTCTTGATGAGTCTGGCTAATGGTTTATCGATTTTGTTTATCTTCTCAAAGACCCAGCGTTTAGTTTTATTGATCTTTGCTATTGTTTCCTTCATATCTTTTTCATTTATTTCTGATCTGATCTTTATGATTTCTTTCCTTCTGCTAATTCTAGAGTTTTTTGTTGTTCTTTCTCTAATTGCTTTAGGTGTACAGTAAGGTTGTTTATTTGAGCTGTTTCTTGTTTCTTGAGGTAGGATTGTATTGCTATAAACTTCCCTCTTAAACTGCTTTTGCTGCACCCCATAGGTTTTGGGTCGTCGTGTTTTCATTGTCATTTGTTTCTAGGTTTTTTTGATTTCCTCTGTGATTTCTTCAGTGATCTCTTGGCTATTTAGTAGCATATTGTTTAGACTCTATGTGTTTGTATTTTTTACAGTTTTTTTCCTGTAATTGATACCTAGTCTCATAGCATTGTGATGGTCCACACTTTGAATAGCAAAGTTTCTAGAACACTGGATCTCAACCTTGGTTGCACATTTGAATCACCTGGGGTATTTTTTTTTTTTAAGAAGATGTTGTGGGTAGGAGTTTATTAATTTATTTTATTTATTTTTGCTGTGTTGGGTCTTCATTTCTGTGTGAGGGCTTTCTCTAGTTGTGGCAAGCGGGGGTCACTCTTCATTGCGCTGTGCGGGCTTCTCAGTGTCATGGCCTCTCTTGTTGCGGAGCACAGGCTCCAGATGTGCAGGCTCAGTAGTTGTGGCTCACGGGCATAGTTGCTCTGCGGCATGTGGGATCCTCCCAGACCAGGGCTCGAACCCGTGTCCCCTGCATTAGCAGGCAGATTCTCAACCACTGCCCCACCAGGGAAGCCCTGGGGTATTTTTTAAAAGTACTTATGCTTGGGTCCCACCCACAGAGATTCTGACTGGTATGGGATTTGGCCACCAAAATGTTTTTAAATCTCCCAGGCGTAGCCAAGGTTGAGGACCACTGTTCTAGAAAAACTGACATAATGTATCCACCTATGGAAAAAAAGAATAACATGACAGAGGCAGAAGGAACAGCTTATTTTTGTTTGTTTACTAAATATTTCTAAGTTCATGTGAATGCCACTTATTTTCTCAAATATTAGAAGTATTTAAGAAACTCAAAGTAACCATTAAAGCTTATTCCAACAGATATTCCATTCCCAGAGTCTAAGAGGGAATCTCCCCTAACTATAAACAGATGAAGCTGGCGTAAGAGAAATCTACCCAGTTGTCTCTCTGTTATATTCCCAGACTCTACTTCATGAAACAAAAAACACTGAAAATGTGGGGGACACTTTCACACCTCCTCTTCTGCCCACTGACTCAGAGATGATCATCCTTCTATCATGCTGGTGCAGGATACCCAGAGTACTTTTCTTTACACACTCCCATCAATCATTCTACCTCTGGCAGAAGTACATTGTATTTGGGGAAGTTTGATGCCCATAATTATACACAGTGATGGAGACGAAGAACACACTAATGGCAGTGCCTCTCTAAGCCGCCTTAGGATATAGCTGGACACACATAGTATGGATATATTTTGCCTTGGAAAGTAAAAAGAAGTATTTTCTTTTACTTGGTGAGTAAAAAGAAAAAAACTGGCAGCCTGTAAAAATACTATAAATCAAAGGAAAGTCAAAATAATCTTTATGGCCCAAAAGAAGATGATACCTCTGAAAATTATCTACTTCAGAATCAAAAGAAAATGTCCAGAACTACTGGGGATCATCAATAGACTAAAAACACAGACTCTATCAAGCAGGAAAAACAAACACTAATTAGGAAAGGACAGGAGGAAATGTAAAGAAAATCAGATGAGATAAGAAAGAAACTTAAAACTAAAGATGCAACAGCAAAATCAAAACCCCTAATAGAAGTAGTAAAATGCAGAATCGATACTGCAGATAATCAAATGAATAATGAGAGACTAACTTTAAGCTACCAAAAAAAGGACAACAAGCAGATATCATAAATCCAACATGCAGATATAATTCACAAAGAAGAGACCAAAGTAAGTGGAACAGAATCAGATAAGACAGGAAAATATTCTCTCAGTGGAAAAATATCAGTGTATGCAGACTGGAAATGCTTTTTAACATACTCACCATTAGCAAGTTTTCTTAAATAAAGGGACATAAAAAATTGTCTATAAGCATTCAAGCTTAAAAGACATAAACTTAAAAAATGAAAAAACAGAGAGACTACAAATTTCTCTTCAATACTTAGCAAAACCAGATATTAAATAAAGCAATGTCTATAGAGTATTAAAAGTAAAATTGTTCCCCCAAACTTCATATGCTAACTTACCTTATATCTGAATACAACTGTATGGGGAAATGTGTGTTTGAGGCAGTTGGAAGGATAGATGATGAGAATAATCCAGTTGAGAAGAAGAAGTAAACTAGATTGTAAATTGTATAAATTTCAAGGTGGGAGGGAATAGGAGATAAACATAATTGAAAAGAAAACTTCCTTATTGCATTATGAGGAAAAAACAGTTGCAGATGTAGGCATATGTTTATGTTTGCATGTTTCACAGGAGGGAAGTTGAGTGAATTCTTTCTGGTGACATATTTTCCTTTTGAAGTAGAAAGCATCTGCTAGGTGACTGTGAAAAGGGGGGTGTTGGAGAATGGTGAAGAAGATTGAAAAATACTTATTTCAAAAATTGAAAACATTCAGTAGAATTGGGAGGAGGTGTTGAAGGTCCACTTGAGTAATGAATTAATTTATTTACTTTTTGGGTTTTTTTTTTTCTTTCTTGGCCACAACATGAGGCTTCAGGGATATTAATTCTCTGACCAGGGATCGAACCCGGCCCCGGGAGTGAAAGTGCCAAGTCCTAACCACTGGACCGCCAGGGAATTCCTACTTGAGTAATGAACTTAAATGGTTACAATCTGCCCTGTTGAATGACTATGTCCTGCAGAGCATGCCTACTTGGGAAGGCAGGGAGAAAGTAGGGACATGGAAGAACCTAACATAAATCTGGTTTTTAAAAATGGGGGTAAAGGTATGAATAAAACTAAAACAGGGAAATTAAGGTATTTAGAATATTAGCAAAAGTACTACTAAAATTACAGGGTATGAAATCAGAATAGGATCAGGAAATAAAGATAACATGGATAGAAAAAAAAGTAGAGAGGTCAAGTAGTTGAACAAGCAAGTAAGGAGTGAAGCTGTGGTCAGAGAGCAAAATGAATGAGTAAGTGAACAAGGTGCAGTGAAGGAGGTCATAGGACGTGGGAAGGTCAGGAAACTGGAAGTCAGGTTCTTAATTATGTCATGTACATAGGCTCTCATGGCACTCAGGAATTGTTAACAACTTCCATATCACTATACTTTGATATTCTATATATAGTTGACCCTTGAACAATGGGGGATTAGGGGCACTGACCCTCTTCACAGTTGAAAATCCACGTATAATTTATAGTCAGTTGTATCCGGTTCCACCATCCATGGATTCAACCAACCACAGATAATGTAGTGCTGTAGTATTTACTACTGAAAACATTCATGTATAGGTAGACCGTTCCAGCTCAAACCTGTGTTGTTCAAGGGTCAATTGTATACTTTTAAAGGAAGAATATTCAAAACAGTAGAAAGTTCACATCCTAAGAGTGAAATTCGGAAAGCATCTACAATAGTGTAACTGGGAACTTAATAAAGGCATTTCCCCTTGGATTTTCAAACTACTTAGAGCAATGACTATTATTTGTACAAATTATCATGAGTTAAGACAACTAAGTTCTACTGCTTAAGTGTATTTCCTCCATCACAAAACTAAGCCAGTCCTCACCTTCACAAAGCAGATGCACAAGAGAAAAATAAAGATTAAACATTCTTTCTCCCGCTTCTCCCCAATCTGCCCAAATCTTTTATAAAGTTATAAACAACTTTATGAGTGAGGTATCTGCCCAAATCTTTTATAAAGGTATAAACAACTTTATGAGTATTACTGCTAATTATGGATTGTACAAACAAGTATAATATTACAATCATAAATTTAATTAAAACAAAGAGACATTCTTACCAAAGGAAGGTGACTCCCTGCCATCCTCTAGTCCCGAATCTCTCTCTCTGTCTCTCTTTCTGTGTTTATGACCACGATGCCTGTGACGTCGATGGCTTTTTCTTCCTCCCAGGGGCACATGAACTCCAATAAATAGTGTCCGATGACCTTCATCAGAAGTAAATACACAAATTAAACTCTAAATTATTCTAAGGCACAGAAGATGATTATTTACATGTTAATGGAAACCCAATCCAATTCAATTCAGGAAATAGTTTTTGAGTATTTATAATGTGATACACTTGGGGCTTGGCATTGTACTTTGGTACACAGGTCTATCATAAACACCTACAATACTAATTATTTGGTTATACTATATTTTATAACCACCATTAATTTATTAGCTATCATAATAATCTCTCTGTGTCTATTCCCCATAGTTTATAATTATACTTCTTTCATTAACATTTTTTTTTGTTCTATATTCTCCCTACACTCAACTAACTAGTTATCTCACCAGTTCCCTTCCCTTCACGGTTAACTCTGTGAAACAATCACTATCTCTAATAAAACAGATTTCACCAAGGTCTTAGTAATGCCAAATCCCATAGGAGTTTTTTTCAGCTCTATTGTTCCTTTCTGTGGCACTTGATACCATTGACCATTCTTTTCTCTACGATTTAAATTTCTCTTGGTCTTCCTCCTCCTCCTTTTTTTTTTTTCTTCTCATATTGGTTTCCTTTTCTGGCTTTTCTTCTATTTATTCATTCAAGATTGGGATCCCTAGGACTTGACACCAGATCTTTTTCTTAGACTGCAGACTTATATATCCATCCATCCACCTATTAGACATATTTACCTAAACATCCTTCCCACAGGCATGTCAAAGTCAACATGTCCACGGAACTCATCCTTTTCTTTGTCCCCCAAGTAACTATCATCTATCTCAGTAAATGCATCATCTATCCAGTCATCTCAAAGCACATCCAATTTGTCACTAGGTCCTCTTTTACATCTCTTGAATCCATGCTCTCTTCAATATCCCTAGTGCTGCTGTCTTAATTTGGACCCTCATGTCTCACCAGGACTATTAGAACATTCTCCCTAGCATTATCTTTTCTAATTCCATTCTTGTCCCACTTAATCCATCCTGAATATTGATGGCTTTTTTTTTCCAAAATGCAAATCTGCCTACATTACTTCCCTGCTTTAAACTCATTCATTGCTTTCTGTTGCCTATAGGATAAAGTTTTTTACTCTATAAAGCCAAACAATACCTGACATCTGCCTATTTCTCCAGGCAGGCTTCTAAATCCACTCTGCCACACATACTATAAGCCAGTGTGTGCCCTTTCATTCCTGAATTGCCAGGTGTTCTCAAGTCTCTCTTTTACTTAATGCTGCTCTTATTCTTCCAACTGTATGAAATATCTTTGACTTTCCTGATTATCTGATGCATACCTAACTCACCTCCCAAGTCTCAGCTCAAGGATTATGAGATCTATGAAATTTTGCATACCTCCTCAGTCTAAATACAGTTGACCATTTTCCTGCTTAGGATCCTCTAGTGCTTAATCATATACACCAAAGCACAATAACCCTTGATTGTAGCTGTTTGCTTACAAGTAGTTTTCTTATGAATCTTCCTTAGGGAAGGCCCATGTGTTAGTCATTTTGTATCTTTAGCACCTTGCACAGTGCCTGGCATACAGCAGATGCCTAACAAATGTTTACTGAAATGAACAACTTATTGAGTGGTACTGTGCTAGGTATCAGGGATACAAATATGAATAAGGCATTATTTTATTCTTACAAATCAGCAGGTTTCAGCCTTTCCAACTTATGTAAAAAGTGGCATTCACAGTGTGATATATTGCTCTGGGTGTCCTCTAGACATACGTATTAGAATCAGCGAGAAGATGTGAACCCATCCCCCCAAACAGACATGCATTAATCTATATACTCAACAAAATTGCAAATTTCCAACATCATTATTTTAAAAGAACTTGGACAATCTAAAATATATACAGAAAAACTTGAAAGAAAAATCACCAGCATTATTTACAATTGCCAAGATATGGAAGCAACCTACATGTCCATCAACAGATGAATGGCTAGAGATGTGATACATATATATATATATATATATATATATATATATATATATATATTCACAAACATAATATTGAGCAAAAAATATATAATTCCTTTTTTAAGATTTAAAGATAGAATAACTAAAATATATTGTTCAAGGATGCATGCACAGCATGCACACTCAATACAAAAGTCAGAATATTTGTTATTTCTGGCATAAAGAAGAATAGGCGTTGTGACTGGGGAGAGGCACATGAGGAGCTTCTGGGGTGCTAAAAGTGTTCTGTTTCATAATACAAGTTTTTGCTTTAAAAATGTTTATTAAACTTTGTACATAAGCTTTCTGCACTTTTCTGGATGTATGCTTCATTTCACAATTTAAAAAATTTTTAAAGAAACCAAAGGAAAAGAGTTTTAAGACGGGTTCAGTTAGCAGTTTATATGCTACAAAGGAGTCAAACAAGATTAATACTAAAAATTTGCCATTACAGTTACAAATTAATATTTATCTGTAACTTTCTTGAGATCAGTTTCAGTGGATAGGGAAATGGATAAAAATTGAGGAAGTTTAGACAGTGACTATTTCCTAGAGCTAAACTTTAAAGATTGCAGAGGTTTCTAACAATTACTAATTAAGATAACCATTCCTGGACAGACAAAGGTAAGGAGCACCATGCACCAGGCTGGCAAGTCCAGAGGGTCTGCTTGGGAATAGTGAATATTGCCTTTGTTTGTGGAATGTGAATCTGATGGGCAATTGCCAGAAGTAACATCCTAAGAAGTTGCCAAGTCAAGGTAAAAATAAACAATCTGAAACTATATCCAAATATATTCAGATAGGAAGAGGATACCAAGACAACACAGCTGAACTCATGTCTTGAGAACATTAAATGCAAGGAAGACTAGCCTGAAGGAATTTCCTGAGGCAGAATCTTGCAGAGCTGGTTAAAAAGTAAAGACCCATTTGGGTAAATACTATGAGTATAATTGCTGGATTATATGGTAAGCTTATGCTTACCTTTGTTAGAAACTATCAGACTATCTTCCAAAGTGGCTGTATCATTTTGCATTCTGGGAGCAAAGAATGAGAGTTTCTGTTGTACCACATCCTTGTCAACATTTGGTGATGTCAATGTTTTGGATTTTAGCCATTCTAATAGATGTGTAATGGTATCTCATTGTTTTAATTTGCAATTTCCTAATGACACATGATGTTGAGCATCTTTTCATTTGCTTATTTACCACCTGTATATCTTCTTTGCTGCGATGTCTGTTCAGATCTTTTCCTATTTTTGTAATTGGATTATTTGTTTTCTTATTGTTGAATTTTAAGAGTTCTTTGTGTATTTTGGATAACAGCCCTTCATTAGGTATATTTTGCAAGAGTATTCTCCCAGTCTGTGGCTTATCTTTTCAATCCTATAACAGTGTCTTTCACAGAGCAGAAGTTTTAATTTTAAAGAAGTTCAATTTATCAATTTTTCTTTCATGGATTGTGCTGTATAATGCTGTATATAAAAAGTCATCACCAAACTCAAGGTCATCTAGATTTTCTCCTATGTTATCTTCTAGAAGTTGCATAATTTTGTTTTACCTTTAGGTAAATGATTACCTTTCAGTAATTTTTGTGAAAGGTGTAAGATCTGTGTCTAGATCCTAATCTAAATACTAATTTCCTCACTAGGCATTTGTCCCAGTGAGTTGAAAACTAACGCCCACACAAAAACCTGCACATAAATGTTTGTAGAAGCTTTATTCATAATTGTCAAAAAATGGGAAACAACCAAGATGTCCTTTAATAGGTGAATGAATAAACAAACTGTGGTACATCCATACAATGGAGTATTAATAAACAACGAAAAAAGATATGGAGGAACCTTAAATGCATATTGATAAGTGAAAGAAGTCAATGAAAAAGCTACATACTCTAAGATGTTAACCAGCATATGACATTCTGGAAAGGGTAGAACTATAGAGACAATTTAAAATATCAGAGATTCTAAGGGTTCAAGGAGTGGGGTTAGGGATGAATAGGTGGAGCACAGGGCATTTTAAGAGAAGTGACACTACGCTGTATGATACTGTAATGGTAGATATGAAATATTATACATTTGTCAAAACCCATAGAAATACAAAAAAAGAGTAAATCCAAATGTCAACTATGGAGTTTAGTAATAATAATCTATTAATATTGTTTCATCAATGGTAACAAATGTACTACACTAATGCAAAATGTGTATAATAGGGAAACTACGTGCAGGGGAGAAAAGGAGCATATGGGAACTCTGTACTTCCTGTGCAATCTCCCCAAACCTAAAACTGCTCTAAAAAGTAAAGTCTTTTAATTTTTAAAAAAACTGTGTTTTCATGGTCATATATTTCAGGAAAATTTGTAAATATAAGATACCTTCGTGGTGGTGGGGGCACTTGTGTGTCTGTGAACATTTTTGGGAAACTAAGAGGAAACAGAGTTGGAGATATATTTAGGTTGGGTTTAAAGGAACATATTTATGTGATTCACAATCACTTCCATATATGAGTAAATTATTGTTAGCTATCCTGACTATCCTAAAGTAGAAATAGTTTCCAGTGGTCTAGTACCCACTGTGATAAAGTCACCTGACATTGTGCCACAAATGTTCAGGGCTGAAGTGGTGTGACAATATGCAAAGGAATCACAATTTGCCTAGTATTGGAAATATGTGGACAGTGGAAAAGAAGCAAAGTTTCAATTGCATAGGGCCAGAGTTAGTCTTTGGAAAATTCTTCCAAATCTTCAGGTAATATATGCAAGAAGCTTGATAGAAGTTTTAAATTTTAAGACAACTCTGAAAATTTTCATGAAATTGTAAATAAGTTGTAAAGATGAAAATAACCTTTCTAGACTATAATTAATTTAAAAATTTAATTAATCATGATAAAGACAGAATTAATTTTTCATATTCTCAACAGAAAATAATATTTTAAATTCCTTGACATTAAAGGTCAATAATGTAGGGGGAAAATATTACAGAGGTATGTCAGGAAGTTATGTTACAGAGGTATGTCAGGAAGTTATTTAAAATATTATGCTATTTCTCCAAATGTTATGATTTTGTGCTATTTATCAGTTTCCAAATAAGTATTTGTTTTGATTTTTCTCATTAAAACTAAATATTCTGGGCTTCCCTGGTGGCGCAGTGGTTGAGAGTCTGCCTGCCGATGCAGGGGACGCGGGTTCGTGCCCCGGTCCGGGAGGATCCCGCATGCCGCGGAGCGGCTACGCCCGTGAGCCATGGCCGCTGGGCCTGCGCATCCGGAGCCTG
Source organism: Pseudorca crassidens (assembly GCF_039906515.1). Lineage (NCBI taxonomy): Eukaryota > Metazoa > Chordata > Mammalia > Artiodactyla > Delphinidae > Pseudorca > Pseudorca crassidens. Next base: position 69,729,349 of record NC_090301.1, read on the forward strand.
TGCTCCACAGCGGGAGAGGCCGCAGCAGTGAGAGGCCCGCGTACTGCAAATAAATAAATAAATATTCACCTTTGTACATAATTTGAATTCAAATTTTGAATTCTTTCTCTTAGAGAACCCCCAAAATGGCATAAGCTTCAGGCCCCACAAAGCCTAAATCTGTCCCTAATATGACTTACGTGTGGGCAGCTCCCAATTTTCTAACTCCAGCTCAAACCTCTTTCCCAAACTCCTAACTCGCATACCCATCTGCTTACCTGACACCTCCACTGCATGTCTAAAAGACATCTCAACATCAACAAGTTCAGGACTAAACTCCTAATCTTACCCAGCCCAACCCCCTCCAATAAATTGCTCCCTCCCAATCTTGTCCACCTCAATTGATGATAAAACATTTTTCTAGTTACTCAGAACAAAAACCTTGGAATCACTTTAGACTTCTCTTTTTCTCTTAAGCCTACAACCAATCCATCAGAAACTCTGTTGGAACAACTTTCAAAATATATCCAAAATTTGTCTGCTTATTATTTCACTTCACTGCTCTGGTCAGGGCCATATGACACCCAACCTGAATTACTGCATTAGCCTCCAGACAGGTCTTCTTGAGTCTACATTAGCCCCTACAATCTGTCCTAAACACAGCAGCCAGTGTGGCCCTCTGAAAAGACAAGTCAGATTATGTCATTCCTCAGCTAAACCTTCTAATGTTACCCTATTTCACTCAAAGAAAAGGCCAAGGTTTCCCTAATGCTCTATGAGGTCCTCTGCGATCTGCATGTCTCATTCCTGTCATCTCTTCCATCTACTCTCCTTCTGGTCTCCCCATCACTCCACTTCACTCTAGCCATACTGGCTTCCTTGGCATTCCCACTGCCACCCAGGAACTTACCATAGTAAGTTTTTTACTTATTATGCTTAGTGTTTAATTTCTAGCTTCTCCCAAAAGTTTTAAAATTTCAGAACAGCAGCGATTTTTAACTTGTTCATTGATGTATTCCAAGTATCTAGAAGAGTGCTTGATAGTTCTTGGTGCTTAATAAAATTTTATTGTGCATGTAAATCTTCACACAGAGATGATACTTTAAGTAAAATACATAGACAATAGACGTAATGATGCATTATGCTACTAAATACACTAAGAGACTTAAGAATGGAAACAAAGCTAATGGCCACAAATTTCATAGCAACAATACTGAAATTGCCACAGTTTAGGGCTATGAAACTACAAAGGAAATATTTTCATGTTTCTGTACGGGTAGAGACTTATAAAGCAAAGAAAACTGGAACCTGGGTTAAAGGACAAGCTTTGGAAGTTAAAGGCTGACTGAATAGATAGAGACCTTCAAAGAGATAGATACTTATCCCCCAGATTTATACGTTCACATTTCAAAAGATAATAAGGCCCCAGAGCTACCGGTTTGTATTCCAAAGGGTTTAACTGGGGACCTTCCCCTTGTCTTCCCTGCTATTTGTTTACATAAGGGAGGAAAGATTGCCCTGCCTCTCAAGGTGGAAAGGAGACAGCTATATAGCAGTTTCTATATAAATTCCCAGATTCATAATTTTGGGGCTCCCTTCCTGTGCATATAACCTCCTAGTTCTCATCACATCACCCTGAAGGGGACGAATGGGGCATGTGGTTATTGTTGTAAGAAATAATAACAGTTCTCCTTTGATCCAGAAACCTCATCCTTGCTTTTAGGACAGATTAAATAAATATATGTATTAAAAATTTATCAATATGTTTAGGAGATTTTCTACAAAGATTATATGAGATAATATAACTGGTATAAAATACTGAACATGGCGCCTGTCACATGATAGACACTTGCACTTGTGTTAGTTCCCTTCCCCCTTCAAGCTGCTCCCCTTCAGAGGCTTGAAGAAGAATGAAGGCAAAATAAAATTTCCTGTCCTATTTCATTGTCTTCCTGCTTTTCTATACATTGCCAACTTTTCTAAGCCCAACTATAATAACCCTGGCCTAAGGAATTAGAGAATCACCTTAGATCCTGTGGAACACAGTATACAAATAACATTTCCAGGTTAAGGTTATAAAATTTACCTACACTATTATATCCAAAATTTAATAGACGTCACTTAAGAACATAAAGAATTCAAGAAACAATGATAAATGTCATGGTTCTGAAATGAATTGACAATTATTAAACCTAACTGGAATTATTTTTCAAGATTATATAGGGAACAATTTTTATTTTATAGTAAATAAAGACCAAAAATTTAGTTTAAAGAAGGAATCTTTTCAAATGAGCATTTCTTAAATTAGTCAAAGTGGTCAACAAGAATTAACTTTATATCATATTTTTAAAAACCCGAATTAATAAAAATACAGATAATTTAGATATGAACATATTTTGAATAAGTGAGAATGGAACAATGTGCTGTTAAGAGAAAAGATTTTTTTTGAAATAAGCACGGAACCCTAGAATTTATTCAGAATTTACCTGTATGTCAGTTGAGGGAAAATACAATTTCCCCATTAGAAAAACAAAGGTTCATTAAAGGTAACACTGCTTTCTGAACACAAATCTTGCTAACAAATCCTGGATTTTTTGACACAAATTGTGTGGAACTATCTTGTCGAGCAGGTCCAGAATTATTGTAAATATTTTTATTGTATAAGAAATACCAGTACTGAAACAACACTTTATGTAGCTGTGGTCATAGTATACTGTTTACAAAATGCAGTGAGGAAAGAGATGCATTTGGGGATGGAAAGGAATCTTACTATGATTAATAATAATAGTAATTACTCTCCTTTATTTAGCTGGCAGGGAAGGGGTCAAGCTATCTACTCTTGAAGAGAACTGTGTGTTTTTTCTGTGAAATGAATATACACAGCTGGTGCATAATTACTGAGTTGCTACAGCCTTTATTTAGACATGTCAATCATGGGAAAAGGTCAAGTACATTAAGCCAAATAAGCATGTGATCTTTAATTCCATGGAGACTCTAACAGAGTCAGAAAACACCCCAAGGCATCATTTATCATAACATATCAAAGAACTCTAAGTCCTAGAGAAATTCTCTGCTGAGGGACAGCAATGGAGAGAAAGAAAAGAGACCTAGAGGGTGTAAGTGAGCGTATGTGTGCATTGCCAAGAGATACTATTAGGCTACTTACTGCACTGTTGTTTCTTGTGTTATTTTGCTGAAAGAATAAAAAAGTCACACCAATGCGGTCACAGTCACCTGACCCTAGGGCCGTATTTTTAATTATTACAAAACAAAGGGCCACATGACTGTGACTATTCTATACGGAAAATAAAAGTCTTAAAAGTACTAAAGTTGTTCATCAAAGGAACCATAGTTCTGAGATTTACTAGTTTAGAAGATACTGTGGCATATTTTAAAAAATACTATTTCTTATAAGCTTATAACACTATATTGAGCAAAACATAGTAACTAAATTACTGTGTATCTTGCAATAGCAGTGTTATTTTTCATCTTAGAGCACAATAAGCCTCAACATTTCTTGATTAAATGAATCCTAATAATATATATCTTCTAAGAAAAAAAAGAAAAGACAGGAGAATTCCCCATTTTTATAGGCTGTAAGACAGCTCGATGTTGGATGTTTACAGTGCTCAAAGGGAGGCTAATACAAATTAGTCAAGAAACAGGATAATAAGAAATGCTTATAGGATATGATCCCTGCACTTAAGATAGCCATTTAGTTGCTCAAAAATCAAGTTCAACAAAGAAAACAGCACGAAATGATACAAATGAGAAGCAGAAAACAATAACAATCTGCATTAAAGCTAATGTTCTTGTGTTGTATCAGGCATTAAATGCTGTAGGAGTTCATAAATAGAGTGAAATCAAAGATAACCTGGGCCATTAAGGAAGGTTTCAGGGAGAAGGACTTGAGTCTTAAACAAAATAGGTTTTGGATTAGCAGAGGAGTAGGAAATCTAGAAAAAGAAGATAATGTGCACAAAAACAGAAGAACAATTTTGGGTGATAATCTGAGGTGCATGTTAGAGCAGGGGAAAAATAAGGTGAGATAGAGCATGTATTTTTATAATCACAAAAGCTTGCCATTTCACTATTATTTTAAAACATTTATGTCTTGCTGTTTTTACAAGAGGGAGAAAAGACATCAACATATGTTCTGGGATACTTTTAAAAAATGAATGTAAAAGACAACATGGTACCCCCCATCTCCTCAACCTCATTTTAATTAAATTATGATTTCTGAACAGCCCTGCCACTTTGCTTCAGGGAAATACGTAGAAAATAAGCAAAATTTTAAAACTGTAAAATTTTCCAGATTTAGTTTTGCCTTGTATTAATCTGAAAGACACATATAGAAAGTGGCTCATTCTGGGAACTGTGGTAATTAAGGACAGAAGGGTTGCTTGGAAAAGCTGAAGACTTGTTGAGGAGAAAAACAGATTTCCATGAAGACAGTTGATGGAATTCAACTGTGAAACTGGAGGAATGAAACAAAACATCTGAAAGCAAAGATGGAAAATACTTGGCATTTCTGCATAGATGTTTACAAATAATAAATAGTGTTGCAGATTTTTTTAACGGCCACAATATTTTAGCAGCTTCCCCCATCAAATGGTAGAATCTATTCTTCTAATCCTTGAACCCCGGCTTGATCTTTGGGACATTAGCACATGTGATACAAAGACTTAGAGAGAGCTTGTGCCCTGGTTCTTCCCTCTACTGCTTCTCGGGACTTTCGTGCCACCATGTAATCAAATGTATCAAATCTATCTAATTTTATCACATACAATTGCCATTATACATTCTCTTAGCACCTCACATTTCCTTATAAAATTTTTCAAAATTTTGATTAAATAGCTAATTGTATAATCAGGTAATAATGCCTATGATAGGCTCTATAGGCAGTAATATGGTCTGTCTAATCATGTTCACATTCCCAGTACCTGGCATATTAAAAGCTCAATAAGTGTTGAATAAATAAAAGAATGACAACAAATCCAAACTCTTTTTTACTCATTTTATGCTGGAGTAGGCTGGAAAATTCAAAAACTGGCTCAGAGAAGGAGAGAGAACTTTGAGGAAGATAGGATTTGTACTGGCAAGTGAAAAATAGATAGCATGCCTTGTGAAGGGAGGCACAAGCACACAGAGCGTCCAGAGATATATGTACCTTGTTTTTATCGGGAAGTAAACAGAATTTTTATTTCCTTAAACATCCATTGTTTAATGAATGCTTTATTCATTAAATGCTTTATTCATTGCTCATGAATAAACATGCATTTATACTGCTATAGAAACAACGTTTCTTTTTTTTTTTTACATTTTACAGGAAATTTTAGATGAAGACAATGACTTTACCTGACAGCAGTGGTGTGCTGGAACTGGCTTACACCAGTTCGCCAGAGTTAGTCGTGCACATCTCTTCCTAACTCTGTGTACAATGAAAACACTTCAGCAATGTGAAAGCAGCCATGAAAATTGGCAAATGCTACAAATTAAGACTATGGAGGCAGCAGGGAGGAGAGAGGGAAGGAGGGTTATCAGAACACCACTGCCTGGTACCTGGTGGGTACATAAAGATGGAACTTCCTAGTTTTTTAAGTTGTTGACAATTTTATATACCCATAAGTAATCTGATCAATTTACCTTAATAAGGCTGACTTCACTTTCTAGAAAGATCCACTTGTGCAGTTCTGTAATTACGTGGATATTTAGTAAGTACCCACTTCTGAGTAAAAAGGATAAAATAATTATTTGGGGCAATGCAAAACCACAGAGCTAAGATGATGTTGAAAAGTGAAATTAAGGGGCATCCATTTTCATCCTCTCATTTACATAGAATCCTAAGAGCCTCTTAGGAAAAAGGGAAGCTGAACCCAAATCGCTTTGCTTTGAGATTTAAAACCATTAAATCATTTCTGAAGGAGTATAGTGCCCTAAATGAAGACAAGCAGGAATGGATAACAGCCCCCCACTTCCACTCCCCATTAAGAAGAAACATCATTGATGGGAGGAGGGTCTGGACCCTTTTCCAAACTCAACAGCAGCCACTAGATTACTGCGTGTGTCTGTGTGTGTGTCTGATTTTAATGGCCCATTTTGTGACTTATGCTAAAGGCCTTTTTGACAAAGTCACTTTGGTACTAAGGAGCTTACTCTGAATGGGGAAAGGAGATGCATGCGTGCCCTTACAATAAGGGAAATAAAAACCTTGAAGTATAACGCTTAAGGCTCAAGGCAGGTTTTGGTATGTATGTATGTGGAGGAGGAGGTTGTGTAGCTGACTGGATAAACATGTACAGATAAACCAGGAAGGATCAACAGCTTTAATGGACAGGGCCTTGCACCAAATGATAGTGGGTAGTCACAAACTCCAGTGCAACTTGCATCATCCCAACTCCGTGGATGCCACCAGACTTCTAATTGCTGGTAGAAGATACTGAGATTAATAGGCTAAGCTCTCCAGGATTAAACACTTGTTGAAATCAACCATGAGGGGCATATCTAGTTTGTAAGGTCCATATTTTTGTCTCTTTTTTTTTCACTGCAGTATTACTAGTACCTGGAGTAGTGTCTGACACTTAATAATACGCATTAAATAGAGTTGGAGGAATGAATGAATGAAGGAATCTGAAGTCCCGTTAATTCTCACTGAGGGTGGCAAGAGGTTAGAGATATTAAGGACTGATTAAACCATTTAGTCTAAGTAACCCTATGGAACCTTGGAAGGAGAACCCCAGGACAAATGTCATACTTTCAGAATATCCAGGCAGGTGGTTCCTCTGCGTTATTATATTGTCAATGTTAACCAAATATGGCCTAACTTTATATCTCAAGATGATAAAGCCAGACATACACTTTCCATTAAGAAATTTATATCTGGTGATATTTTTTGCCACACCTACTCTACTTCAAATTTCTTTCTTCCTCATGAAAGGTAAAGAATAAGTTTCTGTGCTTTTCAAGAGGCATGAATCATTAATAGGACATTTTTTAAACCATTTATACAGAGCGAGCAGTCCTTTTCAAATTCAAAACTAATGAACTTTTCTTGTCAGAGAACTGAAAAACTTAAAGGTATTTAAATATTAAGCAAAGTTAACAAGAAATTTAAATTTTAAAGCATACTCTGGAAGTTCACTTAAAGATCACAGAATTTAGAGATGGAAAATTCTTCAGAGAGCACTTGATTCAGACCTCTCATTTTCACATGTGAAATAAACAGTAGTTGAAGAAGTTATCCCAATATTTCTAAAACTAAACATTTCTAAGTAGTCATATCCAATAGGGAAATTTTAACATCTTAGTTTATTTTCCTCATACAAAACTCTCCTATTTCTGTGTAACATAAAATGATGGTATATTTCATCTTCCATATAACCATCTTTCGTATACTCTTGAGTTAGCAGTCATGTTCTTTCAACATATTCCCTTAGCATTTTCCTCAACTAATATTTGTATAGGATGACCTCTACTTTAGTCATATTCATCTTCTTCAGTGTGTCTACCTTAGGTTTATTCATTGTGTGAAAGTCCACAAGACACATATGGAACATTTTGGATACACCCATATGGACTCCTACAACACTCACAGGTGGAAATAACATTCCAGGAAGTGAATCATCCAGAGAGAGAATGAAGAATAAGAGGAAAAAAAAAATCAAGGATAGATATAGAGAGAAACCAATAGTTAAAAGATAGATGAGAATTGTCAAAGGTTTGAAGAAATAGATGGAACTTCTCATATTATGTCAATGGGAGTATAAAACATAGATCAAAATTTTTAACTGTATAACTTTTTGACCCAGCAATCCTCCTGAGAATTATATCAGTAAAGTGCACAAGAAGACATATACAATAATTCATAGCAGCTTTGTTTAAAAGAGATAAATGAGAAATAAAATGTCCATTGATAAGGGATTGGTTAAATAAAGCACAGTACAATCATGCAATGAAATACTAAGCATAATTAAAATGGACAATATCAATATTAACATGGAATGATGTTGATTTTTTTAATGAAAAGAGAGTAGTTGAAAAGATTACAAATTGTACCATAATTTTACTTATATGTAATTTAGTTATAATTACATCTGTTTATGATATATAATTAAATTATATTCTTTTATAATATTAATTCTGTAATTCTGTTCAGAAATATTGTATTTCTTCTAAACAGTAGGTTTTGGGGGTTGTTTTGTTTGCCTTCTTTATACTTTATACTTTTTTATATTTCTTGGATTTTTCTAACTCAAAATAATTTTTTGTTTTAAAATAGTTTTAAACAATAAAACGATTTTAATTTTGGGAAAAAAACATAGAAATGTCAGGCAGAGTAAGAGGGGCCAGTGGATAAAATAGAAAAAAATACCAAGGAAGACTACCTGAGAAGAGAAGCCAAGGGAGGGGTATGAGAGAAGAGAAGGAAGATCTAAAAACAAAGGTATAGTCAAAAGTTTTAAAAGCAACTGAGACTTCAAAAGGGCTGACAACAGGGGATCACTATACTTGGCAATTAAGAGCACTTTTTAAATAGAATGCATATTAATAAACCTTAAGAGAATATTAAAGTGAGATAGCATGAGAGAAATAGTATTTCAACTTAGTAAACATGACTTTCATTTTCATGATCAGTACTGTTAAGTGCATTGGTGTTGCAGACACTATACTTTTGTATTAATCACTGTGATATCATAAAATGCTTTCCTGCCATATTGTCATCTAATTACAAAACAGCAATTTATCATTACATGAAAAAAATTGAGTTATACAAAGGAAAAAATAGGTACAATTGTAAATAATTTAGCTAGATATTAGAAATCCTTTTTCTAATAAGACTGTAATACTTTTTGCACAGATGCTCCAAAGGTAATTTAGAAGCAGCTTTGAAAGTAGTCAAAAAAGAATATTCATAGTCAAGATATGGAAGCAATCTAAATGTCTGTCAACAGATGAATGGATAAAGAACACATGGTGCGTGTATATATATATATATATATATGTATATACATATATATAATGTATAATATATATAATGAAATATTACTCAGCCATAAAAAAGAATGAAGATCTGCCATCTGTAGCAACATGGATGGATGAAACTAGAGAGCATTTTGCTTAATGAAATAAGTGAGAGAAAGACAAACACTACGTTATCACTTATGTGTGGAATCTAAAAAATAAAACAAATGAATATATATAACAGAACAGAAACAGACTCACAGGTATAGAGGACAAACTAGTGGTTACCAGCAGGGAGAGGGAAGAGGGGAGGGGCAAGATAGGGGTACAGGATTAAGAGATACAAACACTATGTATAAAATAGATAAACAACAAGGATACATTGTACAGCCCAGGGAAATATAGCCACTATTTTGTAACATTAAATGGAGTATAATCTATAAAAATATTGAGTCAATATGTTTTATACACCTGAAACTAATACTGTAAACCAACTATACTTCAATAAAAAAAGGATATTCATAATGTTCCTTCTGCAGAGATAAGACAAAAGCTTAATCTACCAGCAGAAAATTAAAATTTTACTTTCTTTTAATCATGATTTCAATCATTTTGGTTTTCTATATTATCTTCCCACCTGAAGCTCTCATTAGGGGTAGAAATGATAGAGAAAGAAAGGAAAAAGAAGTAGATTTTTTCATTGTGCTTTCAGCAGTTCTGACAAACTAAGAGCAGTAGGGATGACTAGGCAGCCAGGAAAGAGGGAGGATAGAATGGGGTAGTGAACAATGTCACCGGGAGAAAGTATAAAAGAGAGCATTCCGAAAAGTAACCTCAGAATACCGGTACACCAAATCGACTTAATTCTATTAAGGTTCCAGTGATGCTAGTACTGATAAAATTATAGGTGTGTGTAATCCAGAAAATCAAGAATATCACCTCTTTCAACTACTATTTAAAACTTGTTCAGTATTATCAGTATTTATCTCAATTGATATTTAAATGTAAACATTTATGTGCCGGGTGGCCACTGTTATTTTTTCCCAAGGAGGTCTAGAACTCAAGTGCCCTATTGACAGCACCAGTATGTAAACCACTTTGGAGAATAAAGAATATAAAACAAATTTTGTTCAGTGCTTATATACCATTAGCACTTAATTAATATTGGTGAATGATGATGACTTCACAAGAGAAGTCCTAATTGACTGGTAGCCCACCCCTGCTTCTATTGTGAGGAGATAACCTGTGGAGGCTATGATCACATGTAGCCAAGGAGCTTTAAAGTAGGATAGCTGTAGGGGAAAGATTAGCAGCTGAAATAGAGATTTAAGAATTTAATCAACAAGTAGACTAAGTTGATCTCCTTCACAATGTCACCTTCATAGTATGATTCCCATACTATTAAACTGTCTAACTAAATAATCAACGCACTTAAGTCTCAGACGTCTGGAAAACTCAAAACAAAAGTATAGTGTTAATATAAACCTACAGAGTACATATTAAGAAGCTTTGGCCATTTGTGGTTTGTCTTCAAAGTATTAAATATTTTCGAAGAAAAATATAGAAGGATTAAAGGAATAAATTCTTTGCTGTAAAATACCCTCTTTTAATATTTATAGGATTATATTTAATGTAATGAAAAGGAATTTCTTTTCATCTACTATCTCTCTAAAATAGCAATTGATTGAAAATGTTACATATACACACACAAATATACAGTTCTCCTTATTCACAAAGGATATGTCTTAGGTCACATTACATAGCAAATACCTCAAATACTGTACTGTGCCTTTGATAGGTAGAGAGTAGTAGTAAATAGAGCCAGACTTATAAGGAACGATGAGGGAGATTAAGAATATGGGCTCTTATTCTAAAATCATCTGCCTAAAAACAGACATCCTAAACTAGGGATGGAAAATACATAATGAGGACCCCTAAATTAAGAAACCATACATTGCAGGATTTCTTAGCCACATATACACATTAGAATATTTGTTACTATACTCATTCAAACACATGTCTATAACTACTTGCAAATGGTCTAATAAACCAAATTTAGAATACTTTAGATCTTTCAAATTTACAACACACTCTAAAAGCAGACTGTAAATAACTAGCAATTACCACTCACTTTAAATAGACAAAATATCATGAATAAATTTATATATCAAAATAAATTGATGTGGGTTACATACAAAAATCATGTGAAACAATTAATATGAAGAAACATGGAACATGATCTATAGCTCACCTGAGAGTTAATTAGGAATAAAAGTAATTCCATTATTACAGACTGTTAAAAAACATTCGCTTATTTGGTTCTTATTTTTAGGATACCCTGGAGAAAAATAGAACAACTCATTATGAAATGTGCATAGGTGGCAAAGATAGTCAATTAGGGAATAAAATTTACTACTGGCTATTTTTTTCTGGAATCTTCAGTATTAGTCTATCTGCCTAATTCCCATCCTCAAATATATCCAAAGTGTTTGGCAGGCAGAATGTACAATTTTAAATGGATCCTATGTAATTAATTAACTTCACTAATTATTACCAATGGACCAAATACCACTTAGAATTGCCGTATCAAGTGACATTGAGCCTGTATCAACAATAGTAAATTGCACAAAAGTTAAAAACCCATAATAGCAGGAAAAACAGTTCTTTTCTTTTTCAAATAAAAGACATTTGGAACATGGAAACAATAAGATTATTCATTCTATGGTGCAGCAGAGACAAGAATTTAAAATAAGAGAACATGAGGTTATTATTAAAACTAGTCTCCAGTGGGACAGGCTTTTCCTTTTGTGGAAATGAATCGTCTAATGGGAATTTACTAACTGCAAAATATCTCAAATTTTTGCAAAATTATTTGGAAAACTATTGTAATAGGGGTACTAATTATCTAATTCATTATTGCTTCATAGGATAGTCTCAACTTTTTAAAAATAGTCATGATTAAGTGAGTAAATATGCCCCAGTCTTCCAGTTAATAAACATCTTGCCCCATTCAGTCACCTAAAAAACAAGGCTCCACATTATGTTTACTTCTATAACATAGTTGTTAAAAGCCCAGACCCTTGTGGGTTTGAATCCCTGCTCTTACACTTGCTAGTAATGGCCTAGGCAAGTCAATCTTTTGTGCTTTAGTTTCCTTATCTGTAAGATGGAGATGATAATAGTACTTACCTCACTGAGTAACTTCAAAAATTAATTCATTCTCCATTATTTGACCTACCTCATGCAAATGTTTAAACTTCATCTCTAGTCACTCTTTACCCGCATGCACACAATCCCAACGTGTTAGCTACACCATATTTGCCATTCCCAGAATATAACGGATCCTTCCTTCTTTGCCTTCAGAACTCTCATTCATCCTTCTAAGCCCATCTCTGTCTCTGTGAAGCCAACTTTTGTTTCTCTCAGCAGAATTCACTTTTTCCTTCTAATGGCAATTTTTGGAGATAAAAGATCAGAAAGAAAAAGATCTAAGCCTAATTTTTGGCTTTTTCTTTATTTTTTCAAATTATTTTCTACTTTGGTTTCAAAATAGTGCATCATAATTATAGGATCAGCACTTACTATCTTCTGTTTTTTAGTGAAAAACACTTTTGACATTACAATGATTATGATCAGAAAAGCATTTTAGTAAACTTAAGAGCTCAGGAATGCATTGGGTGAAATGAAGAAAGTGGGAGGGTATTATCATTAATAAAATTATGTTATATGATAGCTTTGTGCTAGGTATTTTACTTACAGTATCTCTGGACTTTAGGTCCACGATATATTAAGTGGTCCCCAAAAGAAATGAACTAGTAAACCAAAATTTTTTATCTCAAATAAAATGAGCAAAAATATCAAGACAGAGGTATAATTTTCTCTATTAAATTCCTGACTTAAAAGTATTTTACGCTCTGCTAAAAGCAATACAGAATAAAGAAAATGTCTTTTTAATTTAATTCATAGCCAAGATTTAAATATTAGTTTAACTTTTCCATTAAAGTTTTAAATTTATGAATTCCTGAATATCAGATTAAAATGTAACTAGATTTATTTATCTTAGTACAGAAACTCCTATATTTATATGTTAAATATTTGAAAGCTAATTCAATATTTGATGAGTGTTAATTATGCACCTAATTACAGTATATAAACTTAACTTCTTACATGATTAGTGATATATTATTGAATTATATATAAATGAGATTCAATGCAACATATTTTTTTAGTACCTATCTAGTTTAAGAAAAACTGCTGGACTGATACCATGGTAGAATGCAAATACGTATAAGACAAAGATTTGTCCCTCAACAAACTTATAATCAAATAAGAATGATAAGAAATATATACATAATAATAATATAAGAAATGATGTAAATTCAGAAAGAGAGATCTGGAGGAGGAAGATAATTATTCTGCCAGGAGGGATCAGGTAACGCTAATGGATGGGCAGAACGGACATTCTATTCTTTGTGGAGAAGATGAGAAGGCACCAATTTGGTATGGAGCAACAAAAAGGTTTTGAACACAAAAGTTTTAATAATATTCTTGAGGTTTTATTGCATCTTCCATGTCCTCAGACTGTAGAAAAATAGCAGGTATTATTTTAGAAATATGTGCTAAAAGCATGGAAAACAAACAGTCTCTCTCTCAGTAAAGAAGTTCTTTATATATCAGTGATTTGGGGGGAAATTTAACCTGTAAGGAGTAATGCAAGCTATAACAAGTGTAAAGTTAGACAACAAAGGAATATGAAGGATAAAATTGCAGGCATTCTACACCATATACAGAAATTAACTCAAAATGGGCCAAAGACCTAAATGTAAGACCCAAAACTATAAATTAGAAGGAAACATAGGGAAAGGCTTTATGACATTGGATTTGGCAAGGATTTCCTGGAAATAACACCAAAAGCTTAGGCAACAAAAGTAATACTAGACAAATTGGACTATATCAAAAAATTAAAATTTTCTGCATATCAAAGAACGCAGTCAACAGATCAAAAAGGCAACCTACAGAATGGGAGAAAATATTTGCAAATCATATATACCTGATAAGAAGTTAATATCTAGAATACATAAAGAATTCCTACAACTGAACAACACATTAAAAAATCCAGTTAAACAATGCACAAAGGACTTGAATAGACATTTCTCCAAAGATGATACACAAATGGCCAACATGCATATGAGAAAATGTTCAATATCACTAATTATTAGGAAAATGCAAATCAAAACCTGACACCCATTAGGATGGCTACTATCAAGAAAACCTGGAAAACTGCAAGTGTTAGTGAGGATGTGAAGAAATTGGAACCCTTGCACGGTGTTGGTAGGAATGTAAAATTGTGCATCTTCTATGAAAAACAGTATGGCAGTTTCTCTAAAAATTAAAAATAGAATGACCCTATGATCCAGCAATCCCACTTATGGGTATATACTCAAAAGAATTGAAAGCAGGGTCTTGAAGCAATATTTGCACACTCATGCTCATAACAGCACTAGCTAAACAGCACAGCACTATTTCACAATAGCCAAAAGATGAAAGCAATCGTGTCCATCGATAGATGAATGGATAAACAAAATATAGTATATACATACAATGGATATCATTCAGCCTTAAAAAGGAAAGTAATTTCTAATACTACAGCATGGATACACCTTCATGACATTATGCTAAGTGAAATAAATCAGTCACAAAAAGACAAACACTGCATGATTTCACTTCTGTGAGGTACCTAGCATAGTCAAATTCATAGAAACAGAAGGTAGAATGGTGTTTGCCAGGGGGAGAAGGAAATGGAGAGATGTTGTTGAAGAGTTTCAGTTTTCCAAGATGAAAAAGTTCTGACACTGCTTATACAACATTGTAAATATATTTAATACTATTGAACTGTACACTTAGAATTGGCTGTGTTGATAAATTTTATGTTATGAATTTTCTACCACAAAAGAATTTTTTTTAATTTTTTTAAAAAAGCAATCCAGTTGTTGGGCAGAATTGCTTTGACTGGAAATCGATCCATTCAGTCAAAACGGCTAAATAATAACATATCATCTTCAGCTATTTAATTTTCTTCTCTTTGTTATCATTTAATTAATGACGTACTATTTTTAGCAACTTATTAATTTGCTCTTATGCCTGCAGAAAATATAACAATCGTCATATCTGAAAAAATAAAATATTCATTAAATTTTTTAAAAGTTCAGGCATCCATTCTGAGAAAAGCTGAACACGGCTGAACAATGAAGAGAGAATGGAGGTGTTTAAGAATAACTGAACTCCCTAACTATCCCTGCCCCCCACCCTTCGCCCTGGTAACCATAAATTCGTTCCCTAAGTCTGTGAGTCTGTTTCTGTTTGGTAAATAAGTTCATTTGTATCATTTTTTTAGATTCCCTGCATATAAGTGATAAGGGAGTTTGGGATTGACATGTACACACTGCTATATTTAAAATGGATAATCAACAAGGACCTACTGTATAGCACAGGGAACTCTGCTCAATTAAAAAAAAAAAAGAACTGAAGATGCACTGGGTTATTTTTATTAGGCCCATGTGGAAACTGACCCCACCTATCCATCCATCCACCCTGGAGTTTCAGGCTCAGTACAGTGTTGCACACTCTATAATGTTATCCTTTAGTCAGATTCACTGAGAAGTTGACTCTGGAATACATCTGTCTTATCAAGGCCTCTGCATACTTGCCAATTCATGTTCATTTGGTCAACACAGTGAACCAAAATGATGCTCTGCAGAACACCCACCCAGTCCAAATCCCTTTGGAGTCTATTATAATACAGGGTAGGAGAGTTAACACAGCCGTGGAGCAAGACCATAAATGTATATTGTTGTACTTCCCAAGAGAATGTTTACTTCTGGTACACCTTCTTGGTAGTAATAGAAAAAAAAAATGCATTTGCCACATCAACAGCTGCATACCATGTATCTGTGGTCATGTGAACCTGCTCTAAAAAGATTCTACATCTGAAACAGTAGCTGCAATTGATGCTACCACTTGGCCGGGTCTGCAGTAGTCCACCACCATTGTCTAGACTTTGACAAGTTTCTGTAGTGGCCAGACTGGGACATACTTTAGATCTATAAAGATGGCACTAATCTCTGCTATTTCCTGTCATATGCAATACTGATTTTCATTTACTATCATTGCCAAGGCAAGTACTTTCAGAGCCTTCTCACCCACTACAATAGTTCTTAATCCCACAGGCTAAAAAACCAATGTGATGGTCCTATCAATTACCAAGTAGGTCTATCGGTATGGTTCAGGGAACAGGAAAATGATCAATGAGTGGTTCAGATTCCTCAGGAAACAGACACTGAGACAGAAATTTGTGTTCAGGGAGTTTGTTGAAGAGAGCTATCAGCAGTAACACCTGTGAGGAAATGTGGGCTGCAGCATTTGGTAGAAGTTGAATTATGGTATATTTGCAATAATGGCCTCAGTTGACTCCACAGGAGGCTCTGAAGCTGAGAGAGCCTTTCAGAATTGTACCAAATTGAGGCAAGACTCTGGGCCTTTATACTCCTTCTCTGATAACTTATTGAATTCAGATGCCACAGGAGAGGTAGCTCCCTTCAGCTGAAGGTAATGTCTGGGGTAGCAGTTCCAAATTCTAGCTCATTTAAAATAAATATCTATTGGTATATTTTATCTATGTTACTAAAGAAGCTCTTAAAAAGTGGTGCCCTATGGTAATTTTATTTCTTGAGGAACTTCCACACTGCTTTCCATAGCAGTTGCACTATTTTACTTTCTCACCAGTAGTGCACAAGGGTTCCAATTTCTTCATGTCTTCACCAACGCTTGTTATTTTCTGTTTTTTTTTTTTTTAAATAGTAACCATCCTAATGGGTTCGAGGTGATATCTCATTACAGATTTGATTTGCATTTCCTTAATAGTTAGTGATGTTGAATATCTTTTCATGACCCTGCTGTCCATTTGTATATCTTCCTTAGAGAAACATCAATAGTTCAAATCTTTTTATCACTGAATAATATTCCATTGCATTGGCATACTACATAGTTTATTTATCCATTAAAGTACATCTTGGTTGCTTTCAAGTTTTGGAAATTATGAAAGAAAAAAAAAAAACAGTGGTGCCCTTGTCTTTTTCTTTAATTACACAGAAGGAGAAGCTACCACCACCCTTATCCTCAGTAATGCCACCTTTCTCTCTGGTGCTCTCCCACTTACGTTATATTATATTATATGCTACCAGTTGATTTTTTCCTGAACCATGACATCCATCTCATTGCCCCTGCATTATTTTCTGATTCAGGGTAATCAATCTGGGAACCACTAACAGATCTATTAATTCTTTGTATGCATCACAACAGAATCCTCCACAGCTTCCTCAAATACTGGAATGTTTATCTACTTAATATGATATGGGAGCAGAACAAATATTAAGAAAGTCAACATAAATAAGGTTTTTCTTATTTTCTTTCAAAATTCTAAAATGTTGCCTTTGCATTCTATGATGTTAATTTCAATCACCAGTGACTAAGTCACAGTATTCACTTCTGGGATTAAAATACCCACTATAGACATCAGCAAACAGAACAAAATCTGATTTATCCAACTGTGTTTTGCCAACAAGAAATCTCTTTTAAGAAGCATTGTACACTGTTACGTGTATTCCCAGTAAAAAGAAACGTATGTAATACATGTTGATACAACAATTAAAGTAACTTTATTAAATCTTATTTTTGTATTATGTATTTTCCATTCAAAGGGACCATTTAGTATTTTACTGTAATTATTTATAAATTACTGTTAACTGTTAATTATCTGTGTGTGGATTATCATCACAATCTTTAAACCCAAGATGATGTTTCTCTGGAATTGAGTATATTTTTACACTAAATTCTTGATTTATTAGGTTTTCTTGTGTGAGTTTAGTGAATATAAGCATAGCTTAAGTCATGGTATGACATAAGTAGGACAGTAACTATGCTGCTTTTCAAATCTAAAGAAAAATTTGCTTTATATTAGACATTACTGGGTTAGATTTTTCAAGTTTCTACTTCCTTCAATTTGTGTAATGAATATGGATAGCATGCAAATTACTACGCCTGCCCAGTAAGTATAACCTTTCCAGACCTTGGGTGCTTTCTGTGCATCAAGCAAAATGTCAAACACAGAGTGGGTATAGTTGTTCAAAGTTGTCTCTAAATAGTATGTTAACTCTTCTGTTATTTAATTGTTGTAACTACATATAAGACTCAATAATAATGAATTTAACCATAATTTAAGTGGCTATAATTCTTAAGGGGAATGAACACTTACTTTTCAGCTGCTGTAGATTATTAGGAGCTATCTCTGATTAGTTTTACTTAAGATGATTTGGGTTTCACTTTTCAACAAAAAGATGAAAAACACCACATACCTTGTATCTCACTAGTAATAATTTCTTGTTAAAAAATTAAGATGAACTAATGGCGTGTATACATTAAATTGCAGTGGAATAATAATTGTCAATACTTATGTAACTCTTAGGCCAGGTACTATTCTATTTTTCCCTTATTTCTCATAAAAATTTAGGAAATATATTCCACTGTTATCCTTATTTTAACAACAGAGAAAACAGGTGCATAGAAGTTAACTAATTAGCTAAAGCTTCCATAACAAATAAGGGACAGAAGTGATATTTGAATCTAGTACAGTCTGGTTTCAGAGCCTCTATATTTTACCAGCTGCTAGACCATACTACCTCCCTGTTGAATTACCTGACCTTCTTCCTACTGAAGAGAATACACACAAATGATGCCTCCAGCCCTCTCTCATATATATCTCAGTAAAACTAGAATACCAATTGTCCTTAACTCCCTTCCAGTGACAGCCTACTCTGACAACATAGGGTGAATTAGATGCCCCTCCTGTCCTCCCCTGTCACATAACACCCAATATGTTGGTCTGACATAATTTTTTTCTTTTCATTCCCCAATTAATTGTAATTCCTTGAAGGAAGGATTATTGAAAGACTGGCACACAACACAGTACAGGAATATAGGAGAGGTTCAACAAACATCTGTTGAATGAATTAATGCTTCTCATTGTTTGCAGGACTGACTATTGGCACTCCAGGGTACACCAAAACAGTCATATCCATCCCACCACCACCACCATTATTACTCTGATATCAACTTTTGCAGTTCTCCACATTGCAACAAATTTCACATTTCTCTTTGAAACACCAATAGGTATCCCCCACCAAAATAGTCTTACCTTCTAAATCTTCTTTCTCAAAGTGTGTTTTGAGAATAGAACGAGTTCCACCTCTATCCACAACTGCCTCTTCATCATTTCTCTGTAGAGCAGAGAGAAAGAAGACTAAATGATAGTACATAGATTCTCTTAATTTCAGCAAATAAACTTTAATGTGCTCTAATAATTTAGGGGTTTAATTCAGTAACATAAACCTACTTGTACCTGAATATTCTATTTGATTATCAAGTGTTAGTTTACAAAAGACTAAGATTAATTTGACCACACATTCAGAGAAGGAATGTCGTTTGATTTTCCATGAAATTGAAGGCAGTCAAACATTCCAGTTGGCATCATTTATTAGTGAGATGAAAACTAGAAAACAAACAGTTATCCTGTCAATTTAGTAACATGTATTTTTTTTAAATTTTTATTTATTTATTTATTTATGGCTGTGTTGGCTCTTCATTTCTGTGTGAGGGCTTTCTCTAGCTGCGGCAAGTGGGGGCCACTCTTCATCGCGGTGCGCAGGCCTCTCACTATCGCGGCCTCTCTTGTTGCAGAGCACAGGCTCCAGACGCGCAGGCTCAGTAATTGTGGCCCACGCGGCATATAGGATCTTCCCAGAACAAGGCTCGAACCCGTGTCCCCTGCATTGGCAGGCAGATTCTCAACCACTGCGCCACCAGGGAAGCCCAGTAACATGTATTTTTATCTCTGATAAAGAATTCTTGTTAACAAGATGACATTTTGAACTATACAAGGAAAATATGAAAATCATTAGTGCTATGTCAGGGAGAAATAATTCCACTGCCATTATAAATGGGGTTGGGGGGAGCTAATCTCTTGAAAGCAATTGGTATCAATTACTAGGTAAACTAAAACTCTAGTGACTTTGTTTCAGTATAATGCATTTTATTCAAACTAAACTGTAAATTACAATCATGTGCATTAAACCTTCATTCAGTTTCTATAGATTTTTTTACCTATTTAGAAGGGCTGGGCATAGGCTTTGTCTTCTGAACACTGTACACATAACTCAAAATAGTATACTCAGTGATTTGGTACTCAATAAAATTATGGGGGAGGTGTGAGCATAATCCATTTTGACCATGCAGGAATGGACAAAATATGAAATACTGAATGAAGTGAAACACAAATTATTTACAACTTTTATCTGTGAACACCCAGGTAAAAATTGCCTTAAAAGTGAATATCGAGTACAAAAGGAGAAATGAAAAGGTAGACTAAAGTTGAGTGAAACCTTTCAAGATCTATTTCTAAGCCTATTCTAGTTTATTACTATTAGAAAAGTAAAAGGTTTTTGCTTCTTCTCTGAAAGCTTTTTAATTCCTGAACATAATCTTAATAAAGATTTGTCCTCCACGTTTGACAAATCAGTACTTTCAACTGCAGGAGTATAGACATATTTCAGCCTAAAACGATCAGCTCTCATATGCTTCAAATGCAGCACAATATGCAGCAGAAGGACATGTTTTATAGCCTATAGTCCTGTTGTCTTTCTGACAACTTGTACTGACACAAGTCAGCGTAAAGTCTTTGAAATCAGAGTTAGATAAACTTATCCTATAAATGAGAGAAAATGAGAGAAAAATTAAAATGAAGATAGATTTCAGAACCCATTGCTCTTCTGTTTGGCAAAGTTTAAGAAAATCTGTTGGTTTAACCAATAATAGCAATAGAAAGACTAAAGTTGAGACTTTTATAATTTTCCTGAACCAGATAAATGCAAGTTTCAGCCTATTTTGAATCTGTTCTTGATACATTTACAGATCAAATTTACCCTCTGTGCAAGACATTTTCAAATATATGTCACACTAGAATACAACTCTGCCCTCTGGGGTGTTGTTAGGAAGAATGCCAAAAACTAAGTCATGCATCCTTGTTCAAAGGTCAGAAGGAACACTATTCCAATATAACTCAAAATGGCAGTCTCTGAAAACAACTGCAAAATGGAAAGCCTATATAGAATACATGAAGATGTTTCCCCCTATACAATAAATACTTGATTTTGATTTCAAGGACCTGAAATAATTTTCAGCTTATACAAAATGTTTCTTCCCCTTATTTATATAAAGCATGTATACTGTCCACGTACAAAAGATAATTCTGTTGAATCGCTAATGTTGAGATACTGAGAGAAAATGAAATTTTGCAGCAGAAGTAGAAATGGAATCTAAATAGGAAATAGCTGATTATTTAATTACTATGCAGGTTACAAGCAGAAGTGACCTAATTTTAATTTTTCTTTAAAAGAAAAAGAACTAGAAGCTAGAATATGAATATAACTCAATGTAAGTGACTCATTTTGTAGTTTCATATTATCCTCTTTAAGTACTCTCTGGATGTTCCATATTTTCAGCTGAAAATTCCCAAGATACAGATTAATGTTAATACATATACTGAAATTCCTCTACTTTGGCTATAGCTCAAAAGATCACTTCAATATTATTCAAGACGTTTTAGCAGAATATTTCCCTTCCCCCTTATTACCAAGAGCAAGTAAATATGAGGTGTGATGATAGGAATGCAGAGGGACTTATGGCACTGGGTGCCAGTCTATGCAGTAATAGAGCAATAAGATATTTTCACTTCATTTTGAACTGTTACTATCTTTAGAATTGGTGAACATCAAATATATTAATGCACCTTAATTTCCATATGTATTTACTCACCTAGGAACAAATTTTAGCACTGTGTAGGGAGAGAACAAAAATATATTACATTGCCTTTCAATACAATTCACCCTTACTACACTGTTGGGTAAACGTTTATAAGATGATTGAGTCCAGTAAATAGTATTGTGTTGGGCTATATATTTCTCAATATGGGCCATGTTCCCTCCAAATTTAAAGCATTGCCCATATTGAGAAATATATATCCCAACACAGTCACATATTCATATATATGTAATCAAAACAAAAAATTCACAAACCAGTATTTACTCTTAGTATAAAAAATGCACTCTGATATTTTCTGTTCCAGGGTATACTATTTCATTTAGAAGTCCTAGTCACTACCCATTAAATTTATTTCAGGACCGAAAAATGGCTTGTGACATGCAATTTGAAAAACATTGGTATAGACTATGGCCCTGGGACAGACTAACAGTAACTAATTCACACAGAAATTTCTTCTAGACTTGTTTGTAAATACCATTAGCTCTATGAATATGTAAAAATCACCTTTTTCTGATTTACCATAGCTCTTGAGCACAGCCACCAATGAAATAAAATTTTCTAGTTTTACAAACCAAAATCTAACAGTAACCTTGTGAGCAGGAAAATTCAAACTTTTTCATATCCTTTTAATTCTCATCTCATTTAAAAATGAATAGAGGAAAAGCAGTTCATTTTCAATTCAGAATTCTTTCTTCCTTAGAACTATTTATCATATCATTTTTAAAAAGTAACCACATTTTCTGCCTTTTTTTTTAGGTATTAGATATTAGAATAGTATTGTGTGCTGTATACTCTCCACTAACCCTTACAGATCCACTTTCCACTCTTATTCACCATGCTCTGTGTCTTTACAGACTGCATCGCTAGGGCCCCTTGCCTTTTAGCTTCCTATTGAGTTCAGCCAATGAGAGATAATGACAGAAGACTACAGAGTTGGGAGGAGAGAAACATGGCCCATTTGGGGCCATAGTTTGGCAATGGCTGTGGTCTTCTATCAAACATCAAAGCGCTTGTCACGTGACTCTTCTACAGCTATACATCTTGCTGGTTTGCATTAACTGCTCCCCCACCTTGCTCCTTTAGGCCTAGAAATAGTGACAGTTTCTGACTGTTGCAGGTTTCTGGGATTTCACTAACCTTCGCTGATTACCCTTTATCCTGCCTACTTTTTTAAAAAAATTTTTGTTGGAGTATAGCTGATTTACAATGTTATGTTAGTTTCTGCTGTACAGCAAAGTGAATCAGTTATACATATACATACATCCACTCTTTTAAAATTCTTTTCCTATATAGGCCATTACAGGTTATTGAGTAGAGTTCTCTGTGCTATACAGTAGGTCCTTATTAGTTACCTATTTTGTATATAGTAGTGTGTATATGTCAATCCCAATCAGTCCTTTCATTAAATTCTTTTTATCACCCTTCTTGAGTGACCATCTCTTTCTTGCTATGACCCTGATTTACATGTCACATTTATTTCAATGACTAAAAACCATGATATCAAGTTTCATAGAGATGAACATATAATCAAAGTGGTAACCTACATACATAACTTTGACTAAGAAATATCTATCAAAAAATACTGTTGAATGTTTAATTATGTACAATTATTTATTTTGTTTTTATATTTTGCCTTTAGGAGACAGACCCTCCGAAAATATTACTACCATTTATGTGAAAGAGCATTCTGCCTATGTTCTCTTTTAGGAGTTTTATGGTTTCAAGTCTTATATTTAGGTCTTTAATCTATTTTGAGTTTATTTTTGTATATGGTGTGAAAAAATGTTCTAATCTCATTCTTTTACATGTAGCTGTCCAGTTTTCCCAGCACCACTTATTGAAGAGACTGTCTTTTCTCCAATTGCTTTTTGCCACCTTTGTCATAGACTAATTGACCATAGTCACATGGATTTATTTCTGGGTTCTCTATTCTGATCCATTGATCTATGTGTTTATTTTTGTGCCACTACCATGCTGTTTTGTTTTCTGTAGCTTTGTAGTATAGTCTGAAGTCAGAGAGAATGATACCTGCAGCTTTATTCTTTTTTCTCAAGATTGCTTTAGCAGCATTATTTGCAATAGCCAAGATATGGAAGCAACCCAAGTGTCCATCAACAGATGAACAGATAAAAAACATGTGGTATGTATATATATATAGGTATATACATATATAATATATAATATATATAAAGAAATATTACTCAGCCATAAAAAAAAATGAAATTCTGCCATTTGCAATGATGTGCATGGACCTAGAGAGTATTATGCTTAGTGAAATAAATCAGACAGAGAAAGACAAATACTGTGTTTTCACTTATATGTGAAATCTAAAAAAATAAAACAAATGAATGCATAAAACAAAACAGAAACAGACTCACAGATATAGAAAACAGACTAGTGGGTACCAGTGGGGAGAGGGAAGGGGGAGGGGCAAGATAGGGGTATGGAATTAAGAAGATACAAAATACTATGTATAAAATAGATAAGTGGGAGACATTCAAGATGGTGGAGGAATAAGATGTGGAGATCACCTTCCTCCCCATAAATACATCATAAACACATCTACATGTGGAACAACTCCTAGAGAACACCTACCGAATGCTGGCAGAAGACCTCAGACTTCCCAAAAGATATATACATTTTTTCCTTTTCTCTTTTTGTGAGTGTGTATGTGTATGCTTCTTTGTGTGATTTTGTCTGTATAGCTTTGCTTTTACCATTTCTCCTAGGGTTCTGTCTGTCCGTTTTTTTGTTTGTTTACTATAGTTTTTAGCACTTGTTATTATTGGTGGATTTCATTTCTGGTTTGGTTGTTCTCTTATTTCTTTCTTTTTTTTAATACTTTATAATTTTTGTATTTTTAATAATTTTTTTTATTTTTTATTTTAATAACTTTCCTTTCTATTTTTCCTTCCTCCCTTCCTTTCCTTCCTTTCCTTCTGAGCTGTGTGGCTTGATGGGGTCTTCATGCTCTGGCCGGGTGTCAGGCCTGTGCCTCTGAGGTGGGAGAGCCAAGTTCAGGACATTGGTTCACCAGAGACCTTGCCGCTCCACATAATATCAAACAGTGAAAGCTCTCCCAGATATCTCCATCTCAAAGCTAAGACCCAGCTTCACTCAATGACCAGCAAGCTACAGTGCTAGACACCTTGTGCCAAACAAATAGCAAGACAGGAACACAACCCCACACATTACCAGAGAGGATGCCTAAAATCATAATAAGGTCACAGAAACCCCAAAACATACCACCGGACGTGGTCCTGCCCACCAGAAAGATATGATCCAGCCTCATCCACCAGAACACAGGCACCAGTCCCCTCCACCAAGAAGCCTACACAACCAACTGAACCATAATTAGCCACTGGGGGCAGACATCAAAACCAATGGGAACTACGAACCTGCAGCCTGTAAAAAGGAGACTCCAATTCACTAAGTTAACCAAAATAAGAAGACAGAGAAACACACACAGCAGATGAAGGAGCAAGGTAAAAACCCACCAGACCAAACAAATGAAGAGGAAATAGGCAGACTACCTGAAAAACAATTCAGAGTAAAGAGAGTAAAGATGATGCAAAATCTTGGAAATAGAATGGAGAAAATACAAGGAACGTTTAACAAGGACCTAGAAGAATTAAAGATCAAACAATGATAAACAACACAATAAATGAAATTAAAAATTCTCTAGAAGGATCAATAGCAGAATAACTGAGGCAGAAGAACGGATAAGTGACCTGAAAGATAAAATAGTGAAAAAACTACCTCAGAGCTGAATAAAAAAAAAACAATGAAGAGAATTGAGGACTGTCTCAGAGACCACTGGGACAACATTAAATGCACCAATATTCGAATTATAGGGGTCCCAGAAGAAGAGAAAAAAAAAGAACTGAAAAAATATTTGAAGAGATTATAGTTGAAAATTTCCCTAATATGGGAAAGGAAATAGTCAATCAAGTCCAGGAAGCACAGAGAGACCCATACAGGATAAATACAAGGAGAAACAAGCCAAGACACATATTAATTAAACTACCAAAATTAAATACAAAGAAAAAATATTAAAAGCAGCAAGGGAAAAACAACAAACAATATACAAGGAAAACACCATAAGGTTAACAGCTGATCTTTCAGCAGAAATTCTGCAGGCCAGAAGGTAGTGGCAAGACATATTTAGAGTGATGAAAGGGAAAAACCTACAACCAAGATTACTGTACCTAGCAAGGATCTCATTTGGATTCGACAGAGAAATTAAAACCTTAATAGACAAGCAAAAGCTAAGAGAATTCAGCACCACCAAACAAGCTTTACAACAAATGTTAAAGGAACTTCTCTAGGCAGGAAACACAAGAGAAGGAAAAGAGGTACAATAACAAAACTAAAACAATTTAAAAAAATGTTAAGGAACATACATATCCGAAACCACCTTAAATGTAAATGGATTAAATGCTCTAACCAAAAGACACACACTGGCTGAATGGATACAAAGATAAGACCCGTATATATGCTGTCTACAAGAGACCCGATTCAGATCTAGGGACACATACAGACTGAAAGTGAGGGAATGGAAAAAGATATTCCATGCAAATGGAAATCAAAAGAAAGCTGGACTAGCAATTCTCATATCAAACAAAATAGGCTTTAAAATAAAGGTTATTACAATAGACAAAGAAGAACACTACATAATATCACGAGATCAATCCAAGAAAGAGATATAACAATTGTAAATATTTATGCACACAACATAGGAGCACCACGATACAACAAGCAAATGCTAACAGCCATAAAAGGGGGAATCGACAGTAACACATACATAGTAGGGGACTTTAACACCCCACTTTCACCAATGGAAAGATCATCCAAAATGAAAATAAATAAGGAAACACAAGCTTTAAATAATACATTAAACAAGATAGACCTAATTGATACTTGTGGGACATTCCAACCAAAAACAACAGAATACACTTTCCTCTCAAGTGCTCATGGAACATTCTCCAGGATAGACCATATATTAGGTCACAAATCAAGCCTTGGTAAATTTAAGAAAATTGAAATCATATCAAGTATCTTTTCTGATCACAATGGTATGAGACTAGATATAAACTACAGGAAAAAATCTGTAAAAAATACAAACACATGGAGGCTAAACAACACACTACTAAATAACCAAGAGATCACTGAAGATCAAAGAGTAAATCAAAAAATACCTAGAAACAAATGACAGTGAAAACACAATGACCCAAAACCTATGGGATGCAGCAAGAGGAGTTTAAGAGGGAAGTTTATAGCAATAAAATCCTACCTCAAGAAACAAGAAACATCTCAAATAAACAACATAACCTTACACCTAAAGCAATTAGAGAAAGAACAAAAAAACCCCACAAAGTTAGCAGAAGGAAAGAAATCATAATGATCAGATCATAAATAAATGAAAAAGAAATGAAGGAAATGATAGCAACAATCAATAAAACTAAAAGCTGGTTCTTTGAGAAGACAAACAAACTGATCAACCATTAGCCAGACTCATCAAGAAAAAAAGAGAGGACTCAAATCAATAGAAATAGAAATGAAAAAGGAGAAGTAACAACTGACACTGCAGAAATACAAAGGATCATAGAGACTACTACAAGCAACTCTATGCCAATAAAATGGACAACCTGGAAGAAATGGATAAAGTATAAGAAAAGCACAACCTTCTGAGACTAAATCAGGAAGAAATAGAAAATATAAACAGACCAATCACAGGCAATGAAATTGAGACTGTGATTAAAAATCTTCCAACAAACAAAAGCCCAGGACCAGATGGCTTCACAGGCGAATTCTATCAAACATTTAGAGAAGAGCTAACACCTATCCTTCTCAAACTCTTCCAAAATATAGCAGGGGGAGGAACACTCCCAAACTCGTTCTACGAGGCCACCATCAC
The DNA here is from genome assembly GCF_039906515.1 of Pseudorca crassidens. Lineage (NCBI taxonomy): Eukaryota > Metazoa > Chordata > Mammalia > Artiodactyla > Delphinidae > Pseudorca > Pseudorca crassidens. The sequence goes on from NC_090301.1 coordinate 69,757,136, forward strand.
CCTGATACCAAAACCAGACTAGGATGTCACAAAGAAAGAAAACTACAGGCCAATATCACTGATGAACATAGATGCAAAAATCCTCAACAAAATACTAGCAAACAGAATCCAACAGCACATTAAAAGGATCATACACCATGATCAAGTGGGGTTTATTCCAGGAATGCAAGGATCTTCAATATACACAAATCAATTAATGTGATACACCATATTAACAAATTGAAGGAGAAAAACCATATGATAATTTCAATAGAAGCAGAGAAGGCTTTCAACAAAATTCAACACCCATTTATGATAAAAACCCTGCAGAAAGTAGGCATAGAGGGAACTTTCCTCAACATAATAAAGGCCATCTATGACAAACCCACAGCCAACATCATCCTCAATGGTGAAAAACTGAAAGCATTTCCACTAAGATCAGGAACAAGACAAGGTTCCCCACTCTCACCACTCTTTTTCAACATAGTCTTGGAAGTTTTAGCCACAGCAATCAGAGAAGAAAAGGAAATAAAAGAAATCCAAATTGGAAAAGAAGAAGTAAAGCTGTCACTGCAGATGACATGATACTATACATTGAGAATCCTAAAGATGCTACCAGAAAACTACTAGAGCTAATCAATGAATTTGGTAAAGTAGCAAGATACAAAATTAATGCACAGAAATCTCTGGCATTCCTATACACTAATGATGAAAAATCTGAAAGTGATATCAAGAAAACACTCCCATTTACCACTGCAACAAAAAGAATAAAATATCTAGGAATAAACCTACCTAAGGAGACAAAAGACCTGTATGCAAAAAATTATAAGACACTGATGAAAGAAATTAAGGATAATACAAATAGATGGAGAGATATACCATGTTCTTAGATTGGAAGAATCAACATTGTGAAAATGACTCTACTACCCAAAGCAATCTACAGATTCAATGCAATCCCTATCAAACTACCACTGGCATTTTTCACAGAACTAGAACAAAAAATTTCACAGTTTGTATGGAAAGACAAAAGACCCCGAGTAGCCAAAGCAATCTTGAGAACGAAAAATGGAGCTGGAGGAATCAGGCTCCCTGACTTCAGACTATACTATAAAGCTACAGTAATCAAGACAGTATGGTACTGGCACAAAAACAGAAAGATAGATCAATGGAACAGGATAGAAAGCCCAGATATAAACCCATGCACATATGGTCATCTTATCTTTCATAAAGGAGGCAGGAATGTACAGTGGAAAATGGGCAGCGTCTTCAATAGTGGTGCTGGGAAAACTGGACAGGTACATGTAAAAGTATGTGATTAGATCACTCCCTAACACCATACACAAAAATAAGCTCAAAATGGATTAAAGACCTAAATATAAGGCCTGAAACTATCAAACTCTGAGAGGAAAACATAGGCAGAAGACTCTATGACATAAATCACAGCAAGATCCTTTTTGACCCACCCCCTATAGAAATGGAAATAAAAACAAAAATAAACAAATGGGACCTAATGAAACTTCAAAGCTTTTGCACAGCAAAGGAAACCATAAACAATACCAAAAGACAACCCTCAGAATGGGAGAAAATATTTGCAAATGAAGCAACTGACAAAGGATTAATCTCCAAAATTTAAAACCAGCTCATGCAGCTCAATAACAGAAAAACAAACAACCCAATCCAAAAATGCGCAGAAGACCTAAATAGACATTTCTCCAAAGAAGATATACAGATTGCCAACAAACACATGAAAGAATGCTCAACATCATTAATCATTAGAGAAATGCAAATCAAAACTACATTGAGATATCATCTCACACCAGTCAGAATGGTCATCATCAAAATATCTAGGGGCTTCCCTGGTGGTGCAGTGGTTGAGAGTCCGCCTGCCGATGCAGGGGACATGGGTTCGTGCCCCGGTCCGGGAAGATCCCACATGCCGCGGAGCGGCTGGGCCCGTGAGCCATGGCCGCTGAGCCTGCGCGTCCGGAGCTTGTGCTCCGCAACGGGAGAGGCCACAACAGTGAGAGGCCCAAATACAGCAAAAAAAAAAAAAAATCTAGAAACAACAAATGCTGGAGAGGGAGTGGAGAAAAGGGAACACTCTTGCACTGCTGGTGGGAATGTGAATTGGTACAGCCACTATGGAGAACAATATGGAGGATCCTTAAAAAACTACAAATAGAACTCTATATGACCCAGCAATCCCACTACTGGGCGTATACCCTGAGAAAACCATAATTCAAAGAGTCATGTACTAAAATGTTCATTGCAGCTCTATTTACAATAGCCCAGAGGTGGAAACAACCTAAGTGTCCATCATCAGATGAATGGATAAAGAAGATGTGGCACATATATACAGTGGAATATTACTCAGCCATAAAAAGAAACGAAGTTGAGCTATTTGTAATGAGGTGGATGGACCTAGAGTCTGTCATACAGAGTGAAGTAAGTCAGAAAGAGAAAGACAAATACTGTATGCTAACACATATATATGGAATTTAAGAAAAAAAAATGTCATGAAGAACCTAGGGGTAAGACAGGAATAAAGACACAGACCTACTAGAGAATGGACTTGAGGATATGGGGAGGGGGAAGGGTAAGCTGTGAGAAAGCAAGAGAGTGGCATGGACATATATACACTACCAAACGTAAAATAGATAGCTAGTGGGAAGAAGCCGCATAGCACAAGATCAGCTAGGTGCTTTGTGACCACCTAGAGGGGTGGGATAGGGACGGTGGGAGGGAGGGAGACACAAGAGGGAAGAGATATGGGAACATATGTATATGTATAACTGATTCACTTTGTTATAAAGCAGAAACTAACACACCATTGTAAAGCAATTATACTCCAATAAAGATGTAAAAAATAAAATAAAAATAAAGCAGAAAGTAGCATACTATTGTAAAGCAATTATAGGCCAATAAAGATGTTTAAAAATTAAAAAAAAAAACACTTAGCATGTTCACTCAGTAAAATAGATAAGAAACAAGGATATACTATACAACACAGGGAAATGTAGCCATTATTTTGTTATAACTTTAAAAGGAATATTATCTATAAAAATGTTGAATCACCATTGTGTACACCTGAAACTAATATAACTTTGTAAATCAAGTATAATTCCGTAAAGAAAAAACACCTAAATAAATAAATACAGCCTCCTCTGTATTTTTACAAATATAGTCTCTATACAATCTGTAAGAATAAAATACAATTCAAAAATGTTATGATTAACAAAAAAAGATACTGTTGAATAAAGAGTAGAGGACAAAATGGTGGGGAAGAGACTCTGAATCATCAAAGAGTTCTCAATAGCATAAATAACTCAAAAATGCTTAATTTCTGGGCTTCCCTGGTGGCGCAGAGTTTACCAATCCACCTGTCAATGCAGGGGTCACGGGATCGAGCCCTGGTCCAGGAAGATCCCACATGCCGTGAGCAACTAAGCCCGTGTATCACAACTACTGAGCCTGTGCTCTAGAGCCCATGAGCCACAACTTCTGAGCCTGCATGCCACAACTACTGAAGCCCACACGCCTAGAGGCCGTGCTCCACAACAAGAAAAGCCACCACAACGAGAATCCCGTGCACCGCAACGATGAGTAGCCCCTGCTCACCACAAATAGAGAAAGCCCGCACACAGCAATGAAGTCCCAACGCAGCCAAAAATAAATGAATAAAATAAGTTTATTTTTTAAAAAAAGAATGCTTAATTTCTGAAAGAAATGAAAAGTAGAGTATAGAGTAAACTTCTTGATGTGTGATAAGGGAGTGAAAAAGAGTAACTAATCAAATATAAGTATTAAACTCTTGTGAAGAATGTTCCCTGTAACTGAAGGGATATATGTATATATTTCTACCCATGAGGATCCATGTAGAAATTACCTTTTATTCAGTTTACAGGGTCTCTCTCAACCTATGGATTAATATCTTGTTTAACATTAATGAAACATTTTCCAGTATTGATTTAAGAAGTAGTAGAAACATTTAGACACATGTATTTTATAAACATGACCTGAGAGTTCATTTCTTAAGTGTTTATTTCCAAGGGCTCCATACTTGTCAATTCTCATTAATGTTAAAATACTTCACAGAAAATTAAGGTTGATTTTACTCACTTCAGTAATGTTAAAACATGCTGTTAATAACTGGTAACATCTCACATACCACATTATTTTCATACTTTGCTTTAATAATGTGTTGCTACTGTTTCATTAAAGACATGCAGAATTTTAACTCATTGTACCCATCTCCTCATTACTTTTTATTTTAAATAATGAAAATAAGAAAATTAAACATTAACACTTGGATTCAATGTTAATATTCATCATATGCATCCATATTTATTCTGGAGGCCTCCTATTTTTTTTTCATTTTTCCATGTAAGCTAAAGTATTTTACAAATATAAAAAGGTCAGCTGTTTAACTCGTAATTGCATTATGCTGTATTACATAGGGCAATAGATGTGAAAGCATCAGCTCAGAGATTAACATTTCATAGGAGTTCAATACATACTAGCTGAACTGAAATCTAAGCGTATGTCAGACCTAACTTTGAGTGTCACTTAGTATATTATAGTTTAATAAAATAAATGAACCCATATATTTTTACTAGCATATTATTTTGAAATTAGGTATTGAAAATCTTGCATCTACTTTAAAATATAGACTATACCATTCCATGGTAATACAAGTTCAATCCATCTATTTTATACACTGTATTAATTAACTCATATGAAACATATTTAAAGTAGTCCAATAAATCACTCTTTCTCCTTTCCAGTGTTTTCTTAAATAAAAAAGAAGTGAGTCCACTTCTAAAGTGTCTAATTGGGGAGGTGGCAATTAGGTTTCATTTGCTTATGCAAAGTAAATGTGTTATTTCATCTTTACACATACAAGAAAAAATAGAACTGAGAATAAGAATTGGAGAGTAAAACCCTCTGTCATAGGACTAAGGATAAGAAGGCATAAACTAAATCATCATGTAAACATTTTAAGATTTTTCTCCTATCATTTACTTGGAAAACTCCACCCATACAAACATTAAAGACCTGTTGGGGCTACACATTTATGTCAGGTGGGTTAATCTGTTGAAATGAAGTACTCCAAAGTCAGGTTGAAATACTGAAATGTTGAAATGCTGAAAAGCTCAGTGGTGGTGAAAATCTTCCAATGCTAAGCTATTTCTGGCTCAGGATTAATTTCATCACAACATATAGTACTGTACTTATTACTGCCACTGTGATCCAAAGAATATTGTCTCTCCTGTCAGGCCTTCTAGGGGACCTAACATCTGATGGTTTAAGGATAAAAAGTGTTTGAGAAGTTAAGAACAATTTCAATTAGCCAAAAATATTTTAATGGGCAGTGATACCTTCATAACTGAGTTCCTGCCTTGTTTGCCCACCTGATCCTCCAGATTTGTTTGTTTTGAATTCTGGACTTGACTCCTGCCTTGTCGTTGAGTCCTCTTACAGCCTCATTTCTGCAGATAAACCCAATTCTGTACCCAGAAAAATGATGCTAACTGCTGCTAAATTTCCTACTGCTGCTTCATGCTGTCTCTACTCTGTTCATATTGCTTGCATGTAAAATGCCCTACGAGGCTCCACCTGTCTTTGTAGGCCTTCCTTATTTGTCCTGCTGTGTCCTTCCCTAAGCATCTGCCACATCCCCATGATCTTGTTTGGAGCTCAAGTACAAGTTTTGGTGGTATAACCTGTCCCTCTGCTGCTGATGCTCCCTTTAGGAGGTCAACATAAAGGCAGTATTGGATAAACACTGAGGGTTCGTATGTGGGGCCACATACCTCCTGGATTTAAGTCCTGTTTCAATTAATTCCTAGCTGTGTGACTTCACCATTTTATGTAATCTCTCTGCATCTCGAGTGATTTATTAACATATGTAAAGTTCTTGAGTTTGCCAAGCATGTATTAAGTTCTCAATAAATGTTAATTATAACATTGTTATTTATATTATTATTTGTACTATCAGAGCCACAAAAATCAATAAGACCTAGCTCCTTCCCTCAAAGAGTTTATAGGCTTCATGTTAGGTACAATGCACAATGGTATCATGAAAGAAATTCACACAGGTGAAACTCAATCATAAAGATTATTATTTTTCTCCAAGAAAGTCAGTAAAAACTCCATTAAAAGAGACACTTCAGTTGATTTTTAAAAGACCAATGTATCTTTGCAAGGCAGACAAGGGGACAAAGTGGTAGTTTGGGCATAAATATCAAGAAAAAAACCTATTTATCTGAATAACGGAAAAAGACATTAGTAGGACCAGAGCAGGACTACTAATTTGGTTCTCATTACAATGCAAATGCCTAGAAAGAAAACGTCTCCTAAAACCTGGGACAGGATAAAAAATCCTGATGTGCAAAAACTAGAATTTCTAGAAAGTGGAGAAATAATAATTATATAGATAATATTCTTAAAATTTAAAACTCCATGAACAAGTAAAACAGTGGGCTGGAGAGACAAGAATTAAGGAACAGGGGAAAATATCTGAAAAATTATACAGAATATATCACAGAATAACAATGTGAAAAAATAGATAATTTTTAAATGAAGGATAATATGATAAAGTCTAACATGTATGTAATTGGAGTTCTAGAAGATGAGAATAGAGAAAATGAGGGAGAAGCACTGCTTGAAAATAATAGGTGAAAATTTTTCCAGAATTGATAGAAGACATGAATCCTCAGATTCAGTAATCACAAACAGTATAATTAAAAGACAGTTCAGGGGCTTCTCTGGTGACGCAGTGGTTGAGAGTCCGCCTGCCAATGCAGGGGACACGGGTTCGTGCCCTGGTCTGGAAAGATCCCACATGCCGTGGAGCGGCTAGGCCCGTGAGCCATGGCTGCTGAGCCTGCGCGTCCAGAGCCTGTGTTCCACAGTGGGAGAGGCCACAACACTGAGAGGCCCGTGTACCACACAAAAAAAAGACAATTCACACATAGACATATCACATGAAAATGCAGAATGACACATTTTTAAAGCAGCAAGGAAAAAGAAAGAGATTACACCTACAAAGGAATGACAAAAATAGAAGCCAGAAGACAGTAAAATAATATCTTCAGGATACTAAGAAAAAATAATTGTTAATCTAGAGGTAAGCTAAGCTATCATTCAAGAAAGGCACTTCAGACAAACAGAAACTGAGATAATTTATCACTAAGGCATCATTTCTAAAGGAACTTCTAAGTATATATTTCAGAAAGAAATAGAGTGATCCCAGAAACAATGTATGAGATGCAAGAAGGAATCCTTAGCTAAGAAACTGAAGGACATAACAAAATAAAAATAAAATAAACATAAGATGAATTTAAACATTACTTCATGATATCTAAGATCCTTTCCAGTTGTACAATACTTGAATTTTTTTATATTCACTTGTTTTCTACTTCAGTGTAAGAGTCATTTTTGTCTGTATTAAGTACCTATCTGTACTTCAGCTTACATTATAAAAATGAATTATAATAACATTTATAATCCTTCCATATATTAATACACTTTTCCATTCCTGATATTTTTACTGAGATACTATGGACTTGTAGGAGACATAAGTATCAATTATAGGAAGGGGATAAAAGTATACAGATACATTTTTAAGTAAAATTGTCAATTTCTAACCTTTCCATTGTGTATAAATGCTTGTTCTTTTCAACTTTGTAAGAATCTACAAAATTAGAGTACTGCACAAGTATTTAACCTTCCCATCACAAATTAGGACAGTTCTGAGTTGGCCTACATACACAATAGTCAATTATATGAGTTATTTAAACTGAAATAAGCCCAAAGTATCTGTAGTTTAATGATTTATAGGTGAATTGGACTTGAATATTCAATAATTTGCAAACTTAAGAAAGAAAGGAGTTTTCTAATATAAGTAAATCAAACAAATCAAGTCAGACAGTAGGAATAATAAAATGATATTTGTAAAGCATTATGGATTAAATAAACAAGGGAATTTCAAGATATTTTTACATAACTAAAATTGTTCTGAGGAGTAAGTAATAAAACATTAGAAGATGAACTTCAATGATAACAAGCAGTGAAAATAGATACTTCAGGTATATGCTTAAGCTACAAAAAGTATAGTGTTTAAATAATGTAAAAAGTAAAGTAAGCAAGTCTAAGCAGTTCTATAATTTTTTCTTTAGCCTCAGTGATTGTTTATTAGTGATATATTTTATCATATCATTAGTAAAGTGATAGAAATCTGAGTAGTCATGCAATTTACTAAAAAAATTAACTTCTATTACATTTAATAGTAACTCTCCGCAAAGCAATTTTCCTAATTATACACATGTCAAAAATGTGGAGAGGGAAAGGAGAAGGGCCACTTTATTTACTTTCCCCTTTAAATCTAAAAAAGGACAAAACCAAACCCAAAAAAAATCTGTGCTCTTAAATTTCTAATTATGTCAAAATTCAAGGGACATAGAGAAAGAAAATTAAAAATCTTAAACATGGAAAAGATGGAATTAGATTTGAAATGGGAAATGAGGAAAAAAGAAAAGTTGTAAAAATATATATAAAACTTTCGATGGATAACTTCTGAAATTTCCTCAATTATTTATTTCCTTCACAAAACAAAAAGCTATCTATTATCTGAATTAAATTTGTGTATAATTGAGATGTGAGAATTTTTTCCACTCCTTAGAAGAACCAAATGCCAATTATTAGAAATATATGTGATTCTGCATTTGATTTATTTCTGGTTTTATGTTTTTGTTAGTTTAGTGTTTGTTTTCATTTTGGGGTTTGTTTATTGGTATGGTTGCTCTCTTCTTTGTTCTCTCTCTCTCTTTTTTTTCTTTTCTTTTTTTGAGTGTGTCTGTGTATCTTTCTTTGTGTGATTTTGTCTGTTTATTTTTGCTTTTGTCATTTGTCTTGGGGTTTTGTCTGTTCGTTTGTTTGGGATTTTTGTTTTTTGTTTTGTTTTTTCTGCTTCCTTTTCTTCCGTGCCATGTGGCTTGCAGGGTATTGGAGCTCTGCCCAGGGGTTGGGCCTGAGCCTCCAAGGTGGGAGAGCCAAGTCCAGGACATCAGGCCACCAAAGAACTCCTGGCCCTGTGGAAAATTAATTGGTGAGTGCTCTCCCAGAGGTCTTCGTCTCAACACTAAGACCCAGCTCCATCCAGCAGCCAGCAAGCTCCAGTGCTGGACGTCTCATGCCAAACAATTAGTAAGACAGGAACACAATGCCATCCATTAGCAGACAGGCTGCCTAAAGTCATACTAAGCTCACAGACACCCTAAAATACACCACCAGATGCATTCCTGCTCATCAGAGGGACAAGATCCAAATCCACCTGCCAGCACACAGGCATCTGTCAACTCCAGCAGGAAGCCTACACAAGCCACTGCACCAACCTCACCCACTCGGGACAGACAACAGAAGTAGAGGAACTATGACCCTGCAGCCTGCAGAAAGGAGACCCCAAACACAGTAATTAAACAAAGTGAGAAAACTGAGAAATAAGCAGCAGATGAAGGAGCAAGGTAAAAACCCACTAGACCAAACAGATGAAGAGAAAATAGGCAGTCTACCTGAAAAAGAATTCAGAGTAATGATAGTAAAGATGACCCAAAATCTCAGAAATAGAATGGAGAAAATACAAGAAGCAATTAACAAGGGCCTAGAAGAACTAAAGAACAAACAAATAGTGATGAACAACACAATAACTGAAATTAAAAATACTCTAGAAGGAAACAATAGCAGAATAACTGAGGCAGAAGAACGAACAAATGACCTGGGAGATAGAATGATGGAAATAACTGCCAATGAGCAGAAAAAAGAAAAAAGACAGAAAAGAATTGAAGACAGTCTCAGAGACCTCTGGGACAACATTAAACACACCAACATTTGAATTATAGGGGTCCCAGAAGATGAAGAGAAAGAGAAAGGGTCTGAGAAAATATTTGACGAGATTATAGTTGAAAACTTCAATAACATGGGAAAGGAAATAGTCAATCAAGTCCAGGAAGTGCAGAGAGTCCCATACAGGATAAACCCAAGGAGAAACACACTGAAACACATATTAATCAAACTATCAAAAATTAAATACAAAGAAAAAGTATTAAAAGCAGCAAGGGAAAAGCAACAGATAATATACAAGGGAATGCCCATAAATTTATCAGCTGGTTTTTCAGCAGAAACTCTGCAGGCCAGAAGGGAGTGGAAGGATATATTTAAAACGATGAAAGGGAAAAATTTACAACAAAGATTACTCTACCCAGCAAGGATCTCATTCAGATTCAACAGAAAAATCAACAGCTTTACAGACAGACAAAAGTTAAGAGAATTCAGCACCACGAAACCAGCTCTACAACAAATGCTAAAGGAACTTCTCTAGGCAGGAAACACAAGACAAACAAATGACCTATAAAAACAAACCCAAGGCAGTTAAAAAAATGGTAACAGGAACATACATATTGATAATTACCTTGAATGTGAATGGATTAAATGCTCCAAACAAAGGACACAAACTGGCTGAATGGATACAAAAACAAGACCCCTATATATGCTATCTACAAGAGACCCACTTCAGACCTAGGGACACATACAGACTGAAAGTGAGGGGATGGAAAAAGATGCTCCATGCAAACGGAAATCAAAAGAAAGCTGGAGTAGCAATACTCATATCAGACAAAATAGACTTTAAATTAAAGACTCTTATAAGAGACAAGGAAGGACACTACATAATGATCAAAGGATCAATCCAAGAAGAATATATAACACTTGTAAATATTTATGCACCCAACATACGAGCACCACTATACCTAAGGCAAATGCTAACAGGAATAAAAGGGGAAATTGACAGTAACACAATAATATTAGGAGACTTTAACACCCCACTTACACCAATGGACAGAACATCCAAACAGAAAATAAGTAAGGAAACACAAGCGTTAAATGACACAGTAGACCAGATGGACTTAATTGATATTTATAGGACGTTCCATCCAAAAACAACAGAATACACTTTCTTCTCAAGTGCACATTCTTGAGGAACATTCTCCAGGATAGATCACATCTTGGGTCACAAACTATGCCTAGGTAAACTGAAATTGTATCAAGCATCTTTTCTGACCACAATGCTATGAGACTAGATATCAATTACAGAAAAAAAAAAAAACTGTAAAAACTACAAACACATGAAGGCTAACCAACACACTACTAAATAACCAAGAGATCACTAAAAAAAAATCAAAGAGGAAATCAAAAAATACCTAGAAACAAATGACAATGAAAACACGTAGACCCAAACCTAAGGGATGCAGCAAAAGCAGTTCAAAGAGGGAAGTTTATAGCAATACAATCCTACCTCAGGAAATAAGAAAAATCTCAAATAAACAGCATAACCTTACACCTAAAACAATTAGAGAAAGAAGAACAGCAACAAAAAACACCCCAAAGTTAGCAGAAGGAAAGAAATCCTAAAGGTCAGATGAGAAATAAATGAAAATGAAATGAAGGAAAAAATAGCAAATATCAAAAAAACTAAAAGTTGGTTCTTTTAGAAGATAAACAAAATTGATAAACCATTGGCCAGACACATCAGGAAAAAAGGGAGAAGACTCAAATCAACAGAATTAGAAAAGAAAAAGGAGAAGCAACAACTGATACCAAAGAAATACAAAGGATCATGAGAGACTACTACAAGCAACTATATGACAATAAAATGGACAACCTGGAAGAAATGGACAAATTCTTAGAAAAGTACAACCTTCCAAGACGAACCAGGAAGAAACAGAAAATATGAACAGACCAATCAGAAGCACTGAAATTGAAGCTCTGATTTAAAATCTTCCAACAAACAAAAGTGCAGGGCCAGATGGCTTCACAGGCGAATTTTAACAGGAATTTAGAGAAGAACTAACACCTATCCTTCTCAAACTCTTCCAAAATATAGCAGAGGGAGGAACACTCCCAAACTCATTCTATGTGGCCACCATCACCCTGATACCAAAACCAGACAAAGATGTCACAAAAAAGAAAATTACAGGCCAACGTCACTGATGAACATAGATGCAAAAGTCCTGAACAAAATACTAGCAAATGAATCCAACAGTATATTAAAAGGACCATACACCATGATCAAGTGGGGTTTACCCCAGGAATGCAAGGATTCTTCAATATATGCAAATCCATCAATGTGATACACCATATTAACAAATTGAAGGATAAAAACCATATGATAATCTCAATAGACACAGAAAAAGTTTTTGACAAAACTTAACACGTATTTATGAAAAAAACTCTCAAGAAAGTGGGCATGGAGGAACCTACCTCAACATAATAAAGGCCATATATGACAAACGCACAGCCAACATCATGCTGAATGGTAAAACACTGAAAGCATTTCCTCTAAGATCAGGAACAAGACAAGGTTGCCCATTCTCACCACTATTACTCAACACAGTTTTCGAAGTTTTCACCACGGCAATCAGCAAAGAAAAAAGAAATAAAAAGAATCCACATCGGAAAAGAAGAAGTAAAACTATCACTGTTCGCAGATAACATGGTACTTACTATATGTAGAAAATCCTAAAGATGTCACCAGAAAACTACTAGAGCTAATCAATGAATTTGGTAAAGTAGCAGGATATAAAAAGAATGCACAGAAATCTCTTGCTTTCCTATACACTAACAACAAAAGATCAGAAAGAGAAATTAAGGAAACACTCCCATTTACCATTGCAACAAAAAGAAAAAATACCCAGGAATAAACCTGCCTAAGGAGGCAAAAGACCTGTATGCAGAAAACTATAAGACACTGATGAAAGAAATTAAAGATTATACAAACAGATGGAGAGATATACCATGTTCTTTGATTGGAAGAATCAACACTGTGAAAATGATGATGCTCCCCAAAGCAATCTACAGATTCAATGCAATCCCTATCAAATTACCAATGGCATTTTCCACAGAACTAGGACAAAAAATTTTACAATCTGTATGGAAACAAAAAAGACTCCAAATAGCCAAAGCAATCTTGAGAAAGAAAAATGGAGCTGGAGGTATCAGGCTCCCTGACTTCAGACTATACTACAAAGCTACAATAATCAAGACAGTATGGTACGGGCACAAAAATAGAAATATAGATCAATGGAACAGGATAGAAAGCCCAGAAGTAAACCCATGCACATATGATCACCTTATCTTTGATAAAGGAGGCAACAATATACAGTGGAGAAAAGACAGCTTCTTCAATAAGTGGTGCTGAGAAAACTGGACAGCTACATGTAAAAGAATGAAATTAGAACACTTCCTAACACCATACAAACAAAAATAAACTCAGTATGGATTAAAGAACACTTCCTAACACCATACAAAACAAAAATAAACTCAATATGGGTTAAAGACCTAAATGTAAGGCCAGACACTATAAAACTCTTAGAGGAAAACATTGGCAGAACACTCTATGACATAAATCACAGCAAGATCCTTTTTAACCCACCTGCTAAAGTAATGGAAATAAAAACAAAACTAAATAAATGGGACCTAATGAAACTTAAAGGCTTTTGCCCAGCAAAGGAAACCATAAACAAGATGAAAAGACAACACCCAGAATGGGAGAAAATATTTGCAAATGAAGCAACTGACAAAGGATTAATCTCCAAAATATACAAGCAGCTCATGCAGCTCACTATCAAAAAATCAAACAACCCAATCCAAAAACGTGTGGAAGACCTAAATAGACATTTCTCCAAAGAAGGCATACAGATGGCCAACAAACACATGAAAAGATGCTCAACAATGTTAATCATCAGAGAAATACAAATCAAAACCACACTGAGGTATCACCTCACACTGGTCAGAATGGCCATCATCAAAAAAATCTAGAAACAGGGCTTCCCTGGTGGCGCAGTGGTTGAGAGTCCGCCTGCCGATGCAGGGGACACGGGTTCGTGCTCCGGTCTGGGAAGATCCCACATGCCGTGGAGCGGCTAGGCCCGTGAGCCATGGCCGTTGAGCCTGTGCGTCCAGAGCCTGTGCTCCGCAACGGGAGAGACCACAACAGTGAGAGGTCAGCGTACCACAAAAAAAAAATAATTATAAAAATCTAGAAACAATAAATGCTGGAGAGGGTGTGAAAAAAAGGGAACCCTCTTGCACTGTTGATGGGAATGTAAATTGATACAGCCACTATGGAGAACAGTATGGAGGTTCCTTAAAAAACTAAAAATAGAACTACCATATGACCTAGCAATACCACTACTCAGTCATATACCCTGAGAAAACCATAATTCAAAAAAATACATTTACCACAATATTCATTGCAGCACTATTTTCAATAGCCAGAACATGGAAACAAACTAAATGTCCATCGACAGATGAATGGATAAAGAAGATGTGGCACATGTATACAATGGAATATTACTCAGCCATAAAAGGGAACGAAATTATTTGTAGTGAGGTGGATGAACCTTGAGTCTGTCATACAGAGTGAAGTAATTCAGAAAGAGGAAAACAAATACCGTATGCTAACGCATATATATGGAATCTAGAAAAATGGTACTGATGAACCTAGTGGTAGGGCAGGAATAAAGATGACAATGTTGAGAACAGACTTGAGGACACAGGGCAGGAAGTGGAGGCTGAGATGTAGTGAGAGAGTAGCATTGACATATATACACTACCAAATGTAAAATAGATAGTGGGAAGCTGCTGCATAGCACAGGGAGATCAGCCTGGTGTTTGTGACGCCATAGAGGGGTGGGATAGGGAGGGGAGGGTGGGAGGGAGGCTCAAGAGGGAGGGGATGTGGGGATATATGTATGCATATAGCTGATTCATTTTGTTGTACAGCAGAAATGAACACAACATTATAAAGCAATTATACTCCAATAAAGATGCATAAAAAAATAGCCAGTATGCACATTATCTCCATGTATGTTTTTACACTTTTACCACATATGTAAATATCCATGAAAACATGGTGTATTATTTTGCAAGTTTGAAAATACTGTGTAAAAGTTGTAACACAATTAAAAAAAAAGAAATATATTTGATTCATCTCCTCCTCTACTTAGTATCTAAAAGAAACAGCCAAAACTAATTTATAGCTAGTCTTATACTATAAACAGCTCTCATTTATTAAATTCATGCTATCAATAGGCACTAAGATAAGAGGAAGCAGAGTGGTGCCTAAGGAAATCTCTAAAACCAGACCTCCAGGGTTCATATCCAGTTATGGTACTTACTACTTACTTAGCCATGTGACTTTGTGCAAGTTCTTTGTGCCTCATATGCAAAATAGGGATTGTAAATAAAAATAATTATATATGTAAAATTCATTAATTATTGAATCATATGGTATTTGTCTTTCTGTCTGACTTATTTCACTTAGCATAATGCCCTCAAGTTCCACCCATGTTGTTGCAAATGGCAAGAGTTCATTTCATTCTTTTTTTATGGTTGAATAATATTCCACTGCCTATACAATACATACACCACATTTTCTTTATCTGTTCATCTGTCAATGAACACTTAGATTGTTTCCATATCTTGGCTATTGTAAATAACACTGCAATGAACATTAGGATGGAGATATATATAGATAGATAGATAGATAGATCTCTATATATTTATCTATTTATCTATTTGTCTATTCTTTTTATATCTATATATATTTATCTATTTATCTATCTATCTATTTATCTATTCTTTTTGAGTTAGTGCTTTTGTTTTCTTTGGATAAATACCCAGAAGTGTAATTGCTGGATCATTTGGTAGTTCTCTTTTTGAGGAGTCTCAATAGTGGCTGCCCCAATTTACATTCCCACCAACAGCGCATAGGGGTTCCCTTTTCTCCACACCCTCTCAAACACTTGTCATTTCTTGGCTTTTTGATAACAGCCATTCTAACAGGTGTGAGGTGATGTCTCATTGTGGTTTTCATTTGCATTTCCCTGATAATTAATGAGCATCTTTTTATGTACCTGTTGGCTGTCCACATATTTTCTTTGGAAAAAATGTCTATTCAGGTGCTCTGCCCATTTTTTAATAGGATTGTCTTTTTGCTATTGAGTTGTATGAGTTCTTTACATATTTTAGATATTAACCCCTTATCAGATATATGATATGCAAGTATTTTCTCCCATTCAGTAGGTTGCCTCTTCATTTTGTTGATGGTTTCCTTTGCTATGAAGCAGCCTTTTAATTTGATGTAGTTCCACTTGTTTATGTTTGCTTTTGTTACCTTTGTTTTTGATATCAAATCCAAAAAAACATTGGCCTCTTTTTTTTTTTTTCTCGGTACGCGGGCCTCTCACCGTTGTGGCCTCTCCCGTTGCGGAGCACAGGCTCCGGACGTTTCCCCTCTCCAGTCTACTGCTAGAGTAGAGGTGGGATATTTGTCTAGTTGACCGAAGTAAAGGAGAAAGATGATCCGGAAATGTGACTGAATTTTAATTCAATACTTTTTACTTTAGTAGCTTGATTCTCTCTTCGAGAGGTATCTGGTGCCTTTCAGGATGCTTCAGTATAAATTGTGTTGGTTCTCAGCTTTTGCCAATGCTAGTTTACAATTCTGTTTTCTCAGTTAGCCAAGTCACTTGACATTTTCCTTCTGCTTTTTTGCTCACAAAATTTTGTCACTGTTTTTTTTCCTCTCCCATTTTCCCCACCCTAATTTAGTTTTGGTATAGAGAAAAGGTTAGAAATACCATTAATTGTCTCTTTAATAGGATTTTGGGAGAAAGGAAATGTGGCTGGGTGTATTCTACCTGGTAGTTATACCTAAAGTCTCCTGATTTTCCTTCATCTTTGCTAGATTTTCAGAAAATATCTACCAGGGTAATATTTTCTTCTTGCTATTATTCTACTGTTAATATTTACTCTGCTATTATTATAGTTCATTGTAACTATTACCACATTTTCTAATCTCCAGTTCACAGCAAACAACCTTTGAATGAGCTTCAGAAACGTTTTTGCTGCTTTAAAACATAATTCAGTATTCTTAAATTTATATAACATAATCCATTCTTTGAGTTAATATTTACTAATAATTTAACATGTGCCAGAATCTGTACTAGCAGTGGGAATACCGAATTATAAGACACACTTGCCTTCTAGAATTTTACGTTCTATGGGAGAAGACATACAAGTAGGTGTTTTTTCAAATGCTATACATGGTAAATGTTATACCAGAAGTAGGCTTAGCATTCTAAGGGATATATAAATGACCACCTAATCCCAGTAACTGATGCTTAAACTGGGTCTTAAAGGAAAAACAGGATTATCAAGGTGAATAAGAAGAGCATTCCAGGCAAATGATGGCATAGCTTGTACAAAAGCATGATGATATCAACGACTTCAAAGAATATAGATTCCCACTCTTTATAATTTAACAGTTTATTTTCTTTAGACATCTCAAATGATTACAACATCCTGGTGAGGAAAGCATTAACACTATTACTTTTGCATTAACATACATTAAAAGCATTAACATACTTTTTTGTATGAGGAAACTGAGATACATTCAAGCTTTACAGTAAGCCAATAGCAGAGATAGAGCTAGAACTAAAATTCTAGTTTTCTGATTGCCAGCTAAATGGTCAATCATTGGATAATTTTAACTCTACATTCTGAAACTGTTAGTCCCTTAGCTGTCTGATTTTTCTCAATGTTGCATACAATTGCAATAATAATAATAAGCAATATTGTAAGCCTTACAACCTGCCAGGTACAGTGTAAGAATTTTACATACTGTTACTCATTAAAAATCTTCAAAACGGTTGAATATTCTGAGACTTAAAGAGGCTAAGAAACTTTCCCAGGAACCCTTAGCTACTAAGAGGCAGAGGCAGGGTTTGAAGGCAGGTCAATACTCTTTTTTATTTTTAATATTTATTTATTTATTTATATTTGGCTGCACTGGGTCTTCATTGCTGCACGGGGGCTTTCTCTAGTTGGGGCGAGCGGGGGCTGCTCTTCTTTGTGGTGCGTGGGCTTCTCATTGTCGTGGCTTCTCTTGTTGCCGAGCACGGGCTCTAGGTGCACGGGCTTCAGTAGTTGTGGCACACAAGCTCAGTAGTGGTGGCTTGCGGGCTCTAGAGCACGGGCTCAGTAGTTGTGGCTCACGGGCTTAGTTGCTCTGCGGCATGTGGGATCTTCCCGGACCAGGGATCGAACCCGTGTTCCCTGCACTGGCAAGCGATTCTTAACCACTGTGTCACCAGGGAGGTCCCGGCAGGTCAATACTCTTAATCAATATGCTACACTGCAACGATATTATATTAGTTAAGTATAAAATCTAAAATTCCTTAATTTAACTTTTAAACACTTCAAAGTCTGGTCCAATCCTGCTTATACACCTCAGCTACTATGAATTCCTAACGGTGTCCAAAGTGACCTAGGCCATATGTTTCCATGAACATTTCATACTCATTACCCATTTTGATATTCAACAAAAATTTATTAAGTAGTTACAGTGTGCCAGGAACAATATTAGTGCTGGCTTGAAAAAAGTAAAAGACACTAACTTTGCCTTTAAGCAGTTCACAGTCAAGATAGGAAAATCAATGACTTCAGTACAGCATGTATTGTGCTTCATTTCGGGTAAATACTAGGATCCAGAAGAAGATATAGAAAAAACACCTAATTCACTCTGAAGAGATGAGGGGATGTTTCAAAAGGAGGTAATGCTTAATCTAAATAAATCTTGAGATATAAGAGAGAGTCAGCCAGGCAAAAACAAGAGAAATGAGGGACCAAAGGCATTATAGGCAAAGAGAACAGCATTTTAAAAGATTTGAGAGAGGCTGTCTCTCTCTAACTAGTAGAATTTAGACTAAGTTTAACTAAAAATGGCTAAGTTTAAATGTCACTTCCTCATTCCTCAAAAAATTAAAAATAGAGCTACCATATGATCTAGCAGTACCGCTTCTGGGTAAGTATTTGAAGGAAATAAAATAACTATCTCAAAGAGATGTCTGCACTCCCATGTTCATTGCCATATTATTGACGATATCCAAAATATGGAAACAACCTAAGTGTACTTCAATAGATGAATGAATAAAATAAATGTAGTGGAATATTATTTAGCCATGAGAAAGAAGGAAATCCTGCCATTTGCAACAACATGGATGGACCTTGAGGACCTTATGCTAAGTGAAATAAGTCACACAGGGAAAGATAAATATTGTATGTTCTCAATTATCTGAACTCTGAAAATTATCATGAAGGTAATGGGGAGCCTTAGCATGAGTTTAAGTAGGCAAATGCCTGTTCTTGATTTCCATTTTAGAAAGAATACTCTGGTAGCTGGGGAGTGAATAGGTTGCTTTGGAGATGAGCCATGGGAAGAAAAAAGAAATACCAATGAAGAAATGACTACAGTAGTCCAGGTGAGAAATGAACGTGAACTTACATTGAGATCAAGACAATGGGGAATGGAAAGAAAAGGTAAATTGTGGACTACTTGGAAGAAAGAGTCTGCATAACTTAGTGAGTAATTGGACCTATGGTTGGATTAAAAAGTTGAAAATTATTACTAGGTCATCATGCTAGGAAAGACAAAGAGGTTTTGAAGATAAAATAATGTTTTGCTTGGGGCATACCAGGTTTGAGATATTGATGAGACAAATGAGCAGAGATGCAGCCTGGAACACTAGATAGAGGTTAAGATGTAGATTTGCAATTCACCACCATGTAAAGCAGCATTTCTCAATTTTGGCAGCCCATCAGATTCACTTGGAAAGCTTTTTGTAAATATAGAAGCCTGGGCTAAAAATCCATAGGCTTTTTTTAGTACTTCTGAAATAAGCCTGGGGCATCAATGTTTTTAAAAATTTGATTTTGATGCATAATTACCATTAAGAATCACTGATGGGTAATTTAAGTCATGAGCATAGATTAGATTTATGGTTTTCAAACAGCACATTGCACCAATTAGGGAAGATTTAGAAGCAATTATCAGAAAGATTGTGACAATAATAACAACAACTATTATTTATTACCTATGGTAGAAACTGTGTTAAAGACTTTATACATGTTATTTGTAGTGGAAGAGAAATCAAAAAGAATGTGTCAGATGAAAGTCAACACGCCTCTTACATGAAGTCTTCCACAGCACGTTCAGTTTATCTTGATGTCTCTCATCTCAATCTGGTATTTAGAATATACTAACTTATACAAGGCTATCTAGTATCTAATTTGAATGTATATAACCTTAAGCAGTATAACACAGTGGTTAAGAGCAAAGAGCTGTACAGCTAGACCTCCTGGTTTAAACCCCATATCATCCTATCCTTTGCTGGCAATTTTGATCTTAGGCAAGTTGTTTAGTTTCTTTTTAGCATACTGTATATGATTAAAGTATAATGTGTGTGTATGTATACATACATATGTACTACATATGTAGTACAAATTTACCTAGTCCAGTGGGGAGTAATTATAATAACTAATATTTGTTAAGATAGTCACTGTTTGAAGCAATTTACTTACATTAATTCATTAATTCAATTGATTTTCATTACAAGCCTAGAGATTAGCATATTAGTACCCTCATTTTACAGATGACTATATTGAGAAAGAGAGGTGAGGTAATATTACTGAAATAAATACTGTCTGTAAGTGGAGGATATGGGGTCTAAGGAAGCAAATCCAGCTCTATTAACT
This sequence comes from Pseudorca crassidens, assembly GCF_039906515.1. Taxonomy (NCBI): domain Eukaryota; kingdom Metazoa; phylum Chordata; class Mammalia; order Artiodactyla; family Delphinidae; genus Pseudorca; species Pseudorca crassidens. Next base: position 69,777,767 of record NC_090301.1, read on the forward strand.
TGAGCTCTTAACTACTGTGCTCTACTGCCTCCCTCCATACTACACAATAGACTCAGTAAATTATTATGAGTTTGAATAAAATTTGAAAGAAAGGAATGGCTAGAAATAGATGGTATCCATTTATATGCAGCACATTTTGCAATGTACTTCATTGAAACTAGGTTCTGTTGCCTTTTATAAAGAGAAGTTTGATAAAAGAATATTCAATTACCTTTTTAACTTACTTATATTCCTGTATTATCATTTTTAAAAAAGGATTGGGATAAGGAAAGGATCATTTCAGTAAATGTCTTTTATCTGTTTTCTAAGGTAAAAAGTGTTTAAAAGTTTTAAAGCAACCCAAAGCCCAATGTTCTCCAAAGTTTCTCCCAGAAATGGATCTATGATTTTAAAGTAAGTGTTGAAAACTTATTGGGCCCCTACCATATGTATGGTTATTTCCCAGGCAATGTGAAGTCACAGGATTAATAAAAACAACTTCACAAGAACTTCTAGAAAAATGGGTTTTTCAAATAATGCAGACTTCTACAGAAAGAAACAGTACTCTCAATTATATGGATCTGCTATTGCTCTAAATAAAGGGCCAGAAGAGCAATTCTGTCTGGTTTCAGTTTTACTCACACTTGTGGAATTCCATTAGTTTATTTCTGACATACTTTATATGGATGATGTACTAAATGAGAGGATTCAATTCCAATTTTTTCACAATTTCCATGCACAAATATCATCCTCCTGATAACAAAAGTCACATCCCAGATGTCACACCTAAAGGAAATCTGCTCTTGGATGTTACCGAGCTTTTTTACTAACCTCACACAATGCTGACTAAATTCTGGTGTGTGGAGTAGAAGATTTAAAGGTGATATTAAAGGTATTAGCAATGACAGTTTACTTTATCATTGCTATATTAACAAAGAGCAAAGCTTAAATAGCCCTTTAACTTCCATGGTTATAAATAGCAATTTCTCCTTCCAATTTTTCCTAAGACAAAGTCCTTATTATCCAAATATTCACCATAGTGACATGCATATTCATTGTATTAAAATGATCCCTCTGGATTGTCCTTGGTCTAGGAAATGTCAAAAATAAAGCCAAAGCTAAATCTGATTACCTACCAATAAAATAGAGTTTACATCAGGGACAAGCAGGAGGTCTCTTAGGATCTGAAATGTAGGACTTTTGAGTGGTTGTGGATAGACTGAGAAATGCTCTCACGTGCAACTTTTATAGAGAATTTTATTAAAATCCTTAATTTTCTTCTACCCCCTACCTTGTCTACTAACTACTAAATCTACTCAGGAATTTAATTTTCATTTTCAAAGTCTCAAGAGAGTTAGAGCTCTGAAAATGACTGCAAAATATAGGTACTGTTCTTTTGTTTTTTATTTTATTTTCTCCCAAGAATAAGTAGTTCAGCACAGAAATGTTCTCAGTTTAGTAATCATAATCTAACACTCAAGATTCTGCATTATCTGGTCCCAACAAATCTTTCCTGTGATAGTTTGAATTACCCCAACAGGTTATAAGCCAAAATGAACTATTCTGTACTACTCAAACATATTATTTGCTTTCTGTCTCCCAACTTTTACTCATGTTGTTTCCTCTGCCCAAAATGACCTTTTCCCTATCTTGGCCACTCTTCAAGGTCTAACTCAGATGCTACCTTACCATACTTCCCCAACTCCCCATCTAGCTTCTCTTCTTCTCTCCCTGCTCAGCTTGAAATATTCTGCCCACTGAACTCAGAGCAGAATAATTTATGCTTCATTCATATCTCTTTTGAATCTCTGTGGCACTCACTGCTTTCCACATTCCGTTATAGTTACTTGTATTTAGTGCTTACAATTCTCTACCTATGAATTCCTGAAGGCAGGGACCCATTGGTCTTTATATCCTTGCCCAGTACTGTGCTTACTGGAACACTGTAGGGTTTTGTATGTTTGGGTTTTTGTTTGTTTTAACAAATTGCATTGTGCTGAGATTTGATTGACTGTGTGCCAATTTGGGGAAATAGCCGCACATTGAGAAAATTGCTCAAGAGAAGAGAACTAAAATGCAAAAACGTCACAAAATGTAACACTTAAGATTATTTAAGATTTAGATTTCATCCAAATATCAAATTACACACGTACTTAGGAGCTTGGCAATTTTTAAGCAAATTGATGTTTTTACATTAAATAACACCAGCACTTCAAAACAGTATACTCTATTAAATAGGAACTTGAATTGTCTTATTCATATATAGCATTGTATTTATAGCATATTTCATTTTAGTCTTTCATCTAGAATAAAAATTTTCATTAACAAATAAAATTACTAGGGACTTTCCTGGTGGCACAGTGGTTACGAATCCGCCTGCCAATGCAGGGGACACGGATTTGAGCCCTGGTCCAGGAAGATCCCACATGCCACGGAGCAACTAAGCCCGTGTGCCACAACTACTGAGCCTGCGCTCTAGAGCCCGTGCTCCGCAACAAGAGAAGCCACCGCAATGAGAAGCCCGCGCAGTGCAACGAAGAGTAGCCCCTGCTCACGGCAACTAGAAAAAGCCCGCGTGCAGCAATGAAGACCCAACACAGCCATAAATAAATAAATAAATAATAATTTTTTAAATTACTAAAACAAGCTGAGTATAATTTTCAGTGAAGTTTCTGTCAAAGACATTTTTTATGATTTAAAAAATAACTCAGATCATTAAACCTAAGCTATATAACTTGTTTATTATTTTATTTAAACCTTGATTTTACTCCTTAATTTTAATCTCCAACTGTTACTAAAGAAGACCTGACATTGCCGTTAAGTTTTCCCAAAGACCCAGTAATTTTCCTCTAATGAAGTAGTTGGTAAAATATAGGGAAGCAAAGGATCTATACACATAGGATCTTAACAGAAGTTTAAATCAGGCTAGTAAGCAGGTGCAAAAAACTTTAAACAAAATTTTTCATCAAGTCACAATTCTTATAGTCAGTCAATGTTAGAATTTAGTCAGATGTAGCATGTTTTTCTTGTTTGCATTTTTATAACCATCTTTATTTCAGTGTACCACGTGTTTTTGACTGAATTTCTTACTTGATAAGAAGAGTGAAGAAGAGAGATCAAAATTAGATTCATGACGACCATTACCAATAGCCCATCCTAGCTCTAAGAGTGTACATAATAATGTCTGCCAATAAATAATGGTGGCAGTAATGTGCTTACTCTTAGAGGTACTTTATATACATTAACTTGCTTGATCTTCACAACTCTTTGAGGTAGGCACCATTACTATCCCTATATCACATCTGAGGAAACTGACACCCAGAAAGGTTCAATAACTTGCCCATGATCATACAGCTGGTAAGCGGTGTAGCTAAGATTTGAACCTAGTGAACACGGAAGTCTGGATGCTTAACTACCATACTATACAAACCAGAAGAATTTGTAAATCAATTTTCTATTGCTCTAATCCAAGAAAACAGGCACTACTGAGCAGCATGCGCCAGTCTAGGATTCTAGGGAAACAAGGTTTCTGCATCTGCTCTACCCACCTCCCTGCTACTTTCAGCCAGCACACTGATACGAAAGAGAAGAGAGTAGCGCTTGGATGTCTAACAGCCAGCTGGTTAAGGTCTACTTCCCTACTAGCTCCTCCCAGTCTTCTTCCTCAGAGCCTAAGGTGAATCCTATCCTCCCCAGTTTATTCAAAGTACTCCATAAATGACCAACCTAGCATTAAACACTCCAAGCTCGTTACTCCTTATTTCCAAAGTTTACTCCCTACTAAATCAAAACGCCCTTCCATAATACATAATGACCTACGCCTAGCCTAGAATTATACTAGATTGGTCACATCCCTGTTTTGAGCTGATTCTTGGGGTCCCTGCTTCTGCCTCCTGCCAATGGGTTAGATCTCCCTTCACTCTCAAATTGAAAACTATGGCTTATAAAACTTACAATGTTATTTTATTTATTCACAGTTTATAATGCCCTAATAAAAATAATTTAATGTGTTATAAAAGAAGTTAATGCAGTTATCAAAATTACAAAATGCTTGATTATACAGTTCGACCCAATCTTTTATTTCTCTAATATCAAGAGATTTACATGAGGAAAAAAAGAATTATACGTAACTCATCCTAAGATTCACCAATTTATAAATTAAATTAAAACTGACTGTAGCATACCACTTTTGAAAAGTCAATTCAAACTGTGAACATAGCTCATTATGTACATTTTCTCATAATCTTGAAAGCAGGAAACAACTCTTTCTTTTCTGTATTCTCCTCACACCAAATACAGTATTGTGCAAATGATCATATTTCACAATTACTCAAATTACTCAAATAGTTGTTTACAGACAGCTTACCTTCAGAAACCTTTACAATATATAATGAAACGCATGTATAAAATGGTACAGATAGAGGCAACCATTGCAAAAAGAAGATGACCAATTGTTACTGAGCAGATGTACAATCAATTTCACCATTCAAAAGGTCAAGATCACCTTGCTGTACAGGAAAAAGGTTGACATTACATTAAATGTCTGTGACACTTTAATCAATCTTAACTTTTTAATGTTATATATTTTGACATAGCAACAGGGAGAAATTTTTCTCCACGTTGTAAAAGAAATAACTCTAAGACAGTAATTTTTTTCACCTTACAGAATTATTGAGATATCCTCATTTAAGTGCCACTGAAGAAGGTAACTAAGAATTTTTATGGTTTGGTTCTCTTGAAAGGTCACAAATACAGTGAAAAATCTAGCAGAATGTTGTGAAACCAATACCTAGAGGAATCCCAAAGCAATGCCAAGAAACAGAATGTACTCATAGTGACTAATACATGCAAATACTGGAAATAAATTCTAACAGATTAAACAGGTTTTGTAGCAACTAAAAGGTATATTCAAATCATTCCAAAATTAATCAAGCTTAAGAATATGGCAGTCTTCCCTGCTAATAAGAATCTAAGCTGACTAAGTAGCCTGAATAACATATAAATTATAGCCAATATCAGTAGGTATAATTTTTAGTGTGCTTTTAATTAAAAAGGAGAAACTGACCCCTTAACTGAATCAAATCACTGTTTCAGACTTCCACTTCAGTCTTTTGATAAATATATTCATATTTAATACATCACTTTACCCTGATGAGCCATTAACTTCTAATCAAGCTATGGAATCACGAAGACAAAACTATCTTTCTGCTGAGAAATGCTGCAACATTTTCTCTCTTTTTGCTCGTTTAATATGGAATGCCTTGTCAAGAATCTGCCAAGTCCCCTAATACGGAGGCAGAAATATTATAACATAAAAAAATACAATAAATTTCCTTCAAAATCTGAATGTCAAACAGAGGCGCAGTTTCTTACCCAAGCATGTAATTCTGAGGACATGCTATAACAAACAAAACTAAACGTGATAGGGAAAAATGGTTTAAAATAAATAGCAGAGTTTCAGCATAAAATAGATATATAAATCCAAATTCTTTGCTGTGATGATTTTTTACTCTTTGTAGTTAACATGTTTAATGTAGTCAAGTCTTTTCATTGTGAAAATGAAAGTAAACAAATGTAGAATATCTCTGGGTCAAAAACATTAAACAGGCTTATATGTCACCAGATTTCTGTGTAAAAAAACAAACCAAAACAAAAAACAGATTTATCATCTACTTTAATCTATAAGCAATACCTTAGAAGATCTCTACATTAAGAGGATAAAGAGCATAATTATTTCAATAGATCTGAGAAATGATTAAAAGTAATGCCTTCTAAAACAGTTTAGATACTGAAATACAAATTTCAGGAAAACAGCTCAGATGCTGATAAACATGATTCTGCTCATCACACTTGGGTTGCTGTGTGGTTGCACAGTACAATGGTAGCAACATCTATTTCTATGCTTAAGTAATCCCAGATAAAAAATTTTAATATGTCACTATATACAAGCAGCTGGCTATGGTGTATCCTTATAAGTTTGAACAATTTATGCTATTTTCATCATTTGAAATAAAAGATGCAATTTGACTGTATTCAGGTTTAATCTGGAAAAATCTGTAGAGCCCAAAACCTTGCCCTTAGTCACATACAAAGAATCTATTTCCTTACCTCCCACTTCCCCATAAAAAGATACGGTAAACACAAACTTAAACACACACACATTTCTAAAATTCATAATGTTTAATTGGTGTCTAGTACTATAAATATTACTTGTTCAAATATCCTAAGGAAAATCTAATAATAAACAATTACATTGATTAATATGTTGTAAATGACTAAGAGCTAGAAAAAGCAATAACTCTACAATCTAATGGTATAATCATAATTCATGACGTCATACCTGATGACTTAGAGATTGAAAAGGCTCACAGGTTCCAGACTGCATAACCTTTCTATTTCCAGAGACCCCTAAAGATTGCATTTCCTGTCTTACAAAAGATAATCACAGCCATCTCTATGTCTCAGCATCTTCAAGGCTAGTGAAGAAAACATCAAACAGCAGATCTGCCCATCAGTATCTGTTTAAGTCATCATGAAGATATCAGATCTCATATGCTATTTATCATCTCCCCTTTGCAGTTACAAACACTGCGTATTAAGGGAGGATGACACAGTTGTATTTGCTGAAGCTGCTAATGCTGTCTGAAAACAGTAAGCTTACTGCTTAGAGCAATTCTGCATCATCCAAACAGAGAATGAACCACGTCTTTCAGATTTCCCACTTCTGATAATATAAAGATTTCACATGTCAAGGGAAGTTTGATTTTTTTTGTCATTCCTTTAAAAATAAGCAACATTCTATTTAATTGTCTAATGTATCTGTTGCAAATGCCATGTTAAAATGTTAGTTCATAATTATTAGGCAGTTTTCTCCATATATAACTAAGCTTTAATGATTTAACAAGCAAAATTATACTCTGAAAAAGGACTCTTCCCTCCAAACCATGTGTATCGTCACTCATCCAACCCATCAAAATTGGAAGTCCCTAAAAATGATGAGTTTTTATTCTGGCAATCTTTGATAATTGTGTATAACAGTAGATAGATAAATAGGTAAATGCATATTCACTTTTTTAATTCTCATGAACTTCATTTATATTTCATATTCTTCAGAACAACATGCTTCAAATCAAAATAGCTTTTACACTATTATAAAAGGTATAATATCTCCTACAGAGTTTAATATGTAAAAGACAACATGCTATTATCAAATTCCAAAACTGCATGGTTAAATCTAAATCTAGGAATTAAACCTACATTATTGGCATTTTTATTGTGATTTTTCATTGCATCTTATTTGTGTTCATCAGCGTTCTTGTAATGCTTTCTTTTCCACAAAAGAGTAGAAGCAAGGAATTTAAAGATTAATAATCTGATAATAGAAAACCAATATCCTCTAAAATTATAAATGTAAATACTTTCTCTTTACCATGTGATAAAAGATTATGTTTTAGAAATAAAACAAAAAGTATAATATATTTAATTGAATGCAAAATTGGGACACCAAGTACAATATATTACCCTAAAACACTCTTCACATTATGTATAGCCTGAATTAATGGATATTTTCTTTATATACCTATGAATGCTTTATTTATATACCTGTGATATAAACTAAATGAAATTTAATGATAGCTAAAGTGCTATACAGAAAATGTTTCAGGTAAGTGTAGACTAATTACAAACCAGTATAAATTTCCACTCACAACATTTGATGAGCATATGAGCATAATTTGTATTATCATGGAGACTAGTCAAAATGGGTCTTAAAAATTGGGCTTCTTTAAGAGGCTGAGGGGTAGGGGCATAAGGGAGATGTTGGTCAAAAGTACAAACTTCCAGTTATAAGATGAGTAAGTTCTAGAGATCTAAACAGGATAGTGATTATAGTTAATAATATTGTATTATATACTTAAAAGTTACACGATGGTGGTAATTATTTTGCAATATATAAGTGTATCAAATTAACATGTTGTACACCTTAAACTTACACAATGTTATATGTCAATTATATCTCAATAAATCTAGGGAAAATTATTATACCTTAAATATATCCAATTTTTATTTGTAGAAAGAAATTAGTCTTCTTTAGTAGCCTGATCCACATTACGCTCTTAGAGAAATTATTGCCTCTAACTGCACATGTTCAAAGGGTTTGGTATTTTGGCTGTATGTATACAATGACAGACCTGAATGGAAAATCATATGTAGGCAAATATGATTTATATATGCAATATTTACTCTCTTTTTGTAAACAAAATAGGTACTCATTCTTTAAGAGCTATCTTAACATCTATCTCCCTTTCTATATTTATTTCTTCATGTAGAAAATATTAAACATCTTCTATGTGTCAGATACTGTGCTAGAAAATCTGTGACAACATAAGATATGCCATCACAAAAGCAGATAATTAAACAAGTATGTTTTGCTATGACAGAAAATTAAGAGGTGATATAAGAGTGATAGCAGGGCATCTGACCCTAATCTAGGGATCAGAAAAGATCTTCCTAAGGAAGTACTGTTAAAACTGAGAAGATCCTGAGGAGATCATATTCAACTAATGCTAAATACAGCATGGTTCGACCATAAAGTTTAAGTAGGACACAGGGAAGAGACAAGGCTAAAAGGGTAAGCCAAGGTCTAATCACAGGACTCTTCGGAAGCCATTTTAAGAGTATGGACTTAATCTTCAGGGGAATGGTAATCTATCAACACAATCATTCTTGTAGTTTAAGATTATTCTGGCTATGGTAGAGAATCAATGAAGTAAAATAAAACTGGAGAGAGACAAGTTATATAATTTGGGGTAGGAGATAATGATGGCCTGAACAAAAGTGGTGGCAGTAGGAATGAAGGGAAATGGATAGACACCAGATATACTTTTTAGTTAGAAGGAATGGGATTTGGGGACTAAATGTAAGAAATGAGGTAAAGAGAAATGTCAGGGTCAATGTTTATTCATAACCTCCTAAATTATTATAGATTTCATTTTGACGAATCAATATACTTTCATCACATGCTCCGTTGCATTGTCATTAATCCATTTCACGTGTATATGTTTAGTTTTTATAAAATAGCCAGAAAATTGTGAGAAGGAAGACCCATCTGACATTCATTCTTTGTCCTCTTATAATGTGCTTAACTTTGAGCAAAGTCATTATAAATGAATAAATGAGAAATAAACTAAAAATTGTACTTTTCTTTCATATATTGTGTCATAACATTGATATAAACTTTGTTTACATCAGTTACCGGACATTATTAATTAATATATACAATCTAGTTTTCTTCAGTGTTTTCTTGCCAACACATTTAATTGATCTTTGCAATAAGAATATGAAAATGAAAACCAGAATACAAAGAAGCTCTTAATCTCTCTACCATTTAGTTGATAAAATCAACTTAAACCAAAAAAAAATTCATTTATAATTCATTAATCAAGTAATGGATTAACATATGTTAAATATAACAATTAGGGCTTCCCTGGTGGTGCAGTGGTTGAGAGTCTGCCTGCAGATGCAGGGGACACAGGTTCGTGCCCCGGTCCGGGAAGATCCCACCTGCCTCAGAGTGGCTAGGCCTGTGAGCCATGGCCGCTGAGCCTGAGCGTCCGGAGCCTGTGCTCCATGACGGGAGAGGCCACAACAGTGAGAGGCCCGCGTACCGCAAAAAAAAAAAAAAATATATATATATATATATATATATATATATATATATATATATATATAACAATTAATAGTAATTTAACCTGGGCTAACCAGTTAAAACTAATAGACACCTATTTTTTAGAAAACTATTGCTCTATGAAAATAAATATTTATTCATACAGTATGCTTATACATAGCAATGTTATTAAGGTACTCTCATAAGAGGAAGGCACAATGCCTCTACATTTTCCCTAACAAGTCTATCTAACAAAGGTCTGATTAAAAGCAATGAAGAACAACCAGAATACAGCAAAAGAACCCCTTGGTTTGAATGAGGAAATAACTAAAAGGGTCAAATAAATTTAAAAACTTTGTCTATTCAATTATTTGCTGAACATCAGACCATCCTGAATAATAAAGGATCAGCATCTTAAAAACAGTAAGAGCTTTATAATAATTATCACATATTTAGCTCTTACTTTTTATGTCTCAGGGACTATGCAATCCAATGTCCTCATTTTACAGATGAGGTAACTGAAATTTAGAGAAGTTAAATGATTTATCTAAGACCAGCTAGTAGCAGAGCCAAGGCCAGAATTCATAATTCTTGTCTCCTAGTTTCAAGGTTTTCCCCAATATAAATCACTATGTCACTGAGTGAAGTAAGTCAGACAGAGAAAGACAATTATATGATATCACCTACAAGTGGAATCTAAAAAAAGGGTACTCACAGAGAACTCTACTCAGTGCTTTGTGGTGACCTAATTGGGAAAGAAACCTAAAAAATAGTGGATATATGTATACATATAACTGATTCACTTTGCTGCACAGCAGAAACTAACACAACATTGTAAAGCAACTATACTCCAATAAAAAAAATAAATAAATGAATTTAAAAAGGGTACAAATGAACTTATCTACAAAACAGAAATAGAGTTACAGATGTAGAAAACAAACTTATGGTTACCAGGGGGTAAGGTGGGGGGTGGGGAAGAGATAAATTGGGATATTGGGATTGACATATACACACTACTATGTATAAAATATATATAACTAATAAGGACCTACTGTATAGCACAGGAAACTCTACTCAGTACCCTGTAATGGCCTATATGGCAAAGGAATCTACAAAAGGATGGATATATGTATCACTGATTCACTTTTCTGTACACCTGAAACTAACACAATATTGTAAATCAACTATACTCCAAAAAACTTTTTTAATGAAAAATTAATAAATCACTATGTCTTTTAATTGTCTTTGTAATAATATATTTTTTCTTCAGTAATTAAATAACTTTCATTTTAACAGTTTCATGTGTTTGTTAGATTGAAAAACATAGTAAATATTTCTGAAAAATATCCATAAGAATCAAAAGTTGTTTATTAAAGTTTTTATCATAAAGCATTCTTTTTTCATATTTATTTAAAGATAACTTATATCACATGGCCAGGTCCCATAGCCGGTCTGGAGACAAGCCTTGCCCGCAAGCCTTGCTGCAGAAGTAGCCACAGCACCTGCACAACAAAGAATTTCCAAACAAGAATTTCTACCAGCAAGGTTATCATTCAGAATTGAAGGAGACACCAAGAATTTTCCCGATAACCAAAAGCTAAAGGAGTTCATCAGCACTAAACCAGCTCTATAAGAAATGGTAAAAAAGACTTCTTTAAGCTGAAAAGAAATGGCATTACATTAATTAATAATAAGAGAACATATAAAAGTAAAAATCCCACTGGAAAAAGTAAATATATAATAAAGGTGGTGGATGAGTCAAGTATAAAGCAAGTATGAAGGTTAAAAGGCAAAAGTATTAAAATTAACTAAAATTACAATAATTAGTCAAAGGATGCATTAAAAAAAGATGTAAAATGTGTCATCAAGAGTATAAAATATTGGGCTTCCTGGTGGCACAGTGGTTGAGAGTCTGCCTGCTGATGCAGGGGACACAGGTTCATGCCCCGGTCCAGGAAGATCCTACGTGCCACAGAGCGGCTGGGCCCGTGAGCCATGGCCGCTGAGCCTGCGCGTCTGGAGCCTGTGCTCTGCAATGGGAGAGGCCACAACAGTGAGAGGCCCATGTACCGCAAAAAAAAAAAAATGTATAAAATATTGAGTGGAGGAGTAAGTAAAAAGGTAAAGCTTTGGAATGTGTTCAAATTTAAGTTACTACCAACTTAAAAGAGGTCACTATTTACATAAGATGTTATATGTGAACCTCCCAGTAACCAAAGAAAAGCCTATAGTAAATACACAAAAGAAATTGTAAAAGGAATCTAAACATAGCACTAAAGAAAACGACCAAAACACAAGGGACAAGAAAAAGAGAAGTAGGAAACAGAGAGGAACTACAAAACAGCCAGAAAGCAAATAACAAAATGGCAATAAGTACATACCTATTAATAATTACTTTAAGTGTAAATAGATTAAATTCATCAATCAAACTTCACCACATAGAGTGGCTGAATAGATAAAAAAACAAAATTCACCTATATACTGCCTACAAGAGACTCACTTCAGAAGAAAGGACAGAGACTGAAAGTGAAGGAATGGAAAAAGATATTTCATGCAAATGGAAATGAAAAGAAAGCTGAAGTAGCTATCCTCATATCAGACAAAATACACTTTAAAACAGAAAAATAAAAGACAAGAAAAGCATTACATAATGATAAAGGGTCAATCCAGCAAGAAGATATAACACTTATAAGTATATATGCACCCAATGGAGGAGCACCAAGATATATAAAGCAAATATTAGCAGACTTTAAGGGAGAAATTTAAAGCAATACAATAATAATAGGGAATTCTAACATCTTACTTACATCAATAGATAGGTCATCTGGGTAGAAAATCAATAAGGAAATATTGGACTTAAATAACACATTAGACCAAACAGACTTAATAGACTTTCTATCCAAAAGCAGCACAAAACACATTCTTCTCAAGTGCACATGAATTATTCTCCAGGATAGATCACATATTAGGTCACAAAATAAGTCTCAATAAATTCAAGAAGACTGAAATCATATCAAGCATCTTCTCTGACCACAATGGTATGAAACTAGAAATCAATCATAAAGAAAAAAATGGGAAAACCCACAAAAACATGGAGATTAAATTACATAGAGATTAGATTACATCCCACTGAACAACCACTGGGTCATCAAAGAAATCAAAGGAGAAATCAAAAAATACCTACAGACAAATGAAAACGGAAATATGACATACCAAAATCTATGGGATGCAGCAAAAGTGGTTCTAAGAGGGAAGTTCATAGCAATATAGGCCTTCCTCAAAAAAACAAGAAAAATCCCCAATAAACAATCTAAGTACATCTAAGGGAAATAGAAAAACAACAAATGAAGCCCAAAATTAGTAGAAAGGAGGAAATAATAAAGATAAGAGGAGAGGTCTGCTTCTATTTTTGTTATATTCACTAGTTTGTTGTATATTTTAGTTTCCACATATAAGTGATATCACACAGTATTTGTCCTTCTCTGTCTGACTTGTTTCACTTAGCATAATGCCTTCCAAGTCTATCCATGGTGCTACAAATGGCAAAATTTCATTCTTTTTCATGGCTGAGCAGTATTCCATTGTGCATATATACATCTTCTTTATCCATTCATCTGCTGATGGACACTTACGTTGCTTCCATGTCTTGCCTATTATAAATAACGTGGAGATTGGGGAAGATGGCGGAAGAGTAAGATGCGGAGATCACCTTCCTCCCCACAGATACACCAGAAATACATCTACACGTGGAACAACTCCTACAGAACACCTACTGAATGCAGGCAGAAGACCTCAGACCTCCCAAAAGGCAAGAAAGTCCCCAGGTACCTGGGTTAGGGCAAAAGAATAAACAGAGACAAAAGAATAGGGCCAGGACCTGCACCAGTAGGAGGGAATTGTGAAGGAGGAAAGGTTTCCACACACTAGGAAGCCCCTTTGCAGACGGAGACTGTGGGTGGCGGAGGTGGAAAGCTTCGGAGCCGCGGAGGAGAGCACAGCAACAGGCATGCGGAGGGCAAAGCAGGGAGATTCCCGCACAGAGGATCGGTGCCAACCAGCACTAACCAGCCCGAGAGGCTTGTCTGCTCACCCGCCGGGGAGGGCGGGGCTGGGAGCTGAGGCTCGGGCTTCCGTCGGAGCACAGGGAGAGGACTGGGGTTGGCGGTGTGAACACAGCCTGCAGGGGTTTAGTGCACCACGGCTAGCTGGGAGGGAGTCCGGGGAAAAGTCTGGATGTGCCGAAGAGGCAAGAGACTTTTTCTTGCCTCTTTGTTTCCTGGTGAGCGAGGAGAGGGATTAAGAGCGCTGCTTAAAGGAGCTCCAGAGACAGGCGCAAGCCACGGCTAAAAGCGCAGACCCCAGAGACAGGCATGAGACGCCAAGGCTGCTGCTGCCGCCACCAAGAAGCCTGTGTGCGAGCACAGGTCACTATCCACACCCCCCTTCCGGGGATCCTGTGCAGCCCGCCACTGCCAGGGTCCCGGGATCCAGGGACAACTTCCCCGGGAGAACGCACAGCGCGCCTCAGGCTGGTGCAGCCTCACACCAGCCTCTGCCACCGCAGGCTAGCCCTGCACTCTGTACTCCTCCCTCCCCATGGCCTGAGTGAGCCAGAGTCCCCGAAGCAGCTGCTCCTTTAACCCCGTCCTGTATGAGCGAAGAACAGACGCCCTCCGGCGACCTACACGCAGAGGCGGAGTCAAATCCAAAGCTGAAACCCGGGAGCTGTGAGAACAAAGAAGAGAAAGGGAAATCCCTCCCAGCAGCCTCAGATGCAGTGGATTAAAGTTCCACAATCAACTTGATGTACCCTGCATCTGTGGAATACATGAATAGACAACGAATCATCCCGATTAAGGAGGTGGACTTTGAGAGCAAGATTTATGATTTTTTTCCCCCTTTTCCTCTTTTTGTGAGTGTGTATGTGTATGCTTCTGTGTGAGATTTTGTCTGTGTAGCTTTGCTTCCACCATTTGTCCTAGGGTTCTATCCGTCCATTTTTTTTTTCTTTTTCTTTTAAAAAAATTTTTTTCTTAATAATTATTTTTTATTTTAATTATTTTATTTTATCTTTATTTTATTTTATCTTCTTCCTTTCTTTCTTTCCTTCCTTCTTCCCTCCCTCCCTCCCTCCCTCCATCCCTCCCTCCCTCCATCCCTCCCTCCCTCGCTTCTTCCTTCCTTCCTTCCTTCCTTCCTTCCTTCCTTCCTTCCTTCCTTCCTTTCTTTCTTCTTTTTCTCCCTTTTATTCTGAGCCCTGTGGATGAAAGGCTCTTGGTGCTGCAGCCAGGAGTCAGTGCTGTGCCTCTGAGGTGGGAGAGCCAACTTCAGGACACTGGTCCACAAGAGACCTCCCAGCTCCACATAATATCAAATGGTGAAAATCTCCCAGAGATCTCCATCTCAACACCAACACCCAGCTTCACTCAACGACCAGCAAGCTACAATGCTGGACACCCTATGCCAAACAACTAGCAAGACAGGAGCACAACCCCACCCATTAGCAGAGAGGCTGCCTAAAATCATAATAAGTCCACAGACACCCCAAAACACACCACCAAACGTGGACCTGCCCACCAGAAAGACAAGATTCAGCCTCATCCACCAGAACACAGGCACTAGTCCCCTCCACCAGAAAGCCTACACAACGGGAACTATGAACCTGCAGCCTGCAAAAAGGAGCCCCCAAACACAGTAAGATAAGTAAAATGAGAAGACAGAAAAACACACAGCAGATGAAGGATCAAGATAAAAACCCACCAGACCTAACAAATGAAGAGGAAATAGGCAGTCTACCTGAAAAAGAATTCAGAATAATGATAGTAAAGATGATCCAAAATCTTGGAAATAGAATAGACAAAATGCAAGAAACATTTAACAAGGACCTAGAAGAACTAAAGATGAAACAAGCAATGATGAAAAACACAATAAATGAAATTAAAAATACTATAGATGGGATCAATAGCAGAATAACTGAGGCAGAAGAACGGATAAGTGACCTGGAAGATAAAATAGTGGAAATAACTACTGCAGAGCAGAATAAAGAAAAAAGAATGAAAAGAACTGAGGACAGTCTCAGAGACCTCTGGGACAACATTAATGCACCAACATTCGAATTATAGGGGTTCCAGAAGAAGAAGAGAAAAAGAAAGGGACTGACAAGATGTTTGAAGAGATTATAGTTGAAAACTTCCCTAATATGGGAAAGGAAATAGTTAATCAAGTCCAGGAAGCACAGAGAGTCCCATACAGGATAAATCCAAAGAGAAATATGCCAAGACGCATATTAATCAAACTGTCAAAAATTAAATACAAAGAAAACATATTAAAAGCAGCAAGGGAAAAACAACAAATAACACACAAAGGAATCCCCATAAGGTTAACAGCTGATCTTTCAGCAGAAACTCTGCAAGCCAGAAGGGACTGGCAGGACATATTTAAAGTGATGAAGGAGAAAAACCTGCAACCAAGATTACTCTACCCAGCAAGGATCTCATTCAGATTTGATGGAGAAATTAAAACCTTACCGACAAGCAAAAGCTGAAAGAGTTCAGCACCACCAAACCAGCTTTACAACAACTACTAAAGGAACTTCTCTAGGCAAGAAACACAAAAGAAGGAAAACACCTACAATAACGAACCCAAAACAATTAAGAAAATGGGAATAGGAACATACATATCGATAATTACCTTAAATGTAAATGGACTAAATGCTCCCACCAAAAGACACAGATTGGCTGAATGGATACAAAATCAAGACCCATATATATGCTGTCTACAAGAGACCCACTTCAGACCTAGAGACACATACAGACTGAAAGTAAGGGGATGGAAAAAGATATTCCATGCAAATGGAAACCAAAAGAAAGCTGAAGTAGCAATTCTCATATCAGACAAAATAGACTTTAAAATAAAGACTATTAGAAGAGACAAAGAAGGACACTACATAATGATAAAGGGATCGATCCAAGAAGAAGATATAACAATTGTAAATATTTATGCACCCAACATAGGAGCAACTCAATACATAAGGCAAATACTAACAGCAATAAAAGGGGAAATCGACAGTAACACATTCATAGTAGGGGACTTTAACACCCCACTTTCACCAATGGACAGATCAGCCAAAATCGAAATAAATAAAGAAGATGTGGCACATATATACAATGGAATATTACTCAGCCATAAAAAGAAACGAAATTGAGCTATTGTAATGAGGTGGATAGACCTAGAGTCTGTCATACAGAGTGAAGTAAGTCAGAAAGAGAAAGACAAATACCGTATGCTAACACATATATATATGGAACTTAAGAAAAAAAAATGTCATGAAGAACCTAGGGGTAAGACAGGAATAAAGACACAGACCTACTGGAGAACGGACTTGAGGATATGGGGAGGGGGAAGGGTGAGCTGTGACAAAGCGAGAGAGAGGCATGGACATATATACACTAACAAACGTAAGGTAGACAGCTAGTAGGAAGCAGCCGCATAGCACAGGGATATCAGCTCGGTGCTTTGTGAGCGCCTGGAGGGGTGGGATAGGGAGGGTGGGAGGGACGGAGATGCAAGAGGGAAGAGATATGGGAACATGTGTATATGTATAACTGATTCACTTTGTTATAAAGCAGAAACTAACACACCATTGTAAAGCAATTATACCCCAATAAAGATGTTAAAAAATAATAATAAATAAAAAATAAATAAAAATAACAAAATGAAAATAAATAAGGAAACACAAGCTTTAAATGATACATTAAACAAGATGGACTTAATTGATATTTATAGGACATTCCATCAAAAACAAAAGAATACACATTTTTCTCAAGTGCTCATGGAACATTCTCCAGGATAGATCATATCTTGGGTCACAAATCAAGCCTTGGTAAATTTAAGAAAATTGAAATTGTATCAAGTATCTTTTCTGACCACAACGCTATGAGACTAGAAATCAATTACAGGAAAAGATCTGTAAAAAATACAAACACATGGAGGCTAAACAATACACTACTTAATAACGAAGTGATCACTGAAGAAATCAAAGAGGAGATCAAAAAATACCTAGAAACAAATGATAACAGAGACATGATGACCCAAAACCTATGGGATGCAGCAAAAGCAGTTCTAAGAGGGAAGTTTATAGCAATACAATCCTACCTTAAGAAACAGGATACATCTCGAATAAACAACCTAACCTTGCACCTAAAGCAATTAGAGAAAGAAGAACAAAAAACCCCCAAAGTTAGCAGAAGGAAAGAAATCATAAAGATCAGATCAGAAATAAATGAAAAAGAAATGAAGGAAATGATAGCAAAGATCAATAAAACTAAAAGCTGGTTCTTTGAGGAGATAAACAAAATTGATAAACCATTAGCCAGACTCATCAAGAAAAAAAGACTCAAATCAATAGAATTAGAAATGAAAAAGGAGAAGTAACAACTGACACTGCAGAAATACAAAAATCATGAGAGATTACTACAAGCCTGCTCTATGCCAATAAAATGGACAATCTGGAAGAAATGGACAAATTCTTAGAAATGCATAACCTGCCAAGACTGAATCATGAAGAAATAGAAAATATGAACAGACCAATCACAAGCACTGAAATTGAAACTGTGATTAAAAATCTTCCAACAAGGGCTTCCCTGGTGATGCAGTGGTTGAGAGTCCGCCTGTCGATGCAGGGTACACGGGTTCATGCCCCGGTCCGGGAAGATCCCACATGCCGTGGAGTGGCTAGGCCTGTGAGCCATGGCCGCTGAGCCTGTGCATCCGGAGCCTGTGCTCTGCAACGGGAGAGGCCACAAAAGTGAGAGGCCCGCGAACCGCAAAAGAAAAAAAAAAAAATCTTCCAACAAACAGAAGCCCAGGACCAGATGGCTTCACTGGCGAATTCTATCAAACTTTTAGAGAAGAGCTAACACCTATCCTTCTCAAACTCTTCCAAAATATAGCAGAGGGAGGAACACTCCCAAACTCATTCTACGAGGCCACCAGCACCTTGATACCAAAACCAGACAAGGATGTCACAAAGAAAGCAAACTACAGGCCAATATCACTGATGAACATAGATGTAAGAATCCTCAACAAAATACTAGGAAACGGAATCCAACAGCACATTAAAAGGATCATACACCATGATCAAGTGGGGTTTATTCCAGGAATGCAAGGATTCTTCAATATAGGCAAATCAATCAACATGATACACCATATTAACAAACTGAAGGAGAAAAACCATATGATCATCTCAATAGATGCAGAGAAAGTTTCGACAAAATTCAACACCCATTTATGATAAAACCCTGCAGAAAGTAGGCATAAAGGGAACTTACCTCAACATAATAAAGGCTATATATGACAAACCCACAGCCAACATCATCCTCAATGGTGAAAAACTGAAAGCACTTCCACTAAGATCAGGAACAAGACAAGGTTCCCCACTCTCACCACTCTTATTCAACATAGTTTTTGAAGTTTTAGCCACAGCAATCAGAGAAGAAAAGGAAATAAAAGGAATCCAAATCGGAAAAGAAGAAGTAAGGCTGTCACTGTTTGCACATGACATGATACTATAGATAGACAATCCTAAAGATGCTATCAGAAAACTACTAGAGCTAATAAGTGAATTTGGTAAAGTAGCAGAATACAAAATTAATGCACAGAAATCTCTGGCATTCCTATACACTAATGATGAAAAATCTGAAAGTGAAATCAAGAAAACACTCCCATTTACCATTGCAACAAAAAGAATAAAATACCTAGGAATAAACCTACCTAAGGTGACAAAAGAGATGTATGCAGAAAATTATAAGACACTAATGAAAGAAATTAAAGATGATACAAATAGATGGAGAGATATACCATGTTCTTGGATTGGAAGAATCAACATTGTGAAAATGACTCTACTACCCAAAGCAATCTACAGATTCAATGTAATCCCTATCACTACTACTGGCATTTTTCACAGAGCTAGAAGAAAAAATTTCACAATTTGTATGGAAACACAAGAGACCCCGAATAGCCAAAGCAATCTTGAGAATGAAAAACGGAGTTGGAGGAATCAGGCTCCCTGGCTTCAGACTATACAAAAAAGCTACAATAATCAAGACAGTATGGTATTGGCACAAAAACAGAAAGATAAATCAATGGAACAGGATAGAAAGCCCAGAGATAAACCCACGCACATATGGTCATCTTATCTTTGATAAAGGAGGCAGGAATGTACAGTGGAGAAAGAACAGCCTCTTCAATAAGTGGTGCTGGGAAAACTGGACAGCTACATGTAAAAGTATGAGATTAGAACACTCCCTAACACCATACACAAAAATAAGCTCAAAATGGATTAAAGACCTAAATGTAAGGCCAGAAGGTATCAAACTGTTAGAGGAAAACATAGGCAGAACACTCTATGACATAAATCACAGCAAGATCCTTTTTGCCCCACCTCCTAGAAAAATGGAAATAAAAACACAACTAAACACATGGGACCTAATGAAACTTCAAAGCTTTTGCACAGCAAAGGAAACCATAAACAAGACGAAAAGACAACCCTCAGAGTGGGAGAAAATATTTGCAAATGAAGCAACTGACAAAGGATTAATCTGCAAAATTTATAAGCAGCTCATGCAACTCAATAACAAAAAAACAAACAACCCAAACCAAAAATGGGCAGAAGACCTAAATAGACATTTCTCCAAAAAAGTTATACAGACTCCCAACAAACACATGAAAGAATGCTCAACATCATTAATCATTAGAGAAATGCAAATCAAAACTACAATGAGATATCACCTCACACCAGTCAGAATGGCCATCATCAAAAAACCTAGAAACAATAAATGCTGGAGAGGGTGTGGAGAAAAGGGAATACTCTTGCACTGCTGGTGGGAATGTGAATTGGTACAGCCACTATGGAGAACAGTAAGGAGGTTCCTTAAAAAACTACAAATAGAACTACCATATGACCCAGCAATCCCACTACTGGGCATATACCCTGAGAAAACCATAATTCAAAAAGAGTCATGTACTAAAATGTTCATTGCAGCTCTATTTACAATAGCCAGGAGATGGAAACAACCTAAGTGTCCATCATCAGATGAATGGATAAAGAAGATGTGGCACATATATACAATGGGATATTACTCAGCCATAAAAAGAAACGAAATTGAGCTATTTGTAGTGAGGTGGATGGACCTAGAGTCTGTCATACAGAGTGAAGTATATACTGTGTACTAACACATATATATGGAATTTAAGAAAAAAAAATGTCATGAAGAACCTAGGGGTAAGACAGGAATAAAGACACAGACCTACTAGAGAACGGACTTGAGGATATGGGGAGGGGCAAGCATAAGCTGTGACAAAGTGAGAGAGTGGCATGGACATATATACACTAGCAAACGTAAAATAGATAGCTAGTGGGAAGCAGCTGCATAGCACAGGGAGATCAGTTTGGTGCTTTGTGACCACCTAGAGGTGTGGGATAGGGAGGGTGGGAGGGAGGTAGACACAAAAGAGAAGAGATATGGGAACATATGTATATGTATAACTGATTCACTTTGTTATAAAGCAGAAACTAACACACCATTGTAAAAGAATTATACTCCAATAAAGATGTAAAAATAAAATAAATAAAAAATATATAATGCTGCTATGAACGTTGGGGTACATGTATCTTTTCCAATTAGTGGGTTTTTTTTGTTTTTGTTTTGTATATCTACCCAGGAGTGGAATTGCTGGGTCATATGTTAGTTCTATTTTTAGTTTTTTGAGAAACCTCCATATTGTTTTCCACAGTGTCTGCACCAATTTACATCCAACCAACAATTTAGGAGAGTTCCCTTTCTCCACAACCTCACCAACATTTGTTATCTGTGTTCTTTTTGGTGATAGCCATTCTAACAGGCATGAGGTGAAATCTCGTGGTTTTGATTTGCATTTCCCTGATAATTAGCAATGTTGAGCATCTTTTCATGTGACTTTTGGCCATCTGCATTTCCTCTTTGGAAAAATATCTATTCAGTTCTTCTGCCCATTATCTAATTAGGTTGTTTGTTTCTTTGATGTTGAGCTGTATGAGCTGTTTATACATGTTGGATATTAAACCCATTATCAGTCATATCATTCATAAATATATTCTCCCATTCAGTAGGTTGTCTTTTCATTTTGTCTATGGTTTCCTCTGTTGTGAAAAGTTTTTAAGTTTAATTAGGTCCCATTTGTTTATTTTTGCTTTAATTCCCTTTACTGTAGAAGGCGGATCCAAAAAAATATTGCTGTGATTTATGTTGTGTTCTGCCTGTGTTTTCCTCCACGAGTTTTATAATATCTGGTCTTAGATTTTGGTATTTAATCCATTTTAAGTTGATTTTTGTATATGGTGTTAGAGAATGTTCTAATTTCCTTCTTTACATGTATCTGTCCAGTTTTCCTAACAACACTTATTGAAGAGACTGTCTTTTCTCCATTCTATATTCCTGCCTCTTTTGTTGTAGATTAACTGACCATAAGTGTGTGGGTTTATTTCTGGGCTCTCTATCCTGTTTCATTCATCTGTGTCTGGTTTGTGCCAGTACCATACTGTTTTGATTACTATAGTTTTGTAGTATAGTCTGAAGTCAGGGATCATGATTCCTCCAGCTCTGTTCTTCTTTCTCAAGATTGTTTCAGCTATTCAGGTTCTTTTGTGTTTCCATATAAATTTTAACAAAAAAGAAGCTGACTCACAGATATAGAGAACAAAGTAGTTATGACCAGTGGGAGGGACAATAGAGTAGTGGAGTGGAGGTATAAACTATTGGGTGTAAGATAGGCTTAAGGATGTATTGTACAACACGGAGCATACAGCCAATATTTGGTAATAACTGTAAGTGGAACGTAACCTTTAAAAATTATATAAAAATAAAAATTTAAATAAATAATTTTAAAAAGGACACATACACTCACACAAAGATCAGAGGGTAAATAAATGAAATGGAGACAAAAGAATAGAAAAGATCAAAGGGAAAAGAATCTGAAGCTGTATATCTGAAACTAACACCATATTGTAAATCAACTATAGTTAAATTTTTTTAAAAAAAATCAATGAAACTAAGAGCTGTGTCTTTGAAAAGATAAACAAAATTAACAAATCTTTAGCTAACTGAGAAAAAAGTAGAGGACTTTCATAAATAAAGTCAGAAGAGAACTTATAACTGATACTACAGAAATACAAAGGATCATAAGAAACTTTTATGAACAATTATACACCAATAAGTTGGATACCCTAGAAGAAATTAATAAATTCCTAGAAACATACAATCTTCCAAGACTGAATCATGAAGAAACAAATATATGAATAGACAAATTACTAATAAGGAAACTTAAATGGTAATCAAAAATCTCCCCAACAACACAAGTCCAGGACCAGAGGGCTTCACTGGAGAATCCCACAAAACATTCAAAGATTTAATACTTCTACTTCCCAAGCTCTTCCAAAAAACTGAAGAGGAAGGAAACTTTATAAACACATTTTGTGAAACCAGAATTACCCTGATACCAAAACCAGATAATAACACAACAAAAAAGGAAAACTACAGTCCAATATCCTTGATGAACACAGATGCAAAAAACCTTAACAAAATACTAGTAAACCAAATCAAACCATAAAAAGAAATGAAATTGAGTTATTTGTAGTGAGGTAGATGGACACTAGAGTCTGTCATAAGAGTGAAGTAAGTCAGAAGGAGAAAAACAAATACCATATGCTAACACATATATATGGAATCTAAAAAGAAAAAAAATAGTCATGAAGAACATAGGGGCAGGGCGGGAATAAAGATGCAGACCTACTAGAGAATGGACTTGAGGACACAGGGAGAGGGAAGGGTAAGCTGGGACAAAGTGAGAGAGTGGCATGGACATATATACACTACCAAATTTTAAATAGATAGCTAGTGGAAAGCAGCCACATAGCACAGGGAGATCATCTCGGTGCTTTGTGACCACCTAGAGAGGTGGGATAGGGAGGGTGAGAGGGAGGTAGATGCAAGAGGGAAGAGATATGGGGATATATGTATATGTATAGCTGATTCACTTTGTTATAAAGCAGAAACTAACACAATTGTAAAGCAATTATACTCCAATAAAGATGTTTTAAAAAACCCCAAAAAACAGTATGGGTAATGGCACAGAAATAGACACAGAGATCAACGGAACAGAATAGAAATCTCACACATATATGTACAATTAATTTATGATAAAAAGCAAAGGACATACAATGTAGAAACTATAGTCTCCTCAACAAATGGTGCTGGTAAAACTGGCCAGCCACAAGCAAAAGAATGAAGTTAGACCACTATCTGACACCATACACAAAAATTAACTCAAAATGAGTTAAAGACTTGAATGTAAGAACTGAAACCATAAAATTCCTAGAGGAAAACGTAGGCTGTAATCTTATGGACATAAGTCTTAGCAATGTTTTTGTGGATTTGACTCCAAAGGCAAGGGAAACAAAAGCAAACATAAACAAATGGGACTATATCAAACTAAAAATCTTCTACACAGTGAAGGAAACCATCAACAAAATGAAAAGCAACCTACTGAATGATAGAAGATATTTGCAAATCATATATCTGATAAGTTAATATCTGAAATATATAAAGAACTCCTCATACAACTCATCAACAACAAAAGAAAACAAGCAAGCTGATTTGAAAATGGGCTGAGTAGCTGAATAGACATTTTTCCAAAGAAGACATACAGATGACCAACAAGCACTGAAAAGATTTTCAGTATCACATCATTATTAGGGAAATGCAAACCAAACCACAATGAGATATCACCTCACACCTGTTAGAATGGCTATTACCAAAAAGACAAGAAGTGAAAAATGTTGGAGAGGATGTGGAGAAATGGAAACCCTCTTACACTATTGGTGGAACTGTAAATTGCTGCAGCCACTACGTAAAACAGTATGGAGATTTCTCAAAAAAATCAAGACTAGAACTATCACTTGACCCAGCTATTCCACTTCTGGGTATTTAAGTGAAAAACATGAAAATACTAATTTGAAAAGATATATGCACCCCTCTGCTCATTGCAACATTATTTACAATAGCCAAGATATGGAAGCAACCTAAGTGTCCATCAATGGATGAATGAATAAAGAATATGTGGTATATATACACAATGGAATACTACTCAGCCATGAAAAATGATGAAATCCTATCATTTGCAACAACATGGATGAACCTAGAGGGTATTATGCTAAGTGAAATAAGACACAGAAAGACAAATATTGTATGATTTCACTCATATGTGAAAGACAAAACAAACAAACAAAATAAAACAAAAAATCAAACTCATAGATCTATAGAACAGATTAGTGGTTACCAGGGTGAAAAGGGTTGGTGGAGTGGGCAAAACAGATGAAGGGGGTGTATGGTGATGGATGGTAACCAGACTTGTGGTGGTGATCACTTTGTAGTGTATACAGATGCCAAATTATAATGCTATACCAATGAAACTTATATAATTAAAAAACTTATTTCAGACAGAGCCAGGCTACAGGCTTGGAGGGCCATGGTGGGCAAGGACCACCAGTGGCAGGGCAGCATCCTCTACATCATGCTCATTAGCACGAAGCAAACGCACGCGACTCTGCAGGCGCCCAAGGCACGGATGGGCAGCATGCTGCGGCTGCTCCTGTGGCTCGGATCCCACCCCCTTCCCCAAAGAACAACTTATTTCAGAGAATACCTCTGAAAACCTAAGTAATCTACTCTGTTTTATATAATACTGCTTTAAAAAGTGTAAAGCAGTTCACCTTTGAAAGTAATTTGGCAAAATGTATTAAGATTCTTAAAAATATTCAAGCCTTTCTAGTATTTCCAGTTTGGAGAATCTGTACAAAGGAAATAAGGCAGATTGAGGTTTATGCACAAAGATGTTTGGTGCTACATTATTAGAAGGGAAAAAATGGAAATAATAAGAGAAAGGTTAATTAAATTATGAGACAACAAAAATGGAATGCATTTGTAAACATTGAATGAAAGATGTTAATGACAAAGAAAAATGTGTATTGTAATAGAATATTAAATGAAAACCAAAAATACCAATATATTTATGTAGTACAACCTCAGCTATGTAAAATATACATGGAAAAAAGCAGACAAAATATGAATTTAAAAAGATGGCCCCCAATATAACTTATCTTACAAATGTATACCTGCAGAGTTCATGGTTTTCTATAAAATAGGAAATAGTTTCTGAGTACTGTTTTAATAATTGAACACATACTCCTGTTCCCATGTGTTTCTTTCCACTAAAAATTACGTCTCAAATTTTAGTCTTTCTAACGTTTTACCCATATTTCTACTCCAATTTAATGAAAATATTCAAATCTACTTCTATTAGGCTATCTATACTTAAAAAAATAATTTTATGTCATTAACTATTTAGGCATGTGTTTGTTTTAACACTACTTATATTGGGCTCACACTGGTATATACTATTTCTGGCAAATTAGCTCTCACACCAGTTTCAATGTTAATTAAAAAAATGAAAGAATTTATGTGGAATGACTTTGTGTTACTATTTGTCTTAACTCGTCATTGTGGTATAATCGAAATTGATTTTTACGAACAGCAGGACAATGGGAAGCACTGAGAATTAGTACAGATATTATTGATATTTTGCTTCCAGTTCTTGGTTAATAAACAATTAAAAACTATCTTAAACTATCCATCTCTACCTAATATTATATTATGAACATTTCCCTGAGCCATTAACTTTTCTATAATAATGTTTAATGGTACTCTATCAAATAGAGGTACCACACTTTATTTATCCAATCCCCTACTCTTAGAGATTTCAGTTTTTTCCATTTTTCAATATTATAAATAATAGTGTAATGATATATTTGTGCATGTAGCCTTACATACACTGTCTATTTCCTTAGGATAAACTCCAATAAATAGACTTACTGGATCAAAAAGTATGCACATTTTT
This sequence comes from Pseudorca crassidens, assembly GCF_039906515.1. Classification (NCBI taxonomy): domain Eukaryota; kingdom Metazoa; phylum Chordata; class Mammalia; order Artiodactyla; family Delphinidae; genus Pseudorca; species Pseudorca crassidens. Next base: position 69,804,399 of record NC_090301.1, read on the forward strand.
GAGCTTTTACATAAGAGTTGCCAAATTACCCTACAGAAAAGCTATATCCATTTACATTCTCCAAAAGAAAAGCCCTCTTTTCTCACTGTCTTGCCAGAACCAGGTATTATCACACAGACTTTATGTACGATAGTAGTCTCAATAAGTTAATATGAAAATAAAGGAAAACTAAGAATACATTAAGACAAAGGCTTAAATTAAACTAATTAAACTAAATAGTTATCTTTATAAGTTTTCTAACAACAACAACAAAAACCTAGAAAAAATAAACTTTCCTCTTTCTATGCTTATGGATAAGGATAAAACACTGTTCCTTAGGGAATATACCTAGGACTGTAAAACAAAACAACAACCTTTTGAATAGAAGTTAATAAACGGTGGCAAAGACTAATTTAAAACAAACGTAATTATAAATGTGAACTTAGTCTTTTTTTTTCTCTGCGACATGTGTGGAATAAATCAATCTACAGAGGGGAAATCCATCACTCAGCACGATGCTATTTTACTCATACAAAATATGAAACACACAAACATACAAACAGAAAGACAGAGTTTTTATTCTTAGGAAATCTTTCAAATAGCAGATATAACTTCAACCAAGGAACCACTCAGGAGGGCCACTAAGCCTCCCAAAATACCACGTGTAAAAAAAATTGTGTGTGTGTAAGTTTATTTTCTCCAAGCACCATTCATTCCAGTGCCAAGTAAATGGTGGAAAAACAATTAAAAACGTACAGTGTGTTTGATCTTTAAAAGCTTTTGCCATTAAAAATAACAATAAAATAATGATCTTTTGTGTGGAATTTTCTGATAGATTTAGCTATAATTAAAATGCAATTTTGAGAGTATTAAAACTGTATTTAAAGGGATGATTATGAAAAATTGAAAACATGTTTGTCCTTTTTGATTCTAATGTAGACTGGGTCACAGATTAAAAATAAATACGATTTATTTATTTACAGCAAAATAAAAAGACTGAAAAAAATACCTCAAAACAGACTTTATTTGTCAAAAGGACCTACAGGTTTATAGCTAAAAGCACAGGCTATGGAGGCAAGCTGTGGAGTTCAGATCCTAGTTCTATAACCTTGGGATCTTCCTTATAGGTAAAATGATGATAATCCTACTAGGGTTGTTGTAAGGATTAAATATAATTAATACATATGAAGCAAGTTAAAGCAGTGCCTGGCACAGAGGAATCACTGAATAAATATTTGCTATTGTCATTCCAGGAAAGATATAGTTATAGTTATAGGCTTGTTATAGTACGAAAAAATGAAAAAGAAAAAACAACTGTGTAAAATAAGATTATGAAACAACCAGCAGTATATAAATGATTGAGTAGAGTTTTAAAGATCTGAGGATGGCAATGTAGACCCTTCAGATCTAGTTAAGCAGAATATGTTAAAAAAAAATTCAGGCATATAACACAACCTTTATACTATAGTGGTTTTAGAGTCAGACAAACATTGATTAAATCTTAGATTCACCAGTTAGTGACCATATGCAAGTTGCTTAAGGTCCTAACCTCAGTTTCTTCATCTGTAAAATACACTTAATAAATGTTATCTATCTCATAAAATTTTCCTGAAGGTTAAATAAGAGAATATACACAGGGCAATCAGCACAGTCTACTAATATATAAGCTCAATAAATAATAATAATAATTATTATTGTTTATTGGTTCAGTGAAGAGAAGAATCAACAGATCATTTTAAAAGTTGATAAGCTAGGGCTTCCCTGATGGCGCAGTGGTTGAGAGTCCGCCTGCCGATGCAGGGGACATGGGTTCGTGCCCCGGTCCGGGAAGATCCCACATGTCGCGGAGCGGCTGGGCCCGTGAGCCATGGCCGCTGAGCCTCCGCGTCCAGAGCCTGTGCTCCGCAACGGGAGAGGCCACAACAGTGAGAGGCCCGCGTACCGGAAAAAAAAAAAAAAAAAAAAAAAAAGTTGATAAGCTAAAGACAGGGGGAAAGTACATAAGGGAAGATGACCAGTTCTTTCTCCTTGCCATATGCAATGGCCATCTCTGCCCTCATTATTCTCAACTTTGGCATCATTTGCCTCACAATCCTGGCATAATGTAACCACTGAATAAATGTGGTTGATATATTAACGATCAGCTAGACACCAAATCCAGCAACCATTTTTTCTTTATTATTTTCAACTTATCGGAAACTACTGTGTCACTACCTAGTCAGAAACTCTCTACAAATATTCTAGTCTAGCACTTGATGACCTCCATGGACTGACGTGACATACCTTTCCAATGTTATTAACAGTACCCTCCTTGAGTTGTCTGATACTGCACCTAAACTCAATAGCTCACCATTCCCAATAATTATTCTGTACTTTAGACCTCTAGTTTTGCTCACCCTAGTACATGTTGATCGTGGTTCAGATCTTGGTGCTGCCATTTATTACTGCAGACCATTTTACAAGTTATAAAATATCTATGGGCCTCAGTTTCCCTATTAGTAGAGATAGTAACAGTACCTATCTACATAGTGTTCCTGGAGGATTAGATGGTTTAAAAATATAAAGTGCTTAATTCACACAGTGCCTACCAGAACGTAATAAATGCTTAACACCTGTTGTTGTTAGAATGCATGCTTTTCTCCCTCATCTCCACAGGTCTAGATCCTATCTATTCATCGAAGGTTAACATAACACATTTCCATGAATCCTTCCCTGACCACAAGACTTTAATCTTACCTTGCTCTCTCACAGCTCTTTAATCCTCAGTTACCCTTTCTGGCTTCTCTGAAATAGCTGTGCTTTCTTTTAGAGTTATAATATGGTCTTATGTTATCTCTCATTCTCAATTATTAAGTTCCTTAAGACAAAAATCTATGTATGATCATTTTCATATTGCACTTAATATAGTTCCCTGAACTTAATATGTACTTGAAAATATTTATGGGATTAGTGAAAAAATGAAATCCAATTGTCACTTTTCAGGCTACTTAAAATATACCTTTCTGTTCTGGGACAGTTGTTTCAAAACCAGTACTCTTATGGCAAATAGAAGAGCAGTTTCAAAGATGACTCAAATAAGGCAAGTATGATTAATGTCAGGTGGCAAATATATTTGCTGTCACAAAATGTTTGTTCTGTTGAATTCTTATTCTCTTTAGTGTTATAGTTGTAGAATGCAGGAATTCATCTATTAAGAAGATCTATAGCTCATCAATGAATTCCGTAAGGTTGCAGGATACAAAATGAATATACAGAAGTCTGTTGCATTTCAATACACTAAAAATGAACTATCAGAAAGAGAAACTAAGGAAAAAATCCCATTTACCAGCACATCAAAAAGAATAAGATACCTAAGGAGGTAAAAGACCTGTACTTGGAAAACTATAAGACACTGATGAAAGAAATGGAAGAAGACACAAACAGACGGAAAGATATGCCATGTTCTTGGATTGGAAGAATTAATATTGTTAAAATGGCCAGACCACCCAAGGCAATCTACAGATTCAATGCAATCCCTATCAAAATATCAATGCCAGTTTTCACAGAATTAGAACAAATAATCTTAAAATTTGTATGGAAACACAAAAGACCACAAATAGCCAAAACAATCTTGAGAAAGATGAACAGAGCTGGAGGAATCACAGTCTCTGGCTTCAGACCATACTACAAAGCTACAGTAATCAAAACAGCATGGTACTGACACAAAAACAGACACATAGATCAATGGAACAGAATAGAGAGACTTGAAATAAACTTATGGTCAATTAAGCTATGACAAAGGAGGCAAGACTATACACTGGAGAAAAGACAGTCTCTTCAATAAGTGGTGCTGGGAAAACTGGACAGCTACTTGTAGAAGAATGAAACTAGACCATTCTCTAACACCATATACAAAAATAAACTCAAAATGGATTAAATGTAAGATCAGAAACCATAAAACTCCTAGAAGAAAACACAGGCAGAACACTCTTTTACACAAATTGTAGCAATATTTTTTTGGATCTGTCTCCCAAAGCAAAGGAAATAAAAGCAAAAATAAACAAATGGGACCTAATTAAACTTAAAAGCTTTTGCACAGCAAAGGAAACCATCAACAAAACAAAAAGACAACCTACTGAATGGGAAAAAATATTTGCAAATGATATGACTGATGAGTTAATATCCAAAATATCAATATTTATAATAGCAAAAAAAACTTGGAAAAGCTCTAAATGTAAACAAATGTTTTGTGAAATACAGTTATAAATGTGTAGGTAAAAGTCTTCAAGGAAGCACATTAAATTGCTAACAGTTATCATTACTGGGATTTTAGATTGAGGGGATGGCCAAGGAAGACTTGTCTCCAAAATCACACCTCCTAAAGGATGAAAATGAAACTAGATACAAGACATCAAGAAAATGAAATCTAAGAATCACCAACACTATTCTTATCTCTTTTCCTCCAAGAACAACCACTATTGGGTATATAAGAGCAAACGAAGATGTATAAATGAAACATCAGCAACAAAAGTCATTTTGTAAATAATATTCAAAATGTATGTTGATAATAAGTGTGCTAAAAATCAATTTCAGTCTGTTTTACAGGACAGAAAAAAGTAAGAAAAACAATCACTTCTCAATTGACCCTAGGATTCTTAATTTCTCTGTATTCGAAAGTTATAATATTTATTCAGTCTCCATTTTATTGAACTCAAGCTATCTTACTGTTATTATTTTAAGAACAAAAAGTAATTGCTACATCATATTCATATTCACAAATATTTTTACTTAGTTACAGTTTCACATTCAATCCTTTTTGTGTAAAGATACATGGAGAATTCAATGGATTATTAAAATCTAATCTAAAGGCTGCAATGATTTTGACTACAGGACACAGAGATAGAAACATTTATTCAATGTTGACATACAAAGATTTTTAAAATAATCTATCTCAATATTATCTACCTCCAGCAGTAGTTTTAAACTAAAATAATTTCCTGTATTAGAAGCATAAAATACTTGCAGAAGGAAATGTTGATATTCCTTCTGAAGAGAAATTCTGCAAATTTGTTTTATGTTGACTGATGGTTACCTCTCAAGTTTTAAATTGGGTTAAGAACATTTTTAACTCTATTTTAAATTAATTAGGTGAACTAGCAAACTCCTATCAAACATACTTCTCTCACCGAACATAAATCAAACAAAAATCTGAATTATTCTGGCCACAGCCACAAACAAAATAATGTGTTATGCCTCAATATTTTTTCGTTAAAGCATTTGTACTTACCATGGCTTTTTTCTTTTCCTTCTATTATAAATTCCTTTCTATAAAAAAAAGTACACATAAAAATAGAAGGCTCTATTTTTTTAACAACCTGCTGTAGTTTCTGAATTTCATTCATTTTATGGTATGATGCTTTAACACTATGAAGTCTATAAGAGGTAAAATATGGTCTCTGACCTTAGGCAATTTGAGGTATATTTGGGTGGGAAAAAACTGTGCACAGATAAGAATAGTGCAAACATATGAGTTGTACATACAAGTTTTCTGGCAGTCGAGGGGTCTGAACCCTTCAAAGGTTTTTCATGGTTAATCTCTAAACTCAAACTACTTGTTACCCCAATCCCACAATTTTTATTTGTTTATTTATACTAAGACGCCATGATACCAGGACATATTTAATAAATGATGTGTTTCAAAGTCACACATGTCCTAGATACATGGAGGATGTAAGTAAAATGAGTAATGAAAAAAAGGGGGGCTGTCACCCAGAAAAGCCAGCAGTCTCTTAATAGTCCTCAAAGATTAGCATTATGTTATCAACTGTGTCAAGTTTTGAGAAATTCTCTTAAACTTGCACTCTAAGAAATACAATGTTGTTTGTTTACCAAGATTTATTAGTTTAGAGTATATGACTGCAGAGGTACTCTCTCCAGTACATCACCATGGAAAGTCAAATTGTAATTAAAAGGTATTTTAGTGAGTAGCATCAAATCTGGATGACTTAGATTGATTGTTTGATTGTTTAAACACATCCCATCTATATCTAGATAGGTCTTTCGTGGTGTAAGATAGGTCAAGGACTCAGTTCCCTACCCTGACTTCATGGGTACTATTAGAATTTGCCACAGTGACCTTCTTTTGTCCATGTTCTACTAGCTGCTGACTATTCTTCCTTCTGATTGAATAGTTTTTAGTAATGTTAATACTTAAATTGCTTTTAATAAGCTTTTTTAGGTTTGGGAGTCATTTGGTCCCTTTAAAGCAATGTTTCATATCTTTATGCATGATGTGTTGGCTCTAAGGTTTAATTCTCATAAGGCACTCACTACCTTGTATTCAAATAATTTGGGTGCAACAAGCTGGAACAAAATTCTACCATAATGCAGACAAGGAATATTTTCCCACAATGAAATGGGTCACATATATTCAACATTTAAAATTTCAGCCCACAGGAAAATGTACCACAATATTTCATTATTCTTATATATTTTTATTTGCATAATAATATAATTTTATATTTCTACATACCAACATAAAATTTTTTAAAGCCTTGGAAAAATGCTAACTTATGAAAAGGCAAAGGATTGGATTCCAGTGAATGGAACCACATGTTTGTAAGTCCTTCTGGACTGTTCTCCCCACAGGCTCTACTTAGGATTTTTTGTTTTTTTAAGGAGAATTTAAGTCTTACCTCATAAGTGAAATTTTCTTCAACTACCTGTACCTAGGTGACTACTCTTTCCTCTAAAACTCTGTGTTATGAACCTCACTCATTTAGCATTTAGACTATGTTACTTTACATTGACATCTTCCTTTTTATGCATGTGGCCTCCCAAATCCATAACATTTTATTTGAATGTCTATTATGCCAGTTTACCATTCAAAGACTTGTTTCATAAAATTCATGTGCATGTTTTATCTCCTTAGCCTGTAAACTCCTCAGAGGAAGGATTTTTAATTATATATATAAACATTCAATAAATGTTTGCTGAACCAAAGAAGAAAAGGCTATCTCCTCAATGAGATTATAAACCTCCTTAGGGCAGGAAACATATTTTATGATTATTTAAAGTCACAGAATTGAGTGTATAATAAGTGCATGGTAATATTTTTTCTTGATGACAAGATTAATTATATATCTGTACAAACATAGTCTCTAATTGTTTAAATTAAATTCTAAACTTTCTTTTTTTAAGGCAATAAACTATTGGGCTAAATATGCATAAATGTACTTTTTATTTTCTCAATGTACCATGCAAGTTTATATTATTATCTCATTGTATAATATCTGATTGCAGGTAATAAAGTACAACGTAAAAGATATTTTATATAGTCTCTCTCTATACACACATGTATATATAGTGTATATTCACACAGAAATAAAATTAACATCTACATTAATGTGATCATCATCTCTTTCAAATTCCAGCATAAGAAAATACATTCTATGGTGCTGACTCCAGACCTTTTAGTACACAAATAGCACCTGCCATAGTATGAAAGGACACAAAGAAGCAAGGTTCTGTATGAGTTGATTTGGGAACAGACCAAGATGGATTGGGCAGGCTCACACACTGGGATTTAAGACACAGGAAAAATGCCAGCAGTATCTGAAATTCTCAGCATCAGCTGTCATTCCATATTTTACTGGATTAAGAAATTATGTTACTTAGACCTGAAAAGTTGCTCGACATCATTAGTCAACAGGGAAATGCAAATCAAAACCACAATGAGATACCACTTCACACCCACTAGAATGGCTACAGGTAAAAGATAGATAATAACAAATATTGGCAAAGATGTGGAGAAATTGGAACCCTCATACACTGCTGGTGGTAATGTAAAATGGTGCAGTCACTTTGGAAAACAGTCTGGCATTTTCTCAAAAGGTTAGACACAGAGCTACCATATGGCCAAGCAGTTCTACTCCCAAAGGAAATGAAAACATAGATCTATAGAAAAACTCATAAACCAATATTCATAGCATCAGTCATAATAGCCAAAAAATGGCAACAACTCAATTTTTTACCAACTAATGAATGGGTAAATAAAATATGGTGTATATCCATGTAATGGAATATTATTTAGCAATAAAAAGTGAAATACTGACACATGCTACAACATGGATGAACCTTGAAAACACACTGAGAGAAACCAGACACAAAGGGCCATATATTGCATGATTCCATCTATGTGAAATGTCCACAACAGGCAAACAGAGTAGACAAAAAGTAGGTGGGTTTGGGGGAAATGGGAAGTGACTACCAAGGCGAGTTTCTTTTTCAGGTGATAAAGATGTTCTAAATTTGACTGTGGTGATAGTATTACAACTCTGAGAATATACTAAAAACCAATGACTTGCACACTTTAAAAAAAAAGAAATTATGTTACTGAGATGGAACTTTTAATTCATTTTGAAGATTAGTATATGTCATGAATCCACTACTTTCTTCGGAGAATGAGGACGTTTTCAGTAGTCTGAGAATGTGGGAGTACGCAGGGCAGAGCAAGCCAAAAAGAATCTAAAGAATCTGAATAGAAATGCTCCAAAAGAAGAGGTGAAAGGTCCAAAGAGGTGTTTGCTTTACTTCACAATTTTGCCAAGAGCCTGCTGTACTTACTGCATAGTTGACTTGCCCACCAAAGTGTTGATTTAACTAGCAGAAAGCTTTGGAGCCCAGAAGCATTAATAAAAAATTTATTATAACATCTGTAAAGATCTTGCTCTTAAAAGACTATGATTCTAAATATTAATTACTAGAAAATCAATAATCTCTGGTAGCACTCTACTTACTTTCATAATTTTCCCTTTATTCCTTCTTGAATAATGAAGCCAACCACTAAATTACATTAACAACATTGTGAATACAAGTTATTATTTAGCTGTGAGTGGAAGACTAAAGAACATAAAAGTGCCAAAAAAGGTGTCAGTTCCTATCCTTTAATAAAAAAAAAAATTATTCCTTAACATGAAAGAAATAGTTCCAAAGCACAATTTTCAAACTATAGCTTTGATTGTAAAAGTTTTTACCTAATAAATTTGTAGAAATAATGAGTGAAATAATGTAACAATTGTGGTCTTAACTACCCAACCTCAGTGAGTACTAATGCATTTCAGACTTTACACAAGAGATATAGAGACTATTTGGTTCAGTAACTTTATAATCATTATTCTAGGATATACTTTTCATTATTCTATATACAAAAAAGAAGAAAATATTCTTTCTTAAAGACTATAAAATTACAAAATTATACGCAATAGCAAGAGGTCATTAAGTCAAATGATTCTCCCTCAGTAAAGATTACACCTAAGCTTTCTAAAGCAGATGACTCTTCTATTTTTATTTTTTTTAATTTAATTTTTTTTTTTTTTTTTTTTTTTTTTTTTTTTTTTTTTTTTGGCGGTACGCGGTTCTCTCACTGTTGTGGCCTCTCCCGTTGCGGAGCAACAGGCTCCGGACGTGCAGGCTCAGCGACCATGGCTCACGGGCCCAGCCGCTCCGCGGCATGTGGGATCCTCCCGGACCGGGGCACGAACCCGTGTCCCCTGCATCGGCAGGCGGACTCTCAACCACTGCGCCACCAGGGAAGCCCTCTTCTCTCCTATTTTTAGGTAAGATAGAGAATGGAGAGCTTTTCCTTGGTAACACTATTTAGTGCTTACTTTAAAAACAAAATTTTTTGAAACTTCGTTTATAAGTGATTTTCTTACTATAATTAAGAACTTTTACTTTGATAACTGAACGAAATATAATTATACTGTTATTTTTATGAGCAATAAAGAACAACTGCTTTGGGAGAAAGATGAACATAGCTTACTGTGTCTCTTAACATGAAGACATTGCTTAACGAATGTCTACAAGACATTTTCTTTGGAAAAAGTATAGATTAGAGAGAAAAATCAGTGAAATTAGGAGAGGCTATATTAAACTTTTAAATTATAATTTACTTAATTACATAACTGAACTGACACTAACTAAATTGACTTATATGATCATTCTAATTTACAAATCCAAGATATTGTTTTTAAATTATGTCCATTTATTTTTTCTTAATTACTAAAATATACTTGTTTATTACAGAAAACATGGGGGAAAAAAAGAGCACAAAGAAGAAAAACCTACCTGCAGTTTTAACACATTGAGAGAGCCACTGCAAACATTTTGATGTATGTCCCTCCAATATTTAAATTCACACAAAGAATCAAAATATACATATATATATATATATATATACCTTTTTTAACTTAGGAATTCATTATGCATGTTTTTTGTTATTTTCTTTAAAAGTCTACAATCCAATGCTAATGGCAGGATATCAATCTGTCACAAAGACAAACCTAATCAATTAACCAACATGATTTCCAATTATTTTGCTGGTGTAAACGATGTTGCAATATAGCTCCTACACACAATTTTGCTCAGAATTCTGATTATTTATTTCCTTTAAAGGAATTACTGGAAGTAAAATTTCTCTGACAGAAGAAATTAATGCTCCCAATACATGGTGCCCAAGGATCCTCTAAGAAGCATGAAACTATTTAATCTGTGTCTGTAAGAGAATGGTAGTACCCTTTCCCTTATCCTTGCCTCATCAACACTGGTTATTATCAATCTTTTTATTTTTAATAAGTTTATATTTGAAAAAATAGATCTCAATTCTGCCATTCCTATTACTATTTAGGTCATTTGTAATTCTTTTGAGAATTTCTTGTTCTCTTTATTCTTCCACAAGGACACTGACAATGTGCTTTGTTAACTTCCTCTCTCAAAACACTGTCTAAGGGGTTTGATTTTTAAATTGTTTATAAAAGTGGTTTATATACTAAAAATATCACATATTTTGTATCACATATGCTGGAAATCTTTTTCCAACTTTGTCACTTGGTTTTTAGTTTTATTTTTTCTTTTTAATAATTTCCCCTTGAACTTTTAGGCAACTCAGCTTCCACTTGATTGTCTCTCCTCTAGCTTTCTTTTCTCCACCTCCTTGTTGAGGGCTAACTTCTCTGCCCCCAGGAGCTTATATCAATACTTCATTATAGTACTTGTTAGTCCATTCCCACCACCAGACTACCACTTCCATGAAGGCAAGACTCCTTTCTTTTTTTTTTTTTTTTTTTTTTTTGCGGTACGTGGTCCTCTCATTGTTGTAGCCTCTCCCGTTGCGGAGCACAGGCTCTGGGCGCGCAGGCTCAACGGCTCAGCGGCTCAGCGGCTCCGCGGCATGGTGAGACCCTCCCGGACCGGGGCACGAACCCGTGTCCCCTGCATCGGCAGGCGGACTCTCAACCACTGCACCACCAGGGAAGCCCAAGACTCCTTTCTTAATATTGCAAACCTAAACCTTTATATTTAAAGGCTTTATGGAAAGTACATAATTTCCGGTAGATGTTTAATAAATACTTATCAGGTGAATGTAATGAAAGATTAGGCCTTTGCTCTGGTACAATTTCCAGAGAAGGAAACTTCTTAATAATAAAAGTATTACTTGAAAAAGACCATATTTAGTGACTTCATAACATCCTCTCCAGGCTTAACTGCAACATCTTTGCCCTTGAATCATTTTGATGTATAGTGCCTCTCTTTGTAGAAATGTAGGAAGTTAAAAATTAACATTAAGTAAAGTACTGATTGTTTTCTCATTTTAACTTTCTTATTTCTTTTATAACTTAGTAATTGAGAATCTTCTAGATAAATTCTGTGTAAATGTAATTGGTATTAAGTCAAATAACTTTGGTTGATAGTTATCAGGATATAAAAAGAAAAGGGAAAATTCATTTTTGTGCAGTAGTTAAAAGCTCAGTTAAGACAAAATGCTTGAGCTCAAATTCCAACTTTCCCACGTATTAGTATACAATCTTGGACAAATTAGTTAATCTCTGTAAACCTCAGATTCTTCGTCTATAAAATGGAATTGGCGATGGTAGATACGTCACAGAATGTTGTGAGGATTATATGAGATGACACAGGTAATGCACTTAACATAAGGTCCAGAACATAGTAAACACTCAACAAGTGGTAGCTATTATTAGTTTTTAGCTGACCTACCTACTGTTGCTTGGAAGAATCATTAACCATAACTGAATAAATAAATCCCTGCTGGTAACCACCCTGGGTCTAGCAAAATTAAGTATCCCAGGTGATAAGCTACTCAATTGTAGGTCAATAGCTGCAATTAGGCTGTCTGCCCTTATGCTTCTCTATGGGATGGGGCCCATATGCAAACCTGTTGCTTATCTTCTCTTCCCACAGCATCTTAACATGTATACCATGTGAGTCCTTAACTGGTCTCTTTTTGGACCTCAGTATCAGCATCTCTGGAAGATGATTACCCATTTCTCACTACACTTTCTCCAGCCCCTGAATGATTATGCAACAAATCCACATTTTAAGTGATATCATCCCAGGTATTTGGCTTATGTTTGTGAAATCCACCATTCATGATGCCAGAACAACAACAAAAATTCCATGCAGAAACTTCATTCAATTTACTAATCTCTTATGAGCCACGTACTTTCATTTAATTCCTGCAACAAACCTGTGAGATGAATATTATTCCCATACTTTACAGTTGAAGAAACCAAGGCTCAGACAGATCAAATACGTTATCCAAGATCACACAGCTACCTAAGTGGCAAAATTATTTTCCTTTCTTTTTATAAAAACCCTATCGCCACACATAATCATCATCTTCTTGTTAAAGCCCTTCTCCAACCATGAGAGAAGTATGGCCCTGTTTTCTATCTACAGCTGGAATATGTCTTTCACTGTTCTCTCCAGGGTACTTTTCCAGAAAATTTCCTGAGTGAGCAGAACTAAAAAAGGGAATATGGATAATTCAAATAGACTTCAAGGAAAGAAAAACGCAAAATTACTATTCTCATGCAGAAAAAGAAAAAAACAGTCGCAATAACCAAAAGGTGGAAACAATCCAAATGTCTACTGACAAGCAAATGGATAAACAAACTGTAATATATACATGCAATGGAATATTATTCAGCCTTATAAAGGAATGAAATTCTGATACATGTTTCAACATAGGTGAACCTTGAAAACATTATGCTAAGTCAAATAAGTCAAATACAAAGGGGAAAATGTTGTATGATTCCACTTATATGAGGAATCTAGAGTAGTCAAATTTATAGAGAAAGAAAGTAGAATAATGATTACCAGGAATTGTGAGGGGGAGAGGGAAAAATGGGGAGTTCATATTTAATGGCTACAGAATTTCAGAATGAGGTGATAGAAAAGTTCTGGAGATGGATAGTGATAATGGTTGCACAGCAATGTGAATGTACTTAATGCCACTGAATTGTACATTCAAAAGGGTTAAAATGGTAAATTTTGTCTTATATATACCTTACCACAACATAAAATTAAATGTGATTTCTACTTCTGATTGTAACTCTAGAGTTTATTGCTTTTTCTAATCTTACGAGTTTTTATGTTTCCTACATATTATTAAAGATTTTAGGGCTTCCCTGGTGGCGCAGTGGTTGAGAGTCCGCCTGCCGATGCAAGGGACACGGGTTCGTGCCCCGGTCCGGGAAGATCCCACATGCCGCGGAGCGGCTGGGCCCGTGAGCCATGGCCGCTGAGCCTGCGCGTCCGGAGCCTGTGCTCCGCAGCGGGAGAGGCCACAACAGTGAGAGGCCCACGTAAAGCAAAAAAAAAAAAAAAAAGATTTTACAAAATGATAACATTTAAAAAAATGTTTTGGTTACTTATCAAGCATTATTCCTCTTTCAGTCTAATTATCTTAATACAAATTCACTGGGGTCATTACACTTTAAAGTGCCTAAAAGCATGAAATTTAGTTAAACTAGAGATTTAAAAATTTGAGAAGTCTCTAAAAACATTTCAACCAACCGACAAAGGAAGACAGAATAGGAATGATACTTGCTGCTTCAAGGAATGCTAATAAAAGCTTATAGGCTTTTCTCTACCTTAATTCTCCTTGACTTCTACAGTGAACACTATCATCCACCATCCTTTCCCTTGAAACTGTCCCTTTGGCGGATTCTCTGCTTCCTATATATCCCACTCTGTGAATCATTTCTATATTTTCAGTACTTAACCCTCTGCTCTTCTCCTCATACATATTCATTTATTAAACAAAATTTTATTGAATTCCTTATAAGTACTTCACACTGTGCAAACAGCTAGGAATACAATAGTAAACCAAATACAATCGTTGCCTCAATGTTCTAGTGTGAGAAACACAACTAGATGGGAAATTTTAAAACCTTTTTCTCAAATGGACCTACTTTCTATTCTATTTGCTACCTGGCATCTGTGGTAATCTGTTGTGTGGTGGCCCCCAGCCATGCCACTCTGTATCTACATCCTTCCGTAATCCTCACCTTGAAGCTGAGCTAGGCCTGTGACTTGCTTTAAACAATAAAATGCAGAATAAATTACGTTGTGCCAATTCTGAGCCAATGCCTTCAGGAAGCCTGGCAGCTTCCACTTTTGCATTGTTGGGAACCATAAACTGCCACGTAAAAAGTCTGTCTACCCTATAGAAGACACCATTAGGAGAGGTCCTAAGACTACATGGGGACAGGAGAAAAATCCCAGCCACCCAGACTCTTAGCTGAGCCCAGCTCCTAGCCAACTCTAGATGAGAAGCCTCAAGAACAGCTCATCAATATGAGCCCAGTCCAGACTGCAGGATCATGAGCAAATAAAATGATTGATTTTTAAATTTGGGGGTGGTTTGTCATATAGAATTAGATAAACAAAACAGCATCTCACTGAACTTAAGTCCTGTAAATTTCCACATATATGTTTATCAGTCTTAAAAACTGAAAACTGAATTCATCTGTCCTCCCATTCAAGTTTCCTCTTACCGTTCTTACAAGTATAGAAGTCTAAAAACATCATCTACATTCACTCCTTTTATGGTACGTTAGTACTGAAGGATATTAACGAATGTTAGAACAAAAATAAATCCAGTGAAAAACACTGGATTAGATGAAATTATGACACTGTCTTTACTATTAGATTTTTTAGAGACTTTGCTATTGAGTCTGTTGAATTCAAGAAAGAGATATAAAATGGGTATTTTCAAAATATATTTGACATGGAATTCTGAATTCCACAAAGTATTTGGTGGGACTCGCTTTTTACAAACACACTTTAGGAAAATGGACAAAGTAAGGACAAAGCATCATGTTAAGGTCAAGAAGAAAAGAGGACAAGTCTGATTGCTCCTGAAGGCCTTTATTTTCTCAAAAGTCTAAAGCAAAAGCACATTTTTCTATATGTATATTATACTTTAATAAAAAGTAGAGAAAAATAGAAACATCAGCTCATAGTAGAGATAGGGATAGGTACGACAATATTAAGAAGCAACAGCCTGAAATTGTAGTGGTTCATCTCAGCATAATTGCATGAGTCTTTTTCTTTGTTTCCTAAACTAGTTTTGCATTCTAGGAGCAGAAACACGAAAGTTGAGAAGAGAAAGAAATATCCACAGTGATATCAAAAGATTAAAAATGTGAGGAAAGCTTAGTATATTAGTAAGGAGTGTATTAAAATAGCTATAAATGTCCTAGAGACCAAACAAGCAGTCATATGTAGTAAGAAGGTGTTTAACGGAGTAAAGTAGTTCCTGAAGACAGGGATCCTGGTAAAGGTGAGGAGCTTGTTCAGTTAGTACATGAATAAAGGAGTAAAGCGATTACATTTTTGATCTAAGAAAGAGCTAATCATGTTTTGGAACAAAGAATTTAAGGGTTAGAAAATACATTATGATATAATTAAAAGCTTATTGGACTATTTAGAAGTAACTAGCTGTGTTACACCAGATAAGTCAGGTAATATTTCTGGCCTCAGATTCTCACCTCCAAAATGAATATTAACTGTACAGTCCTTTCTGGTTTCAGAATTCTGTGAGCCTCTGATTCTAGGTGGATTCATGCCATTCGATGATTAAGTCTTTAACTTTTAGATTGTGAGTCCATTATGTTCTCTATGAGTGTCATAAATGGATTTGGGTGGATAGTAAATGATAATGAGGATCTGAAGTAAGTGGCATCAACTTCACACAAGATGAAGCAGGGAAAGTGCTGCAATTTGATATTCAAGTAAAACAGGGTAATCCAATACTCCCGACCTCTTACTAAACTGAAAAGAGTTAAAGAGAAATGAAGTTATGTCCCAGTCTATTGCTAAGTCATATCAATATCTCCTTTAAAATGTTACTTGTATCTATCTCTTCCTCTGTATCCACAGGGCCATTACTGTTACCTAAATTCTCATCGTCTCACCTAACTTACCTTGAAAACCTTATATTTGATCTCACTGGCTCTAATCTCTCCTCTAAAGTTCATTCTGCAGATTTCTATTAAAATAATATTCCTTAAAACTTGTTTTCATCACATTATTCCCCATTCAAAAACCTATAATGACTTCCTCTTGCTATCCATATCAAGCATAAACCTCTTTATCAGACTCTCAAGGGCCTCCATAATCTGACTTCATCCCACCTTTTCAGTCTCTATTCCTCTATTCCTCAACATAAACTATCCATTCTAGTCCAGTAGAGGCTACTCTTCCATACACCTCTCCACTTATTTCTCCTATTTCCCATACACACAATGTTAATTCCCACCTCCATCTTTCCTATATGTTCCACCTCTCAAAAATATTTTATCCCATCCTGTTCATCTATAAAAATCCTATATAGTAAGTGGCTAAAATTCCAGCCAATCTACATATTTACTGACTGCCTATTAAGTATGGATGACAGCAGCCTTGCCCTCAAGAAGGTCACAGTCTAGTAGAGAAACTGAATAAATGAACCAACAATTACAATACTCTGCGAGCAGAACACACAGAGTTCTGAATACATGGAGCACAGAGAAGGAGCATTTAAACCAGATATAAATGGTCAATCAAAAATGGCTTCCTAGAAGAAGTAAACCTTCATCCAAGTTTTTAAGGAAGAGAAACACAAAGGAAAATACCACATGCAAAAGCATGAAATATCATAGTAGATTCAGAAAAATGGAAGAAATTCAGGGTATACGGAAAATTATATGTATATCTGTAAGAGGTGGCAAGATATGAGGCTAGAAATACTGGCCAGGGCTACAGTATGATAAAGTCTTAGGTAACACAGTAAAGAGTTTTGATTTTGCCCAAAAAACAACAGGAAACAATTGAAGAATGTTAAGTTAAGAGTGACTTCAAGTGATGAGACCTAGCTTTTAGGAAGAACATTCTGATGGGTATACGGATAAAAGGGGGTTCAAAATGAAGGCAGAGAGACCACTCACACAAACAAACAAATCAAAAATGTAGACCTGAAGTTGCAGTAAAAGAAGCAAAGAGATTTCAGATATTTAGAAAACAGAATTGATAGCATTTAGTGATTGATTCAATATGGGCAATTGAGAAAGAAGTGAGCTTATAGAGGTTACCGAAAGAACACCAATGTCAATTCCTTCTTCCCATACTACTTACAGTCTATCGCACACAACTTAGCACTTACATGCCATCATTTCATTTTGGATTTCCCATTTTATATGCATTGTTTTTATCTCCCTACACAGATGGTACAGTGATTAAGGGCAAGCACTAGGCTTCTACTTTTACTTTTTGTATCCTTCTCAGCACTAAGCACACTACTAAGTGCTTAACAAGTATTACTAAATATTTAATGAATAAATTATTATATGCTCCATTAAGCAAAATGTGACTTTAGACTATGAGCTTGGACTAAATACATTTGAGCACTGTGAACACAATAAGCTTGAAATAAATATGTATTTGTTGAACTAAAAAACAAAATAAAAGATACAGAAGTCTTAAATTCCTCCCTGGGCATGAACTATGTCACTGAACAGTCTCCAGAATGGCTAAAACATAAGACTGACAATACCAAGAACTAGCAAGTATGTGGAGCAACTAGAACTCTCATATGTAACCAGTAGAAATGTGAAATCACTTTGTATGCATACCCAGCAATTTTACCCATAGTTACATACCCAGGAGAAAGAAGTTCATGTGCCTATAAAAAAGAAATATGTAAGAATGTTTATATCCCTTTTATTCAAAATAGCTAAAAATTGAAGTAATCCAATATCCATCAATAGTAAAATGGGTAAAAAATAAATTGATATATGTATATATTCATGTAATGGAATGCTACACTAAAAAAAGAGTGAAATATTACTTCATGCAAGTTCATGGATGAAGCTCACAGACATAATGATAATCAAAAGAAGTCAGACACTAAAGAGTTCATACTGTATGATTTCAATGCATGTGAAGCTAAAGAACAGGAAAAATTAATCTATGGTGATAGACATTGGAATAATGGTTACCTCTGAGTAAGAGGGAACTGACTGAAAAGGGGCATGAGGGATCATTCTCAGGTGTTGAAAAAGTTGCGTCTCTTCATCAGAGTGGTGGCTACACAGGTGTATGTATATGCAAACATTCACTTGCCTAAGATTTAGGCATTTTATCCTGTGTAAATTATAATTCAATAAAAATTTTAAATATCTGTAGAATCCCTTATTTTGGCATTAATAAATACAAATGGTCACATCTGAGGGGAACTGATGAGCATCTGGCTTCATGTGTATGGTACTTCCTCTCTATAAAAAGTAAAAATGAGCTAGTTTTTAAGTAGGTAAAGCACTTTCTCCACCTCTATGGAGGTATCCAGAGCTTGAATGCAATGCTGTATTCCCACCTCATATTCACTCACTTCCTAACTCCCTCAGATTCATTATCTAAGCTAATCATCCAGACTGCGTCCTCAAAGAAATTCAGTTGGGCCTAAAGGAAGTCAGTTTATAAGGAAAGATGAATCTGTCTAAAGTTAACATTTTAAAATACACAGAGAAAGAGAGACAAGATAGAAAATGAGATTGGTGAAGATGAGTAAAAAGGCCTCCCTCTCTCAAAATAACGCCTTTTTGCTGGTCTACCTGCAAAGCAGTAGAGTAGAGCAGTAGAAGCAGTAAGTAGTTCTTAAATTTGGGGGAATTATGGGCTCTTTTGATAATCTGGCGACAGCTTTCTGCTCACATACACTTATAAGGCACTTCCACAAAGTGTTGTGCCTACAACTTCAAGTGATTCATGGAACCCTTGAAACGAATCCATGTTCTCTGGCCCTCAGGTTCTAGTCTAGAGGTTTAGCATAGAGGGTGTTTTCCCAGCCTGCTTAAATTCAAAAACAGAATTCTAATTTTGAATAAAAACCCAAAAGAAAAGATACATTATTTCATTGAGGGATTCAAATACTTGTGACAGAAGAATTTTAAAAATAGCCATAGAAGAGCAAAGCCAAGATATATGGTGTTTATTTTGAAATCAAATTTTTAAATAAAGAGCTTATGCTTTACACATTTTTCATGATTTTTTGGTAAATGTGAATTGGAGCAAAAAATAACTATTTTATTTTAAATAGACAAAATGTAGAAATGTAAAATATAAGGAAAAAAGAGTCCATGGAATTATAAAAGTATAGAATTCTTTGGGAGTTAGGAAAGCACTTAGAAAAGATTTAGGCAAGTCATTTTATTTTATAGATGAGGAAAAGGGAAAGTCAAAGAGCTTAAGAGCCTTGCCTAAAGTTACATAGCTAACAAGTATGGCATATATTATAGTTTCTTTACTTTTACATCTTAACCTTTTAAATCCTGTAACTATCTTCCAAAATAAAAAAACTGCAATGAAGCTGAGTTTTTGATTTTTAGAAAAATTATTATTTGAAAAAAGCTACCAGAGCAAGACATGGGTCCTCTGAACCCTTGGGTGCCCTGTTTGTGCTGACATTCAGAGCCCTCTAAGCTGGGCAGACACTGTGTGAGTAGGCCTCAGGTCTATCCTCCCTCTGTCAGAAAGATATTCACCATGATGAAGGTCATCTTTAGCATATGTTAAGGGCAATCAAATACAAAAATAGAATGAGAGGAAACTCATGAGGTTTCAAGAAGGCCTCAAGGGCACAATTAAGTCAGTGGCCAAGTGGGAGTTATCCCTCATCACGTAATACAGGCTCTGGCCTTACAGGCCACTGTCACACAAAGTTAATTACAGCTACAGTAAGCTGGTTCGATTGCAACTTCACAATTCTAATCTTGAAATGGATTTTATTTTCTTAAGATTATTGAAATGGGATAGGTCTGCTGTGTAAGAACTTTTTATTAAAAGTCCCATTAAGCTGCTATAACTTGGAAGGAAAAACAAGCACTAGATGCTTGCCCACTTTGAGAAATGTTATGCTTGAAGGTGTCTGGTTTCTAATATATTTTTTTTAATGTTTGAGTTAACTTAACAAAAAAAACCCAGCTCTTTATGTCTGTCTGTCTCACTAGAATGTAGACTCTTTAATAGCAGGAGGCATTTTTGTCTTGTTCACTGCTATATCCCCAGGACATAATACAGTAGCTTGTGTCAAGTACATGCTCAACAAAACTATTTACATATTTGTAGAAGAAATATTAATAGTAGTTAACATCTATGAAATATCTGCTATAATACATCACTCATTTAGTACCTACCAGGTACTAGGCACTTTAAATGTGCTATTCATAATTCTTACAATTTTGTGAAGAATTTTTATCCCATTTTACAGGTAACAATACTAAGGTTCAAAAGCAGGAGGCATAACCTTTCCAGACTTCAGACAGTACTACAAAGCTACAGTAATCAAAACAGCATGGTATTGGCATAGAGACAGACTGTAAGGAGCAATGGAACAGAAAAGAGAGCCCAGAAATAAACCCACACACCTATGGTCCATTAATCTTCAACAAAGGAGGCAAGAATATACAATGGGAAAAATTCTCTTCAGTAAGTGGTGTTGGGAAACTTGGACAGCTGCATGTGAATCAATGAAGTTAGAACCATACACAAAAATAAACTCAAAATGGCCTAAAGACTTAAACATAAAACATGACACCATTAAACTTCTGGAAGAGAACATAGGCAAAACATTCTCTGACATAAATTGTACCAACGTTTTCTTAAGTCAGTCTCCCAAGGCAAAAGAAATAAAAGCAAAAATAAACAAATGGGACCTAATCAAACTTAAAAGCTTCTGCACAGCAAAAGAAACCATAAACAAAACAAAAAGACAACCTATGGAATGGGAGGAAATATTTGCAAATGATGTGACCAACAAGGGCTTAATTTCCAAAATATACAAACAACTCAACAACAAAAAAACTAACCCAATGGAAAAATGGGCAGAAGACCTAGATAGACATTTCTCCAAAAGAGACATAAGATGGCCAATGGGCACCAGAAAAGATGCTCAACATTGCTAATTATTAGAGAAATGCAAATCAAAACTACAATGAGATACCACATAACACCAGTCAAAATGGCCATCATGAAAAGTCTACAAATAATAAATGTTGGAAGGGTGTGGAGAAAAGGGAACTCTCCTACACTGTTGGTAGGAATGTAAGTTGGTGTAGCCACTATGGAGAACAGTATGGAGGTTCCTCAAAAAACTAAAAACAGAGTTGCTATATGATCCAGCAATCCCACTCCTGTGCATATATCCAGAGAGAACCATAATTTGAAAAGATACATGCACCCCAATGTTCATTGCAGCACTGTTTACAATAGCCAAGACATGGAAGCAACCTAAATGCCCATCGACAGATGAATGGATAAAGAAGATGTGGTACATATATATATATAAACGAATACTACTCAGCCATAAAAAAGAATGAAATAAGGCCATTTACAGTGGCATGGATGGGCCTAGAGATTATCATACTAAGTGAACTAAGTCACAAAGAGAAAGACAAATACCATATGCTATCACTTATATGTCAAATTTAAAATATGACGCAAATGAACTTATCTACGAAACAGAAACAGACTCACAGACATAGAGAACAGAGTTGTGGTTGCCAAGAGGGAGGAGG
Organism: Pseudorca crassidens; assembly: GCF_039906515.1. Classification (NCBI taxonomy): domain Eukaryota; kingdom Metazoa; phylum Chordata; class Mammalia; order Artiodactyla; family Delphinidae; genus Pseudorca; species Pseudorca crassidens. The sequence continues at coordinate 69,826,271 of NC_090301.1, forward strand.
TGGGGGAGGGATGGAGTGGGAGTTTGGGGTTAGTAGATGCAAACTAGTATATATAGAATGGATAAACAATAAGGTCCTACTGTATAGCACAGGGAACTATATTCAATATCCTGTGACAAATCATAATGGAAAAGAATATAAAAAAGAATGTATATATGTGTATAACTGAATCACTTTGCTGTACAGCAGAAATTAATACAACATTGTAAATCAACCATCCTTCAAATAAAAAAAAATTTTTTTTAAAAGAGCACTAAGGTTCGGAGAGGTCAAGATATTTTCCTAGTCTCACACACAAGAATATTAGATCCGGATTTCAGATTCAAACCTGCTTAATGCCACATTCCACATCATTTCAGTACACCCCACTGCCTTCTTAGGAAACATTTAATAAATATTTATCCATTTAATGTTTTTTAACCATTTCAGCTGATAATAAGTGTGAACATCTTGCTGAAATGTATCTACTTTTAAATATAGATTCTATTTTTTCAAATATGTCTGGAACAATGAACTAATCTTCATTAACAAAAAGTGCATTACTATCTAAATACTTTATACCCAAGATTCTCATGTTTCAAGGCAACTTTTTAAAAACTTTTATGTGTCATTTTAATGAAATATAGAAGCAAAGGTTGTGTTATTTGTGTAATCTGTTTGTCAAAGTAAATCATACTCATTGCTCTTAGGAAAAATCTTACCAGGTTGCATCTTTTAGATAATTTTGAAAAAATAGTTCTTCTTCTCCCCCCCCCCCAACTCCAGCAGTTTATTCAGAATTAATATTAATTTCTCTTTTTTAAAGTAACTACCAACATTAGAAACAGTGATGATTATTTCACTAGGTTATTTCTATCAAACATTTCAAAGAATACCTTTACCTGATGAAACTGACACTCAAGATAAATCCATTACCAACTGAAATCAAGGCAATGCATGGTGTGCTTTATTTTAAAGTCAGGAAACTGAAATCTCAGGGTCACACAGTGAGTTATGGAAAGAGTCCAGATACTCAGACGCTTTCAACATCCATCCAAGAATGCTGTGGCTAATTCCATGTTGCTAATTCCATTCTTAGTTATTCCATTGCTTCAAGAGTGTTAGCTGGATAGTTTAGTGTATCAGTTAGTGTACAATTCATTCCTCAGCTCCCTTCCCAAGGCAGTTTCCCAATGAGATAACACTACATGAACATACCCAGACGATATAAGCATTGGTCTGAGACTCAGAAAACTCCAGAGTGGTTTGCCCTTTTTTTGATGACCTAAAATAACTGTCCTCATTTCTGGAGCTGCACCATTCCAAGATGTTTTTCTTTTACCTTGTACCTCTGAACACAAATTTTTAAAGTAACCAAAATAACTACAATTAAGTGAAAAAAGTCAGAAATCCCTTTATATCATTCTTTATACTTAAAGAAGGGTAAAATTAGATATGCACTTTGGTATAATTTAGCATTGAGATTTAATAGTGACTGAGAATTAGATCAATAATTTGTATCCTGAGGTTAATGCCTGATAACCTCAATTGTTAATGCCACAATTCATTTTTCTAAATTGTGAACTGCTTGTTTATCTTGAAAGAACAAAAATCGATACACAAAAAGCATAAAATGTTTTCATATTTCTAACACATTTCTAACACCCCTCAAGTAAAAGATGTTGCAGAAAATCAGTAAGGCAAAGGAAAAACTCAGTTAATCAGAAAGACTGCAGTCTCTAATTTGAAACAAAAAGGGGGTTGGATATTTGTTACTTCATTTCTCATTAGAAACATCGGGCTTTTTTACAACATTAAATTTTGAAAGACACTCTTCGGATACTTCTCAAGTTTCTAAAAATGCATAAAGCAGAAAAATTCTTACAATAAAGTTGAAATTCCCTTTTCAAATCATTCAAATCTCATTTAACTCTAGAGAGTCCGCCAGGGCTGTCGTGCTTAAACAGTTTGGCCCATGCTATTTCACTTCTAAAAAGCCATCAAGACCTTAATGAACTGATTCCCAACTACATCAACAGACTCACCTCTCAGCACATCCCACCAAGTACCCTACCTTCCTATCATGACAGTTTGCCCACACCCCCATTCTCCAACAAATTCCTTTCAGGAGTCAAAGCTCAGTTCAACTTTCTTGATAAAACATTCTCCTAATCAAAATTAAATAGTCCTTTCCCCACACCAGCAAAACACAATACCACTTCTTAAGAATTTGTTTCCTTCTGCCTTGATTGAATGCTTTTTCCCCCTTTCTGAGTTGCAAGTACCTTGAGATCAAAGATCATACTAATCTATCTACATACCCGCCCCGTACCTATCATTATGGTTATAACCTAAAAGCTAAAAATTCCCTAAACTCTGAATTGCTATGAAAAAATTTAACATAGTTCAATTATTTTCAAACAATTTTTAAATTTACATTATACTTAACACTAAGATATGTAATACAAAGAAACTGTCCCTGTGTCAACAAATGAAATCAACTGATATTTACTGAAGATTTATTATTATTGTACCTGTTCAGTATCAAATGCTGGGAGGAAGCATACAAAGAACTATTAAAATGATTCCCGCATCCAAAGGATACTCAGCAACAGGCTCTTATGGAAGGAAGACAAATTACACTGAAAGCGATCTGAGAAGGCTTTATGGAAGAGTGAGGTTTGATCTGGGATCTTGATAATGTAATTTTCTGACTACAGGAAACGCTATATTCAAGTAAAATGAACTATGTCAGCAGAGGTGTGGAGACCTCAAGAGAAATAAACAGATAATTTTTGCAAAACTAAGAAAGAGAAATTAGGTTGGACCAGACTGTAGAAATGCTTGCAGATAGAGTTAATTTTGTGACCTTGATTATTATCTGAAAGCAAAGTTAATAGGGGAGTAAATTAGGTGGATGTAAGATAAAACCTAGCCAAGAGCAGAAAGTGCTCAAAACTTGAAAGACAGGAAGAACTGAGGGTATCAAAGATTCCAATACCCCTGCCTCATTCATTCTGGAATGGCTGAACAACTCAAAACAAGAGGACTTCTAGACCAGCAAATTGTTCAACCTAACAAACAAGGGAAAGGAAATTTTCTTCCCTTCATATCCAATGCCTAGAGCATAGAAAATACTCAATAAATGCTTATGGAAAGAAGGAGGAAAGGTAGGGAGGGAGGGAAGACTGGAAAACAGCAACTTGAAAGGTGGTTTCTCAGAAAAAGAGATACTGTGAAAGACCCTAGAGTCTGAAACAATAATAATGTTATTTATCACTCTGTACCAGGCACAGTTATAAACACTGTATATGTAATAATTCTTTTAATCCTCACCACAACCCAAGAAGTAGGTACAATTATTATAACAAATTTACGGATACAAAAACTGAGGATCAGAGCAACAGCAAGACGCATACAGACTGTAAGCAGTACACCCAGAATTTTAACTCAGATCTTTTGACTCCAGGCCCTGCACTTATAACCCTGAAAAGGAGGTCATTTTCCTCAGCCTTTGGAGAGTATATCAAACCACACCTTCAGAATGAGTCTAGTCAGTTTCACTGAGTCACCCAGTTGAAGACCTGCGTGGGTAATCTAAATTATGACTCACCACACTACTATTTTACAGAGTGACAGCAACAATGAGCATGTGTTGCCTCATCCTTAAAGTACAAATAAGAGTAACATACTTTCCTCTGCCTACTCTGGAGGAATAGTGAGGGTTAATCACATTTTAAAATAGCAACTGTGCCTTATATTTATATATCACATGATATTCTTATTACAAATTTAATACTATAAAAGGTACCCATCATTATAAAATGAGCTCTAAATCCAAGTGTGTTATTCACATTAGCATTGCATATAACAAGAGCTGTGTACCAAATTAATTGCACCAAAAGTAACCATGCCACATTTAACTGTCAAATTAATCTGCTTAGACGTGAAAAGGAGCAATCCAAAAAACACTAATCTGTATTTTTCAAAATATATAATCTCAAATAAGTGAAACAGACCAAGTGCCTTTTCACTCAGATACATCTTTCAGTGTTTCTAAATAGGAAATGTTTGTCTACAAAAGCCACAAATCCTACCCAGTCCCATAATCCCAATTTGCTAGCAAAGACATTGAATTTAGCTTGTTTCTCCACAAAAAAATAAGATAGTCAGCCTAGTGGGCTGAAAACAAATTGTTTCATCTGCTATAATAGAAACTGTTTTATAGTCATATAGCTTGTATCTAGTATTTCAAATTCTATTCAGACTCTATCACAAATACTGACAGAAAGCAAGCTTCAACATGAAGCAGATACAAACTGATTCACTCAAAAGGGGGGAAAGAACTTCTACACAAAATTCTTAGCATAAACCATGAAAAACTGGAACTTGATAGCATGACACAATGCTTTATTTAATGAAATATGGCATCTTGAGGAATATTCAAAGTGAAACAAATTGAAAGGTGAAAATGCAGTCTTATTTCTCTGTGCACAAACTTAAGATAGAGAACCAGGAATAAGGATAAATTAATCTTAGAAATCTATAAAAGACTCCTCTAAAAAGGGGGAAATTATACATATCCATATTCTCTGGGGATAAAAGAAAAACAAAATCAAGTAATGCATTCCAAAAGACTATCTTATAACCTGAATATATTCCAAGATATGAGAATTGAAATGCATGTAAAGAAAGTTGTGGATTGATTCCCTACACCAGTAAAAGCTATTTTGGAAAAGAAAATCTTCAGCTGTCATAGATAGAATCACAGGGTTGACAAAACACTACCATCTAATATTTCAATTCCCCCCAACAAAATAATTATTTGAACATGTGTTCTCTACTTGAATACTTCTACTGATGAGGAACTCACTCCTTCTGAAGGTGCCTCTTCCAGTGAAGATAAACTGTTTCTCTGTAACAAGCACTCCCTGACTCTAGTTGTGTTCTCTAGCCCACACTGAATAAATCTAATTCTTCTACATGAAAGCCTTTCAGACAATTTCAAACAGTTATCATATCTTCTCTGATTTCTCCCCCATCTAGGCCAAATTTTCTTGATTCCTTCACCCATTCCTTAGTGGCATATTCAAGTTTCTTCCCCTCCTCCTCAACCCCTGCTGCTCTCCTCTTAAATACAAAACTCTAAGTACATAGACTAGAAGGGGACTCGTGAAAATCTGATATTCCTTACTCTAACTAGTAGAATATTTATAAGTTTGTAATCAGAATCATTTATTAGTCAACTAATGTATACATACTGCAACTACAAAGTTCCTGTTACCGAAGCAACATGTACCAGCATTGCTGCTCCAGTGCAGCATATTTTAATAATACCTCTTTTGAAACTGCCTTTAGAGTCAGTTTACAAGTATAGAAGAAAATTAAACTCATTATCTCATAGTCACACTTTTGTTTGACTGTTGTATCTGTTATTTTATAATTATTTTTAAACAACAAAAATAATTTTGCACTGTTATTTAACTACTGTATTTGACATATTTTGTTCTGGATAATTTCTGGTTCTTTTGGAAAACCAAATCTACCCTCAAAGTATGACAATCTGCTACTACAGTCAAAACAGTTTGCCATAGGCTCTGAACACAAGTCAAAAAGAAGAAGAGCAAAAATAGTTTGAATGACGGCAATATTACTTGAATGTATTTTTTTCTTAAAGTAACTGACATCAAGTCATTGTAATAGTTATATTTTGATATGTTAAAAAATCCATATTACCTTACGGTTATAGATTATACTGAACATATGCTGAAATAGTAAGGGATGTCACAATGTCTTCCTGTTCCACTTTGTGCAATGTCAAATTAGACATTTCTTTTTGTTGCTGAATCATAAATGGCTAAGTGTATGTACATAATATACATATTGGGTATTGCAATTATTTGTTAACTTGTCTTCTGCATTAGAGTCTAAACTCCTTGAGGGCAGAGATGCTAATTTTCATCACTGTTTCACCAGCTCCTAGAACAGAACCTGGAACACAGTAATACTTGCTAATATTCTTAACATTTTCAAAAAATCATAAAATTAGACAACTTATCCATATTTTTCCACCTCTCTTTTTTTCAGTAGGTTGAAGAAAATGGGACGAAAATAGATCCTAGCATCCAGATATTACCTTAAGACAGGGTACTTAAAATTCTCAGGCCTATTATACCCCCAAGTATAATGGTAAATGAAATGCTGCACATATAAATGAATCCACAAACTATATGTCAATACAAATCAATAAAAATTATTATGAATACTCTTTCCAACTTCAACAGTTCAAAAAGTCTATTTTCTTAATGAAAGAAACATATATTATTCACATCACAAAACTAAAAAAGACTTTGCAAACCAACCCAATAGTGTCAAAGTAACCAACTCTATTTACAGACTATAACTTATAAGTTTTACTATTAAATGGTTCATTGAATTTTAAAAATCATTAGCATGAACAGACATATATTTACATAAATTACACTGTTTCTTTCAATCTATTATTAACTAGAACATGCATTTCAATAGATGCTGAAAAGAATTATATTCAAGTAAGTATATAGCAAATCTTTAAGAACTCCTTCCATATTAAATGTTTTGTATTCTTTATTATTTGTTATTTGAGAAATACTAGCTCATGAATTATTCATAATATCTAGCCAGATCTGTTACATCAGGTGTCAGATTAATCTAGGAGGTAGAAAGAGCTGAGTTTTACACGAAGTATTCATTAAACTTGGTGAACTCATTAAAGTATGTTAATTAGGTAGTAGACAAAGGAACTTGGTATTTGGTAGAGATTGGGCACTGTTAATACCTTGCTTTGTGTTAATACCTTGGCTGCAGTTTTTTCCCCCTTAATGAGCACAGGGAAAAGCTGATTATTCCAAATGCAGAAAAAACATCACATGTGTTACGTGTTGGAAAAATTGCCCCAGGTGACAAAAGGAAACACATACCAAAGGAACTGGCACTCTGACAAAGAGAGTATCATTTCAAAGCTTCTAAAATTTTCTTTGGTACAATATTTGTCATGACAAAACTACATGTTAATTTTGATATTCTCAAAAATATTTCATTGTTAGCAATTATTATTTGACTAACACAGCTTTTTACCTCAATTCAGATCTGCCAATAACACAAGGATATAATGCCTGTCCTTGTTTTATTACTTTGGATTTCTTTTCTTACACTGAAATTTAAAATATCTGAGAGACTGTGTGTTTATTTATAGGTAAGGACAAAAAAAATCACAAATAGTGTCACTTCAATAAAATAATTTCCTATTAAATGATAGCATTTTGAAGGCTATATTAAAAGTTCTCCAAAGAAAGACCTGAATTTGAACAAAGAAAGAGAAAATATTTGGACGCTCATGACACACCAACACATAAACTGTATGAAAAGATGGCCTCTGGGCTCTTTCTACTTTTTACCTAGCTACCTCAAATATGACCATTTAAGTTACAAAACCAATGTTCTTGGCTCAGTGTTATATGTGAAGGTTTGTGCATAATCCTTATTTTTTACACTAAAATGAAGTTTATTCATGAAAATAAAAATTAATGTTTCTTTCCATCAGTTAAAGACCTTTGGATTTGGCCCTGTTTGAGAAATAAGTGGTCCAAAGTGTCTACTACTATATATTTAGCCTTTAATTGAAATTCCCAGAGCCCAACATGAATGGTGAAACCAATATTCACTTTTTCACAGGACATAACCTATCTTGTTTCATCTATTTCTTCTTTCTGTGAAAATCATTGCCACCTTACATACAGAATTTAACTACATAAAACAAAATGATTCAACTAAGATTAGAACATATGTGTCATACCTAGCTAGTGATAACAGAACACAACAGCTGGCTCCATTCAAAATATGAGTCTATCTAAAGGCAAAACAAACAAGTAAACAAAACAAAATGAAAACAAGACTCATAGATACAGAGAAAAAAACGGGTGGTTGCCAGAGGGGAGGTAGGTGGAAGGTTGGGAAAAATAGGCAAAGGGGATTAAGAGGTACCAGCTTTCAGATATAAAATAACTAAGCCACAGGGATGTAATATACAAGCATAAAGAATATGGTCAATAATATTTGTATGTGGATATATGCTTACTAGACTCATCATGGTGATCATTAAATAATGTATGTAAATGTCAAATCACTATGCAGTACACCTGAAACTAATGTAATATTGTGAATCAACTATATTTCAATAAAAAATGACTCTATCCATGCCATAGGCCAGGCTAAAATATTAATCTTCTACCTTTGTCATCATTATACCACACAGCCTCTCAGACATAGGACCCTGAAAAGTAAAAGAAGATAAAATAAAATAACTTCACTGGAAAAGTTAAGGTGCATGATCATTTCATTTACCACTAATCCTAAGGGGAAAATGTCCTCATTCTAAGGAATTACCACAGTAGCATTTATCAAAAGCTACTAATATTTTTAGATTAATCCTGTGTTTTGTAGGATATTTCAGTTACACTCCTGCAATTCTGTTTACAGAAATACACTCTTCAGTTTCTGAAATAATCTGCATATGAAATGTCATACAAGACTTTTCTAGGAATATATTTCAAACTTTAATTGTAGTATATTCATTTAAGTGAAATAAATGTCAAGATATTAAATAGAACTTTTTGGTGTTGCCACTTCTTCTTAGACAATTTCTCAAAATTTCAAATTCTCACACAAAAAATTGTCCACTAAGAAAACCATATGTATATATAAAACCACATGAATATGAAAAGCAGGTTAGCTAAAGCACCTAACTTTGCCCATAAAAGCAAGTATGGTACTATATAATTTTCTGATGTCATATTAACTCACTCCTCTAAAAAGTAGAAAGAGCAAAGGGGAATAAAATCCCTGCTAAATTTAGACAATAAGATGTCCATGTTTCCCATTTATATTTTTATTCTTTTTAAATCCTTAATGTTCTACATAGTTCATTGTTAAAAGAGCAATATTGTTGGAAAAGGCTGTATTCAAAGATGAACTGCATATCTAAGTAATTTAATTTGGTCTAGCAATGGATATACTACCTTCTAAATGTACTAGAGAGAGTTTGTTTACACAAAGCCACTGTAATGGAATCTATAATAGCTCCTGTGTGGGGCATTATCTCTGATTACAATTCTAAAAATGCTTTCCTATTGGTTCATTCATTAGATATCAAATACCCAATTTATCAACATTCTACAATTTACCAAGGTTTAAACACAAATGCTGTTCTGATTATTTGCTAGCCCAGGTAACTTTTAAGTATTATTTCAATAACACTGCACAAAAGTTTCAACTATTCTGTTCATTGCTTCATATCAACTTTTGTAACATGGTCATTGCAATAGACTGAATGTTTGTGTTCCCTCAAAATTCATATGTTAAAACCTAATCTTCAATGGCAGGGTATTTGGATGTGGCCTTTTTGGAGGCTATTAGGTCATGAAGGCAAAACACTCATGAATGGGATTCAGTGCTTTTGTAAACGATACTCTAGAGAGCTCTTCGCCCTCCTCCCCAAGTGAGGACACAGCAAAAAGCAGCTCTCTGTGAACTGTGAAATGGGCTCTCACCAGACACTGAATGTGCCAACGCTTTGATCCTAGACTTCCTGGCCTACAGAACTGTGAGAAATAAATTCGTGTTTATAAATGCCCAGTCTATGGTACTTTTGTTACAGCAGCCCAAATGGATTAAGACAGTCATAGATGCAGCCAGAACTCTGATATTTTATTAAGAAAATAGTATTACATATAAGATCAAAAAGGAAGAGTCAGAGTTAGAATCCCAGAGCTTCTTGCTTTCAGTTTTCCTAGTCCAACAATCAACAGCAACAATTAAAAATATTTCCTAATTGAAGCCTAACATTTCACTAGTGCAATTAAGCAAATCTAACTGCAAAATGCTCCCCAAGATCATGTTCCTTGGCTTCAGAGATTTTCTTCGTAGGTTGAAAAAAGTTATAAATATCTATTAACAGAAAACTCATTCAGTTGTGAAATACACAACTCCACATTTCTACATAAATCAAGGTCTCTTACTAAACCAACAGCTATCAAGAAAATTCATATTATAGAATAGAAATAATTTGAAAAATAATTTTAAATAGAAATAATTTGTTTTATCAACATCACTGGAAACAACCTGAAACAAAAATAATGTACAGATAAAACAAATTTTTATTACTGCCCCAACTTTGTAATACCTTGCAACAGAGATAATGCAATCATATATTCAAAGAGAGTTTTCTGTTTCTCCTTCTATATTACCACCCTCTCCCCACAGTTCCCTGGTCTCCACCTTCTTTAACTAAATAGTTTTATAATTTACATTTTCCTCCACTTTATATCTTCTTTCTCCATTTCCTAAGGATTAAGTCTAGATTCAAATATGTTAAAAGGAAGTACTAGATAATATTACATTCTAATGGGAGGCAATAATTACAATATCATATCACAACTTAACATACAGTCTCTAAAAGGTAAATCAAGGACTCAGAAAGGACAAAAATGGTGGGAAATAGTGACCTAAAATAATTGTGTAGAGAAAATGGAACTCTAACACCAAGTCACCAAAGAAAAAGATGAGTGACTATAAGCACAAAATAAGCAAAGATAAACTTCTCATTCTTCACTTCAGTTTTCTGGGGGTTCTTTTGTGAAGGGGGGAATACTCCTATTTCTCTTAAATTGGTTTACTATGTGGGTGTTTTCCTCTGTAAAACTTAGCTCCAGTATTGTAAAACATTTTTTTAGTGCCTTCAGAAATGAAATGAGATATAAATAGTTAAACTGACTTATAGAGAGACTCCTAAAAGGCAAATGAGGTACTGTGAGCAGTAGCATGATATTGTAGTCCTCATCTAATTTTCAACAGCAAATTATCAGATTAGCTACAGGAACCCCAACAAGGCCAGGTAGCTGAGCAGAGGAAGAAACACACTCTACCAAAACTACCAGGTTCACACCTATCTTTCTTCTTGATTGGAAGTTAAAGAAAAATGCGTTGTCAACCTAAAAATAACAATCATCCTCATCAACAAGTTACTTTTTTATAAATATCCACTTCAAGACACAATAGACACTTTCAAGAAGTTTTATTTAGAACATACACAGGTAACAATAGTTTGTCAGTTTAGGGACCAATAAGTAACTGTTACTGAGCATATATTCAACTGGTTCAGTTCCTGAGTAGAGACACCAGAATATAGAACAAATAATCCTAAAACTTACGTGGAACCACAAAAGACCAAGAATTGCCAAAGCAGTCCTGAGGAAAAAGAACAAAGCTGGAGGCATAACCCTCCCAGACTTCAGACAATACTACAAAGCTACAGTAATCAAAAGAGCATGGCATTAGCATAAAAACAGACATAAGGATCAACGGAACAGAATAGACAGCCCAGAAAAACGCACACAACTATGGTCCATTAATCTTCAACAAAGGAGGAAAGAATATACAGTGGAGAAAAGACAGTCTCTTCAGCAGGCAGTGTTAGAAAAGTTGGACAGCTACATAAAATCAATAAATTAGAACACTCCCTCACACCTTCATACCATATACAAAAATAAACTCAAAATGGTTTAAAGACCTAAATATAAGACATGCCACCATAAAACTCCTAGAAGAAAACATAGGCAAACCACTCTCTAAAATAAATCATAGCAATATTCCCTTAGACCAGTCTCCCAAGGCAATAGAAATAAAGCAAAAATAAACAAATGGGGAATTATCAAACTTAAAACTTTTGCACAGCGAAGGAAACCATAAACAAAATGAAAAGACAATCTATGGGCTGGGAGAAAATATTTGCAAATGATGCATCTGACAAGGGGCTAATTTCCAAAATATACAAACAGCTCATATAACTCAATATCAAAAAACCAAACAACCCAATTAAAAAATGGGCAAACCCTCCACTGATGGTGGGAATGTAAGCTGCTGCAGTCACTATGGGAAACATACAGAGGTTCCTTAAGAAATTTAAAATATAGCTACCATATGATCCTGCAATCCCACTCCTGGGCATATATCCAGAGAAAACTATAATTCAAAAAGATACACGCACCCCAATGTGCATTGCACAACTATTTACAATAGCCAAGACATAGAAGCAACCTAAATGACCACTGACAGATAAATGGATAAAGAAGATGTGGTACACGTATATAATGGAATACTACTCAGGCATAAAAAGAATGAAATAATGCCATTTGCAGCAACATGGATGGACCTAGAGATTATCATACTAAGTGAAGTCAGAAAGAGAAAGACAAATACCATATGACATCAATTATATGTGGAATCTAAAACAATGATACAAATGAACTTACTTACAAAACAGAAACAGACTCACAGACATAGAAAAAAAATTTAAGGTTACCAAAGGGGAAATGTAGGGGGGAGGGATAAATTAGGAGTTTGGGATTAACATATACACAGTATTATATATAAAATAGATAATCAACAAGGACCTACTGTATAGCACAGGGAGCTCAATATTCTGTAATAACCTATATGGGAAAAGAATCTGAAAAAGAATAGATATATGTATATGTATAACTGAATCACTTTGCTGTACACCTGAAACTAACACAACATTGTAAATCAACTATACTCCAATAAAATTTTTTTAAAGATGTGGTATATATACACAATGTAATATTACTCAGCCATAAAAAAGAATGAAATAATACCATTTGCAACAACATGGATGGACCTAGAGAATATCATACAAGTGAAGTCAGACAGGGAAAGACAAGTATTATATAATATTACTTATATATGGAATCTAAAAAATAATACAGATGAATTTATTTACAAAACAGAAACAGTCTCACAGACAGAAAACAAACTTATGGTTACCAAAGGGGAAAGGCGTGTGGGGGGGGGAGATAAATTAGAAATATGGGATTAACAGATACATACTACTCTATATAAAATAGATAAACAACGAGGATTTACTATATAGCAAGGGAACTATATTCACTATCATATAATAACCTATAATGGAAAAGAATCTGAAAATAATATATATATATATATATATAACTGAATCACTTTGCTGTATATCTGAAACTAACACACTATTGTAAATCAACTATACTTCAATTAAAAAAAAAAAGAAACCGGAATATGGGCGTACTAAGGCCTAGAGCTAAATCTTTTAAATGCATTATGGCTTTGAAAGGTCCCACTGTGGCCAAGGCTGAAATGTACTGGTTTCAATATTAACTGTACAGATCTTCACCTGAGTAACAAATCATATGGAAATCTGATTAACCATGGGTCAAGATATCTGAGGGGCACAATGCAGGGAAACAACAAGGAAATTTGGAACAAGTGGAAAATAGTTGGTTTTTATTACTACTATTATTGTTGTATTATGTTTTTAATACAGCCTAACTATTTTGATAGGATAGAATAATTTCTAGTCACAGGGATTATTGGCAGATAATTTTTTTTTAAATTGCATCTCCTTTTAACTACAAACTAATTATAATAAATTATAATTTTAAAGAGGCTAGAGGGCCATTATTTGCCTCCTCAAAACAATGAATAAAGAGGTTTGGTTATTTCAGATACGGTTTTAAAAATGAACACGTCAGCAACGTTTTTTACTATAGAAAAACCAGTCTCTAAAACAATTGACATAACCTACCAAGAGATAAGGAAAGAGCCTAGATGATCTCTTAGGGTCTCTTTAGCACTTGTCTATGATATCAAGAATGTACACACCACTTATCACACCATATTAGGTCATAGCATTGGGAAGAAATTAAAGACTCCATAGAGTCAAGATATTATTCACTTTAAAAATCATTATTAACGAGTAGAATGTCTCCATAAAGTCTTCTTAAGACTACTATTTTTACTTTTTAAAAGTAACCGATATGAAGTCTTGGGTTTAGCTTAAGAATATTACAAGTTGAAATGAAATTCTGTTGCCTGAAGTAAAGTATCCTAATGTACTAAAATATGCATTTATAGTGAAAACATATAATTTGTTTCTGAAAGCTTATGTTTCAACACTTCTACTACCTACGCAATTTTGGACAAATCATTTTAACTATGCAGTTTGAATAATTCAATCTGCAAAATGGGAGTGAAACCAGGAAATAGAAAGCCTAAAAATATTATTGAATTCTTCAGAGATCCATAAACAAACAATGCTAAGAGGCAAAGCAGTACATTTCAGAGGCATTCTAAGAATATCTCTAAGAAATTTTCATAAAGCATTTACAAACAGAAGCTAAGTATCCAGACTGTCTTGAAGACTTCTACTCTGAATATAATCAGAAGAAAGACTTCCACCCATTCTGTTTCACCTATATTGTCATTAAACATTATTCTTGTTGGACTTTCTATGATTACACTAGTAGAGAAACAAACTAAAGTATCCTACTGAGCAGCAGTGAGAAAAGAAAACTATACAATATAAATTAAAAACTGTTAAGACTACAATTTTAAATTGACAACATGTGATCTGGGGTGTTCCTGAAATCTTATTCATATAATCAGAGCTTATATCTAAATTTAGTAGACATAGGTACTGAAGTATTTAATGAATATACAATGTAATGTTGTCCTTTATTTTCATCTAAGTGGATTGTATACTGATTTTGAGAAAATATGGTAAAAGTCCTGGACAACAATAATGCTCTCACATACGTCCACTGCTTCTTACTGAAAATCTGTTAATACAGAATTACATTTTTCCATTTTGTATACTCATGTCTTAGCAGATTGAACTTGCCACATAATAAAAGGCTCAGAACAAAGTCAGGAGAGGTAAAGATAGCATTAAATAATTTGGTTGCCATCAAAATGCTAGAATGCCATGCAATTCCACGTTCTTTAGAGTTTTATTGAGACATAATTCACACACAATACAATCCACACACTTAAGGTGTACAATCCAATAGTCTTTAGTATGTTCACAGAGTTGGGCAATCAACATCACAATTGATTTCAAAACCTTTTCAGCACCTCAAAAAGAAACGCTGTGCCCATTATCAGTCACTTTTCTTCCCCTGCCAACCCTCTTCCCCTCACCAACCCTAGGCAACCACTAATCTACTTTCTGTCTCTATGGATTGCCTAATCTGGACATTTCATATAAATGGAATCATACAATATGTGGTGTTTTCGTGACTGATTTCTTTCAATTAGCACAATGTTTTCAAAGTTTGTTCATGTAACATGTATTATTACTTTATTCCTCTTTATTGACACATAATATTTCATTATATGGATATACTATATTGACGGGCATTTGGGTTTTCACTCTTTTTGCCTATTATGAATAATGTTCCTATAATTATTCTTGTACAAGTTTTTCTGTCAGCATATGTTTTCCCTAGCAATTCCATTTTTGAATACTCATTTTTAAAAGGTACGTAAAATTATTTTCTTAAACACATAGTAAAAACATTTTATAAGTGCCAAATACCTTTTCTTGGTGGTTATGATCATCAATAAAATATAAGTAAAGTTTGCCACACTATACACAATTCCAGTTCCACTTATACTTTGCTGATTGACTTCAGTCAAAATTACTATCCATTAAAATGATCATCAGATTTAAGTTTCAAGAGATGCAAAACCAGGAATTTTTCACAAGCTCTTATCTCCTGCTCTCTATCAAATAAACTAAAAAGGCATGAACCTATTAAACAGCAAGGCAAACACTACCATGTTTTATTCTAAATGTTTTTATTCATCTGGATTTTTCTTTAAATTGATTTTTATTTTGCTTCTGGGCCAAGGTATCTAAAAGGTAATAGATTCAGTCTAAGCAACCAAACAATACTAATGCAAAAGTTTACTTGATTCACAAAGTAGAACTTCTCAAGTCATAGAAGTTATTGTTTGTTTATTAGCATTATTTACAACCAGAGACACAAATTTATATAACACTGCGGTAAGCAGAATTCTAAGATGGCCCTCATGATCCGCACCCCCTGGTATTTACATCTTTGTGTAATCCCCTACCCTTGAGTGTTGGCAGGACCTATAATTGCTTCTAACCCTAAGAATATGGCAAAAATGAAGGCATGTAACTCCCATAATTGTGTTACGTTATGTGGCAAAGGTGAAGGGATTTTGTACATATAATTAAGGTCCCTAATTAATAGTAAGTTAATCAAAAAGGAGGTTTTTCTGGGAAGGCCTGACCTAATCAAATGAAGCCTCTAAGAGGATCTAGAGATGACAGTCTTTTTTTTTTTTTTAATAAATGTATTTATTTATTTTTGACTGCGTTGGGTCTTCATTGCTGTGAGCGGGCTTTCTCTAGTTGTGGCGAGCGGGGGCTACTCTTTGCAGTGCGTGGGCTTCTCATTGCAGTGGCTTATTGCGCTCAGGCTTCAGTAGTTGTAGCTCACAGGCTCTAGAGCACAGGCTCAGTAGTTTTGGCACATGGGCTTAGTTGCTCCGCAGCATGTGGGATCTTCCCAGGCCAGGGCTCGAACCCATGTCCCCTGCATTGTAGGTGGATTCTTAACCACTGTGCCACCAGGGAAGTCCCAAGGTGACAGTCTTGAAGTAGTAACATTACAAAGATGCCCAGCAGCTACTCAAGTGTTAACTGAAGACAACTGCTTACATGTATGTGCATGAGGACAAAATCCAAAAGTAGATAAATAAATAAATGGTTGAATTTCTAAATAATCATCCTTATGTATTATAGTGTTAACCATTCTTCAGAGTCAAAGTGAAGACACTATCGAGCACAGAAGCTTCATTCGGAACCTAATAGTGACCCTTCCAATATAGAACATTTATTGACAAATTGCCTATGATTTATGTATGATGAAGAATATAAAGTGAACAAGATGGGTTCCCATCCTTCAGCAGCTTAGCATTTATTGGCAGAGTCAGAAATATACAGATAACTATATATAGTACATGGCATATAAGCTACAAGGAACATAAAAACAAAATACATCATAGTGTAAATGAGGTAGGTATAAATAATGAGTAAAGAAACAGAACCACACAAATTGACCAAAGGTCATGGAGCAAATTTCTAATGTCACTATGGAAAGGAAGGGGCTCACATTCATCACCTACTGTGTGCCAGGTACGCCACTAGATTCTTCACAAATAATGCCATATTTAATTCTCACAATCCTGTAAGGTGGAGTTATTGTATCTTTATTGCATAAATAAGAATATTTCTAATCAGAGAGATTAAATAACTAGGCCAAAGGGGAGAAGGGAGTGTCAGGATTTACACTTCCCTAACATAATGCTTCCTTATACTAAAACACCGTAAGAGAGTAGTATAATTGTTATTATTATTTCCACTTTATAGCTATAGAAACTACCATTCAGAGGTTGACTTGTCACTCAATTAGAGAAGAAGGACTAGATCTTGGCCTTCTGATGCCTGGCCTCCTACCTTTTTCACAATAATCTTTTCCACAATACTTCAGAGAGAAACCAAGGGCAGAAAAGGAAAATAAAACGTGCAGCTCCGATTGTAGCTGTCCTCTAACAGCGATGAAGCCCTATTTTCTACAATCAAGCATCTAGTTACTTCCATCAGTCACTAAATGCTCTCTATTCACAGTCTATGCTGTCCTTTCTTTTTTTTATAATCCTGAAAAAGTAGATTCACAGATACAGTGTCAACTAAAGGATCTACTGGCATATTCCTTTGCCTTTGTTATTCTTTATTCTGCAAAAATGACACACAAACCTGACTGCCATAGTTCCTCCACTCTCCTTATCCTTTCATATGCTGTTGTTAATTCCTGTACTATCCACACCTGTCTTTAAACACTTCTTCTTCCTATTTGCTACATATTTCCCTCTAACTCCTCCTTCAAACCTCCTAAACCATTATCTTCTCCTTTTTCCCTATAGAGATTTAGATTGCTCTGTTATACTGCCTAGTTCTAGAAGTCCTCCTCAGATCTCTAGAAAGTATATTATCTGTAATATAGGATTGAAATTTTTTTAACTGAATATTTTTTCTAAACAAAAAGGAGAAAGAAAAAGAAAGCAAAAGAGGCAAATGTTTTCTTATTAAAAGCTAAATGGGTTTTAGGATGTTTCAAATTGAAATGATGTTTTTTTGATGCCTAAGTATCTACCAACTAAGATTTTATCAAATTATAATCATTTGCTAATCTTTTCTTTGTATGCTCTACTTGGTTCCCTACTTATCGGTCTCCATTGTAAGTATATAATGTACAGAAGTACTATGAGCAAGGCAACTGAAGCAATACTGAAACCCCTTCCTACCCAAAATACTGCTCACTAGCTTGCCTCTGCCATATATAATCATGCGTAGAATCACTTCTGCTAATGAAGATAAGTGTTGCACTCAACACAAAATCCCACTGAAATCCAAATATATGCTAACCATGTGACCCAGGAGAGGGAAAAAAGGAGCACAATGCTTGGCATTAAATGATGAAGTTATATTTAAAGATACTTTCCCTCTAAAAGCTAATGAATAGGATTCTCTCAAACATCAACTAAGGAAATATTTCCTTCACTCTTACTTATTGTTCCTATACCTACAAAAATTATAAAGTAAATAATAAGTTTTTTAATTTAAAAACTTAAATACACAACTAAGTACATCTTTTCATAGCACTTTATCATAACTGACATTTTATTTACAATGTACATGGATGATTTCAGTCAAATGGAAGATGTAAAATCAAATTTTACACATTAGACAAGAACTAACCATTTAAATCTACTTACTAGACATAATCTAATTACTGTAATGCTATTCTCTGACACAACATTATTTCATCTTTTAAAAGTTTCAGAGCAAAAGAGATTTCAAATCTAACCCAAACTTTTGAACATGTGTTATAAATTTTATTTCTGTCAAAACAGCATGGCCATCTACATACTCACTAATGCTTTGCCTTAAAAGTTAATTATTTATCAGAAATATAGATTCCTGTAAAGCTTTAAATTTACATGTAGTCATCTACTCAGACATTCTGAGTAAGATTAGATCTCAAGTAGGACTGGCAAACAAGTAGCAAAAAACAGTCATGGGTACTTGTTTTTAATTTTCAATATAGAATAAAATTGTAATTCTATGTCCATATTTTCCTGCAAAGAACGACCTACAGATATATTTTCAATTTCAATGTATACAGACCTTACAGAGGGACTTGCACTTCTGGTAATAGTAGACTAGGTAATTCAAACCAACCCTCCCACTGATAACTGTAAAATCCTTTAAATAAAGTTTAAAAAAATCCTTTTCAGCAAGGAACTAAAACTATAAAAAGGAGCATTGCATTTTTATGAAAGAATCAACTAGAAAGAACTAAATATAGAACTAAAACCTATCATAAATGAAACTAAGACCTCAGTGACTGAGAGATAGGTCAGAAGAAAATATCTAGAAAAAAAAGAAGAAGAAAGAGGCAATCTATAGAAAATACAAGAGAAAGAGTAAGAGATATCAAAGATATGGAGATGGTCTAACTTAAATTGAACTGAAATTCCAGGAGGACAAGAGATAAAAATAAGAGAGGCAATATTCAAAAATATAAGTGCTAAGAATTTCCCAAAGCTAATGAAAAGCATCAAGTCACAGATTTAAGAAGCCCAGTTGACTTTGAATAAGAAAAAAAGAGCAAACAGCTAAGAACTGTAAATTCTTAGTTGCAGAGATGGTAAAGGAATCTGTAAACATATGTTGAAAACTGAAAAACAACAGAAAAGATCAACAATACTAACAGCTGGCTTTTTGAAAAGATAAACAAATTGACAAAACTTTAGATAGACTAAGAAAAAAAGAGAAGACTCAAAAAAAATCAGAAATAAAACAACAGACATTACAACTGATACTACATAAATACATAGGATCATAAGACACTACTATAAATAATTATATGTCAACAAATCAGATAACCTAAAAGAAATGTAAACATATGTTGAGGACAGTGACCATCTCCTAAACTAACAAGTCAGTTAACATCTAAAAGCCACACATTGCTTGCAGGGAAAGAAAAAATATAATTATGGCATGAGCTCACCATAAATAGAAAAAAAAAAAAAGGAATGTTATTAACAAGTAAAATACTCTGTCATCTACTGTCATTGCCCAGAGGATTGCATCTTGGTCCCATGTCTATTATAATTTCCTATTTTAGTTTTTTAAGCTTGCTCTTTAATTTCATGCAAATATCTTATTTGCTTTCCATGGTAATAATCTCCTAATAACAGAAAGCGCTTTAATAAATTTATCAAATCTACCATAAATGCCTATCTTCATATTGTCAACTGAGGAAAAAAATAAAACACACAACATGAGAGCTATGAGTTCAGTTTTATTTGGGGCTTACTGAGGACTATAGCCTGGGAGACAGCCTTTCATTTAGGCTGTTTCTCTGAGGAACTGCTCCAAAGAGGCAGTGGGGGAGGTCAGTGCATATATGATTTTGGTGAAGGGAATACGTGCAGTCAAGCACACATCTCAGTAGAAGTTTGCTGCTAGTCATGAGGAGCAGATATCTCCATTACTGAGTTTTTCTAGTTATGATAAGACATAAGAAATTGGGTTCATAAAATTTTCTCCCGAAAATATCTAACGATCTAAATGCCTGTTCTGCCAGCTTTTCCCAGAGCACAGAGTGCCTCATCCCTGATCTCCACCCTAAACTCCTTTCAGGGCGTGTTAAAGGTCAGCTCCTGCAGTGGCTAATGACCTAATCCTTGTAGAGCTGGATGGTGAGTGACATTCTTTAGTTGGCAATATCTTATTTAACAAAAAGTGGTTGTTATAATTTCTTGATAAAACATGTTCCCAGCCAATTATGAACATCTGCCCCATTGTAAAAAAAAAATAATAACGTCTATAAAATTTTTGTTTTTATTGATTCATTGTAAGTATCCATAGTGATCTAAATAGATCAAATATAAGCAATATATTATAAATAACTTTACTCAACTAATAGCTTAACTCTCAAAAACATCTGGATCAACAGACTATAAAATATTTTATTTTTATAAATTTTGTATGGTATAGCAGAAAAGGAAGGAATTAACATTTGTGGATCTATTTTTATGTGCCAGGCTTAATGCCAGATGTTTCTAATACATTAGCTCATTAATACCTACAAAACCCATGCAAAATAGTTGTTATTAGATCTCTATTTTTCAGATAGATAAACTGAGGTTCAGAGTAAGCTAAAACAGAGTCCTTTATCTTCCCACCCAGTGACCATATAGATTAATTAATAACAAAAAATATTCAGAGGGTAACATCATTAACTCTATATGCTTCAAATTTATTGTTGTTTTTATTACTATAGCTTGCAACACTTATTAGATAACATTTAATAATGATAGATTTACTGTTTGAAGTAGAAAGAGAAATCATCAAATACTTCTTGAATATCATGTGAAATGTTATATCTTAGAATCCAGAATATTATAAATCTTTGTAAATTTGATCACACTATATGTATTTTTCATGTTCAGGTTACCAATTTTTAAGCCCATACCATTCTCAATTTTTATTTTAAATGAGTTTTGGTTTTCATCATATGAAACTAAATAGACACCCATATTAACTAAGAATACGTATGCATTTCACAATATATTTATAAAGCAAATTATATTTTTAAAAAATTCTTACAGGGCTTCCCAGGTGGCGCAGTGGTTGAGAATCTGCCTGCTAATGCAGGGGACACGGGTTCGAGCCCTGGTCTGGGAGGATCCCACATGCCACGGAGCAACTAGGCCCGTGAGCCACAACTACTGAGCCTGCGCGTCTGAAGCCTGTGCTCCGCAACAAGAGAGGCTGCGATAGTGAGAGGCCTGCGCACCGCGATGAAGAGTGGCCCCCGCTTGCCACAACTAGAGAAAGCCCTCGCACAGAAACAAAGACCCAACACAGCCAAAAATAAATAAATAAAAAATATACAATTCAGGTAATTAAAAAAAAAAAAATTCTTACAAAAGCATGTTCTAATTCTCAGGTCTAAGTTCTATTGGCTTGAATATTAGCATCAAGTTAGGAATTTTTGAATGACAGGTGACTCATGCACCAAACAGTAAAGTCACCACTTTTGTGTAAAAATATGTTATTTAATTTTATGTGTTATACTCTTATTTTATAATTATTATTAGAAGGCAGTTTCAAAGATAAGACATTTTCAAAAAATTCTTAATAAGTAATTGTTGAGTAGTGGTCAGTTTTGTTTTAATATATTCTACACTTCACTTATTTAAAAACAACATTTTGCAATTGATAGGCAAAATTGTTTCCTATATTTCTTGTTTGTGAATATTTTAAATTTTTTTTTTTTTTTTTTACATTACGCGGGCTTCTCACTGCTGTGGCCTTTCCCATTGCAGAGCACAGGCTCCGGACGCGCAGGCTCAGCGGCCGTGGCTCACGGGCCTAGACGCTCCGCGGCATGTGGGATCTTCCTGGACCAGGGCACGAAACCGTGTCCCCTGCATCGCCAGGCGGACTCTCAACCACCGCGCCACCAGGGAAACCCAATATTTTAAATTTAATTTACCCACCTTTATATATAGTGGACAAGTCATTCACTATTTAATACTCTGCCACTAAAATATAATTAGACAGTAATAAGTTGAAACAACTGTATAAAGAGGCATCAAAATACAAAAGAACCATGAGAAATGAAATGCCCTATATCACTTTAAGTCCTAGGTATTTTCAAAGCAAAAGGTCAATATGTTGGAAAAATAAGTATATTTGTTTATGTTATTACTTTTGAGTTTTTTTAATCCATGCCATGTATATGTCTTTTCCCTTTAATTCAACATGATCCCTCAAAAGAACAATAAAAAATAGTTATTAGGTGCCAAACTGAAAATTCCCAATAGCCAAAGCTGGAACAATTTGCACAAAAAAATAAATAACATAGTATTGGATTATAATCCAATGAATAAAATAACTATGCGTGAGTCCATATTGATATAAATAAATGATTGGATAAGTAGATAAATGGGAGAGAAGGATAAATCTTTCTTACAGAAGAATTTCAAGTAATGTATGTAAATACTTACTCCCTTCCAGAGGGTAGAACTTCCTCTCTCCTTGAATGTGGACTGGACTTAATGACTTGCTTCCAAAGAATAGAGTATGGAAAGAATAAGGCAGTAACTTTACAATGAAGAAAACCTGGCAGACATTACTTTAATCAAGTGATCAAGGTTAACATCAACAGTGATAACTCAAGTTGATATCATGTACCACCTGTATGATGTAATGAGAAAAGCACTTCACTTCTGTGGTAACGTTCCCAAAACCACATAACCTCAGTCTAATTACAAGAAAAACATCAGACAAAGCAAACTGAAGGGCATTCTAGAAAATACGTGTTTAATTTTCTTCAAAACTATCAAGGTCATGAAAAATGAGGAAAGAGAGAAACTATCACAGACAGAAGAGACTAAGGAGACATGAATAGTAAATGCAATGTGGTATCCTGGATGAGATCCCAGAACAGAAAAAGAGCATAAGTGGATAAAATGGTGAAACTTGAATAGAGTTTGAAGTATAGTTGAAATGAATATGCCGATGTTAATTTATTAGTTTTGACAAATGTACCACTTACGATGTTAATATTAGAGGAAACTGGGTAAAGGGTATATGGGGACCCCGCATCTCTGCATCTTTCCTATAAATCTCAATTTATTCCAAAATAAAATGGCTACTTTTTAAAATTCATTAGGTTTTGAATCACTACCAAAAAAGTCTACTTAAGTTAAAGATCAAAAACTAATTTTAAATAATATATATAGAGGAAAATATACTTATGAACTTCAGTAAAATACAAAAAGAAAAAGTTGACACATGAAAAGATTAATCAATTTGACTACCTCACAATGAAACACTTCTATGGAAAGAATACCACAAATAAACAGGCAAAACCTGAAAAATAAAATGTATAATGTAATTAACAGACAAATATTAGACTCCATAAGAATTCTATAAAAATCTACATTAAAAAAATAGGCTTTTTTTCTTAACATCTTTATTGGAGTATAATTGCTTTACAATGGTGTGTTAGTTTCTGCTTTATAACAAAGTGAATCAGCTATACATATACATATATCCCCATGTCTCTTCCCTCTTGTGTCTCCCCCCACCTCTGACCCTCCCTATCCCACCCCTCTAGGTGGTCACAAAGCACCGAGTTGATCTCCTTGCGCTACGCAGCTGCTTCCCACTAACTATCGGTTTTACATTTAGTAGTGTATATATGTCCATGCCACTCTCTCACTTTGTCCCAGCTTACCCTCTCCCCTCCCCATGTCCTCAAGTCCATTCTCTAGTAGGTATGCGTCTTTATTCCTGTCCTGCCCCTAGGTACCTCATGACTTTTTTTTTTTTTTTGATTCCATATATATGTGTTAGCATATGGTATTTGTTTTTCTCTTTCTGACTTACTTCACTCTGTATGTTTCTTTTTATGGCTGAGTGATATTCCACTGTATATATGGGCCACATGTTGTGCATCCATTCATCTGTCGATGGACACTTAGGTTGCTTCCATGTCCTGGCTATTGTAAATAGAGCTGCAATGAACATTTTGGTACATGACTCTTTTTGAATTATGGTTTTCTCACGGTATATGCCCAGTAATGGGATTTCTGGGTCGTATGGTAGTTCTATTTCTAGTTTTTTAAGGAACCTCCATACCATTCTCCATAGTGGCTATATCAATTTACATTCCCACCAACAGTGCAAGAGGGTTCCCTTTTCTCCACACCCTCTCCAGCATTTATTGTTTGTAGATTATTTGATGATGGACATTCTGATTGGTGTGAGGTGATACCTTACTGTAGTTTTTTTGCTTTTTTTTTGGTACACGGGCCTCTCACTGTTGTGGCCTCTCCCGTTGCGGAGCACAGGCTCTGGATGCTGCAGGCTCAGCGGCCATGACTCACGGGCCTAGCCGCTCCGCGGCATGTGGGATCTTCCCAGACCAGGGCACGAACCTGTGTCCCCTGCATCGGCAGGAGGATTCTCAACCACTGCGCTACCAAGGAAGCCCCTCATTGTAGTTTTGATTTGCATTTCTCTAATGATTAGTCATGTTGAGCGTCCTTTCATGTGTTTGTTGGCAATCTGTATATCTTCTTTGGAGAAATGTCTATTTAGGTCTTCTGCCCTTTTTTGGATTGGGTTGTTTGTTTTTTTGATACTGAGCTGCTTGTAAATTTTGGAGATTAATCCTTTGTCAGTTGCTTCATTTGCATATATTTTCTCCCATTCTGAGGGTTGTCTTTTGGTCTTGTTTATGGTTTCCTTTGCTGTGCAAAAGCTTTTAAGTTTCATTAGGTCCTATTTGTTTATTTATTTATTTATTTTTGTGGTACGCGGGCCTCTCACTGTTGTGGCCTCTCCCATTGTGGAGCACAGGCCCCGGACGCGCAGGCTCAGTGGCCATGGCTCACGGGCACAGCCGCTCCACAGCATGTGGGATCTTCCCAGACCAGGGCACGAACCTGTGTCCCCTGCATCGGCAGGCGGACTCTCAACCACTGCGCCACCAGGGAAGCCCGCCTATTTGTTTATTTTTGTTTTTATTTCCATTTCCCTGGGAGGTAGGTCAAAAAGGATCTTGTTGTGATTTATGTCATAGAGTGTTCTGCCCATGTTTTCCTCTAAGAGTTTGACAGTCTGGCCTTACATTTAGGTCTTTAATCCATTTTGAGTTTATTTTTGTGTACGGTGTTAGGAAGTGTGCTAATTTCATTCTTTTACATGTAGCTGTCCAGTTTTCCCAACACCACTTATTGAAGGGGCTGTCTTTTCTCCACTGTATATTCTTGCCTCCTTTATCAAAGATAAAGTGACCATATGTGCGTGGGTTTACCTCTGGGCTTTCCATCCTATTCCATTGATCTATATTTCTGTTTTTGTGCCCGTACCATACTGTCTTGATTACTGTAGCTTTGTAGTATAGTCTGAAGTCAGGGAGCCCGATTCCTCCAGCTCCGTTTTTCTTTCTCAAGGTTGCTTTGGCTATTCAGGGTCTTTTGTGTTTCCATATAAATTGTGAAATTTTTTGTTCTAGTTCTGTGAAAAATGCTACTGGTAGTTTGATAGGGATTGCATTGAATCTGTAGATTGCTTTGAGTAGTATAGTCATTTTCACAATGTTGATTCTTCCATCCAAGAACATGGTATATCTCTCCATCTATTTGTATCACCTTTAATTTGTTTCATCAGTGTCTTATAGTTTTCTGCATACAGGTCTTTTGTCTCCTTACGTCGGTTTCTTCCTAGGTATTTCATTCTTTTTGTTGCAATGGTAAATGGAATTGTTTCCTTAATTTCTCTTTCAGATTTTTCATCATTAGTGTATAGTAATGGAAGAGATTTCTGTGCATTAATTTTGTATCCTGCTGCTTTACCAAATTCATTGATTAGCTCTAGTAGTTTTCTGGTAGCATCTTTAGGATTCTCTATGTATAGTATCATGTCATCTGCAAACAGTGACAGAAGATAGTCTTTTTTTAAGTGGACAAACAATATGAATAGGTAATTCATAGAAGAAGAAATGGACAATAAACTTGAGAATATATTCAAAGGAAATATTTTTTAAATAATCAGGTATTGTTTTTTATCCATTAGATTGGCAAAATAATTTTTTTATAATATCATGTTTGAAAGAAGGTGAGGGTTAACAAAAAATCTCATAGGCTGGATAAAAATATTCTAAGGAAATGAAAATATTTTACTTTATCACAAATTGTTTTTCATCCATTAGCTTAGCAAAAAACAACTTTTTATACAATATCGCATTTGGGAGAAGGTATGGGTTAACAAAAAAATTTCAAAGTCTACCTAAGAATTGGATCAGCCAATTTGGAGGGTAATTTTCTCAGCATCTGTTAAAAATTTTAATGCTATCAGGCATCTCCATATCTACTCTAGAGTACATGTACTCTAGAGTACATATATAAAGATTTTACTGTGGCATTGTTTATAAAGGGAAGATAAATTGAAAACAACCTGTATGCCCATAATAGGAAATGGTTACCTAGACTATGAAATATGCAACAGATAAACAATGTAGTAGATCAATTATCTAACATGTATAGATTTCCAAAACATACTGCTTAAATTTTAAAAAAGCAGTTTACAAAGCAAGAGTATGATGCCATTTTTAGAAACACTCACAATGTCATATATTATCTATGGGTACATGCCATGTCTGGAAGCATACTCACCAAACTGAAAACAGAGGTTAATTCTGTGAAGAATGGAGGGGGACAAGCATTCAGGGTGGTGATCAACTGAAATCTTAGCCTCTATATTTTTTAAAGGAAATTACATTAATTTTTGAAGCTTTAGGAATTTCTTGTTTTTAAGAACATTTTAGTCCTACTTATCAATTATTAGAGTCTCAGCAATAACAGTACTCCAATAAATATCACAATCATCCCTTCAAAGTTCTTACCAAGGAAGTACCAAGCTTAATGGAAAACTGAAATCAGCTGAGCCAAGTCCTTACCATTCAATGGTACACACCATATGTCTTCAATAAATATCTGAATGAATTAGTGAATTAGTGAGTGAGGTACTACAGAAGAAAACTGTTTTGGAAAATAAACTTGCAGCTTCACCTGAGGAAATTATAAGGGAATTCTGCCATTTCACAGAGTAACAGAAAATTGACCAAGTTAAGATTTAAGCCATCTGAATTCTAGTCCTGCTTTTGCCACTAACTTATTGCATGATGGTCAAATGCCCACCTGAGATTGAATTTGATTATATTTTCTGGAAAATAATGCTACCTGCTCTACTAACCTCATAGAGATTGTGGGGAGGAGAGAGAAATGAGATTATAGATACAATAATATTTTGAAAAATGCATAGATGCTATACTAGCACAAGAACTTTTGGAGAGCTTTTAAAAACCCGTCATCATGCTCTTTGATTGGATTGGTATCATCGCTCTGCCACAAGTGCTCTTAGTGAAGAACTGGCCCATGACACTAGACCTACCTCTCTAACCCAAACTGTTTGCTCTATATGCCACCTGGATAATGGAAAGAAGTTTTGTAATGTATAAAATCCAGAAAGAGAAATTACCTATATTCTAATTTTAAAGAAACTGAATCTAGAAAAAGAACAAGTTTTCAAGAGAATTATTATAAATTTCAATAATGTCATACTAATACTTTCATTTTAGCTCAATCAACGTAGGTTTCCTTTTTTCTCTAATAGGAACATATTATATAACTAATCACTCCCATAGTTATGTTGTGCTTAGATATATTCCAAGAGGATTTTTCTTAGACAAAATAATTTATACATTTACTCTAAGTTGGTTTTGAAATTAATTTCAAATTTTGGTGGATGTCTATACTAGTTGAAAAATACAAATTACTTTGTGTTAAATGCTCTAAAATATTGATCAAACACAACATCAAAAATTTACTTTACAATCATGTACATAAAAATAAGACTTGTATGTTGATTTGGACATATCTTCTTGATTATCAATTAATATTTCAAATTCTTCATGGTTTAATCACCTCTAATTTGGACATGAAAATAAGTATGTTCCTTGACAATCGCCCTGACAGATGTTAAAATACCTGAAATTATTTTGTTCAATTGTTTGAAGAATTACAACACTATTAAACATGATAGTCATGTAAATATTGCTTACTACTTGGTTACAAGGACATTTAAGGAACCAGTTAAATCAGGGTAATTTGATTTCTCCAAATGAGAGAACAACCACAGTAGATTTTGTTAATAGTCTTCAATTAATAAGATTCTGTATAATTGTTACAGAAAAAGAATGAATTTTTAAAAGTCTGTTCTAAAATTTTTGAGCATAAAAGATATGCAACCCTATAAGAATAGTACCTATTTTAGAATTATGAATAAATGAGGAAAAAGTTAGAAATTATGCTGTCATAAAATTCTGCTTACCAAAGATAATGAAAATTCCAGAAATAATATATATAAAAACTAGACAAAAGGAAGGATTTCAACAAATGTGAAATGTTTTTATATCATGGTAGCTAGGCTTTCCATAAGCTTTTGTCAATATATCAAGGATAAAAATGTCTGTGGCATAGGTTATGTCCAATTTTGACACAACTAATTTAATTTACAAGGGAGAAATCCTGGTTAAAATTTTAGAGCATTATCAGCAGTGCTGATTACAAAATATATATTTACTTATTTAGACATCTGGAAACATGTCCTCAATCTCTTTTGATTCCCACATAGAAATTCCAAATCAGTTAGTGGTCTGTACAAGAATGAATCTGAGCTCTAATGTGTAGCTATAAAGACTTCCACACTATCTGGAATTACATTATGAAAATTATTAATTTAGTCTGATGTTTTTTGCTTCATGGCATCAAAATAGTTCCCATATATTTGTGATGCCAAATTTAAGCTGGCAAAAACGAGTTGTAGAGAAATTTTTGCATCCTAAGAGTCAATTTGGTTTAAAGGAATTTTTTAAACAAATTTTAACTGCTCAAATTGAAGACTATCAAAAATAAGTGTAGCTAGTCTTCAATGGGCTTAAGCCAAGGGGTCTAAACAGAGAGTCATTTTAATTATGAGCCATAACCATATTTTACTTTTATGCATTGCCACCCTGATTCTGAACCTGTTTCTTATGGAAATTTAATCAGTTTATCTGTTTAGCTTCATTATAAATAGATCACAGAATACCACGGACTTTCAAAAAAAAAACCTGTCACTAGCACTAGAAGCTAAAACTGTCAAAGAAAACTTTGGGCAATTATTAAATTTTGTATGTAGTTAGTTAACTATTACATTCAGTGGTAATGTAAGCTTCTGTCAAACTTTTTTAAAAGCTTGATTTAATTCATAGAACAGTCACGTGCAGCAGAGTTGTCTGTAATGAATCTTTTCCTTAGTCTCTTTCCCTCATCCATAGGTAAATGCTTATTAATATTAAATGGATTTTTGTATATAATTCAGGTGAACAAAAATGAACAAGATTCAAAAAGTTTCCAAACACATTCTCAGCATTGACAAATGTTCATTGATCTTTATTTTAACTGGCCCTCAGACTTACGTAAAATTCCTTTACTTGGTTTTCATTTTGAATGTTCAGCCAACACTAAATTCTTTGGGAGTATTACATTTTTTAAAAAAATCTTAGCTTCTTGAAAATATATCAAAGTCCAAACAATACAATGTGTTTTCTTATGCAGGCTTTATCCAAAATAATCAAAGGTGAACTCCTGTATCTTTACTCACGTAATATAAAACCACTGTAATGGCTTATCAGAAAGGAATATGTAATTAGAAAGTCAGATCAACATTAAATAATCACTAATCCACTTGTGAAAGGGTAGGGAGAAAAATCAGTGTGAGGCTAATGAGAATTATACGTTGTCTTTCCTATATATTTCTCTTTGTTGATGTTATATATACGTATGCATACATACATATACACACACGTACATTAGCTATGGGCAACTATCACGAGATTATGTAATATAAAAAAATATTACTGATATATCTGCAATTTTTACTAAAATTTCCATCAAAGTCCATAGTTTCATTGGAGCATATAAAACCAAGAGAAAAAAACTTATTGGGGGAATTCCCAAAATCCTTCCCACAAATGGATGTATCAGTAGATAAAGTGGGTTGGTCACACCTGGCCTGACAGGTACTTTTTTAATTTTATTTTTAAAGAGAATTTATAGATTAATACAGGATATCCATTTGTTCTGTGTTTTCTTAGATTCTGCATTTATCTATTTGACATCCGTTCATCACAGAACCAATTATGGTAACTTTAGTTTCTGTATTGTTTGTACCTTACAGACCCAGGGAAAGACTGCTCCTTCCAGGGCTAGCTAAATTCTAAAGAAAATTAAGAACTTAAGAACATATGAAACATGACTTTCGTATGCAACCAACCAATCCCAAGTCTATACCCTCAACTTCCTCCTTATCTAACTCACACAGCCAAGCCAATATTTCTCTTGTCCTATATCATCCTAGGGACAGGTAACCAGACAACTAGAGACCACCCCTATAGCCAAAGCCTGCCAGAAGTATTCAAACTGGACAGTTCTAAACTGCTTACCCTGACTTGTCTTTCCTGCAGAAACCCCAATAAAGGCTCTGGCCTCAACTTTTTCCTTGCTCTTGTCTTCTGCCACTTGACTAAAACCTGGTGCTTCCCCTTGACCCTGGATAACATGCAGCAAGTCCCTCTCTACGGCCTGTGAGTATAATATACATGGTTTTCCTAAGCCTCTCCTATATCTCTTCCACAACTGACTGACCATAAAACATAGAACAAAACTCTATTTTTAGAGATAAAAGTCCCTTCCAATTCTCAATTGCTTCAATAGACAGACACGATATAGATATGTATATATCTTCTGTTTCTTTAATGTTTAAACAGCTTGATAGCCCAAAGAGATACATAGATCAACACACCTATTTCTACAATGTTTAATCTGGAATTTAGTCAGAAGTAAGTAAAAATAAGAATCTGAACTTAATTTCCAAAATAGTGAAGTGTCCTAGCATCATTTATTTAATAATCTTTCTTTATCTCATTATTTTGTTGTGTCACTTGTAATCATATTGTTCCAGACACATACATAATTTGGCTTGATATATTTATCAGTACTTGATCAATTGACATATAGTTTCAATCATCATATCTTTTGTTCAATATTGACAAAATTTGTATAAAAGTGCTCCCACCTTATTATGTTTATATATTCTGTTCACTTTTTTTTACAGTAGATCTCCAGAAAGTATTTATTCTCCGTAACTGAAATTCTGTACCCTTTGACCAACACCTCCCCATTTCCCTTTCTCCCCAAACCCTGGTAATCACTCTCCTATTCTCTGCTTCTATGTGACTATTTCAGATTCCACATATAAGTGAGATCATGCAGTATTTGTCTTTCTGCGTCTGGTTTATTTCACTTAGCATAATGTCCTCCTCGATTGCTCCTGATTATTAAATTATTACCTCTGAAAATCAAATGGTCTCTACTCTCTCATGCCTAATCACTTATTGTGAAGCGTTAGATGGATTAAGATCCATCCATATTTAATTTTAATCTAACCTTATGGTCATTCCAAATTGTAGTCCAGAAAGTCCTCAAAATGTTTTAACAAGTGTTGTTTTTGTCTTTGTTTTTTTCAGTTTGTGTGTTTGTTTTTCTTTGAAAAATACTGGATAAGGATGGAAAATTTTATTTTCCTCAGCCTCTACTCTGTTTCTTCTTGTGGCCGCACCTGACTGACCATCTCATAAAAGAACACAGAACACTGAAACTATTGACTTAAAAAGATCATTTTAATTATCTTTGAGCCTTATTTATTTGTCTGATCTTATTCTCCCTTTATCATAGATCACCTGCACAAAGACATCATGATCAAAGCAGTGCAAAATATTTCTTAAGCCCATGATTGGAACATTTCATGATACCTCCCTGAGGAAGTAGAATCCTTGCTGCATTTCTTAAAAGACAGTAAAGCTACTTCGTTACCCCCTCCATTCTTACCCAATATAAGGGCTACTATAAATGTAATTAATGTAAATTAATTGATTGAAATTTCAGATTAAACAATATGAACTATTTATATATTAACGCTTGTATTAAAGTTCAATTACATTTTGTCAAGTGCTCTTGCTTCTTGCTTTCTATATATGCAGGTACTTTTTTTTTTTTCTTTTTTCTTTTTTTTTTTTGCTGTACGTGGGCCTCTCACTGTTGTGGCCTCTCCCGTTGTGCTCCGGACGCACAGGCTCATCGCCCATGGCTCACGGGCCCAGCCGCTCCGCGGCATGTGGGATCTTCCCGGACCGGGGCACGAACCCGTGTTCCCTGCATTGGCAGGCGAACTCTCAACCACTGCGCCACCAGGGAAGCCCTATGCAGGTACTTTTAAGATAAATATAAACATGCATCTATAAATTATTGAAACATCATCATCAAATTATTATTTTATGGAAGAATCTGAGATTCAATAAACTTTTGAAAGCTTTCAATTCCCTCTTCAAGATATCTTCTGACCCAAGAAAAACATCAGGAAAGTATATTTTTCCAAGAAAAACTGATTCTAATGTCAAAAGCTTCAATGCAACCATTAAATTAGGTAGTAGAATTCATTCGAAAATATTTGGTCTATTTGAAATCAAGAGAACTATTGAGCTAACTAGATACTTTGAATCAAGATATATCACTATTCTAGGGAATCAAAGGCATAAGCCCATTTTGTCCTATGCCAGACCATGCAACCATCTACAAAAATGGGAGAAATCTGTTTAGATGAGAAAGACTAGGAGTACTGAATTATATAGCTAAGAGAGATAGTGAAGTTTAGGATGTGAAAGCAAGTGAAATAACATTTTTAAATCATAAAAGGGAACAAGTGAAATTATAAGCTACTAAAATCAAGTTTGTGAAAGGCTGATCTTTTTAAAGCTGGGTTCAAGGCTGACTCAATATGTTTTAAGTGAATATACTATGGTTAGAATTCCCTGAATTACGAGAAAGCATCACCGATTTTTGAATGGACAAAGTCAATACTAAGTTCACCATTTCTGCATTTTTGTCCTTATAAAGATTTGGAAAAATATTTTGTTACCTTACATTACAGAAATGGTCTGTACTGGAGATTCCAACTTCTTTTATTAGACTGGCACTGGTATCTAAACAGCTTCTAATATCAGGCTAAGAGAACTGATATTCAGGAATTGTTATTATTTAGCTTTTATGATAACCATTTATAATGGAAATTTATGTTAAAGAAAGACCTAAATAGAAAGTACTTTCTTACTCACAATGTCAAGACAAATATAAAACAATGACTGTTGTATATCTGTCACTAAATTACTTGATTTAAAATAGATTAATCCTAATCCCAGTTTTTAAAAACTAATTTTTTTTCAAACCACATAAAGATAAAAAGAATTATTAAATCAGAGAATTATGCACAGGGTCCAAATCATGTTTTATTTAAGTAACAATATATAGGAAGGTCTAGAAATTTTACTTCTGTCAAGTTTGCCATCTATCAGGATCTTCAAGTACTTCTTCAACACGGTTTTGATGACATGAAAGGTTCTAAATGGCTCAAATAAGAATGATAGTCTCATCTTAAGGACTGAAAAAATTGAAAGTACTGTACATAAGAATCATCTTAATACAACTAATAAAATCTGAGTGTGTATATCTAGTCTATCATAGACTAATAGTAAGGCCGAGGAAAAGGATAAGACACTGTAACACCTTATTAATTGGACTGATCTTTTTTTTTTTTTTATGTTTCTGGCCGCACCCCATGGCATG
The DNA here is from genome assembly GCF_039906515.1 of Pseudorca crassidens. Classification (NCBI taxonomy): domain Eukaryota; kingdom Metazoa; phylum Chordata; class Mammalia; order Artiodactyla; family Delphinidae; genus Pseudorca; species Pseudorca crassidens. The sequence goes on from NC_090301.1 coordinate 69,860,582, forward strand.
TGGGATCTTAGTTCCCCAACCAGGGATTGAACCCACGCCTCCTGCATTGGAAGGCAGAGTCTTAACCACTGGACCGCCGGGGAAGTCCCTGGACTGATCTTAACTTCATTCTTTAAAAAAAATTTTTTTTAAATAATGTCTGTGGCTTTTGAGGAAGTAGACGAACCATTTCATTCATTCAAAGAAGACTGAAAATTCTCATGGCCAAAATGGTATCTAGTACTGATCTGTAATAACGGGCTTGAGGCTCATACCTTCCCTGTACAAGGGAACCACGTATAAAAGAGATGTTAGTAATTGTCTTATGCAGCATTTCAGTAATACCTTAAGCAAGGTGAACTAAACTGAGGAATTTTTCAAATAGTTCAATGTTTCTTCTGAACTGTGATTTTTAAAAGAAACCTACTTCACAGAAAAACACTACCTAATGGTAAACAAAGTTAGAAATGGAACACAGAAGAAAGTGTTGGTAAAATGTTTACCAGGCGAATTGTCACCGTTTTTAAAACGCTAGTGAAACTTCAAGTGAAAGTGAAAACTGGTTATACAATCTTTCTGGAAAAAAAATTTAGCAATATTTATAAATAGCCTCAAAACTTAGCCTAGTAGCTCCTTAAAGAAATAGCTGATTCCAGGGCTGAGGCAGGGTAAATACAAGATGACCCTGGAAAATATTATGGCCCCAGATACTAAGAAAGTGCTCAAATAAAGAATGGGAGCATATTGAAATGATGAGAGCCAGTTGAAAGGAGTTCCTAATGCCCAAAGATGAAACCATTTGAGCAACAAAGTGAATTCTGAGAGTATTGTGTTATGGCCCATGAAATAAAATAAATATCTTTGAGTCCATATGAAATAAGCAATTGAATAAATAAATAAATGGAGAAGTGACAGCTCTTCCCTATAGGAAAAAATTCTAATTTCTAAATGCAAAAAGAATGAGAGAAATAACAAGTCACTATTAAGCAAATACCACAGTAATAAATAGGTAATAAGCAGGAAATATTCACTGATGAATGCTAAAATTAGTAGGCAAAAGTTTGAAGAGAAACAAGATATTTGCATAGTCTCAAAGTATCTCCCCTAAGATATCATTACGAAGGGAAACTTTTTAACTTTACAGTGGAAAATCCAACTGTAATCAAGGTTAATACCCCCGGAAATAAGATATCATCTATCCCCTGATATGATGCACTGAGAAGGGTTCATTTCATTTTGGTCATATTCTTGACAAAAAAAATGCATAACCTCAATCTAATTAGGAGAACTTCAGACAAGCACAAATTGAGAGATAATCTACAAAAAAACTGACTGTACACCTCAAGAGTGTCAAAGTTATGAAAGATAAGGGAACATTAAGTAACTCACAAATTGGAGATGATTAAAGAGACATGATATCTGAACACAAAATGGGATCCTGAAACAGAAAAAGGACATTAGTGGAAAAACCAGTGATACCCTAAAAGATATTTGGTTTAGTTAATAGAATTGTATCAATGTTAATTTCCTGGATTTAATTACTAACTATAGTTATGTAAGATATTAACATGGCAAGGTGGACAAAAGGTATACAGGAACTCTTCGTACTGTTTTTGCAATTATTCTTTAGGTACAAAATTATCTCAAAATAAAGAGCTAAAAAATAGCAAAATGAATGTTTTCTTTTATATTTATTTTTCTATGCTTTCTAAGCTACCCTAAAAAATAAGTATTAATTTTATAATTAGAAAAAATATACTTACCAGATTATATTATTATTCATCTTATTACTGTCAGATGAATAAAGTTATTGAATAAGCATTATTGAGTCAATGATCGAATGAATTATGCATATTAGGTATAAAAATCTTTGATGTAATTATTTTCAATCAAAAGGAAAAATATTAAGCCAATAATAACAATAATTGCTATTATTTTTGTCATTACTCCTAAAAGTATAACATATATATAAATGCATGGGTTCATAATTATGTAGGTAATATGTACAGAATTCACTGATTCTCACAAACCCATGAGGTAGATGCTATTATTGTTATCATCCCTATTTTATAGATAAGGAAAGTGAGGCTTTGAACCGCTAGGCAACTTGCCAAAGTTGGCATACCCACTAATTAGAACAGTTAGAACTGTATGACTTCAGAGTTTCAGTTCTTGACAACTGGTGTCTACTAGTGTTGCTGCCTAATAACCCATGATATGTATAAAAAGGACTTTCCATGCCCTTGACTCTGTGAGAGCAGCACAAAATTGTCTGAAGTAGACTCTACTTTTAAGAATCTAGCACTCTAATTGAGGAAACAAGTTATATATGTGTGTATTTAAATATAAGTAAAAATAGTTTTGTATACATATATAAATTGCAAAGTGATATGTAATATGTAATAAATGCTAAATGAGTAAAACAGGCAGTAAGAACTTAATTTTCTAATCCATTACGATTTATTTTAAAAAAGGTCACTTTATTTTATTGCAAAATTTGGTCTCCTAGCATTCCCACAAGTAAAATAATTCAAAGACATAATTTTTTATTTTGTTATTTTTTTAAGGTAAAGATTCTCAAACTTTCATGATCATAAGAATCACCTAGGGGCTTCCCTGGTGGCACAGTGGTTGAGAGTCCACCTGCCGATGCAGGGGACACAGCTTTGTGCCCCGGTCCGGGAAGATCCCGCATGCCGCGGAGCGGCTGGGCCTGTGAGCCATGGCCGCTGAGCCTGCGTGTCCGGAGCCTGTGCTCCGCAGCGGGAGAGGCCACAACAGTGAGAGGCCCGCGTACCGCAAAAAAAAAAAAAAAAGAAAAAAAAGAATCACCTAGAGAGTTCTTTAAATTGTTTGTTTATTGGCACCACCCCTTTGATATTCTAAGCCTATAAGCTTGAGTAAGACCCAGAACTTGGGTTTTTAATGAGTTCTCCTGTTGATTCTGATGCAAGTGGTCTTTGAGTTTAAGGTTTTAAGGTTTGGGGGGGAAAAATACCAAAATTTTGCATCTACTAGAGATGCTCTGTAAAATTACATAAAAATCAGATTTTTTTACAGGCTTTATACTATGAAGTTATATGTTAATGAAACATAAAGTGGATAGTATGTAATCAAATCACAAATCATATTATATATTAGGTCTGTGTCTTGCTGTCTGCATTTCTTTTTCATTTTTAAACTATATTCTTGTGTCTGAGAAAATCAAAAAGAGTTTGAAGAGGCTTATTACCAGAGCAGCTTAAATATCAACAGAAAATCCCCACTGTATTTATGAAAGAAGCAGCATGAATCTCATGATAATTAAATGTGCTTCGTAAGCAGAGCTGTGTTTTACAGTAGTTGTTATATATCTAACTACTTTTTATGGCACTTGCTTTCTGGAATTTGACTAGGTCATCATCTCTGATATCAAACCCTCATTGTTAAAAAGAAGAAAATAGTCATTAGGAAGCAATAGCCTTCTCTGAATAATTTTGGTTTTGCAGGATAAGCAAGAAGAAGCAGAGGTACAAATAAACGTTGGAGGAACCCAGGCAACCTAACACATTCAATATGGAATGGGAAAATTCTTTAAAAACTTGCTTATTAGATCCTTAGAGCATAATTTTCATGATGAATGAGCAATTCTTGATGATACTGATAATATAAGAACTTTATCACTAAATCAAAACTATACAGAGTCCTTGGCTATTATACATTCTCACTCTATCCCACCGAGTCTGTAGATTAAACTCCATTTTTGCCATCTGAGAAAACCTCTGGAGTTCTGAACGAGTTGGAATTGGGCCTAAGCTTAATATAGAAACTTCTATACAAATGGCACCTCAGGAATTTTTGTGTCATCCTTGATACAGTACATAGAAGCCCTCACTAAAACAAATAAAACTAGAAAACACTACTACAAGAAATTAAAGATCTAAATATATGGAGAGACAGTTCACATATACGTTTGGAAGACCCAATATTGTCAAGAAGGTAATTCTCCCCAAATTGATCTATAAATTCAAAGCCATCAGTTGCTATTAAGACCCTTGTAGGCTTTTCATAGCAATCAACAAGTGGGCCCTAAAATTTATATGGAAATGTAGGACCTAGAATAGCCAAAACAACTTTGAAAAAGAAGAACAAAGTTGAAGGATTTATACTACCTGATTTCAAATTTTACTATAAAGCTTCAATAATCAGACAGTGTGGTATTAGGGTAAGGATATTCACATAGATGAACAGACAGAATTCAGCATCCAAAAAAATAACTTTATAGTCGATTTAATTTCAACAAAGCTGCCAAGACAATTCAACGGAGAAAGGTGGTCTTTTCAGCAAATGGTGCTAGGACAATTGGATATCTATATATTTTTTTTAAAAAAGCAAAAACAATAAAGAGGACTTAACTCTTATCTCACACCATACACAAAAATTAACTCAGAATGGATCATTCATCTACATGTAGGAGCTGAAACTATAAAACTTCTAGAAAAAAAATACAAGAAAATTTTGTGACCTTGGTCTAGGCAGAGTTCTTAAATTCAACACCAAAAGCACAATCAGTAAAAGAAAAAATTAATAAATTGCACATCATCAAAATTAATAAAACTTTTGTGTTTCAAAGGTCACCATTAAGAAAGTTAAAAGACAAGGCCAGACAGTGAGAACACATTTGCAAATCATATTTCTGACAAGAATCCTTTATCCAAAATATATTTTTTTAAAAAAACTCTTACAAGTCAAGAAGATGATAACCAATTTTTTAAATGGGCAAAAGATTTAATAGACATTTCATCAAAGAAGAGATACAAATGGCTAATAAGCACATAAAAAGTTAGTGCTATAGACTGGGTATTTGTGTTCCCAAAAAATTCAGATGTTGAAACCTAATCTCCAATGTGATGGTATTAGAAGATAAGGCCTTTGGGATTAGTACCCTTATGAAAGAGGCCCAGACAGCTCTCTTCCCACCTCCACAGTGAGAACATGCTAAAAGATGGCTATCTATGAACCAGGAAAGGGCTCTCACCAGGTATCAAATCTGCCAATTCTTGGTCTTGGACTTCCCAGTCTCCAGAATTGTGCCAAATAAATTTCTGTTGTTAGTAAACCACCCAAGTCTATGGTGTTTTGTAACAGTAACCCCAATGGACTAAGACAATTAGTCACTATGAAAATGCAAATCGAAATCACAGCAGCATACTTCACACTCAGAATGGATTTACTAAAAACAAAACAAAACCAGAAAATACCAAGTGTTGGAAAAAATGTGCAAAACCAAAACCCTTATACAGCTAATTGTAAAATGGCACAATTTTGGGACTTCCCTGGTGGTGTAGTGGTTAAGAATCTGCCTGCCAATGCAGGGGACACTGGTTCGCTCCCTGGTCTGGGAAGATCCCATATGCCTGGAGCAACTAAGCCTGTGAGCCACAACTACTGAGCCCGTGTGCTGCAATTATTAAAGCTCGCGTGCCTAGAGCCTGTGCTCCGCAACAAGAGAAGCCACCACAATGAGAAGCCCATGCACCACAAAGAAGAGTCGCCCCCGCTCGCCGCAACTAGAGAAAGCTGCCGTGCAGCAAGGAAGACCCAATACAGCCAAAAAATAAAAAACAAATAAATTTTTTAAAAGGTTTAAAAAAATGTTAATCATTGATGTTTTCTTTGTAGTTAGACTTACTATACCATACAGTAACATAATATTTTATGAGGCTAGACCAACAATGACTTTAAAAAATGTTAGTAACACAAAATAAGCTTTAATGCTTCTTAGAAACTTAGTTGCTTAATTTTCCTTATGTTAAAGTTTAAAGAGTATCAAGAGAAACTTATAAAGGTGATTCAGAGAAGAAATAACAACTTGACCCAAGTTAAATAGTTCTCTTCCTCTCTTACACATAACATGTGCCATACACTCTATTAACTCAGATTTGAAGATACATTTTCAAAAGACCTCTGGGTCTACAGATAGTTTGCTGAAACCCTGGCCAACCTCAGCATTATTATCACAAAGAGAATAAATTCTGTGGAAGAGACTATCTCGGTGTGTGTTTGTGTGTGTGTGTGAAGTTATTTTTAACTTTTATGAGTATTTTATTTGCCCTTTCCTTGATTTATATAAATATGAATGATACAAGCATTGTTTAGATCCTCAACTTTCTCCGTTAGTGCTAATGGCTAAATAATAACTTACTTTTTCTTACATAAAATTGATCATTTTGCAGTGTACAATTCAGTGGTGTTTAGTACTTTCACAATGTTGTGCGACCATCACCACTATCTACTTCCAGAGCATTTCCATCACTCCAAAAAGAAACCCCATAGCTGTTAGCAGTCATTCTTAATTCTCCACTACACCCCAAGCCCCGGCAACCATTAATCTACTTTAGTCTCCAAGAATTTGCCTATTATGGACATTTCAATAAATGGAATCATGCAATATGTGGCCTACAATGCCTTACATTTTATAGCACCTTGTTTCACAGTACTTTCATTTTTGAAGAGGTAGATATGAAAGCCCACTTTATAATGTGATTCCTATTTATTTTCTAATTGGCTTTAATTTAAAAGAATCGAGCCACTTTTTAGTTAGGTGCAATATTTTTAAATCCTAGCTCAGTATTTATTAGCTATGTGAACCTGGGTAACTTATTCAGTCCTCTGAGCATCAGTTTCTCATCTGTCAAGGCTAGATAATATTAGCAACCTTTCAGGATTATCATAAAGACTAGAGATATTTGTGCTTAGCACAAGCCTGAGACAATACCTATTACTACTTCACAAAGACTAATTACCATCATTATTTTAATTCAGTACTCATCTGTTTACTCTATGCTAGAATAGGACAGTGGAAAGAATGATGAACTGGGAATCAAGATGGGGACTCTAGACCAAGCTTTTCCATTAACTAGTATAAGTGCCTGCCCTTAAATACATGTCCTTATCTCTTTGATGTTCAGTTTCATCATCTGTAAATTAAGAAGTCAGTCTAAAATCTAGTCTCCAATTGATTGCTACAGTCCTTCTCTGACCAAAACATATATGATTGTACAAAATAGATGCATTATATACTAGTTATTCCCTTTTCCTAAATAAGAGCAACACACCCCCAAGGAGTATCTGAGACAACTGTTTCAAGTGGAAGAATATATTAGAACTTTAATTTACATTTATCTAACAATAAATAAAACTTAACTACTATTTACTATACAGATTGAAAGTAGTATCTTCACAGAAAGCCAAATGATCAAGTGTCATGTATCCTATGAGATATGAGAAGGGAAGAGTGGCAGCCTCTCTACATAGAGAAGGGGGTTGAGAGCGGCACCCACATGTCTCCGTTCACTTGAAGCACCTTGCAATGCACTGTACTCTATCTATACCCAGTTTAGACTTCTGAAACAACTCATTCCAAGGTTAGAAAGAAATGACACATTGGAGGTGTGATTATTTTTCTGGCCATGCTCTCTGACTATTTGAGTTCTTTTTTTTTTTTTTGCCAAAAATTTTTTTAATTAAATATATTTGAGTTCTAAAGGATGTAAGGATGTCACCATCATTACTATTACATATAGTCTCCATATATACCCATCTCAAAGAGCTTATAACAATGATTAAATATCTGAAGAGAAAATAGCAGTCTCTCAAAGAGTTAAATGGACCCCTATCTCTAGATTAGCTAGATTGTGAGGTCCATGTGGACAGGGCTTTTCTCTGTCTTATTCATTGCTGTAATCCCATCACCAAGAACATGTTTGGCCAACAGCAGGCATTTAATAAGTGAACGAATCTTCTGAACCTTGCTTGTTCCATTGCTTCAGACAGAACAGTTAGGTGCTACCAGGCTGTACTCTGAGCCTAGAAGAATTGAATGTCCTAACCCTTAGAGTGATTAGGGCCTACAGATGCAATGAGGCCTTGTCCAGCAAAAGAAAATAATCTCCAAAGCTCCCTAAAAAGGACTGAGAGAAAAAGGAACATGTCAGCGCCTCCTTCACACAAACTCTTAAGATGTACCTTAGGTATACTAAATTAAGGTAAACATTGGAGGCTTAAAAGGAATCTATTCCACCCTACCACTTAGGTCAGGATTAATACATTCACTCACTTGGCATACTTATCCATTCTTATAATTTTTATTTCTCTCTTACTCCTCTATTTACCTACCTCTGACTGCTTCTGCCCCATATCTAATCTTGGTTTTTAATGCCTTTCTAAATGGCTTTCCAACCATACTACAAAGTTTCCATAGCTATAATTAATCCCACCTTCCACCTCCACTGTACAGTGTTTTCCAGTGTTCCATTTCCCCACTTTTCCTTCTTAGCAAATAGTACTGATAAGCCATCTTTCATAAAAGCCTGAAACTTAGAATTTATCTCAATGCCTGTATTTCCATCAACAATTAAAATAGCAGCTAACTTTATTGAGAACTTACTAAATACCAGCTACTTCCCATAGATTATTTTATTTACTCATCACAAAACACAAGAGATAAGTACCATCTCCTTCCCATTTTTCAGCTGAAGAAACTAAGGCTTAATCACCCACCCAAGACTATACAGCATGTAAACAGCAGTGCTGGAACCTACAAGACTTTGTTTTAAAATATTATGCCATAGCGCCTTTCACATTATTACTTGCAAAGTCATCTGATTAATTTTCTAAAAAAGACCCCTAAACTATTTCTTCCTTTCTCTTCCAAGCATAGAAACTCCAGCCGAGGATCTGATTATGATAGGCCTGGTTAATAATGCAATGTTAAAAAAATACTGCTTTTTTTTCTGAACTAGTTTTAGAAGACCTATATTGTAGTTCTGGCTTCATCACTTAGACATGTTATTCAAACTCCCTGTGCCTCCATTCCTTATACTTAAAATTAAGACAATAAAATCTGCTTTACTCAACATGATTTTTTTGAGGGGAAAAAAAAAGGCCATAAAAGCAATTGAGGGAGTTGAAAATACTATACAAGTATAAAAATAAGCCACTAATTCAACAACCTTTCTAGCCTCTCAGGTTTATTTTCCTTATAATGAACTGCTAACATGATTCTCTCTTGCCATTAAACTATGTAATTATTTTGTGCTGGCCATTGTCCACATGAATTGCACACTTTTGACTCTTCAAAAATGTCCAACTTACTGCAGACCTTCTTTTCCAGCCAAACTTGTATTTTCTCTACTCTTTTAAGCCACAAACTGATTGCCCATCTAGCCCAATAATGTCATCATCTTCTAAATCTTTCCAGTTAATCCTCATTTGGTCCTAAACCCTTTAAATATTCCCCACAAGGGGCAATTCATATGCCACATCAAACTGACTTCAGCCTGCTTTTCTAGGACAACTTCCAAACCCCTTCCCCATAAAAATGAGTTTTTTCTTATATCTTAATCTTTCTTAAATCTCCATTCCCCAATTCCTGTGTATGTAGTTCCTCTCTCTCATCTAGGGTACAATAATACTCTGACATTCTTGACACTCTTTATTCTGAGTACCCACAGAATCCTAATTTATGTTTCTATTCAAGTTTGGGAATACAGACAAATCTTTTAGTCTCATTTTTGTAAAATAACTCCACTTTGATCTGTAAAGAAATGTCTCTACTTTTAAGCAGGCAAGCTAAGTGGCATGCTTTCCTTTTTTCCCCCTCTCTGACACTGCCCCTGCCTTTTATTTAGGCTCCATTCTTGGTGGTGACTCCTGCATTATTCTCATCTCCCTGCTTCCCTCCCTGCCCAAGACTGGCGTCCTGAGGAGAACTGGGCATGCTCAGTAGCCACAGCCAATTCCGGGACGCGAACTGGAATCTTTTACAGATTTTGAGCCCGGCAGGAGAGGTAAGGCCCTAAAAATACTGTGGCCCAGAATTTGCTCACACCCCCTGGGGAATGATTTGATTGAAAGATGTGTTCAAAGCCTAGCAATGGACTCAGAAACGGACACCTTGCCGCCAGTCTCTAGTCTGCAAGGTGGGTCACCAACCTGAGTAACAGAGAGCTGAGAACAGCCCCTTGGCCTGGTTTGGTGCAGGGAGGAGATTTCTGCTGTCCTGAGCTGTGACAGCACTGATAGATGGCTGGAAGCTAGCGTGTGGCATCTCTTTTGCATCAAGAAAATGTTGTTGTTGTTGTTTTCTTTTTTTCCATGAATACAGCAACATCAGCTGCTCTAGGCTGAGAAAGGATGTGTCTGAAGAACTACAAAGTCTGTGAGCCAGTCAGAGATTGTGGAGAGGAGAGGCAAATCAACTACTCGCCCAAGAACTCACCCTAGATCTAGGGAGGCAGCTTATGACCCAGAGATAAACAGGCTATTTCTAAATGACAGTTCAGGAATATTTCAGATATTCAAAACTGAATTGTGTGCCTGCCCCCCAAAATACATACCTTCTTTGTATGTGAGCCATGACAACATTTCCCTTTGAGAGAAACTGACAGCACACACAGACACACACACACACACACACACACACACACACACACACACACACACACACACACAAATGGTCCTTCAGTTCTCCTTTCCCCTGGTTTCTGCAGAGACTAAATCTCTAGAGCTGCAACAGCAGCAGATTCCCTTACCTCACTGTCAGGGTGATGAGGCACGGGGAGGAAATTTACCACAGAAGAAACATGATAAAAAGGGGGCTTCTTTGCAGGGGCTTGACTGCATAGCCCAACAGAGAGACAGGCAGTAACAGACAGGGAAAGAGACACACAGCTGTCCCTGCTGCTAAACCTAGCCCTCTCTTCAAACAGCAGCAAACATGAGACATTTCATCATGGTAGTGCATCCATATTGAGAAGGGGGAAAAAAAATCATGTGCTTTGCGTTATGCATTTCAGTCACCCGAGATGGGAGGAGACCCCTGTCCGTATGTCGTGGGAGCTATCCACCACCCCAAAAGTACACTCGCTGAACCTGGCTAGCAGACCACTTGCCTGACAGGTTTCGCTGCAAACGCTGTTAATCTACGTGACAGCAGGTTGTCTCTTACCGTAGGCAGCAGCGGCTCCATTTGGGCTCCCTGGTCTTTAATCTCCATGCTTTGTAATGCCTCTGGAATAAGCACCTTTCTCTGCAGTGTCTTCAGTACCTTACACTCAGCCCGGCACTCGCTCTGCTTAGTATTCGGATCAGGTAGCTCTGAAGCAGGAGGCAATTGCACACTCCAGCTCACCAGAGTCACATGGCTCCTACTCACTGGGGCGGCTGGCCAGGTTTTGCACTGAACGCTTTGGATCCCTGGGCCGGTAAGAGAGATTTCCCAAGCCCGGTATCACTGCCCACACCTGGCTACTTGTATAAAGTACAGTCTGCAATGCTGCAAGTCTGATGGACACTAAGAATCTCTCATAAGATGCTAACCTCTTATATAGACTAGTCCAACGTGGACTCCAACCAGCTCAGCCAGATTTTGACACTTTGAGACAATTCACTTTATTCCCAGAAACCCATAGGAGACAAAATTCAAACAAGATGACGTCAATAGGCTTACTAGGTATACTGCTCTGAGTACCTGGGGTGTTTAAAGACACATGAGATGACATCAAAATTGATATGTCTTAGTGAGACTGAACTATGCACTAACAAAAAAAAAATCAGCATTTAAGTCATTGTTGACAATAAGAATTCGGCACACAGATACTTTCAATATTTTAATTGTGAGAAACTTAGATAAGTCACACACTGTTACAAATAAAATATATTTTTCTACAATTTCGCAGCAAAAATAACAGGGAAAGAAAAGTATTTTGAGAGTAGCAACGATCAAGATACTACAGAATTTTTTTTTAACTTCTTTATTGGAGTATAATTGCTTTACAATGGTGTGTTAGTTGCTGCTGTATAACAAAGTGAATCAGCTATATGTATACATATCTCCTCCCTCTTGCGTCTCCCTCCCACCCTCCCTATCCCACCCCTCTAGGTGGTCACAAAGCACCAAGCTGATCTCCCTGTGCTATGCGGCTGCTTCCCACTAGCTATCTGTTTTACATTTGGTAGTGTGTATATGTCCATGCCACTCTCTCACTTCGTCCCAGCTTACCCTTCCCCCTCCCCGTGTCCTCAAGTCCATTCTCTACATCTGCGTTTTTATTCCTGTCCTGCCACCAGGTTCATCAGAACCTTTTTTTTTTTTTAGATTCCATATGTATGCGTTAGCATACGATATTAGTTTTTCTCTTTCTGACTTACTTCACTCTGTATGACAGTCTCTAGGTCCATCCACTTCACTATAAATAACTCAATTTCGTTTCTTTTTATGGCTGAGTAATATTCCATTGTACATATATGCCACATGTTCTTTACCCATTCATCTGTCGATGGACACTTAGGTTGCTTCCATGTCCTGGATATTGTAAATAGAGCTGCAATGAACATTTTGGTACATGACTCTTTTTGAATTATGGTTTTCTCAGGGTATGTGCCCAGTAGTGGGATTGCTGGGTCATATGGTAGTTCTATTTGTAGATTTTTAAGGACCCTCCATATTGTTCTCCATAGTGGTTAAATCAATTTACATTCCCACCAACAGTGAAAGAGGGTTCCCTTTTCTCCACACCCTCTCCAGCATTTATTGTTTGTAGAGTTTTTGACAATGGCCATTCTGACTGGTGTGAGGTAATACCTCATTGTAGTTTTGACTTGCATTTCTCTAATGATTAGTGATGTTGAGCATCCTTTCATGTGTTTGTTGGCAATCTGTATATCTCCTTTGGAGAAATGTCTATTTAGGTCTTCTGCCCATTTTTGGTTTGGGTTGTTTGTTTTTTTGACATTGAGCTTCATGAGCTGCTTGTATATTTTGGAGATTAATCCTTTGTCAGTTGCTTCATTTGCAAATATTTTCTCCCATTCTGAGGGTTGTCTTTTTGTCTTGTTTATGGTTTCCTTTGCTGTGCAAAAGCTTTGAAGTTTCTTTACATCCCATTTGTTTATTTTTGTTTTTATTTCCATTTCCCTAGGAGGTGGGGCAAAAAGGATCTTGCTGTGATTTATGTCAGAGAGTGTTCTGCCTATGTTTTCCTCTAACAGTTTGATAGTGTCTAGCCTTACATTTAGGTCTTTAATCCATTTTGAGTTTATTTTTGTGTACGGTGTTAGGAAGTGTGCTAATTTCATTCTTTTACATGTAGCTGTCCAGTTTTCCCAGTACCACTTTTTTCCATTGTATATTCTTGCCTCCTTTATCAAAGATAAGGTGACCATAGGTGTGTGGGTTTATCTCTGGGCTTTCTATCCTGTTCCATTGATCTATATTACTGTTTTTGTGCCAGTACCATACTGTCTTGATTACTGTAACTTTGTAGTATAGTCTGAAGTCAGGGAGCCCGATTCCTCCAGCTCTGTTTTTTGTTCTCAAGATTGCTTTGGCTATTCGGGGTCTTTTGTGTTTCCATATAAATTGTGAATTTTTTTGTTCTAGTTCTGTGAAAAAATGCCATTGGTAGTTTGATAGGGATTGCATTGAATCTGTAGATTGCTTTGAGTAGTGGAGTCATTTTCACAATATTGATTCTTCCAATCCAGGAACATGGTATATCTCTCCATCTGTTTGTATCATCTTTAATTTGTTTCATCAGTGTCTTATAGTTTTCTGCATACAGGTCTTTTGTCTGTGTAGGTAGGTTTCTTCCTAGGTATTTTAGTCTTTTTGTTGCAATGGTAAATGGGAGTGTTTCCTTAATTTCTCTTTCATATTTTTCATCATTAGTGTATAGGAATGCAAAGATACTAAAGAACTTTGAAAAGAATGAATCTGAACAAAAGTGTCCCAAGGACATACCCTTTTGCTTTACAAATCTCAGCAAAAGAGAGGTGGGGGATTCTCTAAGAGAAAAAGTCAGGTCAAGAAGCTCTTTTGTAGGAAAAGTAGTTGATAATGATTTTTGAGTGACTATACATATTTGCTAAGGTAATGAAGCCATATATCACTGGACCCCAGACCAAGAGTATGGAGGTTACAAATGGACAGGGGTTAGAAGATGATGACAAAATTATTAAGATAGCTTATTTTAAATAAGAAAAATTTCACCAGATTTTAAAACCCTTCATCAACAGGAGTGAATATTAAATTATCTTCAGCAACACACAAAAATTTTCCATAATGCTCATCACAGGTGGAATTATAGACAACTTATACCTGTTTTCCTTCTCAAAACAATTCCTTATAATATAAACTTCTATTATTTTATAATAAGAAAATATTTTATTCTTGAAGCCTAATGATTAATATATGAGTTACAACTTTGTGCAGAGCACATTGAGATGATACCAAGGACTTAAATAACAAGATGTCTGATTAGGAATTTACTAATTTGGGGCTGAACTTGACTTTCTACCATGAACGGATGAATAAAAGCTCCCTTCTCACTCAAATGACCATAATAGATAATCTCATACAACTGATTAGAATAAAAATAACTTCTATTTAGAAAGATTATTTCTATCTCATTAGGAAATCCTAAGTCACCCAGTTTATATTTGTTCAAAAAGAATTTAAATATAACTAGAAAAAAGTCTGATTCTTTCTTCCAAAAGTCAAAATAAAAAATAAGATAGTATTTTAAGTTACTTTTAATCAGTATTTTCCTACAATGTATATTATTAAATCATATAGGCACTTTGTTGAAACAACCATTTCTTGAGTGCTTAATATAAGCTAGAGCTACTATTTCTACCAGTATAATAAGACTTACCCAGAGTTTCAATAGCAGATGTTCTACTTCTAAAGATCAAGAAAGCCTGTGTCTCTAAAGGCCTCTGATCCAAGATGTTGAATGCTAACCTAGCAAAAATAGAGAAAGAGAAACTGATCCTCATTTAATCCACTACCTCTATCTTACAACTCCAGGCTTTAAAATTAAGGTCCATAACCTGAGAGAATACATCCAACAAGTTCCAGTAAAGGAGTATTGATAACTTCGAGGAATAAAATCATCACTAGGTAGTAGAATTTTTACTAGCAAAACCATAGAATTTAACAGATAGGCTTTTGTGGATCAACTTCTCCACTGATTTTCAAACTCAAGAGGTGAAGGGAACAGAAGGCAGGGAAGAGGAAATCCAAATTGCATGATCAGCTTTTTTTCAACTACATAAATTCTGCCTTGGAGATGCTGATATGTCCTTAGTGGAAGCTAGAAGAAGAAGTAGCTGGGAATATACTTTTTGAAAAATACTCCCATGTAACTTTCATATTTCTCCAAGTCCAGAGCTCTATCCACTATAGTCAAGTTTCCTTGGATCCTAGGTGATTAAAAATGCATTCCTATTTAGCCTGTTCTTATTTAGAATTCCAATGAGATTTTATTAGAAGAATTTGACAGCCACAACTTCAAACACCAAATTAAATATTGCAAGGCTGAATTTGTCCAAGGAACTGAACGTTCCAGACATTCTACTGGAATGAGACAATAGTCTGATTTTCATTCAATCAGTCCTACTATGTGTGTGGCACTGTGCTACTGATGCTATTTCCTATTATACCCAGCAATATTAAAGTGGAATTTTCCTCTCTGAGGAATGAAATAAAAGTAGTGATCGGCCAGAAGCCAACCATACAGAGAGGAATTACAGAAAACACTAAACACAAGGGCCACCTTCCTCTCCAGCTGCTCATGTTGTGGCCAGTAAAAAAGGAACACAACCACCATGGTGTGCTTCCTTCCTTGATCTGTCCTGCATCCTGGGACTCTTGCTGACCTCAGTTTTTATTAATCTCCCAAGTATGCAAGTCAGCATGCATCCAATGTCCTTTCAGTGCCTACTTCCTTTTGCTATTTTAAGCCTGGGGGTTAAGATATGCACATTAATGCAATGTTTATCTTAGAGAAGAAGCCATCTAATAGTAGTTGTATTGGAAGAAGACACTGGATTCTAAAGATTACTGCCAACACTAGTATTTCAAGAAAATACTTTTCAGTTCTGGTAGTATTGGGTTTCTGGCTTAGATCTCAAAGTCCTTTGCTTCAACCCTTTTTGTATAAAAGAGCTGAACTTTAGGTAGGCAACAAGATCAGAAATATATTCTGAACATTAATACTATGTTGGTGATAATATTACTAGCTTAAGATTAATATTTTGAAAGCTTACTGTTTTTCACATATGTAAAATATCATAGCACTATTTATATCTTTTACTTATGTTTATCCCTTTGTACTTCTATCTTTTGGAACCTATACAAATATTCTGAATAACTTAAAGCACATTATGTAGATCTGGCCAATTTATCAATCCAAAAGTATTTAGTTGAATTTAACCAACTCAAGAAATAACAAAAATGCTCTTTCTTGACAGCTTTAAAATAATGACATTTGACCAATTAGGAAAAGGGTAAGAATTCCCACTCCCAAATCTGCCATACAATAAGGAAATTCATGTATAATACTAGAGTTTAAAGGTGTCAAATATTACTCCTTTTTACAGATGTTCTTGGCCACCAACCAATAGTCATGATTCTAGCTATCAACTATCAGAAAAGGAATATATGAAATAATTAGGAAGCTCATTCCAATGACAGGCGAATGTCCAGATTTAAGAGATCCTCCAAGTCCCACTTCTCTTAGTTCATGACTGGTTTTTCCAGTCCCAAAGATTGGTACAAAGACTTGATTTTCATTCTTTGCCCCAATTTAGCCATACAGGGGAACCGATGCAAGGTCTACTCTCTAAATTGAGTACTAGAGGGTAGCATCTTAATCCAATTTAACTCAATTCAATAGACATTTGAGTACCTATCATGCGCTAGCAACAATGCAGGAAAAAACAAGAATCCTGTATTTAAAGAGGTCATAGTTTAGAAAAGAAGAAATAAAATATCATTTGACAAATTTTTATATGTGCAAAAAACAGAGGCAGACCAGAAGACAAAACGATTAACTTCTAATAGCATTTTTCTCACCCTTACTGAAGAGATTTTAAATTCTTAGGGAATTTCTTTTTGTGGAAAAAAATCTAATTTTCCTTTACTTGTTATGTAAACAAGAAGTATATGCATGCCTCAACTTATTACCTCTCCAATTATCAGCCTTTAAGCCTAATTATCACTGTCTCTGTTAAATGGTCTTGAATGTATCATTTCTATTCCTAAGTTGAAAATAATCACTATCACACTTATTACAGAGATAATCTTGTAGCTAAATAATCCTTAACTTGTCCTTTTTCTATACCAAGTTATGCAGAATTACACTAAAGTAATCATTATTCACAGTGTCTCACATATGAATTTTACTATACATTTTCAAATTATGAAAAACAAGAAAAATATCTCAGTGTTTATTACTGAGTTTACACTGTCAAAAAAAAAAAAAAAAAGATGACAAATGCCATACAGGAAAAAGGGAAGAAAAACTATCAAAACTCTTTCTCACAGCAATTTCTCAGCTTCATCACAAGCAACCAGACTATTAGTGAAGACAGTATTCAGATATATCTTATACATGATTTTCAGATACATTATATACATGGTCTTACATTAACTAAGAACGTGAACTTGTATCCTAATTTTACTATAATTTTCAGAGTTCCACAATTCATATCTTTCCATATTACTCACTTGGAAACAGGTTTTTTTTCTAATGGAGAGAAACCCTTATCTGAAACTGTAATTTGGGCAATACATAAAATCATTTTTGTTGAATTGAATTTTTATTAGTCATTTCAACAAAAAGATTTATGAAACATCTATTCTGTAATATATGTTGGTGAAAAGATAAATATTATCCCTGCCTCTCTAGAAAAGGAAACATGATTATTTCAAAGTACTATAGTGATAGGAGAATGAGATGTCCAGAATATTAAAGTAGTATCAACTAGGGATACACTGCCCAACTGAGGATTAAGGGGGAAGATAAGACATAAACTAAAGGATGAATACTGTTTAACCAAGCAAACCAACGTGAAATCACAAGCCCTTCCGTTCCGGAAGTTTTTCAAAATTCAGAGTAGTATAAAGATAAAAATGACAGACATTCATAATCCTACCGCCCAGAGAGAATCACTGTTAACATTTCAGCATGTTTTATTTATAGATTCCTTTTTAAAATTAGGGGGTGGGATGGCAATTACTTTATTTTTCTAACTGGTAAATACTTTTTTTTTAATGTTTTTAATTTTTTTTAATTATATACAATTTTTAAAGGTTACTTTCTATTTACAGTTATTAAAAAATATTGGCTATATTCCCCGTGTTGTACAACACATCCTTGAGCCTATCTTACACCCCATAGTTTGTACCTCCCACTCCCTGACCCCTATATTGCCCTTCACCCCTCCCAACTGGTAACCACTAGTTCGTTCTCTATATCTGTGAGTCTGCTTCTTTTTTGTTATATTCACTATTTGTTGTATTTTTTAGATTCCACATATAAGTGATATCATACAGTATTTGTCCTTCTCTGTCTGATTTGTTTCACTTAGCATAATACCCTCCAAGTCCATCTATGTTGTTGTAAATGGCAGAATTTCATTCTTTTTTATGGCTGAGTAGTATTCCATTGTGTGTGGGTGTGTGCAGACTACGTCTTCTTTATTCACTCATCTGTTGATGGACACTTAGGGTGCTTCCATATCTTGGCTATTGTAAATAAAGCTGCTATGAACATTGGGGTGCATATATCTTTTCAAATTAGTGTTTTTGTTTTTTTCGGATATATACCCAGGAGTGGAATTGCTAGGTCATATGGTAGTCTTATTTTTAGTTTTTTGAAAAACCTCTGTACCATTTTCCACAGTGCCTACACCAACTTACATTCTCACCAACAGTGTACAAGGTTTTCCTTTTCTCCACATCCTTGCCAACATTTGTTATTTGTGTTCTTTTTGATGATAGCCATTCCAACAGGTGTGAGGTGAAATCTCATTGTGATTTTGATTTGCATTTCCCTGATGATTAGTGATACTGAGTATCTTTTCATGTGCCTGTTGGCCATCGGCACGTTATCTTTGAAGAAATGTCTATTCAGTTCTTCTGACCATTTTTTAATTGGGTTGTCTGTTTTATTGATGTTGAGTTGTATGAGCCGTTCATACATGTTGGATATTAATCCCTTGTCAGTCATATCATTTGCAAATACTTTCTCCCATTCAGTAGGTTGTCTTTTTGTTTTGTCAATGGTTTCCTTTGCTGTGCAAACGCTTTTAAGTTTAATTAGGTCCCATTTGTTTCTTTTTGCTTTTATTTCCTTTACTTTAGGAAACAGATCCAAAAAAATATTGCTGCAATTTATGTCAAAGAGTGTTCTACCTATGTTCTCCTCTGGGAATTTTTATGGTATCCAGTCTTATATTTAGGTCGTTAATTCATTTTGAGTTTATTTTTGTATATGGTATTAGAAAATGTTCTAATTTTATTCTTTTATGCATAGCTATCCCATTTTCCCAGCACCACTTATTGAAGATACTGTCTTTTCTCCATTGTATATTCTTGTCTCCTTTGTCATACATTAATTACCATAAGTGTATGGGTTTATTTCCAGGCTCTCTATCCTGTTCCATTGAGCTATGTGTCTGTTTTGTGCCAGTACCATACTGTTTTGATTACTGTAGATTTGTAGTATAGTCTGAAGTCAGGGAGCATGATTCCTCCAGCTCTGTTTATTTTTTATTTCCATCACATTTAAAACAATGGAATTATCTATTATACATAAGGAACAGAAGTCCTTATCAGGAAAAACATAATATCCAAATAACCTTTAAATTTGATCCTTTATTAGTATAAAAATATATCTATCCTATTCTCCCATGTTGCATCTGGAATTAGAGAAACTTTCAAAGCCTCTACTTGGGAATGGGACACAGTTCTACTTTCAAATACTACAAACCTATCTGAATTATCTGTCATTTTCTCTCTCTCCTCCAACCCCAAACAAAGGCTAAACTATTGGAGAAAGAATACATGGCCCTCTCTCATTGATATACACTGGCAACTAAAGCTCTTGTTCCTCTCCAATTCCTCCCCTCCTCCACTCCAGAGAATCTTCTGCTATGGACAGCCTAGCTCTTTATCTTTTCTAACAATGCTGTTATTTGGAAATTGTGTACACCTGGGTTTAGGCTTCTGAAACTTAATATTGACTTTTCTATTGCATCATTCATTCCTGAGACATTAAATGCCAGTGACTAAATTAAAAATATATAAGGCAGTTAAGTAAATGTAGGGGAAAAAAACTTGACTAAGATAAAGAAAGATTATCTTACTTCAATATTAATAAAACAAGGCAAAATTGAACAACTGAAAATTCTGCTTTTATTTGTGTTAAGAAAATTAACTTTAAGCATTTAAATTTAATGCCACTTCTCAGGAACACAATCACCTCATAAATCAAGAGAAATATATTAAAAATTGATTTATTCATTTAATAGACATTTACTAAGTACCTACTATGGGCCAATATTGTGCTAGGAACTGGAAATCCAAAGTCCCTGACACAAGGAGCTCACAGTCTGGAAGGGAGACAAACATTCAGACATTTCCAGTGACAGTGTGACAGATATATGAAAGAAATAGAAAGGGCACCTAATCCAGATAAGCAGAGGTAGGGGAAATTAGGGAAGACTTCCCAAAGGAGATTATCTCTGAGATAAATTGTGAAGCATATGAAAGGGTTTGCCACATTTAAAAAAAAAAAAGTTAGGATACCATTACTAGTAGACATAGCAGCATATACAAAAGCATAGGAAGCATTACTATGTTCACATGCCATACAAATAAAGTTGTAACTTGCTCAATGCAGGATTCAGGAGAAAGGGAAGGTTGGAGTTTGTTTCTAGGTTTGTTTTTATTTTTGCTTTTGTTTTGGTGTTTAAAGTTGATAGTCTCTAAACCAAGATCAAATAATTAACACAGGCAAAGAAACCAAATACTCGACTTGATTTATTGAAAAGATTATTTTAAATTGGACATTAAACTATGATCAGAAGCATGTTTTTTTCAAATAAAATTGATAATAGAGTTAATAGAAGAATGAATACAATTCACATGACCTTGAAATTCTACCTAGAAAATACAGATGCTATAACCTCAGATGCTCACAAATTAAGAAGTTTTCCATTTACTACATCATCAATGTTAGAGACTAAATAAACTCAGTAGAAACAACTTCATATAAGAATGAAATATTTAACTCAGTTAACAATTCTCAAGAAAGAACATATCTTATAGGCAAGTATTTCTTAAAGCTTATCCATGGGCAATTTACATCAGAATAACTTTGGGTGCTTCTGAAAATATTTGATTCCTAGGTCCCATCTCCAAAGATTCTGGCCCAGTAAATTGGGTTGAGGACACGGAATCTGTATTTTTAACAAGAGACTGGTACAGGTGATCTGTGCATCACCTATTTCAAAATTGATTCCCATACTTTATGTTATTCTAACTATAGTCCTTATCTTTCCTAAAAGAAAAACATCTTAACATTTTTATGTTATTGATTTTTAATATTTAATAATATTTAATGGCTTAAATATATATATTTAACAAAAACCTACCATTTATTTAGTGTTTACTACGTATCAGATACTATGCCAAGTATTTTATATAATTATTTAATTTACTCCTCATATCAACTCTGAGATATGTGCATTTAACCTCTATTTACATATGAGAATGCTGCAGCAAAGTGAAGTTAAATAACACTGAAATTTACACAGCTATTAAGCAGCAGAGTCAGAATTCTAACCCAGGCTATCTGCCTCCAAAGCATTTTCTTTTTGCATCATGCTATAACCCACCTCTAATTTGTCCAGGTTGCCAAATGAAATGTTTGCCCCAATTCTAATTACCACAAAAAAGAATAAGAGCACCAAATCCAAACTCAAAATTGGTACTATAGACAGAAAATTTTAAGAGTAAACCTGATCAAGCCAAAAATGAAGTATTTGTGTCACCAACGATACATGCAAATTCTGCTTCACATTTAGGGTTCTTTAAGTTCATTCAGAAAAGACTGAGTAGGTAGCATGTGATTCTATGTCTGACAGAAAATAACTGGGGCAATAGCTACTGTGTCAGGGTGAGAATTCCTGCAGTGGCAATGCCCTAAGCCAGGTGGTTTAAGTCTTTCTCTGGCCAAGTAACAAATAGCATGCTTTCTCCATGCTCTCTCTTCTACAGACCTGATAACTCACAAATTTCCAATAAATTCTGTTTTAGTGTTAAAGACAGGGAAATATTTATCCAGTTTCTATTTTCTAAGGATAAAAAAGTTCATTCGTTTTTTTTAAAATATATTTATTAAATGCCTCGAGTGCTAGAGACTTGACTAGAGCAAGATCTCTATCCTTAAACATCTCACGGTCTAGAGGGGGTACAGACATGAGAATAATTGCAATACAGCATGACAGATCTTACAATGTAGAGTCAGTGGGAACACAGTGGAGGAGAAAGCATTATTACTGCACTTTTTTGATCAAAAAATGATGGGTAATATCTTCATAGGTCTTATTACTATGTCGCAGATACTCACTGAGGGCTTTCCCGTATTAACTTATTTAACCTTCACATTAGCCCTATGACGTGGATACCTTCCCCATTTTACAGATAAGGATACTGAATTTTCCCAAATCACAAAGCTAGTAAATGGCAGGGCTGGGATTTAAGTCCAGGCGGGTTGGCTTCCCTGTGCTTCTTGACCACTACGTTATACTGCGTCTTACAATGGGCAAGGCATGGAATTGTAAATCTCTGTCCCTTAGCAGTTATGGAACCATGGACAGATTACTCACCCTGGTACTTCCTTTAATTTCTTTATTAGTTAAATAAGAGGCTGGACTAAATGTGTTGTATTCTGCACCAGCGTAATACTAAAATAGGTAATATTGAGGACTCTGACTCAAATTCAAGCCCAGCAATTAATTGGTTGAAAAAGCTTTAAGCAAGTCAGTCAACACTCCAAGCCTAAGTAACCAAACCATTCTGAATGCTATCACTAAAAATGTCTGGGTTTCTAAATATGCCATATACTCATAAATTTCCAAAGAACATCTAAAAGGAAACTCTTCCAACTCCATACCTCACTGTTAACCAGTCCAATCAGATAGCTGTCTCTCCTACTTCCCTCAACTACTCAGTCTTTGAAGAGTATTCCCTCATTGGCAAAACCAAATAAAAACCGACTAATGTTCATTTATGTATTCGTCCATTCATTTATTCATTGATTCATGGTTTATAAATCAGTAGGTACATTATATGCTATAAAAAATTATAAATTACATTATGTGCTAAATAAATAAAACTGTATAAAGATATAAAGAATATAAAGAAAAATAAGGCATAAAGCAAACCCTCAGAAAGCTAACAGTGTACTTGGAAGTGGGAAAGATAAACGTTCACATAACATTCCATGTGATAACTTATGTAATAAATTATGGAATGGGTTCTAGGGGAGAAGAGAGTAAAAGTATTCCAGACAAGAGGAATACCATGGTGTTCCAGAACTCAAGGAAGTTCTGTATGGCTAAAACGTGGACGTATGAAGGAAGTAGCAGGAAAGAAGGAAGAAAGTGAAGACACGGACCAGATTATAAAAGGCATTTGTTGCCATTCTCAAAAGATTGGACTTTATCCTACAGATGATAGGAAGCTCTTTAGGGATCTTAGGCAGAAAAGGATCTTAGGCAGAAAAATGATATGACAAGACAAACAGTTAAAAAAATCTGTAACATGGAAGATGCTGGGGCAAGACTGGTGGCAGAGAGCCTAGTTATCTTAGCTGATAAGAGATGATAAGAGCCTGAATTATGATAGCTGCAGTAATGATGGATAAAAGGAAACAGTTCCAAGAGATATATAAGAGAAAAAATACATTGACTTACTAATTATTCTGAGGCAGAGAATGAAGAAGATAAATATGTGTAGGACTCTGGCTTGATGGATAGTGGCAACATTCAACAATATATGGAAAACAGTAAAAAGAAGCAGACTGAGAGAACACCTAAAGAATTTTATTTTGAAAATAATAACAGTGGTTAAGAACGTAACTTTGTACTCAGAAGTGTCATTTAATATGTGTGGCCTTGGGCAAATTTCTTAAATTCCCTAAAGTCTCAGTTTCCCCATCCATAAAACTAAGATAATAAAAGAACCAACTCAAAATTTGAATTGTTCCAAGGTTTAAATCAGCTAACACATATAAAGCACTTAGAATAGCGGTAAGTAATTCCTCAACAAATGGTGGCTATTAAAATAATTCCATTGAATTTGAAGTGGTGGGAGGATGTCTGAAGGCAGATAAATCAGAAAAGAGTTGGCAATATAGGCTTGGGACCAGGCGAAAGTCCGATTAAGGATTGTGTTTCTTTAAAAGGTTATGTAGAGTTAGAAGAACACAATCAATAGCTCTCTAAAGAAATATCAATATTTCAAAGTCTTCCAGACTTTTCACTGATCCACTTATTACCCTATATGTGCTTCAACTATTACTGAGTCCCAGTTTATAACTCTAGAAACCTTTTTTCCAATACATCAAACCATTTCCCAACTCTTCTGAAGTATCCTTATATTCAATACATTCTTGAAACTGTTTTTATTTGTATAAATCTGTGTTGATGTTTTGTCTATTTCAGTTCCCCTAGAAAACTGTAATACCCTAAAAGACCCTATAGGGGTCTACATATAAACTAAAATGTTTCTTCACTGACACCCAAATACCACCCACACATAATGGAAAAGTTATTGATGATATCTATGTTCTTGTATAATCATGACTCCTGTTTAGGAGCTATTAGGACCCATGAGCAGTATTAGTCCCAGGAAAACCTGACCCAAAATGGGTTTTGAAAAAGACCATGTCCCATGGCTTCTGTCTGGTGGCACTGCTTGCCACAATCTCTGTCAGAGTCCTCCTACATGATAATCTAACCGTCTACTGTTGAGCTTTAAGGTTCTCATTTATTTAAATTGTCAAAATGTTCTTCTCTTATTAATATTTCCTTTCCACTTTACAGAGAATAAGAGGATGCCAGAGCTTCCTCAGGAAACACAATGATGCTTTTCAGGCCTGAGGCAAGGGCAATCACAAAGACAGGGATGCTTGTCCTCAAAAGAATCATAATGATGATGCAATATTCAACAAATGAGAAATGAAGATGATGAGAAAAGACTGACGAGCAGCTAGGTTAACAAGTGAGTAGTTATCATACCCCAAGATGTCACTGCTCTAACTCTACTTTGATGCCTGCTGAAACATTTGTAAGATAAGGAGCTTGATCTGCACTGTGCCATTCCAAAACAATTCTCACATTAATAAAAAGATCTAAAAATGAAACTTGTGCTATTCAAATCCAAGTAAATTAAAATCACACAAAGCAAAGAGTACTTGTGAGATTAACACGGTGTTTTAATGTATAGTTCTTATTTTATAATTACAGTTGAACACAAAAGCAAACTATTCTCCCTGTCTGTAAAAACTATGTGTATAGAAAAAAAAAAAAAACTGATTCAGACTCTTTCTGACCTAATGGAAAATTATCCTAGTTATAACAAAATTTATTCCTTTTCAACAAATAATTATTTGAGTACTTTTATGTGCCAGATACTGAATAATCGCTGTCCTAGGAACTGGGGATATAGCAGGCAAATAAAAAATTCAGAAATACTGATTGGTGTAAAGGGATTGAGAAGACAAAGAGTAAACAGGTATATGAGTAAACATACAGTATGTGAGATGATGATAAGTGCGATGAAGAAATAGAAAGCAGGAAAGGAGAATAAGGCATATCTGGATTTCCAATGTTAATTAGGTAGCCAGAGAAGACCTCATGAAGAAGGTGACATGTGAATAAAGACCTGAAGGAAGTGAGGTAGTGGACCATGAAGGTATTTGGGTGAATCAGTTTTCCAGACAAAGAGAACAAGTGCAAAGAATAGACAGGTAAGCAAAGGAGGAAGTGTAGGAACCGGTAAGAAGCTATTGTAATAAGCTATTGTAAGAAGCTATTGTAATAAGCCAAGCAAGAGATGATAATGGCTGAACTAGATGAGAAGTGGTGGAATTCTGGATGTGTTGTGAATGTAGAGCCAACAGAATTTGCTGAAGGATGGAATGTGGGATGTAAGAGAAAAAGAGAAGTTGAGGATGATGCCAAGGTTTTTAGCCTGAGCAACTGGAAGGACAGCATTTCCATTACTACTCAAGACAGATGAAAAATGAGAATCCCACTGGTATTTAACAAGGAGGTTACTGAAGACCTTCACAAGAGCAGTTCGTAGAGTGGTGGGAGGCGATTTAAGAAACTGTAGCAGGAAAGAAATTGAAGCATAGACAATTATACTCCCGGAGACTGGGAAAGAAAGCAGAGAATTAGAGCAGAAGCTGCAGGGAGAAGTAGGCTGAAAAAAAGAAATCAGTTATTGTTTACCTTGCAGACTAGACTGGTAAAGTGAAAATAAATACCTAATCTTGTCTTTTCAAATTATTTCACCATATCTCATTTGTGAAGTTTGTTTTTGTTGGTTTTGCCTCCTTCCCTATAAGCAGCAAGTTAGTAAAATACTGAAGTAATTGGACTCATTCAAGTCAAATTTCAACAGTATAACAATAATTCCTCAAACAAATTAACTGCAAGAACATGTATAAAATAAGCAACAGATCTTTTTCGTCAGAAAGGCAGGTGGAACATTCACTAGGAAAAGAGTTTAGTAGTTTGATCAGCAATAAGAATCATTTCTTTTATTAAAATCTCTGGTTACATAAGAAGTACACAAATATTTTTAAACTGTATCATGGTATCAGTTCTCTCACCATGAAATTTTAATTCCTGTGGTCTGGTAGACATAGATCTGCTGGAGACAGGAAGCAAAGAATTCCATTCAGCTGAATGAATGAATGAATCATTATGGTAAACTAAATATAATTTCCAGAGTCAGGTCAGGACATCAGGGATAACAACAATGCGACTCTCTTCATAAGGGCATGAAGTTTTTTGGGTTTTGTTTTATTTTCCAAGAGTGAAAAAAGATACTGATTTGGGGCTTCATTCAAAATATTCCACTAGAATCTGTTCCATGATAGTATGGAATAAATCTGTCTTTTTCCCTGTTGTTTTCCCAGGGTCTGTCATTGTGCTGAATGCCTAATATGAATTCAACAAATATTTTTAGTGAATAAGTGAATGAATGAAAGCATGCAATAATTATTTAAGTGAATAAATGAACAAATAGCACCTTAGTCCTATGAAACATTAGACAATACATCACAGGAAGAGCCTCAACTAATACTTCTACAATAAAAACCACCACACCTAACTCTACTTGTACCACATATATAGAACACTTTAAATACTACACATATGCTGTCTATATTGATTATCCAAACCAAACATTATTACTAACCTCACTGGTAAAGAAAAACATTAATTTGACTCTGTTTTAGAAGCACTAGGGGCTTCCAAAAGTTACTGTTCTTAAAAGTAAGACTACCTTTATTTCAAGAGAATAATCATGAAGAAATCTGTGAAGTAACCATAAATATGAATGCTGGTGTTGAAGACTCAGAGGTGTATCATTTAAACAATATAAATTGGATTAGTCTTTAAACCGATGTGCCCTTCTAGAACAAGAGAAAGATTTTCTACATACATATTAATGTCTCCCACTATTCAATACTATTCAATATTTTTATTTTTTGTCTGAGTAATAGAGACTACACCACACCAGAAGGTAGAGAATTTCCCTAAAAGAAACAGATGATTCTTTCTGTCAGTCATCCTGGGGCAGGCCTGAGACTGGACATGAAATGGAGCTTTTCTGAAATCCAGGATTTCTATAGATTTCTCTATGGTGTGGATTGAGCTTGACCTGCCACATGATGCCACATGGGAACAAACTGATATGGGGAAAAATAGCTTGGAGAACTTCAAGACCACCTTTATTTATCAGCACATCTTTAGAATAACAATAGTTCAGAGTGTGAACAACTAGTAGAGGGCAGAAAGAACCACCAAGACATATTAGCAAAAATAAAAATTCCTTTGGTAGTCCCAGACATTAACTGGGTAAAGGAAACTAGTAGAAAAAAAATTAACCACCCTATCTGTGGAATGGAAGCTTATAGTCATATTTTGGATCTTATATTGGGAATTTATTAGTTTTCCTATCTTCTGGAAAATGTCCTATTTAACCTTTTGGCTAGAGTTTTTTGGTCCAGAGATGAGCATCTGACCCAATGTGAACCAATCAGCATCAGTATCGCTCCCCTGGGTTCTTAAACTTGATATATGGGACACATCTAGTTTCCATGTCTCTCTAGTGGAGAAAATTTGAGGCTCTAGAGCTGATGGAGACCATATCTCTCACCGTAAGAAAAATATCTGCAGGAGAATGAGTCAAAAATCACAGAAAATAACCAAGGAGAGATGTAATGAGTGACAAATAATAATTATCCCTCAAATCTATGTATGGTCTAGCACTTCTTGTGGTTTGATTACCAAAGCCAATAACCCTTTTTTTTTCCAAAGTTAGTTTAAACTGTATTTCTGTCTCTTACAATTCTAAAACCAGTGTCCCTTCACTAACCACTACCCTGTGCCGAAATTACTATGTTATGGGCATTTTGACATTTACTGGTATATTTATAAAACATATTCAAAAGAGTCGACAATGAATGGGTTAGGAGTTTGCAGAACTAGCAAATGGGCTAATCTTACATAACTCATAAAGTTTCTATTCAACATAACTTGTTAATAAAGGACTTGTGGTACAACTCATACTTGATCCGGAAGCTTTATCTTCACTCGACAAATACTTATTTGGTGTGACAACTGTGTAAAATAAAACACAATACCAGTGCTCTGTGCATATGAATCACCTGGGGAATCTTGTTAAAATGAAAATTCTAATTCAGTAGGTCTGAAGTGGGGCCCTAGATTCTGCACTTCCCACAAGCTCCCAGGTGATGCCAATGCTGCTGGTCTGCAAACCCCATTTTTGAGTAGCAAAGTACTAAACACTCTGGGAAATAAAAAAAGCATATTAATCATTCTTGAGAAACTTTTAAAGAAGAATGAAATAAATATTAAATGATACCTTAGTGTATATAAAATTTTATAACAACCAAGGAATATGTGCAACAGACATTTGTATCCCATCTTTGAGCCGATCAAAACTTACTTAAGCAGCATTTAGTAAAGAGGAAAAGGATTGGTTAGGGGTTAGGAATGGGATGGAAACAAGCCACAGGGTAAGGTTCATGCATGGATAAAAGCCAGTCTTGTTGAATACATTACACAAATTCTATAAAGTATTTTTAGGGAATTCCCTAGCAGTTCAGTGGTTAGGACTCTGAGTTTCCACTGCAGGGGGCATGGGTTCGATCCCTGGTTGGGGAACTAGGATCCTGCAAGCCACACGGCACAGCCAAAAAAAATTTTTTTAAGTATTTTTACAATTTACAAATATCAGAATGGCTACTTCAGATTGGCTATATCAAAACATCCATTTCAGAGAGACATATTCACAAATAAGTATAATATAACCATTTGTCCAATAGACATTTATTAATTTTCTACTCTATGCCAGGAGGTGTTCTAGGCACTAAAGTAGAAAACAAAATACCAACAAAAATCAGACTATAGTAAGTACCAAAATCGGTACCTATTTAAGGTTTAGAAACCTGGGTACAAAAAAATACATACATTAGGAATTCAGAGGAAAAAATATCATTTCTGACTGAGGTTACCAAGGAAGACCCATGAAGGAGATGGCAACTAGTCTTAGTTAGCAAGGGAATAAGATTTCCAGAGGTGGAAATAAAGAATAAGGCATTTTAAGTTGAGGGGATGGCATGAGTGGAGAAAGAAAAGCAGCAGTTTAAATAAGGGATTGAAAAGAACTCAGATTGCCTGAATAATAAGGTCATACATAATAGGGCAATTGCAAATGATGAGGTTAAAAAGATAGGGTTGATTCAAATCATCTGTTCTAGGTTCAGGGCATTTGCACTAGCCAGATTTTTACCCTATGCCAGAATCCTCTTCCCCCAGATCTTTGAATGGCATTCTCCTCATCATTCAGATTTCAGGCTAAAAGTCCATCTTCAAAGAGGTTTTCCCTGAACACTCTTTCTAAAGAATCCAAATCTTAATTTACATTAGTCATCTTTTTGTTAATTTATTAACTATCTATTTCCCCTAAAATATAAGCTCCACTTCCACTTTTAGTCATTATGGAACAGTGATTAGATTTACTCTCCTGCATAAAACCTGAACAAAATATGTGAAACCACAGTTTTTGTACATTTGACATAAGGCAATGCAGGACAGTGACCCCTGAGAGAGGGAAACAAAGTGGACTCCCTAAATGTCCCAGCTTACTGTTTAGAGAATGACTGTAGTGCAGAAAGGGGGACTCCAGGCATAGCTTGCTGGTCTCCTTAAGTTGAACAGATGAAGTTAGGAGTACAGACTACCTTAGGTGGGGCGAGATAGTTAGAGTTGGCAAGGCAGCCCAAAGACGAAAGAGATGCACAGAGAAGGAGATATGTAGAGGGACCCCTCCAGTCTTTAGCTGGATAATGATTAAGTGTGTAAAAAAAGATGAAGATGTGTAAAGAAACTACCTGAGGCAAGGGGGAGTGGACACCTGAAAGGAGTAGAGAAATAATCCTCAGAAGTCAAACATAGCCAGGAATTCTACATTTTCCCATCAGTTAAGAGTGGAAACCCTCATAATTCACAGGGCATTGGATAGAGTGCTCAGAAATGCATCGCCTCGGTGTGGGGCAAGATTAGCCCTAGTTTAAAGGCTGCTTTGTTCCTTAAAAACAAGATTTGGAGGGATCAAACTGTTTCCAAGTAACTTAACTGTGTCCTAAAAAAAAGAAAGCTCAAGAATATTTATAGGAATTAAAAAATATCCAGTACTCAACAAGTTAAAATTCACAATGTTTAGCAGCTAATAAAAAATTATAAGGCATGCAATAAAGCAGAAAACTACAACCCATAGTGAAGATTTAAAAATCAAGCATGAATAATCATTAGGGAAATGCAAATCAAAACTACAATGAGATATCATCTCACACCAGTCAGAATGGGCATTATCAAAAACTCTAGAAACAATAAATGCTGGAGAGGGTGTGGAGAAAAGGGAACCCTCTTGCACTGCTGGTGGGAATGTGAATTGGTACAGCCACTATGGAGAATAGTATGGAGGTTCCTTAAAAAACTACAAATAGAACTACCATGTGACCCAGCAATCCCACTACTGGGCATATACCCTGAGAAAACCATAACTCAAAAAGAGTCATGTACCAAAATGTTCATTGCAGCTCTATTTACAATAGCCAGCAGATGGAAACAACCTAAGTGTCCATCATCGGATGAATGGATAAAGAAGATGTGGCACATGTATACAATGGAATATTACTCAGCCATTAAAAGAAACGAAACTGAGCTATTTGTAATGAGGTGGATAGACCTAGAGTCTGTCATACAGAGTGAAGTCAGAAAGAGGAAGACAAATACCATATGCTAACACATATATATGGAATTTAAGAAAAAAAACGTCATGAAGAACGTAGGGGTAAGACAGGAATAAAGACACAGACCTACTAGAGGACGGACTTGAGGATACGGGGAGGGGGAAGGGTAAGCTGTGACAAAGTGAGAGAGAGGCATGGACATATATACACTACCAAACGTAAGGCAGATAGCTAGTGGGAAGCAGCTGCACAGCACAGGGAGATCAGCTCGGTGCTTTGTGACCACCTGGAGGGGTGAGATAGGGAGGGTGGGAGGGAGGGAGATGCAAGAGGGAAGAGATATGGGAACATGTGTATATTTGTAACTGATTCACTTTGTTATAAAGCAGAAACTAACACACCATTGTAAAGCAATTATACCCCAATAAAGATGTAAAAAAAAAATCAATCATGAAAAACTGACCCAGAAATAAAACAGATAAGCAGAAATAGTAGACAAAGACAAAACAATTATTATAACTATATTCCATACTTCAAGAAGGCATAGGAATAAGTAATCATTTTAGTTAGAGAGACGCAGACCTCACTACTATCTGTACAGAAGTCTAAAGAATTATAAGGGAATATTATGAATATTATGTTGGAATACTATGCCAACATATTAATAACATACTAAATGGACATATTTTAAGAAAGACATAAACGATTAAAATTGAAACAAGAAGAAATAGAAAATCTGAATAGATATATAACAAGTAAAACAGATTAAATTAGTAATTTTAAATCTTCCTACAAAGAAAAGCCCAGATGCAGATAGCTTCACTATGAATTCCAGGAAACATTTTAAAAAGAGTTAATGTGACTACAACATAAACTCTTTCAGAAAGCAGAAGGGAACACTTTGCTGCCACTATGGGGGGCAAAACCAGCATGGAGGTTTCTCAATAATTAGAAATAGTATTACCATGTGATCCAGCATCCCACTTCTGGGTATATATCTGAAGGAAAACAAATCGCTCTCTTAAAAAGATATTTGCAGCTCCATGTTCATTGCAGCATTATTCACAACAGCCAAGACATGAAAACGACCTATCTATTTTCTGAATGAGTGGATACAGAAAATGTGGGGTATATATATAATGGAATATTATTCAGCCATAAAAAGAAGGAAATGCTGCCATTCGTGATAACATGGCTGGACCTTGAGGGCATTATGCTAAGTGTAATAAATCAGACAGATTAAGACCAATACTCACTTATATGTGGAATCTAAAAAACCCTAACCCACAGAAACAGAGGGTAGACAGTGACTGTCAGGAGATGGGGGTGGGAAAAAAGGGGAGATAATGGTCAAAGTGTATAAACCTCTAGTTATAATATTAATAAGTTCTGAGGAGCTAATATACAGCATAGCGACTATAACTAACAATACTGTAGCCTGCTTTCTTGGCTTGGCGAGCCTGTGAGGACGTGAGGTGCCAGGGCCGTCTGGCCACCAGGAGCCAAAGCAGGTCTGAGGAGGGCACCAAGGTAGCCCTGGAGACACCTCAGTGCTGGGCAAATGACCACTGCCCTTGGCCTCCAAGTTCCTCCTCCCCCACCTGGGCCCCAGCCCCTGCCCGGCCTGTCCTGTGTGGTGCGCTAGCCCACGCTGAGGTGCGCCGCTGGGCAACACACTCCTTCAGGTTGTGCAGACCAAGATAAAGGTGTTAAGTGGATAAAATTTAAGACAGAGATCGCAGAATTGACAGGAGGAGACAACCCGTGTGGCTGAAAGAGTCTTGGTTCTCTGGCCGGGTGTCAGGCCTGAGCCTCAGAGGTAGGAGAGCAGAGTTCAGGACATTGGTCCGCCAGAGACCTTCCAGCCCCATGTAATATCAAATGGCGAAAACACTTTGATACTATGCGCTCCATCTCATAATGGAGATGGAGCACAGATCTCCATCTCAATGCTAAGACCCAGCTCCACTCAATGACCAGCAAGATACAGTGCTGGACACCCTATGCCAAACAACTAGCCACACAGGAACACAAACCCAAACATTAGCAGAGACGCTGCCTAAAATGATATTAAGTTCACAGACACCCCAAAACACATCACCAGACGTGGTCCTGCCCACCAGAAAGACAAGATCCAGCCTCATCCACCAGAACACAGGTACCAGTCCTCTACACCAGGAAGCCTACACAACCCACTGAACCAACCTCTCCCACTGGGAGCAGACACCAAAAGAACGGGAACTATGAAACTGAAGCCCATGAAACGGAGACCCCAAACACAGTAAGTTAAGCAATATGAGAAGACAGAGAAATACATAGCAGATGAAGGAGCAAAGTAAAAACCCACCAGTCCAAACAAATGAAGAGGAAATAGGCAGTCTACCGGAAAAATAATTCAGAATAATCATAGTAAAGATGATCCAAAATTGTGGAAATAGAATGGAGAAAATTGACAACAAACATTTAACAAGGACCTAGAAGAACTAAACAGCAAACACAGATGAACAACAAAATAAATGACAATAAAAATTCTCTAGAAGGAATCAATAGCAGAATAACTGAGGCAGAAGAATGGATAAATGACCTGGAAGATAAAGTAGTGGAAATAACTACTGCAGAGCAGAATAAAGAAAAAACAATAAAAAGAATTGAGGACAATCTCAGAGACCTCTGGGACAACATTAAACACACTAACATTTGAATTATAGGGGTCCCAGAAGAAGAAGAGAAAAAAAAGGAACTAAGAAAATATTTTAAGAGATTATAGTTTAAAACTTCCATAATATGGGTAAGGAAATAGTCAATCAAGCCCAGGAAGCGCAGAGTGTCCCATACATGATATATCCAAAAAGAAACACGCCAAAACACGTATTAATCCAACTATGAAAAATTAAATACAAAGAAAAAATATTAAAAGCAGAAGGGAAAAGGAAAAATTAACATACAAGGGAATCCCCATAAGGTTAATAGCTGATCTTTCAGCAGAAACTCATTGAGCCAGAAGGGAGTGACAGGACATATTTAAAGTAATGAAAGGGAAAAACCTACAACCAAGATTACTCTACCCAGCAAGGATCTCATTCAGATTTGATGGAGAAATTAAAACCTTTACAGACAATCAAAAGCTAAGAGAATTCAGCACCACCAAACCAGCTCTACAACAAATGCTAAAGGAACTTCTCCAAGTGGGAAACAAAGAGAAGAAAAGGACCTACAAAAACAAACCCAAAACAATTAAGAAAATGGTCATAGGAACATACATATCGATAATTACCTTAAACGTGAATGGATTAAATGCTCCAAACAAAAGACACAGCCTTGCTGAATGGATACAAAAACAAGACCCATACATATGCTGTCTACAAGAGACCCACTTCAGACCTAGGGACACATTCAGACTGAAAGTGAGGGGATGGAAAAAGATATTCCATGCAAATGGAAATCAAAAGAAAGCTGGAGTAGCAATACTCATATCAGATAAAATAGACTTTAAAATAAAGAATGCTACAAGAGACAAATAAGGACACTATATAATGAGGGAGCAATCCAGGAAGAAGATATAACAATTGTAAATATTTATGCACCCAATATAGGAGCACCTCAATATATAAGGCAAATGCTAGCAGCTATAAAAGAGAAAATTGACAGTAACACAATAATAGTGTGGGACTTTAACACCTCACTTACACCAATGGACAGATCATCCAAAATGAAAATAAATAAGGAAACAGAAGCTTTAAATGACACAATAGACCACATAGATTTAATCGATATTTATAGGACATTCCATCCAGAAACAGCATATTACACTTTCTTCTCAAGTGCACATGGAACATTCTCCAGGATAGATCACATCTTGGGTCACAAATCAAGCCTCAGTAAATATAAGAAAATTGAAATTATATCAAGCATCTTTTCTGACCACAATGCTATGAGATAACAAATGAATTACAGGGAAAAAACATAAAAAACACAAACACATGGAGGCTAAACAATACATTACTAAATAACCAAGAGATCACTGAAGAAATCAAAGAGGAAATCAAAAAATTACTAGAGACAAATGACAATGAAAACACGACGATCCAAAACCTATACAATGCAGCAAAAGCAGTTCTAAGAGGGACGTTTACAGCTATACAAGCCTACCTCAAGAAACAAGAAAAATCTCAAATAAACAATCTAACCTTACACCGAAAGGACCTAGAGAAAGAAGAACAAACAAAACCCAAAGTTAGCAAAAGGAAAGAAATCATAAAGAGCAGAGCAGAAATAAATGACATAGAAACAAAGAAAACAATAGCAAAGATCAATAAAACTAAAAGCTGGTTCTTTGAGAAGATAAACAAAATTGGTAAACCATTAACCAGACTCATCAAGAAAAAGAGGGAGAGGACTCAAATCAATAAAATTAGAAATGAAAAAGGAGAAGTTACAACAGACACTGCCGAAATACAAAGAATCCTAAAAGACTACTACAAGCAAGTCTATGCCAATAAAATGGACAACCTGGAAGAAATGGACAAATTCTTAGAAAGGTATAACCTTCCAAAACTGAACCAGGAAGAAATAGAAAATATGAACAGGCCAATCACAAGTAATGAAATTGAAACTTGTGATTAACAATCTTCCAACAGGGCTTCGCTGGTAGCGCAGTGGTTGAGAGTCCGCCTGCCGATGCGGGGGACACGGGTTCGTGCCCCGGTCCGGGAAGATCCCACATGCTGTGGAGAGGCTAGGCCCATGAGCCATGGCTGCTGAGCCTGCGCGTCCAGAGCCTGTGCTCCGCAATGGGAGAGGCCACAGCAGTGAGAGGCCCACGTACCACAAAAAAAAAAAAAAAAAAAAAAAAAATCTTCCAACAAACAGAAGTCTAGAACCAGATGGCCTCATAAGTGAATTCTATCAAACATTTAGAGAAGAGCTAACACCCATCCTTCTCAAACTCTTCAAAAAAATTGCAGAGGAAGGAACACTCCCAAACCCATTCTATGAGGCCACCATCACCCTGATACCAAAACCAGACAAAGAAACTACAAGAAAAGAAAATTACAGGCCAATATCACTGATGAACATAGATGCAAAAATCGTCAACGAAATACTAGCAAACAGAATCCAACCACACATTAAAAGGATCATACACCATGATCAAGTGGGATTTATCCCAGGGATGCAAGGATTCTTCAATATATGCAAATCAATCAATGTGAAAGACCATATTAATAAATTGAAGGATAAAAACCATATGATCATCTCAATAGATGCAGAAAAAGCTTTTGACAAAATTTAACACCCTTTTATGATAAAAATTCTCCAGAAAGTGGCACAGAGGGAACCTACCTCAACATAATAGAGGCCATATACAACAAACCCACAGCAAACATCATTCTCAATGGTGAAAAACTGAAAGCATTTCCTCTAAGATCAGGAACAAGAAAAGGATGTCCACTCTTGCCACTATTATTCAACATAGTTTTCGAAGTCCTAGCCATGGCAATCAGAGAAGAAAAAGAAATAAAAGGAATACAAATCAGAAAAGAAGAAGTAAAACTGTCACTGTTTGCAGATGACATGATACTATACAGAGAGAATCCTAAAGATTCCACCAGAAAACTACTAGAGCTAATCAATGAATTTGGTAAAGTTGCAGGATACAAAATTAATGCACAGAAATCTCTTGTATTCCTATACACTAATGATGAAAAATCTGAAAGAGAAATTAAGGAAACACTCAAATTTACCATTACAACAAAAAGAATAAAATACCTAGGAATAAACCTACCTAGGGCGACATAAGACCTGTATGCAGAAAACTATAAGACACTGATGAAAGAAATTAAAGATGATACCAACAGATGGAGAGATATACCATGTTCTTGGATTGGAAGAATCAGTATTGTGAAAATGACTATACTACCCAAAACAATCTACAGATTCAATGCAGTCCCTATCAAATTACTAATGGCATTTTTTATCGAACTAGAACGAAAAATCTTAAAATCTGTATGGAGACAGAAAAGACCCCGAATAGGCAAAGCAGTCTTGAGGGAAAAAAAAGTAGCTGGAGGAATCAGACTCCCTGACTTCAGACTATACTATAAAGCTACAGTAATCAAGACAATATGCTACTGGCACAAAAACAGAAACATAGATCAATGGAACAAGATAGAAAGCCCAGAAATAAACCCACGTACTTATGGTCAACTAATTTATGTCAAAGGAGGCAAGGATACACAATGGAGAAAAGACATTCTCTTCAATAAGTAGTGCTGGGAAAACTGGACAGCTACATGTAAAAGAATGAAATTAGAACACTCCCTAACACCATACACAAAAATAAAGTCAAAATGGATTAGAGACCTAAATGTAAGACCAGACACTATCAAACTCTTAGAGGAAAACATAGGAAGAACACTCTTTGACAAAATCACAGCAAGATCTTTTTTGTTCCACCTCCTAGAGTAATGGAAATAAAAACAAAAATAAACAAATGGGACCAAATGAAACTTAAAAGCCATTGCACAGAAAAGGAAACCATAAAGAAGACGAAAAGACAACCCTCAGAATGGGAGAAAATATTTGCAAATGAAGCAACTGACAAAGGATTAATCTCCAAAATATACAAGCAGCTCATGCAGCTCAATATCAAAAATACAAACAATCCAATCCAAAAAATGGTCAGAAGACCTAAATAGACATTTTTCCACAGAAGATATACAAATTGCCAACAAACACATGGAAGGATGCTCAACATCTCTAACCATGAGGGAAATGCAAATCAAAACTACAATGAGGTATCACCTCAAACCAGTCAGACTGGCCATCACCAAAAAATCTACAAACAATAAATAATAGAGAGGATGTGGAGAAAGGGGAACCCTCTAGCACTGCTGGTGGGAATGTAAGTTAATACAGCCACTATGGAGAACAGTATGGAGGTTCCTCAAAAATCTAAAAATAGAACTACCATACGACCCAGCAATCCCACTACTGGGCATATACCCTGAGAAAACCATAATTCAAAAAGAGTCGTGTACCACAGTGTTCACTGCAGCTCTATTTACATTAGCCAAGACATGGTGGCAACCTAAGTGTCCATCGGCAAATGAATGGATAAAGAAGATGTGGCACATATATACAGTGGAATATTATTCAGACATAAAAAGAAACGAAATTGAGTTATTTGTAGTGAGGTGGATGGACGTAGAGTCTGTCATACAGAGTCAATTAAGTCAGAAAGAGAAAAACAAATACTGTATGCTAACACATATATATGGAATCTAAAAGAAAAACAAAACAAAAAGGTTTTGAATAACCCAGGGGTAGGACAGGAATAAAGATGCAGACATAGAGAATGGACTTGATGACACTGGGAAGGGAAGGGTAAGCTGGGACAAAGTGAGAGAGTGGCATGGACATATATACACTACCAAATTTTAAATAGATAGCTAGTGGAAAGCAGCCACATAGCACAAGGAGATCAGCTCAGTGCTTTGTGACCACCTACAGGGGTGGGATAAGGAAGGTGGGAGGGAGACGCAAGAGGGAGGAGATATGGGGATATCTGTATATATACAGCTGATTTACTTTGTTACAAAGCAGAAACTAACACACCATTGTAAAGCAATTATACTCCAATAAAGATGTTACAAAAAAAAAAAGGAATCCAACAGCACATTAAAAGGATCAAACACCATGATCAAGTGGGTTTTATCCCAGGAGTGCAAGGACTCTTCAATATACACAAATCAAAAAAATCAGTGTGATAAAGCATATTAACAAATTGAAGAAGAAAAACCATATGATCATCTCAGTAGATGCAAAAAATCCTTCAACAAAATTCAACACCCATTTCTGATAAAAAAAAAACACTCCAGAAAGTAGTCATAGAGGGAACTTACCTCAATGTAATAAAGGCTATATATGACAAACCCACATCCAACATCATTCTCAATGGTGAAAAACTGAAACCATTTCCTCTAACACCAGGAACAAGACAAGGTTGCCCACTCTCACCACTATTACTCAGCATAGTTTTGGAAGTTTTAGCCACAGCAATCAGAGAAGAAAAAGAAATAAAAGGAATCAAAATCAGAAAAGAAGAAGTAAAGTTGTCACTGTTTGCAGATGACATGATACTATACATAGAGAATCCTAAAGATGCTACCAGAAAACTACTACAGCTAATCAATGAATTTGGTAAAGTAGCAGAATACAAGATTAATGCACAGAAATCTCTTGCATTTCTCTACACTAATGATGAAAAACCTGAAAGAGAAATTAAGGAAACACTCCCATTTACCATTGCAAGAAAAAGAATAAACTACCTAAGAATAAAACTACTTAAGGAGACAAAAGACCTGTATGCAGAAAATTATAAGACACTGATGAAAGAAATTAAAGATGATACAAACAGATGGAGAGATATACCATGTTCTTGGATTGGAAGAATCAATATTGTGAAAATGACTATACTACCCAAAGCAACCTACAGATTCGAAGCAATCCCTATCAAACTACCAATGGCATTTTTCACAGAACTAGAATAAAAAATTTCACAATTTGTATGGAAACACAAAAGACCCCAAAGATTGCCAAAGCAATCTTGAGAAAGAAAAACAGAGCTAGAGGAATCGGGCTCCCTGACCTCAGACTATACTACAAAGCTACAATAATCAAGACAGTATGGTACTGGCACAAAAACAGAAATATAGATCAATGGAACAGGAGAGAAAGCCCAGAAATAAGGCCACACACATATGGTTACTTTATCTTTGAAAAAGGAGGCAAGAATATACAATGGAGAAAAGACAGCCTCTTCAAAAAGTGGTGC
This sequence comes from Pseudorca crassidens, assembly GCF_039906515.1. NCBI lineage: Eukaryota > Metazoa > Chordata > Mammalia > Artiodactyla > Delphinidae > Pseudorca > Pseudorca crassidens. Next base: position 69,900,806 of record NC_090301.1, read on the forward strand.
TGGGAAAACTGGACAGCTACATGTAAAAAAATGATATTAGAACACTCCCTAACACCATACACAAAAATAAACCCAAAATGGATTAAAGACCTAAATTTAAGGGCAGACACTATAAAACTCTTAGAGGAAAACATAGGCAGAACACTCCATGATATAAATCACAGTAAGATACTCTTTGACCCACCTCCTACAGAAATGGAAATAGAAACAAAAATAAATAAATGGGACATAAAGAAACTTAAAAGCTTTTGCACAGCAAAGGAAACCATAAAGAAGAAGAAAAGACAACACTCAGAATGGGAGAAAATTTTTGCAAACAAAACAACTGACAAAGAGTTAATCTCCAAAATATACAAGCAGCTCATGCAGCTCAATATCAAAAAAAACCCAACCCAAAAATGGGCAGAAGACCTAAATAGACATTCTCTAAAGAAGATATACAGATTGCCAACAAACACATCAAAGGATGCTCAACATGACTAATCATTAGAGAAATGCAAATCAAAACTACAATGAGATATCATCTCACACTAGTCAGAATGGCCATCATCAAAAAATCTACAAACAATAAATCCTGGAGAGGGTGTGGAGAAAAAGGAACCCTCTTGCCCTGTTGGTGGGAATGTAAATTGATACAGCCACTATGGAGAACAGTATGGAGGTTCCTCAAAAATCTAAAAATAGAACTACCATACGACCCAGCAATCCCACTACTGGGCATATACCCTGAGAAAACCATAATTCAAAAAGAGTCGTGTACCACAACGTTCGTTGCAGCTCTATTTACAATAGCCAGGACATGGAAGCAACCTAAGTGTCCATCAACAGATGAATGGGTAAAGAAGATGTGGTACATATATACAATGGAATATTATTCAGCCATAAAAAGAAATGAAATTGAGTTATTTGGAGTGAATTGGATGGACCTAGAGACTGTCATACAGAGTAAAGTAAGTCAAAATGAGAAAAACAAATACCGTATGTTAACACATATATATGGAATCTGAAAAAAAAAAAAAGTTCTGAAGAACCTAGGGGCAGGACAGGAATAAAGACGCAGACATAGAAAATGGACTTGAGGACACAGGGAGGGGGAAGGGTAAGCTGGGACGAAGTGAAAGAGTGGCATGGACATATATACACTACCAAACGTAAAATAGATAGCTAGTGGGAAGCAGCCGCATAGCACAGGGAGATCAGCTTAGTGCTTTGTGTACACCTACAGGGGTGGGATAGGGAGGGTGGGAGGGAGATGCAAGAGGGAGGCGATATGGGGATGTATGTATATCTATAGCTGATTCACTTTGTTATACAGCAGAAACTAACACACCATTGTAAAGCAATTATATTCCAATAAAGATGTTAAAAAAATTTTTAATAAAAAAATACTGTATTATATACTTGACAGCTGCTGAGAATAAATCTTAAATGTTCTTATTACAACAAAAGATAATTATGTGAGGTGATGGAAGTGTTACCTAACCTTAAGGTGGTAATCATTTTGCAGTATATTGTGTATCAAATCATCACTTATACACCTTAAACTTACACAATGTTATATGTCAATTATATCTTACTAAAGCTGGAAAAAGTTAAAAGTTTAAAAAAAGTTTCAGGAAAGAAAATGTGCCGGTTAACTCATTATCATTTAGTGACTACTCCCTCTCCTATTTGAAATGACCATCTCTTTTATTTAGTCAATTCCTGTATGTTCAGTGGTTCTCAAACTTTTGTGTGCATTGGAATCACCTGGAAGGTTTGTTTAGCTATAAACTGTTGGGCCTCACCCTTTCTATCACGTACCCAGGTGATTCTAATGATGTTAGTCCAGGGATCACACTTTAAGCACAAGCTACTATACCCCAATTCCACTGGCATGGTTAAGAGCTAAATCTTGGACTTAAACGCTGACTCAACCAGTTACTGCCTTGGGCAAATCTGTAATTCTCTCTAAACTTCTATTTCCTCATTTTAAAATGGGGATAATAATTGTACCGATCTCATTTAACTGTTAAGAATTAAATTTTATAATATGTTGAAAGCCCTTACAGTATTGCTGGGAAAATAATAATAACTTCTTAGGGGTTTTTTTGTTTTTGTTTTTTGCGGTACGCGGGCCTCTCACTGTTGTGGCCTCTCCCGTTGCGGAGCGCAGGCTCTGGACGCACAGGCTCAGCGGCCTTGGCTCACGGGCCTAGCCGCTCCGCAGCATGTGGGATCTTCCCGTACCAGGGCACGAACTCGTGTCCCTTGCATCGGCAGGCGGGCTCTCAACCACTGCGCCACCAGGGAAGCCCGCTATTTATTATTATTACTATTTATTTGTGTATTCTGTTAATAGATATAAAAGTTATATCCAGTTTTTGCTATTATGAACTTTGCTGCCATAAACATTTTTATACATTTTTTTCTGGTACGTTTGTGCAAAAGCCTTTCTAAAGTATATTCCTACAATAGAATGCGGAATTTTTAGGTAGTAAGAAGTTCAATTTTAGTAGGTAAAGCTAAATTGTTTTCCAAAGTGATCATATCATTTTCCAGGGCCAACAGTAAAGGATGAAAGTCTTGTTGTTCCGTATCTTTGTCAACACTTGATGAATTCCATTCAATTTTTTCTTGCCAGTCTTGTGGATGTGAAATTGTATCTTGTAATTTTTATTTGCATTTACTTGATTACTAACAAGTTTGAGCAGCCTTTCTATATTTATAGGCTATTTGTATTCCATCTTTGGAGAAATTCCTGTTTGTGTCTTTTACTCGTGTTTTAAAAATTGGGGTTTTCATCTTTTAGGTGTTTGTTATATCCTTTGGATACTATTTTTTTGTCAGTATGTGTTACAAATATTTTCATCAGGTTTAACTGAGGTTATACATTTGGATAGAGAGTAAGCAAAGATGAGTTAAGGAAGCTTTTTTCCCTTTGGAGATGAAACATTTCAAGGTCTTTCATTTCTGGGTTAAGTGCCTCCTACCAAAACCTTGGGGTGATTTAGAGTCATCTTCTTCAGTTTCTACTTTGGTTCTCTCCCCAGCTCTATTATATGTCGTATAGATAGGTAGATAGGTAGGTAGGTAGGTAGGTAGGTAGGTAGGTAGGTAGGTAGGTAGATAGATAGATAGATAGATAGATTGACTGATTGATTTTATGTAGATAGATATACAAATACATACAGATATCTTCTACTCGCCTATCCCCAACAATCAGGTGGATCTCCATTTTATATTACAATTAAGATGGCCTAAACAAGCTGCCTTGTATTCATAAGAAGGGAGTGGGAGAGAGCATATTTTAGCATACTTCAAGTAGTTCCCAAACTTTACTGTACTTTGGAATCACCTAGGTCCTTAAAAAATACTTATGCCTGGTTCTCACTCCTCTGTATTCTGATTTAAATGGTAAGGCTGTGACTTGCACAATAGGAGTTTAAAAAGCTCCCCAGGTGATTTTAATGTGCACTGAATTAGTTCTTGAAACTCAAAATATTATACATGGATCATTAGCATTGTTATTACCTGGGAGCTTATTAGAAACCAAATTCTTAAAATGCAAATTATAGGATAAGACCTGAGATTCTTGAGTATACAGTATATTAAGGTTAGAAGAAACACTGGCTTGTGCACAGTCACCTTTTGCTCCTATTGCCCTTCATTTCAGCTTAAAGAACTTTCAGTACTTCATTAAGGCAGGTCTAGTGGTGATAAACCCCCTCAGCTTTTGTTTGTTTGGTAAAGTCTTTATGTCTCCTTCATTTTGAATAACAACTTTGCCAAGTAGTGTATTCTTGGGTGGCAATTGTTTTCTTTCAGCACTTTGAATATATAATTGCACTCTCTTCTGGCCTGCAAAGTTTCTGCTGAGAAATCCACTGATAGTCTTATGGGGATTCCCTTGTACGTGAGGAATATCTTTTCTCTTGATGCTTTTAAAATTCTCTGTCTTTGATTTTAGACAGTTTTATTATACTGTGTCTTGGATAAGATTGTTTTGGGTCAAAATTCTAGTGGAACCTAATAACTTCATGAATGTGGATGTCCAAATCCCTCCCCAGATTTTTGATGCTCCAATCCATTATTCCTTCAAATAAGCTCTCTATGCCTTTCTCCCTCTCTCTTCTGGGACTCCAATAATGCATAGACTGTTTCCTTTAATGGAATCCCACAGTTCATGTTCAGGTTTTCTTTACTCTTTCATTCTTTTTCCTTTGTTCTTCTCTGACTGGATAATTTCAAATGACCTGTCTTCTATTTTACAGATTCTTTCTTCTGCTTGATCCAGCCTGTTGTTGCTCACTCTTGTATTTTTTCATTTCATTCATTGCATTCTTCAGCTCCAAAGTTCCTGTTCAATTCTTTTTTATGATTTCTATCTCTATGTTAAACTTCATGTTGTTACGTATTGTTTTCCTGGTTTTATTAAATTGTCTTTCTGTGTTGTCTTGTTACTCACTGAGCTTCCTTAAAACAAGTATTTTAAATTCTTTATTGGGAAAATCACAGATCTCTATTTCTTTGGGGTCAGCTAATGGAAAATTATTGTGTTTCTTTGGTGGTGTCATGTTTCCTTGATTCTTGATGTTCCTTGAAGTCTTGCATTGCTGTCTTCAAATTTGAAGAAGGAACCAACTCCTTCAGTCTTTACTGACTGGCTTCAGAAGAGAAATACCTTCTGTCAACTCTGTTAGGAATTCCGAGGCTTTCTCAAACTTTTCCTATGGATACACCTTCTCTACACTTCTTGTTCCCTCTTGTGGGGGAATTCTTAAGATTGCATGCCACCTCTCAATCCTGCAAAGCCAGAACAGGTGCTGACAGCCTCTCTTTTGCTTTCCCTAGGGCAGTGCTGAATGCTCAAGGTTAGTGTGATTTTTTCCAATCCTGTAGAGTCAGTCTGACTTTCTGCTCATTCTCACTAGCCATCTACAAAGGATCGCTTTCATGGAGCCAGCCATGGCTGGGGAGGTGGTGCATGGATGAGGTGTGCAGAATGTTGGGTGTGCTCGTGGGCAAGTTGGGGGGATGCACAAGCAAGGATCCCCAGTGTCACGGGTGAGCTTCCTGATGGAGTCCATGACACAGTAGGATCAGCATGTCTTTGATACCCTTCAAGAGCACTGTCTGCTGGTCTCCTAGCTTTCCTGCCTCCTAGTAACATAGCACACCTCAGAGCATTCTAGATGGAGTGAGAAAGAAGACAGTCTCTTTGGCAGCATTCTGAACAGCTGAGGAAAGCAAGCATGCACTCATATGTTCTACTTTCCCCCATGGGAGAAGTCATGGACTGAGAAGATCTCTTTTATCACGGAGCTATGCCATTTTAGGGAAGAGGTGACATGGGTAAAGTGAAACTGTTCCTCTAACCCTCTTCAATGCATCCAATGTTAGATTTTTTTTTTTCTAAAGAAGATGTTGTGGGTAGGAGTTTATTAATTAATTTATTTATTTTTGCTGTGTTGGGTCTTCGTTTCTGTGCGAGGGCTTTCTCTAGTTGTGGCAAGCAAGGGCCGCTCTTCACCACGTTGCGCCGGCCTCTCACTATCGCAGCCTCTCTTGTTGCAGAGCGCAGCCTCCAGATGCACAGGCTCAGCAGCTGTGGCTCACAGGCCCAGCTGCTCCGCAGAACATGGGATCCCCCCAGACCAGGGCTCGAACCTGCGTCCCCTGCACTAGCAGGCAGACTCCCAACCACTGCACCACCAGGGAAGCCCTCAGATTTTTTTGCTCCAACAGTGTGCTGGAATTTCTCCATTGGACTCCTGGACCTCTACAAAGGCTCTCCTGTCCATGGGTGATCATCTGAACTGGTGTTTTTTGAGGGAAATACAAAAGAAAACCCTTATTTCACCATGTTAATGACATCACTCCTGGCTAGCCATTTTTTTTATTAAAATAAAATAAAGCTGAAATCTTATTTCACTTCTTATACCAATAAATATTCCTGATAAAGATTTAAACATTAGAAATAATAATAATTAAGCCATATATGAATGTAGGAGAGAAAAACATGAGGAGTAAATTTCTTTATAATTTCTAGCTAAAACACAAAGCACAAAAGCCATAAAGAAAAGACTCATACATTTGAAGACGTAAATATTGGGTTGGCCAAAACGTCCATTCGGGTTTTTGTAACATCTTACAGAAAAACCCGAACGACCTTTTTGGCCAAGCCAATATATAAAATACCATATGGAGAAAAAAAATTAAATGTTTAACACTTGCCTGAAAAAAAGAATCATTTTTCATCACATTAAGGTAGCCATCAAGTTCCAACAGGTTATACTCTGACCTCCCTGCAAAAACTCCCTAAGCAGATAATATCTGAAAAGACTTCTAAAAGCAAAGAATCCCTTCCTTTCATTTATAGTCTCCAGCTTGAACCTATAGATTTAATACTCAAAATCAGCTAGAATTTACCATTACTCTGAGTCATTCTAGATGTTTTCTCCACAACCCTCCATGAACATGCTACCATTCTAGAAGTTTTCCCACACTTACCCCAATAGGTAACTCACTGCTACCATTCTAGAATTTTTCCCACACCTACCCCAATAGGTAACTCATTCCTTTATTTGTAATTTGGATGTCCCTAAAGGCTCCAGCTTCCTTTCCCTTAATATCCAAATAAAATGACTCAAGTTCCCATTTCATATAACCAGTACCTCACCTCTGCCCCAATACACTCAAAAGTTTCCCATGGGGACTAAGAAAGCCTACCTGAACTTTTAATCACATTTTACTCTGAATTCCGCCTCCTTCTGTAATTACTTTAAATGTAAATGAATTAACTCCCTAATCAAAAGATGGAGATTGGCAAAATGGATAAAAACACATAATTCAAAAAGACACATGTACCCCCAAATGCTGAATTGGGCAATTGGGATTGACATGTATACACTGATGTGTATAAAATTGATGACTAATAAGAATCTGCAGTATAAAAAAACAAACAAACAAACAAAAAACAACTAATACTAAACTTTCTTTGGGTTATTTGTATGGAAATATGTTAATATAAATGTTTCAGACATTACATGAAATTTCTAAAAATCTTATATGTCCTGGTATAATGCTATAAGTCATAATTCTAGTTATTACTTTAAAATGTATATCTCAGAAATAACTAAATTTCCTTGTCAATTGCATTACTATGAACTTTCATCAAATCTTTAACCGTGGTCATTTTTATGTCTTTTGTCATTTACAGACAGTTCTGGGTGTACTCTGATGCTTTTGCAAAAATGTTCCTATAAAAGGGTTTCATCTTCAAGGAATTCATGGAAAAGACTCTGACAAGTACAGGTTTCTGGTAACTGACTATACCACTGAACTGAATGAATAAGCATTTTCAGAACTCTAATGGAAAACTGATGAACTCATAAAAGTGCTAACAAACGATCAGGATGAAAAAAAATTAACTACATGGGACTGAGTGAACTGATGAGGATGATTATAATTTTTGTGACTTTCTGTTTGAATAAAAATAAAAAATCCCACAAGGACTCAGAGGCAAAAAATATACAAATCAATTTTCACTGCAAAGTAAAGGAGCTGTTACAGTGGAGGATTATTGGACTGAATGTCAATATTATGACATAGTATGAGTGTGTTTCATGTTTGGTAATTGCAATCATTGTTGCTTTTGTTGTGGTCATCCATTTTACAATGCTTGGTGTTGGTCTATTTATCTCTTGTAAAAATAAAATACAGTGTGTGTGTGTGTGTGTGTGTGTGTGTGAACAAAAAAAGACACATGTACCCCAATGTGTTTACAATAGCCAGGACATGGAAACAACCTAAATGTCTAACAATAGGTGAAAGGATAAAGAAGATACGGTACATATATACAATGGAATATTACTCAGCCATAAAAAGAAATGAAATTGGGTCATTTGTAGAGATGTGGATGAACCTAGAGTCTGTCATACAGAGTGAAGTAAGCCAGAACAAGAAAAACAAATAATCATATATTAACACATATATGTGGAATCTAGAAAAATCGTACAGATGAACCTATTTGTAGGGCAGGAATAGAGATAAAGACGTAGAGAACGGACATGTGGACACAGGGTGGGAAGGGGAGGGTGGGACGAATTGGGAGATTGGGTTTGACGTAGATACACTGACATGTGTAAAATGGATAGCTAGTGGGAACCTGCTGTATAGCACAGGGAGCTCAGCTCAGTGCTCTGTGACCTAGATGGGTGGCATGGTGGGGTGGGAGGAAGGTCCAAGAGGGAGGGGATATATGTATACATGTAGCTGATTCACTTCATTGTACAGCAGAAACTAATACAACATTGTAAAGCAATTTTACTCCAATAAAAAAAAAAATGATCGAACTATATGCTATTTACAAGAGACTCATTTGAGATCCAAAGAACAAACAGGTTGAAAGTGAAAAGACGGAAAAAGATATTTCATGCAAATAGTAACCAAAAGAGAACAGGAATGGCTATAATAATATCAGACAAAATTGACATTAAATTGAAAAAGATTACAAGAGACAAAGAAGGATACTATGTATTAATAAAAGGTTCAATACAGCAAGGAGATATAACAATTATAAAAATGTATGTACCTAATGACAGAATATATATATATATATATATATATATACACACACACATATATATATATAGCGAAAAACGGATGAAATTGAAGGGAGAAATAGACAGTTCTACAATAGCTGGAGCCTTCAATACCCCACTCACAATAATGGACAGAACAACCAAATAAAAGATAAGTAAGGAAATACAGGATTTAGACAACACAATAAATCACATAAATCTGACATATACAGAAAACTCCACCCCCAAACAGCATACACATTCTTATCAACTGTTCTGGGACATTTTCCAGGATAGACCATATATTAGGTCACAAATTAAGTCTCAATGGATTTAAAAAGACAGATATCATACAAAGTATCTATTGTTACCACACGGGATGGAACTGGAAATCAATAAAATAAACTGAAAAACTCATAAAGTCGTGGAAATTAAACAATATACTTTTAAAAATACCTGTGGATCAAGGAAAAACTCACAAGGAAAATTTTAAAATACTTAGAGACAAGTGAAAATGAAAACACAACATACCAAAACTTACAGGAAGCAGTGAAAATGGTGCTAAGAAAGACATTTATAGTATAAATGCTTAGATTAACCAAGAAAGATCTCAAATCAACAGCCTAGCTTTACAACTGAAAGAACTAGAAATTAAAAATACAAACAAAACCCTAGCAGAAGGAAGGAAACAATAAGGATTATAGCAGAGATAAATGAAATAGAGAATAGAAAAACAGCAGAGAAAATCAATGAAACCAAAAGCTGGTTCTTTGTAAAAGGTTCTTCGATATTCGTAAAAGCATTAAGAATATTAGAAATAGTAAATATCTGACTAAATATAAAGATTACTCTTTCCTCTTAATTTCTATAAAAGATAAATAACAAGTACAGCTATAATGATAAGATGCAGGTAAATGAACTATTACGCATAATTCTTATGTTTTAGATTAAGTAGTAAAATATTAACCCTAAATAGACTATAATGTACATGTGTTGCAATTCTAGAGAAAGTAATTTTTTAAATAATTTTAAAATAATGAAAAGAGATATAGCTAAAAATCCAATACATGCTAGAAAAAAATTCAAGAGCTAAGAATATGACTTTTTTCTGGGAGGAGTATTTATACCAATGGAATATTAGCAGAAAACAATGAATAATTTAATGTTTAGAGAAGCAATAAAACATAAGTATAATTTTCTTCCCCCCTCCAAAATAACTAAATTCTAATTTTTTCAAACTGGAATGACACTGACATTTCCCAAATTCAGTCAAATGTATGAACACACATGTAGAGGTACAACTAAATAGTCTCTAAAGATGCTTGAGTTCAGAAGTAATGTTTACTGTGGGTATTGCAACCTATGGGTGCATAGGAGCTTAACAACATACATATGGGAGCACTCTATCTGCAAACTTTCTTGTAAGTATAGATTTGCTTCCCTTCTGCAAAGAAAAAGGGAAAATATTCAAGAATAGGTTGCAGTGAGGTTAATCATCTTTGGTCATTTTAACAGAAGTTTACTTCTTGTTTTCAAATATCTGCAAACAATAGAGTTGGGTAAACTTCGAGTTCCCAAAAGTAACTGATTATCAAACTAACTTTCTTATCTTTTTTTTTTTTAAGCTCAAAGTACCTTTTACTGATCTTTTTTGCACTTTCCCAAAGCCATACCCATCAGTAGACCCCTGAATCTTAGTTTAAATCGACAATATTTTATCTGTGACCTAGGCTTTAGTGCCACTCAGTGTTCAAATTATAGAATTGCAGCAAATCAAAACCACCGAATTTGTCACAGCAGCCTCAAAATAATTCCTTTCGATTTAAAGACATCGTATCAAGGTCTCTAAACCCTGCCTGCTTTACTCTGCCTGACACATATGAGCAAAATGCAAATGAGCACATACTACATACCTTTAGGACTGTGATCAGGGGAAAGTGGAAAATGAAGTGCCAGAGATCTTTTCTTTCTTTCTCTGTTTGAATCATCTAGTATTGTGCCATGACTCCAAATATAATTCAGGAATTGACTTACTGAAAACAGAGGGGAGAGAGATCATTTGCTCAGGGGAGAAAAAAATCCAAACATTCAAATAAATAAATAAATCACACATTAACAGAAAATAAAAACACTGATGCGAGTTTATAAACAAATGCTGAAATTAAAACACCAATTATTGAGGATTAGGTTCCATAATCTTAATTATGTTTAATAATATAAGATAAAATAAGCAAGTAGGCATCTTCTATTTATCACAACAAATTCCACACCAATTTTGCAAAATCTTCACTGCGTGGGAATAAGGAGGATTTGAAGAATGAACACTAGAATAGTGTGTTACAAAAGAATAAACATAAAAACAAGAGAGGTATTTTTAAAAAGTAGAAAATACATTGGAAGAAATAGGGAATAGAAAGGCAAATATGAATGTGGAGTGATTAAAGAAAATAAAAAAATAAAAATTTGGCCAGCAAATGAGAAAAAGAAAAATTTCCATGGAAATTATGAATAAAATAACATCATTCAAGTTTACTTGGGAATAACATTACTGATAACTATCTATTTTAAGACCAAAATAATGATCCACATGTATTGTTCATTAGAAATTAAAGAATAGAGAGATCAAAATTTCCATTTTGCAAATCTGTGACTATGCTGTTAAAAATCTTACACACAACAAGAAGTAATTTAAAGGAAATTTCACAGTAACTCTTTTCTTCTTAAAAATTTAAAATTATGGAAAATTTAGAAAATTTAAAAATACCGACTCATAGTCCCACTAACTGGAGATAATCACTACTAATGTTTTGGTCTAAACCTTTCCAGCGTCTTATCAATGCAAAAATTTACATGTTCTAAATGGACTCTTAACGATTTAATGACCTGGTTTTCCTCTTAATACAAAGTATGTGTGTGTGTGTGTGTGTGTGTGTGTGTGTGTGTATAAAATTAAATAATCTTTTAAAATATCATTTTAAACAACTACTGGTATTCCATTTTATAAATTCACACTGATTTTTTTAACCAATCCCATACTATTGGACATTTTGGCTGACTCCAGTCTGTAGATATTATAAACAAATATTGGGTTCACATCCTTGAAACTAAATCTCATACATACACAATTAATTTCTCAAAGAACTAAAAATTGAACTGTAATGTTAAAACCAAACAGAATTTTAAGGGATTTTTTTTAATAATTTTCCCAATGAAAGGATTTATCAATTGTGTGGTTTTTCTATATCTTGCCAATAATGAACATAATCATTTTTAAAACCTGTTAGATTGATATGCAAAAATATCTTATTTTCATTTTCACTTATTTGATTTGTTTAAAAAGTAAATAAATTTTATATGTTTACTGGCTATTGGATGTCTTTCTTTGTGAATTGCTCGTTCATGTCTCTGGGCATCTATAGAAATGGAGGGCATGTAGTATAATGGTTAACAGCATAGGCTCTGGGCTATGACCATCTAGGTTTTTGGGGGGGGGAGGTTTGTGTGTGTTTTTTTTGCGGTACGCGGGCCTCTCACTGCTGTGGCCTCTCCCGTTGCGGAGCACAGGCTCCGTACGCGCAGGCACAGCGGCCATGGCTCACGGGCCCAGCCGCTCCGCGGCATTTGGAATCTTCCCAGACCGGGGCACGAACCCGTGTCCCCTACATCGGCAGGTGGACTCTCAACCTCTGCGCCACCAGAGAAGCCCACCACCTAGGTTTTGAAGCCTTAATCTATCACTAACAGTAAGACATCTCCAAGCCTCAATTTCTTCATCTATAACGTAAAGATAATAACAGTACCTAGCTCTCCAGATGAAATGATGGCCTAGAATGTACTACATGCTCTTTTACATTTTAAGAACTCTCTAGGGGCTTCCCTGGTGGCGCAGTGGTTGAGAGTCCGCCTGCTGATGCAGGGAACACGGGTTCCTGTCCCGGTCTGGGAAGGTTCCCACATGCCGCAGAGCGGCTGGGCCCGTGAGCCATGGCCGCTGAGCCTGCGCGTCCAGAGCCTGTGCTCCCAACGGGAGAGGCCACAACAGTGAGAGGACCACGTACCGCATAAAAACAAACAAACAAACAAACAAAAAAACTCTCTAAAAGAAGGATTTTAACCCTTTGTTCACCATACGTATTGCACCCATTGTTCCCAGTTGTCAGTTTTTTATCTCATTTATAGTGGATTTTGGCAGACAGAAGTTTAAAATTTTGTAGTAAAATCTATCACTCTTCTCCTCAGGATTTGCCTTTGGTATCATGCTTAGAAAGGCAACAGATTTAGAGAAGGAGTAAAGATAGTACAACTTTTTCAGGAAAGCAAAATATATCTGGCATGTGTGTAGTGAATCAGATCAAAATCCAGCATTCTTCTTCTCATGCACCTCTATCAAGCATGCACAATAAGTAACTTCAATCTTAAAAAGAAATGCACAAAAATCACAATGCCAGTCACCATACAAAAAACTGCCAATGACGTGCTGAGTTCCCTGGTTTGGCTGAATCTTGATTCAGTAAAAGGTACATAGATATATGTAAATATAGGCATACCACAGTAACTTGAGTTCCTCGTTTTAACCAATTTTAACCCAGATGATTGTGAAAATGTTATAACAAAATTATTCCACAACCAAAGAACTTCCCAGAATCACTCATATTTGAGGGAATCTGGCTTGTGAAACTTTCTTTACCCTACCCTTAGTAAATGTAACACAAAGACTTTCAAAGTTTAAGCAAAATAAATCACTAGTAAGGAAGCAAGGTGCTGCTCATTTGAACTAGGATAACATTTTCCATCCAGCAGAGGACAGTACACACAAGCTGAAATACCACAAACTATGATCTGGTTCTTATACATATCTAATAAATAGCTTTATTGTCATGGTCTCATTACAGAGATAGTATTTAGCCAGTTAATATCTCTGGATTAAAACTGGAAGCAGCAAAACATAATTGAAATTTTATAACAATATTTCAAATTTAGTTTAATAATAATTCAGTTTTAATATCTAAAATATTTTAATATCTAAAGAATTTCTATAACAAGTAAAAGTACAGGTGAATATTATATTTTCATTTATACTTCATCTAGAAGTTCAAGCCAAAAATTTCCATTGGCCATATAAAGAGCATGTTTTTAATCATTACAAGAAACTGAATTCAGGTGAGCCACTTCAGGAACATTAATAGTAGCAATATAATATACTAAATTAAAAAAAGAACTATGTTTAAAATCTTAGTACTCTTATTACACAGATATTTTGGGCAATTTTTGTCTCTTTCATAACTATAAAATTGTGATTAAAAACCAGAATCGTAGAAAAGGCTAGTGATCTTCCCTAGGTCACAAACAAGTAAGCAATTGCATATCAGTGATAAATTTTTCTTAGTCTGCTACTCTATCCACTACAGTATGTAATTTCTTCCATAAACATCCTAAAATATGTAAGAAGTCATAAGAATTGCTAATACTACTTTTCAGCACTGTCATATTTTGTCCGCTGAGCCAAGCATACCAGATGTCTTTAAATAAAAGATTTAGACAGCATAAAAATAAAGTGTTATTGTATATGGGATTTTTGAAAATATACCAATACATTAGGGATACCATAAGGTTTGAATATATGCTATTACAGAAGAGGGGGAAACGTTTATGGATACCAATAGAATAAACATGAAGACAAGAAGCAATAGTGACCATAAATGTAAATGATTACGAAGAAAACAATGAAAAGTTAATGTAACACTCTGCATGGTAAGGAATATTTTATCTATTTCAAAATGAGCTAAATCATACATTTCCATTTCTTGGAGAAGATATGGATTTTTCATTTCCTAAAATTAATATGCCCCCATCAGTGTACAGTTCTACTTGATTCTATGAAAAATCACTGTTGATAAGTAGACTGAAATGACTGAGGGGGTAAAGGGATTGTGAGGTGATTATTAAGATTAATACTGGGTGCTAATATATTTATTTAGGGGGGAGCTTTTGGGGGTAACAGTTTAATTGAGATATAATCCACATGTCATACAAGTCACCACTTTAATGGATACCATTCAGTGGTTTTAGCATAGTCAATGAGTTGTGCAACCATCACCAAAATCAATTTTAGAACATTTAATCACCTCCCCCAAACATCCCACATCCCTTAGTGGTGCTACTGTATTTAAACACATACAGTCACACTCACAACTAGTGGAAATGAAACTGTCTGTGAGAACAGGTTTGAAACAACGGCTTCATCCTAAACTGCACCTCTGCATCTGTTACATTTACACAAATCACTCTAGGTGTTTAAGTGAACATTTCTCTCCCCTATTTCTAGCCACAGATGATCGTATAGGGTAAAGTATAAGGAAAAAGAAAGAGGAAGTCAGAATGGCAAGCCTTACATCCACACATGTAAAAGGATATTAAAGGATACACTTGAATATATATATAAACATAACAAAAATCATTATTTTAAAATGGTCACTCAAATAACTTAAAGATTACTCTCGACTGCCTGTAAACAGTGTAAAACTTCCTTAGCATGACATACAATCTAACCCAACCTGTATTTTTAGCCTAATATCCTACCACTCACTTATATGACCTCCTTATTCTTTTCACATTGATGCTTGCCATTCTCCTAAACCCACAAAATTTTTTGCTTTTGTGCTTTTAAGCAAGCCATTTCTTCTGCCTAGATCATCTTCTTCCAGTTCACCTAAAGAACTTCAACTCATCCTTCAGGACTCAGTTTACTTACCATAAGATGTTATATTTATTTGCTTATTTGGATGTCAGGCTCCAATAGACTAGATTTTGAGCCCCTAATAGGCAAAAATATACTTACTTTCTTTGTATTCCTAGCGTCAATCACACTGCTAGGCATACAGTGTTGATTTATAAATGTTTGCTGAGTGGTGAATGAATGAACCAATATTCAATTAGTACTCATACTTTTTTTTAGGAGTGGCAGAATCTGTTTGCCTTTACTCAAACATTCAAAAACACTATAAATAAACCACAGTGAAATTCTCTTCCTTTCCCCACAACTATTCCACTCTTGTTCACAACAACTCCTAACCTCAGCAGCAAATAAAATATCTCTATTTTGAGGAATTAAAAGACATATTATTCCAGGAAGATGGAGTAGAGGTACTTTTCCATATTCCTACCACTAGGTACAACTAACAATCCCGGATATGAAAATACATAAGCAGCTCATGCAACCCAACATCAAAAAAAAAAAGATTAAAAAATGGGCAGAAGACCTATATAGTCATTTCTCCAAAGAGAACATGCAGATGGCCAACAGGTACGTGAAAAGATGCTCAACATTGCTAATCATCAGAGAAATGCAAATCAAAACCACAATGAGATAACCTCACACCTGTCAGAATGGCTATCATCAAAAAGTCTACGAATAACAAATGTTAACAAGGATGTGGAGAAAAGGGAACCCTTGTACACTGTTGGTGGGAATGTAAATTGGTGCAGCCACTATGGAAAAGAGTACGGAGGTTTCTCAAAAATCTAAAAATAGAACTACCATATGACCCAGCAATTCCATTCCTGGGTATATAGATGAAAAAAACAAAAACACTGACAGAGACTTTCAAGATGGCAGAGGAGTAAGACGTGGAGATCACCTTCCTACCCACAAATACATCAGAAATACATCTACACGTGGAACAACTCCTACAGAACACCTACTGAACACTGGCAGAAGACCTCAGACCTCCCAAAAGGCAAGAAACTCCCCACGTACCTGGGTAGGGCAAAAGAAAAAAGAATAAACAGAGACAAAAAATAGGGATGGGACCTGCACCTCTGGGAGGCAGCTGTGAAGGAGGAAAAGTTTGCACACACTAGGAAGCCCCTCACTGGCGGAGACGGGGTTGGGGGGGGGGAAGCTTTGGAGCCATGGAGGAGAGCACAGCAACAGG
The DNA here is from genome assembly GCF_039906515.1 of Pseudorca crassidens. Taxonomy (NCBI): domain Eukaryota; kingdom Metazoa; phylum Chordata; class Mammalia; order Artiodactyla; family Delphinidae; genus Pseudorca; species Pseudorca crassidens. The sequence goes on from NC_090301.1 coordinate 69,917,304, forward strand.
GGTACAGAGGGCAAAGCAGAGAGATTCCCACACAGAGGATCAGTGCCCACCAGCACTCATCAGCCCAAGAGGCTTGTCTGCTCACCCGCCAGGATGGGTGGGGGCTGGGAGATGAGGCTCGGGCTTTGGAGGTCAGATCCCAGGGAGAGGACTGGGGAGACACCAAAAACAATGTGAACTACGAACCTGCAGCCTGTGAAAAGGAGACCCCAAATACAGTAAGTTAAGCAAAATGAGAAGACAGAGAAACACACAGCAGATGAAGGAGCAAGGTAAAAACCCACCAGACCAAACAAATGAAGAGGAAATAGGCAGTCTACCTGAAAAAGAATTCAGAGAAGTGAGAGTAAATATGATTGGAAACAGAAGGAGAAAATACAAGAAACGTTTAACAAGGATCTAGAAGAACTAAAGAGCAAACAAACAGTGATGAACACCACAATAAATGAAATTTAAAATTCTCTAGAAGAGATCAATAGCAGAATAACTGAGACAGAAGAACAGATAAGTGACCTAGAAGATAAAATAGAGGAAATAACTACTGCAGAGCAGAATAAAGAAAAAGAATGAAAAGAATTGAGGACAGTCTCAGAGACCTCTGGGACAACATTAAACGCACCAACATTCGAATTATAGGGGTCCCAGAAAGGGACTGAGAAAATATTTGAAGAGATTATAGTTGAAAACTTCCCTAATATGGGAAAGGAAATAGTTAATCAAGTCCAGGAAGCACAGAGAGTCCCATACAGGATAAATCCAAGGAGAAACATGCCAAGACACATATTAATCAAACTATCAAAAATTAAATACAAAGAAAAAATATTAAAAGTAGCAAAGGAAAAACAACAAATACCATACAAGGGAATCCCCATAAGGTTAACAGCTGATCTTTCAGCAGAAACTCTGCAAGCCAGAAGGGAGTGACAGGACATATTTAAAGTGATGAAGGGGAAAAACCTACAACCAAGATTACTCTACCCAGCAAGGATCTCATTCAGATTTGATGGAGAAATTAAAACTTTTACAGACAAGCAAAAGCTAAGAGAATTCAGCACCACACAACCAGCTTTACAACAAATGCTAAAGGAAATTCTCTAGGCAGGAAACACAAGAGAAGGAAAAGACCTACAATAACAAACCCAAAACAATTAAGAAAATAGTTATAGGAACATACATATCGATAATTACCTTAAATGTAAATGGATTAAACTCTCCTACCAAAAGACATAGACTGGCTGAATGGATACAAAAGCAAGACCTGTATATATGCTGTCTAAAAGAGACCCACTTCAAACCTAGGGACACATACAGACTGAAAGTGAGGGGAAGGAAATAGACATTCCATGCAAATGGAAATCAAAAGAAAGCCGGAGAAGCAATTCTCATTTCAGACAAAATAGACTTTAAAACAAAGACTAGGGACTTCCCTGGTGGTGCAGTGGTTGGGAATCCGCCTGCCAATGCAGGGGACACGGGTTCGAGCCCTGGTCCAGGAGGATCCCACATGCCACATAGCAACTGGGTCCGTGTGCCATGGCTACTGAGCCTGTGCTCTAGAGCTCATGAGCCACAACTGCTGAAGCCTGAATGCCTGGAACTCGTGCTCCACGACGGGAGAGGCCACCGCAATGAGAAGCCCAAGCACTGCAATGATGAGTAGCCCCTGCTCGCTGCAACTAGAGAAAGCCCACATGCAGCAACGAACACCCAACGCAGCCAAAAATAAATAAATTTATAAAATAAAGATGTTAAAAAAAAAAAGAAAGAAAGGATTTATTAGTTTTCAACAAACAAACTAACAAACAGAAACCTAAGCTCATAGATACAGGGAACAGATTGGTGGTTGCCAGAGGTAGTGGGTGGGGAGTAGGTGAAATGGGTGAAGGGGATCAAAAGGTGCAAACTTCCAGTTCTAAAATAAATAAGTCATGGGGATGTAATGTACAGCATGGTGACTATAGTTAATAATACTGTATGGCAAATTTGAAAATTGCTGAGTAGATCTTAAAAGTCCTCATCATGAGGAAAAAAGTTTTTCTGTAAATATGTATGGCAATGGATGTTAACTAGACTTATTATGGTAATCATTTCACAACAGTATATACAAATATTGAATCATTATGTTGTATACCTGCAACTCATTGTTGTATGTCAATGATATTTCAATTCAAAAATTTTAAAAAAACAAAAAAAACAAAGACTATTTCAAGAGACAAAAGAAGGACACTAAATAATGATCAAGAGATTGATCCAAGCAGAAGATATAACAATTGTAAATATTTATGCACCCAATATAGGAGCACCTATACATAAGGCAAATGCGAACAGCCATAAAAGGGGAAATCGACAGTAACACAATCATAGTAGGGGACTTTAACAACCCACTTTCACCAATGGACAGATCATCCAAAATGAAAATTAAAAAGGAAATACAAGGTTTAAATGATACATTAAACAAGATGGACTTAATTGATATTTATAGGACATTCCATCCAAAAACAAAAGAATAAACTTTCTTCTCAAGTGCTCATGGAACACTCTCCAGGATAGATCATATCTTGGGTCACAAATCAAGCCTTGGTAAACTTAAGAAAACTGAAATCGTATCAAGTATCTTTTCCAACCACAACGATATGAGACTAGATATAATTACAGGAAAAAATCTGTAAGAAATACAAATACATGGAGGCTAAACAATACACTACTTGACAACCAAGAGATCACTGAAGAAATCAAAGAGGAAATCAAAAAATACCTAGAAACAAATGACAATGAAAACACGATGGCCCAAAACCTATGGGATACAGCAAAAGCAGTTCTAAGAGGGAAGTTTATAGCAATACAATCCTACCTTAAGAAAGAAGAAACATCTCAAATAAACAACCTAACCTTACACCTAAAGCAATTAGAGAAAGAGGAACAAAAACAACCCAAAGTTAGCAGAAGGAAAGAAATCATAAAGATCAGATCAGAAATAAATGAAAAAGAAATGAAGGAAATGATAGCAATGATCAATAAAACTAAAAGCTGGTTCTTTGAGAAGATAAACAAAATTGATAAACCATTAGCCAGACTCATCAAGAAAAAAAGGGAGAAGACTCAAATCAATAGAATTAGAAATGAAAAAGGAGAAGTAAAAACTGACACTGCAGAAATACGAAGGATCAGGAGAGATTACTGGAAGCAACTCTATGCCAATAAAATGGACAACCTGGAAGAAATGGACAAATTCTTAGAAATGCACAACCTTCTGAGACTGAACCAGGAAGAAATAGAAAATATGAACAGACCAATCACAAGTAATGAAATTGAAACTGTGGTTAAAAATCTTCCAACAAACAAAAGCCCAGGACCAGATGGCTTCACAGGCGAATTCTATCAAACATTTAGGGAAGAGCTAACACCTATACTTCTCAAACTCTTCCAAAATATAGCAGAGGGAGGAACACACCCAAACTCATTCTACATGGCCACCATCACCCTGATCCCAAAACCAGACAAAGATGTCACAAAGAAAGAAAACTATAGGCCAATATCACTGATGAACATAGATGCAAAAATCCTCAACCAAATACTAGCAAACAGAATCCAACAGCACATTAAAAGGATCGTATACCATGATCAAATGGGGTTTATCCCAGGAATGCAAGGATTCTTCAATATACACAAATCAATCAATGTAATACACCATATTAACAAATTGAAGGAGAAAAACCACATGATCATCTCAATAGATGCAGAGAAAGCTTTCGACAAAATTCAACACCCATTTATGATAAAAACCCTCCAGAAAATAGAAATAGAGGGAACTTACCTCAACATAATAAAGGCCATCTATGACAAACCCACAGCCAACATCGTCCTCAATGGTGAAAAACTGAAACCATTTCCTCTAAGATCAGGAACAAGGTTGCCCACTCTCACCACTATTATTCAACATAGTTTGGGAAGTTTTAGCCACAGCAATCAGAGAAGAAAAAGAAATAAAAGTAATCCAAATTGAAAAAGAAGTAAAGCTGTCACTGTTTGCAGATGACATTATACTATACATAGAGAAACCTAAAGATGCTACCAGAAAACTACTAGAGCTAATCAATGAATTTGGTAAAGTAGCAGGATACAAGATTAACGCACAGAAATCTCTTGCATTTCTCTACACTAATGATGAAAAATCTGAAAGTGAAATTAAGAAAACACTCCCATTTACCACTGCCACAAAAAGAATAAAATATCTAGGAATAAACCTACCTAAGGAGACAAAAGACCTGTATGCAGAAAATTATAAGACACTGATGAAAGAAATTAAAGATGATACAAACAGATGGAGAGATATGCCATGTCCTTGGATTGGAAGAATCAACATTGTGAAAATGACTGTACTACCCAAAGCAACCTACAGATTCGATGCAATCCCTCTCAAACTACCAATGGCATTTTTCACAGAACTAGAACAAACAATTTCACAGTTTGTATGGAAACACAAAAGACCCCAATAGCCAAAGCAATCTTGAGAAAGAAAAACAGAGCTGGAAGAACCAGGCTCCCTGACTTCAGACTATACTACCAAGCTACAGTAATCAGGACAGTATGGTACTGGCACAAAACAGAAATATAGATCAATGGAACAGGATAGAAAGCCCAGAGACAAACCCACACACATATGGTCACCTTATCTTTGATAAAGGAGGCAAGAATACACAGTGGAGAAAAGACAGCCTCTTCAATAAGTGGTGCTGGGGAAACTGGACAGCTACATGTAAAAGAATGAAATTAGAACACTCCCTAACACCGTACACAAAAATAAACTCAAAATGGATTAAAGACGTAAAGGTAAGGCCAGACACTATAAAACTCTCAGAGGAAAACGTAGGCAGAACACTCCATGACATAAATCACAGCAAGATCCTTTTAGACCCACCTCCTAGAGAAATGGAAATAAAAACAAAAATAAACAAATGGAACCTAATGAAACTTAAAAGCTTTTGCACAGCAAAGGAAACCATAAACAAGACAAAAAGACAACCCTCCGAATGAGAGAAAATATTTGCAAATGAAGCAACTGACAAAGGATTAATCTCCAAAATTTACAAGCAGCTCTTGCAGCTAAATATCAAAAATACAAACAATCCAATCCAAAAATGGGCAGAAGACCTAAATAGACATTTCTCCAAAGAAGATATACAGATTGCCAACACACACATTAAAGAATACTCAATATCACTAATCATTAGAGAAATGCAAATCAAAACTACAATGAGATAGCATCTCACACCAGTCAGAATGGCCATCATCAAAAAATCTACAAACAATAAATGCTGGAGAGGGTGTGGAGAAAAGGGAACACTCTTGCACTGTTAGTAGGTATGTAAATTGATACAGCCACTATGGAGAGTAGTATGGGGGTTCCTTAAAAACCTAAAAATAGAACTACCATATGACCCAGAAATCCCACTACTGGGCATATACCCTGAGAAAACCATAATTCAAAAAGATTCACGTACCACAGTGTTCATTGTAGGTCCATTTACAATAGCCAGGACAGAGAAGCAACCTAAGTCTCCATCACAGACGAATGGATAAAAAGATGTGGCACATATATACAATGGAATATTACTCAGCCATAAAAAGAAACGAAATTGAGTTATTTGGAGTGAGGTGGATGGACCTAGAGTCTGTCATACAGAGTGAAGTAAGTCAGAAAGAGAAAAACAAATACCATATGCTAACACATATATATGGAATCTAAAAAAAAAAAAAAAAAGTCATGAAGAACCTTGGGGCAAGAGGGGAATAAAGATGCAGACCTACTAGAGAATGGACTCGAGGACACGGGGAGGGGGAAGGGTAAGCTGGGACAAAGTGCGAGAGTGGCATGGACAAATATACACTACCGAATGAAAAATAGATAGCTAGTGGGAAGCAGCCACATAGCACAAGGAGATCAGCTCGATGCTTTGTCGCCACCTAGAGGTGTGGGATAGGGAGGGTGGGAGGGAGGGCGATGCAAGAGGGAAGAGATATGGGGATATATGTATATGTATAACTGATCCACTTTGTTGTAAAGCAGAAACTAACACACCATTGTAAAGCAATTATACTCCAATAAAGATGTTAAAAAAGAAAAGAAAAGGAAAGAAAAAATGTTCAGTGGATGGGCTCAACAGCAGAATGGAGGAGACAGAGGAAAGAAACTGTGAACTGGAAGAGAAAACAATAGAAATTACTCAATTTGAACAACATAGAGAAAATAGACTAAAAAAAAAAACAGTGCTTCAGGAACCTGTGGGATTATGATAAAAGATCTAACATTTGTGTCATTGGAATCCTGGAAGGAGAGGATAAAGAGGACAGGGATGAAAAAGTACTTGAATAAATAATTGCTGAAAACTTCCTAAGTTTAGCAAGAGATATAAACCTACAGATTCACAAAGCTGAGTGATTACCAAACAAAACAAACCCAAAGAAATCTACCAACACATACGATAACTAAAATTCTGCAAACCAAAGACAAAGAAAAGTCTTGGAAGCAGCCATGAAACCTTACCTATAGTGAGGAAACTATTTGAATGACAGTGAATTTCTCATCAGAATCCTTGGAGACCAGAAGGAAGTGGCACAATACTTTTCAAGTGTTGAAGGAAAAGCACTGTCAACAAGGGACCCTATATCCAGTGGAATTACCCTTCAGGAATTAAGAGGAAATGAAGACATTCTTAGATGAAGAGAAACTAAGAGAATTTTTCACTAGTAAACCTACCCCAAAAGAGTAGCTAAAGGAAGTTCCATAAAGAGAAAACAAATGATAAGAGAAAGAACAACCTTGGAACATCAGAAATGAAAAACACAATAAGCAAAAAAACCTGGTACATACAATAGGCTTTCCTTCTCATTCTGAGATTTCTAAATTATGTTAAACAGTTGAAGCAAAAATTACAGTGCTGTCTGATGTGGTTCTAAATGTATGTAGAGAAAGTATTTATGACAATTACATTATAAAGAGAGGATTGTGAAGGGACATAAATGGAGGTAAGGCTTCTGTACTTCACGCATATGTAGAATGATGACACTAATAAATTGTGATGGGATATATATATATATATATATATATATTGCAATACCTAGAGCAACCACTCAAAAAAAAAAAAGCTATAAAGAGAGATATACTTAAAACACTATAAATAAACCAAAACAGAATTCTGAAAAACGTCCAAGTAATCCACTGGAAAGCAGGACAAAGAAAACAGAGAAATAAAAAACAGAGCAAACAGACATAAAACAAAAAATAAAGGACAGATTCAAGTACTAACCAATCACTAATCATATCAAATGTAAATGGCCTAAATACACCAATTAAAAGACAGAAAATTGCACATTGCATTTAAAAACATGACCCAACTGTAATCTGTCTTCAAGAAATTCACTCCAAATAGAACAATATAGGCCTATTTAAAGTAAAAAGATGGGAAAAGATATAATATTCAAGTGTTAATCATAGTTAAGCAGCAGTGGCTATATTAATATCAGGTAAAGTAATAGACTTCAGAGCAAAGAAAATGACCAAAAACAGAGAGACACATTATAAAAGATAGAAAGACAAAATAAAAGATTCAATCCCCCAAGAAGACATAGTAATCCTAAATGTGTATGCACCAAACAATAGAGCTGAAAGGAGAAATAGACAAATACACTATTATAGTTAGAGACTTCAACACTCCCACTGAACATTTTATAAAAGAAATAGACAGAATATCAGCAAGGGTATAGAAGAAAGAAGAACTCAATACCACTATCAATCAATAGAATTGAATCAACATTTATAGAACACTCCACACAATTAGAGCAGAACGCACATTCTTTTCAAATGTCCAAGGAACATATACAAAGAAAGGCTATGTCCTAAGCTGTAAAACAAACCTCAACAAATCTAAAAGAACTGAAATCATGGGGAATGTGTTCTTTGACCACGACGGAATCAAACTGGAAATCAAAAACAGAAAGATAACAAGAAAATCGCCAAAAAATGGGAAACTAGACACACACTTCTAAATAATCCATGAGTCAAAGAGTAAGCCTCAAGGGAAATTTTAAAAATACATGGAAATGAATGAAAATAAAAATACAACATATCAATATTTGTTGGACAAAGTTAAAGCAGTGCTAAAATAGAAACTTATAGCACTAAATGTAAATATTAGAAAACAGGGCAAGAGCAAAATAAACCCAAAGCAAGCAGAAAGAAGGAATAATAAAGATAAGAGCAGAAATCAATGATTAAACAGAAAAACAAAACAGAAAATCAATGAAAAAAAAGAGCTGGTTCTTTAAAAAGATCAGTGTAATTACAAACCTCAGGCAAGACTAACAAGGAAAAAATAAATTACCAATACCAAGAATGAAAGAGGAAATATCACTACAGACCCTGCAGACACCAAACAGATAAAGGAATACTATGAATAACTCTATATACATAAATTTGACAACCTAGATGAAGTGAACCAATTCCCAAAAAACCACAAACTACCACAATCATCCAATATTAACAATATTTTAATAATATTTGAATATAATTTGAATATCCCTATAATTTAAATATCCCTATAACTATAAAAGAAATTGAATTCTTAATTTAAAAAAAGAAATCTCCAGGCCCAGATGGTTTCACTAGATAATTCTAACAAATATTTGAGGAAAAATTAACAATTCTATACAATCTCTTCTAGAAATAAAAAAGGAAGTATTTCCCAATTTGTTTTATGAAGTTAGTATTACACTGATACCTTCCGTACAGAAAGAAAAGATAAACTACAGATAAATAGTCCCCATGAATTAGATGTAAAAATCCTTATCAAAATATTAGAAAATAGAATTCAGCAATATGTTACAAAGAATTATGCACCATGACAAACTGAAGTTTCTTCCAGGGATTCAAGGCTAGTTCAATATTTGAACCAATCACTGTAATCCACCATATTAAAAACTAAAGAAGAAAAATCACATGATCATATCAATCTATGCAGAAACATTTGACAAAGTTCAACATCCATTCATGATTTAAAAAAAAAAAAAACTATCTGAAAAACAAGAATAGAGGGAACTCCCACTCCCTCAACTTGGTAAAAAGGCATCTACAAAAAACCTACACCTTAGTAGCATTATACTTAATGGTGACTTTCCCCTTAAAATTGAGAACAGAACAAAAATGTCTGCTTTGACCACTCTTGATTCAGCATAGAGCTAGAAGCTCTAGCCATCGCAATAAGACAAGAAAGAAAAACAGAAGACAAAAAGATTGAAAAAGAAGAAATAAAATTGTTCCTTTTGGCAGATGGCATAATTATCTACATAGAAAATGCCAAGGAATCTATACACATACACACAACCTCCTAGAACTAATAAATGATTTCAGCAAGGTCACAGGATACAAGATTAACATACCAAAATCAGTTGTACTTCTATATGGGAGCAAAAAACATATAAACACTGATACTTAAAACACAGAACCATTTATTATTGCTCAAAATGAAAAACTTAAATATAATTCTAACAAGATATGTCCATAATTTACATGCTGAAAATTATACAGATGATAAAAGAAACCAAAGAAAAAATAGGTAGATAGATAGATACATAGATAGATAAGACAGACAGATAGACCATGATCACGGATTGGTAGACTCAATAATATTAAAGGTGTAAATTATCTCCAAATTGATATATAGGTTTAATGTGATTCCTATCAAAATCTCAGCAAGATCTTTTAGATACATACAGTTTATTCTAAAATTTATATGCGAAGGCCAAAAAACTAGAATAGTAAAACAATCTTGAAAAAGAAGAACAGAATGGGAAGAATCACTCTACTTGATTTCAGGACTTATATAGCTATAGTAATCAAGACTGTGTGATATTGGTGGAGGGACAGACACATAGATCAATGGAATAAAAACAGAGAACACAGAAATAGACCCATACAAATTATGCCTAACTGATTTTTAATAAAGGTACAAAAGCAATTCAGTGAAGGAAAGATAAACTTTTCAACAAATGGTGCAATGGAGCAATTGGACATCCATAGGCAATAAGATAAACTTCAATCTAAGTCTCACCCTTTATACAAAAAGTAGCTCAAAATGGATCATAGACTTAAATATAAAACTTAAAACAGTAAGTTTTTAAAAATAGGAGAAAATCTTCAGGATCTAGGACTAGGCAGAGTTCTATGATTTTACACATACAGCACAATCCATAAAAGGAAAAATTGATAAGCTGGACTTCTTCAGAATTTTTAACTTTGCTCTGTGAAAGATTTTGCTAAGAGGATAAAAAGACAAGTTATAGACTGGGAGAAAATATTTGCAAATGACATATCCAACAAAAGACTAGTATCTAGAATATATAAAGAACCCCTTAAAACTGAACAGTTAAAAAAAATCAATTAGAGGGCTTCCCTGGTGGCGCAATGGTTGAGAGTCCGCCTGCCGATGCAGGGGACATGGGTTCGTGCCCCGGTCCGGGAAGATCCCACATGCTGGGGAGCGGCTGGGCCCATGAGCCATGGCCGCTGAGCCTGCACGTCCGGAGCCTGTGCTCCGCAACGGGAGAGGCCACAACAGTAAGAGGCCCGCGTACCGCAAAAAAAAAAAAAAAAAAAAAAAAAAAAAATCAATTAGAAAATGGGCAAAAAGCATGAAGAGACATTTCATCAAAGAGGATACACCAATGGCAAATCAGCACATGAAAAGATGTTTAACACCATTAGTCATTAGTGAAATGCAAATTAAAACCACAATGAGATATCACACCTATCACACTGGCTAAAATAAAAATAGTGACAAAACCATACACTGGTGAGGACATAGAGAAACTGAATCACTCATATATCGCTGGCAGAAAAGTAAATGGTACAGCTATTCAAAAACAATTTGGTAGTTTCTTTTAAAAACTAAACATGCAACTACCAAATGACACAGAAATTGCGCTCCTGGGCATTTATCTCAAAGTTATGGTCACACAAAAGTCTGAATACAAATGCTTATAGCAGCTTTACTCATAATAGCCAAAAACTGGGAACAATCCAGATGTCTTTCCATGGGTGAATTGTTAAGCAAACTGTGTACATCCATGCCAGAAATGCTACTGAGCAATAAAAAGGAATGAATTATTGACATATGCAACAACCTAGATGAATCTCCAGAGAACTGTAATACAAGAAAAAAGTCAATCTCAAGAAGTTGCATGCTGTATGATTCCATTTACATAACATTCTTGAAAAGGCAAAACTATAGAAATGGAAAAAATATTAGGGTTATCAGGGTTTAGCAATGGGGTCAGAAGGGAATTGGGTGTGGGTATAAAAGGGCAATGTGAGGGACCCTTGTTGTGATGGAAATGTTCTGTATCTTGACTATATTAATGTCAGTGTCCTGATTGTGATACTGTACTTGAACTATAGTTTTGCAAAATGTTAACACTGGGTAAAGGGTACACAGGAGTTCTCTATATTCCTTCTTACAACAGTATGTAAATCTGCAATTACACCAAAATTTAAAGTTTTTTTTAAATAAAACACATTACTTTTGCTTAAAAAACCAGAAGAAATAGAATTATCTCAGTCGACAAAATACATATTGAATATCTGTATTAAATCAAAGAATGAATGAAAGACTGGGCAATTCCTATCGGCCTATACTTCATCTAGTGGACAGCCCTATCTTGACCTTCTAGGTAATTAAAATCAAACTCAACATCTTTGTTTTACATCCTCATGAGCAATGCAAGCTTAGTATTAAAGATAAGAAGGATCCTTAGAGGTCATCTAATCCAACTCTTTCATTTTGTAAAAGAAGAAATTGAGGATCAAAGAGATTAAATGATACGGTCAAGGTTAAATACAGAGTTAATAGTGGAACTAGGTCTAAGATCCCATTCAGCGATACAATATTCTTTCCATCACAGTACTTTGATTTACACTTCCCAAGAGTGAAGACAGTCTCTTTGATAGTAGGTCTGTTTGGAGAGTTATATAAAGAATCTGCTGTACACCACCTGAAACTGAACTCCTACTGCTCACTCTCTGAAACAGAATGGCCACTTTTATATAGAACCCCAAACCATTACCTCTAAACTGTCAACAGCAAAAAGAAACATCAACAGCCTAGAAACTCATCATCCCTTCTGGAAAAGCACAAAAGAGAACCCCACAAGCAACGGGTTCCCCTACCCCCTTAGAAACCAGGAAGAAATTTCACTTTGTCTCTGCCCTCTAACTGTATTCCAACATTCTGGCACCTGCAAACATTAAATAATCAGTACTTATTACATGCCAGGCACTGTGCAAGATGCTAGAGACAGTGAATAAGACACACAATCCCAAGTCTCAAAGAGTTTGCCAACTATGAAAAACAGACGATTACAGGCAATTGCAATACAGTATGTTAAGGGTTAAGAGCACATCCATAATGCCCTGAGAGCCCTAAGAGGAGCACCACCTCTTGGTGGGTAGGGAGAGAGGGTACAACGAGGAGGAATAAGAGTTCAAAAGAGCCAGAGAGTAGAGAATTAAGTTAATTGTTTACTCAACTTACTCAATTGAGAAAGTATCTAAATAAAATAATTGTTTTGGATGATACATGGCTTACTTTAAGGCTTTGGTAAATGCTTCTATAAACCTCATAATCACATTCTAATTTACCTGCTTTGTAAAGTAAGTTTACTTTAAAAAGACTTTTCACTACTCTTGTAAAAGACTACTGTATCACCTCTCTCCTCTCACTCCCTAAATCAGTTCTCTCAAAAAATTTATTTTCATGGTATTTATTTTGGTACTTAAAAATCCAATACAGGGCTTCCCTGGTGGCGCAGTGGTTGAGAGTCCGCTTGCCGATGCAGGGGACACGGGTTCATGCCCCGGTCCCGGAAGATCCCACATGCTGCGGAGCGTCTAGGCCCGTGAGCCATGGCCGCTGAGCCTGCGCATCCGGAGCCTGTGCTCCGCAATGGGAGAGGCCACAACAGTCAGTGGCCCGCGTACCGCCAAAAAAAAAAAAAAAAATCCAACACATAGGGCTTCCCTGGTGGCTCAGTGGTGAAGAATCCGCCTGCCAATGCAGTAGACACAGGTTTGAGCCCTGGTCCAGGAAGATTCCACATGCCGCGGAGCAACTAAGCCCGTGCGCCACAACTACTGAGCCCGCGTGCCTAGAACCCGTGCTCCGCAACGAGAGAAGCCACCGCAGTGAGAAGCCCGCACAGCACAACGAAGAGTTGCCCCCGCTCACCTCTACTAGAGAAAGCCCATGCGCAGCAACAAAGACCCAACGCAACCAAAAATAAATAAATAAATTTATTTATTTTTTTTAAATCCAATACATAAGTCAAACAACATGGTTTACATTTACTTCCATGACTGTCTTGCCATATATTGTCACACCTACTAATCAAATATTTTCCACTCATCTCTCTGTTGTATGTGAAACTGGCAGAAGACAATATTCTAAATTGCTTTCCAATCACAGCATCTCAAGAGACTTAAAAACACATTAACCTCAGGCAAGAAAGCATTCTTTCATTTTACAGGAAAATAAAACACTAATTATTGTCCCAAAACCTTCCTTAAAGGTCGAAAATAAATCCATAAATACAATAAAAATTGAGAGAAAACTTAACCTAGACCTTAAAGGAATAAACTCCTCTTGATCTTGGAGTGAACATTTAAAAACCTCACTATAATTTAACTTGTTACATGCCGTGGTACCAAAACAGAGGGGTTAATTAAGGACAGAGTAATTTTTTGTCTGCTTTTTTTTTTTTTCAGTCTCACGGGTAAAGTGTAAATTACTTGTCTAGCTTAAGACACTTGTTCATATTTCAGGTCAACAGATATCTGCTTAGAAGAAAGAAATCAATTTCAACAGTGCTCTTAATTAATAATATCTTCACCGCATTATTTATTCTCCTGGTAAATTGAAATCAACAGCAAAAATGCCCCCATTTATTTCTGTAGGACTAAGGAAAATTTTAAAATTTATGTAGTACAAACAATATGTGTGAGCCACCTGTTTGCTTTTTAACTAAATGGATTGGTATGGAATGACAGCTGCTGCAAAACCAACAACACTTCAAATACTATATATTACTTTGCCAAGAAGACTAAATTTTGGTAACATTTATTTTATTACCATGGGACGTGTTAATGGAGATTCCTACAGAAGAGCACTGTAATGAATATTTCTAGCCACTAAGTGTCACTGTTCAGTTAAAAATTTTAGAACTGCACTGACAGGGGCATGGTGACTCCTTTTTTGAATGGGGTCAATCAGGGGAAAAGAAAAAAGATTAGATTATATAACACACTCAAAGCAAAGTACAGGCACTACACCAGTATAAACTGCAGAAGAGGAATTCCTAGAGATAGAGGTGTTGCTCTCAGTGGAATGCCAACTGATCAAATCAGACATTTTGCAAGCTTAAATAAGGTTTGAGCTTCACTAAGCCTTGTAATCTGTTTTTACCAATATAAATGCCAAAACTGAATTGCCACTATAAAGTCTGCCAAGTTTCTTTGTATTATATGTCAGTATGCTGTTTTCCTTGATAGTGCCATCAATAAACATGTCTGGGGATCAACTGCTTGTGATCAGATACGCTACTTTCATTGTTTCAAGCTGAGCTGATACTGTATGAAAAGCCAATGCCAAAGAGGTTCCATTCAGACTTGGGCATTTGAGGGAAGAGGTAAGGCACACTTCCCCCTACCCTGCAAACAAAGATTTAAGTTAACGTTAGAATTTCCCCAATGCTCACAAGTTGTAGACCTCATTTCCTAGACATGCATAAATTGTAGATGGCAGCATAATGCTCTACCTCTTGCAGGTATTTTCTACATAATTCAACAGATACATACACAAAGTTTAAAAGAACTAGACGTTCAGCTATACACTCATCGTATGCAAAAGTCCTGTTACCTCAAAATAGCAATGTTATTGGATATTTTTCTGGTATGCCATTGCGCCATGATAGGATAGAAACATATGTTGTTGCTGGGTTTCACTGCACTTAAAGAATCCTTCAAATGTCTATGCTCAGAGTTACCCAAATATCTGTTCTTGCAGGGCAGACTGCTTCCATTTTGAAATAACAGTTTTTCTAGTTTCTACTAGTCCCATCTAGATGCGTATGTTGAGGGGGGGGGGCTTATGCGTTTGGTTTGGTTTTTGTTTTGTTTGTTCAGTCTTGAGCATTTCATGCTAGGCAATCTTTTATACTTACAATACAAGGCAGAAAAATAAATGATGGTAAAAAATTAACACAAAAATACTTTAAAAGTTCGGGGGTGGAAGAGAGGGGAAAAAAAGTTCAGAACTGAGAAAAGTAACTTTGTACAGGGTAGGAATGGGCAAGTACAACTTTATAAAAATAGTATGTTCTTTAAAAGTGCACATTAATATATGGATAGACTATCCTTAGAACTAAAAGCGGAGAGAGGGCATATTCATGTAGATGGAATGATGTGAGCAAAGATGTTGAAGAAGTGTATTTTGGCAACGGTGAGCAGAGCAGTTAGGAGAGCGTAAGGATTTCGCATATAAATGTAGTAGGTGACAAGGATTAAAAGAACTTTTGGAACCAGACAGACTGGAATGAAAATCGTGGAGTCAAAAGTTTTAACTCATACAAACTAAGAGACAATGGGAACCATTAAAAGTTTTGAACACAAGAATGATATGAAAAAAAACATGTATTCGGAAGATTAATCAGACAGGGATGTGGAAAGTTTGGAGGTGGCAAATGACAATTTTGAAATATTTTTCAAGAATATGTATCCAGATATACTTCAAGATTCTTAAAACTTTCTAAACATCTATACCCAATAAATTCTTCTGTTGAAGAAACAATTCACAAAAAAATTTAAATTAAAATAAAGAAACAAAAAATCCACAAAAGGAAAATAATAGGTTCACACACAAAGCAACATTTCTATTAGGAAAAAAAAATAGCTCAATGTCCAAAATTGCGGAAAGTGTGACAAATATTCTTCACAGAATACGGTCAGCCCCCTGTATTTGCGGGTTCCACATCCTCAGATTCAACCAACAAGGGTTCACAAATACAATATTAGGGGAAACAAATCCAGAACGTGACAGAAAGTAAAACTTGAATTTGCTGGTGTGCAGGAAACTATTTACATGGCATTTATATTGTATTTACAACTATTCACATAGCAATTACATTGTATTAAATATTATAAGTAATCTAGAGATGATTTAAAGTATACGGAAGGATGTGCACAGGTTATAGGTAAATAGTACACTATTTTATATAAGGGACTTGAGCATCTGTAGATTTTGGTATGGGGTGGGGAGGGGGCCTAGAACCAATCCCCCGCAGATACTGAGGAATGAGTGTATTATGTAGTAGTTTAATAACTGTGGAGACTATGTAAATGACATGGAAAAAATGAAAAACTTATGATACAAACAAAGAATATCACATAACAATTTGGAGTGCAATAAACATCCTCAGAGGGCAATGCTTCTTTGCCTAAGCCACTAATAACAAGAAAGCTGAGAAAGCAGTCAACCCCCCACTGCTGTAGAAACTCTTCCTCTTTGGATACCAAGAGGTTCCCAGTTCCTTTAGGAAAAGAGTCTAGGGAGCCCATCCCATCTGGGCACACTGGCTGTGACAGAAGAATATTACTTCTAGGTAAAAATTGGCCTTGGCAGGTAGGGACTGAAGCCAGATCCTAAAGCAAGCGCTCTTGCTCCTATTGACAACTACGGGTGCTAGGGCAACACCAAATTCTTCTAGAATCTCAGCTCCATTGTTCTAGTCAAGGAAGCGGGCTCCCAGTTAAGTTGAACAGGACCTACTAGATTACAGTTCCTTTCATCCCCTCCCTCAACCACTTTCACATAGTGCTACAGGTGAAGATGGGACAGGTTCTGGTGACGACTCACAGGTGCGAATCAAGAGGGGTTTTGTTTTTTATGAAACAGTGGCTTGTATGGAATACGTAGGACTAAGCAGCTCCAGAATGCAGAGCAGTCTGACCCAGATACGATATAGATATTGAAGGGTTTTCTATTTCTCCAATCACTATCTTCAGATATACTAATATAATTCTCCCTTTCTTACCCCTTACTGACATCTCAGAACAATTACAGAAATTTCTGGATCATTTTTCAGGTATAAAATAGCCCAATGTGGTATGAAAATTCCAACTTGGAGCTTACTTCATCCTCTCCCCTGCAGTGCTATCCAGGCTTTAAAGACTTAGAGAAAGAAAATGGTCTGATCTGTTACCAGCCCCATTTCTGGGGCCCTTTCTCATGGCCTTTTGTGGCAAGAAGGAAAGAGCTGGAGATAAGTGGCTCTTTCTTATCTGATCCCCACTGTTACCTTTTCTTGGCCAGAGTTGGGTATTGACGAGCTCTGTGTGGTAGGCATCCAAATGCTCGCTCTTTCATTAGGCAAACGTGGTTCCATGAGGTAGAAAATCTCTCTCCAGCTTGTCCTCTTCCAGTGCCCCTTCAGTTTGCACCCCTGGAGACTGCTGTATTTCACAACTTCCTTCTGCCAGGATATACTTGTCTGGTGGCAGTCTCTCTTGAGTAGGCTTCTGTCAAGATGGCTGAAGCCCAGCTACCTTCCCATTTGACTCTTCACAAACTCACACATCCATTATTGGCCTAATATCGGAGTACAGGCTGCCCCACACTGCCCCTCACTCCACCCTGCACTCCCTTCAATTTCTACACTCCTGTTCTAATAGCCACTGGACAGATCAGCAAGTCTACAGCATAAGCAGACATCAAATCAGCACTTAAAAGTCTTTACAAGGAAACCCCCCTCACTTGGCTTAGGTGGGTTGAATACCCCCTCTTCTTCCCCTCAGTGAAAAAAAAAAAAAAGAAAAGAAAAACCACAGCCCTCTCTCTCTAGGCTAATAACTCAGCTGCAGCATTTGTCCCTTCTCTCACCCTAGTCTTCTGGCCTTCTGCTTACATAGCTAGGAAGGGGAGGGAGGAGAGTGATAAGGTTGGTGCTGAGATGATGATTAGAAGTAGTAGAACCTGTTTACCTCTTAATAAGCCCTGAGCAAGTTAAGGGTCTAGCCCCTAATTGTTTCATGCTATTTTAGCTATGTGATGCCTCCTTGTGCTCAATTTTGAGTACTAGTCAACAGGAAAAGGACAACTCAATATCTTTTTGTAAGAAAATGGCTGTAAGAAGTCTCTGAACTGAGAAACACAGATTTCAAGGAAGCAAAATGCTGTCCAAACTCAGAAAATGTTTCCTGAAGTTGAAGATCTATCCCTGAAGGAAAGGAGTTGAAACACAGAATTGGAGCCTGAGTCTTCTTTCTGGATATTAGAATGGTGCCCCCCTAAGTATGCTCGACCAAGGGAGAGTCATTTCTTAATAAGCTCAAATGCCAAATACTTCCATTTTTAGGGCCCAGCTCTGGATTCACACATACGCAATCTCTTTTCATTATTAAAACTAGTCCCCAAAGAGTTGCAATCAGTTGCAGAATCCACTGCCTCAAAGATTCAGAACTACTACCATCACCTCCACTATCTACTCACACTCCCATTTCTGTCTCACTCTGTCCACCAGTCCCATTTCCTTCTCTAACCTGCCCTAGTCAGACACTCCTTACCCATCCCCAAAAGATTTCCCTAACTTCAAATCACAAAGAATAATGCTGGGGTCTCTTTTTCTCATCTCCCCCTTGAAACATTGCCAAGGATGTTCAGGTGCATAGCAAACCTGATTCAAGTGCAATACAATCTTCTTAAAGTCTTCCTTTAGTCACCTTCCACCCCAAAACTAAGAAATAATTAATTTTAAAATAACATTTCTTTATTTTGTTTTGTAATGTTTTATCTTACTACATACCATAAAATCTTTCCTAGTCAAAATAAAAATTATTTGTAAATTTGCCCCGTTCTCTAGAGAAGAAGCAGTAAGTCCCCAAGCCATAGCTATGAATTCACCCCAATGGTAATAATTTCAAACAAAAGAATTGTTTTCCTTTTGGAAAAGTTGTCACCATAACCAATTATAATTCCACATAGGGACCACAGAATTATTATAAAGTTATAACTTGCCATCCTCTCTCCCTTTCAACCCCAATTCCAACTAAATGAAAGATGAGAAAGCTATGTTTATGAAGTGTTTAGAGCTCCTCAACTAGAAATTGCTACAGAAGACTAATTATTGCTGTAAAGCTTAATAGTATACATTTACTATGAAACTGTGGTAATGGGGTCAGCTTTTGTTTTCCAGGGTTGAGTAGAACAGAATTTGAGAAGTGTGGAGGTTTATAGGAATAAAAATCTTTAGAAACACAATCTCAAATAAAATGAGGGAAAGAAACAGAAATACATTTTTAAGTAAGCATTGCAGTACTGTCTGAATAACAACCTGAGCCCACCTCAGCTTCCGTAAGGCCATTACCACAGACTAATAGCACACATTATTAGATACTAACTTTAACAGCCCAGCCCCATCGAACATACGCGCTATCTGCATGGGAGGTCTGAGGGCTAAAGCTAGAGCATGCAGCAAAAAATGTGCGAAAAGCAGTGCACTTCTGAAATATTTTACTGAATACTAACATTCACTAAAAACTTTCTTTGTGTGGCATACAACTCATAACCTTTAGCCATCTTTCCTCTTCCTCACTCTATAGTATCTATTTCAAACAACTGAGATAATGAAATAATTCTCAGATTACTCACTAAAAATAAGCCTAAATACAATTCTTTAGTAAGATGTATTCTAAGTACTTATGAGATAGTGAGGCTTCCCACAAGAACATGGAAATTAGAGAAATAAGATTGTCCTGTGGGTGTAAAACTCTGAATGCCTAATAGGCAAGAGTAGAGATGCAAAGTTACCTTAAAAAGCAAATGGAAGCCAGGCCTAAAAGACTTGGCTGCTATGTGAGCAATTATATTACCATGCTTTATTAAATATGTCAGTCAAAAGGGGAATTGGCCAATCAAGTACACAGATAAGGAAGTCTCAGAAAGCTACACTTTGGCAATGCTCTTGCAAGCACTTGTACATGGGATAATCTGTTTGGGCCAAACAAAACTCACTGAAAAGACCAATAAAATATGTCAAACTCCCTTTGTTCTAATTAGTGCTCAGAAAAGAACATTATGACTTTAATTCCCATGTAGGTATGTAGATTTGAGTATTCATTCTAGTTCTAATGGCAGTTATATATCTTATTATAAATCAATAATTTGATATTTGGGTTAAGATTTGGCTTCCCAAGTAACTTGACTACAAGCATCTTGAGCTAATCAGCCTGACTAGGGTTTTTTAGTACATGTTCCAGTAAAGTTCTCAGGACAAATTAACAAATATACTCTATGAGTTTGGTTACTATGAGTCATGGATGACATATGGATTGAATTTAATGACAAAATTAAGGTTCTATGTCTGCTGAGCTGAGGGCTCGATCCCAAGGTAATGAATGACAATTTGTGAAGGCTTTGATTAATAGTTTGCCATCGTTCCCACAAGGCAGAGATCAACTACACTACCATCCATATGAATGATCTACTGGAACATCTACAAGGTATTTCATAACTGTTCAGTGATTTTCATGTCTAAACCATAGAAAAAGATGGCCTTTAGAAATTCAGACTTGGACACATTAAAATACACATGAGATTTCTTTACAGACAATAAATTTATTTTTAAACATAGATTTAAAAGCTATTTTCTAAAAGATAGTTCATAAGTGCCCACGTGTATGCTCGGAGTTTTGAAGCATAGATGAGATATTTCAAATATGCATATTTGAAATATGCATATATGCCACTATTTCTCCATCCTTGCCCTTGGCAGACATCACAACACTCTTTCCACAGAACCCAAATGTAACTTCAGAACCATTCTTAACATAATCTTCTAAGCCAGTCAATTAAAATTGACATGAAATGAGACTTATTTGCCATCTCTGGTATAGACTTCAGGTTGTTTGGGATTGATATTTCATATTCTTTTCATATATCGAAAGTGTCATATTGAGTCAAACATGTATTTGGTATATAGTGTATTGTGATAAAATTTCAGAGTAAAATATGCTTTTTTCAGAAAAATTAATGAAGAGTAAAAACATGTTATGCTACTCACATTTGAGTTTAAACATTTAAAAGAGAAAATTATATTTGATTTTAAATTATCTTACTATTCCCAATAGTAAGACTCATCTCATTTTTGTTCAACCTTCCTAAGATTTGTCCCATAGTTCTGCATCCTATTCAACCTTCTATAGACTAAAGAAGTTCACACCAATGATACAGTGTGGCTACTTTAGAGATTAAAGCCACTTAGCCAGCTGGCATAATGCTTGGAACAAAACAGAAGAGAGAGATTAAAGTTTAGCCAAGAACCATAAGAGATAGTAATCATACTTTATTAATTGTATCTTAACTGCCCATAGAAAACATATATTATCTTACGGTATGGTAGGAACAGTGATATTTTAACAGCGGTATTAAAACATAGGAAATTTTTTCATACTGAAAAGGACTATTTATTTGTCCACTTCTACTAAAAAAAAAAATAGGAATTGGGTTTAAGGTGCCTGATGAAGTACTAAAACTGAATACAAGGGAATTTTCCTCATTTACAAAGTTGCAAATCAGAAGGGAAAGCAGGGCACTCAAGTAAGTGTGCCAAAAGAAAGCATATTTTGATTGGGATGGACATGAAGATGGATGAGAAAGACCTGGTGCAAAGAGGCTGTCCAGGTCTGGTGGGGCACAGAAGGAGCCTTGAAGAAGTTGAAAAACTTCTCTGCTACTATATAAACTGTATTGGAAATTTTATCCAACTCAATCAAATAAAAAATAAAGAAACAAGAATTAGAAAGAAAGAAGAAAATTATTTTCAGATAACATGGTGATATAACTGGAAAACTCAAGAAAATCAATGGGAAAACTACAAGTTAATTCTGTAAGATACCAGGGTAGAAAATTAACCCATAAATCAAGAGCTTTCATATACAAATTAAAACCAATTAGAAGATAATAGAAAACCCCTACACTGAAAAACAAATGTGCAAACCTACATGTAGAAGGCTATGAAACTCTCATTAAATATATAAAAATAAATGTGAGCAACAGAAAGATATATCATGTTCTTGGGATTATCAATTCTCCTAAAGTTTAATTTAACACAATCTCAAAAAAAACCCCACGAAATTCTTGGATCTAGATATGTTGATTCTAAAGTTTACACGTAGAGAAAAGTAATACGGGTGGGAATAGCTAGCCTCATCAGATCTTAAAAACACCACAAAGCCTCTATAATTTACTGACACATAAATAGACCAATAGAACAGATTACTACAAAGTCTAGAAATAGAACCATGTACATAGCAAATTATAGTATATCATTAAAGTGACATCTCAAATGATTGGGGAAAGGGACTTTTTAATAAATGATGCTGGGACAATTGGATAACCATTTGGAAGAAGATAAAATTGGATCAGTACAGAATAAACTCCAAATGGCTCAGAAGTCTAAATATAAAAATTGAAAGCATATAAGTACTAGAAGAAATTATGGTTGGATACCTTTATAACCTGGGAATGGGAAAGCCTTTCTAACTATGATTTAAAATTCAGAAACCATAAAATAAAATAAAAGATTGACAAGTTTGACTTTATAAATACAAAATAAATTTGCATGGCAAAAATATATACATATGTATGTGTGCATATAGATATCTACAAAGACAGCCCAGAACAAAGAAAATGACCAAAATCTAACAGAAAAACAGGAAAAATTGCTAATAACCCTTAAGCAAATTAAAATATACTCTACCACCCCATAAGAAAAATATAAAAAACCACACCAAGGTCCATTTTTTAACCTATCATATTGGCAAAAATCCAAAACTCTGACAATACACCCTGTTGCCAAGGCTATAGAGAAACAGGCACTCTCAAACATTTTATGGCTGGAATACAAAATGATGTGATCTCTATTGAGAAGTTGGTAATATAAAAAATATTACAGATTTGTTTACCCTTTAACCCAGCAGTTCCACTTCTGGCAATCTTCCCTGAAGATAAAGTTCAAGAAATACAAAACAACACAGCAGAAGGTTATCCAATCAGTATTATTTGTCATACCAAACAATTGAAAACAATTCAAATACCCTTTAGAAGTGACAGGTTAACTAAACTATAGTACATCCATAAAATGGATTGATAGCATCCAGCCACAAAAAAGGAAGGAAGAAGAGCTTGCTGTACTACCATGGTGTAAGGTCCAGGATATGTTATGTGAAAAAAGCAAGACACAAAACATGCTACCCTTTTCATAAGAAAGGAGGAGACACAAGAATGTGTGTGTGTGTGTGTGTGCATGCATTTGCCTAACTTGCAAAAGAAACCCGGGAAGAATAAACTAGAATCTAATACAAATTGTAAACAAATTTTAAAAACTGATGGAGGAATGGGGGAGAATCATGTAATACTAATTGTGCCTACTTTACAGTTTTGCTTAGAACCAGCACACAAGCAGATGTGCATACACACACACACACACACACACACACACACACGATCTCTTCATCCCTTGTTTTGTTTTGTTTGCTAATCTAATATTCTTCAGTACCCTGACACAATTAGAAATTGACAGCCACCATAAAGTTTTTTTTTTTTTTTTTTTTTTGCGGTACGCGGGCCTCTCACTGTTGTGGCCTCTCCCGTTGCGGAGCACAGGCTCTGGACGCGCAGGCTCAGTGGCCATGGCTCACGGGCCCAGCCGCTCCGCGGCATGTGGGATCTTCTCGGACCGGGGCACGAACCCGTGTCCCCTGCATCGGGGACAAGTTGTACCCACGTGTACATGGATCCCTAAACCATGTATTATTTAGTTTTGCCTTTTTAAAGAATTATTTTTTAATGGCATCAGACTGCATATAGTCTTCTATGGCTTGATTTCTTCATTCAACATCAGGTTTCTAAGATCCGTCCATATTATTATGTGAAGTTGTACTACATTCATTTGTGCTGTGTAACTATGACAGTTTCTTAATCCATTCGTATGTCAAATAACAATTGGCTCATTTTCATTTTTGTGCTATTACAATGTTACATAAATATTTCTGTTCATGTATGCTGGTATACTGGTGCAAGAGTTTATGTAAAACCTATACCTAGATGGAATAGGTGGGTTGTAGGATATGCATGCGTTCAATTTTGAATTTAAAAGCTTTTTCCAAAAGGAGTGAAATGATTCACACCCTCACCAGCTGTATATAAAAGTTCTTATTACTCCACATACTGCCAACATTTTGAATTGCCAAGCTTAATCTTACCAAACTAACTGGTATAAAATACAATCTCATTGTAATCAGTGATATATTGTTGTGATATATATTACAATGACATAATCTAATGAGATTCAGCAGCTTTTCCGTAGGTTTACTTGCCATTCATATATCCTCTAAAATGTTCACCATCTATTTTTTCAAATATTTTATCTTTTCTTATTGAATTATAAAAATTATTTGCATGCTCTTGATACTAACGCTATGCCAATTTTATGTCTTCTGTATATCTTTTCCCAGGATACAGTTTGTCTTTTCACTTTTTTTAATGTCCTTAATTTTATTACAATCAAACTTATTAATATTTTATTGTATATATGGTTACCATTTTTCAGTTACATTTAAAAACATTATTCCCTGTACCAAAGCCATAAGGACATTGTCTTATATTTTATTTTAGAAATTTAATATGCCTTTAATATTTGTCTTTTATGCACATTTGCCTTTCACATTTGTCTTTTATGTCAACTGATTTTTAAATATGATATGAGGCAGAGATCCAATTTCTTTTTTTTTTTTTTTTTGGTTTGATTAATCAGTTGTTTCAGGACCAGTAATTGAATAGACCACTTTTTCCTAATGATACGAAATATCTTACTGGTATTATATCAAGCTTCCACATATGCCTCAGTCAGTTTCTGTATTCTCTAATCTATTCTATCAGTCAATTTATCTCTGTGCCACACTATCTTAATATAATTAGACTTTTCTATATATCCAAGATAACATTTTTCACAAACATAATAGAAATCCCTTAGTATCATCTAATATTCAGTTCATGAACCACCCGCTCAACTTGCTCTCAAAATGTCTTACAGCTGCTTTATCCAAAACAGGATCCAACCCAGGACCTCATACTGCATCAGCCACTAACTTGAAACTTTAAACATTTCACTTTTCATGACAGCAACTGGTTGAAGTAATTGGGACATCTATCCCACATAATGTCTCATCTTCTAGATTTATCTGATTGCTTCCTTGTGATATTATTTAGTTTATTATCTATCCTCTGAATTTCCTGAAAAAAAATCAACTGGGGGCTTCCCTGGTGGTGCAGTGGTTGAGAGTCCGCCTGCCGACGCAGGGGACACGGGTTCATGCCCTGGTCCGGGAGGATCCCACATGCCGCGGAGCGGCTGGGCCCGTGAGCCATGGCCACTGAGCCTGCGCGTCCGGAGCCTGTGCTCCACAACGGGAGAGGCCACAGCAGTGAGAGGCCTGCGTACCGCAAAAAAAAAAAACAACTGGAAATTAGATCTAAAGATTTGTCTGGATTCAAATTAAACATTTGTGGCTAAAATACATTACAAGTGAGACTCTGTGGTTCATATTGCATCACAACTGGAGATATATAACTGATTTCCCAGATTAGCACTTCATTAGGGTGGTGACAATGCTACTCCTCCATTGTATATTGTCCTTGTTTTCAAAAGGGAATCTCTTTGATATTACTTTAGCACCATTCAAGTGTCCAGCTCATTTTCAACCATTCATCTAACAGTTTTAACACCAATACTCATTGTCTGAAACAATAATTTCATTAGGGATTGTGAAATGGTAATTTTCTAATTCTAGCTTTTTTTCTAAACTTATGTCATTATTTTGAAAAAATAGAACTTTCTCTTTTAACTGTGATATTATTTTTTAAAATAGAGCTTTCCCTTTTAATTTGGTTACCCAGAAATATAGTTCCTACAGGAAAGACAGAATAAATACTTAAGCATTGCTCTCCAGTTAACAATTTTCGAAGTAGTTCTTTGGTTTAATAACAATCTCCTGTGTCCTTTTTTAAATAGGCTTTTTAGAGCAGTTTTAGTTTTATAGAAAATCTGTCAACCCAAGATCCTATACTCAGTTATAATATCCTTCAGAAATGAAGGGAAAATCAAGACATTCTCAGATGAAAGAAAGAGAATTTGTCACCAGAAGACCTACTCAAAAGGAATGGCTAACAGAAACTCTTCAAACAGAAAGGAAATGATAAAAGAAGGAAACTTTGAACATAGGAAATTAAGAAAGAATGGCAGAAAAAGCAAAAATATGGGTAGACATAATAGACTATCCTTCTCCTCTTGGGTTTTCTAAATTATGTTAGACAGTTAAAGCAAAAATTATAATATTGTTTGATGTAGTTCTCAATGTATATGAAGGAAAATATTTAAAACAATTATGTTATAAAGGGAGAGTATAAAGGGACCTAAATGGAAGTAAATGTTGACACTAGTAAGACTGCAGTAAGTCATGTATACATAGTGCTTAGAATGACCATTTAAAAATATATACAGAGAAACACATTTTAAAATTCTAAAGATAAGTTAAAATGAAATTCTAAATAATTCAAGTAACAAACATAAAAGCAAGAAAAGTGAAACAAAATCATGAAAAACAGAAAGAACAATCAATAAAATAACAGATCATATCAATAATTACATTAAGTGTAAATGATCCAAATGCACCAAGTAAGAGAAAATTAGCATGATGAATTTTAAAACATGGCCCAGGGTGATGTAACAGAAGATGGCAAAGTAGTAAGCTCCAAGAATCAATCCCTCCATGGAGTCAACTACTGAGCTGGTAAAAGCTGTCAAAATCAATTATTGGGAAACTCCAGAGTCTAGGTACACTTGTAGTGTTCAGGGGAGTGCTTGATGAAGAAAGAGGCTGATAAATTTTTGTGAATTTCAGTGTTTTGCATAGCAGCTCCTACCACCTATCCCTCCACCATATGACCCATATAGCCCATATTCTTGATGCAGCTGGATGTTGCCAAGGGGGGCAATAGGGATCCTGTCCTCCAAAAATTGTGGTAAGTGTTTTTATCTGCCTGGTAGTATCCTCCCAGGGGACTAGCACAGAAGCTGGCTATTATTTCAACCCCATTGACCTAAATCAGCTTCCCAAGAAGCGTCTGTCAAAAGAATCTAAGGTCAGAACATATTTTTATTTCTTTTCTTATTGGATCCAAGCTTTGAAGGAAGTCTTTGCCAGATCATTGGCTGACCATGGAGATAATGAAACAGAGACTTCAAGATTGTGCATGACAAGAGCTTGCATGATACTTTGTTTTGCAAAAATGGTTTGGAAAAGTCGTTAAAGAGTTGGCTGTAGCCTTCAAAAAGCAACAACAGCAATCCCAAGGGAGGAAGGAGACTTTTATTTCCAGAGTCACCATATCACAACATTCAAATGTTCAGGATTAAAAGCATACAAATAAACAGGAAAGTATGGCCCACTCACAGGAAAAAATGAAATTGAAAGAAACCATCCCTGAGGCAACATAGATACCAGACTTACTAGACAATAACTTTGAGTTAGTGTTTTACATATATTGAACAGCTAAAGGAAACAGGACAAAGAAACTAAAAGAAATCAGGAGAATAACTTATGATTCTGCAGTGAATATCAAAAAAGGGATAAAAAGTATAAAAAGGAATCAAATAGAAATTCTAGAGCTGTAAAAGTACAATAGTTAAACAATACATACAGTATTGTACTGAAAAGTACAATAGCTCCTCTGGTTGAACTCAAGAGAAGTTCGACAGCAGATTTGAGCAGGCAGAAGGAAGAATCAGTGAGCTTGAAGATGGGACAATTGAAATTACACCCTGAAAAGAAGAAAGTAAAAGGAATGAAGAAAAAGAACAGAGCCTAAAAGACTAATGGGATACCATCAAGCATACCAACATACACAAAATGGGAATGTCAGAAGGAGAATAGAGAAAGAAAGAATATTTTAAGAAATATTGGCTGAAAACTTCACAAATTTGATGAAAGACATGAATGTACACTTCCAAGAAGTTCAATAAACTCCAAGTAACATAAACTCAAAGAGATCATACTAAGACACATTATCATCAAACTGTCAAATGACAAATCAGAGAAAATATCTTGAAAGCATCAAGACTGAAGCAACTTGCCATAAGTAAGGAAGGCTCAGTAAGAATAACAGCCAATTTCTTCATCAAAAACCATGGAGGCCAGGAGGCAGTGGGATGAGCTATTTAAAGTGGTGAAAGGAAAAAAAAATACTGTTAACCACAATTCTATATCTGGCAAAACTCTCCTTCAAAAATAAAGGAGAAATTAAAGCATTTCCAGATAAAGAAGAACTGAGGGAGTCCACTGCTACTAGATCAGCCCCAGAAATGTTAAAAGGGAGTTCTCTCAGGCACAAATGAAAGAACACTAAACAGTTACTTTTATTTCTTCATATGAAGAAATAAGAACACTGGCAAAAGTACCTACATAGGTAAACATAAAAACTAGTGGTATTGTATTTTTGGTTTGTAATATAATTTAAAAGAGAAATGCATAAAATATAATTTTTATGCATATAATTGCTTTTGTTTCCAATATAATTTAAAACAGAAATGCATAAAACAATAATTATAAATCTATGTTAACAGACATAATGTATAGGCACAGGACAATGCAAACATGAAGGGGGATGGAGCTGTATAATAGTATAGTTTTTGTGTACTATCAAAAATAAATTGGTAATAATTCAAACTAGATTGTTATAAATTTGAATCCCCATGGCAACCACTAAGAAAATGACTAAAAAATATAGAAAAAAAAAGTGAGAAAGGAATCAAAATGGTATACCAGAAAAAATCAATTAAACACAAAAGAAGCTAGTAATGGAGGAACTGAGAAACAAAATATATGACACATAGAAAACAAATAGCTAAATGTAAGAAGTATTGAAAGAAGCCAAACACAAAAGGCCACATATTGCATGGTTCCATTTCTATGAAATATCCAGAACAGGCAAATCCATAGGGGCAGACAGCAGATTAGTGGTTGCCAGAGTCTGTGAGAAGAGAGCAATGGGGAGTGACTGTTTAATGGGTATGTGGTTTGCTTTCGGGGTGATGAAAATATTCTGAAGCTAGAGAGTTATGATATGTGTACATCATTGTAAATGCACTAAATATAACTTAATTGGATACTAAATTGATTAAAATGCTGAATTTCATATCTATTTTGTCATAATAAAATATATGTAGAGAAAAAATGTTCACATGACCACGTTCAAGTGATAATAAGTCAGTAACACCAACTTTGCTTATGGTAATATTTCTAGAAATAAGAAAATTGGTAATCCATTTATATAAGATTTCAAGGGGACTTCCCTGGCGGTCCAGTGGTAAAGAATCCGCCTTACAATGCAGGAAATGCAGGTTCAATCCCTGGTCAGGGAACTAAGATCCCACATGCCGTGGGGCAACTAAGCCTGCGCGCCACAACTACTGAGCTTGCACATCTCAACTAGAGCCCACCTGCCGCAAACTACATAGCCCACACGCCCTGGAGCCCGAGCGCCACAACTACAGAGCCCATGCGCCCTGGAGCCCACACGCCACAACTAGAGAAGAGAAAACCTGCATGCCACAACTAGAGAGAAGCCCGCACGCTGCAAAGAAATATCCCATATGCCTCAGCGAAGAGGCCGTGTGCCGCAACTAAGACCCGGCACAGCCAAAAATAAATAAAAACAAATAAATAAATAAATCTTTTTTTAAAAAAAAGATTTCAAGGTCAATACAAAGTATAACCTTACTGCCAAGACAGAGGAGGCAAAGTATAAGATGGGGTAGACATTTTCTTTCATGGCAACAATGAATAACTGATTTTTTTTAAAAAAAGAATATTACAACAGTAAGAGGCAGCAACATGAAATTTATTACTCCCAAGGAAGTACAGACCATGTAAATAACTTCAAAATTATTTAAAGTGCAATATGATTGAGTCATAATGACTTAAGAAAATTTGCAATGTTTTAAATCTAACCTTTTGAGACTGATATAAGGAAAAGAAAGCCTTCCTTCCTATAACCTACCCCTTGGTTCTACTAATAAATAGTGAGCAAGAAAAATTGTGGGCCAACTCCACATAGCACTTTTTATATTCTTAACTCACTATACCTTTACAAGTTCAATTTGAATCTTCACAGCCTACTTTATCCCAAGCCTGTCTACAAAACATTTCATTGACAGATGTGGCTGGTGGTAGGTTTCCATTTTTCACAAAAGTTAGTTTCTTGTCTTGAGGATTGAATTTGTTTGAAAATCTTTCTGTATTTTTTTCTAATTATGTTGGTACATCCACTAAAATTCTGTTTTCATAACAACTACTGTTCATGGATATCTATTTTTGTTTTATATGAAAGGAAAACTGTAATTTAGAAAAAAAATGGCACATTTTAAAAATATTCATTTATAAATGGGCTAGCTTTGAACCAATGAGCTAGCTTTGGGAAAAAAATGTTTACATTTTTGTTTCCTTTTAAAATTATTCAAAGTCATTTATTTACTGTTAGATTCAGAAAGCTTGCATCTGGTGGTGATACAGGTATCATGCCAATGATTAAGCTCTTGAATTAGCAGTGCTAATAATTTGTACACAGATGTTAACAAAAATAACCTCTCCTTGTTCTAGTTATGCTTATTTTTATGTAACACACAAAACTGGGGTGGGGGGAGTTCAAGTAAACAAATGACATCTACATTTTAAACCCAAATAAGTAAGTTTCTGGCTCAACTCCTACAAGTTGAAATCTACCCTCTGTAGTTATACAGCCTTTTTAAATCAGTTACTACATTGAGCGTAAAGAAGTTTTGTGCCAAACCACTAAACTTGTCAGAATACCCCAGGAAAAAAATGATAGGCTCCCTATATAAATTAAACAGTACAGATGAAATATAGGCATACACCAATTCATTCATTCCTCAAGATAAGACTTGTTGTACTTCTATTTGTCAGGCACTAGGCAAAGCATTAAATAATATAGTAGAGAACAAATATAGTTCCAGTTCTCAAGGAGGTTACTCTGTTGTGAGGATATTGAATATACTACTATTCAAATAACTAAATAATTTTGGAAAAGGTCACGGCATCCCTTTCTTCAGGTTATTTTTTAAAATTTCAAACAGTTTAAATTTTGCTTTGTAAAACCATTATTAAGAAACATTAGGAATAAACCAAAGTTTTCTACAATTAAAGCTTAATGCTTGAGGGACTTCCCTGGTGATCCAGTGGCTAAGACTCCGTGCTCCCAATGCAGGGGGCCCAGATTCGATCCCTGGTCAAGGAACTAGATCCCACATGCCGCAACTAAAGATCCCGCATGCCGCAACGAAGGTCCTGCACACGACATTGAAGATCCTGTGTGCCGCAACTAAGACCTGGTGCAGTCAAATAAACAAATAAATATTAAAAAATAATAATAGGGCTTCCCTGGTGGCGCAGTGGTTGAGAGTCCACCTGCCGATGCAGGGGACACGGGTTCGTGCCCCAGTCCGGGAAGATCCCACATGCCACAGAGTGGCTGGGCCCGTGAGCCATGGCCGCTGAGCCTGCGCGTCCGGAGCCTGTGCTCCGCAACGGGAGAGGCTACGACGGTGAGAGGCCCGCGTACCACAAAAATAATAATAATAATAATAAAATAATGCTTGATAATGCTGTCAAGATATTGTATTAAGCATTATTAAACATCAACAATATTTATGTGAACCTGGGGAGTGCTCAGCAAAACTATATTAGGGTCTTTCATGTTGCATGGAATATAGATGTACCAAGATGATACAGATTTACTGCAAAAATCATGGGGGAAGAAAAAAAACTCAGGAAACTGATTCAGCTGCTATACAACGAGACAATATGGAGAAGTGCAAAAATAGCTCCTTGTTGTTCAGGATACAACAGCAGTTTTAAAGCCCCCAAAGCAGCTCTAGTAACCAACTAGCGGCCCTGATAACGTACTCATCTAATGATCTCCATCTCAAGTATGTATTGCCTGTCTTACAGTTACTCTGCCATCTTTGAAGCCATCCTTCAGTCTCCTCTTTCTCACACACTATGACAAAACCATTAGCAAATCCTGACTGCTCTAGATTCAAAACACAGCCTTAATACAACAACTTCTCGTGACCTCCACAGTTAATACTCTATTTCAAGCCACCATAATCTCTCTCCTAGCCTACTGCAATCCCCTCCTAACCCATCAGCCTATTTCCACTTTCTCCCCCAGTCAGTTCTCCCCTACAACAGCCCAGGTTCTTCTTAAAGTGGGTATCGTATCATGTCATTTTCCTGTTCAAAACTGCCTTATGGCTTCCCATCACATTTAATATAAAACAAAAGTGCTTCGCCTTGGTTTGTAAGGCTTTATATAATTTGATTCCTGGATATGTCCCAATCTCATTAGCTACCAAACTCATTATCTATCTCCCACTGCTCCAATAACATTGGCCTTCTAGCTGTTCCTCAAACATTACAAACATACTCCTGCCTCAAAGCTTTTCCGCATGCTATTTTGTCTGCCTATAAATGCTCTTACCCCAGATGCTCTCATGGCACTCACCTTCATGTCATCTATATTTCTCTCTATTCAACTACAGTCATACCTTGGTATCCTCAAGAGATTGGTTCCAGAACCCCCTCAGATACCAAAAAACCCAGGTGCTAAAATCCCTTAAATAAAATAGTGTAGTATTTGCATATAATCTATACACATCCTCCCTTATACATTAAATCATCTCTAGATTACTTATAATACCTAATACAATGTAAATGCCATGTAAGTAGTTGCTGAGCATGCAGCAAATTCAGGTTTTACTTTTGGAACTTTCTGGGATTTTTTTCTGAATATGTTCCAGCAGCGGTTGGTTGACTCCAAGGCTAGGGAGTCCATGCACATGGAGGGCCAACTGTGCCTCCTAAGAGAGGCCTTCCTCGACCACCCTAAAAAAAGGACTCTGTTCCCTTCTCTGATTCATTTTTCTTTCTGGACTTATCACTACCCCAAAAATTATTCTATAATTATTCTTTATTCATTGCCAGTCTTCCCAACTAGAAGGTAAGCCCATGAAGGTAAACTTTTGTTCACTATTGCATCTTCTGCACTTTAGAGCGGTGTTTGGTACATAGTGAATATTCAATATTTGTTTAATGAACTAACTACTTCTTATGATTCAATGTCTGTCCACCTTTCCCTCTACTGACTCTGTTTCTGTTTGTCAAGAATTCAAAACTCCTGAGGGAGATGCTCCTCACCTGGTCTAATTACCACTCAACAGTGAGTGTCTATTCCAGTCAGGTCACCCAATAGACAGCCAGGTGGGTGTCTTGGCAATAGCATCATTCCCTGGTACCAGTCTCTTATGGCCAGAGTATCAAGTTACATGGTATAAAACATGAAGCCTTATTCAAGAAATCTCCTGTGGCCATTCCCTTCAGTTTGTATAAAAACATGGATTCCTCTCTAATATAAGAATAACAAATTAGATCTTTCTCTTTAATTAGTTTCTTTCACTCCTTCTCTTCCCATTAAGGGCAACAAATTTTCATGCCACCTACCTAAGGTAACAAACAGGGCCAGACCTCCTAGGAAATTCCTTTCTTCTCCCCACCAAAAAAAACTTAAGCTATCTCTCCCTCCCTCTGACCAAACCCCTAACCTCACCCTCATTACTTCCCTTCAGTTTTTATGGTGTAAATTTTCTAACGTATAAATCTGTGTGCTGTGATGTGTTATAGATAATTTATTATCTTTTTCTGACTTTTTTTCATTTAAATAAGGAATCCTATATAAAGCAGTGCCTTAACCCAACAGCAAGAACCTCAAATATGCAATTTTAGATAATATGATAATAATCATGGGGATAATGAACTGGAGCAGAATGGCCTTCCTAAAATCCCTTAAATGACTTCACTTGCATGACTCTTGCCAGCCTTTTTACAGGATTACCCATTGTGTGCAATTCTCATTCATTCACACATTTGTTCAATAAGCATGACTGAGTGCCTATTTTGTTAAGGAACCAGGCAGTCCTCTCGGGTACAAATATGCTCTCCATAGGAGAGTGGTCTTTAATTTCAGCAGAAAGCTATCCCTCCTAACATTTTATTATTAGATGTTTCTGGGAATAAATACATTGCTGAAGCATGTTGTAACAGCAGCAATTAGTGTGGATCACTCAGACTTCTTAATATGGAGTACTTGTTTGTAGGCAGTACAGGTATATTACGAAGTTATTAAATTTACGGGAGAAATTTTCAAATATATAAATCCCTGTGCTATGGTGTCACTGCCAATTTAATCAAGAAAATTGCATTTTCTTCTGCACTCTACCCAACTTGCTCAACAATCTGTTTACTTTTTTTTAGGCCAAGCTATCCCAAGAAATGCTTACCAAAAGAGAGGAGTACAAAAAAATCTACAAACAATAAATGCTGGAGAGGGTGTGGAGAAAAGGGAACCCTCTTGCATTATTGGTGGGAATGTAAATTGATACAGCCACTATGGAGAACACTATGGAGGTTCCTTAAAAAACTAAAAATAGAATTACCATATGACCCAGCAATCCCACTACTGGGCATACACCTTGAGAAAACTATAATTCAAAGAGAGTCATGTACTTCAATGTTCACTGCAGCTCTATTTACAATAGCCAGGACATGGAAGCAACCTAAATGTCCACTGACAGATGAATGGATAAAGAGGATGTGGCACATACATACGATGGAATATTACTCAGTCAGTAAAAGGAATGAAATTGAGTTATTTGTAGTGAGGTGGATGGACCTAGAGTCTGTCATACAGAGTGAAGTAAGTCAGAAAGACAAAAATAAATACCATATGCTAATGCATATATATGGAATCTAAAAAACTGGTACTGATGAACCTAGTGGCAGGGCAGGAATAAAGACGCAGACATAGAGAACAGACTTGAGGACACAGAGGGGGAAGGGGAAGCTGGGATGAAGTGAGAGGGTAGCAGTGACATATATACATTACCAAATGTAAAACAGATGGCTAGTGGGAAGCTGCTGAATAGCACAGGGAGATCAACTCAATGCTTTTTGATGACCTAGAAGGGTGGGATAGGGAGGGTGGGAGGGAGGCTCAAGAGGGAGGGGATATGGGGGTATATGCATACATATAGCTGATTCACTTTGTAGTACAGCAGAAACTAACAACATTGTAAAGCAATTATACTCCAATAAAGATGTAAAAAAAAAGAAATATATATATATATAAAATGGAATATATATATATGGAATGTATATATGGAATGTGTATATATATATATATATATATATATATATATATACACAATGGAATGGTATATATATACCATGGAATATTACTCAGCCATAAAAAGGAATGAAATTGTGTCATTTGCAGAGACAAAGATGGACCTAGAGACTGTCATACAAAGTGAAGTAAGTCAGAAAGAGAAAAACAAATATCATATATTAACACATGTATGTGGAACCTAGAAAAATGGTATAGATTATCTTATTTGCAAAGCAGAAATAGAGACACAGACGTAGAGAACAAACATACGGATACCAAGGGGGAAAGGGGGATGGGATGAATTGGGGGACTGGGATTTACATATATACACTACTATGTATAAAATAGATAACTAATGGGAACCTACTATATAGCACAGGGAACTCTACTTCGTGCTCTGTATTGACCTAAATGGGAAGGGAATCTAAAAAGAGGGGATATATGTATACATGTGGATGATTCACTTTGCTGTACAGCAGAAACTGACACAGCAGTGTAAAGCAACTATACTCCAATAAAATAAATAAATAAATAAAAGAGAGTACAATGCTTAGTCCTCTACTACTTACACAGATCTACTCAAAACAGGTACAAACACTTCACTTAGGCACCTATAAATCTCTATTACATCCACTCATTTTTTTAATATGGTCAAGTGTGTTTTATTTCATAAATGAGTCAACAATTCCTAATTTTGATAAAAGGGTAATACCCATTCTTTATAAAGATTATTTGAAAAATGTTCATTTCTACCAGCTTTATAATCATCTCTTTAGCCAGTTTTAATGTGCCCTACAATATAGCCACAATATATTACATTACCATCTGCACTAAAAGCTGTCCTCCCACTCTGCCTTATTATTCTTACACCTAATCCTCTTTGTAACCCTTACACTTCCCACACTATCGATCCTAACTTCATAATTGTCAGAAAGGAAATGATCATTTCATCTCACACGTCATTGTTTTCAGCAAATTTTCTCATCGTGCCGATGTGGCCCTTAATTCCAGCCAGCTGACTGCCTAAGACCTTTCTTCTCATGCCATCAGTGGGATGACATTGATTAACTCTGCACCTCTACTCCTCCAAATAAACGATTGCTGTGTTTTGCTTTAAGTCTTAGACATATTGAACACATATATAACATTTTAATAGCCTCATGTTCACAGACTTTTTCGTATCTCCACATTTTTATCTTCTCCTGCAATGATATTTTAGGATCAAATATCTAAGCCACTTAAAACATAACTGAGAAACATTATGCTAATTAAGACAAGGATGTGGGTTCAACTGCTATAATAACCAATTAGCTGAAAAAAAAAAAAAAACAAATTCTGCTTTAGGGTCACAGACTATATCTCAGTGTTGGATAAAAGGCCCACCATTTCATCAACATCAGAAAAGGTGACCAAGGTATATAGATTACCAAATAGTAAGACACGGTATTTGCAAAGCAATTCATTCATAGATATGTCCTATTGACACAAAGTGGGCAAGTACCAACTCCACATGCTCAGGACAATATGTTACATGTATATAATTATTATATAATATTAATTATATAAGCATAATTAATTTGCATAATATTCCTATCCACAGATACTTATATTTGAGGTGATGGGACACATCTAATTCCACAGAACTGATTTGTAGCACAGCCGAGTGCAAAGACCACTGGGCTAGGAGTTATGAGACATAACCTGGTTCTTGACTCTTCTTTTAGTCCCAAGTGGTAACAATTTAAACCAGATTGTAAAAGAAGGTGGAAAAGGCAGAAAAGGGGAACAATTCTCTAAAGTACTTCAGTTTAGGGGGATAAAAACCTACTACTTCTAAATAGTGGAGAAAAGAAACATTGGAAAGCCCTCACAGTCCAAATTAAGCTGACAAAAAATAAGTAGTCTGCCAAGAAAGTTAACAGTCAATGTTAATCAAGAGAACCATAAAGGGATTTGTTCCTTCATATCTACAGAGCATTTACTATGATTCGGATATTATGCTAGACCAAGGCTACGGAAATGAGCATAATACTGTCTCTCAAAATGGGTCTAAGGCCTCAGGGAGTCTGAACATGTATTTTCTATGACTTTAAAAAATTTTTTAAACCTCCATTTCCATGTTCTTTTAAATTATTATCAGCATTTTACCTATGATCTAAATGCTTTCCTTCCAATAATACTACAAGGTAATTTTGCTGTCCACGTTTGTTATTCTCATCACAAATACATTAGCTCCTAATAATCACCTAATACGACAACATTAAATCTGTAATGCACTCTCCAACAAAGAGTGCTTCAAATGTGAATATGAATCAGTTTTTCAAATACATTTACCTTAGAGTGCATGTCATTCTTTCTCTCCCATTCCACTCAACATATTCACTGCCTTAAATCTACTTTAAGGGTTTCCAGGTTTTGCTATATTGCTGGTACCCACCATGAAATGACTGCTGTGTCTGTCAAAGGTGCTATTATCCAATGATTCTATACCAATTTTTAAGCTGTCAGAGAATAGCCTTGCTCCCACTCTGTGCCATATTTTGGCACTTGAGCCCAAATAATGCTACTTGTACCCATAAACTTAGAGAGTCTCATGAAAGCTTCTTCAGTTACCATATGCGGCCTTTCTCTCCCCAGAACTTGCTATGAGTCCACTGAGCCAGGACATGGAACCAATACCTGAGACAGACAATGCACTATTCCATTCACATGCTTGCTTTGCACAAATTCAAAACCCTCCTTTCTTCAGGAAAAGATTTTTAGCACAAAATGACTTCTGGTGCCCCTCCAATCCAGGTCATAGGGCATGCTGGAACATATCTGAATCCTGGCTAAAGTTCTAGCTGGCATAAATCACCTCATTCTAGTCCCCACTACCCAGAAGCCTATTATGAAGCCATGAGGACCACGTTGGGGGGGAAAAACACAGCCTGGAGGAAGAAATAGAGAGGCACAAAGAACTAAGAAAAACTTAGTGTTCAAAGGAAAAGGGTAAGTCTCAATACAGGTTTCCAAACTTACCCTTCAAAAGTATGAGTGATTTCTGCAGTGAGCAGTGGCCTCTAAGCAAAATTTGAAAAAAACTGTTTCACTTCACTATAAGACACTGGAACACAGGTGGCAGTCTTTGATAGTCTTCTAATAGAATATATCACTAAGGGAATGGAGGGATTATCCACCATTTCACCACAAACTACCATGCAGCTCTGTGGTATACCAGGAGAGGAGACCTGAATGGACAGCAGCAATGTCTTACATGAGACAGAGGGATCTGGCAAGAAATAGGTTTCTATTTTAAGAATACATATGAAAGATTATCTGGAAAGTTTGAGGGTACCCAGATCCTTCATAAGAAGGTGGGGACAAAAGCCAATGAAATTTTAAACATTAGTCCTAACTTTACCCTTGGAAAAAGTCAGGTTACAATGATAATGGCTACTATTTATTCAGTGCCTACAAAGCAATATATGGGACAGACTTATACTTTTAAAAAGTATTAGAAATATTCAAAACTAACAAAAGTAGGAACTTCCCTGGTGGCGCAGTGGTTAAGAATCCGCCTGCCAAAGTAGGGGACATGGGTTCGAGCCCTGGTCCGGGAAGATCCCACATGCCCTGGAGCAACTAAGCCTGTGTGCTACAACTACTGAGCCTGCGCTCTAGAGCCTGAGAGCCACAACTACTGAGCCTGTGTGCCGCAACTACTGAAGCCCGCACGCCTAGAGCCCGGGCTCGGCAACAAGAGAAGCCATCACAATGAGAAGCCCATGCGCAGAAACGAAGACCCAACGCAGCCAAAAAATAAACTTAAAACAATTTTTTTAAATAAATAAATAAAAGAATAAAAAAGTATTAGTTGTTAATCTGAAATTCAGTTTAACTGGGCATCCTATATTTTTCTTTGCTAAATCTGGCAATCCTATTCCTAGAAGCTTACGAAAAACACAAAATGCATCACCCAGATCCCCCTGGTAGGAAGGACCCAGCAACAAGGAGAATGGCCAGCAGACCACCTCCGGCTATCAGCTCCAGCAAGCTCTGCCTTAGCTGCAGAGAACTACCTCTTAAGAAATCATGTTTTCTAGAGTGGCCCACATGCAGTGACTGAGCCAGGCAGGTATTTAAAGGCCCAGCAATTTTGACCTAGGACAACTCTAGACTTCCCCACTGCGTTGGCCAAGGTTTTGTCAGGCCTACTTCACAGTTCAACTTCTTGCTCTGCTCAATACTGCCTGCTCCCCTTGCCCTTAATAGGAACTGATAGCTAACAAACATCTTGCACCCCAAATTCAATCTCAATGCCAACTTCCAGAAAGCCCAACCTGCAAAAGTTGGTGCTAAGAGTAGTCTCAAAAAATGGGCAATAAGGGCTTCCCTGGTGGCGCAGTGGTTGGGGGTCCGCCTGCCGATGCAGAGGACACGGGTTCGTGCCCCGGTCCGGGAAGATCCCGCAGAGCGGCTGGGCCCGTGAGCCATGGCCGCTGAGCCTGCGCATCTGGAGCCTGTGCTCTGCAGCAGGAGAGGCCACAACAATGAGAGGCCCGCGTACCGCAAAAAAAAAAAAAAGGGGGCAATAAGATGGAACTTTGGAGCAAGAGCACTTCACTGCCTGGCAATGAGGACCCATCATTGACGATGGGTAGGTGGAATGCAGATAGCACCAAGTGGCAATCCAGTTGTTAAAACTTTCCTGGTGGCGAATTAGGAGGAAGTACTGGTAGAAGGGAATGCAGTAGCATGTAGGAAATAGCAATATTAGGGTAATGGAGTTAGATTAGTAGTTCTAAACCCTACTGATGCTCTACAATAGATAATAGGCAAAAAAGGTAACGGTCCACTGAAAGCCAAGTGTGAAAGCCAGATAACCTCTTCAACTGTATACAGAAAATTCTCATCTCCCACAAGGGGAGAGCAGAGAAAGCAAGCACCAAACCCAGGATTTAGTTGTCAGAGTAATTTCATAATTATACGTGCAACCAAAGCAGATGTGTGTAAAGGTCAGAAACCTGGCTGGGAAAACCTACGACTGGGACAGATGGAATGTGGGCATCTTGGTGGATATTCCCAAAGATCCCTAGACTCCTCTTAACCTACTGAGTATTTACAAATGACCTCCTCCCCACTAAGAGTTAATATCCCCAACCTCTAACCTCCACCCACATCCCACCCATCATCTCCATCCATCCCACCCGTCCCAGCTCCAGGTGCTAGAAAATAATTCAGAGGCCTCTGCCCTGCAAAACATGTGCTTTCCTCAGGACCTAGCCCCAGGCCCCCTTTTATCTACTAGACCTGTAATTAGGATTAAATGGCATCAGAACCCAGCCAAGGAGGTGCTGGTCCTTATAAGAGAGAAAAGAGCTAAACTTAAAGGAAGCTGCAAAGTCTAACCAGTATATAACAACAAAAACCTGGCAAGTACATGTGGGACTAGGTTGTAAAGGTGGTTAATTTAGAGCACCAGAACATAAAGTTGGACAAGAAGAGTTTACTCAGAGAAGCACTCTCCCAAGATTAAGAAGTTTTTTCAGTTTTATTAACATATTATTGACATATAACATATGTAAGTTAAAGGTGTACAACGTGATAATTTGATACATATATATTTGCATATATATTGCAAAATGATTACCACACTAAGGTTAGTTAAAACCACTATCCCCTCACATAATTACCATTTCTTTTTTGTGGTGATAACATTTAAGGTCTACTCTCTTAACGTTTTTCAAGTACATAGTAGAGTACTCTTAATTATAGTCACCATGTTGTTTATTATCAATAGATCCCCAGAACTTATTCGTCTTATAGTTAGAAGTTTGTACACTTTGACCAATATCTCCCCACTTCCCGCACCCTTATTTGAGATGAAGAATTTAACATCCTGGTAAGAACCCTAGGAGATAACGTCAAATTGTCACTAGGGTGGCTCCTAGAAACATGGAAAAAGTAATGACTCACACTGAGGTTGAAATGCCAGAATGGCTGTGACAGACAGAGAAGGATCGGATTCAAAAGCTCTGGGAAATAGGAAGACTGAAAGATGTGCAACTGGAAGACCCACCAATTTATTAGGTTCCACTGGAAGACTATTTAATTTACCAAGGCCACAGGGAATATTCGGGTGAGGGGAACAGCATCACTAACATAATTTAGTGATGGTTCTTCTCTATAGGCCTGGGATGACAGTAGGAGAAGCTGGTTCACAAATAACAATGGGGATAACAGGACCCAAAATATAGAAGCCAGGTGAGCATTTTACTGCCAAAAGCCAGGGCGTCATAATTATCGTTACGACCAGCAAGGCAGGAATGGCAGCCAAGGGGGTCTTGATGTGCAGAGTTAAAGAGATGGTTAACAGAACATGGAGTCACTAGGGGAAGATTAGATGGGCATCCTACAGGGGTACTATTCAGCTTGTACCAAGAGACTAAATTAGGGAATTCCCTGGTGGTCCAGTGGTTAAGACTCCGTGCTTCCACTGCAAGGGCCCGGGTTCAATTCCTGGTCAGGGAACTAAGATCTCGCATGCCACACAGCACAGCCCCCCCAAAAATACAAGAGATTCAATTAAGGAGAGTGGTTACGCACAAAAGAATTAACAAGCCCTAACCCAGTTTCAGGATCTAAGCCAGGTTTTCAATAACTGAAGAGGTGGCCAAATCCACAGAATGAAAGAACCTATAACACCATGGCAATTTATTCATGGTAATGATGTCCCCTATCCTTCTGCAAAGGGTCCTATGGGTACTTACTCTGGAAACTTTACATTGAGAAAGCGGGCATACTCAGAGATTTTGAGGACTGTTGGGTACAGAGTCTGAACTGA
This sequence comes from Pseudorca crassidens, assembly GCF_039906515.1. Classification (NCBI taxonomy): domain Eukaryota; kingdom Metazoa; phylum Chordata; class Mammalia; order Artiodactyla; family Delphinidae; genus Pseudorca; species Pseudorca crassidens. The sequence goes on from NC_090301.1 coordinate 69,959,586, forward strand.
CACCAATACTCGGAGGTCTAAAACATCATCACGTCTCCTCTATTAGAGTAGGAGCATATGGCGATAAAATCAGTCCTGGACAAGGTCCAACTCCCAGTGGATCCACTAGGTGGATAGGCATAACCCCATGCACTGGTCCTTCTCCTGGTGTCTAAATGTATAATTAGAATTAATGGGACTTCCCTGGTGGCGCAGTGGTTGAGAATCCGCCTGCCAATTCAGGGGACATGGGTTCGATCCCCAGTCCAGGAGGATCCCACATGCCACGGAGCAACTAAGCCCACGCGCCACAACTACTGAAGTCCGTGCACCTAGAGCCCGTGCTCTGCCACAAAAGAAGCCACCGCGATGAGAAGCCCGCGCACCGCAACGAAGAGTAGCCCCCGCTCGCCATGACTAGAGAAAGCGCATGGGCAGCAACGAAGACCCAATGCAGCCAAAAATAAATAAATTTAAAAATACAGTGCTTCCCTGGTGGCGCAGTGGTTGAGAGTCCGCCTGCCGATGCAGGGGACATGGGTTCGTGCCCCGGTCCGGGAAGATCCCACATGCCGCGGAGAGGCTGCGCCCGTGAGCCATGGCCGCTGAGCCTGGGCGTCTGGAGTCTGTGCTCCGCAACAGGAGAGGCCACAGCAGTGAGAGGCCCGCGTACCGCAAAAAAAAAAAAAAAGAAAAGAAAAAAAGAAACAGAATTAACATATTTAGCAGCTGACCAAAGCCCTGCAGTGGTTCTTGGTGTTGCAACTAGTATAGAGAGGAAGACCAAGTGGAAGTCTCTGAAACTGCTCCTCACCCTCATAGCGAAGATAGTAAAACTGAAAAACCATATCACACCCCAAAGGTATAATACTTTAGGGATGTAAAAGAATGTCGGGCCCGTCATATCTCATTTAATTCGCCAGTCTAGCCCCTGGGGGAAATGAATGGATCCTAGATGATGACTGTAAACTATTACAGACTCAACCAATGAACTGCCCCAATTACAGCCTCTGTGCCAGATGTGGTGTCTTTGCTAGAGATTATTCAGCCTGAGACACATGGTATAAGCCACTGATAAGTTGAATGTGTTCTTTTCTAACCCAATGAGAAATAGTTCGCATTCACATGAACTAAATGACACCATACGTTTATAGTTTTGTACTAAGGCTATGTTAACTCATGCTGTCTATCATAATATAGTACAAAGAGATCTGGACCATTTTAATATCCCAAAGACTATCACATTGTTCCATTACATCCACGACATTATACTGACTGGGACAAATGAGCAAGAGGTGGCTAGGATGCTGGAAGCCTTGCTAAAATACATACGCTCCAAAGCAGGAGGTTAACCTAAGGAAGATTTAGGAGTCTGCAACATCAGTATATTTTTAGGAGTCCAGCAGTTAGGGGGAGGGCCAAAGTAAAAGACAAATTGGTGTATTTTACACCTTCCACCAGGAAGAAGAAATCACAACAGTTGGTGGGTCTCTTCAGGTTCTGGAGCTAACATATTCCACACTTTAGGAGTACTGCTTCTACCCATATGCTTCATGACAGTTTTGAGTGGGGCCCAGAGCAAGAAAGGGCTGCAGTTCAAGCAGCTCTGCTGTTTGGTGCATACAATCCAACACATCCCATGGTGTTGTAAGTATCAGTGGTAGGAAAAGATGCCATATGGCATTTGTGGTAGTCTCAAGTGGGAGAAATTTGAAGTCCCTTGGAATACTGGAGGAAGTCCTTACCAACTGCCTTAAAGAATTACATGTCTTTGAAAATCAACACCTGTGTACTACTTGGCCCAGGTAGGGATGAAACGCCCGTTTAGGGAACACCAAATGATTACGTGGCTAAATGTGCCATCCTGCGCTGAGTCCAATCAGACCTAAGACTGTTGCAGGTGAGTCCAGCAACAATCCATCATAAGATGGAGGTGATACTTTTAGAATAAAGCACGAGCGGAACCAGAGGGCACAAGGAGGATGCATGAACAAGTAGTCCAGACCCCCGTGGCATTTACTACTCTTGTATCAGCGCCCCTCCCTCAGCTCACAGGTATGAGTTTGTGCCCATAAGGGAGATCCCGTAAAAACAGTTAAAGGAAGAGGGAAAAGCCTCTTAGTTTATGGATGGAACAGCTCAATATGCAAATATAGATGGCAGCTGTGCTACAGCACCACTCAAGGGCTGCCTACAAAGAAAGCAGTGTGGAAAAATCCTCACCATCAGCAGAGATTTAGGCAGTGCAACTGTTTATCTACTTTGTGTGGAAAAAGAAGCCCAAAGTTGAAATATATTCAAATTTATGAGCATGGGTGAATGGACTAGCTGGCTGGTCAGGTGCCTAAAAGTAAAAAGATTGGAATTTCAACAATAAGGAGGTCTGAGGAACAGAGATATGGATGGATATATGGGAGTGGGTACAAAATACGAAGATCTTTGTATCACATGTTAATAATCATCAGATAGCATCTACCACAGAAGAGGCACAAAACAACCAAGTATACAAAATGACTTTGTCAGTTGATGTCATCAAGTCTTGGTTACCAAGCACCCCAGATCTGGCACAAAGGTCACATTAATGCCACATAGCTAGTGCAACCACTAAATATCCAACCTGCCAACAACAAAGAACAATGCCAAGTCCCTGTTGCAACAACATTCCTCTAGGAGAGCAACCAGCCTCTTCAAAGCAAGTGAACTACATTGGGCCCTTTCCAACCTTGAAGGGGGCCAGTAGCTCATATTCACTGAAATAGATACATATTCCAGGTATAGCTTTGCCTTTCCTGCATGCAGGGCCTTGTCCAGCATACTAACTAAGGGCCTATGGCATGTTTGATCCACTGGCACAGGATCCCAGGTAACATGATAGCATACCATGGGACCCAATTTTCAGCAAAGCGGTGCAGGGAATGTGCCTATGATCATGGGACCCCATAGTCATATCACGTGGCATACTATCCAAGAGTGACCAGCCTGATAGAGCACTGAAATGGCCTGGTGAAGCCACAGCTAGAACATCAGACACAGTACTTTTCAAGAACGGAGTGTCACGCTTCAGGCACAACACTTACTAGATCAAAGACCATTATACAGAACACTGTCCCAAAAAGAAAAAGTATATGGCCTGGAAACTAAAAGGCAGAAGCAAGCACGGCTCTATTTACCATGACTACTAATGGCCCACTGGAGGACTTTGTGTTTCCCATCACTTCAGCTTTGGAATATGAAGAACTAGAGGTCCTTATCCTCAAAGTAGGCACACTTTCACCATGAGATATAGCAAGAATCCCACTGTATTATAAGCTGTGGTTGCAACCTGGGCATCTTTGGGATCCTTATTCCAGTAGGCAAGAAGAAAATTCATCCATCTTGGAAGGGGTAATGATCCTGGTCATCAGAAGGAGGTAGGACTACTGTTACACACTGTGGCAGCGAGGAACACCAGTGGAGCACAGACAATGCTCTTGGGAACCTCTTAGTACTCCCTTGCCAGACTGTCACTATAAATAGACAGGTAACAGCAACCTTGATCTAAGACGGGCATGGTGATCAGGGTCTCAGACCCATCAAGGCCTGGCTCATGACACTAAATGCGCCCTCGAGGCCAACAGAGTAGCTAGTGAGGGTTAGAGAAATCTAAGCTGGATAATGGAGGAAGGAAACAATGAGTATCATTCGCAGCACAGAGACCAACTGCAGGGACAGATACTGTAGCTTGTCCTCCTAACCTCCCTCTTCTAAGTTTCTCCTCAGGAAGAAAGGACCATCAGAATCCTAATGGAGCTACTTCCCAAACATATATGGGAAAGTGAATCTGAATAGTGTTAAGGGTGAATTGTGGTAGATACAGATCTCCAATGAGATTAGGCTTTATTTGATCTCCATAAGCAGTTGGACTTCTTACTGTGCACAATCCCACTTCCTCCCCTTTACCTTCATGGGTGTTAACCCCTAATAAGCATTTTATTCTCCAAATTCTGCCTATTTCCAGAGAACTCAACCTGCAACAAAACTCAGCCTAGAATCTACTATTTCTGCTCTCCCACTAATTTTGTGAGCTTAATAATTCTTTCCTACTTAAACTCACTAAAGTGGATTCCATTGCCAGCAATTATGAACTTTGACCAATACAAGAGTCAAGATGTCATTCAAATACAAAGATAACAGTCAGACATCTTCAAATGTTAAAGAACAGAGATTACAAAAGCCGTAACTCTATTTTGCTAATCAGCGACCTAAGAGATTAACCAAATAAAAAATTAAAAAATAAACAAGGCTGGTGGTAAACAGTGAATTCATTTATATATAGAACTAATAAAGAAAAATAGAATAACTGCAGGAGTTATAGTTAATAGATTGTGCATATTATAAACATAGACAATGTAGCAATAATAATATAAAAGTTGGAGGGTGGTAAGCCACAAGGATGTAAAAGAAACCTATTATTCTCACTTTTCATAGCAGAGTGTCAATCAACTCTTTCTAAAATTAAAACATTCATTTAATGAAACAAAATTCTCCAACTTCTTAGATTTTCACAATACTTTTTTTTTTTTTTTTTTTGCGGTACGTGGGCCTCTCACTGTTGTGGCCTCTCCCGTTGCGGAGCACAGGCCCCGGACGCGCAGGCTCAGCGGCCATGGCTCACGGGCCCAGCCGCTCCGCGGCATGTGGGATCTTCCCGGACCGGGGCACAAACCTGTGTCCCCTGCATCTGCAGGCGGACTCTCAACCATTGTGCCACCAGGGAAGTCCAATTTAATAGTTTTTTTAAAATAGAATCTACAAAATGATCCACTTTTATTAAACAATTTTTTATATCTACCAACCTACATTATTTCTTTATATCCACAATTCTGCCTATATATACACATATGTGTATATATATATATATATGTGTGTGTGTGTGTGTATGTGTGTGTGTGTGTGTGTATATATATATATACAGTTTTGCATTTAGAAAGAAAGATATCCGCACAAAGTTCTACACAAAGAAAGCTATCTGGAATAATATTTGCCTAATGTTAGTGATGATAATTTCTGAATAGTGGAATTTAGGCTACTTTTTACTTTAATTTTTATACTTTACATAGTTTTAAAATTATTTACAGTGAGCATATATAATTTTTCCAAGAGCAATGCAAAAATGAAAGGCCAGATATTTAAAATTTTGTATGCTATGCTAAAGCTGTAGATTTTTTATAAATTTGTGAAGATCAAAGGCCTTGAGCTATTTTAAGATGGAAATTAAAGCCATAGGGATAGGTAAGCTCTCCCAAGAAGATTACAAAAAGAAGATAATTAAATATATATAATTTTTATTCCTGAGGAGCAGAAAAAACAGAAGAGAAATCACAAAGAAAATTCAGAAGTAGAGTGGTGAGAAGAAAATCAGGATACTAAACTATCAAGAAAACCAAGACAAGACACAGTAGTCAGCATTGTCAAAAGCTACAAAGAGGCCATGTAAGACATTAACTGAAAATAATAAGTAAGAATTACTAGTAATCATAACAAGAGTGTGATTAAAGCTGGAAGCCAGACTGTAGTGGTTCGTGAGTGAATGACAGTTAAGGAAGCATATACTATTCACTTCAGGAGTTTCGATAAGGAGCAAAAAAAAGATCTCAAGCTGCTGTAGTTTAGAGAGAAAATATAGCTAATATCTGGCTTTATAGATGATATCTGGATTGTCATAAATGCTTTTACATTCTATCTATAAATTCCAGAAAACAGAAATAAAACAGGCAACAGTCTGATCACTATGTAATACCATTGGAAATTAACAAAATCAGAAAATAAAGAGACTCTTCCACCTGGAAATTTTTTAACTCTCTGCACAATAACTGTTAGGTCAAAGAAAAAAAACTAAAATAGGAAAATTTTTAGAGAACTATAATGGTAACACTATGTATTCAAATATAATTTACCGAAACTGAACCTAAAAATATAGAAAATCTTAGCAGACCAACTTCCATAGAAGCAATTGGGGAAACTACTAAAGAGCAAGCCACCCATCCAAACTCCCACAAAAGAACAATAGTTTCCAAGAAGTTTATAAAAATTTTAAAGAAAGATGTTCCCAATGCTACTTAAACTGCCCAGCTGCATTTCCATATATTTGTAGGAAACAATAACAGTAATATCAAGCCTGACAAAGATTTCACAAAGAAAGAAAACCACAAAACAATATCATTTTTAAAAATTTATGCAAAAATCTTAAGTAAAATGTTGCTAAACATAATCTAACAGCACACTGAAAGATGAATACATAAAACTTAGTAAGATTTGGGCTTCCCTGGTGGCGCAGTGGTTGAGAGTCCACCTGCAGATGCAGGAGGCGCGGGTTTGTGCCCCAGTCCGGGAGGATCCCACATGCCGTGGAGCGGCTGGGCCCGTGGGCCGTGGCCGCTGGGCCTGCGCGTCCGGGGCCTGTGCTCCGCAGCGGGAGAGGCCACAGTGGTGAAAGGCCCGCGTACCGCAAAAAAAAAAAAAAACTTAGTAAGATTTGCTCCAGAAGTGCAGGGATGATTGGAAATGACCAAGTGGGATTCATTTCATAAATGCAATAATAGTTCAAAACTATTAATATATAAATTTTATTAGTAGTTCTCCTAACAAAAAAAATTTATCTCCAAGGTGCTGAAGAGGATTTAAAAACTCTATTTTTTGATTAAAGAAAAAAACTGGACAAGATATAAATAGATAGATATTTCCTGAATATGATAAAATATTTCTATTGTGGCCCCAAATCCCTAATCATGTTTTATAGGAAACATTAAAAGTATTGACATTATAGACATGAAGAAGTAAGCTACTATCACCACTGTTCTTTAACATGGACTGAATGTGCTAGCCAATGCAATCATATAAAAATGCAAATGATTTAAACTGAATACTTAGAAAAAAACGTATATATATGCACTTGGAAATTGAATACTTGGGAAATATAAGCTCTGAATAGAGGAAACCAAACACTGACCAGAGCTAACTTTACTGAACTGTTACAAAAGTGAGATACAGACTTCTACTGTGTTAAACCACTTTAATTGAGTTTTATTCAATATAGCTATTAGCATTACCCAAATAAAATACCTCAATAATTTTTAAAAGACAGTGTATAAAAAGACAAAAAATCAATGAAATAGAATGAAAATTCCAGACATAAATCCATAAAAATAGAATAATTTAGTATATTTTACTAAATATACTAATTTTTAGTATAATATTAGTTAATGTAATAACTTAGTATATTTCAAATGTGGCATCTAAAGCTAGAAGGGACAAGATGGACTATTCAACAGTCTTGGGAGAAGCTGATCACCTGGAAAAAATGTATCCATACATCACACTGTTTGCCAGCATAAATTTAAAATTGATCAATAATGGATCTAATTAAGATGGCAGAGTAGGAAGACCATGAACTCACCTCTTCCCACAGACACACCAAAATTAAAACTACTTACAGAGCAACTAACTATCTATGAGAACAACCTGAAGACTAGCAGAAAAGATTTTCTACAACTAAAGCCATAAAGAAGGAACCACAATGAGATAGGTAGGAGGGGACAGTATAGTCAGGACCCACAGCCCCAGGTTGGTGACCCACAAGCAGGAGGAATATCACAATAGTAGAGGTCCACCCCAAGGAGCAAGAGGTCCAAGCCCAACATCAGGCTCCCCTGCCCAGAAGTCCTTCACCGAGAAGATGACGCTCCAGAATGTCTGGCTTCAAAAACCAGAGGAGCTTACACTCAGGAGAGCCAGGGGGCTACAGGAAACAGAGATTCAAGAGTTAAAAGGTGTGCACAAAATTTCACATGCTCCAAGTTCCCGAGTCCCAGTGCAGAGGCAATAATTTGAAATGTGCCTGGATCAGACCTACTTGCTGATCTTGGAGAGCCTCCTAGAGGAGGCAGGAGCCAACTGGGACATCCCCTAAGGATGGAGATGCAGGTGGCAGCTATTTTGGGGAGCTTGTTCTACTGCAATGACACTAACATGGGTGCTGACAAGTCCCATGTTAGTATGGGGGGCTTACCCACCCACCAGTGGACTGGCACCAGCCCCAAGCTCTCCTGACCTGCCTGGGCCATGCAGAGAGAATTCAGGGACCCTGCCCCATCTACCAGCAGGCCAGCAGCAGCCCTGTGTCAACCTGGGTCATGCAGCCCACCACACAGGAAACTCATCCCACCCTCCAGAGGGCCTATAGTCACCACATGAGGCAGGACCCCACTGCCAACTGGGCCAAGGGCCAGCCTTGCCTACCAGCATGCCCACAGTAGTGAGCCCCACCACAACAGAAGGGTGCACATAGCCCACAGAAATACAAAGGGTCGTAAGAGATTACTACAAACAATTATATGCCAATAAAATGAACAACCTACAAGAAGTGGATAAATCCCCTGCAACATACAACATCCCAAACTGCATCAGTAAGAAACAGACAATCTGAAGGACCTATTACCAGTGATGAAACTGAATCAGTAATAAAAAAACACTCCCAGAAAACAAAAGCTCAAGACCAGAGCACATCACAGGAGAATTCTACAAAACAATTCTAGAAGAGTTAATACCTAACCTTCTCGAACTAGTCCAAAAAATTGAAGAAGAAGGAAACTTCCAAACTCATTTTACTAGGCCAACATCACCCTGATTCCAGAACCAGATGAAGACACCACCAAAAAAGAAAAATCACAGGCTGATATCACTGATAGACATAGATGTAAACATACTCAACAAAACATTAGCAAACCAAATTCAACAATACATTAAAAGGATCATACACCATGATCAAGAGGGATTTACCCATGAATGCAAAGATGGTTCAATATCCACAAATCAATCAATGTGATACACCACATTAATAAACCAAAGAATAAAAATCATATGATCATCTCAATAGATGCAGAAAAGCTTTTGACAAAATTACAAAATTCAACATCTATTTATGATAAAAACCCTCAACAAAGTGGATACAGAGGGAGTATACCTTAATATAATAAAGGCTATATATGACAAACCCACAACCAACATCATACTCAATGGTGAAAAGCTGAAAGAACTTCCTCTAAGATCCGGAGCAAGATAAGGATGCCCAGTTTCACCACTTTTAGTCAATACAGTATTGGAAGTCCTAGCCACAGCAATCAAAGGAAGAAAAAAAAGATATGAACCCAAGCTGGAAAGGAAGAAATAAAACTGTCACCATATGCAGATGACATGGTACTATATACAGAAACCCTAAAGTCTCCACCAAAAAACTATTAGTTCTAACAAATGAATTCAGTGAAGTTGCAGGATACAAAATTAATATTTAGAAATCTGTTGCATTTTTATACACTAATAACAAACTCTGAGAAAGAGAAATTAAGAAACTATCTCATTTACAATTACATCAAAAAGAATAAAATACCTAGGAATAAATCTAACCAAAGAGGTAAAAGAATTGTACTCTGAAAATAATAAGACATTGATGAAAGCAACTGAAGACAACAGAAATAAGTGGAAAGATATACCATGCTCATGGATTAGAAGAAATGATCATACAACACAAAGTAATCTACAGATTCAATGCAATCCCTATCAAAATACCAAAGGCATTTTTTCAGAGAACTAAAACAAATAATTCTAAAATTTGTATGGGAACACAAAAGACCCCGAATTGTCAAAGCAATCTTGAGAAAGAACAATAAAGCTGAAGGTATCATGCTTCCTGATTTTAAACTATACTATACAAATACAAAGCAACAGCAATCAAAAACATTATGGTATTGACACAAAAATGAACACATAGATCAATGGAACAGAATAGAGAGCCCAGAAATGAACCCACATTTATATGGGCAGTTAATCCATGACAAAGGAGGCAAGAATATACAATAGGGAAAAGATAGTCTCTTCAAGAAATGGTGCTGGGAAAACCAGACAGCTACATGCAAAAGAATCAACTGTACTACTTTCTCATGCCATATACAAAAAAAATACAAAATGGTTTAAAAACATAAGTGTAAGACCTGAAACCATAAAAATCCTAGAAGAAAACATAGGCAGTATACTCTTTGACATTGGTATTAGCAATATTTGTTTTGGATCTGTCTCCTCAGGTAAGGGGAACAAAAGCAAAAATAAACAGTTGGGACTACATCAAACTAAAAAGGGTCTGCACAGTGACAAAAACTAACAACAAACTAAAATGGCAGACTACTGAATGGGAGAATGTATTTACAAACAATATATCCAACAATGAGTTAATATTCAAAATATATAAAGAACTCATACAACTTAACATCAAAAACAAACAACTCAATTAAAAGATGGACAGAGGACTTGAAAAAACATTTTTCAAAAGAAGACATACCGATGGCCAACAGATACCTTAAAAGATGCTCAACCTCACCAATCATCAGGAAAATGCAAATCAAAACCACAATGAGATACCACCTTACATCTGTCAGAATGGCAATCACTAAAAAGACAACAACAAATGTTGGCAAGAATATGGAGAAAACGGAATCCTCATGCACTGTTAGTGGAACTGTAAATTGGTTCTGCCACTATGGAGAACATTATGAAGTTTCCTCAAACAATTAAAATAGAAGTGCCATATGATCCGGCAATTTCATTTCTAGGTATTTACTAAAGAAAACAAAACACTATTTCAAGAACATACATGCACCTCAATGTTCACTGCAGCATTATTTACAATAGCAAAGATAGGGAGGCAACCTGTGTCCATCAATAGATGAACAGATAAAGAAGATGTAGTATATATATACAATGAAATATTAGCCATAAAAAATGAAATCTTACCATTTATGACAACATGGATGGATCTAGAGGATATTATGCTAAATGAAATAAGTCAAACAAATACCATGTAATCTTACTTGTGGAATCTAAAAAACCAAACAAAATTAAAACAGATTTATAGATATACAGAACGAATGGGTGGTTGCCAGAGCAGAGAGGGGTGGGGGGTAGGGCAAAACAGGTGAAGGAGATTAATAGGTACAAACCTCCAATATAAAATAAATAAGCCATGGGGAGGTAATAACAGCATAAGGAATATGGTCAATTATATTGTAAAAACTTTGCATGGGAACATATGGTTACTAGATTTATGGTGATCATTTCATAAGGTACACAAGTGTCAAATCACCATGTGGTACACCTGAAACTAATATAATATTATATGTCAACTATATTTCAATTAAAAATAAATAAAGTAAAATAAAGCATGATTTAAATCCACAAGCCATAATAGTACCATGACTCAAAATCCAGAAACCATAGAAGAAATTAAAATAAAAAGTCAATCTTCCAAATAGTGCAAAAAACACCATAGGTAAAGTCATTAGGCAATTACAAACCAGTTAAAAAATACTTGCAACTCATATCATAAACAAAGTGTTAATCTCAGAAATTCATAAAGAGTTCATAAAAATTGAAAAAACCAATACTGAATAGCAAAAAGAGCAAAAGATCAATTACGTCCAAAGAAAGGAAATATAAATAGTTTTCAAATATAGGAGAGATTCTCAACCACACTCAAAGCAAAATGAACCAATTAAGTAAACTAAAACTATACTTAGATACCATTTTCACTATCAGATTTTTTTAAATTTCAAAAGTGTAATAAAACCACTGTTAGACTGTAGGAAAACAGGTAATCTCAGGTAACACTGGTAGAAGAACAAAGAGGTATGATTCATCAATATTTATCAGAGTTACAAATGCATATACCCTTTGACCCAACAATTCCACTTCTGGGTATATAGCCTACATATAAACTTAAACATGTGCAAAATAATTTATGTACAAGTTGACTCATTATAGCATTGTATGTAACAGCAAAAATAGGGAACAACTCAAATCTCCTTCAGTAAAGGACTAGTTTTTAAAAATTATGGTACATCTACATAATGGAATATTATCTAACAGAAATAGAATGAGAAAATTTTTTACTTCTATGGAAAGATTTCAATATCTACTTTTTTTAAGTACAGAAAAGTGAATATAGTATGTTACTTGTGTTTTTTTCTTTTTTTTTAGATAGCAAACTTTTTTTTTTAATTTATTTATTTTTGTCTGTACTGGGTCTTCGTTGCTGCACACGGGCTTTTCTCTAGTTGCAGTGAGCAGGGCCTACTTTGCTGTGGTGCAGGGGCTTCTCATTGCGGTGGCTTCTCGTTGCAGAGCACGGGCTCTAGGCTCACAGGCTCAGTAGTTGTGGCACACAGGCTTAGTTATTACGTGGCATATGGGATCTTCCTGGACCAGGGCTCAAACCCATGTGCCCTGCACTGGCAGGCAGATTCTTAACCACTGCGCCACCAGGGAAACCCACTTGTGTATTTTTTAAATGAGGAAAAACGAGACTACGCAAACATATTGCTTGTATTTTTATAAAAGTAACTCTGGAAGGAAATACAAAAACCAATTTAAGTGGTTAAAAATGATGGGGAGAGATCACTGGACAAATGGGGTAGAAGGAGACTTCACACTCCATACCATTTTTGAACCACATGACCATGTTATCTCTTCAAATTAAATTTTAACATAAAATTTTTTTCATATCCACATTTTTCAAAAGAAAAAATGCCATGAAAGTTTCCTTTTTCAGTTATCCTCAAGTACATTTCTCAAATATCTTCTTTGGTTAAAAATGTACCAGATAGTAGCAATGCTCAGTAGCAATTTTCAAAGCTAGGTATTCTGTTCTATGGGACCTTACTGAATTTATATTTATGGCTGAGGAGGCATCAGTTATAATTTCTTAAAATTTTCCAGGCTAATATTATTATGGCTTTGCTACATGGGGCATAAATGTTCCCTTTGTCTACACATTGGAGAAAATCATAATCATTTTTAAAAGCGGATTCTTGGCCATGCCTATGAGTACTCCCACAGCTTGCCTTGCACCGGGGGTGGCCTTCTAGTCAGCCGAGTGTCTATATTAGGCAACTCAAATTTCACAAGAGGATATCAATCCTACTCCCAATTCAACTGTCTGTTAAAGCATATGGGTCTTTATTTAATTGGCAACATAGACTAGCAGCACTCCAGGTAGTTGTCAGCAAATACAATCTTGAACTCATGCTGTCCAATACCGATCAAAATCTTGGCCAAGATAAACAATATTTAAGGAGGACTGCTTGACAGATAGAGTGGACATTTGCTATTTTTGTCAGCTTAACATATAAATACCCCTCTTATAATGGGGAAATCCCAAGATAGAAAAGAGACAGGGTCCTGCTTCCCCCTACAAACACCAAAGAGCACGCTCTAGAAGCTGGAAGTATACATGTGATCTAGGCTTGATTGACTGGACAATCTATTACCCTGGGACTTTGATATGACATCGTGACAAAGGGAAGCAAAGATGCAGAGAAAATCAGATCTTTTGCCACAGTGGTGGCAGCGGAAGTGAGAATCACGGAATGGGGGCAAGAGTCTACCTAAGTGCAGCAACATAATTTTCCTTAGCAGATTACTCCTATGATAGGATCTTTTCTGGGCCTTGCCTTTCTTGATTCCCACCCTTTTTTCAAGCCTTGTTCTCCAAACTTTTATTAATTCTGTGTGATAACTTTCCAACAGATACTTGTTTTTGCTTCCAAGTTAGACAGAGCTGCTCTTCTCATTTGCAACCAAGAATACTGAATGATATAAAGACTGTTCCATGGATTAAATTAGATAAACTGACTACCCTAATGTGACTAGATCATATTATGCTGTCCCCCTTTAATTATCTTTATGGAGATAAACTTTCATATGATATTGCTGATTGTATGTTGTGATACAGTTCTAAAACACTCTTATTTTTTACAATATTTTCAATACATTATAAACTATTCTTTATGTGAACTTTGGGAGTAAATTTTGTCTTGGTATAGTATCATGAAAACTTGAGTTTCACTAAAGAATTGGTTGGCTTTATATTATAAATAAAAATAAGTGTGTGATATTATTATTAATAATAGCATGCACTATTCTATTATTTTTAATACTAATATTCGTGGTTGTGATTTTTTTCCAGGAACCCATTTGTTGGAATAGAGAAGACAGGTTGTTGGATTGTCTCTGATTTGAGGTTGTGAAGACTGGATACAGTGAAATGACAAATACTAAGAGAGTTGAAAGTATTGACAAGAGGGTTGAATTCACATACCCTGATGTCTAGGCTGGACAATAATATAACGAGAAGGGTGCTGATACTTTGAAAGAAAATGGAGCATCAAAAATTCTTAAGTATCAACAAGAGCCAAAAGAAGCATAATATGTAGAAATGCATAAGAACTAGTAAAACAGGAAGTTATTGTAAAAGAATAAGATTGGAAGTTTAAGATTTCAGATACGTGCAGTCCAAGTTTCACATATGACCAGAGGAAATGTTTTTGGATCTGGAGGGCAGATAAACACCACTGAAGTTGAGAATATTTGGATGGGACTTTGACACTCAAGTTTCCCGACTGATGACAAGACTTGGAATATAGAGAAAACTCTAAGTCAGGTATCAAAAATCCTAAATTGCATTGAGATGGGGAACCAGGACTGTAGGAAGAATCATTTTCTCTTTCTCTTCCATGTTCCTGCCTTGGCCTATGAAATGAAACATTTGGCCTCTCAGAAGTATTGGGAAAGAAGCCTCTGTCCTTTCCCCATTTCTCATTAGTATTCATCTGGAAATATGATAAGAGACCTACATCCCAGGGCCTATATTTGTCTTTTGAGCATGATTAGTATGATACATATATATAGCACAGACACTATTTAGCTCTCTACTCCAGAATTACCTGCCCAATGGGTGTTCTCTCTGATCCTGCCTTGTCAATGTGACCAGCCCACTCAGGCATGCCTTACTCCTCTTGGGGTGAAATCCCTACTCAGCTGAATCTCAAAATATAAATAAGAGAGAATATACTGGGAGGACAAGAGTGGAGAAAAGTATACCAGGCAGAAGAAATAGCAGTTACAAAAGCAGAGATGCTTAAGAAATTAGTTTGTATATGGAATTCCAAATAGAGTGCCTTGAACACAGGATGCATTTGTGAAGATGAAAAGAGGAGTTAGTGAAATGACAGGGACATTAAATACCATGCTAAAAATTCTGGTCTTTATCTTGGCAAGACAAAAGTCTGACAGATTACCAGTTAATACACCAATAAGCCATAGGACGAAACACTGTTGTCCCTCCTTCTACTCATGCGTTTACTGCTACTACTTTAAGTACCTCAAAAGCTGTAAGCCCTGACAGTAAATATGAGGAAATTTTTTTAAATTAACAATGCATTTAAGGGGATTCAAACACCTCATGAAGAAATAAGAAAAAGCTGTTAATGAAATAGAAATACTGAAAAAGATAAATGACACAAATAAAAAGAATATATGAGATTGAATTACAGCATTAAA
Organism: Pseudorca crassidens; assembly: GCF_039906515.1. Classification (NCBI taxonomy): domain Eukaryota; kingdom Metazoa; phylum Chordata; class Mammalia; order Artiodactyla; family Delphinidae; genus Pseudorca; species Pseudorca crassidens. The sequence goes on from NC_090301.1 coordinate 69,974,988, forward strand.
AAAGACTTTTTAGAATTAATCATGATTTTCCAATTCCAAAATTCAGCAGCTGAATTGAAAAGAAGGGTGATCATTAATACAAATTAAATGAGAAGCCCAAGAAGAAATAATCTCAAAGCCAAAGCAAAATATAAAGAGATAGACTTCTGCTTCTATCCACAAAGGAGTAACTGCTCTGGGACTTACCCTTATACCATAAACAACTAGAAGGACAAAATACATAAAACAACTAATTTCAGACATCAGACAATAGGTAGCACAAGACAATAATCCCTGAGAGAAGAGAGACAATCCAACTGACCCCAGCAGCAGCATCCCTGTGGTACAGGGAAGGAAAATCAAAACAGAGCCCAGCAGTGCCACTGAGTTGAGGAGGCAGAGCCTGGAGTTCGGGCAAACTGAGATGTATAGAAGTTGTGGGGTAATACCATAGAGGAGGAAGCTACACAAAAAAGGAGTTCCAGAAGACTTTAGACAGTCCCTTTTGAGTTTCTGGCTGAATACGAATTTGTGTGCCTCAAGGGTGAAACTCCACAATGTTAAAGAACAGCTGCCAGGGAAAGACCAATTTCCAGACAACTGTAAGCTACATGATTCCCAGAGTTCACTCACGGCTGGGAACCTTTCAAGTTCCATCAACCAGAGTGGAGAGATTGTGCTGAAAACATGAAGCATTCAGTATAGATGCTGAGAAGGGTATGCCTTAGTACTGAGGCTAAACTAGCCCTAGAGTAAAGGCTACTCAAGATTAACCCTACAAAGGTTTAAAAACAAGCGTCCAAGGGCAAGATGATCTCTCAATTATTGAACAGCCTGCCAGAACAAGGTCCAACACTTTTTAAAGAAATACAATCAAATCCATCACTCAGAACATAAAATTCACAATTAAAAATAATTAGTTCTAGTTCTGCTGTGGCAAGGTTACTCCTTAAAGCTTATCTCGCCCACTGATTACAGACAAAATATCAAAAGAACAAACCAGACAAAATACACCCAAAAAAATCTGCCAACTATGAAAAATGAACAAAGGCAGACAGATTGTCATTAGGGAAATGCAAATCACCTCACGCCCATTAGAATGGGATGGATACCACCCAAAAAAAACTAAAATAAAGTGTTGGTGAGGACATGCAAAAATTGGAATCATTTTACACTGTTGGTAGTAATATAAAATGCTATAGCCTCTATAGAAAACAGTATGGTGGTTTCTAAAAAAATTAAAAATAGAATTACCATATGACCCAGCAATTCTACTTCTGGAGATATATATATATATATCTCCAAAAGAATTAAAAGCATGATCCATGTGCACACCAATGTTCATAGCAGCACTATTCACAATAGCCAAGTGGTGGAAGCAACCCAAGTGTCCATCAGTGAATGAATGGATAAACAAATGTGGTATTACATACAATGGAATACTACTCAGCCTTAGAAAGGGAGGAAATTCTGACACATGCTACCACATGGATGAAACTTGAGGACATTATACTAAGTGAAAGAAGCCAGTCACAGGAAGGCAAATACTGCTGGGTTCCACTTATATATATGACCTACCTGGAGTAGTCAAATTCATAGAAACAAAGTATAATGATGGTTGACAAGACGGAGAGAGAGAGAAATAGGGAGTTGTTTCATGGATATAAAATTTCAATTTTCCAAGATAAAAAAGTTGGGAGATTTGTTAACCAACAATGTGAATATACTTAACACTACTAAACTGTACATTTAGAAACAGTTAAGATGGTAAATTTTATGTTATGTGTTTTTCTCTTTTTTTTTTTCCCACTGCTGTTGCCCCCCAGCCCCTGCCTCTGCCCCTCAGCCTGGCCTGACAGCAGTGCACTCTGCCACTCCCTCACATGCTCCTGTGATGTGTTTTACTACCACAATAATTTTTTTAATTTTAAAGAAAGTAGTAAGATTGTAAAAAGTGATCAAAACTGGGACAGGCAACCTGCAAAAGGGTGAGCTTCTTGACTACAACTCCAAAATAAATTCCATCTTTCTGACCAGAATAATAAAGAACAGGAACCCCTTTAGGGAAAAGAGAGTGAGGAGACTCCCAGAGAAGGCAGAGGTAGAGAAGGTGATCCTCAAATATTGTATATGAACCTCAAAATCATGGATTAACCTTTGAAATGTTCATGTATGGGAAAAATCCAAAGGTAGCCTAGAAAGGCTTTAAGAACTGAACTAAGATTTAGACCACCACCCAAATTTCCAACTAATCCTTTGATGATTCATGTGCGAGACAGACTAAGTCAGCATTTGAAAACTAAACTTAAATTAGAACTATAGCCCACAGAGGCTGTAGAGGGCCATACTTATAGAGGAACAACAATTTGAATATTTACAAATTTTTCATCAGAAACTATAGAAACTGGAAGGCAGTAGAGAAACGTCTTTAAAGTGATGAAAGAAAAGAACTGTGAACTCAAAATTCTATAACCAGCAAAAATATCCTTTAGAAGTGAAGATGAAAAAGACATTCTGAGATGAAGAAAAACTAGAAGAATTTTTTTTAACAGCAGACCTGCTGTAAAAGAAATACTAAAAAAAAAGAAAAGAAAAGAAATACTAAAAAAAAAAATTCTTCAGGCTGAAAGGGAAACCCAAATTTAAAAAATAAAGGAACAAAAAAATAAATAAAGGAACAACAACCATCTGAGAAAATATAAAAGATATCTACATTTTACTCGAAGTAGTACAGTGCTAAATAGACTATGAAAGGTTAGATATGTACACTGTGATCCTAAGAGAAACCACTAAAAAATTAACAAAAACAAATATAGGGCTTCCCTGGTGGCACAGTGGTTGAGAGTCCGCCTGCCAATGCAGGGGACATGGGTTCATGCCCTGGTCTGGGAAGTTCCCACATGCCGCAGAGCGGCTGGGCCCATGAGCCATGGCCACTGGGCCTGCGCGTCCGGAGCCTGTGCTCCACAACAGGAGAGGCCACAACAGTGAGAGGCCCACGTACCGCCAAAAAAATATATATATGTATATATAATGAAAGGTCAACAGATGAATTAAAATGGAACACTGAAAAATATCCAAACAACTGAAAAGACGGCAGAGAAAGGGAACACAGGAACAAAAAAAGAGGCAGCAAACTGAAAACACATAATAAAATGGCAGACCTAAATCTAAACATATCAATAATTGCATTATATATAAATGGTATAAACCTACCAATTAAAAGACATAGATCATCTTATCACACTTGTGGGAAATAAAGGAAGACCCAGCTTTTGTACTATTGAAAAAAAAATCCACTTTAAATATAAACAGGTAGATAGATTAAAAGTAAAAGGGTAGAAAAATAAAATGTTAATCCAAAGATAGCTAGAGTGGCTATATTAATATCATATAAATTAGAATTCAGGGGCTTCCCTGGTGTCGCAGTGGTTGGGAGTCCGCCTGCCGATGCAGGGGACACGGGTTCATGCCCCGGTCCGGGAAGATCCCACATGCCACGGAGCGGCTGGGTCCGTGAGCCATGGCCGCTGAGCCTGCGCATCCGGAGCCTGTGCTCCGCAGCAGGAGAGGCCACAGCAGTGAGAGGCCCGCGTACCGCAGAAAAAAAAAAAATTAGAATTCAGAACAAGAAATATTACCAAGGACAAAGAGGGACACTATATAATGATAAAAGTGTGAATTCACTAAGACATAAAAATCCTAGATGAGTATTTAGCAACAACAGAGCTCAAAATAGATGAAGCAAAAACTGACAGAACTCAAAGGAAAAACAAACAAATTTAAAATAATAAAGATTGCAACACTCCTCTTAACAATCAATAGAAAAAGTAGAAATAAAATTAGTATATAGAAGACCTTATTAAACACCTTATTCTAATTGACATTTATAGAATTCTCTACTCGACATTCCTGTAACATTTTACCAAGATAGACCATATCCTGGGCCATAAAACAAACCTTCAAAAATTAGAAAGAACTGAAATCATACAAAGTATGATCTCTGACCATAACGGAATTAATCTAGAAAAAAATAACAAAAAGATAAATAGGAAATTCCTAAGTATTTCAAAATTGAACAACACACTCCTAAGTAAGTGTATAAAAAGGCAGTCACGGGGGAAATTATAAATTATTTTGAGTTGAATAAAAGTGGCAGAAAAAAATTAAGTAGATATGCGTGAATTTTTTCCAAAATTGATGGAAAATATAAACTGTTAGATCCTAGAAGCTCAATGAACCCTAAGTAGAATAAACACAAAGAAAACCACTAAGCACATCATAATCAAATTGTTGAAAACAAATGATAAAGAAAAAAAATCCTAAAAACATCCAGAAAAAAAGGACATTATTTACAGAGGAGCCATCATAAGAAATTCATACCTCTTGTCAGAAACTGTGCAAGCTAGAAAAGAACAGAATCACATCTATTATATGCTGGAAAAAAACTCAACCAGGAATTCTGCAGACAGAAAATAAAATTCAAAGTACAAGAAAGTAAATAATAATGTAATGAAGCAGAAAATGGGAAAATAATATAAAAAGTCAATGAAACGAAAAGCTGATTTTTTGAAAGGTTAATTAAATTGATAAATCCCTGCCAAGACAGAAGAAGAGGAAAAAACACAAATTACCAATATCAGAAATGAAAGGAGAGACATTACTATGGATATTACAGATATTAAAAATAATAATGGGATATCATGAACAACTTCATGACAACAAATTTAACAACTTAACTGAAAGAGGACAAAGTCCTTGAAAGTCACAAATTACCAAAACTGACACAAGAATAAATTTTAAAATCTAAATAGCCCTGTATGTATTTTTAAATTTTTATTTATAACTAAAAACCTCCTAGAAAGATAATTGCAGGCCCACATGGCTTCATTGGTAAATACTATGAAACATTTGAGGAGAAAAAATACCAATCTTAACACAAACTTTTTCAGAAAATAGAGAGGCAAGGAGTACTTCTCAAGTTGTTTCAAGAGGCCAGCATTCCTCCAGTACCAAAATCAGATAAAAACATTACAAGAAAAGAAAAATAATAATAATTTTATATTACAAAAAATAATATTTTACATTACTTTATAAAAGTCATAAATAATATAAATGTTTTGAAAATACAGGAAAGTAGAAAAACCCTATATTCCTAATAACCAAAGACAGCCACTATCATTGTGTTTCCTTTACTATTCCATCTAAGTTTTCTATGGTATTTTCCTATGTAATTGGACATCAAAGCCCTTTAAAAATATTACAAGAAAACTACAAACTAATATCATTTATGAAAATAGACACAAAAATACACTAGCAAAATATTAGCAAATTGAACCCAGAACTATGAAATAAAAATAATAAAGCATGATTATCACTTGGAGTTTATCCCAGGGACATAAGGTTGGTTCAATATTTGAAAATCAGTATTGAATGGATGTAATGCAAAATTTAGCAGACTAAAGAAGAAAAAGTATTTAATCTTAGAATTAAATCTTAGAATTAAATACTTGCAACACTTTTTGATATAGTACTAAGATCCCAGCAAGTACAATAAGACATGAAAAAGAAGTAAAAGGCAAACAGATTGTATAGAAGAAGCAAAAGTGTGTTTTTTGCCACTGAAATAATCTACACAAAAAATCCTAAGTAATCTTTTTTTTTTTTTCTTTTTTTTTGGCTGCGTTGGGTCTTCATTGCTGCACGCGGGCTTCCTCTAGTTGCGGCAAGCAGGGGCTACTCTCCATTGCGTGTTCAGGCTTCTCATTGTGGTGGCTTCTCTTACGGAGCACGGGCTCTAGGCGCACAGCCTTCCGTAGTCGCAGCACGCAGGCCCTAGAGCACACGTGTTTCAACAGTTGCGGCGCATAGGCTCAGTAGTTGGAGTGCACAGGCTCTAGGGCGCTTGGGCTTCAGGAGTTGCAGCACACGGGCTCAGTAGTGTGGCTTGCGGGCTCCAGAGTGCAGGCTCAGTAGCTGTGGTGCATGGGCTTAACTGCTCCACAGCGTGTGGGATCCTCCTGAACCAGGGATCAATCCCATGTCTCCTGCACTGGTGGGTGGATTCTTAACCATTGCACTACCAGGGAAGTCCCCCTAAGTAATCTTTTTAAAAAGTCTATTAGAGCTAATTAATGGATTTAGCAAGAATGCAAAATACAAGGTCAGTGGTTATAGTTTTCTATCTACTAGAAATAAATGATTGGAAAAAGAAATTTTAGGCAAGAAATAACAACTGTTGGCAAGGATATGGAGAAAAAGGAACCCACGTACACTGTTGCTGGGAATGTAAATTGATGCAGCCACTGTGGAAACCATCATGGAGATTCCTCAAAAAATTAAGAATAGAACTACCATGTATGACCCAGCTATCCCTTCAGGGTATTTAACCAAAGAATAAGAAAACACTAATTTGAAAAAATATATGCACCCTTATGTTCATCACAGCATTATTTACAATAGCCAAGATATGGAAACAACCTAAGTGCCCATCAATGGACAAATGGATAAAGAAGTTGCTTTATATATTTATATATATATATATTTATACAATATAAATTTATAATTTTATTTGTATAATATATATTTTATAAATATATAAAATATCTTTACCCATAAACTTATGTATATATACATATGTACATACATATGTACATACACACAATGGAATACTACTCAGCCATAAAAAAAGTTATGAAATCTTGCCATTTGTGACAATGATAGACCTTGAGGGTATTACGCTAAGTGAAAAAAGTCAGATGAATAAAGAAAAATACTGTATGATTTCACTCATATGCGGAATATTAAAAACAAACAAAATAAATGAACAAACAAAAACAAACACAAAGATAACAGAGAACAAAGCCGCAGTTACCAGAGGAGAAGGGACAAGGGAGGGGAGAGTGAAATGTGTAAAGGGGATCAACTGTACAGTGACAGATGGAGACAAATTTTTGGTAGTGAGCATGCTGTAGGGTATACAGAAGTAGAAATATCATATTGTACACATGAAACATACAATGCTATAAACCAATGTTACTTCAATAAAAAATAAATCTAAAAAAACCACAGAAATTTAAAAATCAATGCCATTTACAACAGAAAAAGTATGTAAGGATAAATTTAACAAAATATGCAGAAGACTTCTACTCTGAAAGCTATAAAACGTATCTGATAGAAATAAAAGGAGGCCAATAAATAGAGACATATACCATCATCATTGATTGAAAGACTGAATATTGTTATATTAATATATGTTTATCTATAGATTCACAGGAGGCTTTTCTACAGAAATTGACAAGATGGTTCTAAAATTCAAGTGGGAATGTAAAGAACCTAAAAGAGTCAAACAATCTTGAAAAAGAACAAAGCTGGAGGACTTACCCTCCTGACTTCAAGACTTATTATAGAGCTACAGTAATTAAAACAGTGTGGAATTGATGTAAAGATATAGAAAAAAATTAAAGATAAATAGATGAATGAAACAAAATAGTGAGTTCTGAATACAGCCATGATGATATGACCAATTGATATTTCAATAACGTTGCCAAAGCAATTTCCAAAGTGGTTGTACCATCTTATAGTCCCACTAACTATTTTGGAAATTGGTCTGGAAGTTTTTCATAAACATGTGCTTACCCTATGACCTAACAATTCTACTTCTACATATTTACCCAAGAGAAATAAAAACCTGTGCACAAAAATCTTTCACAGTGATGTTCAAAGGAACCTTATTTATAACAGTACAAAATGGAAATAAACTAAATCTCCAACATTATATCCATACAGGATACTACTAAGCAATAAAAATAAACAAACTACTGATACATGCAACACCCATAGATGAACCTCAAAACACATCTTGCTCAGTTAAAGAAGCCAGACAGTGTGATTCTATTTACATTCCGTTCTAATACAGGCAAAACTAATCTAAGGTGAAGGAAATCAGAAGAGTGCTTGCCTGGCAGGGTGACTTGGAAATGTCTGGGAAGGGAAATGTCTTGGAAATGTCTAGGATGATACAAATGTTCTGTATCTTGAGAAGATGTGGGTTACATGTGTGTATACATATGTCAAAACTTACACATCTGAGCACTTAAAATCTGTATATTTCACTGTATGTAAATTATATCTCAGTTTATTTTTTAAAATTTAAAAAGAGCTTATTGTTTGACTTAGAGAAAAAAATACAAAAAAAACCCAAAAATCTTGAGAGAAAAGTTTAGAAAGTTGGAGAACAGATCTTAAAATACAAGTAACAGAAACCCCAGAAGAAGAAACTGGAGAATGGAAGAGGGGTAATAATTCAAGAAATTAAAGAAGAAACTTACCCTGGAATTAAAAAAAAAAAGGAAATCAAGCCTACAACTGAAAGAGTTCACTGATTAAGGAAGGAAAGGAGGGAGGGAGGGAGGGAGGAAAGGAGGGAATATACCTAGGCATATCCTAGTAAAAATCTCAAGTTTCACAAATAAAAAGAACTATACAACAAACCTCAGAACTAAATGCTATTTATAATGGAAAAAAATCAGATTGGCATCAACAACATTGGGAAGCAGAAAAAATACAACATTGACAGAATGCTGAAAGGGAATGCAATTCAAAAATCCTATACCCAGCCAAGATATCATTCAAAAACAAGTTACTTACAATGGAAAAAAATTATATCATTCACTTGCCAAGCAAAATAAAGATGTTTGCAGATATATAAGAATGCAGAGAATATATCATCAACATAAGCCATTCAAGAGAAAAAAAATGAAGATAGTAATCTAAAAACAACACATGCATCAGAATAATGACCTTAAGGTATAAGAAAATGAAGAGAACAGAAACAGAGGTAAGCAATGAACCTTATAATACTCTCGGAGTTTCTCAGTTTGGGCACATGGACCAGATCATTATCTGTTTCAGGGGTGAGAGGGTGACCTGTGCATTGTGGGATGTTTAGCATGACTCTGGCTTCTGCCCTCTAGATGCCAGTAGCATCTCCCTTCCCTAGTCATGAAAATCAACGTCTCCAGACATTGCCAAATGTTCCCTAGGGGTGCAAAATTGGCCCCAGGTTGAAAATCAGTATAGTTTATAATTATTCATTTAGATAATAACAAATTGACAAAAAATTGTAATGTAAGTGCTAAATAAGAGTTTTGGAATAGAAGAGGCATACTACTATGAAAAATCTAATAATCTGAAACTAAAGTAGAAAATATTTCAGCAAGACCTGGGCATTAGGTGAAGACTGTGAATACAATAAGAAAAAAAATAAATTAAATAATTGGTAAGGACAAGATAAAACAATCCTTTTGCTGATGATATAATTATACATATAAACCATATGAGATTCTAATGAAAATAAAACATTAGAATTAATAAGGAAATGTGGTATGGCTTTCTAATTCCATATTTAAATAGAAACATATAAAAATTAATGACCCTTCTCTATACCCGCATAACCATATAGAAATGGAAATGGTAAAAAAAAAAGCTATTTATTTATAATTGTGACAATAAAATACAGAATAGTTAAAACACATTTAACAAGGACCCTGTAGGATCTGTATGAAGAAAACTTACTAAAGGACAGAGACAGATTTACTGTGAAACTAAAAAAAAAACAACGCTTCCTCACTTTCAGGGCTCTGCACCTGCCCTGTGGTAGGCTGAATAATGGCTCCCCAAAGATGTCCATGCCCTAATTCCCAGAACCTATGACTATGCTACCTTACATGGTAAAAGGAACTTTGCAAATGTAATTAAGGATCTTGAGATAGTAAGCTGTCTTGGGGCCTGATGGAACTACAAGGACTCTTATAAAAGGGAGGCAGGAGGATGACAGTCAAAAAGAAAGACTTGAATGCTATGTCACTGGCTTTGAAGATGGAAGAAGGGCACCAGGAGTCAAGAATACAGCCCACCTCTAGAAGCTGAAAAGGGCAAAGAAATCGATTCTGCCACAGAGCCTCCAGAAGAAATGCAATCCAGCTGACACCTTGATTCTAAACCAGTGAAACCCATTTCAAACTTCTGACCTCCAGAACTGTAAGATAATAAATTTGTGTTGGTTTCAGTAACCAAGTTTGTGATAATTTGTTACTGCAGCAGTAGGAAACTAATACAAACCCCTTCCAAATTCCTGGAAGAGGTTTTAGCAATGGGTTCAAATGGAAATAAGATTTTGTTAAATGTGCAAAAGTAATATATTTTAACCACAATTAGTTAAGATCACTGTCTCTTTTCACTCCAAATTCTCCACCACCTGTTGGGTAATGTTGGAGTGGTTGTGGGCATATTGAGGATCCTGCTAAAGGGAAGTTGCATCAAGAACACATTACTTTTAATTGGATATATCTGTGGTTATTGCTAGCCACACCACTATAGGAATGGTTTTTCAGAAATACTTCTACCCCACGTTGTTCTGATTCACCCAATGAAGGCACAGACACAGAAGTCACATTGCATGATGATACTTCCTACACTGGAAGTATCTGGTGAATAGAGGGAGAAAATGTCTGAAGCCATGTATGGAGCCTGAAGCTAGTCTAACGGAAAAATCCCTCCAATTGACAGACATGAAGTTTCAAGGGAAGAGTCCGTAACCATTGATTACCAGTCAAAACTATCAATAATTTCTTTAATGTTCAATTAACCATGCTAAAAGTGAAGAGTCAGATGCCACCTTCAAATGAACAATCAATCCTCCCTTGTACCAAAACCTGGAATTATAAGCATGGTTACTGTATTTTGCAATATACACTAACTCCCTTGTACCAAAACTTGCAATTACATATACTTGCAACAAGCAAAATGCTCACACCTTCAAGCCTTTGGTTACCAGACCTGGGCATTCTAGTTATGAGAAAACAATACCACATATTGTCACTGGCCCCCTTCTATCTTCAAGCCAGCAAGGGTATGTTGATTCCTTCTCACATCACATCACTCCAGCCTCCTGTTCTGCTTCTTGCATTTTTAAGGACCCCTGTAATTACACTGGGCCCACCCGGATAATACAAGAAAATCTCCCCATCTCAAGCTCTTAAAATCACATCTGTAACATCTCTTTTGCCATGTAAGATAACATATTCATAGGTTCCAGAGTTTAGGACATAGATATCTTAGGAAGGACATTGCTCTGCCTACCACATCACTTGATGGTACAACCATCAAGAAAGGAACATTCCACACGACTTTAAAACATAGTGATTTGACATACTTAATGGGATATATTCTAAGGATGGAAAGAACTGTAATAAAATCTTAAACTGTTTTCAGTGATCATATTGTTAGTAGTGCTGTTGGTATTTTTATTATGAGACCCTTGTGAGTACATTGTGAGGGGGAAGCAAATAATTAGGTTAATAAGGTAGGGAACAGAGATTTCACTAGGAGAGGGAAAAGAGGTTTTCAGTATAAGGGAAAGCCATTACAAATCTAAGACTAAAGATGGTTAAATTAAAATGCTACAATCCTTCACTGAAATTGGAAGTATTAGTACAAACCCATGATGTGTTTTATTTTATACTCTTATTACGTGTGTGTGTGTGTGTGCATGTGTATACAATTCCCTAGCACAGACTCCTGAAACGACCAATCCAGTAGCAATGAGCACCTTTAGCATTCAGTCTGTGGTTTCTAATTCCCAATTCACACTAAAATGAACTATAGCTCATTAGGGAACTAATTGACTCCATGTAAGGGGAGGGAAATGGAATTTAGATGAACCATTTAGAATTGAAGATGAGACTAAAATATCTTGATGTTATCAAAGGCTATAGGAGTTCTTTCAAAAGCACTCAAGATTTACACTGAACAAGCCATTCACGGGGCAAAGATGGGACAAATTGATAATAACTACAATAGATTGTAACACATCAACAAGTTTAAATCCATGTGTTTATAATGATAAAAGAAAACAACTCACTGGTCACCTATGGAAAATACTGATGAACCAACTTATTATTTTGAAAACTGGCAAATAAAGGGAGAGGATTCATTTACCTTGCTGTAACCAAACAAGGGACTGTAATACTTTATATAAGTATTCTAGGTAATAAATGAAGCAATGATAGAATTTTAAAATCCCATTTTGTAAACTCTAATGAATTAATGGTTCTAGGCAATAATCATCTTGGCTGATAAAGGGAGACAAAAGAGACATCTCTTTTGACTGACAAAAGAGAGACAAACAGGTATCACAGAGTACACAATATCACATTTAAAGTACGAGTCTTATCACAAAACTCCAACCTGAATCTGTTAAAGCCCCTAGATCTATCAATAGATGCATAAATGGGAATTCATTATATACTATTATGAAATATTTGAAATTTTCTATAACAATAAGATTTCAAAATGTTTAGAATACTTTTTTAAAGGAGAAGGAAGAAGGAAAAATAAATTATTTCATAATCAATGAATATGTGTTTCTTTCCTTTTAAGCCTTTTGGGGATCTTTAAAACACAATTTTCTTTTTTTACCATATGAGAAAGGTTCCTGCAAAATCTCTAAAATAAGCATTAAGCATTGCTGTACAGAATCAAAACAGAACACCCTTACTATATAGAGTACCGGAGAAGCCTCCCTGTCTGCCAAAAAAATCACAACAGTTCAAAGCAGGACCTTTGTTTTCAGCATACCATTATGGTTCTCCTACTATATCGATCTTTAGGATCAGAAAAGAAAAATGTGTATTTCCGTAGGTAGACAGGGCAGTGGAGGTGACAGAATAGACATGGAAGAATACTTAAAACTTTTCTCATCTAACTAAAATAGATGAGAACTAGAGTATCTAGCTCTTCTGATACAATGTCTGGACAAAAGTCGCCCTGCATCTTTAGGTTTCTGCAGTGCTTGCTTTAATTTTACAGAAAGGATAAGATGGTATAAAAGAAAAGGAATGAAATAATGATGAACTCTCTGGAGTTTCTTAAAAACATAAGAGGTAAGCAGCTAAAATGCAATAAAAGGATATGAGTGGGAAGTTTGTGACCCATGAAGTTGATACTGCTGGAAGCTTGAATGAAAAGTTGAAAGGCTTTATGATTAGGCCAGACTAGATAGATAGTGAGGCAATTAGAATTATTCATTGCTGCCAAGGCATCAGGCCAACGTGAATTACAACCCAAACTGAATGAAGCAGAATAGAAAATAGAAAAGCCTTTAATGAAAATGTTGGAGAACTCACAAGGGATGGGGAAAGTGCCAAATAACTGGAAGATGGCTAAGTAAACTAAAAGGTCTATTCTCCCATCAGTGCATAAGGGATTTACAAGTTTAACTCTCATTGCTATTAATAGGAATTCTATGTGTGATCCAAGGGTGTACTCATGGAGAAAATGCATCTATTAGTGTCTCGACTGGCCTCTCTTGAGCCAACACTGGCAAATACTCCAAATTATGTGGTAGTTTGGTGACAGGGACTAACAGAGGCTAGAATGAAAACCACCAGCCTAGCCTCACCTTGTAATCCTCTTGATAGTACAAGATCCCTTAAGAGCAAGGAGTAAAATATATTCTATGCAATCTTTCACAGTGTTTAATTTTAAAACATTTGGAAATTAACTTCCAGCAAACTAAAGTAAAAGTAAAAAGGCAGAAATTCCTATTCAATTGAAAAGTCTGTCTTTGGAAAAGAAAAATCCATCTTTAAATCATTTTCCACCTGAAAAGAATCCTTTTGCTAGCTTATCTAATAATAACAGCTATCATAGCCCCTACTATGTCCAGACATTGTATCAGATGCTTTACTAAGGATTCTACTTACTTATAACAAAGAGTCCATGAAGTGAATAGTATTACCCTTTTTCACAGATAAGGAAATTGAAGCTGAGACATTAAGAAATTTCCCCAGAATCACCTATCTTGAAAGTGGCAGATTCAAATCCAGGTCTGTCTAGCTTCAAAGCTCATTATCTTTCCTTGACACCTCACAGCCCACCTACTATACACAGTAACTAGTGCTCTACTAGGTCACTCCAACTTAACATAATTCACTTCCCAGTCCAATGTGAATTTTCAAAAGCACTGAATCTCCTCTTACATGTGTATGTGCATACTCTCAGAGATAGTAAAATTATGTTTTCTAATAGTATCCTCCCAAAAAATAAAAAAGTGATATAATGATTTTAATTTAATTAACATTTTTATCCTAGATATATAAGAAAAATACTTCTTGAGGAAACATTTGTTGAAACTATTATGTGCCAAGGTCTATACTAGACTCAGTACAAAGACAAATACAGCGCCTGCCCTCAAGATCAGTTAAGCGTAATAGGAGAAATATATATAAGCAACTCATTATACAGAAAAGGTAATACAAAGCCCTGTTGGGGGCAAAATACACCATTTGTGACTGTTGATTTTTATTGCTCTAATTCACTGTCTTCACAACACATTTTATTAACAGAATTCAACAAAGCTTTACTGAATTTTAATATATTTATAGCAAAATTTTCCGCCTCCAAATCCCTCTAAAGTATGTACAGAGCAATCATTATTATAGCTGAATTGCTGGTGGAGAAATAGTGGCTCAACAAAATTAAATGACTTACAGAACTCACAAGTAACTCCCAATACCACACCCTACTTCCCCAATATAAAATTAATTTTTCTACAAAAATCTTACTTAATCCAAAGTAATATAGACTTTAAAGACACCTCAAATGAGTTTAGTTCCTCAAGAACCAGTCTGAAAAGGTTCCATCAAATAGTCTGAACGATCTTAGTTCAACCAAACAGCAAAACAATTTCCAAAACCATAGGTAGGTGCTGGATACTGCTTTCATTTCAGTTAATTAAAAGTATTTGATCCACTATGGTGCATCTCAGTGTAAGATCTTAAAAAGACAAAAATCGATTAATCTGTGCAAGTTTCAGACAACACCTAGTCTAAATGCTAGAGCTTGAGACCAGATTTAATCAAGCTCTGGATGTCATTTATTGACCTATCCAAAAAAGGTGTTTTTTAAAAAAATTTCTTCTACAAAGGTACTTGAGTAATGGATAAGCTATCAAATCTAGCATCAATTCCCATTACATAATGTATTGAATTTTTTGTGAACACTAGGTAGGAACAGACTAAGTCAGAATAATTTGTTATTCAAAATGTCAAATTAAGATAATTAGCAATGCAGGCTCTTAGGAGAAGGTATAGATAAATTTTACTTCTTGTTTTCTTAACACCAGCTACTTGGGGATGATAAACACAAATGAAGCAAATTCTACAGATACACACTTCTACTCAGCCTATTCTCACTGGGATACCAGCTATACCATGGTTAGCCTTATGAATAAGCCAATGAGGCACTCTCTATGTAATGTGAGTTTAAGCATACAGGAAAGGCACTCAGGCCCAAAATGTCTTCTTTCCATCCTGTCTGCTGGTTCCTGAAACAAATATTTCATCATTTAATGTAACGGTTAATCCCTGAGCAAAACAAATAATTTTTATTTTTCAAATGAGAATTAAGATTTTATTTCAGGTATATAATATTCATTATTTATTCCAAATGGAATAATAGGATAGTATATTCTTCATGAATCTGCCTGGCTAATCATTAGAATTATCAGGGACACTTCTTAAAAACATCAATGCCCTGGGCAACTGTTTTTGTGTTTGTTTGTAAGCATGACAGAGATTCTTTTTTTTTTTAAGTCTTTTATTGAATTTGTTACAATATCACTTCTGTTTCATGTTTTGGTTTCTTGGCCATGAGGCATGTGAGATCTTAGCTCCCCGACCAGGGACCGAACCCGCACCCCCTGCATTGTAAGGCGAAGTCCCAACCATTGGATGGCTAGGGAAGTCCCCCAGAGATTCTTATTTTAGCCTGGGCATTTGGTTTTTTGGGGGGAAGGGTAGGGTGTGGAGGAAGTAGTGGAGAATGATAGGTGATTCTAATGAGTAGCCATGATTGAGAACCACCACTGGTAGAGTATCTGAGCAAATTTGAATAGATACAGGAGAAAGCAAGAGGATATGAGGTAACAGAGGAAGGAGAAAAGCAATATATAAAACAGAGACACAGTTACAGAGACACAAAAACAAGGGTTCTTCTGGAGGCAAAAGTGTATAAAGATCTAGTCACAGATCATTTTACCACCACAGACATAGAAATGAGTTTTGTAGTTTGTCTTCACAAACAGGCTCAATGAGTTTTTCCATAATAAGGTATGGATTAAATTATTAAAAATAATTGCTAATTCAGAAGTATTCACTCACTTTTATAGCCTTCTTCTTTGAAAGTTTAGACCATAAAATAAAAGTCCATTCATAAAAACACACAAGTAAACATTTTTAAAGTATAAGGGAAAAAACACTTCTCAGTTTGCACATAGATATGTTTAACTGAAACTCAAGATAAGCCACATAGGTAAAAAAGAAATACTACCATTACTATTTTTCTCTTTTACATGTCCTCTTTCCTTTTTTGTATAAATTGCTCCTTTTTTAAGAAAAAGACAAAAAGATTTACATTGTGAAATTAGTAATATAAAGCTTATAAAATAGAGGATGTCCAACTTTAGAACAAAAACTGTTACAGAAAAAAAAAAAAACTTGATCTCTAAGTGTAAATACCCTGTGATTAGGCCTACCATGTGCTCTATGTAAGGATTTTAGTAAATCTTGTGTTTCGAAAAACATCAAAAAAACAATTAAAACTTTTCAATCTCATTCAAAGGTTCTGACCTTTGAGGGACTAGATGATTCTGCATAAATTTAACAAGCTTCTAATAATTCTACAAATACCCTCTTTTCTTTTTAAATGTGCATTTTATTGGTGAAAATGTTTTTTAATTCAAAATAATGACTTTATTTTACCAGATATATTTTATTTCTGTTGTACAAAGGAAGCCATATAACAAAAATATCACTGAGACACTGATAATTTTGAACAAAAGCTGAAACCCTTTCAGTTCATGATGTATAGAACAAGCTTACATAGCTTAAACTGTCTTTAATTTTACTTATTAGAAATCATTCTACTTATTAGAAACTATAAAGAATCATGAGAGACCAATAAAGAGGAAAGTTTTGGCGATTCACAAATAACATACTATGCTATTATTCCATTTGGAATAAATAATGAATACTGTACTCCTTAAATAAAATATTATTTTCTGAAAAAGGAAAATTGTTTGTTTTGCTCATATTTACATCCTTAAATAAACTAAAGTTCTAAAGGACCCAATGCAGATTTACTTTCTTTCTTGAGTTCTTAACTCCTATCTGATCCAATTTTTTTTCTTCATACTGCTTTTGTAGTAGTAGTCCTGAAGAAGAGATCAGTTACCATCTCATTTATTTTAATAACACTGCTAATACTAGTCATTATTCTGAAACCAGATTGCCTGAGTTCAAATCACGATTCAACTACTGTTTACTATGTCTTTAGGCAAATGGCTCTATTCTTCATCTGAAAAATGGGAATAAGTATCTATCTCACTGGATTGTTATGAGAATTGAATTAGTGAATATACATTATACATTAGTTAGTATACCTTAAAACAAATGTCATAAAGTAAGCATTCAGTAAGTACTTATTGTTATTATTATCACTATAATATTTTTAGTATTTTTAAAAATCATTTTTCTTCCAGAGTTGCCATGGTGTCTGAAATACTATTTTTGCTTGTTTTTAAAAAATCTGAATATTAGTTGATTCTTAAACACTTGATTTGAATTTCTAATCCATCTCATAACAAACTGAATCCAAGTGCATTGATTTGACATAAGGGTTGGAGGCATGATAATAATAATTTGAACAGAGGCAGATTTTAGAAGTATAAAATCAAAGTGATGAAAGGATTCTAGAAGGTCATCTGCATTTCTTCCCTTCTCTTCCCAACCTCCATCCCTACCATCTTACACTGATATCAGGTAGCTTTATCCTTCCAAGACCAAATGACTCTATGTTGGACCTTTAAATACTTCAATAAAAGTAGATTCTATGTCTTCCTGATTAAAAATTTGAGGCAATAATGTATTGAAGAGAACATGGCTTCAGGCAAGGCAAATTTGGGGTTAAATTCTTGCTCTAACATTTACTTGTTGTATACCCATGGGAAAGATAACTTAAACTTTTTGTCCTCAATCTATCTGTAAAATGAAGCCAATGCCCATCTTGCAGGGTTGTTGCAGAGAGTCGTTTACAAGCTTTATAAAGTCTTAGGAATAATGTAGTTTAACATCATAGCTGTAAATAAAGATGAACACAGATAACAATATTTCTCAGAATTATGTTATATAATCATAAAAGTGAAATATGCATTCTATGAGGAAACATAATAAAGGCAACTACCAATAAATAATCTGAGGAGTTTAAAATGCAATAAATTTAGAATAAATTAAAAAATAATTGGTGGGACTTCCTTGGTGACGCAGTGGTTACGAATCTGCCTGCCAATGCAGGGGACACGGGTTCGATCCCTGGTCCAGGAAGATCCCACATGCCACAGAGCAACTAAACCCATGCGCCACAACTACTGAGCCTGTGCTCTAGAGCCCATGCACCGCAACTACTGAGCCCACACACTGCAACTACTGAAACCTGGGCACGCTAGGGCCTGTGTGCCACAACTACTAAGCCCACGTGCTGCAACTACTGAAGCCAGTGTGCCTAGAGCCCCTGCTCCACAACAAGAGAAGCCACTGCAATGAGAAGCCTGAGCACAGCAATGAAGAGTAGCCCACGCTCACCGCAACTAGAGAAGACCCGCGTGCAGCAACAAAGACCCAACGCAGCCAAAAAACAAAAAAAAGTAACTGGTTCAAGATACACCTGTACATTGATTTCTAAATCTAGTAGATAAAAATGTGGTTTTGAGTTTTATTTTTATTTCAAATTAAAGATTTTGTGATGAGGAATCTATCTGTTAAAGCCAAAATCTGCAATTTGCTTATCAAACCTCTTCATTATAGGTGGGCAGATGGTAATTAGTATGTAGAGGTAGTCCATGAAATTTTACAGAAGTTTTTAAATTATTACCAGCTAAGAAAGAGTGCATTAAAACAAAACTAAATAGGGAATTATCTACTTGCTTGTTTTGTGTTAAATCCCTGAGATTTATTCCAGTGAGACCCATAAACAGAATGAAATAAAAAAGGCGGAAGGCCAAAGTGTCATAAATGCTGTTCAAGTATTCGATAAAAGCTATCCACTTGAGGTTCACTGCAACACATTGGAAAAAATGATCTTCTCATATTTAGACACAAGCGATAGCAAGCCAAACACTCTGAAAAAGATGTGATACTGTTATACAACAACACACAGAACCATATTTACTTTATTATTGCTACCTATGTGGCCTATAGTGTTAGCAGGAAAACTGATTTGATGTACATGATATTATGTTTGGAAGCTGCTCTGCTTATTCTACCCTAATTAGCAGGATGTCTGGTAAAAGTCAGCAAACAACACAATCCCTCACTTTGGTACTACAAACTAAGTCTTAAATCTCCATAATATTTTTAAAACAAGCAAACTAGGACATGAATTTTTTTTCCTGGATTCATCTTTTTCGAAAATTTTCAAGATCCTTCCAGTCAATACATAAGATAGGGCACATATTGTCAAGAATAAGTTGTTAAAGTGAATATGAAATGTGCTTCTCAAAATATAGTTTACACATTTACCAGATGGTAAAATAAACATGTAAATTGTTATCAAGTATACACTAAGTTTGTATTAAAATTTTATGCACTGTAGGAAGGGTGTAACAATTATCACATATTGTATTACCTGTTCACTTAATAGTTGATTAGCGTTTCATAAATATTTTCTTTAAGAAAAGTGTTATTTAAATAGATGATTCTGATCAGAACTGAAAAAGCTATGAACCCCATTAGAGAATGCAGAACAATCAATTTTCTCTTATTCATTCATTAGTCAAAGGTAAAAAGAACATTTTTAAAAATTTCAACTAAATCCATAAGTTAATACAGTTAATACCTTTGCAAGCTATGGCATTAACTAAGAAAACTGGTTTGATGGCCATGTACAGTACACTATTATACTGAGGGTCATCTAGAATATTCCAGATTATATAGAGTCCTCTGCTCATTGTCGTTAACGACCATAATAATTTAAAGTATTTATCAAAGAATGTTGACAAAAAAGAAAAAGAAAATTAAATCTCTGTAAAGTTTCTATCTTTTCAGTTCAATCTGTGGTCATACTTCATAGACAAAGTTTTTGAATGTCAACAGGAGCATTTTATGACACCTCCAATCTCCTCTTGGGTTTAATCACAAGTTTTAATGTACAGTGCTGGCATTAGTGCCTTTAGTTATCTGCCACACGTCACAGATCTCCTGCTATGTGCAGCATGTTGATAAAGAAGTGGTATTACGGACTTCCCTGGTGGCGCAGTGGTTAAGAATCCACCTGCCAATGCGGAGGACACAGCTTCGAGCCCTGGTCTGGGAAGATCCCACATGCCACGGACCAACTAAGCCCATGTGCCACAACTACAGAGTCTGCGCTCTAGAGCCCACGAGCCACAACTACTGAGCCCATGTGCCACCAACTGCTGAAGCCTGCACGCCTAGAGCCTGTGCTCTGCAACAAGAGAGGCCATCGCAATGAGAAGCCTGTGCACCGCAATGAAGAGTAGCCCCTGCTCGCCACAACTAGAGAAAGCCCGTGCACAGCAACAAAGACGCAATGCAGCCAAAAATTAATTAATTAATAAAAAGAAAGAAGTGGTATTATTATAATACAATATTTAAGGCAGAATTTGTGGAGTAAATCTACCTTTAGAATGAATCAATGAGCCAATCACCAAAGCTCACTTAACATACCTCAGAAATATATGATTATTTAAAGGAGACTGTTTTCATAAAATTTAAGGAGTCCTTTTTTTAACTTTTCCACCAAAATATTTTGGTTTAGGAGAGCCTAGAAGTCAGGAGCAGAGCCCAAAGCATCCAGCCCAAGTATAAAATTTCCCTGAAGATTTATGTTTTAAAAGAAATCCATAGAGGGCTTCCCTGGTGGCGCAGTGGTTGAGAGTCCGCCTGCCGATGCAGAGGACACGGGTTCGTGCCCTGGTCCGGGAAGACCCCACATGCCGCAGAGCGGCTGGGCCTGTGAGCCATGGCCGCTGAGGCTGCACGTCTGGAGCCTGTGCTCCGCAATGGGAGAGGCCACAAAAGTGAGAGGCCCGCGTACCGCAAAAAAAAAAAGAAATCCATAGAGAAAGGATCAATGAATCACAATAAGAAAGCTCTCTGAGGGTCACAGAGGTAGCTTAATTTATTACTATCGTTACCTAGTTCATGCAAATAAACAATATGATAAAATGAAATTCAAAGACCTGTTTGCTTCAGCCAAGAAACCTGGACCTTTAGAGTTTCATATAGCATATTCAGGACCTATTATCTTCCAAAAATAGAGTAGAGAATAATCCATTGAGTAATCTGGGGGCTTTCACCTAGTGGCTCCTAAAAAGCAAGGGCACCAAAATCGCCTAGGAGGGTATTGCTCCTGCACTGTGTTCCCAACAACCTAGATAGGTTGGAGCTACCCTCAGGAGTCACTGGAGGAACTGAGGGAGAGAGGCCTGGTCACCAGAAATCCTGGGACCTCACCCTGCTTCAACAGAACACCTCCACTTTTACATCTATATTCTGCACTTTGAAAAAGAGTTGTGTTGCTAAAGAATTTTTAAGTATGAAGACAACCGTCCTCCTTGAGAACCTTAGAGACACTGAAAAGTCAGTATCCTTTCTTAGTACTTCTTTCTATTAAATGTGTTACCTTAAATATGCATTAGCCTCTGTGCCCTTCAGTTCACCTACCAGTCAAGAGAGTTGTGTACATTATGTGGTGACTATAAAAAATTATTTGATATCTGCAAGTTTAAAAAGTGACTTTTTTATTAAAAGCAAAATAAATAAGAAATAAGTAAAATTAGTTAAGGCAATGTAATAGTTTGCTTACAAACTGAAAGGAAAAGAGAGAGAGAAGTAGGTGTTTATAACTAAATTCTACTCTATGACACTTTTTGATTTGTGTATGCAACTATTCTATCAGAACATTTGAAGAGATAAACAATTTGCCATCCCTTTTTCTTGTATACTGATGGCTTGGTTGAGCAATGAAAGGAGATTTTATGTCCTGTAATAGGTTGTTGACTAACACAGTAATAAAATTTGTATAGCGCTCCAATATGCAAAGTGCTATCATAAACATTATTTAATAATGAAACATTATAAATATTCATTTTTGTTAGTAAAAAATCATATAAACACCAAATTCTACCTTTAAATTTTTCAGCTTGTTTTAAAATGAAAATAACATGTTTTCCTCCCAAATCTTTAAGTAAAACTAACAACCTAGAAAGGCACGTAAGATAATTCCTGTAAGTCTTCTCTTCTACTGTCACACCATCCCCTACCCCAGGACTACACATCCTCCAAAATTATTGATATATGTTCTCTAGCTAGTGGATACCTTCCTATTTTAGATGTCAATTTCTAATTTCATCAATACAATCAAATTTTTAGTTATGTCAAGACTGACACAGTTGGAACTGGTAAGTGGGTGAGGAAAAAAACTCTCATATACCTATGGAGTAACTGTAAATTGACAACAGCCTTTAGCCCAGAAATTCCACTTTTAGAAACTTACCCAATAGTTATCTAACACAGGAACACAGAGATAAATGTATAATGTAGCATTTTTACAATAGAAAAACCTAGTAACAACTACATGTATATCAGTAAGGACTAGTTAAGTTAGGTATAATTTACCCATGTAATATTAATAGTAAAGATGTTAAAAAGAATGCAATCAATAGGTATTGATTTAGAAATACAGCCTTAATATATTATTATATGAAAAATATAAGTTGCACAACAGTACACATGGTTTCTTCTAGTGGAATTCATAGTAAAAGTCAGTTAAACTTAATCAGATCGAGTTATTTTCATTTAATCAGAAGCCCAGTTTGTCTTAACCTAACATTCAAGGTGTTCCGTTTTACGGCAACCAGCCTCTCCAAACTTACCATTCTATTACCTCCTCTACACATGCTATTTCCTAAGCATCAGATCTATTACCTATTTCTCCAATAGGCCTCTGCTTCTCTACCTCCTACACTTGGCTTAAGACTTTTTTTCTTCCTATCCAAAATGCCTTTCCAACCTCTGACTTCTGAAAATCCAGGCTCAACAAGTAACACATCCATAAAGCCTTCCAAGATTCCCTCAGCTAGGTGTAATCACACCTTCTCCTGTGGTCCCAAAGGATTTTTACCTGTGCTTCTCTTCTAGAATTCATCACTCACCACTTTTTATCATGCAATATAGTCTTTCACAAGTCACAGAGAATCCATATTTAATTCATCCTACAGTTTCCATGGTGCCTTATCTAAGCCTCTATCACAGTCAGCAATCAACAAGGGCTTGCTATATTAAAATAATCAGATTGGGACTTCCCCGGTGGCGCAGTGGTTAAGACCCCGTGCTCCCAATGCAGGAGACCCAGGTTTAATCCCTGGTCAGGAAACTAAATCCCACATGCTACCGCAACTAAGGAGCACACCACAACTAAGGCCTGGCACAACCAAATAAATAAACAAATAATACTAAAATAATCAGATGAACATAGAAAGTTCTTATTGTTATCAGTTTTATCTTAGACAAAGACTCCCCAATCTTTCTGTGAAGAGGAGCTTAATAGGAGCTCATACTTTTCTCAAAGTTGTGAACACAAAAGAGTGGCAGAAGAGAAAGGAAATTTATCTAAACTACTGTAACCCTAAACAGAGACATGAGTGGGGGGTGGCACCACTGTCCATTATAACTCTTCTTTCAACTGGCAATCCGCAGGAAAAATGAGGACTAGTCAGACAGCCAGTTTGCAGATCTACCAGGGAGGCTTTCGAAATTATGGCAGAGAAATCCTGAGCTCTGGTTCAAGTATTAGAGAGTTCACCTTGGAAGTACATATTCACTAGAATTTCTAGGAAATGAACTATGACAATGTTGCTTTCAGTTTGCAATAAAAATAAACTAAAATCTTTCATTTAATTGTAGTTTAAGACTGCAAAAGGACAAGGATAAATAAAATCCATTGGTCTAAAGATTTCATTTTAGAAATATTTTATCCTCCTTCTTGCCAAATTGCATTCACTGATAAACAGATTTCATTTTTACCATAAATTTCCCTTTTTTGTTATCTAGGAAAAATAAGGAGTAAAAGTAATCAAAAGATTGGCAGATGGAAGCAAGTGAAAAGCAATGTACACAGATAATTCAGAAATAGGAAATTGTCTGAATTTTTTAAAATTGACTGTATATCATTTCTAGAAAGTATGCTAATTGGACAAACAAAAGAAATATAATTTATACAAATAAAATCTGCAGATCTCAAAAAATTCTAACACAATCTTACTTCACTCTCTTAAAAGGCTCAATACAGTATGATTAGGATAAAAAATCTAGTTTCAAAAAATATACAAAATCCAAAACAAGGAGTAAACTAAAAGCTGTGCATTTGTTCTCTATTCCCTTCACCATTTTTCAATCTGGAAACACTTTTAAATTTAGGAATGAGCTATAATAAGCCATGGTCAGATGACTGCCTAGTTTCTTGAACATTAATAAATACTTAATTCCAGCACAGATTAAATATTGCATTTGGAGAGGTGGGTAGTACGCAGTGAAAAATAAGTAGAATCAATAACTTTAACTTTTCTCATTGCTGTGGTTCTCTTTTATTTTTAAATCCCAGAGCCTGCAGACTTCTAAAGATTGAACAAACTGAATTGTTTGTATATGACAAAAACTTTATAACTCTTCTAATACTTTAAGCTTAGGAAATCCCAAAATATATTTAACCAAGTTTTTTCCTTTTAACCTTTTGAGTTTTAACCATTTTGAGTCCTAGAGCTGATGAATTTGCATATCCTAAATTATATTTCTCAGCAAATGAACAGATTTCATTTCATCCTATCCTTTAGTTATGATATAATGCTTCACTATATAAATATTATGTAAAACACAAACAACTCAATTCAAACTAACTTATTATTCCTAGAGATAACAGAAAATAATAACCTTAACATAATTTAGTGGATTCCAAATTTGAATGAAAAAAGCAAAATTTCTATGATATTTCTATTGCGATATACTGAATACAACAACTTCTCAAATATGTAAATTAACCTGTGACTCAGTTTGCTGGGTGATGTTCACATCATGACTCAAATGGATGCAACCACTTAAAAATGAATGAATTGGGAGGTTGCCACGGACTATGAAGCTATCTGAGTAAGCTGCTTGTATCTAGCCTATATTAAGGGTAAGAAATTTTTCCATCTAACACATTTTGGAGGTAATCCCTCTATAACCGAATAGAAATATGATATATGGCTGGCATGGCTATACTGACTTCCTACCCTAGAATTCTGTATTTGTTCCATGGATTAGAACTATTCTAGATACTCTGGCATTTATTCTTTTGAGAATGACATCAGATAGATGTCAAACATGCAATACTTCCAGACAACCGTCCAACTTCCGTGTATGTAGATAAGGGCTACCTTATGGATGTCTGTAGTTTCCAGAGACAGCACTAATCACCACATTTTAATCATGATAAGCTTGAGTACAAATGCTTCTTCTGTACAGAAAGTGAGAAGACAGTGTTCTTCAGGTTGCTCTTCTCTTAGAGTCAAGGTGATAAACTCTAAAACATGACCATACTGTCACAATGTTTTAAAAAATAGAAAGGTATTTGAAAATAGTTATTTTTAAATCTGTGAACTTATTTCTATTTTTAAGAAAGTTACCATTATCAGAGTCCCTAGGCATGAAATTATAATGGACAGATAGTTTGCCACCATGGTTAATAGCTGCTAAGCTTAAAAAAAAAAAAGAAAAAAAAAAAAACCAAAAAACACTTTACCTTCTCTTTCATTACAAAAACAAACAAATAAACAAAAAACCTAGAGGAGTGGTTCCCAGATTTTGCTACACACTGGAATCACCAAGCAATCTTTTAAAAACACTGATGCCTAGCTCTCACCACCAAACATTCATATTCTGATTTATTTGGAATGGGGTGCAAATCCAGACAACAGAATTTCTAAAAGCTCCCTTGGGGATTCTACTGCGAAGCCACTGACCTAAAGGACCTGAGATGCTGATAGCCTCTTCCTGCATCCAGCTGTGTTAGTGTCAAGAAAGGGCAAGAGGCAGTTCATACAAAGAACCACACCAGCAAGTATGGGCCTGCTTATCTCAAAGACTAGAAGAGACCTCGATTTCAATAAATCAATATGCTTAGAGTAAGTATGTTTGCGTGTTAGAGAGAGAAATGTTAAATGCCAAAAAAAATAGTCTTAAATAAAATCTAGCAGTCTCAAAGAGAAAGAACTTCAAAAGATTTTTAAATTGCAGATCATAATGGAAAGAATACTGTAAATGACAGTGTCTCGATTTTTATATCAAAACATGCTTTATACCATACGTTCAAGTAGGTTATTAAACAAGAAGTGATTCACTCTGTTTCACTAATCCGTATATTCTGCGATTCTAGAAAAGAAATATTTAAATGCAGAGATATAAGAGGAAACTGAGGATGTTACAGGCTAGTCAAGTTAACACTATTACTGTGGCAATGCTTCTCAAACTTCAAGTCACTGTCAAATTTACTAGGTCATAACCAAAATTTTCTTTTCAATAAAGTTGACCATAAAAGAAAAAATATTAGAGTGTATCGAATGTGGTAAAGTTAAATGTTTTGGGACACTTGTATGTGTCTATGTGTATTTATTTATTACTGCGAGTCTCAATTTAAAAATTTTAAAAGACACTGCCCTAGAGGTCGTTCTACTGCAGCTCAGAACATCTGAACTCAAACTGCAGAGAAAATCAGAGGTCCAAAAAAAACAAAGTTCTTTAAAGCTGGAAGATACTTGAAAGATTTGCTTATCATTTCATTTTACGAATGAGGATATTGAAAATCACAGACATAAAATGTTCTGTGTCCCATTTTTTTCTACTATACCTTAGGAGTCAGGTTCCTTTGAGACCTATACTTACAAAACAAATTGAAGGCAGTAGCATGCATACTACATTGGCTTTGACACCAACTACAGATTTTCAGTCATATCATGTGAACACTCCTTTGACACGGTGGCATTTTCACCAACTTATTATTCAAATGCAAAGTATACTGTGTGCAAATTAAATAATAAATTTAAAGTCTCTTGATTCTAGTGCTCCGAAGTATAGAATTCTTTTCATAGATAGGAGATTATTAAACGGGTACGTATTCAGGCTCCAGTAAGAGATCGTCATAAAGCACACGATTATGACAGTGCCTAAGATGCAGGATACAAGGCGTGTCAGAAATTCCCCACTCATTATTCTTGACTTTACGTTCTCGTTCTCTAGTTTCATTATGGTGTTATACACAAACACACACACACACACATTTATATTTTGAAAGATTACTGTAGAGAATCTGTAAAAAGAATTGAAAATGAATTTAAAAATCTGTGTAACTTTAAACCCCAGAGCAAAGAGTTTCCTAAAAAGTGGTGACGCAGGTAGAACTGTTTCTCATAATCTATAAAGCCTGAATCTCTTAGGTTTGGTACTTTATTTTTTGTAACTATGTAGAGAAAGGGCCGATAGTGATGTCATTTAACATATATACACTATCAAAAGTAAAATAAGATAGCTAGTGGGAAGCAGCCGCATAGCACAGGGAGATCAGCTCGGTGCTTTGTGACCACCTAGAGGGGTGGGATAGGGAAGGTGGGAGGGAGACGCAAGAGGGACAAGATATGGGGATATATATATATGTATAGCTGATTCGCTTTGTTATAAAGCAGAAACTAACACACCATTGTAAAGCAATTATACTCCAATAAAGATGTTAAAAAAAATAAGATATAGTACATACAATTGTATAGCCATTTTAAAAAAAAAAAACCTTCCTCCTTAGTGGTGCTGCCACATACACTTGACATTCCAATCTCCTTAAGGGGTTACATTAATATTAACTAAGAGAAATTAAATTTTTAAAATTCATTTCAATTCTCATCATGTTAAACTTAAAGGCAAGAAGAACATGAGTCTGTATCACATGGTTCAAGGAAGGACAGATAGAAAAATTCAGAATGTCAATTAAAATGTAACAGGCTAGCTTTGTGACCGCCTGGAGGGGTGGGATAGGGAGGGTGGGAGGGAGGAAGACGCAAGAGGGAAGAGATATGGAAACATATGTATATGTATAACTGATTCACTTTGTTATAAAGCAGAAACTAACACACCATTGTAAAGCAATTATACCCCAATAAAGATGTTTTAAAAAAAAATGTAACAGGCTACAAAAAATAAGAAACCATTAAGCAGGTGAAGGTTGTTAGACAATGGGTGGAAGGTATGTATTAGGAAAACTAGCACTAGATCTTCTTTTTCCCACCCCATTCTTCCATAACAGATGTCAAGCAAGTTTTCTTGGAAGAGGTATATGAGGGCATACCCTGTGAAAAGCAACCCTATAGAAACGTAGAAACTGCATAAACAAATAAGCAAGCAGAGAGCCCCATGAAAGAAAAGCCGGAGGAAGGAAGGGAAAGTGAAGGAGTTGCAGAATCTGCAGAATTAGCCAAAGGGCTAATTGCAGAATTAGCCAAAGGGCTAATTATGATGTTTAAATAACTAAGAGAATAAAGATTAGTCTATAACAAGGCCATTGCATTTGGTTAAGGCACACTGGTAAAGGTAAAAAAGATTTTAATGTCTGTGCAAATGAGGAAGCTGAATTGAAAAGGATCAAAGAAAGCATTGAAAGATGGGTCCTAAGTACAAAAGATGGCAGGGAATAAATGGAGTGCCTCACATGGCTAAGAATGTTAGGGGTAAAAAAGAGAACAGAAATACCAATAAAAGAAAAATACTGTCCTTTCACACAAAAAAAATCCAAGATAAGAGAATAAAGTGAATATTGAGAGAAGTGATTAGAAATATATAGGGGGAAAAAGCACAAAATAAAAAACCAATGTGGGAGAAGTTAAATAAAAAGACATATTGTATCTGATATTTGTCCTGAAAACTTTACAACTGCTTTTGAGGAAAGCATAAAAATTCTGATCTGAAAGAAACTGATGAATCAGGCATAGATTTTATAAAGACTCAGGTTCAGGGTGGTAGCATGAGAAGGAAGAGTAGGTTTAAAAAAAAAGTTGTTGGCAAGAGAGTTGACAAGGGCAAAATGAGTGTCAGAGAGACAGCAGAGCTGGGGGGAGGAAAGAACAAATTTGTTGAGGAGGAATCAGTATGTCTCTTTGACTTTCTTCACAGAACAAAGCAGAATGTGAGCATAAATTAAGAGAGTGAATCCCAAAGGTGAGCGAGCTCTAAGGATTATTTAGAACACAGTCATTAAAAAAAAAGCGCGCGTGCGCACGTGTGTGTGTGTGTGTGTGTGTGTGTGTGCGCGCGCGTGTGGGTGGCTGGATGTGTAGCAAATTAAGACAGAGGTAGGAAAAAAAAGATTTCATTTGAACATAATACACAGCATTCAGTGGTAGGTAAACTGTGAAAGGATAAGTCCTCATTACAGCTTCTGTTTTTTTAGGAAGGTGCTGAGTAGTAAACATTGTTATTATTTGGTAAAATTATATCCAAAATTATACAATTCAAACTAAAAAACAAATCAGTTATAAAAGTACTAACCACCTTTGAAACATTTTTTATTAGAAATAATGGTTTGGCCTTTTGTAAATTTCCAACTGAGGGAGCCATTCAAAATAACGAATCTATATGATAACTGAGACAGTCTCATAAAATATCATTGTTGATTGCGGATGGCCTAAACTGAATCTATATAACATGTATGTGTATTTCATTCACTGAAGTTCAAGGATGTTAAACTTAAATATATATGTGAGTTTCATCCGTAAATAGAAAGATTAAACTATTGAGAAGTTATAATTACACAGAATAGCCTATAATTTGACTATATTACAAAGGGGGAGAGATGATTTTGCTAATTCATGTTTTAGATACGAAGAAAAGAGCTTCCAATGCAGAGTGAGAAAAACACATCCCAGAGCCTAAAAAGAATAACCTTTTGTTGATAGAAGACGGCAAATCTTTGAATGCTCACAAGTATGCTTATCACTATTCAAAAAGGATATTTAAAACACACACACACACAATTCAAACACACGTATCTGAAACGGTAGTGCCTTCTATCCACTTTCAAAGGAGGCCTTACTTGTGCCCACAAATGGCAGCCCAGTAGGCAGTGACATCAGACCTAGAAATGATGTGGCCTGTATAGTATGCAGTGAAGTGCAGTGCTCTACTTGTTTGCAATAGTTTTATTTTTCGACTAGTTTTTATCACACTTGGCATGAACAAGGGAACATGTGCTTTGCTAAATTTGAACTTTTAAGATGAGACTGAATTAACTGAGAACCAAAAAATTGCCTCTGAATTATCCTAAGATTGAAAAATGCCTTCCCCTTCATACTAGGAATGACAAAATAAAAGAGAAATACACCTTAAAAGTTGAAAATTGAGCTAGGAATATCCTTTCAACCAGAAAGTTCAATTAACTTGCCATTTCTTGAAACTTAGTGTATATGTATATACATATATAATGCATGTATATGACATATATATACTAAGTAAGTATAACTTTCATCCCCAAACTTAAAGTTAACCTTATATTCTTTTTTTTCTACTAGTATTGAAACAAAATATATATTAGCCAAAATGTTAGCCAAAATAACCAGAGGCATATCCCTAGAGATGCTCTCCCTTCATAAATTCCATCTTCCTCCTCATGAAAGGTTGGCCAAGATACATAAGTATACATGCTTTGTATATAAAATGAGTGCCTTGTCATGCAGATATTTTTAGAGTTGAAATCCAAAATAATTTTAATATAAAATTCAAGTTATAAATCACAGGATATGTTCATAAGGAACCTAGTGATAAGTAATAGGTCAAACAACCTGAAAGAATCAGCTTGTGGTACAAGTTTCATTGCATTAATAATGTCACAGTTAGTGTGTTTATTAAATTAAGTATTACCAGCAAGGGTCTTCTAAATGCCACGTTCCTAATACTAGACCACATATTTATTTCAGAGTTAGCACAGGAAGATGGGGATCTATCACTAGAAGGTCTATTAAGCCATGTTTTTTTTTTCCATTGCTTTAATGGAACTATTCAAATCAAATTTTTCACACTATGCCTTGAACACCACTGCAAACCATACTGTGAGTGTAAAATACATGCAAGGCGGATATAATCAGCTCAGATGTGACCAGTGACTTGTACACCATCAAGTTTACTTTATTGTGAAAGCAGTGGGGTTTTCTTTCAAGTGAATATATTTTTAAATACGTTGCAACCTAACTTACAAGCTGAAGACCAGAACCAGGAAGACAATACAAATCTCAAAGCAACTGAATTAAATCAAATATAATGCAATGCCTAAAATCCTACTTTGTAGGATTTTTGTCTCTGTCTTCCTACTGCCTACTTTGTCTCTGTCTTCCTTGACTCATCTTGTTCTGGCAAAAGAAAAACTCACTGTCCAAAAGTAAATCTTGCACTAAAATTGTAAATTCAATAAATCAAAGAGATTCAACTTGCTTAAAAATTCTCAGCTACCTTTTCAAAGACTGATTCTACTGATATTAGGATGAACATTTACTCTTTAAAATATTAAAATTAACCAAGCAATTGCCCACATACCAGCGTAAATTAAATATTTAAAAAACTGAATGCTTATCACTGGTCTTTAAAGTTGCTGACTTCTTCAAAGTAAGTTTGCCTAAAAATGAGAATAATTGTTACTGTTTCCTATGGAGGAATCTAGATTGGTTTGTTTTCACACAGGATCATAAGCTCTGCGATTTTTCCTATCTCCATGGCTAAAACGCATACATGATAAAATAACTCATATACGCATAGAAAAGGTGCTGCACCAGAGGACAGGCAGAACATTTTATAAAAATCACTTATGTACACAAATACGTTGCCCAAATACTGCTACAGTGCATTTTAAATTCCCCGAGAATGTAAATAGCCTCTGCTCAACAAGGCTTTTGTTCCTAGCCTGCACCCTAAACAGCAAGTACAACATCCTTGAAAGCTCACTCCTAAAAAGATAAATACTTAGCATCACAAAAAAAAGGTGGGTCACAGTGAGTTTTAGCAACAGGATTTATAAGAAAATGTAACTGCAGGAGGTAAGATGGTTCATAAAGTTCTCCATAGACCCTAAATTACAACATTTTAAGAGCTCGGGGGATGTTAAGTCAGTCCTAAAGAGACAGAAACGACCTGATTTTTGGAGCAAACCCAGTAAGTTTCTGCTAGGCCTACAAAGGCTTTCACGCCCTAAATCCTAGTGGGTTGCCCGGCTTGGGAGGGCCGCACCCAAGGCCAGAGTCAAGGCCGCGAGCCACGCTGGACCGGACTCTTGAAGGGACAGGAGAACCGCCTGGACTCCAGGTCTGGACCTACGCTGGGCCCCCTGTCTAGACGCGCGGCCTGAATCCCTGCCTGCGTTCCTCGCCTGGACTCCCGGCCTGGATCCACGGCGGGGACAGCCAGGACGCAGCCGCCCCCCACCGCCACCCAACGGCGAAGCCAGAGAGCCTGGGCCCAGGCTCAGCGGCACAGACCAGGCCTTCGGAGCCGCCCCACTGCCGGCCGAACTCGTGCGGATGTCCGTCCCCGCCGGCCTGGGCTCCCGGACGCCCTCGACCGCAGCGCGCTCTGTGCCCGCCCGTCGGCCACCCTGACCCGCGGCACCAGCTCGAAGGTGAAGAACGCAGGGCGCAGCGTCTCTGGGCTCGAGCGGCGCCTGCCCGCCGCGCTCGGCCCCAAGCGGCTGGTGGGCAAGGAGCTAAGATGGCGAGGGATGCGAGTGGCGGGAAGGCTGGAGCCAGAATAGAATGCTAGCCGCACGCTCGCCTTTTTTTTCTTTCTTTCTCTTTTTGAAAAGACACTTTGGAAAACTGGGGAAATCTGCAGTTTACGGGGAGGATTCGTCATCCTTCTCCGTCCCTCCCCTGACTCCTACCCTCACGGAGGTAAAAAGGCAACTCGAAATCTAACCCGGGACGCGAACTCTGGTTCCCGCAGGCCCTCCCAAAACGAACTCTGATTTCCTTGGAATAGCAGCAGCTTCTCCGACACATTGACAGTGTCACTTCACTAGACACCCAAGACTCCTTGGAAGCCAGGAGAAATGATCATGCTTGCAAAGGACAGGAAAGCACACTGCCTCCGAGAGGAGCGCGGAGCTGCAAATTTACCTCACGCTGACTCAGTCCACACAGCAGATGGTGCAAAGCTGCAAGGGAAACGACCTCCCCAATTTTTTTAAGTACTTCCTAATAGCAGCTAAGTGCGTCTTTCAGTACCGGGCACTACGTTCCTGTGAAATCTATCCTCGGCTTCTAAGAGCTTCGTTTCCGCACATGACACCGACTCCTTTGTTCGCGGTGACTCTGACCCGAGGGCGGCAGGTCTGGCCGGGCGCCGCGCTCCGACCGCCAGGCTCACTCCCGGAAGCCCAGCGCGGCCCCCGCTACCCCTCGCCCTCGGCCTGGGCGTCCCCGGGCCTCCCGGCTGCACGTGCGCCTCCTGCTCGGCGGCAGCGAGGTCGCAAGAGCGCAGGGCCAGTGGGTGATTGCAGGAACACACTGCTCCACTTCACTCGCCACGCAGGCCCCCTGTTTTGTGCTTTTTGTCCTCTTGTTTAGTTCTTAGGTGTGGGAACGGAGAAACACAAAGGAAAATCAGTCTTCGCTGTTCTATGTGGCAGACAACACTCCGCGGAACGCCGTCTAGTGGCGAAATCGCCCAGGGAAGGCAAATCGGTCTTGTTCCCCCCACCAATTTTCACTTTAATTGGAACTTTGAAGCCTCTTTGCATCTGTCAAATTGCAAAGGGGATACACGACCGTCTCTGGGTGGTGGTAAATTTCGTCCCATAACCTGAGACTGGCCCAGACTAAGCAAGAAAGTTGAACCATTCTCCACCTCTTTCTTGGATCTCGTTTCTCTGGACACAAAAGTACAAAAATCGCTTCTCCAGGAGGTAAAGGCAGAGCTCTGCGGACACCTTGACTAAGACGCAGCGACCCCCCAGCTGGAATATCCACATTTCTGTATTTTTTTTCTCAAGGGATGGGGATCTGGCTTGGGCAGGACTGGCACAGGAGTTCCGTTGTAGAAAAGACGGGAGTGGTGCCCCCCAGATACCTCCTAAAGCAAGTTTTAAGCTCAGTGGTTAAATACCGACCTTTCACGAGTTTGCTCTATGAGTCCTTCCCCCCCTCCAACCCCTCCCAAATCCCCCCAAAACAATCCACTCAAGAAATGTAGGCCATCCTGTGTATTCATTTACGGATTCACCACTCAACTCCAAGGCCTCGTATTTAAGGACCGGAATTTTCGACATCTGCCTAGAGCTGCGGTCAACAGCCTATTTTGACAAGCATTTAAATCACACCCTTTTCTTGCCCAAAGCCTCCCTCCTGACTTTGTGAAATTTAAAGAAATTCTAAATTTCGTATTAAAGACCCTCCTTTTCCTGCTCACGTTATTTCCTACTTAAAGATATAAGGAAGTGTCTACATTTTCCTGAAAAAAAGAAAAAGTGCAACAAAGTAAAACGACTCACAGGGAACTAAGTAGTTGTAAATAAGAGGAAAAAAAGTAATTACTGGTAGTGCTATAAAACAAATTTAAGAAGAAAACGGGAGGCAGTTTCCACTAAACAGACTGCCCCATATTGGAGTAGGGACAGGCTATTCTTCCTTAACCCTTAAAAATAATCATCTACAATTAAATTATTTTCAAACTGTAAACTGCTTTCAAACACCATAGCATTTTACCAGATTTATTTTACTTGTTATACACAGACGATACAAACGAGCAAAAAACAAAACGTTTCTCAATGGAGTGTGTACTTGTATAAATTATTCAGTTCACAGACAAAACGAAACAAATATAAAAATCACAACATTAGATTTACAGAAGAGCCAAAATATACACACGTTTAGACCCTGAATTCCTATCAGGAAAAAAAATCCCCCCAATGGACTGAATCTAGATTGAATATTGTGTATGATGCATATTTCACATTAATTTTAAAATACAAAAAAAAGTATAGGTTTGCTACACAACATTAGAAATCCTACTAATCTATTTTCAGGGGGATTAGTGCTCCTTATCAAATATAACAAGACTTAGTGGGAGGGGGAAAAACAGTCTTACTTGCATTAATGCTAGTGTTTTCCCAAGGAAGTCAAATTGCAGCTGTTTCTAGGTGTCGGGGAAATCATTTTCAAAACTAAAATGCAGTAAAATATACAACTCACACAATTCATCTTCACTAGACTACACTATAGTTACCAACAATTCAGTCATCTATATCATTAGTAGAATATTCATTACAAAGATTTACAGCATATAAAGGTGGAGGGGGGAACTGAAAAGATACTCAGAAACAGTTTGTCAGCATATGTGGCACCTGCACAGACCAGTAATGGATTTGGCACTTGGGGAAAAACAAATAAGGCAAAATAATATTGCTGATGTCGAGCTATTCTATTTAGAAGTAAGGGGTAAAAAACATATAATTCCAGTTAGCTTTGCTTTGCAGGCATCATGCCACTTAATCGACTTGCCTATGAAAAGACACCTATCCTTTACAGGTGTTTGGTCAGATTCTCCTTAGCTATTTGTGTGCAGTAGGGCAGAGTAATTATTTCATGCAACGGATTGAGGAGAAGTGAGAAACCCATCATTATCTAGTTTTTCAAGTTTCAAGTTTTCAGAGCCTCTTAGAATATTGTTAATTATCCCACCAGAAAAAATGTTAAAGGGGAGGGGGTGGAGAAAAAGGCAAAGAAAGGAAAAGAAATGAACGAGAAGGTTAAGCATGAACTGGTTTTGTGCCTTGACGATGAGAATAAAAACTAGCCATTCGTTACAGTAAATTAACACTATATACAGTCATTTCACAGGCTTTGCTCCACTAAAATTATTAACATCCCTACCATCCATCCATCCATCCACTCGGGGATAAGAAAGGACGCGCTGGGGGGTCCAGGTTCTAGAGTCAACATCCTACGGTTAATGGGGAGGCCGAGATTTGGCGGGTCGGAATAGCTGCTGCCTGACAGGACTGCCCAGGTCTCCTAAAGGTGAAGAGTTTCATTACCAGAAAGGGAAGGAGAGGGTGAGAAAAAGACGAGGGGAAGGGGAATTGTTGGGAGGATAACTTCACAGAAGGTTCGGAAGTAGGAAAACCAAAAGGTTTACAGCCAAGTTGAAGGTCGGTGCGCTAATTGCGGAAACTGCTGTGCAAAAAAGAAAGAAAGAAAGAAAGAAAAGGTTAAAATTACACTCGGAGACCTGTACTAAGCCGCTGCAGACGGTGTTCGAGGGTCAAACAAACTGAGGGGGCGCGCGAGTGGGGCGTGGGCAGGAGGCGCAGGGGGAGAGGCGCGAGGGGCTGGCGGGGGCCCGGCCGCGGCGGGGCGCGGGGCCGAGACGGGCAGGGGCGGCCTAGCTGTGCGAGTAGAAGCCGTAGTAGCCGCCTATGTCCTTGGCGCAGTTCTTCTCGCAGTCCCGCTGGGCCAGCACCTCGCTCTTGAGCGGGGACGAGCTCTCGGACACGGGCGTGTCAGCGGGCGAGATCCGCCTCCGTTTGGCCTGCTCGTAAATCCCCGAGTCGCTCGAGTCGATGGACTTGATGGAGGAGGGCGTCTCGATCCAGCTGGAGTCGGACAGGTCCTTGGGCTTGGCGTCCTCGGCGCCGGGCGGCAGCGGCGAGCGCTCGGCGGCCAAGCCCTCGGCCTCCTCGCCCAGGTAGGGGTTGGCGCCGGCCATACGCGCGGCGGCCGCGGCGCTGTTGGGCCAGCAGGGCAGCACCGAGCCCGACTTGGCGCCGCAGTACTGCGGGGGGCTGCGCGCGCCCCAGCCCGACGGGTCGGCGTAGTAGCCGAGCGGGCGGCCCGTGCAGCCGGCCGCCTGCAGCGGCAGCGCCTTCACGCCGGCCGCCGCGTACGAGAGCAGCGTGGCCGCGTTGCCCGCGAAGTCCGTGGCCGTGTCGTAGGCCGAGGCGGCGAAGTCCAGCCGGTTGTTGGCCGGCGTCACAAACCAGCGCTGCGGCGACGGCGCGCCCGGGTCCTCGGCCTGCTGCGGCGACAGCAGCCCGTTGGTGTGCGGCACGCTGCGGTCCGTGCCCGGCCCGGGGCCCGCGCCCGCGCCCGGGTGGAAGCGGGCCTTGGCGTAGTTGCTCACGAA
The DNA here is from genome assembly GCF_039906515.1 of Pseudorca crassidens. Classification (NCBI taxonomy): domain Eukaryota; kingdom Metazoa; phylum Chordata; class Mammalia; order Artiodactyla; family Delphinidae; genus Pseudorca; species Pseudorca crassidens. Next base: position 70,012,283 of record NC_090301.1, read on the forward strand.
CTGGTCCTGCAGGAAAGAGCCGGCCATGGCGTAGCGGGCCCCGGGCACGATCTGCGAGCGCGGGGAGTCGTTGGGCGAGGGGGTCAGGCGGTCCATGTCGCAGCCAGTGTAGATCCTGCGAGGGAGGGAGAGAGAGAGAACCGAAGGGTGGCGCCAGGTCCCTTCGGGGGGCAAAAGGGAAGGCCACCCCTGGTTGCCCACCCACACCATCTCCACGTGTAACCTGCCGCCGTCCAGGATGGAGACAGACAAAAGGTCACAGACCTGCATCCTCTCCAAAATAAATCGTGAAATTATAAAGGAATCAATCTGTCTATTCAGGGACCTAAAAATGATACAGGTGAAGAAGAAGGCTTCCCTCCTCTCTTGCGTTCTCTCACCAGGTGCACAGGGGGCCCGAGAGAGGAGCACAGCAAGGGATTCTCATCCCCCTTCTCCACTGTATGTGTACACATTATGGCAGATTTACCCAGGAACTAAGGTGTTATTTGCCCAGTGGGCCTTTCTTCTTCGGTGAGAGTTTCTGAGCGAAATTTCTAAACAAGTCACCCACTTCCACCCTTTTAAGACCGCTTTCCTCCATTTGACACACGCGCGGGCCCCCCAGGTACTGACAAGCATCGGACTGGTTTTCGCCAGTCTGCTGAGACCCGGGAGGGTTACTGCTGCAAGCCTCCGCAGGACTTACTGTCTTGTTTTCCCCGTGTGATCTTTCAACCCCCAGCTCCCGACCACTAATACAAACAAGAATTACTACTTGGAAACAAAGTCATCAATCAGTAAAATTCTTTTGCAGAGAAAAAGCATTCTTTACTCTGACCTTCTTTCCCCAGCTTTTGATCTGTTACTGGTTAAAAACAACAGCAACAACAACTTGGGGGGCAAACTCTTGAAGTACAGTTATCAACCTCCGCCAAGCAGTCTCCCACTAATAATAGCTCATCCTTATACAACTTGATTATGTGTACCAGGCACCCTTGTCTAGGACTGTACAGACAGTAATTTATTTAACCATCACAACAATTTTCCAAGTTAGGTACCATTATTATCCCACTTTACAGGTGAAGAAACTGAGGCAAAGGGAAGTTAAATAACTTGCCCAACCCCATACAGTAATTGTGTTACTAAGAATTACCTTAAAGAAAATAGTCAAAGATTAGCTCTAGGCCCTGGGCCTAGAAAATCCCATTCGAATTGAGAAGGAACCAGAGATTGGATCAAGATTGGTCGAAGTATTTTCTCATACTCATACACACATGCCTCCCTTTTTATTTAGCTCACACATAAATGTTTTAATCTTTAATCAACAGACTGTTTTGAAAGAGAGCCTCAGTCTTGTCAGACCTCAATCCTTTGGGGAGGAGATTCCCTGGTGAGTGGCCAAGCAAACCCCCTGGCCCCCCTGAACTCTTCATTGCTCTCCCTGTTTCTCCAAAAGTGAGCCAGGCCCAAATAACCGACATTAACAGTGGAAAGGGAGTGTCATAAACCATTCTACTCTTCTCTAACCCATAAATGTCTAAGATAACCACTTGTACAGTTAAAGAAGCATTTTATGAGAAATATATAGTGATTTAAGCACCAAATGGAGTGGTTTTTTCCAACAGAAGTCAGCCAGAAGAGGGGCAAGTGAGTGTCATGCTGTGGCTGCTCAGGTGCAGTTTGCTTACTGCACAAAATTTCCCTCCTGAAATTTAAGTCCAGCCTCAAATAAGAACAAGTAGAGGGAGGCAGGAAGGGAACATAACCAGCAAGGTGCAAATACCTTCTCTGTTTACCACCACAATATTTTAAAAAGAAAAAAAAAACAATCTGCAAAAGATACAGTTTATATGCCCATCCAGGTCCCAACCCACTTGGGATTACTGAATTGATTTGTGCAAAATAAATGCTTTGGAACAGATGTTCACAGCAGAATTAAAAGCTCAAAATCTACAAGACCCCCTAGTACAGAGACCAATATCTCTGGTCTCATGGGCCACACACTTTCCACTGTGCTGAGCCCACCTTTTTTAGATTGTGAGGAAGGACTAGAGTAGCCAAGTTTTTTTTTCCTGGGGAATCATACTGATGAGGCTTGCTTCCTTTGGACCACTTTTGAGGGATGCACATGGCAGTTACAGGCAGTACCATCCATGACTGTCTTTTCAATTTGTTATAAAAATATCAGGAGGGAAGTTCGGTATCTACCTGGAGATAGCCACTTGTCTCCTCCACAAATTTAATCTATTCCTAGTCAAAGACAGATTCAACTTTGTAGTTCTATCCCAAGCACTTAATGCAAGCCATGAAATTAAAATGTATGTATTCTTCCCTTCTATGGTCAGAAAAAAAGTGAAGGGATCACCATAATCCAGATTTAGATTTTGCTATATAACTCTATCTGAACTCCTAGGCACTATACCTGGGCTCTGAGGAAGAACGCTAGAACAAGCCCAGGAAGTATTCAGTTTACACCTACTGTTGCCCCCAGAGGACAGCATTTTGATAGAAAAGACATGGAGTAGGTAAGTGATGCCTGGAGAAAAGGGAACCAACACATTTAATTAAAACGCACCTAGATAAAAACGATAAGAGGAAATATTTTTCTTTCGAAGCATAAATAATACACAGCAACAGAACCTGGGTCCTTCCCAAAGCCTGAAGTGACTGCAATATCGGCTGTGCTCGTGAACTTGCCTGTAGTGGGTGCACATTTTTATTCAGTCCATAGTAAACTTGCACAGGAAAAGCTATTACACAAAACTTGGAAATGGGTAAATAAAAGTCACATATGCCAAGGAGACTGTAACAACTGCCAGAGCCACATGCACTTTCAGGCAGACTCGGGTGGTTTCAGACACAGACAATCTGAGCTGAGCATCTGCAGTGCCACATACAACTCGCGCACCCGGGAACCAGGGCGGCTTCCCCAGCCAGCCAGTCCCCGAGCCCCGCCAACAACTTTGTAATTCACGCAAAAGCTAAAAATAGGCAGAGGAAACCTTTCACCAAAACCACAGAAGTACTAAGCCAGGTCACCAGAGAGAAGGGGAGCCGACAAAAAGGAAAGGAAAACCTCGAAAACAACCCTGTCTTCACACATTCTAGCTTCCAAAAGCCTTGTACAAAGCAATGCACCTTTGACCTAAAGCCCAATTCCACAAATTTGAGAAAGTGCAAAACTACTTACGTGTCATAATTATCCCGAAATCCTTTTGCAAAGGGGTTGTGATCTATTTTCAGTTGTGTAATCTGGAAAAGAGAAAAAAAGATTAATACGATTTTACATTCTATACAGAGGATTGGGTGTTTAAGGATATGTCATCTGCCGCTTTTTACAGGGGCTTACGGCCCACATTTCATTAAATAGCAAAGTTTCCCTAATTGAAAAATTTGAGGGAATGGGTGGAAAGGAAAAAAAAGAAAGTATGATGAAAGTTATGAGGAACATGTTTAAATTAATGGTGACTAAAACTAAAGAATTGCTTTCAATTAGCTCTCCCATGTGTTCTAAATTGGTTCAAATGCTCATTTTTTTAAAATGCTTGTTACATAATGCCCTTACTCAGGCAAAAATCTTTAAGGGGCACTTGAATTCATCACTAAAAAATGTTGCGTATCTTAAATGTTTCATCATATTTTTTAAAATTGGTCGCTTTTGATACACAACTTGAAGAACCCACAAGCTGCATCTTAAAATCAGTTTTGATTTAAAATAAACGCATATTTTTAACTTCTAATATTTTCATTTAAGTTTTTAAAAAACACCATCAATTCTAGTAGTCAAATCAACAGTAGTAAAATAAGTTTCTGCAAACTTGCAAATGCTTAAGTTCAAACTGCTAGAAAACTCACTTCGTAGCCCCCAGTAATTTAGTGTAGGTTTTAAATATATGAATGTGGGTTTCTTTTGATCACCCAGAAAGTGATACTTGAAAACTAAATAAAAATTCCCAAGAGGCCCGAGAAATTCTGGTCACCTTAAAGGTGGCCCGGGTGACCCGCGACGGAGACGAATAGGAAGCGTTTTCCCACCGGCTAGGTGTTTAGGGAAGGTGCCCAGCAGGCCCCTAGCCCTACGCCTAAAAGGCGCAGCAGAGCCAGCTGCGGCTGACGTTAGTGCCAGAGCGGGGGATGGCCGGGGGTAGCGGCGCGGGCCTGGAGAAGCCGGTGCCGACCGCCGCGCGCCCAGCCCCCAGGCCTCCTTACATCGGTGTTCTGGTAGGCGGTGACGGCGATGAACTGAGTCTCGGGAAAAGTGAATGTCTGCACGCGGCCGGGCTGGCTGGTGTCCTCCGTGCCGTCCTCGTTCACTTCCACCACATGCAGGCGGGGCTGGTACTTGTGCAAGGACTGCAAAACCACCATCTGTCCGGCGGAGAGAAAGGGGAGCGCCGGGCGGCGCGTTAACGCAGCCGGCGTGCGCGGGGCTCTGCGCCGCCCGCCGCGCGGAGGCTGCAAGGAGCCCGCCGCCCCTAGTAACTGATAGCGGGCCTCGCCCGGCTGGTGACTGGCTGGCGGGGGCAGACCAGCCCTCGCTGCCCGGGAGCACGGATCGCCCGAGCACGGGAGGAAAACCAAACCCGACCGCCCGATCCTCAGGGCCCTTCTCCCTGTCCTCCTTTAAGGAGAAACAAAGATTTTCACAACCTGCAGATCCTGCGCGTTTCCTTCTCAAAATCAACCAAGTATTTGTACTTGGGAAGGTTGGGAACTCGGGAATTGGGCGAGAGGGGGGGAGAAGAACAACTTTGTAGATTGTTTAATATAATTTCGGAGGATGGAAATAGAATTTTTTAGAAGTCTTTTTAATGAAGCAAAGAAACGTGTCCAGTTTCTCATGTTGGTTTAAAGTGATGAACTGGATCTTAGGGAGGGACGAGTATGTATAAGTGAGTGTGTGTGTGTGTGTGTGTGTGTGTGTGTGAGAGAGAGAGAGAGAGAGAGAGAGAGAGAGAGAGAGAGGGAGAGAGAGAAATGAGCGCTTGAGCCACTGACCTGCCCATTGTTGTTTGAAGCTCCTTTGTTGTTTGTAAGTTTTAATTTTCCAAAAGAGATTTCTTGACGCATCCAGTGAGCCCCCGTGTTGGGGGAATCCGGATGCATATAGACCCGATTTCCTAGAGAAAGAAACAAGTTGTTTACATGTGCCCCGGGCACTGCCCAGTCTTAACTCCTCACCACGTAGGACACACACACATATACACATACGCACACCCCTTATTCCACTGTGAGGCCCATTAGCTGGGGCTTTTTAGGCCGTGCTTTCTTCCTATTAACTGGGATGATTAAAATTGCTTTTGCATAATCCTCCCCCTTCTCGCGGCTCAGTCTGTCCCCCATCCCCCTCGTTTGCTTTTAGAAGTCATTGGCCGATCGTTTTAAAAGTCGCTCGAGCCAGTCCACAAAGGCTTTAATTAATCATTCTCACCTAAATAAGTGTCAGGAAAACGTGTTAATTGGAAGGACTTGCCTTGCACATTGGTGTCCGCTTTGCCGCAAGGAACCCATTTGCCTCCTTGAAACCTCCAGTGATTGGGATCCGCCAAAATCACATCCACAAAAATATTGTAATGAGCCGTGGGATCGAGACCAGAAATGTTAAAACTTAAAAAAGGAAACATGCGCCTATTTAAATTAGGAAGGGGGGAGAAAACAAGGGGGAAAAACATAAATGTTAAAGATTAAATGCAAGAAGCGAGGCGCCAGATAGCAAAGCAAAACTTGTTCTCTCAGCGTCAATGAGCGAATGTTTGCTGGGTTGGAAAAGGGGTGGTGGCGGAGGAAAAGAAGTGGGGCTGAAGTCGGGGAGTCGGCAGGTAGCACTGCCCAGCTGAAAAGCGAGATTGGCGACCCGAATCTCCACCTGTCGGTGCATCGGGCGTTGATGCGTCCCTCCCATCTCCCGGCCACCGGCCAGGGCTCTCCCCCTCTCTCTCGCTCTCCTTTCTCCGGCCACTGACTGGCTCTCCGACCACCTTTCTAGAGCGGGACCCCCCTCCCCGACATCACCGCGGTGGCTAGACCTTCCACTTTCCGTTTTTCCAACACCAGCCAACTCTAGGACGCGCCAGAGCGCCTTCCACTCTGCTCCCGACCCCGAATCTTCGCTGCCGCGGCGGTCACAAGCCGGGTGCACTTGCCCCCGGACCGCGCCTGGAGCAGCGGCAGCCAAGAACGTAGCATTACCTGCCCTGTTTGGTGATGATCATCTCCGTTTGGTGCCGGTGAAATTTCAGCCAAAGGGGCCTGTTGCACAGGTACACCTGCGCTTTGCCGGGCACCAGCCCGGGCTGCGTGGAGGAGAACTGGTAGAACGGGGCTCCTTGGTAGGAGTGGCCGTACTGCTGTGGGTAGGGGTAGCCGGCGGTGGGGTAGCCCTGCGGTGAGGAGTTGGACAGGAGGCTGTTGTAGGCTCCGTTGGTGATGACCGGGTGGTGGGCCATGTAGCGGCTTGGGCTGCCGATGGAGAAGGCGGGGTGCGCAGGTCCGTGCTGCCCGGCGTACGGGAACATGGCACTGGGAGCAGTGGCCGCGGACTGTGGCTGGCTGGACTGAGAGAGGAGGTAGCGATCTGCAGCAGAGCCATCGAAACTGTGACGAAGCTCAGAGACCCCGTCCAAGACAGGAGAGAGTTTACTTCTCTGGACGTCCCCTGGTGAGTCCTTGGAGTCAGGAAAATTGTCTGTATCTGACTGATTCGTCATCCCCCTGGTAATTTTTTTCAGAGGTGAACTTCTCTCCAGGTTGTCAGTGGTCGAGATAATGGGATGATCGTGCAAGACGAGCTCAGATCCGCCTGAATGTGGGTAGCTGCTGCTCACATTGAGAAATTTCTTGGAGAGCATGATAGAAGGAGAAAGGCAGTGCTCCAGCTGCATAGCTCTGGAACCTGAACACTCACCCTCCTGTCCCTGGTTTTTAAAGTCCTATTTATCATAAACTAGAAATCCACAGACCCCCTCACTAGACAGAAAGCACTTCAACCAGCAAATGCTTCTCAAAGGTTTGATTTACTTTTTTTTTCCCTGGGAGAAGAGATTGGCCAATTGACACTATGCAGCAATCAGAAAAGGCTCACTTTTGATCTTGCTGCTTGTGCAGCCGATGAAACGGCTCCTGCCATTGGTTAACTGCTGACAGTAATTTAATTAGATAGACATTAATTAGGATAATCACCTGGCTCCTGGTCGCTGCGATCATGGCAAACTGAAGGGGATGATTTTATTGTTGGCTTGGGGGTGGGATGGGGAACGTGTGTTAGTTTTACGTGAGCACTGTTGTGTCACCTTTAAGCTTTGTGACCACTGCTTTAGGAAGATTCAAAGATGTGCAATTTACTAAACATTTTCCTACCTTCTCCCCCCACCTCCCTCCTTTGGAGCTGAGGGGCGGAGGAGGGAATTCAACGATGCTAGGAGATTTTTCGGATCTGAATGAGCCAAATATTCAGTTGAATGTAACGATTTCAAGTGCAAAGTATACAAAGCGCGAGCCGGTGGCCTCTTCTCGCCCTGTAAAAGTTCCAGAGTCTGTCTTTTCCAGTTAATACAGAAGCACAAGACACCTGACCCAGTCCTTTGTGAGCAGGTCCTGTGTGTCCTCCACGAACACCCCCACCAACGCACACCTTTTAAACTACATACATACATAAATAAATCACTGCTGCTGAGAGCCACCTCCATGAGAGAGAGCGGGAAGGGGGAGTAGTGGGGGAGAAAGGCAAGCAACTCAGCCCCCCCATCCACCCACCTCGGGAAGGTTCGGTTTCTTGGTTGAGCACAGAAACAGTGACAATCAATGATCTCCTTTTTAAGTTTTGAAATAATCATAAGCTGTCGGGCTGAAGTGCCTTAATGTAGTTGCTGTGATGTTTACGAGGTCTTCCCTAAATATTTTATCAGCGAGCTTGGTTGCAGATTATCTGAAGAGCATCTAACTGGGGGCAGGCGCCATGCATGCCTCGCATGCCACTGCACTTCCTTCTCTCTGAGGTACGGCCTTGGCGACAGGTTCAAAAGCCTCGCCAGGAAAAGAGAGGGCCGGGTCCTCGCGCAAATGGGTTCCCTAGAAGCGTTGATCTGGGGAGACAGAGTGGAAGTGGTGTCAACGCAGTGATCGTTACGGAAGACTCTGTGTGTGTGTGTGTGTGTGTGTGTGTGTGTGTGTTTAATGTTTTTATAATCTGGAGGGGAGAAAAAGAATCCATGCCAGTAATTTTAAAATGAGAAAGAATCTAAAGAGGAATAGAGAAAAGAACCAGTTTAAAAGGATGTTGGCACAAATCAATAGCACGAGGCCCAAAGCAGCACCGAGGTGTAGGAAGAAATCTCCCAGTACTGGGTCTACAGAGGAGCCCAGCCCTCCGCCCGAACCAGAGGGCCAAGAGGCTTCACCGCTCTACGCTGCTTCCCGTGGCCGGCACCCGCCAACCTGCCCTCCTGTGGCTTTCCCGGGACGCCGAGCCGCGCGGGAACTAGGAGGAGGAGCGCAGCGCCGGAGCTCAGCTCGGCCCCGCGAGCTGGCTGACTGGCGGGCCGGCTCCACGCGGGGCACTGCGGGGGCAGGCGGCGAGAGAAGCCACCCCCGCGCCCGGCGCTCGGCCCCAGGCCAGCCGCCCCGCTCTGGCTCCATTGTCTAAGGTCCCCGTAGGCTCCCCAGCACCCTGGCGGTCCCGAGAGGGAGCCGCCCACAGACCCGGGGAGCGCGGGGCGAGCGGCAGCTGGCGCGGACCCCGGGGGCACACACTCTTTCCCTGCCGGAGGCTCGGCCTGGGCGCCTCCGCCCGGTGGAGCTCGTACCTTCCTCCGAGAGAGTGCATCTGCCTTCCTCGGGCCCGGCCGCTCCCTGAGGGAGAGCGGCGCCGGGGACATTGGGTGGGTCTGGCGCTTTGCAGAGAGGGTCTAACCCGACTCGACCTGCGCCTAGGCGGGCGCATTTTGAGAGCGCCGCCTCTGGGGGCTGAGCGGCCAGCGCTGAGCCCGGACTGCGCCCCCGAGGCGGGCGGGCGCCTTGGCCGCAGAGGGCACCAGGCGTGGCAAGGCCCGGCGAGCGCGGCCCAGGGCCGGAAGGGTTGGTGCCCAGATGTCCCGGACTGGGAAAAAAAAAATACAGCCAGACCCCATTTTCCTTTCGAAAGCAAATCTCAGCTCGTGGCCAGGAAGCTTCACTAACAAGCAGGGCCTTAACTGTTGAGGCGTTGGGGTGTGGGGGGAGGGGACAGCAGCTATGACATTATTGGACGCTTGGTTTTCTTTGCCTTTTACCTTTCACCACCATTTCTCCCGAGAGCCTTTGGCCTGGTTTTGGCTACTCTTGCTTTCCCCTTTTTCGATCATTCACTTCTTTGTCCCCGAATGCCTCTCCACCCCCTCCTCGGTGGGACAGAGCCTTCAGTGTGTCGCAGAAAGGAGAGACTCTACCTGGACTCTTTTTCGGGTTTTGTTATTCCCGGTACCCTGAACTGGCTTTTTAAAAAATGAAGAATGCTAAAAATGACTGTTAAAGTAGAGGAAAGGGAGAGTGCCTCCTCCTCAGAGTTTCTAAGGAATTGGATTAGGAGATAAATGTGCATTCTCACTTAGATTACCAGTACTGAATTCAGTGATTCCTCACATACAGGCTATGTCTTTAACATATATGCTCAAGAAGGAAAACAGGCTTTTCTCAGAATCAGCACATCAGCTCTTGAATCATACTTCCATAGAGCTGGTCTTCTCAAACTTTAGAAGTGCTTATGCACCACACCAGGATTCTTGATTCGGATTCAGCAGGCCTGTATTTCTAATGAGCTCCCGGAAGACTCAGGTGCTCCTGGTACAGGCAGATGGCACTGAATAGTGAGGCTGGAGCTTTTGATGCCCCCATACTAGGCTAAGTGGAAAGCGGGAACATCTCTGTATTAGAGGCAAGAGTTTTGGTTCTAGTGCTGCTTTAGTGCTGCAGAGACCGGTAAAGATGCTCACATAAACACACACACACATACACACACACACACCCTGAAGTGGCTTATTGAGCTTGTGATTAAATAAGTTGTTTCAGTGCCTGCCTCGGCCTGGGTTATCAGGCTGCTGCTAAAATAGCTGTGCATTCCAAGAGAAAGGTGTTCACTGAGCCTTCTTAAGACATCCTCATTCTGATTGACTCCAAATCCACAAAACTGTAGGTTTTTGCTAGGAGGGATTCTGGTAAGGTTTTGAAATTGGGAACGTCTCCAACATGAACCAAGTGGGAGAACATGGTATGTGACTGTGGGAAGTCCCGGAAGATGAGGTGATCAAACAAGGAGAGCAAAAGGCAGGCCTTGTGTAAGCCTTCTCAGTCACTTTACTCACTCAGGAGCTATTTTTCAGGGGACTAAAGTGAAAGAAAGAAAAAAAAAAAAAGTAGTTTCCAATGCAATGTTGAGAATAACCCTTGTATTACTGAGGCCTTCTTCTTTGGACATATTGTACAAAAATAATCTTGACTAGCTTTTCACACTATCTGTGAAGAAGTCACAGAACCTGATTTATGTAAAGGGGAAAATCATGTATTAAAAAAACCCGGAACACTTGCACACAAGTTTAAATCAGGCAAAAGGAAAATTTCTACAAACTTCAAGTCATATTTTAATTGTAAATGGTTAGCTGTTATAATCCCAACAATTAATACATATTACAAGTCCTATATAAAATATACCATCACTATATTTAAAAGAAGAAACCACAGGACAATCAAGAAATGCTCAGAATACCTTATTCCACCAAAAACAGAGACTGTGAAACATAGTGGGAATTTAAGCCACTTCCACTTTTAGTTTCTGGTAACTTTTCATTAGGCAACCAAGAACAGCCTAGAATTATTCAAATAGGAGAGTAATTTGGTTCACCACATTATTCATACTACTCTATCAGAGGCTGAAGCTCAATTCTAAATCCCCAAGTAAATTCCCTCTTTAATGAAGCCTTAGAAACATTCTTACCATTTTTCACAAAGAGAGAGACAATTAAATCTTTGTCTCCATGCGTTTTGCACATTCTTTGGTGTACCCAGTATGGTGCTGTACCATGTGTGAGTACTTATGTACATCAGGTTAGAAACAGGTTGAGGGACGAGGTCATCTATGAAAACTGCCATTAGTCAAATTTTTGTCTTTATCAGAAAACTGGGTACTTCTAAGTTAATTTAAGAAAGATGAGAGAAAACAGTAACAAAATTACTGCTTATGTGCTCATGATATTCAATTCACATTATGGCTACGTTTCTCGTTTTGCTTTGAGGACACTGCACACCTTCTATGGCTGTTTCAGCTGGAAGTCTAGTGAAGTTTTGCAGCAGGCAATTCCCAGACAATCGCAACACTGTTGGTGGAATGTACTCTTTAAAAAAAAAAAAATCATCAAAGTCTAAATTTAAACTGCCTCCCTTTTCTCCTTATATGTACCCCTCTGAAATACTGAAAGTATAATCTGTTAACAAGATATTGAGTATTCAATATTAACTTGTGACAAATATTTTTAATAAAATATGTCAACATTTTTCTGGGTTACTCACTAATGAGGTAGCCACTCTTTAATGGCAGTCATTTTACATTTGTGAAGTTTTGTTATCACACTGATGTTTTATGTGTTATCTTAAATTACAAAGGAAAACATATCTTTGTGTGAGATTTCCAGTGCACTGTCAAATGTTATTCTGTCAATTCCACCCAGTGCCAAAAAGACCTCAGGAGACATAGACTGTAAATGTATTTTATTTTGTAAGCAACAATCAAAATATATTTGTGTTACTGATTTCTTCAAATATTAAATGGGATCTTAACAAAATTTGTCCACTTTGATGTATTCTTATACAACTTTGGAATCTGCAAAGACCCTGACTAAAGAAACAGAAGTAATTGCACAACGGAGACTGAAGGTGTTACAGTGCTGCAAATGATGCCAGATGTCTTACATTTAACCAAATACACCTTCAGAGGTCCCTTGATTTTGAGCATTAGGAACAAGAGGACTATACACTGAAAGTATCACTAGAGCTTTTTGCATTGCTTTATTTAAATACAACAGTATCCAACATAGCTGCTAAACACTGGACAATATTTGAAGTCATAAGTACATCCACATGTTCCTCCAAATGACGTTTGGGGTCCTAAAAGAAAAAAGGAATAAGGAAAGAAAAAGAAAAAAGAACCATATTACTGGTAGATGAATTATTTAGATTTTTTTTCAGTAGCTGATGAAATTGGTAAAGAAAGCCAAAACTAAATTTATATATATTTTACAATTTAACTTTCCCTATATATTGTTACATTTTCAGGATTTCTAAATCTGTTAAAATGTTAAGGAGCTGATAAAATAAAGACCGATTTACACAATCGATGTTATGACTCTGCAGCAGAAATGATAGTCACAAGGAATTCTATACAAATCCGAAATCATCTGATTTTTTTAAAAAAGCATAAGCATTTTATCTGTGTGTATAAGCCTGATTATGTGTGTATACTTTCTGCCATTCATATATACTGAATGTCTGAGGGGGTACTTTACTCAAAGCAGACATACCAAAAGGAAAGAGTTCAATGTGAATTCTCATCACTTTCTCTGTAATTTTAATTTAATTCCTATGTAATTTTAATATTTCAGGAATAGTGCTTTAAATGATTCAGGAAATATTCTTGGATCAAAAGTCACTGTTAGTAATTTAAAAATTTAAATACAATTTGGATCAATTCTAAAATGTTAAGGATATTTCGTGTAGCTATTTTGAAAAAATGTATCACAGAAAAGAATATAGGTACAATCCATTAATTTAAACCTGATCAAATCTGTATTTGAAACATCTGAGTTAAAAACAAGACTTAAAATTGCATTGTAATAAAGGAGGTTAAGTTTAAATGCTTAATATACATTTATGTTTAAGGCTGAGCTGATTGAAATATTTCAGCTAAATTTGAAAGCTTTGAAATAAAGGATAGATACTGCACACAATAAAAAACTTTCAACTAAACCATTATTTTCTTATATGTATTTTGCTAAAATACCAAGACTCCTAACTTTAAACAAATGTTCACCACTGAAATTACTTCTTGGCTGTTCTTTTCTAAACTACAATTTCAATACGCTTGATTTCTTTAAAATACCCAGAGATACAACACGCTACAAATAATTTCAAATAACTAGACCACAACACTAAATTTTCTTTATTTCAGAAATAAGCCTTAGGACATTTTAGGTGACAGAGACTAAGAAAGACCGGCAGGAGAAAAAGATATTGGTCTGATTCCATCATAGGCAGTTTTGCTTTTGCCACAAAGGAGGCCAAACTAGTGAAGTACTATATTTTTAAAAAATGATTCTGATGATTATTAAACTTTGCCAATTATATATATTTTCAGTTTCACTTTTAATTTCTTTGCTGCTAACTGTTAAACAGAATCTACATCAAGAAACTATAGCATCAGAGTCATTTATTCAAAAAATAGTTACTGAATGCTAGGCTCCAAGTTGGTGATCTAATATTACATATTAGACTAAAATAAGTAGTGGGAAAAGACAACAAGGGTGACTGTATCACACAGGATGAGAGAATAAGATGAATTATACCTCATTTTCGGTTTTGGAGGGTTCCTCTTGTTAATGAAACTGTAATATTCAGAATGCAGTGAGATTTGACTTCACCAATTATGATACTTAAGTCAGACCCTTGCCCCTACTGCTCTATTGGAATAACTGGTTTTGCGGTGAATTGGTAACACACTTCCCTCAGTTATCTACATTACTTCTTGTGGCAGCTGGGTGATTCTTAGAGATTTCCCATCCAAGAATGGTCCTGGCCCAAACCTACATAGCTTGTGAGATGTGATGGGATCAGAGCATATGGTAGGATGGCTGAAAGCAAAGACAGCTTAGTGTCTTGCATCTGAAATATCAAGATTCTGCCAACATCAGCAATATGATAACCATGTTCCATGAAATGAAAAAATGTAATCAACATTCTTTAAAAAACAGTCTAATTAATCTGTAGATTCTTTTAATTGGTTGCTGTGTTCCCCCCAACCTTCAGAAAAATAGGAACTAAAATATATATTTCATCTTGGGAAAAGTGAAAGAGCAAATACTTAAAACCCTTTCCCTTCACTCAGTAGAATCCAACAGGGCTCTAAGCTTTCTCAGGAATATTACCTATATATTGAAGCCTACATATTGATAAACTATATCATTTTTAAAACTGTTACATATGAAATAAACCTATCATTCTATTATCTTCATGGACAATATTATTTCAAGTAAAAATAGTGCTTGGAAAATCAACTCAGGACACAAGTTTCCTACTTTATTTCTACAAAATTGTTTTCACTAAAGATAGTATCTCACAGGTATATTTGTGATTTACTTCTCTATAGATGGCAAAAAGAATCTGACATCAAATAATTCAGGGACCTTTAAAATTAGCATCACATTTACATGACAGAAGAAAAATGTACAGTGAACAGACAGGGAAAAAAAATCACACAGGCTCCAAAATACTTTTAACTCTACAAGAGCATGTTATTATGTGAATGCATAACCTATTACAGTACACCTCACCTGCTTGCCAACATTCTTTATTGCCAGCTGTTCAGGTGTCATCTTATCTTCTTCTTCTACAGCCTGTGAATGAAACACAAAGGACAGAGTTTCAAATTCTAAATGTACTTTTCCCACTGCTGAATAATCATCAGATAATGATGATCATAATTTTCATTCACAGAACCTTTTATTCAAGTAATTTATTGCACAAAAAAGTAATTCTGCTAATCTTCAGAACAGCCTTCAGGGTAATAAAAACTATAACCACCATCATTTTGAAAACAGACTTAAGAAATTTGTAAAAGACATTGAAAATATCCAATTGGACCACCAAATGGAAGTGGTAACCATTTGAAAACTGTTATGGAATTATCTGAGGGATGGCTAAACTGGAGGATGGAAGACCCTAAGGGAGCTGCTTGTGGCACTGGGGTACTAACTACTCCCATTCTGTCTCCTTTTTCTTTTCCTACTTTCACTATGGCTCTCCCCCAACTTCCTATTATCTTTGTCACCTTTTTCTTGTCAACCAAACTGTGCATACCCAGTATCTAACTATCAGTAACACTTAGGATCAAAGGACCTGCTACTGACTTTTGATCCACAGCTAACAAATCATATAGTGTAATCCCTTAATACCTTCACATATTTAAATCTGTAAAAGTAATAGATATACTCAGAAAAAATTCTCAGTTCTCCACATGAATGATCTTTAATAATCATGAAGAAATAGAGTAATCTGAAGTTTTCAACATCAAAAAAATTACTTGAAATAAATGCCAAATCAAATAAAAATTAATTCAACCAAACCATATATACAAACCACTTTCTACTATTTTCAAAGCCAGCTACAAACTTTTATGCGTATGACCATAAATTTTCTAGCAGAATAATTTTGAAGTAATTACAGCATTTAGATTAGCTACCAATATTGCCCTCTACCCTAATAATGCACCACTGTGTAACCTCTTTATTGAGAATTCTAAGTTTAAGCAACCTCCTTCGTAACAGTTTTGGGTATGGTACTGCCTGAAGCTAGGGCCCTGCATCAGGTGAACTCCTGGTCTGTGATTTATCCACAGCATTTGATAAATGGAAAATGAAGAAAATTTAAGTATCACCAATCTTAAGAAGTAATACCATAGCACTTAATATGGTTACAAAGGGAGTGAGAAAACAGGGGCAGAAAGCAGGAAACCAAAATCCCAGTGAGGGTTAGATTTGGATACTCTAAACTTAATCATCTCGCAGCTGCCAAATTTCTTCATGTGTGAACAATGAACACGTAGGAAATGCAATCATCAGACATTTCCCATAAACTGGGAAGTTTGGCTGCATTTCACACCTTCTTAATAGTTTTGTAAACAGAGAACTTGAAAATGAGCAAAGATGGCAAGTATCTAATTTTATAAACGGACAAACTATCTGGAGAATTTTCCGCAGTAGAATCTGCCTAAAGAGAAAAGACAGTGAATAAGTATTGCATCTACTGATTATTATAGGATACTTATTTACAACACATCATTAGGAAATACATTTATGACTCATAAAACTAAAAAGGGGAAAATAAGTTAATAACACTCCAAATCTAGAATTCCCTAGACAGAGAATATATTCATTTTCAGAGTCAGATGTCACTCCTATTATTTGCAGCTAGTTAAAAAAAGTATCTTCTAACTGGAAAATTGCTTCTCCTACTATCTCAGTGTTTTACATATACAGAAACACTGGCAACGCATAAAAAGTTTGTCTTTCTAAATTACTTTTACAAATCATGACACTATACCTTACCAACCTGAAAACATATTAGATAAATGGAACAATTCACGTTAAGTCTGTACTCTATATCCATTCAGTGTTAGTTCTATGCACACGCCAACAATAGTACTTTACGGTACTGGAAGGAGGTAAGGGTTTTGGAATTTGGCTCAAAATACCAATCCATGTACAAAATAGTTATTATGGAGTATTTTGGAGTGTTGCAAATATCAAAGATGGCAGACATGCAAAGATGAAAGTAAAAAAGCACTTAAAGCATTGATCTTATTTGAAAGGTTAAACAGAATATAAAAAGCTCTAACTCAATTTAAAAAATCTTTTATATCATTTAACCACTTTACCAATTAGTTTTCCCATTTCCTATAATTAAAAGAGAGAGTTCACAAACTCTTTGAGAAGTGCAGATGGTAAAAAGTACTCCCAGCCATAGATGCCATCTGGAAAATGAGGAGCAGCTGTAGATTTAGGCATATACTAAGGTTGCAAACCCCCATGACAAAAGAGTAAGCACATCTCTTACACTCTGAGATAGACCAGATCATCACATTAAACCCCTAAATATTTTCTCCAGCTACCTAAGTTACCTTTATCTCATCTATCATCTGAGCAAGACCAGTTTGCCTTCATTCATAGCTCTAATCTGGCTAGTCACCAGGAAAAATTAAGAAATGGTAGCAGCAGAAACAAATGAAATTCAGGCACAGGCAGTGTCCTTACTAGGGGAACTTCTGTGTTTATGGCAACTTCTGTGATTTGGCATCAAATTTTGCTTTTGCATTCGTGCTCTTCGGTTTACTCAACCAACAAAAAAGCACTGAAAATGTTTGTGGCTATTCACACTAGAAACGTTTTTAACAGTTTATCAACAAAGACCCCCAGATGGCTATCCCATCATGCACGGTCTGCACAGTTCTAAGAAATTCCTGGAATTTGGTCTGTTGTGTTATCATAATCCCCTCAGATGTACCCCCCATCTTAAAGAGGCTTTTACTAAAGCCATTAACCTCATTATCTTTTTCCTGGTAAGAGTCAAATTTCTCAAATGGAAAATCTGTGTTTCAAATTCTACCATTTTATTTACCTTCTAACAAACATGGATTGGACCCTTAGCACTTCATGAGTACTCTTTTAAGGATCTCCACCTGGCAAATTCCAATGGACTCAGTTTACTTGAACTTTCTGAACACCTTTTCCAATACCCCTTTTCTCTTCTAATCCTTTAACCTCTGCTTTCATGACACCATGTCTCTTATTTCACTTTATATGTCATATCTATTCCATTCCTTGGGCTTCTTTTTTTCCCTTTGATATGTTTGCAGTGTTCACTCTTAACATGCCATGCTTCCATTTAAGCACATGCTTTGTAAAATCACCTATATGGTATATTTTTTCACCATTAAACAATCTCTTCATAAACTGCTAGTGAATGTAATATAGGCATTTTAGTTCTTTCTTGATTTTCATAAAAAGTCAATGCATTGACTATATAACTGAAAATCACACTATGGGTTATGGGGATAGAGAATAAGTTTAAAGAAATGGCTTTTATAAAACATACTTGGGAAAGCAAAATTAACAAACATGAAACAATTAGAAAACTATATGAGAAAGTATTACAGGTGTGAATATGGAGAACAAAAAAGTGGGTTCCCTACAACCATTAGTAATTAAACATTAACATGTACATATTAATTTACTGAATCCTTAAAACATCCCAGTGAAGTAATCTACATTTTACATAAAGAAATTAGGCACTATCTCCTATATGTTAATTCCAGCAATACTTCTACTATAAATTTTTTTTCTAACTCTCCTTTTGAAAGTGCTTATAACGCTCTAGTACATTCTATGTATGTCCTCAACAGTAGAATTTTCCTCATTTTATACATTCAGTAAATAACTACTAAGTACTCACTATGAGTAAGACAGTTCTTGCTCTTCAAGAAGCTTGCATTTGGGTTTTACTTTACCTGCCAGTAAATCTCAAATTATAATGCAATATGAAATATACAAAAAAGGAGTGTGCCCAACTAATGATGGGGACAATATAGCCACACAGCCAATAAGCAATGAAACTGTGACTTAAATACAGTCTTATCTATCTCCAAAGACCTCAAAGCAACATTCATGGCAATTCGGGAAATCATTACTTTTTAATGACACATCTTGAATAAAGCCAAATCCATGATTTATTAAGTGACCCAGAATACGTAAATTCCTTCTAAAAATATTATAAGGAATCCAATTTTAAAATATAATTATATAAAATAGAGATATAAAATAAACATCATGTGTGTGCCCATACAAGTGTGTGTATGTATAATAGAAACTGCAGTTTAGACTGTTGAAAAAACTTTCTATGGCAGAGTCTACTGCTAGTTGCCTACCTAATACACATCTTCTTTTATAATATAGCTCTAATTTTATTAAAGGCAGTAATGCTCCCAGGTAAAAGACTATATAGCCTTTCTCAAAGCAAAGTATGTCCACTTGATTAAGTTCTGCCAATGAGATATAATCAGAAGTGCTGGGTGGGACTTATAGGAAGGATCCTGAACAGGAATTGATTTAGTTGAGAGGTCTCTCTCTTTTGCCCTTGCATTTCTTCCTGTTGCTTGGAACTCAGATGGGATGGCTAAAGCTTTAGCAATCACCATGAATCATGAGGAGATCTAAACGATGGAAGCCAATACAAGGAAAGTGGAGCAAAAGATGGAGATATCTGGGTATGTAAATGTAATAACTTCAAAGTTTCACATGGACTTGAATTGCAAGAGATGTACATTCCTATCCTCTTTAAGCCATTGCTACCTCAAGCTAACACAATAGATATAAATAACACCTGCTTAGTGCAAAAACTAAAAAGAATCCAGGATTTACATAAAGTATAAAATTCCCCTACCTTCCACCTGAGAGGTGACACTGTTAACAGCATAATACGTTGAGATATATGTGAGACAAAGAGGTATCATTGAAAAATGGAGGGAAGGTAACATAGTAGGGACTTTTCATATTGTTACACAATTTCATTTTATACACATAACATCAAGTTTTAAATATTTCTCTAAGTTGGTACTTGTAGAATTTCATTCTTCATAATAAATCCTTAAAAGAGAACACGTTGGCTTAAAGAGTTATATGCACTTAAAATTTAAAGATAAAATGGGAGATGGCATTCAAAAATGTCATATATCACTTTTTTATTTTCCCACTAGTGGCGCATTCTCCCAAACCATTTTTTTTAATTTGAAAAGAAAAAAAAATCTTGTACTTTTAACTTTTTTCTTTGAATACTTAATAAGACTGAATTCTTTTTCATGTTTATATGCCATTCATCTTCAGTGAATTTTCCAGCTCTGTTGTCCAATTTATTATCCTTTCTTTATATTTTATAGGAATTCTTTGTCTGTTATGTACTTTTTGGATACTAGCCTTTTCTGGGTTATAGGTACAAATATTTTCTGCCAGTCTGACTCCTAATAAGCATTTAATAAATGTTATTTTTATTGCAGGTAAATTTTACTGTCAAGTTATCAAAATTTAAAAGCACTGATATTCTTACTAGCACTAAAGTAACCTTTGGGAAGCTTGACCACAGCTTTACAAATACTAAGTCTTCCTTTTGGAAATGGGAATTTATTCACAATGTTTTTAGCATTTTTCAAAGAAGTCATATATACATATTTAAACATTTACATTTTTTATGGTAGTTATTCCTAAATACTTTGTAATTTTGGATGCTTCTGTAAACTGATTTGCCTTTTATATATATATATATATACATATATATACTTTTTTTTTTTTTTTTTTTGTGGTACGCGGGCCTCTCACTGTTGTGGCCTCTCCTGTTGTGGAGCACAGGCTCCGGATGCGCAGGCTCAGCGGCCATGGCTCGTGGGCCCAGCCGCTCCGCGGCATGTGGGATCTTCCCGGACTGGGGCATGAACCCGCGTCCCCTGCATCAGCAGGTGGACTCTCAACCACTGCGCCACCAGGGAAGCCCTGCCTTTTATATTTTTCAACTGGTTTCAGCCTATGTAACTGCATGGCTACATAATTCTCAATCATAATAGTTCTAATAGTATTCTAGTTTAGTTTCATGTATTTCTATGCTTGATTGCAAACATATCCTATCATACTTAAATAATGATAATCTGGCCTGGTTTCCCAATATTTATATCTTATTTTGTTTTTCTTATCTTATTGCACTAGCACAAAACAAGACCTTCTTATTTAATACAGCTACTTTGATAAACCAAATGTAATCATATAATTACATATTTTGTATGTAATTACATAAAAGTTGCATCCAAACCTTCTTTCAGGTTCCTAAGTAGGCAGTTTTTCTACCTGAAAAGTAAACTGTCAGATCTCTGAATTTATAGGGCTACATGCTTGAAAACAAAGCAAACTTTTATGTGTCTATGCTATTCTTAAAAAAGTCTTTTACAATTCATTTTTTCACTGGCAGATTCATTTACAAATATCCAATCAAATGTTATCAATATTAAAATACTGATACATCTTGGCATGAATAAACTAGGAGATTTGGAATAAAAGAGTTGTGGGTGCTAAAGTTCAGTAACTAGAGAAATCAATGACTAATAATCAAGCAGAACGTCTGCGTGGACTTCAGACTTGAAATCAAAAAGTTGGTACAAAGGAATTTAATTATTTTCTAACCTTCTTTCACTTTAGGAGCTAACTGGCACGTAACAGTAATTACCTTAGTTTAAAACACCAACCAATTAAAAAGAATACTATGAAGAACTGGTTGTATGGGCCTTTCTTTTTATATTTTAAGTGTTACTAAAAACTCCACCACATTCTCTTTCAATCACAGAGGGAATTACAGCCCCAAATTTGGACTCCTTCATATCACAGCTTATACATTGTTTTCACTTTATAACCAAACCTTACAAATTTTTGAGTACTTCAGAGATTTTTTAAAACTGGAAAATAGCAAAAACTTCTGTGGATGGGCAGCAGTAACCATAAATAGGTTATTTCCTGGCAGTAGTACCAATAAGAATTTACTTAAACTTGTAATGTTACAGAGAAATGAAAACCATTCCTACAGTCCGCTGAATAATAACTTAAATTTCTTTAAAGGTTAATTTATAAAAGGTTAACTGTTTTAAATAGGATGAACTATTGTTTTCTCTTTAATCTCCACAGCATGAAAACATACACTAGAAAGATTAAATATATATATATATATATTTTCCCTACAATCTAGAAGCAATGGGAATTTCCAGCTGGAACACTACATATAAATCAGGGCATGCTCTTCAAAGCCAAACCTAATTCTGCTGGAATTTAGCTTGTATGGGCCCATCAACATTTTTTCAAAGTTCAATTCTCTCAAAAGGCTTGTTGTTAACACTTGGCAAATCTTATACACCGTCTCTTGGTTAATATTTATTTTGTAAGATGTGTTTAATTTAAAAAGTAAAATATTACTTTTTTGGTGTGTGCCAACCAATATCAACTTTAACTGTCTCCAAAAGCTCTAGCCCCCACCATTAATTTTTAGTCCCACATAGTAAACTGCTTGTTTAAACTTTTTTTTTTTTTTTTTTGGCCGAGCCACGATTTGTGGGATCTTAGTACCCTGACCAGGGGTTGAACCTGCACCCTCGGCAGTGCAAGTGCAGAGTCCTAACCACTGGACCGCCAGGGAATTCCCTGCTTGTTTAATCTCTTTATCTTCTTTCTCAATCTTTCTACTTCTACTTAAATTGGAAATGTTAATGGTACCAACATACTTCTGGTCACCTAGGCAGGAGACATTTAACTCATCTTTGATTCCTTCTTCTTTTACTTTATCTATCCAACTGGCACCATGTTTTATTTTATTAGTCTATTGATACCTCCCTTCCCACTGCCACTACAGTAATTCACACACTTAGTACCTTTTGTCTGGGTAATAGCAAGCTCCTCCTAAATATAGAATCTCCATTTCAAATCTCCTCTTACAACACTCTTTCTTCTATAGCCTTGTCAAATTATGTTTCTAAAGTCAGGTTCTGGGTATACCATGCCCCTGATCAAAAATAACTCTATCATGATTCTCCAAACTCTGTTACTTGACTTCAGTAACTTTAAAAATCTTTATTCCCCACTATTCACCCTTTTATGTACACCCTTCTCATGTACTCTAGCCAAACACAGTTTCCTAAAGATGCCCTTGCTTTTCTGTCTCCTAGTCTTGCTCATGATGTTCAGTTGGCCTAGGGTAACATTCCTTTGTACGTCCAAATCTTATTCATGCTTTAAGGTCCAGTTCAAATGTTATTCTCTAAAGACATCATCCTGGGTCTGTACCAGCTGAAAGCAAAAGCCTTTGAACTTCTACAGGACTTCACATGGACTTCTCTATGGCAGTGTTCTCTAACTTCTAACTTGAATGAGTATACAAATCTCTTGGAAATCTTGTTAAAATGTTGATTCTGATTTAGCAGGTCAAACACCTGCATTTCTAACAAGATCCCAAGTGATACTGATGCAGCTGGTCTGTGGACAATCTGAATACTAAGGTGTTATCAAACACACGAATTTTGGTCAAGTACTCTGGTTATGAACTTTTCTTAATGCCCCTGTTTTCCTAAAAATGAAGGAAGGATCCCTGTTTTCCACTGCAAATTGTACAGAAGATATTTGATAAGTATCTGTAAGCATAACACTGTATAGTATGTATATGTTTTACAAATTGCAGGTTTTCAACCCATTAATAGGTTGCAAACTATATGTCGATGTATATAATATGTATGTATATAACTGAAACAGTATGAAATTGAGTCAAATGAGAAAGAAAATAGAATATAACCACTTGTAATAAGGGTAAATATTGCTTCATAAAACTTTTGTTTCAATATATATACACACATACATATACATTTGCAGGTACTGGGTCAAATGTAAAATCTATTCTTTATATGGGTTTTGGTCAAAAAAGTTGAAAAATACATGTTATGAGTTGAATCATGTCCCCCCTAAAAGGATACATTGAAGTCATAACCCTGGTTAGAGATTAGAGTTATGCTGCCACAAGCCAAGGAATGCCTGGGGACCAAGAGAAGCTAGAAAAAAAAAGAAGGATGCTCCCCACTAGAAGCTTCACAGGGGGCATGGCCCTATCAGTACCTTGATTTTGGACTTCTAGCTTCAGAATTGTGAGGGAATAAATTTGTTGTTTTAAGTCACCCATTATATGGTAGTTTGTGATTGCAATGCTAGGAAACTGATACAATACAGAAGATACATTTTAGTCTTGGTCAAGTATTCTCTTAATTTCAGAATTGTAAAAGAACATAAATCTATAAACAAAATGTTATCATGGCCACATATACTTTAGCATACAATAAATATTTTCAGGAGATTGTGAAAAATGTAACTTTTTTACATCCTCATATGAAGTGGTCTCCCTTTGCTACTCTTTACATCATCCTGTTTATTGTCTTCACAGCACTAATTACAATGTATTATGTTGTGTTTATTTGTTTACTTTCTGTTTCCCCTACCAGAAAATAAATTCCATGAGGATAGGTCTTATTTTTTTACCATATCCCCAGCACCTGGCACATAGCAGGTTTTTAATAAATACGTATTAAATGAAAAACAGAGAAGTTCATAAAATAAGTTATATGTTATCAAGTATTAAATGCTGTTGTTGTTCACATCTCCTTGTTCCTCCTTCCCTTCCAAGAAAAAGTCCTCTGAATAATGAAGAGATTTCAATTGTAAAGCTATTTACAACAGGGGTTGGCAAACTATAAGCCACGGGTCAAATCTAGCCAACTCCCTGTTTTAGTAAATAATGTTTTACTAGGACATAGCCTCACTCATCCCTCCCTTTATGTATTGTCTGTGGCTACTTTTACACTATAACAGCAGGGTTGAGTAGCTGCAACAGACTGGATGGCTTATAAAGCCTAAAATATTTACTATCTGGTCTACAAAATAGGCCACTCTACTCTTAACTATTTATATTTATACAATGCCTGATATCTAATCATATATATTCCAAAGATTATAAGAAATAAATGTTGAAAGTAAGTTTTTACCTTATTGTAATTTTTGGCTAATTCCAACATCTCTTTTACCACTGATTCATTGTGTTTACAGTGTTCACTGTAGTCCTGAAGTGTCAAACCTTCCATCCAACTCTTCTTATGCAAATTTAACAACATCTAAAAAATATAAAGAAAAATTAATTATTTTCCTGTATTGAGAAAATTTCCTTTATTTGTCTTGAGAAACAACTTTACAAACAACTTTTGGAATTAATGAATTTAAGTTTAATTTTATTAATTTAAATAAACTCTAATAAGTATCCTTCTAAATTTATATTAATAAAATCTAAGGAATACTCCAACTCATGGCCTTTGCATTTGCTGTCCCTTTGCCTCAAAGGCTATTTTTCTTATCTTTCTATGGCTTACACTTCTCACTTCCTTAGATATAGCTGCCATTCCTCACCACTATATAATAAAGCCACCCCATACTATCTAAACATCTTTCTTTCCTTAACTTGCTTTATTATTTTTATAACACTATAAACAGCTGAAATTTTTGTTTTCTTGTTTAGTGCATTTCTCTCCCATTAAAGAGAAATCAAGGCAAGGACTCTGCTCTGTTTATTTCAAGATTACCAAGGTCTAGATTCTAGAATCTAGATCTAATCATAGCAAATACTAAATAAGCATATGTTGAATGAATGAAACTACTATGTTACACACAGGATTTCTAATAGTTCATATAGCCCTGCTCTCAAATGCCGAGATAAGGAGGTAAATGCCTCCATTTACTGAATGACTGTGTCAATCTTTCTGAGTCCCTGTTTACATATCTATGAACTGAAGGCTTGTATTAGATAATCTTTAAATTTTCTTCAAATTCTAATACTCCATCTATAATTTAAAATTTTTGAACTTCTTTATACCAGAATGAAAAGTCGTAAAACTGGGAAGGAAATCACAGATCCATCCACTTTGCAATCACATCAGCAAACTGGGATCAGACCCTATTAGTAGTGATCATGGAACTAAACACTTTAGTTCATTATTTCTCAAACTGGACTCCTAATTCTGAATACATATTCTTCGAAGTTCGTAAGTTTTCAAGTTCAGAGTCTTAAGACAGTTTTTCTTAAAAGTCCTACTCTATAATGTCCTTCAGTTGAGGATAATCATTGAATAAGAAGAGTTTTCTAAACGACTGATAAAATTATGCAATGTGAAAAAAAAAACGGTACCTACAGAATGACTATTGTTCTTTTGCTATGAGAACCAGTATACTTTAAGTGAGATCCACAAGCTATGAGGATCTAAAGACATAGTCGGAAGTGTATGAGTTTAGTTTAGAACAATTATTTGTTTAGAGGTTTGCAGCTAAAAGTGGTACAAAGTTTTCCTTATGCTGGAGAATAAGCTGCATGTCAAAATCACCTATGAGAATTTTCAAGACACAAAAGATCCATATTCCTCCATGCCCCTCCTAGGGCCCATGGAAGCAAGAGTAGTTTGGAAAAAAACTGGAAAACTCCTGCACATGTAACCCGAATTTCTTGGAATGCTTCCCATCTTCGCCAGTGACAGTGTTTTAGAAAATACATCCTCAGGAAATTTTGCTGCAACTACCTATGCTATAAAGCTACCTATAATTAAGTGTTGAGAATTGGATTTTTCTACACTTCAGAAGCAAACAAAGAAAGTTCCCACAGAGCAGAAGAATAATTCTACCATGCCTGGACAAAGACTGGATTGGGCCCCTCAGGTAACACTTGGAGTTAAGTATACAGGTTGGTGAGATAAGAGTAAAGGCAGGGCTTTGAGTATCAAGAAAGCACCTGAACTGAGCTATACTAGGAACATAAACAAAATATTAATTAATTTATGTAAGTATTTATATGTGTGTTTTTTATACCAAGGATGGTGGCTAAGTTCATGGGGTACCATAAAGGAAAAAAAGAAAAAGAAAATTTGATGTAATTAGATGGATATTTCCAAATAGTTGGGTGTCAGACTGATAAAATGTTTATATATCTGAATGAATTTTTCAGTTTATGTCTGAGTGGTATCCTTTTATCCCACAGCCTGTACCTATTCTACATAAAATTAAAATAAGTGTTGAAAATGTACTTCAAGCTATCAACTAAATCTACCACAGGTGATATGAACTTTGGGACAAAAGCAAGCAGAAGGAAGAACTATGGCTCTGTGTCTCCCCTCAGGTCAAGGAAGAACTGGTCCCCTGCAGCCCCTCACTCAAAGTCATGCTCAAGCACCTAGGACCTTTGAGTGAGTTTACTGGTGGCTTTGAACTTTTAAAACAATTGTTTATCAAACTTCAGAAAATCTTATACAGCATATTCTGCCCACAATATATAAATAAGACTGAAAATGGAGATGATCTGGTTGAAAGAGGGAGTAGTATGGAGAGCCCTCTAACTCCACTCCCATACACCATCACTAGAATCCCTTCTAGGGTGACTTTGTGGGGAACACTTTCAACTAGTAAGAAAGGTCTTGTTTACTACTGATTACTTATGCTTGGACTTCAGCATGCATGTAGAAATCAAAACTTAGGGGCTGTCAATAGTACTCATGTTCTTTCAAATTTTTTAAGTCTTTCTCAGAGAGAAATACAAGAAATACAAGAAATACAAGAAGCTTATTTGGAGGATGACTAATTGTAATAATAAAGAAAAAAAGCAGTTCAGATTGTAATTTCAAAAAGCAGTAGGCAGACTTAAATATTTCCAATTAGTTGAGAGAAAAACTGTTCTTGAGATAATCCTAAAATAGTAGAAACTAAAGAATGCTAATCTACCAAGACGCTAGGTAATTTTTAAAGTCATCAAATTTGATTACTATAAAAAGGTATAAAAATTTAGATCTAAATATCTGAAAACCCTTAAAATGCATTTCCCTTTTGACTCACCTTTAGTTTATCCTAAGTAACCATGGTACTTTTTTTAAAAAGCACTACACAATTACAATCTAATTTATTCCTTTCAAATCTGGAAAGCTATTTATTTAGCAATTTAGTAACAAAAGGCCATTTTATTGGAGAAGATAAATTAATCAGAAAAATCGCAGAACTAGAAGAAAGATTTTTATAATTTATCATAAAACCAAACTGGAATGTTTGTTTCCTACCTCCTCTCCTGTTTTAGCGCCTACCAATAAGGTAAAATGTCTCTCAATTTGTCCAATAAAATATTCCTTTATTTTATGCTACAGTTCATCAGGAATGAAAAAATATTTTAATGCATCAATGAAAGAGGTCAACAATTTAAATTCAAATATACCAGGTAATAGTTTAAATTGTTTGAAATAGATTTTTTTCCACCTCTAAGATAAAAATTTAAGCTTACCTTCTGTTCCAGTTCATTTTTCCGATAGTTAATAGTAATGGAGTAATAATGTCTGTTTAGTCCATGAATTAACGCCTATATAGATAAATGATTAGAAGGACAAATTAGTATTTTTCATCTAATAAAATACAACTCTTTGAAACTGTTGACATATCCTGTAGACAATACCTTTACCATCTTCTAAAAATAGCTTTTTATCCTAAGTAAATATTAAACTATTTTTTTCTCAGCTACGAGTTTAGAAGTGAGGTTTAGAGGTACAGGGCACACATTCTTTAAAACATGACATAGAGCCGCACAAATTCAACAGTTTTAGTAGCCTTGCTCAGAGTCAGAGATATGATTTGACCTCATCATAATCTAACCTATAAACTAATTATTCATAATTTATAAATAATACATAATTTATTAAGTCTGATTTTATGATTATCTACATAGGAGGCTCTTTCTTATTTCAAAAGAAAAGCCTAAAAAGACATAATAATATAATTATTCCTTCACCCACAACATTAATCTGGAGTTTCCGTTTTTCTTAATTCAGTTCTAACATATTAAAAATAACTGTGTCTGGGCTTCCCCAGTGGCGCAGTGGTTGAGGGCCCGCCTGCCGATGCAGGGGACACGGGTTTGTGCCCTGGTCTGGGAGGATCCCACATGCCGCAGAGTGGCTGGGCCCGTGGGCCGTGGCCGCTGAGCCTGCGCATCCGGAGCCTGTGCTCCGCAACGGGAGAGGCCACAACAGTGAGAGGTCTGCATACCGCAAAAAAAAAATAAAATAAAAAAATAACTGTGTCTGCATATGTCTCCAAATTAACGAAATGGAGTTTGTTTTTTAGTGGGTCCAGTCTCAGGCAACCTCACTAAGCAGAAATTTTTCCACTGTACTTGATCACCAAGACAAACAGTCAAATCATCATAAAAACTGAAGCTAATGGCATGGCTTTATTAAGGAACAATAATCCTGCATGTGCTGTAATCCATTCACAGCTGCACAAATGTCTAACTCTAGCTACATAGGTTCAAATGAGGTCCAGAACAGTTTCTGTGGACCCCTCTGTCAGCCTTCTAAGACATTAAAGTACAGAAATACACCCTGGACATATCTTCAAGTACAAAAACAAAAAGGGCTTTGGGGCTAACTCTCAGGAATCTAAAGATAAAGCTAACTAAAACAACCACCACACTAATAACTGGATTTTTACAATGTAGTCTTAAGGTGTTGAGGTAGAAGAAGGGGTGGAAAGGAAACATTTGATGAGCACCTGCACCTGCTTTACACAATAAGTCTTCTAATCTTCACAACAACCCAGTAAGGTAGGTTGGTTCCATTTGTATTTTGACAGATGAGGAAATAAGACACAAATCTCAATTTGTCCTAGTTTATACCTAATAAAATGCAAAGCTGAGATTTGAACCCAAGTTTTTCTGACTCCAAAGCCCATGTTTTTTTCTATCATACTATGCTACAATGTATCTTAGGAAATTCTTAAATTAAGTCTTTGTACGTCAGGGATCAGAATGAAAACAAAGCATAGTCTTATTTTTAAACTTTGCTAGCAAAAATCGCTCCACCAAATACTAACCCATTTTAGGTATATACTATAACAATCCATTCTTTTTTGTTTTGTTTTGTTTTTGTTTTTTTTGTGTGTGTGGTACACGGGCCTCTCACTGCTGTTGCCTCTCCTGTTGCGGAGCACAGGCCCCACGGCCATGGCTCACGGGCCTAGCTGCTCCGCGGCATGTGGGATCTTCCCGGATTGGGGCACGAACCCGTGTCCCCTGCATCGGCAGGCAGACTCTCAACCACTGCGCCACCAGGGAAGCCCAAAAATCCATTCTTATATTCCTAACATCTGCTATAATAAAATGGTTGCTATATGAAATTAAAGTACTAGGAGTATCTATTAAATCCTTATTCATTTCAATAATAATCAGGAATAGTGAATTAAATTTCAGTGCCTAGATATGCTGTACTGTGTGAATCAAAAAGTGGAGCTAATCAGTGCCTCCCTTAATCTGTACTCACCTTTATGCAAATTAGGAAGTGCATCCTCTGGGTGGAAGAATTAGAAAAAGGTGCCCAGTGCTCCAAGCAAACTCAGCCTGGCTGGAGAGCAAAGTTTAGGCTAGATTTCAGGTGCCAACTGCCCTCTCATCCAATCACCTTTATGCAGTGCTTCAACTATATAATTCTACATAGTGGCCATAAAGCTAATAACAGGTATGGCCAAGAGATACAGAAGTCAGACAAATGGGCACACAGATAGGTCCACATTTTGGAGATTAACTGTACTGCTGAAATATACAGTTTGGAACTTGAAGGCACTACCTACTTGATTTTCAATTACATTATTTAGATGAAAGTAGTACAACTAACAGGCAGCATGAAAGATTAGCAGGGACAATAATAAAACAAATATAAATTTAAATCAAATGATATCCTCAAGCCATTTCCCAATTTCACTTACTCACTTGCTGTGTGCCCCCAAGTACATTCATCCCAAATCATAGGTAAACTGGCCATGTACAGTCCTCCTTCCATATAAACCCAAAGGCACAGGCTCTTTTATTTAGCTCAGTGAAAAACAAATTACCTCAAATTCCCCATTCTAGTTGACATTGAATTACAAGTTGTGACAGCATACACCAAATATAAGATTAGCTTTACCAAGGGGGAGACTAGCCTTTTGACAGGGTCAAATTGCAAATTAAACATAACATACTAGCAAATGCCATAGTATGTCAGGCAGACAAAGAAGTTACATAATCAGGAAATTTCTCAAAACATCAATACTTAACTTTTAAATTTACACCTAACAAACATATGGTGAATTTAGGAAAATTCAGGCAATTCTTCATTAAAACAGGATATTGTCCTGAAGCTCATTCATTAATTGTTTGAAATCTGCAACAGTTTCTCATAGAAAGCATGGTTCTATTCTATAGTGTTTATATTGTGGGCTAAATAATATTTCAGTGACTGACCTGGGAAGCTAGCCACATTTTAGAGCACTGTTTCTGGGACAATACTTTTTGGAATTACTAACAGGACTTAGCTTATTTGCTTCTTGGATATCCTGACCCTTGTTTTCTTTGCTCAAAGGCTGCCAACCTTTCAAAGTAGGAAGTTCTTCCTAGGTTGGTACTATCAGTCTAAGATGCTATTTATTCTAGACAAAGAGTGGTTTGGAGGAGGAACTAGACAAAGCAGAGTTTTGAGATCCCACTGATTAACTTCCAGGTTATTTCTATGTTTCTTTAAGCTAATCTTTAGAGTAGAGCTTTATAATTTTGTTGGTATGACAAATTCAAAGAAAAGCACACAAATAATCATTACGGTGAAATAATACTTCACTGGCATTGTCCAGCCTACTGAGAAGAGGTTAGAAGTTACAACTCCATTTGCTCACTGCTGTGGAAAAGCAGGCATATTATAAAATACACAGCTTATGAACTATGTAATAACCTATTTATAGGTTCTTGATAGGTTAAAAAAGTTTCATGCTCTTAAAAAAGGCATATTTACTTAGATCTAAAGATATATGTTTGCCTTAAATTATTTTACATTGATAAACTGAAAATGTGGTACTAAATATAATCCAGTAAATCATACTTTAAAATGAATCTTTCTTTATATAAATATAATAGCTCTGGAAAGAAACAAAACATGTGCTTTGTTCCCTTTAGGGTGGAGAACTGGGTCACAAATGGCAAAAGAAGAAAAGAATTTTTGCTAAATACCTTTTCATACCTTTTGAATTTTGAGCTGTATATATACATTATCTATGCCAAAATTAATGAATTAATGAAACTTCCAAATATAGTATAAAAGAATGAGGAACTCTGGTTATGTACTAGTTCCTACAGTAACTCAGTGGATAAGCTAGGCAAATCACAAACTTGCTGGGCCTCAGTTTCCTCACCTACAAAATCATCACAATGGTTCCTTCTAGTACAACTATTTTATAACTGTTTAACAACTACCGAAAACAATGTTTTTCAAATAGTTTAACTGTGTTAGACAATGCAGTTGTACTCAGGGCTACACTTAGAGGTTCATAACCCTAGTATAATGCATCTATGCATCAACAGCTACTAAATTTCCATTCAGTTGACAACCAGTCTTCATATACACTGTGGCCCTTAAGCATCTGAAATGTTGTTGAACAATTTTTAGTGGAATAGTTTTACATTTTTAGTTACTAAAATAAATGCTTGCTAACTCTCAATTCTATACATTTGACAATAATGGTCAAATGTTCCAAGAACAAAATAATACAAAGTCACATATATTAATAGAAAAGTCTACAGTACAGGCATTATACTCTTCCCTCTCTATCAGGATTATTAATGACTTCTCATTTAAAACATGAAAGTTCACATAAACTTTGTCTATTAGATTGTCTTGTGGCAGATACTTCAACATTGTTATTAGTGCTTTAAAAATAACATTTTCTAAAAGCAATATATGTTTCATTGTAGAAAGTTTAAGAAATATAGAGAAGGAAAAACAAGAAAAAAAATTCAATAACCCTACAACCTAAAGGTAATCAATACTAATATCATATTGTAAATATATAGGCACAGTTTATAAAATATATATTTTCAAAAAGGAGAACTTGCATATGTGATTTTATAATCTTTTTCTTAACATATTTTGAACTTTCTTCAATATATTAAATAGTAGTCTACAGTATAACCCTAATATTTCCCCTCCTACTTTAAGTATGATAGTAAAAAAAAATCAGTGTTAGAAAAGCATTAGTAACCACCCACATGAGTGCTGATGGTACCTGTTAGGTTCCTATTCCTACCAGTAATAAGCTGGTTTAGGAATAAGATCCCTCTAAATACAAACTACCTTTCCTTCAAAATAAAAGGCACGGCCTTTCTGAAAGGCTTCTGATCCCTGAGGTAAAGATTCTGCTAACACATCTTAAAACTCTATTATGAATATCACCATTCACTTCAAGTTCTTCTGGGATGCTTTCTTTCTAGCTTGTCTTAGAAAACTAAGAAATTGTTTTAAGGTGTGCCTTTGTTCCGTCACTTTTTGGCTTGATCCCATTTGAGTGTTTCAGTATTGGAATTGTCTCAAAACTGTAAAGCACCCAGATAGATGTTTTCCTGATGGACGCTATAAAAACTTTGAAATAAATATATATACATTTTAATTGGAAGCCAAAACAAACTAAAATGAAATGGAAAACAATGACGCTGTAGCTGTTATATACACAGGTCCTTTTAACTTTGGTTTGGAACCTGCTTCATAAGGTTCACCTTAAATTACAGACTATAAGGTAAAAATACAAACTGGACTGATGTAGAAAGAAACAGATTTTAATTATTTAATTAACTCAAATTTTAAGGTTAAAAACCAGTGTTTAAATTTAAAAGATGAAATCTGCAACAGGTGGCTGTTGACTTGCAATTAGTAAAAACTTCTGGCAGAAACACACCATGCAGTAATCACAATGATCTTAGACTGTGAGATGCTACTTAACAAAAAAAATAATATTTGCAAAAAAATAATGAAGCAGTATGATGCTATGGGGGTTATAAGAAAGGTCATTATCACAGGCTAAACAGGTCCAATAATATATTCTCTTGGAACATGCAAGCATGGGCTTGTCTGTACCCAATCAAAAACACTAGTAGCTTATTTCATCATACTCACTATACTTTGCAGTTTTCCCTGGCTTCTAAGTAATTTTTTCAAAAGGAACACACCTCAATCCTTTGAAAGAACTTTTTCACTTTGATGAAGATTTCAGATGAGTGACTGCTGAAAAAGTAAGCATCTAAAAGTATAAAGTTATCAAAGTATAACCAAGCTTAGTTTAACTGTCAAAGCCACAACTCCCCAGAGACAATCATATGACAGAGCAAGGTTTCAGAAGGGGAGCAGCAATAGCTACTATAATGTCTCTGTCCTATGTGTTCTATTTAACCAAACACGGTATTTCTGTCCTTTTAATTAATCTTCAGAGAAGCAATTAACTATATAGACACAGGTTGTGGTGCATTTAAAAACACATTTAAAATAATTTTTGCAGACAATAAAGATCTGTGTAAAAACAATGAAGCATGTGGATGATACAAAGAAAACATTAATCACTCAGGAGGATATTAAGTGTCTGAATAACTGTAATAATGGTGGTTGACATCACTAGAAAGAACAAGATATAAACTCTAATCAAAAGAAATATGTAGTTGTGTTTTATATGATTTGTTTTAAAAGTAGGGATTAAGGCAAAAAAAGAAAAAAGAAAAAGGTAAAAATATTTAAGTACTATTTAGGAACTGCTTCTGGGGACCTCTTAAAGTATACAATAATTTACCATTATTTACTACTATAAGAAATGTCTACTAACCAAACCAATAATGATACCATGATACCTAACGCACTCCACCTAAAACCCCTATCAGTCCTTTACTACAGTGTTAACCGTGCAAAGCTGTAAGGTACTCTCAAGATTAAGGCTCTACTATGCCCCCCAAAAGGGTGTCCTCAAACTATGTTAGGAAAGTTTAAAGACTTCACTGAAAGCAAACTCATATGTGAGCAAATCTAACTTTTGCAACACTATTTCCATAATCTCCTTTTCAAGCACAAGAAAAATTAATTGCAAAACAAATTAAAATGCTAAGTACTGGATCTTAAAATGGTCATTTATAACAGGCTTTTAAAATGTAAAACAGTTTTAACACATATCAAATACAGGTATTACCTGGATAGATGGCTTGTTTAGGTGACCCAGATTTGAGGTTGTTTGTCTTGGTTCATGTCCTAAGACCATCATATTAGCATTGATCAATCTGAAGGCATCAATAACAACCTGTAAAAACAAGGTGTCAGGTCATCTCTTTTTTAAAAAGCAAGTGATGGTGCCAAGCAACACTGGACAAGGCATGATCAACTTGCATCTGTTTCTGGCCTATTTCCAGAAAATCATTTAATTATAATATTAATAAAAAAGAACCTCCTGCTGACTGCACCATCAGCACACCACCCTCTATCTTGTAATGTAAGGTGACACCAATTATTGCAATTTTCATGAAGCAGTAAAGGAAAATATTAACTTTGCATCTTTATTATTGAAATACGTCATTACTAAACTTACACCAAACAGCCTTCATTGGTGCGCATATGTCTGTCACCTAAATTTTACCTAATCAAAATGAATGACAAAGAGAAACTAAAACTGAAAGTGAGCACAAGCTAAGGGACCACATCTAAAGCCCAGCCCTGTCACATCAATTATACTACCACAGTACTTGAAATGACAACAAAATTACAACCAGCAAGGCACTTGCTCCACGTATTCTCTTCTAGTCAGATACCTTTTACTTCTTGTGACTATAAAAGACTTTGTACCTTGTCTGATGGCCTTAAATGTCCAAGCCACTGTCAAGAATATGAGGCACAATACAAGAAAACCAAGGTCATCCGTGCTTTAAGCCAGGAACATGGTATAGAATGATACAGCCCTAAGTTCATAGTAAAGAAATAACAATAGGTATCCTCTTTTTCCTAGGTGTACTCAATATTTCTGTAGAGAAACACTTCAAATTCTTACATGATACAAATCATCTTTTAGCTCATATATTAAGAGATTGAACAAGAATCACATACTATCCGAATGCTTTTCTCTGTTCATTATCATGGATTTGAAAGAACTTGTTAAAGCTTTTAAATGTTGTTAAGTTTTATGTAAAGAACTAGGGATCTTAAGACAGATGCCTCTTCCAGGGAATGTAAATCAATTACCTAGAGAATAAACTCAATACATTCTTCACATAAAAATATCTTAAAGCAGGGTAATACAGTTATTTCTAGATTTGCCTTTAAAAGTGCTAAACAACTGAGATTTATCAATGTTTTAAAATCTACTGTCTACTAGACTTTCTCATTTGTATAATTATAGTTTGAGGATACTAAGGGATTAAAAAAAATTTATTTCCAGAATAAACCAACTGGAATCTAATCAAGTCTGAAAAATCTGTAGTAAGTATTACTAAATGCTATATGCTAAAGAATAAGATTTAAAGAAAGAAAGAAAGGAAAAATCACCCTTTCTAAAAAGCTGCCATGAAGGGTCAACGGTACTAATGAATACAAACTTACACCAAAGCACTATGACAAGTGACTCAATCTAAGGCCTCCATCTACTCCGGTAATTCCCCCCCCCGCCACCCCAAAACTTTGAATTTTGCTTTTATTTCTAACCGTTTGAATTTCCCCAAAGATTCCTCTTGCCTTAAAATAAAACCAAGTATCCCCAGAACATGCATGATTTAATAGTTTGTGAAAACTTTTTTCTTTTTATACAGTAACTGTAATCCAGACTTAACTTTCACAATTATGTATAAATAAATATGGCCTAGGTTTATATCTCTTGCTTATACTTAAACTTTTTTCTAATCATTTTCATAAAGTAATAAGTACTACTATCAAACATGCTTTAATCAGATATTATCATAAATAATTTCAAACAACTGTTTAAAAACATATAGAAGTAAAATTTTCTACTAAAAAGCACATAAAAATAAGATAAAATGTAGGCTAAAGAAGAGAAAAGAGACCATTTTGATAGACAGATGTACAACTTAAATAAATACAAAATTAAGAATTGCTTCCCTAACCAATAGCAGTAAATATTTAAGAGCAAAGCATCATTTTGGTCCAGTTGTTTTTAGAATACTTGGATTCCATTTAAAGATTTCTGTATCATTTGTAGAAAAAGAACACTTCTACAAAACTATGAAAATTCCACAATATATCACAAAATATCTTTTTTATACTGAATGCTTCCAAACTAGAACAGGAGACCAGCTATTTTACACACAAAAAAAATCTCTGTAATATTTCTCTGGAATATTATAAACAGGTGTGAAACTTCATAAAAGGGAAATAAAAATACCAGCTAAAGAGATATCATGATCAATTAAAAACAGTCTGAAATTTAGAAATTTTAATTCTATTTAAAATTAAGAGAAAAATTCAAGAATTTAATATACTGTTCAACTAGTAAATGATGGCCTAAATGAAATGGAATGTTTAGAATGACGATTTCTGAGTAGCAATATGAAAGCCAATAGAAAATGAACACTTTACACCAAGATTAAAGGAATTTGCTGCCATCACTATAGCAACTGTCTTAAGGAAACTAACATGTTCAACAACCTGCAGACCAAAATTAGATTTAGTACACAATAAAAATATAAATATGGCAATATAGTCTACATTTTAATTTCTGTACAATTTTATAATTGCTTTTTGTGCTGTGAGAATAAGTGGGTTTCTCCTTTAGAGCAACCTATCAAAATAGACTCTTTAATGTCCAGTGCACTAATGAGCAATGGGTGAAGAAGGTGTTAATTATGCCATAGTAAGATTCAAGAAAAAGCCTTGGTGAGCACTTGGAGGTGTGTATAGGCTGAAGGCGTTTCTCCATGTTTATGTATTTACAGCATGATGCAACAGAATGACAGCAAAGTGGTCACTCCATGGATGAGAACAGAAATCTTAGATACAATAGACTGAACAAAGAACCCCCAAGGATTAATTAAGTTATGGGAGGGGGGCAGGGGAAAAATTCATTTTTGGGGGCTATATGAATTTTCTAAATGGTTTGTTTTAAAGTATATATACATTAAACCAGTTCAGCTTATGTCTTATAAGGTTATAAATCCAAAAAGTAATTTAGCCAAAAAACTTTGCACAAAACCTCCCCCTTAATATGTACTAACAAAAACTTCCAAGCTAAAGTATGACAAACATTTTCAGGAATATGAAGCTAGACTTTTATAATTCCTTTCCATGCTGCAGTCCTACGCACCACATTGAATCTCCATTCACTGGCCTGACCATTTAATTTTTTCTGGTACAAGTGCCTTGAGACTTTTCAGAGGTCACTGCAACAGTAGACAGCTTATAACAAAACCATTAGCAGTTTGGCTAGCTTAGGGAAACCTCTTACTTTCCTTTTTTGTTTATTATCACTGCATGAATCTGCAGCATATGATAGTTTATAATTTCTCAGGCTT
Source organism: Pseudorca crassidens (assembly GCF_039906515.1). Taxonomy (NCBI): domain Eukaryota; kingdom Metazoa; phylum Chordata; class Mammalia; order Artiodactyla; family Delphinidae; genus Pseudorca; species Pseudorca crassidens. Next base: position 70,050,026 of record NC_090301.1, read on the forward strand.
GTTAAATTCATGTTAAAGGTCTGTTTTCTTGTTGAATAAATTTTGTTCATATAATGCTGCCTATTTCATACACTCAGTCTTTAATAGCACCTTTGGTCTATGCGCAACTCACAGATCAAAACAGAGGACTAAAATAGGGGTTGATGATGCTATTTACATGTGTGATTCCTGCTGTCTTCTTGTTAGTAGCTTTAATATAATAGAAGACCTTGTCTGTTTTGTAATTAACACATCTTTACTGGAGAGATATTTGGAAGTGATTGCTGTGAATATACTGGTTAGTAAAATAAACACAATCACACACCACTTTCTGTTATCAGACAAATTTGTGAATTGTACACATTATACCCCAGATCAACAAACTGTGATATAACAGCCAAGTAGAAGACACATATTTATATAACCCTTTATTTTTCTGAAAATATGTATTCACTCTGACCTTGCAAATATAATTAGCTTGTGGGATGTGCAGATTTCAGTACCATGGTTGCTTTACTAATTGCAATTCTTGGAAATAGATACTAAATATTTGGAAGCTGCCAATACAAAATAAAAACTGCATCTTTTTTGTACATCTGTCTTAGCTTATAAAAGCAAAATAGTTTTAAAAACAATACTGTGTTCCACATTTATTCCAAGCACACCCAAGGGTCAAAGACCTATCATTTCATTTTAACAACGAATCTGGTTTAGGACACAAAACTGTAATTATTTTCAAATTCAGTTTAATCCATAATTTTTTGGCTGCTTTCATGAGTATGGTACAGTTTATCCAATATGCTATTTATTTTTAAATTCATGTTTTCATATCAACTGCTAGGTCACTGAAGGACTAGACTAAATTTCTAAAGCACCAATGTATGGTTCCCAATTTTTACATTCAAAGGAGACTAATTTTTAAGTAAAGCTTGTAAAATTAATTTAATTCAAAGCTGTTTGAAAGAAAAATGCACAAGCACTTCTGGCAGTAGATACTGTACTTCACAATTTATCTCCCTCCCCACCCCCCTCTCCTTTTTTGTTTAACAGTAGCTGCCTTTGGCATTCCCAGCTGCCCTTATATTGAAGTCAATGACTATGGGAAGTGTTTATATATAAAATGAGCTGGAAGAAAAAAAGCTTGAAAAAAAAAATTCAGACCTCAAAATCAATGTCAAACATCAAGAAAAGAAAAGAGTTACAATTCAGTGACCAGTTAGGTTACATATTTAAACACATATAAACCCACCACCATAAATAAGTCTCTAAATGACTATAAAAATGCTAGGTGTGGAAATCAAATACCCTTTATCACCCAGAAATGACCTGTTATCAACTGCTTAGGTTGTTTCTAGATTCTTTAAAAATTAAGGGTGCATGTGACCTGGGAAGTACTGCTGGGGTTTGTGACCAGTTCGTTACTTCTGCTGCCGTGCACTGCCAGGCATCTATAAGAGAAAAACATCTTATGTCTCTTGTAAGCCCACGGCATAAAAAATTCAAAGAAATCTTACTTTTTATGCCATTTCCAATGAAAAGCACTAAGAACTAAAACTGACTCATGCCAAATGCATATCACTGAATTGCTGTGATTTCTTAGTCTCAACTTTGCAACATGGAAATTATTTATAAAATGTCAATTTTAGCTCTGGAAAAGAAATTCCTATGTGTATGTACATTTTCTTTCTTCATCCTTGGAGAATTGCTTATTGTAGCTAGAGATCTGTAGTACAACTTCAATATATTGGGAGAAAAGGGGATGGAGTATAACTAGCATAACGTACTTTTTTTGACAAGTGAAGACATGCATCAAAATGCAAACAGTAAAGCCACCGTTTTGGATATATATACTTTAATAAAAACAAATCGATCTCTAAAAACTAGTATGGTGAAAGGTAATTACACATTTTTAGATTCATGAAACTTTCTAAAAAGAATATAGTTATGTCATAAAATAAATTTAGCAAAATTTTTACAGTGTATGCATGTACTCAGTATGGTATAGGTATTTAAATGCTTAAGACACTCTGCAGTCAGAAGCCTGCCTAAGTTAGAATTCTGGTTCTAACACTTGCTAGTTATTGAGCTAAGATAACTGTTATTTAACTTCTCAATGTCTCCATTTGCTCATGAATGACACCATTTAATGATAAGATTAAATGAAATAATATGTGTGTACCTACCACTATAGTTCTCAGTGTTTTTAACTATGGTGCTCATGGACTTGCCTAGCTCAGATCTCCTTTCAATAGAACCTACTGTAGAGAGTATAGCTGACTCACAAACTCCAGACGCTACACTTTTGGATCCTCTGGGGGTTCACCCCAGGTCAAACCTCCCTTGGGCTACTCCCAGCCAATGTCTGAGCACAGCAGGGGTACTACAAACCTAGCCATTCCTGCCAAATAAGGGCTTCTTCTAAAGGACAACTGTCTCAAGGACTCCCCAACAGCCTGGCTGAAACTTTCTTAGGAACATGCTGCAGTCTGACGCTCTTCCTACCCAATCCTACTTTCTCTTTCTCCTTCCACACGGTCAGACAGATTGAATCCCATTTTGGCGTTTGCTTCTTGTAGCACTCAACCTGACCAGTAAACTAAGCAGAATACTGCTACTGCAATACAATGTTAAAGTTAGAAAAAAGCCACCCTCAAAATCAAATCAGAATTATAAATTTGGTATCCACAGACATTTGGCATATGAAAATACCAACAGGAAATTAGGGAGAGACATTTAAAGACATATTTCCCTAGGAAAATTCCTAAATAAAATAAAGAAAAAATGTAACAGCTATACTGAATATTATCTCTTTAAAAAAATGACAATATGCCTAGAATTTTGATACTCCTCTATGATAGGTATTTCTAGAATTATAGGTGATGAATAAACAGTGAACTTAAAAACTGAACTCTTCAGGGACTATTAATGAGCTACAAGATACTAGCATCTCTGGGTCACTGGTCAGATAACCAACTCAGAGTACCAATGCTATCTGGTGGCTACTCTGTCAGCCAACATAAAATGAGCAACTGACTTCAGATTCCCCTCTAGTAGACAAATGAAATCAACACAATTGGTATGCTTATTGACAGTCCCACATAAAGTAAAGGAATAAAAGGCTCTAGAGATTAAGGGCTAGGGCTCACCCATGTTAGAAAGGCAGTAAGGAGGGGATAAGGGAAATAAAAGACTTAACATACATTTCTTGTGCTTTAACATCACCTTCAAAGAAAAATACAAATATATCCTTCAGACTGCCATCTCTCAAAAAATATAGTCCTTTTTGTAGGAAAAATATGCAAAGGTCAATTACTTTGCTATGTTATCACTTTTACATATTTTTATTGGGCTTGTTAAAATATCATATAGAAATTATATTGTCTAATACTCAACAATCAAGAGGTAGGTATTAATATTCTCAATTTATGGATAAGGAAACTGAGGTTCCGAGGACTTGAATACATTAAATGAGATGACAACCAGGTAAGTGATACCACTATCATTTGTACATACACAGCATGCCAAAGCCAGTACTCTTCATCACCAAGCTATTTGATGTAACAGTTATCCTAACACAAATGCAAGAAAAGATCACTCTTAGATTCAGTTACTTCACAGCAAGGTTTGTGTCTTATTCACCACTGAATATACATTCCCCAGCAGAGTACCTGGGGCACCTAATATGGTGCAGAATAAATATCTATTAAAATGAAAAGCTCCAAGAAAGCATTTTTGGTTACGTTTTTTGGGGGGTTTTCTGGGCCACACTGCGCTGCATATGGGATCTTAGTTCCCTGACCAGGGATCTAACCCACACCTCCTGCAGTGGAAGCACGGAGTCTTAACCTCTAGGCAGCCAGTGAAGTCCCTTTGGTTACCGTTTTATATAAAGTTTTACCACTGAATGCCCCCACAAATTCATTATCTATAAAAATCTAATCACTAGCTTTACAAAATATATACTTCCCATTTCCTTACCACCGCTCAGTTTTGAATTCATGAAACACTCAAACACCACAAAGCACTGACTTGTGTTTAATTAGGAATAAAAACTGTATACAGAAAAGCTATCTGGCATGTAAAAAGTGGCAGTGGGCATCTACTGAAAAGCTTACTACCAGTCTAAGAATAATTACTGATTATTAGAATAATAATCAACTATGACTTAGAAGAAAATTCACCACCATAATCAATTCTACCCTCTTCAGGAAATTAGTGATAACAACAGACTAAATCCGCCAAAACTAAGTCCCAGGCCCAGAAACATCCTCACAATTAACAAGGGTTAATGTCAAATCATTTGAATATGATCTTAAACAATTAATATACATGGGCTACGCAAAGGCCTTTTATACAAAGTCATAGTTTCCATTTTCCGGTACAACACTGGCATTAAGGACAGGGAGTAGATCTTACTCTCCTGTGTGTCCACTGTATGCCTGGCACACAGTAATGATCAATAAATGTCTGTTGAATGAATGACCAGGGATCGTTAGATTGGGGAAAGAAAAGCATTCAAGAGGCAAAAGAGTCAATAAATAATATTCTTATAGATAATGGGACATTGTTTTAAAGGTTTTCCTATATCTTTACAGAAACAGCTGAATTCAAACTAATTTGAAGCAGATGTCTATCACTCAAATGCATAGCAATTACTAAACAATAATAAATTAGCTCAGAAATTATATTACTAATACAGAAGCTCTAAATTAAAAGAACAAAACTAAGAACTGTTAGTTCTATATCAGATATATGCTTCTTAGAATTTTAAACATAAAATTGCTTTAAAATTCTTAGCTGACAATTTCTGATTTATCAGCTAAATTAATGTTATAATTTAAGACTATTAAGTCTATCAGGAATAGTACATGCACATTAGCACCTAAAATATTTTCTTAGACATCCTCACAGATTGTCTAAGAGTGTTATAAAACTTCAAATTGATACTAGGAGTAAAAAACAGGACACAAACAAAAGATAATATAGTAACTAACCTTGTTCCAAGAGTTGGATGAGTATGCTCACAGAGCTATATTAGGAATGGAAATAGAATTTTTATGTGTCCTATTTTCTATTTTTCTCTTTCAGTCTGAAAAACTAGGCAAAGGAAAGGTATGTGTATATATACAATTTGAGATAAGAATTATTCAGCCCTAATTAACCTTTATGGGATACTGATCAACAGAAAATCTTATGAATGACAGCTATTCTAAATATCTTTCACTACCTTTGGAAGACAAATGACATGATAAACTTGAACTCTAACTCTGATTACACAAGGCTCGGATTCATCAAGGTTAATGTCTATGAACAAACTGGCTCACTGACCTTGTCAATCTCATGTTTCACTCATTTAATAAGTGATCACCGCTAATGTATACAAATTACTTAACCTCACAAAATTAGTTGCAGTTTTCTTATATGCTAAAAGTCTGAATTGGTAACAGCTAGCTGACCACTGAAACATTCATTCCTGATTTTACCTTATATACATTTATTTTAAAAAAACTACTTTTTGCAGACACTGCATCAATTCCAAGATATGGAAACATTTCTCCCTTAAAAGAAGCTCCAATCTTGTGAGAGAGACAACATACAGACAGGTGAATGAAACACAAAATGGTTTTAATCACATCAATCATTTCAAAGGCCAGAATTTTAAAGTAATATATTCATTTTCTTTTTCATCAGCATGCCCCAGAGAAATATGTTGGAAAAACAGTAAGTGCTCAATAAAAAAATCAGCTGAATCAGAAGAGTGTTCCTAAATTAGTCTGAACATACAAAATATAAACGGGAAAGTTTTCATTTCTTTTGTAATTATTACCTTCATCTTCCTAAAGTGAGCAAGTTAGTAATTAATTTATAGACTTGTTCTTAACAACATTTTCAGAAATGCTCACGTTCTATTTTTTTTAAATATGCTAGTTGTTTTTCCTGTTAAGTATCAATTATTTTAATCTTCAGAATAATAAAGTGATATTTATTGCACACCTTCTATATGCATGTGCACTGTAATGATTACATATATCACTTTATAATATTCATAATGTAATACTATGAGATAGTTACTAAAATCCCTGTTTAATAGATGAGAAAGCTCAAGATTAGGTAAGTTGCTCAAGGTCATGCTATAAAGAAGAGATAAAAATTGGATTCTAATACAGGCCTGATCCCAAAGCCTGTGCTCTTTACTTTATGCCCAGCCTTTATGGTATATAATTTTTAATAGCAATAAGAAAATGCTAAAACAAAACTATTAGTGGAATAGTTTAAAATTGTCACCATCTTAAAACTTTCGAATACAAAATTTCTTGGATGAGTAAAATATTTTCCCCCTTACCTTGAAAAACACATGACCTTCTAGATATCTGAAAATAAAAGGTAAGCTCCTATAACATACATTCCCTAATTCTTTCCTCCTATATTTTGTAGTTACTCTTCAGAGCCCTACCTTTTCTGTAAAACGCTGATTAAAAGACAACAATAACAGAGTGATGTCCTTAAAATTCAGTCCAAACTTCATTTACTTTATGCAGTCTACACTGATTTCTGCCTACTTTTAATCTGCATTTACTATGTTTGCTATACAAGTACTATTTTATTGCATATTGACACATAAAAGGTTCTAAATAAGTATTTGTTGAATCATTTGTCACTTGCAACCAATTTAATACTTAGTTACAGAAACAAAGCAGTACCAGTATAATTTGTATTATATCAGTATGCAGTGTAGGATTACCAGCACATAACTAGCAGAATGTTATCTGGCTCACTAGTGACACTAAATGTATATGACTTATCTTCTCAAAAAGACTAAGACCATTTTTTATTTAATTTGTATCCCCATTAGCATACAGGCATATCAGCTGTACTTAAGAAATACCTGATGATGAGTTGATCTGAAACTAAACACCACATTTTCAGAAGCCCATTGAGTATTTCCAATCAAAGTAAATAAAAAAATCTTCAAGAAAGTCCAGCCAGTGTGAAGATTTATTTGAGATAAAGGGGTTTTAGTGATTGTATTTTCAAAATAGAGAACAGACACAAAGATTGTTTGGAGTTAGCAGGTAACATGTGAACATTTTACTGACAGGAATCCTGACAAGAAAATTAGTTCTCAAAAGTAGTCATGGTTGTAGGCTAGTTTTATGACTTTGCACAAAGTGACTGTTCTTTTTGCCTTAATGAAGAAGTATAGTCATATTACAAGTTGAATTTACTTCTAAATTTGTTGCTGGATTAAGTCCAGCTGTAGGCTGAATATACAAGATAACAAAACATTAAGCAAGAGGTTGCCACCATACCACTTGAGAACTGAAGTTTAAAATATTTTAATACGTGTTTTCTTTACAAGTAAACTAAAACAGAATCTTAAAAACTATTTCACTGGTAAGTTTTGAGTGGAGCTCGCTGGTAATTTCTATAAGCTTACACTCCATTTAAATTACAAATGTTATTATCATTGATTTTTCGCCTGTATCATTTTTAAACATTTCCAAGATTATGTGATATACAGAGTGATATGGATTCTTTATCATATAGTACATTTTATTTTTTATGTTGGTCTCAATGTTTGGTCTTAGGGATGTCACAAAAGCTGACAGACATGAGTCTGTCTAAACTGTTTTTAATTAATAGAAAAATACTATATGAGAAAATCAATTAATATATAATACCTACTAAAAATAGTACACAGAACTCTCGAGAACTCTGAGAAACTGCAGCTCCTTCCTCTTGACTTATGTTGAAGGGAATGATATCTAAACACGTAAATTAAGAGAAGGCCCTGCAATGACTATGGTACTCATTTTCCATTCCTGAGTTATTCTAATTACATTGTTCATAACTGTCTAATATTAAAGAGCCAGTAAACAGCTTGAGTTCTGAAATTTTATAGACCTAGATTTGTATCCTTGTTCTGCTGCTTAATACACAATAGTATGATTTTGGGCAAAGTAATCTTTTTGACCCTAAATTTTTATACCCTTTCATTGACAGATGGAATAATAGAACCTATTTCCAGAATTATCCAAAAGAATAAATGAGACAAGTTCAAATGATTATTGCCGTAATACCTGGCACATAGCAATAATTCCATAAAGATAAAGTCAAGTCACTATAAAAGGAAATCAACCAGTTTGAATCAATTGAGATTACAAAGAAAGAATCCATTTTTACCTAATCACTCAAAAAAACAGAGATAATACTGGGACTTACAAAAATGAAAATACAAAAATATACAGGAAAGAGGTATTAAAAGAACAGACACCCACTTAAATCCTTTATATATAGATTGTCATTTAACTCTTGATCTAATCATTGCCTTGCTAAATATTTTGACAGCTTTGATAAATCATGTGCAGGGAAGGGGAAGGGAGAGTCCTATGTTATTCTTCATTTTCTTGTAAGTTTATATTCTTAAGTATAATGATTTAACTAGAACACTCTGGCCATGGACTTACTAACATCTAATTTAATTCAGTTTTGAGACACTGAGAGAACTATAAATTATAACCAAACTCAGACACCTTATAAATGAAGTTACATTATTGACAAAAAAATGGATCCTTATTTGAGGTGATATAATTGTATGAATCTCGTTAGGTACAACAAGTGATGCGAATCATCAGTGATAGATGCTTATACTAAATTTTTTCCAAATAATTTTTTTCATGACATATAAAACTAGACAGCGATACATGTAATTTCCTAAAGTAATTTTTGATATATATTTTTAAATACTACACTTTACCACATGACAACAGAGTCATGTGATGCAAGTATATTTTTTAATGAAATGCATTCTTTGAATCATGGTTAATTAGAAACAAACAATGCAAACTCCACAGTTATATAATACCTAAACCAGGTTTGGAAACTAAAACTGCCATTTAAAATACTATAAACAAGATAACCAAAACACATATTCATTTATTTACATTCTATTTTGAAAATGCTTTCTTTCATTGTATTTAAGTTTATATTTTCCTTTTCAAAGCAGCCACCATCACATGAGTTAAGTATCCTAAAAAATCACACTAAAACTACAAAACAGAATTCTAATTATGTTTAAAACTAAGCTTCAATTATTAGTAGCATATATTGTGGCATGGGAATTTAATCAGATAATTCTATTATATTTCTAAAATAATAATTATTACTTAAATGAGTTACTTATGGGTTACTTTTTTATAAGGTATCTTAATTATCAGAGAATTAAACTTAAATATTATACTGTACTTTAATTCATAAAACTAACAAATGTCAAAGATTTTCAACTCCTTTTATCTATATCAGTTAAATAACAATACACTTAGTAAAAAAGAAAGTGAATAAATTGAAATATAGTTATATAGCAAGCCTCAGAAGTTATCCATTCAGAACTGCCTAGTATTATCAGTTTCTATTATTATTGTTTTTGTGGCTAGTTTCTACCTCTAAAAAGCTAAATCACATCTAATAGGATCATGATTTAGAAAAGACCTCAATTTTTATTCATCACAATAATATAATGTCAGAAAGTGTTCAAATTCATGACAGATAAAAACTCCATGTTTAAACAGCCATATTTAGTTTGTCTGAGCTGGTGAGCAGATGTAAATGTAATCTGCAATACTATCAAACTCCAGGTCTGATAAGCTAATATTTATTTTTAAGTGCTCCAAAAATTATTTGTAAAAGCTCCATAAAAAGGATTCCATAAATGTATTGTGATTGTATTTTAGCAATTATTCTACACTACAATGGACGTACATGCTCAAACAAGACACCTCAGCAGTATTTTAAAGCAGTAACCACCTAGCCAATTTCTGTATGTTCTGTAGTTTTTCTAATCCACTCTCCCTGTGGTTGAGCAAAATCGAATTGCCTCTCACATTTGCAGACAGCTCTGTGAAGGTGATAATAGAGCTGCTCCCTGCTGTCATGAGGCAGGAAATAGGAAAATGGCATATGGGGCTAGAAAGAAAGAAAGAAAAAAAAAAAAAAGAAAGAAAAAAAGAAAAAAAAGAAGGAAAAAAGAACTAAACATGAACAAAAGATTTCAACAAAGAACAACTATAACCCAATATGCTTTGCAAGTTAATCTCTTTTCAGAATCATTTAGCATATCTAATCATTCATCTGTGTCCTCACTCCAAAAATGCAAACGGTTGATACCAAATGTTTGGGTCAAGTTTTCACTGTCTAAAATATTTGGAACCTACAACTGCAGAATATGTCCTGCACAATGTCTGCAAACAGAGCTCTTTAGATTTTTTAAATGTGCCAATCCCAAATTCACCATTTTAAAATAAAAGAAGGTACAGCAATGTTTATTAAAATATTTATAAAATGTGTATAGAAGGCTTTCAGTATGATTAACATTCCTAAATCTATGAAATAAAAATTAAAGATAAACATTTATAATTAGACTAATTAAAGTAGAAACAAATCTCTAAATAGGTAAATTGCTAATGATAATACCAAGACACATTTATTAACTGGTACAGTTTTTTGTTTGGTTGGTATTTTTGTGTAATTAAGAATCATGCTTTAAACAAAATAGATTTTTATGTGATGTATCTGTAAATAGAATGTGGCAGGAGATGCTAATAAAGATAGAATCCACTCTACCTTTCCTTTTACACTCTGAATGGGATCCACAACCACTGCCACAGCTCTTTCCGACAAGGCTTCAAAGCTCTGCTGAGTGTTGATATCCACACCAGAAAGCCAACAACCAAAGCCAGGGTGACTGTGATACCAACCAACAACCATCTCAGGCCTGAAACAAAGAGGGCATTCAGCCGTTCAGAACAGAATAAGTAATACATTTATGATAGAAAAGAAACAACACACTAACAGGGTATAAATTGAGAAGACATGAAAAACACACAGGTGTGAAAAAGCACCATTAGAAACACTGAAATCATACACCATATTATCCAGAAAACATGGAAATGAAAAAGTGTGACAAAGGAGTGCTATCATTAAGAGATGCACATTAGCAGTGGTAGATAAGGCTTTCAGTTTTTCACCTTGTTACCACACTTTCTCAGAGCCAGTTTTTACCCTTTCAGCATTCAAGTAAATATCTACTCTTTAACTCCTTAGCTCTGGGAGTTGGATTTTCCAGGCAGAGTACATTTTTAACAATGGACACCAGGATCCACTGTTGTGAAAGGATTAAATATCAATTAAACCAGCAGTAGAACTAGGAACTCAGTCAAAAACCAATTTGCACTGTTCTGCTCAGCTGCTGAGCCTTTTGCTAACATTAATTTTGAAGTTTTTTCCACAGTAGAAGAATTTGAGCAAGAGAATGACAACTATTGAGAGATTTAATCTGGGGTAAAAAACTTGAACAATATTTGGATTGTACTTTCCCTGTCTTTAAAACTCAATATGACTACAAATATAATTAAATATTCAGAATTTTATTTAGCTGCAACTCTCAAATTTTGGAACATACAAGCTCTTTCAATTATAAGTGACTAGAGAGTAACTCCATATGCTAAACGGTGGGAAGCTACAGTCCAAATTTACTATGTAACAGTTGAGAATTTTAACATGAGGCAGTTTCCTAACTGGCAAATTTCTATGATTCTAGAGGAAAGAGATACTAGATAGGTGGTGCAGAGCACTGACAGTGATACTTTTACATTAATTACGTGGCTTTTTTCCCCTAAGAACGATATTCACGAACATGTAAAATTCTGAGATACATTTCTGAAAATATTTCCCATAATTCCATTATATGATCATTTGAAATACTTACCTTCCTGTCTGCTTCAACATATCCAACATCTTGGCTTGGAACACTGGATCGACTGCCTCCACACTGACACCCTGATTTAGAAAGAAAGCAAAACGATTAGCTTCTATAACAATGAGAAAAAAATTATAAGATAAATGAACAAAAAGCTACTGCCTAAAAACCTGTGTATATTATTTTGGGATACCAAAATAAGTTAATAGGTTTTGATATCCATATTTGATACCCACTCATGTCATTCAATTATAAACCATACATCAATAAAACTTTTTAAATTGCCAAGCACCAAGAAAACCAAAAAATTGCCAAGTACCATACTGCTGTTAGCTAATGAGTTAAGATAGTTTTTTTTTTTTTTTTTTTGAGTTAAGATAGATAGTTTTTAGGCTCCTTTAATAGAGTTTATGGGGGCTTCCCTGGTGGCGCAGTGGTTGAGGGTCCGCCTGCCAATGCAGGGGACACAGGTTCGTGCCCCGGCCCGGGAAGATCCCATATGCCGTGGAGCGGCGGGGCCCGTGAACCATGGCCGCTGAGCCCGCACGTCCGGAGCCTGTGCTCCGCAACGGGAGAGGCCACAACAGTGAGAGGCCCACGTACCAAAAAAAAAAAAACAAAACAAACAAACAAAAAAAAGAGTTTATGGCCATGACTAATGTGTGTGTGTATATATATACACACCAGAAATACCAAATAAGTGAACCAACTATTTTTTGGTTAGATCAGTCTAGGCAAGCATACTTCCTAACGTCATCCTCTGATAACTGATAAGCACTAGGCCTCTTCCATCTCATCTGAAGTTCTACAAATATTGTGCTATTATAATAATCAACAGTTCAAGTTGGTTTTTTTTTCTTCAGTAATATAAACACCTTGAGGAAGGAAAATAATTTAATAGTTTCCCAGAGTTGTTTTTATTTGTTTTTTGGTTGGCTGAGTTGGGAGGGGAGGATGTTCAGTGCTTTAGTTAGGACTACTTGGTAGATTAGGCAATTGGAGGGAAATATATACATTTGAATATTACCTCAAATATAACAGCATTCTCAAAATATTCCCCACAAGAGGCAATCTGCAACCAAGTCTTTTAAATGCTGCATTATTTTGCTAGTTCAACCAAAAGAAAATTTTAGGACATGGAAGAATTAAAGGCATTCATATTATCTCTCCAGTGATAGATCACTGCCATTATAGCTCCCTCAAGGTTTTCCTCTAACATCAGGAATTTAAGTCTAATCTACCTAAACAAACCAGTTAACATAAGCACTTCTTCCCACCAAAATAAACAGTATTTTGAATTCTAATTGAGAGTGCATCCTCAAGAACAGGGGTATGCAATCTACTGCCTACAGCCTAAGAATGTTTTTTAACATTTTTAAAGGGTGGTTTAAAAAAAAAACAAAACAAGAATATGAGACAGAGATACATGTCTTTACAGAAAAAGTCTGCTAACTCTTGGGCTAGAAGAAAAACTTTCCCACTCTACTACAGAGAATGAACATGGGGATTAAATATTCTATTTTATACTGTCAAACAAGCACTTGTAGTACAAGGAAATAAATGATATTAAAACTTAAGAACCCTTTACTACAATGGATATCCACATAAGGACATTCATCAGACGAATATACATATTATATTTTCTTAGGCAAATAGATGAGAAGGATATATGTGTTATTTTTCGGAAGGTAAGTAAATGGTTATTGTTTTTTGGCTATTAAAAAAAAATCTAAATACACACCTATCTACAAGTTCAATGCATTAAACAAAACAAAACAAAACAACAAACTCCCACAAAGAACAATGCATTTTAAATGCATTAAAGTAGAGGACTTTCAAAATGTGTATGCAGTATGGTTCGTCTATTAACAAATTACCATGCGAAAAAGGCAAAAAGAACTAAAGTTTGTCATGGTTTTTTGTTTTTTTTTTTAAACTTAACATTTTGAATAGGAAAAGCTTAAGAGTCATTTATCACCATACACAGAACATTTTAAAAAGGGTGATATTTCAAAACAATAAAAACAAAACATGAGGACTAGATAATGTAGGTGAGTTGAAACTCTAATTAAGAGTGTCTCTGGGGGCTTCCCTGGTGGCGCAGTCGTTGAGAGTCCGCCTGCCGACGCAGGGGACACGGGTTCGTGCCCCGGTCCGGGAAGATCCCACATGCCACGGAGCGGCTGGGCCCGTAAGCCATGGCCGCTGAGCCTGCGCGTCCGGAGCCTGTGCTCCGCAACGGGAGAGGCCACAACAGTGGGAGGCCCGCGTAAAAAAAGAGTGTCTCTGAAATCTTTTGAACCAAGTGTTCAAACTAATCAAACTAGTAACCTACTATTTTAAGGTAACTAACTTATAAATCCGGTACACTATGCTAGTTAAAGCTGAAAGAACAAGTAAAGGGATTAAATGTTAGCATCACTCAATTTGTGGATCTACAGGGAATTCATAATGCATTTAAAAGATCAATGATTTGATTCAATACAGTCTAAAAATTTCTATCATTAATCTTATAATGAATTTTTCTATCAGAAAGAGAAAATTACAATATGATGAGAGTTAATTTACACAGGAAAAGAAAAAAGAAACACGTTTACTTGCATCAGGCAACCAAAAAAGTACTCACTGTTCCTGACTGTGGCATAGCAAACACGTCAATCACTCTGACGGTGTAATCATCAACAAATTCTCCGAGCATCAGACCCATAACTTCCATTGGAACCCCAGCACGACCATGTTTTAACATCTGTAAAGAGGAAGATATATAGACACAAAGCTTTGAGATCTTTGGACCCACCCCCCTTTTTAAAATTAATAACTTAATTGTGTTTCAGTGGAAATAAAACACATGCACCTAAAACAACAGCTTATGTGTGAGAGGGTTAACGTGAAAAATATTCCGAAGTAAAAGAGAGAAAGCAGCTGAACTCTCTGAAGCAAGTAACTCCATTCAACACTTACTTTTAACAGTGCCAGGGAAGAGATATAGACTTGTTCTGCTGTGTCCACTGCAGGAGCATCTGTAGGTGGGCCCTAGAAACAAGCATACAAATCATTATAAATACAAAGAACTTATGAGTTTAAAATTAAAGTTACAAGTTATTTAAACATGATTGTTTTAAAAGAGTTTAGGGGAAACATGGTAAGTATTCAGCTACAACACAATCAAAACAAGCTTGTAAATATCAAACCTGTAGAAAACATCAAACTTAGTACTCAGGTAAGTGTCCAATGGACAGAATGCTTGAATCTTTCAGCGATGCTAATTTACCTCCACTACAAAATAACTATAATGCACCAATTAGCTATGTTTCTTACCCCAACGTGAATGTAAACTGATTAACTGAAGGACCAACACGAACAGTAAATTCTCTGAGCCTAATTTTCAGCTAAAGACAGCATGTAGATTAGGGCTATGGGATCTCTGCAGAAACTTAGGTATGGGGCGGGGGCGGTGAGGGGTGGAGAAGACTTCTAATCCCTAGGTGAAAGAGCTGTGAACAACATGCTCTTCACTTCACCTGATGAAGTTGTTCCCCTCCCCTATACAACATCAAATTTAACACAACTGCCCCAGATGTGAACAAACTGGTTGAGACTGGTATAGCTAACATGAAAATACTTCCAAATCCTGACAACTACCTTTAAAACAAATATTACTATTAATCTTATTACAGCCTAAGAAGATACTATGTTTCCCCCTAAGGATTCTATCTTCTTCATCAAAATCACCAAACCACTATTTAGTGTAACATTCTGCCACACAAAGTAATTTAGATATAGTCCTTACCCTCAAGATGACTACAATCTTATAAATTTAATTCTGCCCCAATCAGTGCACATGGAAAGCTTCTTGTTTTTTAATACTGAGCAGTCCTGGGAAACTAAAATGAGATGTGACTTTTTTTTTTTTTTCCCGGTACGCAGGCCTCTCACTGCTGTAGCCTCTCCCGTTGCAGAGCACAGGCTCCGGACGCTGCAGGCTCAGCGGCCATGGCTCACGGGCCCAGCAGCTCCGCGGCATGTGGGATCCTCCCGGACCGGGGGACAAATCCGCGTCCGCTGCATCTGCAGGCGGACTCTCAGCCACTGCGCCACCAGGGAAGCCTGAGAGATGTGACTTTTACTTGCCAGGTCCTGTTTTGCTTAAAGTTCCCTTTCCTCAACAATAACTCTATTACAATTACATAATGAACACGTTAGCTATCTAAATTGTAAGTCAATATTCTATCTTGCTTTCATGGATTTGCTTATTACTAAAATTAAAAAATTGCTTTACTCATTACATTTCACACTTATAGGTCTGGGTGTACTTTGTGCTTCTTGTCTATTTATATGCCAAATTCTGTGATGTTTTGTTTTGTTTAAAAGCTCATAATACTTACTGGAAGCACTGAGTATGAAAAGTTCTAGAATAAGTTTTCTCTAAATATAAGCATCACATACAAAAACTACCTCTATTTCCTTATATACAAAGTGGTGAGAAAAATAAAATCCTTCAATCCTTCAAATTTTATGTTTAAAAATACATGGCAGATAACATATTTTAAAAAGGAACGAATTCTTCATTGTTATCACCTAATGCAGCTTTGCTGCTTGCCTTTCAAATAGATATGAAAATTCTAAGGTAAGCTAAAGTGCTATCATGCCAAAACATTTGTTGAGGTCACCACATAAAACAAGATAATTTTGTTGATATGACAATTTTATTCATCTAATTAAGAAAGTTAAAAAAGTTTAAGAAAAAAGAGAAGAAATAGTAAATTAGTTGTCACAAGATGTTTTTGGGGAAATAATACCCTAAGGTCAGGATAATGAACACTGTATTCATAAAAGTTATTTCCTAATTCAGAACAACTTAAAAAATGCCCATGACAAAAGTTAAAACTGATATCTAGGCTAGAGTTATTAATACAGCCTTTCTCAATGTGCCAGGAAATACTTATTAAGAAAAAATAAGAATAGGGAAATAAAACATCACATCATCACCAAAATGCATTACTGACAAAGTTCAAAAACTATTTCTGCCAAAATGCATTACTGACAGAGTTCAAAAACTATTTCTGCCATCAATGAAAGAAGAAACACTGTTTTGTTCAGCATTATATATATCCAGTACCTAGCAAAGTGCCTGGCACACAGAACTCACTAAGTATTGGTTGGAAAAAAAGAATGAACAAGTTAAGGTAGTGCAAGCCAATGGAACAGGAAGGGAAAATACCCACCAGTTACCCTGGGAGAGAGAACAAGCCATATGCAAGCAAGTACAAAGATCGCTAGCTCCTCTCTCACTATGTTCTTCTGGTTCAGAAACATACTAACAGAAAACCATGTAGCTGGCCTCTCTATTGTTGTTTTTTGAGACAGCAGCCAGTGATATTTCCTGTTACCCTTCTCACTCTATTACTACTGTTTCTTGATCTAGTTAGAATAAATTTCCCAGAAAACAACTTGACAAGAAGTAGAGAAGGGTTTGTAGCAGTGAACTGCAACCTAAAGAAAAAAAAAAAAAGAGTAACCCATGTAAAACACTGTCTATGGAACATGTGTTAAGGATCTCTGGAGCAGATGCTATCATTTTTCTATCATCATGCTCACCTGTTCAGAATAGCACACAACCAGGCAATGAAGAAAACCCCATTAAATATCCTGGAAACTGAGCTAAAACAGTTATGTAAGAGCCAGTACAGCTGTAGATCAAAGATGACCTGAGTTGAGAAAACTGTGGAGCAATGTACAATTTACATACATTGCCTTTCAGCAAACACTCCTGAGGAATAGCATTCAGATAATTCAAAGAGAGGAAAGTCATTTAAAAATAGGAATCATATACAAAATTCTGGAAAACTATTTGGCACCAGCAGAATACAAGACGATTTCTTATCTTTGAAATAGATGAAAAGATGAAAAACAGTTAAGAATTAAAGTTACACTGGAGTAAACAAGGGTAAAAATAACACTATGACAAGTTTAATTCAGTGATACAGAACATAAACTTTTGAAGATGTCTTAGAATGTAGAGTAAAAAAGTTACAGATGAAAACTATTAAAAATATAATACTAGAGGAGAAAGGAAGGAGATGTAAGCTAAGAAATACAGTTGATCCTAAGAATAAAATAAAATAAGAAATGGAAAGCATCAATAAGACAAAGCTGAAGAAAACTTTCTTGAATGAAAAACAATTCAACTTTTGCATCACTAAATGTCAGGCAATAATCAATGAAGAAAAGTGTTATATACATTGTAAAGTCTTAGGTAAATCTTAACTACATGAATAGAGCAAAATTTCTAAAACCATACAAATAGAAAAACTACATAACCTGAAGAAAAAAATGCACCTCAGTTGACTTTGAATTTCTTTGCAACATTAAATGGCAGAAAACAATGAAACAAAGTTTCAGACTTTTAAGAGAGATACCCTGTGGAGTCAAAAACATTACACTCTATGAAAAAAAAACGTCTGAAGGCCCACAAATATATTACTATATACACAAGGGCTCAGAAAATATGATTCCATGTATCTTCCTTCAAAGAACTTTTTGAATAAATGATCCAGTTGAGACTCCACAAATCAAAAATAGAAAATTAAAAATGGAAAAGCCATTATACAAAACAATTTGTTAAGACCACTGAAAGCAGTTAAAAACAGAGAGAGCTAAATAACATAAATAACCAGGGTTCAAAACCACAGATCTCACCCAATAACTATATAGGGCAATGGAGAGAAATGAAGTATACAAAACTCTCTGTTTGACATATAGGAGGGGAAAAAAGAGATCTGTTTAAGTGTTGACTTAGACTATTACAGAAATATGGATTTGAGAGTCTTTTGAACAAATTTAAAGTAACCACAATAAACATTAAAACTGAATATACACCTTACCAAATCTCTGAAGAAGAAAAAGCTAACACAACACTGACAATAAAAAATATGAAATGAAAATGAAATGAAAAAATATAAATGAGGTATAAATGAGGTAAGGTCCCCTGTTAAAGGCCTTCTATAATGGGTTTAAAATGGAAATTCATGTATATGCTGCTTACAAATAAGAATTAAAACAAAACAAAAGGATTGGTGAGATTTGTCAGTGACACAGCTATTTCTTTTTGCAAAAGAAGCCACAATGGCCACTATATTTTACTTACCTTGCCTTTCTTCAGTGATGTGTTACATTAATAGATTTCCTAGTATTAAACCACCTTTCCAGGATAAATTGTTCAAGTTTAATTTACTATTTTTATACTAAAATTTAAAATATATTTATATTTAATTTTTATTTATATTACTATATATATTATTATGAGTGAGACTGACCTGACATTTTCTTTTTTTCTGTTAAATTTGTCAGGTTTTGATATCATTATGCTAGATGTATAAAATGAATTGGAAAGTTTTACAACTTCCCATTTTCTATGTTGTAATACAATGTATATATACTAAATTATCTATGCCTTCAGATTTAAATTTGGACAAGTTCACTAATGAAACATTTGGCTCTGACGCTGATTTTGGAGCTAATTTTTATAACATCTGCAGTGGTATTAATAAATTCAGGTTACCTGTCTTGAAACTAGATGGAATATTATATTGTTCCAGAAAGTTTCGTTTCATTTAGATTCAAAGTTATTACCATAGAATCGAACATATTCTACTTTATCTTTCCTTTTTTAACTGTTCAGTATGGAAAACATTTAAAACTAAATTTGTTTCTCCATGTCACATTATCACTACCCAGATAGATCAATGATTTATATTAAAAAAAATCAAATCATAACCAAAACCATGATAAAAATATTGGTGAAGGGAACACCTCCTAATTCATTCTATGAGGCCAGCCAGCATTACCCTGATACCAAAACCAAAGACACTACAAGAAAAGAAAACTACAGACAGACCAGTATCTCTTATGAACATCGATGCAAAAATCCTTACAAAATACTAACAAACAGAACTCAGCAGCATATTCAAAGGACTATCTATACACATGACTGAGTGGGATTAAAACTTGCAATGCAAGGATGGTTCAACAAACAAAAACTGGCCAATGTAATACACCACATCAACAGAATGAAGGGGGAAAAAAACCCCACATGATCATCTCAATTGATGCAGAAGAAGCATTTGACAAAATTCAACTCTTTCATGAAAAAAACACTCAACAAACTAGGTATAGAAGAAAACTACCTCAACATAATAAAAGCCATAGATGAAACATCCACAGTGAACATAATGTCCCATGTTGGTGAAAGACTGAAAGCATTTCCTCTAAGATGGGGAACAAGGCAAGGATGCCTGCTTTCACCACATCTATCCAACATAGTACCGGAAGTTCTAGCCAGAGCAATTAGGCAAGAAAGAGAAATAAAAGGCACTCAAGTTAGAAAGGAAAATTTCTCTGTTTGCAGATGATATGATCTTATACAAAGAAAAGCCTAGGGCTTCCCTGGTGGCGCAGTGGTTGAGAGTCCGCCTGCCGATGCAGGGGACACAGGTTCGTGCCCCAGTCTGGGAAGATCCCACATGCTGCGGAGCGGCTGGGCCCGTGAGCCATGGCCACTGAGCCTGCGTGTCTGGAGCCTGTGCTCCGCAACAGGAGAGGCCACAACAGTGAGAGGCCTGCGTACCGCAAAAAAAAAAAAAAAAAAAGAAAAGCCTAAAGAATCCACAAAAAGGACATTAGATCTAATAAGTGAATTCAGTGAAGTAGCAGGATACAAAGACAACATTCAAAAAACCATGCAATTCTACATACAAATAATGAACAATCTGAAAAAGATATTACAAAAATAATTTCATTTACAATAGCATCAAAAAGAATAAAATACTTGGAATTAACCAAGAAGATGAAAGTCTTATACAATGAAAACCACAAAATAATGCTGCAAGAAATTAAAGAAGACATAAATAAATGGAAACACATCTCATGTTCATGGACTGGAAGACTTAATATTGTTCAAATGTCAAAACTACTCGAAGTGATCTACAGATTCAAAGCAATCTCTGTCAAAATTTCAATGACAACTTTTGCAAAAATAGAAAACCCATCCTAAAATTCATATGGAATCTCAAGGGACCCTGAACAGCCAAACAATCTTGAAAAAGAACAAAACTGGAGGACTCAGACTTCCTGATTTCAAAATTACTACAAAGCTACAGTAATCAAAACAATGTGGTATTGGCATAAAAACAGACACATAGACCAATGGAACTGAACAGAGAGCTCAGAAATAAACCCTTGCATATATGGGTCAAATTATTTTTTAATAAGAGTGTCAAGGGTGCCAAGACAATATTTGCAAATTATATATCCAAAATACATAGCGAACTCCTAAAACAACCAAAAACCTGATTTTAAAATGGGCAAAGGATTTGAATAGACATTTCTCCAAAGAAGATATATAAATGGGCAGTAAGCACATGAAAAGATGCTCAACATCACTAATCATTAGAGATATGCAAATCAAAACTACAAGGAGATACCACCTTATACCTATTAGTATGGCTACTAATAAAAAACAAAACAAAACAGAAAACAAGTATTGGCAAGGATGTGAAGAAATGGAAAACCTCATGCACTGCTGGTGGGAATATAAAATGGTACAGCCACTGTGAAAAACAGTATGGTGGTTTCTCAAAAAGTTAAAAATTGAATACTGTAAGATCTGGCAATTCAACTTCTGGGTATATAACCCCCCGAAATGAAAGCAGGTTCTCAAAGAGATGTCTGTACACCAATGTTCACAGCAACGTTACTCACAAGAGCTAAAAAGTAGAAGCAACCCAAGTGTCCACCAATGGATGAATGGATAAGCAAAATGTGGTATACACATACACAATGGAATATTATTCAGTCTTAAAAAGGAAGGAAATTCTGCAATATGCTACAACATGGATGAACCTTGAGGACACTATGCTAAGTCAAATAGCCAATCCAAAAAGACAATACTGGGCTTCCCTGGTGGCGCAGTGGTTGAGAATCCGCCTGCCGATGCAGGGGACGCGGGTTCATGCCCCGGTCCAGGAGGATCCCGCATGCCATGGAGCGGCTGGGCCCATGGGCCGTGGCCACTGGGCCTGCACATCCGGAGCCTGTGCTCCGCGGCGGGAGAGGCTACAGCAGTGAGAGGCCCGTGTACCACAAAACAAAACAAAACAAAACAAAACAAAACAAACAAAAATCATAAAGACAGAAAAATATAATGATGGCTGCTAGGGGCTGCATGGAGGGGAGTATGGAAAGTTACTGTTTACTAATGGATAATATTTCAGTATAACTAATTAACTAAATAAATAAATTTGACCTGGGCGAGGAAATACATTCTAGTTACAAACCCAATTGAACAAAAAAAATATATAAAACTGACAATATAATCTAAATTTTCTGAATACAGGCATACCTTGGAGATACTATGAGTTCAATTCCAGACCACTCCAATATAGTGAATATTACAATAATGAAAGTCACATGAATTTTTTTGGTTTCTCAGTGCATATAAAAGTTATGTTTACACTATACTGTTGTCTACTAACTGTGCAATAGCATTATGTTTAAAAAAACAATGTACATACCTTAATTTAAAAATACTTTAGTGCTAAAAAAAATGCTAACCATCATCTGAGCCTTCAGTGAGTCATAATCTTTTTGCTGGTGGAGGGTTTGAAATATTGAGAATTACCAAAACATGACAGAGACACGAAGTGAGCAAATGCTGTTACAAAAATGGCACCAACAGATTTGCTGGATGCAGGGTTGCCACAAACCTTCAATTTGTAAAACACAATTATCTGCAAAGCACAATAAAGTGAAGCTCAATAAAATGAGGTATACCTGTACTAAAAAAGTTAAAAGGAAAAAAAAAAACCCCGAAAAAATAGTTGCCCCATTTATGACAAAAAGTCAATACCCAAGTTAACAAAATACTAAAATATTAATGGAAACATGGGCAAAGAATATAAAGCAACTAATTACATAAGAAATAATGAAATAAATATGAAAAATATTCAACCTCACTAGTTGACCTCCTTTAATTAAGAAATGCCAATTAACACATTAAGACATTGTTGTTGCTGTTGTTTTCCTATCAAACAAGCTTTACAATGCCCAATTTTGGAGCGGGTGTGATAAAAGAGACACTCTCAGCACTACTGGTGGAAACGTGAATTAGTACAAACTATCAGAAAAGCAACTGAGCAATGTATATCAAGAGCATTACAACTGTACAAACTTTTTAACCCACTTTTGCACTCCTAGAAATTATTTAAGTAAATAAACAGTGATGTTTGCTTGAACCAGAATATTCGTGATACTTCTTTTAATAATGCAGATAAACCTAAGAACAAATAACAACCAATAATTTAAAAATATTGTTGAAAGCTCCTTTCTCTGAGATCTCAGATGACTCTAGCCATCTTAATCAGCAATATTACCTTAAGTTAAAAGTACCCTAGCTTGGGCTTCCCTAGTGGCGCAGTGGTTGAGAGTCCGCCTGCCGATGCAGGCGACACGGGTTCGTGCCCTGGTCCGGGAGAATCCCACATGCCGCAGAGCAGCTGGGCCCGTGAGCCATGGCCACTGAGCCTGTGTGTCCGGAGCCTGTGCTCCGCAATGGGAGAGGCCACAACAGTGAGAGGCCCGCGTACCGCCAAAAAAAAAAAAAAAAAAAAAAAAAAGTACCCTAGCCTGCTGCTACATTGAATATTTTTAACTTACAATATTGAAGGAAACTTCGCTTAATTTAAAAAGAAAGCTAATAAAAAGGAGTATGGCTGTGAAGTACATTCACATGGAGGCAGATTCCTCTCCCATCCTGAAGGCCATGATAACAAACAGAGGTAAATTAGGAACTAACCTATAAGACACCACACAAGTTTCAACATTTACCAGTGCAAAGTATTTTAGAGCACTGAACCATGAGGTCTTTTTATGGTTGGCTCCTGACTGTATGTAAAGGATTCTACTCCAGAGTTCTTCACTCTCAGAATCTGAGCTACCAAGTATGGAAAAGTGACTTAAAGTCATGATATATAGGAAATATTCCAAAGAACTTAATAAAGCTTGGAAAAGACAAGATACAAAACAACTGTCTTCAAATATATGAAAAGCTGTCAGACAAAGTTCAGACTAATAGCTCTCAAAGTGCAGTCCCTAAACCAGATGCACCAGCACCACCTGGGAATTTGTTATAAACACACATTCCTACTGAATCAGAAATTCTGGGGGCAGAGCCCAGAAATCTTGGTTTTTAGAAAGCTCTCCAGGTGATTCTGATGCTTGCTAAAATTTGAGAACCACTGATTTAGACTATATAATTTGTAGAACTATGGACTAATGGAATGAAGCTATGGGGAGATTGAATTTGGCTTCAATATAAGAAAAATCTTGTATTGGTCCAAGCTATCTAAAGAAGAGCTCCAGTTAATGAGTCCCCTGTAACTGGAGTTATGCAAACATAAGTGGTTCATATTGGGGAAAATGTTACAGAGGGGTTCAAATATTTGATGACTAATTAAATCAGATGATATTTTTTTAAGGGTTCCCTCCTCACTTAGTAATACTACCAAATCATCATATTATTTCCTAAGGGAGACATCTCAAATTAAACATCTTCAAAAATCAAACTCACCATGTTTCTCTACAAACTAACCTTCCCAACTTATAATTATCTTGAGTCTCAAACTAGAAACCTAGGCAAAATTTTCATTTACTCTCCTTCAGTCCTTATAGTCAATATATCACCAAGTTTTATCAATTCTTTGTTATTCTGCAGTGTGACAGAGATTTTTAAAATACTCATTTTTGGGGAAAGAGTTTCAAGAAAATACCATCCATAGAGTTCACTCCTAGTTAAGTAAGTTTGGGATATAATGAATATCTAACCTACCCCCCAAATTTATGTTGTATGTTAGAATATTAGAGGCTCTAAGAAAAATCCTGGAGTGGAAAAAATCTGTTTGTCTTTGTTTAACCTGAAGTTTTCCGATTCATTCCATGGTCCACATGGTCTTCTCAGAGAAAATCTGGACTTTCTTTTCCAGGCTCTGAAAAAATTTATCATTTTTCAAATGCGAGGCAGAGATCAAGCCCAGGCTCCAAATAATATTTAAGTATTTACCATGTGCCTAGTACTACAGCTGTATGGTTAAATGAAGGCTTCAAGAAGCTTATAATGTAAATGGAAAGGCAGACAAAACACACATTGGCACAGATCATCAGGACTGAAATGCAGTCTCTGACTTCTAGCCATGTGGCCTTTCCACTACAGCATACCATCCCTTTTTCATATGCCCAAATATACTTTTATTCTGGAAGCTTAGTTCCTTTCCATTGTTTACAATTTTAGAATCCTCTTCCACCTGGAGCCATTTCCTACTAAAGAAAATGGAAATAAGTCTTGGGATGCTCTTCCTACCTAAAAGCAGTTAGTATGCCCACTAAGAACGGGGAACACTTCTGGGCCTCCCTTTATTTTCTGAAGTCTAGATGGGCACAGGGGGCTTGGCTGACCAAAAGGCACTACTGAATTTACTTATAACATAGTATGTACACTACTGTGAAAACAAAAATATGCCTTTTTATTAAAATATACTGTAGGAAACAAGTTACACAACATTTGGGGCTTTTTTTTTTTAATCACAGCATACAAATGATAGAAAAATAATAAGGCAAGCACAGTTCACAAACATATCACCTTATTCAAACAATTAAATCATGGTTGTACATATGTCAGCACACCAAATTATTTGAGTATCACTTTAATGTATTTTAAAGAACTGAGTAAATATGCACAACAACAAAAGTAGGACACTAGTTCATTACAGAAGCAGAGATATCAAGTAAGAATTTTCAAGATACTTGAGGTGCAAGATGGCTATACCCTAGGCAAATAAAGATGTCGAGGTATAGCTCTATATCAAATGTTAAATAACTTAAGAAAAAACACGTGTGAGTCAGGGGATTCAAGGAGGAGAAATGTACAGAGTAGGAGCAGTCAGGGTAATGAAGTGGTAATGGGCACAGAAAGGGACTTCCAGGATTGGGAGGTGCCACCCAGGAAAAGAGATATAGGATGGTTTTTATTCCTCACCCACAGAAAGTTTCCACGTCCCTTTACCCCTGCCCTCATGTCTCATATTTATAATCCTATGACTTTAATGAGAAACAAAAGATTTCACAAGTAGAAAGTGATACAAACTTTAATGTTAGATTTAAATCAACTACTGTTAGTCTATGTTTACATTCAACTAAAATGGGCATATGGTGATCACATACAATGACAAATTACATGTGTTCCATTCACAGGATGAAAAAAATTTGAATAAATGTACAGAATTTGAATTACTTTCAAATACCTTTCATTTATTGAGAATTTATTATGTTTAAGAAACTAAAGAAAAAAGAAACTAAGCTAAATGCTGGGTAAACTAAAGTAAAAAACTATACAGTGATATAAATCAAATGAAAACCTGGGCCCAAATATTTTTTGAATTTCAAAAATTGGCTTAGGCTGTTATTATTCTAAAAAATAAACAATGAAGAAAATGTTTCTGATGTTTAATCAACAGCATAACTCTAAAATTACCAACTTACATCGTGTTTGAACTATTCAAGTTAACTCTATTGACCTTATAACAACTATCTAACCACCATAATAAACAAGTACAGAAAGTCATTTTTTTTTAAAGATTGAACATGATGTAACTTAAACTCCAAGGTTCTTTAAAAACAACTATGAGAATAACTGAAGGTACTTTTATAACTAAAGTGGTATTACGCAAAAGAAAAAATAAAATAAAAAACTAAAGAAAACTGGTCTGTATTTCACAAAAAGCACACACACACATCACTGAAAACAAATAAGTAAAATAAGAAATATATGAATGTTCTACAACTTTATAGTCTACTGTTAAAACTTAAATGAATGTAACAATTTGAAAATTAGAATATGATTTAGTTATATATTTCTGTAAAAAAACATGGAACTAAAATGCACATACCCCTCATACAAATAAGAAACTGAAATAATTACTTTTGCTATATAAATCCACAATGCTCAAATCCTACAGGCACAACTTTGAAATCACTTAAGTAAGTGCCTAACTCTTTAAAATAAGTTTGTTTAAAATGAGGTGGGGGGAATCCATACCTTTAAACTGACTAAGAGTATAAGTTAGCTATCTAACAGAACTGCAGGGTAAAATAGGTGAGCCATAGGCACAAGCAGTGTGACTGACCTTTATACATACATGAAAATCTACCTAACCAGTGATATAATACCTATTAGGGACCCCACAAGGCCATCAAACTTACCTCTGTACAATGAGTTTTATCTGTCACATTTAGTAAAACAGAAATTATCATCCAGGTCCACAAATTTTAAATGTGGTAAAATTAAATGAGACATGAGTTGTTTTTTTGTGTTTTTGTGGGGTTTTCCCCCCCATTTAGAAGGTTAAAATCTGATCCAGCATAAAAGGCTGTGACTTTTACTTGGGCAGCCCTTGTTGACTAAGTGTTAAAAAAAAAAAAGGCATTTGCCATTATAACAGGATAAAAACTAATGCCTCAAAGTGTTACCTACTCAGGCCTTTTAACAAATATGTTAACACTATTAGTTATATCACTCCACCTTTCTCTTAGTGTGAACTGGTATCAATTATTTAGCCAATTTTATAATGTTATTAAAGTACCTGCTGATTAAACATGAACCAAAGTGTCACTTAAAAAGAAACGTAAAATAAGTAGTATCACTGAACTGCAACACTCCAAAAAAACCCAAAAATATAAAGTTACCTTAGGAAATGACATAAAGCATTTCAAAATTTATTAAAAAGTTGTTCTAGGATTAAAATATTACCTGGACTTATTTATTTTTATAATGGCTGTTTTAAGGTATTTGGTCCTGCATTATAGAATTATTTTTAGAGGTCTGTTAAAATATTTTTCAACAAAGAGAAAGCAAGTTTTATCAACAAATGAAGGTGACTATGTTTTTAAAAACAAAATAAAACCTAAACATATATTGGAAAGCTGACAGAAAATAATTCTTAATTTATGGTATGCAACATAACCCTCGACAAATTCTGTCAAAAAATTTAAAATCTGATGAAACCACCACCTTCAGTTTCCTCAGTTAATAACCCCTGAAGAGGAAAAAAAAACCTGAACAGAAAATAAGCAAATTCAAACATTCACAAATAACTATCACTGTATTGTTTATCTCTAACCCAGCAAGGTAAGAAACAACCTTTTAATACTTTAATTTTGTGAGTATTAAACAACTAGTGTGAAAAACAAGCTGCATGTAAACTATTTCTACTGTCTGAGCTTCAATGACTAGCTGAGGCAACCTGTTATAGGAGGTGTTAATTGGCAATAGGAGTACAAGTCAGAAGCATGTTCCCCATAGTCCTAACCCAGCAAGGCTAGGTCATTAAAGTGGAAATGAATTCTTTCATGTCGACTTAACCCTTTTAATGCATGCTTTCAGCTGTTTTCTCTCAGTTAATTTTAAAAACTTGTTACTTTTTAGAGTTAAAAAAAAAAGTTCCAAAAAAAGGTCCTTTGGCTGACAGTTCCAATGACTACATTATTCCAGAAGAGAAGAACAGAGCAAGCTAATTGCATGGTAATACTGCAACTCTCCCCTCTGAAAAACATATAAACTAAATGTATTCTTATTTTAACACTGAAAAAAGAAATAGGATATAGTGTTTAAAAATAGCTCAGAACCATTTAGCCACATAGGTTTTGATTTACATTTCTGTTTAAGATCCAAGGACTATCTCATGATGATAACTTAACCACCTTAACCTTGGGATAGGGTAGTAATAATTTTTTTATTTCCACAATGTCCATACAAGAATCCCCATTATGAAAATGTTTTGGAACATATATGAGATAAACACCTTTCTAATTAAGTTTCATTATTCTGATAAGGTGCACAGTCACAGCATATCCTGATGACTGGTTGCCAAAAAGCCAAAATTCCTTTTATAGCATGATTTCAGAGGTTTCCAGATGGCACATTAATTCTTTAAAAAAAAAAAAAAAAAGAGACAAAAAGAAGGAAAGAAGAATAAGAATAGAAATGTTAAAATAATGATGCATTACTTTTGAAATACCTTATTTATAAATACTAATATTCTCATATAATAAGCATTATAGATATTTAAAACTCAACTATATAAATAACATTCTAAATATTACAATTTAAAAAATTAACATACATATGCTACATCTTTCATCACTAAGTAATCTTGGAAGTATTTCCTTTAATAAAAATATTATCAGAGGACTTCCCTGGTGGCGCAGTGGTTAAGAATCCGCCTGCTAATGCAGGGGACACGGGTTCGAGCCCTGGTCCAGGAAGATCCCACATGTCACGGAGCAACTAAGCCTGTGCGCCACAACTACTGAGTCTGCGCTCTAGAGCCACGAGCCACAACTTCTGAAGCCTGCGTGCCTAGAGCCCGTGCTCCGCAATACGAGAAGCCACTGCAATAAGAAGCCCGCACATCGCAACGAAGAGCAGCCCCCTCTTGCCACAACTAGAGAAAGCCCACGCACAGCAACGAAGACCCAATGCAGTCAAAAAAAAAAAATCAGAGTAAGAACTAAACATTAGAAAATCTATAATGCTTAAAATTATGCCTTGTGATAAATCAATAAAAAAAATTACCAGCATGACAACAGAGACACAATTTCATCCACTGTTGTAACATAGCTGAGCTCTCAAGTAACTATAACCAACAATACGCTTATTAAAAACTTGATCAGCAAGGGCTTAGATAATAATGGGAAATTTAATGGTTGAGGATGTCAAAAAATGGAAATCATACATGCTATATTCCTACATCCTATTCTTTATTCTTTTCCTCCTTCTTTTCATTCGTCTCCTTCTTTCAAGCATTCCAATTATGACAAACTCAGTTCCTCCTCTCTGAAAACTGACTTTTTTCCCTAGGCTTACTCAGCTCCTCCAATACAGCAAACCTAAGTGGCCACCCTGGAGCCAATATTTTGAGAATATAAAAATTTCAGTGGGGAACAGGCAGTGGGCTAAGGCAAGGTAACAGTCGGGGAGAAGGGGAGATGACACCATTACTTGGTTAAAAAGACACCTGATCAAAATAACATAGGGGCTGGCGGCCTAGTGAACAATGCCCAGCTGTGCTATTTCTTTCTCTTTAAGACCACCCTTGATATTCACTTTGAAACATTTTCACCTACTTGAAAATGCGTGTGTATGTGTGTGTGTAAAAAATGCCATAAGCACCAACCACTTCAGACATTTTTGTGAAATCTGTCTTACCAGAAGAAGGACCTACTGTCTCCCACTCTGGGTGACTTTCACTCTGCCCCACAGCAATGAGAGAGGAACAAGCAGTGTTTCACTACCTCTGTTATAAAGAAGCATCATCCACAGAGGTTCGATTAGTCAAACTTCAGAAGCTGTAACTACAAACATTTAGGAGTGGCTAAAACATGCTATCTTTTATACTGGAAATAGGGTCCCGGAATCAAGCAGAACCTCTAAAGTCCTACAACAGAACATTAAGGCATCAGAACTGTTCCACAACAGACCCTACTACAGTTGGCTTTGACTTTAAAGTTCTTACAGTCACCGGTGGCCCTTTCTCCTTTTATACTGTTCAACTATTTATGTATTTAAATTATAAAACATGTAAAATATAGTCAGCCACAAATAAACTGGTTATTTTGGGAAGCATTCATAATTCACTAAGTAGCTCATCTTTTAAAGTATAGTATGCAAAGTCATGTACACACACATATACAAAGAATGCATGCTTTTATTTATTCACTCAACAACCACAGACCTGAAAGCCCACTGCCATGTACTGGTTATACAAAGGTAAACAGGCCCCTGTCCTCAAAATGTTTACAAACCAGAAGGCAGGCAAGAAAAACTATAAAAGCACCACAAAAGCACATATAGGGGGCAAAGAAGTCAGAGCTATGTATTTGATACAATTATCCCTTATACTAAGAATTGAAAAATATGTATAACTTTTCCAAGCAAAAAAAAAAAAAAAAAAAGAGAGGAGAGTCGCAAGGAAAGAAACTGACATTTAAAGGCACAAAGACATGAAACAGCAATCATCCTGTACATTACCATTCAAAGCTTTTTAAAAAATAAAATGGGCTGACTGAAGCATGGATTCTTAAGAAGCCAAACATGAGTCAATACTGCTTCCATTTCAATGGGTGTTTTACTGAGGATGTGACTTTTTTTAAAGGTCATTTTTTTTCTTATCCACACTTTGCCTTTTATGAAAAATATCCAGCACTTCAGAATATAAATCAAACAGTTTGGAGTTCTCTGACATGCTTAAAAGAAATACACAGTTATAAGACAAGAGAGAAGATGGTGTGTTTTCCATACAAAATGCTTATAGTAATATGTAGTATATTTTTGGTTTATAGAAGTTCTACAAATATTATATCTGACTTATAGTCTTGAGGCCAAGGGCTATTTCTCTTTAACATATAGTTCTCAAAATAAAATATTTTTTCAACAAATATTTGTAAAAAGCTGATTACCTGACATCCAAGCAATGGGTATCCCTGGAAGAGAAGACAGAGTTCAAGACTAGTTGGATCACTGATCAGAGGAGCTTAGGGTTAAGTGGATGCTACTGTGACCAGCTTATTAGAGCCACTAAGCAGCCATAAAAGCCAGGCCCTAGAGGTATTAACACAGAACACTAATAACCTTGCCTGTTTGGGTGCATCTTGCTTTATATTTTTTCAAATATGATATTTATCTCATCTAATGAAAGAAGAGGAAGACCAAGGAACCATGTATTATATAAGAAAAAGTACCATATAGAGTAGAGGGAATCCAAAAATTGTGGGCATGGCTAGGAGAGAAAAAGGAAAAGGACTTGGGGAAACTGTATGTGCTACATACTGCGACATGAACTAGGTATATGATGAACCAATTACACGTGGTGCTAGTCCTTAAAATGTATGTAGGAGACAGATAATTATACAAGTAAATATAAAAAATATATATATATAATTGTAATAGGGGTTTGGTACCAAAAAAATAGGAAAGAGAATAAGCCTTGGGGATATAATAAAAATAAAGCCTTATTTTCAAAGAGCCTCCCCCAAAAGCAAACAAGCAATGAACATGGAAGCCAGTGGTTCTTAAACCCTGTTTATTCCTCAGAATCACCTGGCGAGCTTAAAAAATTCTGATGCCTGGACCCACCATCCGAGACTCTGATTTAAACTGCTCTGGGGTGAGTGATTCTAAAGTACAGCCAAGGTTGAGAACCACTGTTGTAAACTTATAAAGCAAAGATTTCCTTATTGCAAGGTTAATGAAATGACTGAGGTAAGTCTGCCCAGCTACCTGGCTAGGAATTTCAGAGGTCTACAGCCAACTGCCAAACATATCACATTCAATATTACTATAGGGTTTTATTATCATTTCAACTCAGTGAAATACAGAGGTTTTACAGTGTCACAGAAATATGAAATAAGGAGAGATTAATCAGGTTTGGAGACATCATGGGTGACGATTACTGCTATAGCCCTTCTCTCCGGAACATAATAGAACTGCATCTCCTTGATTGAAGTTAGATGTGAACATGTGACTTGCTTTAGCCCATGAGATGTAAGCAGAGGTGACCTGTCATTCCCGGTCAAAGCTTTTTAAGAGCCAGTGCTCAGTGATGATGTTCTATCAGCTTGAGTCCCAGAGTAAGGATGACACCACAGAATAGTACCCAGCTGACACAGCGTGAACAAAAAAGAAAACTTTGTAGTTTTAAGCGGTTGAAGTTTAAGGGTTGTTGCTAAAGCATACCCCAGCCTTCCTCACTGACATAGTAATTAGTAATTAGTAAGTAGTAATTCATCAGACAAACAATGGAGGCAAAGGACATTCATTTAGAGAGAATTCCTTATACAAAGTCATGAATGAATGAGAAGAATGACATGGGACACTTGAGGAATTACAAAAAGATGCTCAATAAATAACTCTTCAATTTCTTCATAAATAAATGCAGTTTTGGCTTTTATTTTTTGATCACTATCTCACCCACTAACATGCCAAGCAAGGCATTCTGATGCCTCTCTGAGCCAAGCACACATGAAAATGCCAAAGGCAATCCTATGCTTATGTGGTCTCCGTTAAGAACTTTAGATCCCTTCTCCAGGAGGATAAGTATATCCAAAAGGCTGAATAAATGAGAGGCTAGAGAAAAGGAAACTAATATGCCTGAAGTATACTTAGAGAACAAGAGACTGAGATAGTAAACCAACTAGGCAGCATGGACACAAGGGTTATTGTTTAGGGAACTAATCTGTTTTAGGCCTAAGAGTAGAAAGTTGCCTTCCTGGGTGTCAGAGAGGCCAATGAGGCAGGTATGTGAGCAGTTGGGAGAAAAAGAGAGCCAAGTGACAACTATCCACAGCGCAAACAACAAATGTTTTTTTCAAACTAACCACTGTTAATTTCTTTTAAACTTTGTTTCTTTTAAACTTCATTATAAAATATTTAAGAGACACAAAAGACCTAATAAATAATACTCTCACTAAACAGCTTATGAAATAAAACATCACCAAAAGTTAGGCTGAAGCTCCTGTGTCATCCTCCTTGATTGACTGCATCTTCTCCATACCCCCTGTTGTACCCACTATTCTAATTTTTGGTGATATCATGCATTTCCTCATACTTTCACTATGTAAGTACATGCAGGTAATATATTTTATAGTATTTGTATGTTTTTAAATTGTATATTAAAACTTAGAATGTATTATTCCTCCACTTGCTTTTTTCCTCCAGTATGTTAGTACGGATTAATCACGCTGATATGTGTAGATCACCTACTTTACAAAAGTCCACTGTTAAGCAAAGTTATGTACACATTCTCCTACTGATGGACAATTAGGTTGTTTTCAATTTTTTGATATTATAAACTAGAGATCAGCAAACTAGGGCCTGTGGGAGAACCAGCTGACTGTTTTTGAAAAATGAAGTTTTATTGGAACACAGCCAGGCACATTCATTTTGTATTATGTATGTATGGCTGCTTTAACACTGCAATGGCAGAGTGAAATTGAGTGGTTGCAACAGAAACCATTTGGTCCACAAGTCTAAAATATTTACTATCCAGCCCTTTAAGAAAGGAGTACTGAAGGGTTATAAACAATGCTGTTGTGAATGTTCTTGCATCCACGTGGGAGACTTTCCCTAGGGAATATAATTAGGAAAAGATCTCCTAGGGTGTAGGATAAGCAAATTTTTTTTTTTTTTTTTGCGATACGCGGGCCTCTCACTGTTGTGGCCTCTCCCGTTGCGGAGCACAGGCTCCGGACGCGCAGGCTCAGCAGCCATGGCTCACGGGTCCAGCCACTCCATGGCATGTGGGATCTTCCTGGACCGGGGCACGAACCCGTGTCCCCTGCATCGGCAGGCGGACTCTCAACCACTGTGCCATCAGGGAAGCCCAGGATAAGCAAATCTTCATCGTTACTAGATTTTACCAAAATGTACAAGGTGGCTGTACACTACCACTAGCTTATACATGTTTATAAACCATTTTTGTTTCTTCTTTTAATGTTCCTATCTTTTGCCCATTTAAAAATGTATGCCTTTTTCTTATTGATTTGTAGAAGCAAAATACATATACTGATGACTAGTGCTTTGTCCATTACATGTTAGATATATCTTTCCCAATCTGCGGCTCCCCGCTTTGCTTTTTACATTTCTTCATGCCTCAGTTTTATGTGAAAAAATGAGGACTCTTAGCAATAACACAACTTCATATAGTTGTTCAAAGACTGCATGAGTTAATATATTTAAAGTACTTAGAACAGTGCCTGGCACATCTAAGTGTTCCACAAATATTAACTATTTATTTTATAATCACGTTTATAAAGGAAAACGAATTTTAAATTTCAATGTAAATTTATCAATCTATCCCGTTAGTATTTGTGCTATCTATCCTGTTTAAGAAATCTTGCCTTACACATTAAATTTTATGTGTCCATAAAGCAATAACCTATCTTGTTTATTTACTACCTCTGAATGCTAAGAAAGAACAGCACTTTCTGTTAATTTGGTTTCAATTAACTGTTCAATGTCAGCATATTTTCTTAAAATCTAAGTACAGGAGCTTCCCTGGTGGCGCAGTGGTTAAGAATCTGCCTGCTAATGCAGGGGACGCGGGTTCATGCCCCGGTCCGGGAAGATCCCACATGCCGCGGAGCGGCTGCGCCCGTGAGCCATGGCCGCTGGGCCTGCGCGTCCGGAGCCTGTGCTTCGCAACGGGAGAGGCCACAACAGTGAGAGGCCCGCATACTGCAAAAAAAAAAAAAAAATCTAAGTACAATTTTAATACTGATCTCTCTAAAGTTCCACTAGAAAAGAGAATCCATCTAGAATATCTAGTCCCACACAAATTTTTCTTATTAAAAAGTAAGTAAAAAAGACATCTGCTTATGTCCAAGATAGAGCAACAGGGACTAAGTTTACATTCTCACCAGAAAATAAAAAAGATAAAACTATATAAAACAATAGCTTGCAAGACACTGATCAGGCAACAAAAGACAGTGATCTCTGAGAACCTGGAAACAAAGGAGGTGAACCCTGCTACTACTTGGCTTATTGCCTTGAGACAGTTTGCAGGCGGCAGTGCAGGGGGAAGGAAACCAGGCAAAGACTACTGGACTCTCTAAATTGAGATGTTAAGAGCTGAGATTACTGGGAGACCAAAGCAGCTACAGTTATCAGGACAGACTACCAGAGAGAAAATAGCTGCAAAGGGAGAAAAACCTTGGGATCTTCTGAGGGTCCTCCTTGAATATTCAACTGAGTACTAATCAGTGCAGGTATATGAGGAAACTACTTAAGGCCGTGTTAAGAACACCCAAAAAGATTAGAGGGAGGAGTACCTACCTCTCACATAGCACTGGTAATAATGCTTTTCCCATCAGCCAAACTTTAAAATGCACAAGGCGTTGATTAGACAGAAAGGTCTTGCCTCAGTAGTGTAAAATAATAAGCCCAAGACTAAGCACTGTTCCAGTCTCACCTAACAAATTTTAAAAGCAAAATAGAAAGATTCAAACAGGTTCCAAGTAATTTAACTGCACCCCATAACAAGTATCAAGAATATTCTATAAAAATAAAAAACAGCCAACATACAAAGTAAAACTCACAATGTCAGCCACTAGTAAAAAAAATTACCAGGCATGCAAAAGAGTAAGAAAATATGACCCACAATGAGGAGATAAATCAATTAATTGAAACCAATCTGGAACCAACATAGATGTTAAAATTAACAGACAAGGACATTAAAATCTTATTATAACTGTCAAAAAGTTAAGACATGAAACACATAAAAATGACCCAAATGAAACTTATGATGAATGTCACAATACATGAGTGGCAACAGGATAAAATATGCAGTGAATTTAGAGGGGCTTGGGGGAGCTCTATCTCTAGGGTGTCCATGGGTGGCCAAAAGATAGAAAAAAATGCTGTAAGATGAAAAATATATTGGATAGGTTTAATGAAAGATCAAACACTGCACAAGAAAAAACTGAGTGAACTTGAAGACACAGCAAAAGGAAATGAAACACAGAGACCAAAGACACTGGAAAAAAATTAACAGAGCCATCAGCAGGGACAACTACTGTAAGAAAAATATACATGTCATTGGGATCCTTGAAAGGGTGGGAAAGGTGGTAGGAGGACAGAAAAAATATTTTAAAAAATAATTTCTAAATCTGTTGAAACTTGATGAAAATAATAAATCTACAGATATGGGAAGGTCAACAAACCACAAGCACAAGAAATACGAAGAAAACTATGTCACTGCATAGCATAACTAAAAACCAGTGATAAAGAGAAAAAATTTTAAAGTATTACAGAACAATAAGGAGAGATACTGAGATCAATGAAACAGATTTGAAAGTTCAGAAATAAATCCCAACATTTATGGTCAATAAATCTTTGATAAAGGAGCCAAGACAATTCAATGGGGAAAGAAGAGTCTTTTCAACAGATAGTGCTGAGACAACTAGATATCTACATGCAAAAGCATGACCTCACATCAAGCACAAAGTGGATCACAGAACTAAATGCAAGAGTTAAAATCATAAAACTCCTGAAAGAAAACAAAGGAGTAAATCTTCATGAACTCTGGCTAAACAATGATTTCTTAGTACAACATCAAAAGCACAAGTTATAGGACTTCTCTGGAGGTCCAGTGGTTAAAACGCTGTGCTTCCACTGCAGAGGATGCAGGTTCGATCCCTGGTCAGGGAACTAAGATCCCGCATGCCGCACTGTGCGGCCAAAGGGAAAAAAAACAAACACACATCATAAAAGAGAAGGCTGATCACCATCAAGAAAGTGAAAAGAGAGCCCACAGACTGGAAGAAAATATTTGCAAATCATATAAGGAGGCTTGAGTCCACAGTATATAAAGAACTTCTACAGCTCAATATTAAAAGAAAAATAGTCCAATTTTTTTAATGGGCAGCAGACCTGCATTACAAAAAATGTTATGTCCTTCAGGCAAAGGGAAAATAATACGAGATAAAAATATAGATCCACACAAAAGAAAGAACACAGGAAATGATAACTACATAGGTAAATATATGATTTTTTCTTATTATTTAAATCTCTAAAAGATAATGCACTGCTATGAAAAACAGTATGGCAGTTCCTTAAAAACTTAAAAATAGAGTTAACATATGATCCAGCAAATCCACTTCTGGGTATATACCCAAAAGAATTTAACACAGTGATTAGAACAGATATTTGTATACCAATGTTCACAGAAGCATTATTCACAATAGCCAAAAGGTTGAAACAACCCAAATGTCCATCATCAGATGAATAAACAAAACGTGGTATATCGTACATGGAGTATTATTCAGCCTTAAAAAGGAAGGAGGGACCTCCCTCGTGGTGCAGTGGTTAAGAATCCGCCTGCCAATGCAGGGGACACGGGTTCAAGCCCTGGTCTGGGAAGATCCCACATGCCACGGAGCAACTAAGCCCGTGCGCCGCAACTACTGAGCCTGAGCTCTAGAGCCCGCGAGCCAGAACTACTGAGCCCGCATGCCCTAGAGCCCATGCTCCGCAACAAGAGAAGCCACCACAATGAGAAGCCCACCCACCGCAATGAAGAGTAGCCCCTGCTCGCCACAACTAGAGAAAGCCTGGCAACAACAAAGACCCAACACAACCATAAATGAAGGAAGGAAGGAAGGAAGGAAGGGAGGGAAGGAGGGAGTGAGGGAGGGTGGGAGGGAGGGAGGGAGGGAGGGTGGAAGGGAGAGAGGGAGGGTGGGAGGGAGAGAGGGAAGAAGGAAGGAAATTTTGACACATGATACAACATGGATGAACCCTGAAGACATTATGCTAAGTAAAATAAGACAGTCACAAATCAGCAAATATTCTATAATTCCACTTATATGAGGTACCTAGAGTAGTTAGATTCATAGAAACAGAAAGTATAATGGTGGTTGCCAGGGGCTGGAGGAGAGGGGAATGAGGAATTATTGTTTAATAATAGGTACAGGGAAGATGAAAAACTTTTGGAGATGAATGGTGGTGTTAAGTGCACAACAATGTGAATGTACCTAAAGCCACTGAACTGTACACTTAAGAATGGTTAAACTGGCAAATTTTGTTATGTATATTTTACCACCGTCACCAAAAAAAAAAGACTACTCAGACAAAAATAATAAAAACATACTACAAATTTTGTAACAGGTGAGACTAAAAATTATAGCAACACTACCATACCAGAGGAGATACAAAATATACTATTTTAACATTCCAGTGAAGTAATATAATATTACATGTGAAGTAATATAATATTACATGAAAGAGGTAGAAAAGGAAAAAGCAACAAAAGAACAAATGAGAAAAATACTAAGTAAACAGCAATATAATAGATTGAAACTTAATCATATCAATAATTGCATTAAATGTAAATAATCTTAAAATTTCAATTAAAAAGCCAAGATTATCAGAGTGGATTAAAAACAAACAAGACCTAACTATATAGTGCCTACAAGAAAGTTACTTCAAATAGGAAGTAATAAAGACCCAAATATATTAACATGAAAAAGACAGGAAAAGATACACCACATTAATAGTAATCAAAAGAAAGCTAGGATGCTATCAATTTCATGGCAAAAAACATTACAAGGGCTAAAGAAGGTCACTATATAATGATAAAGGGTCAAAACACGATCATCTCAAAAGATGCAGAAAAGAGACTTGACAAAATCCAACATCCATTCCTGATGAAAACTCTGACAAAGTAAAAATAGTAGAGAACTTCTGTAACCTGATAAAGAACATCTATTAAAAAACATACAGCTAATATCATATTTGATAGG
Organism: Pseudorca crassidens; assembly: GCF_039906515.1. Classification (NCBI taxonomy): domain Eukaryota; kingdom Metazoa; phylum Chordata; class Mammalia; order Artiodactyla; family Delphinidae; genus Pseudorca; species Pseudorca crassidens. The sequence continues at coordinate 70,089,162 of NC_090301.1, forward strand.
GAAATAAATGCTTTCCCCCTAAGATCAGGAACAGGATAGGAATGACTTTTACCACTTCTATTCAACATTTTACTGACATTTACAGTCAATTTAATAAAGCAAGAGATAAAAGGCATCCAGATTAGAAAGGAAAAAGTATAACTGTCCTTTTTTTATATATACTAATTCACTCACATTGAGTTTAAATTTCAATAAAAAAAATAATTTTTGGCTGCATTGGGTCTTTGTTGCTGAGCATGGGCTTTCTCTAGCTGCAGACAGCGGGGGCTACTCTTCGTTGTAGTGTGTGAGCTTCTCCTTGCGGTGGCTTCTCTAGTTGCAGAGCACGGGCTCTAGGCTCATGGGCTTCAGTAGTTGTGGCTCGCAGGCTCTAGAGCGCAGGCTCAGTAGTTGTGGTGCATGGGCTTAGTTGCTCCACAGCACGTGGGATCTTCCTGGACCAGAGCTCGAACCCGTGTCCCCTGCACTGGCAGACGGATTCTTAACCACTGTGCCACCAGAGAAGTCCCCTAAAACTGTCTTTTTCACAGACAAGATAATCAATGAAATAAAAATACTGCTTATAATAGCATCAAAAATATGAAATACTTAGACATAAACATGACAGGATATAAAAATTCTGTACACTGAAAACTACAAAAAATTACTTAGAAAAATTAAAGAAAATCTAAATAAATAGAGAGATATACTATGTTCATGGGTTGGAAGACACAATATAGTTAAGATGTCAATACTCTTCAAATTGATGTGTAGGTCTGATATACCAACAGCCAAAACCCCAGCAGATTTTTATTTACTGAAATTGACATACCTAATTTTTAACCATATATGAAGATGCAAAGGACCTAGAATGGCCAAAACAATGCTGTTAAACAACAACTGGAGGACTAACACAACCTGATTTCAACACGTGTTATAGAGCTGCAGTATTCAAGACAGTGCAGTACTGGCTTAAAAAGATAAATAAATAGATAATGGGACAGAATAGAGACTCCAGAAATAAAGCCATACATTTAGGGACAACTGATTTCCAACAAAGGTACAAATGCAAAGGTAGAGAAAAAAATAATCAACAACTGATGCTGTAACAATTTGATATTCACATGCAAAAAGTTTTAAAAACTGAACATGATCCATATCTTGCATCATATATAAAAATTAATCCAAAATGGATCACAGAACTAAATATAAAATGTTAAACTATAAAACTTCTAGAAGAAAACACAAGTGAATATCTTTGTGACCTTGGGTTGGCATAAATCTCTTTGATATAACACCAAAGTATAATTTATAACAGAAAAATCTTATAAACTAGACTCCAAAATTAAGAACACCACTCTTCTTTTTTTTTTTTTTTGCAGTACGCAGGCCTCTCACTGTTGTGGCCTCTCCCGTTGCGGAGCACAGGCTCTGCACGCGCAGGCTCAGCGGCCATGGCTCACAGGCCCAGCTGCTCTGCGGCATGTGGGATCCTCCCGGACCAGGGCACGAACTCGTGTCCCCTGCATCGGCAGGCGGACGCTCAACCACTGCGCCACCAGGGAAGCCCAGAACACCACTCTTTGAAAAACACTAACAGAATAAAAAAATAAGCCATAGACTGGGAGAAGATATCTGCAATCACGTATTCGATAAACGACTTATATCTAGAATAGATAAAGAACTCACAAAACTCATTAATAAAACAGCCCAGTAAAAACTGGGCAGCAGACTTTAATAAAGACCTCACTAAAAAAGATATATAAATGTCAAATTACCACATGAAAAAATGTTCAGCATCATAAGTCATTAAGAAAATGCAAACTAAAAGTATAATCAGATACCACTACCTTTTAGAATGGCTAAAATTTTAAAAATTAACCATACCATGCACCAAGTGTTAGCCAGGATGTGCAGGAACTGGAACTCTCACACTGCTAGTGGGAATGTAGAACAGTAAATCATTTTTGAGAAGTTTGGCAGTTTTTTATTTTAGTAAGTTAAACACACACCTACCATATAATCCAGCCATTCCACTTCTAGGTATTTACCCAAGAGAAATAAAACACGTACAGAGTGTTCACAGCAGCTTTATTTGTAATAGCCCCAAACCAGAAAACACTAAAATATTTATGAATAGGTGAATGGATAAACTAAGTGTGGTATATCCAGCCAATGAAATACTACTTAGCAATAAAAGGGAACGAGCTACTGATAAACACTCAGAGAAGAATCTTGAAATATAGTAATGAAAGCCAGACGAAAAAGAAAATCTACTGTAAATTCCATTTGTTTAACAGTCTAGAAAATGAAAACTAATGTATAAAGGCAGATGAGGTGTTGCCTGAGGAATGAGGAAGAGTGAAAGGAGAGGGCCTACGAAATGGCATAAATAAATCTGGGGGAGAGGGGGAGATGGATGTTCACCATGATGATTGTAGTGACAGTTTCATAGGTGTATGTATACATGTCAAAACTTATCAAATTATGTACTTTAAGTATGTATAGTTTAGTGGCTGCCAATTATATCTCAATAAAGCTATTAAAAATAAAACAAAAATAAAAGGCTTATAAATATTTCTATCCTAACTTCTTATAACTCAAGAATATTGTAAAGTTATTTAATGCCCAAGTACCTCCTCTTGTGATCTTTCTCAAAAATAGTGACTACAAAATAAATCTCTTTTGTAAGCATAAAATTGAAAAAAGGCCTACAAATAGGGTAGATAATACGATCTGTCATAGCAATTCAGCAAATTCCGGCATCATGGCAAAAATAGCATTCATTCAAAGATGCCCAATTAAAACTTTTTAAGAACAGTTTTCCTATCTTTCAAAAAAAAAAATCAACTCCCGATTCCACCTACAATGTAATTGGTTTACAGCACCTGTGTTTACTTACACACACACACACACACACACACACACTCCCCCTCTCTCTCCCTCTCTGACTCCTCTTTCTCTCTGCAGTTTCCAAACCTCCTATCTCATAATTTGTAGTTCCAAAGACAGCTCCAAAAGTTAAGAGAAATTATGGTCTTAGGAGACAATCTAGTTTAGGGATGCTTCATCAAGGCTTGACAACTCACCACAACGTTATGTGCTTGGAGACAGCCAATATTTTAAAGTATTCGTTGAGTGCTGTATGACTTTGCAAAAATTTTTTAATCCTCTCATCGTTTTTTTATTGATCCATAAAACAACGAAGTAGTCAAAGAAGTATAATCACACTTTTATTGAACATACAGATAGGAACAGACAGGAAAATAAACACAGATAATTTAAACAACTGTGCAATCTACACGTCAGAACCAAATCTCCTGACCCACAGTCTAATCCCTTTGATTCAGTGCATCATTTCAATTAACACAAATGTACCTTACTGTTTACACACTGAAAAATATTATTACTTACTGCTCAAAATCATCTGCACAGGCAGCCCTGAGACCATCACCATGAACAAAGAATAACCATTTGAACTGGGCAATTCCTATAAAGTCAGTATATAAGGAAGATGATGATGCTTATCAACAATTTGATAAAACTCCCTCCCAAACTAAAATATTGTAAACAGCATAGATATTTCGGAATCAGAAAAATTAAACGTGAGGCTGAATCCTCACTACACAGCTTAAAGCTAAGGCTCACTTTCCGTTGTGAAATGGGGCTAATCATACCCACAGTACTGGTTACTATGAGGATTAAGTGGTATCAACATATGTACTGCAAATAATACAGTGCCTGGCACACAGCTGCTATCACTCCACCTACTACTTTTAACGATAAACTTTTAATACTTAAATTACTGATGTCTATCAAAAACTAGCAATTCTGGGCTTCCCTGGTGGCGCAGTGGTTGAGAGTCCGCCTGCCAATGCAGGGGACACAGGTTCGTGCCCTGGTCTGGGAAGATCCCACATGCCGCGGAGCGGCTGGGCCCGTGAGCCATGGCCGCTGAGCCTGCGCGTCTGGAGCCTGTGCTCCGCAACAGGAGAGGCCAAAACAGTGAGAGGCCCGCGTACCGCAAAAAAACAAACAAACAAATTAGCCATTCTAATTTCAATATAATATATATATGCTTTAGAAATAAATACTAAATTTAGATAGAAAAAGGCTAATACTTTGTTTTTCCTTTAACTGAGTTTCACTCACAAACATGCCATTTAGGTACTCAGATTAAAAACAACAAAAACCCGCCAGCACATTTCCTTCGTAGTATACATAGACACAGAACATGCTTGAAATTGGTTCTTAATCTGTATACTTGTGAAAATTTTGATTACTGCCTTTAAAAAATTAATCTAACTTTTCTTTAAATAACTTTGAATAAGAAAACCATTCACATGAAGTGCAAAGGTGTTGTTAACAGATCTTAATGTTTATGAAGAGTGAAGTCAAGGAAAACTTAAAACAAGTTTATTAATAGTTGCCAGAGTATTAAGAATGAAAAAATCACCTGTGGTCAAGGAATCACAATGCAAAAAGTTTACTTTTTCAATAAAATTCTAAGGGTTTTATTTATAAGCAACATCACTGAAAATACTAAAGAAAAAACTGATATCTAAACTCATAATATACTTCCATAATCCATATAATTTTATGGCTGCTTCTAAATAGTATAAGCATCTTTAATTTCCTGTTTTCCATCAATATTCAAATATACCATAAAATATCCAAACACAAGCAATGTTGTATTAAGACAGTGATCTTGCTTAAATTTAACCATTGGCTGACAGGCAAGGCACCATGTAAGAGCTTTAAATGTACAATTTTGCCAGTTGATATACAAAAGTTCTAAATTAGCATATGAAGAGTAATCTACAGATGGCTATGTACAATTCAGAGAAGTCAAGTGAATAAAAGGTAGAGACTGTCTATACTTACAAACCTAAAATGGGCTAAGCAAAGCTTTCTCAATTTTCTGCCACAATTCAACACTAAACATCAGCCAATGGGGTTGTTATGGTCTCATTATTAAAATAATAAGTAACAGTAAAGCTATTATCTACTACACCTAATTTGAGCTCCTAGACCATTCTTGAGTCTTTTACATAAATTACTTCTAATAATCACATAATCCCATGAAGTGGATACTACTGCGCCTACTGTATAAATGAGCAAGCTGAGGCTCAAAATCAACTAATGTGTCCAAGGTGATCAAGGTAAGTGGTGAAGCCTAAATTCAAAGCTGCCAATGTTGTAGTAAATATCCTTGTGAAAACATTAAGATAGAAAACAACCTAAGCATTACTGACAGAGGACTGGTTAAATAAATCATGGTTCACCCATAAAAAGGAATAGCAAACAATCATTTAAAGAAAATGAGGCAGCTTTATATGTATAAGTATGCAATAGGACAATCTCCAGAATATACTATTAAGTATGTATACTGCACTGTCTAATATAGTAGCATTGGCCACATGCAGCTACTTAAACTATTTAAAATTAAATTTAAACATTTAGTTCTTCAGTCATACCACCCACACTTTAAGGGCTTGATAGCTACATGGCTAGTGGCTACCATATTAGGCACCTAGCTATAATACATTTCTACCCTCATGGAATGTTCTATCAGACAGCATTGATATAGAATATCTTTGGAAGAACAGAAAGAAACTGATAACAGGTGTTTCTAGGGAAGGGGACAGAAACAGCAAGGACACATTCAACATACGCACAGTTAATTTCTTAACTCTGTAACATGTCATATACCACCTATTTTAAAACAACTATTTACCTTTTTTAAAAACTGTCTTGTTTGGTTCTCAGAAAAACTCCTTGATTTATGCTCTTAGAAGCATAAAAGGCTCAGAAGTTCTAAAGCATAACAGCTAGAGGGTAAGGGACAGAAATCACCTCTCCAAGACTTCTTAGAAATACTCTTGCCCACTACCCTAACTTCATTAAGCATTTATCTATTCACAATATTATTTGGGATACCATGCAAAAGATTACCAAGTTGCTATTTCTGAGGAATTATGGAACAGGGACAGAAAAAACATCAGGAAAAAAATGCTTACAAGGTATGAAAGAGTAACTGTGGTCAAAAGGCACAGGGGAAAGTTCTATTCTTTTGGGAAGAAAGGCACAGGTCACACTGTCACATCTCTCTTCTTATACTTCCATTTACTGCTCTACAGAGGAGCACTTAAAAGCAACAGCCTTTCAGTTCTGCTTTGAAGTCACTTTTTTTTGCCAAATGTCATATTTCTTCAAACGATATAGTACACTGAACAAGTGAATTGCTATATGCCTCAATTTCCTCACCTGTAAAACAGAAACCTGTTGCCTAATCAATGTTATTCACTAACTACCGGACATTTTTGCCTAGGAGAGGGAACAGCCAAACCTTTGAGAACAAAAAAGGCACAGTGGTCAGATACTCCCAAATAACAAACAACAAAACATTTGAATTGATACTTTTCTCTCATTGGGGGATAGATGGTCCACTCCGGGAGGCTGAAGGACCTGAGGATGGTTCAAATTTATGAAAATCTACCTTGGAAGAAAAATGAATAGGAACAAGATCACAAACCACTCACTTTCCTTCATGCTGACACAGCATTCTCATTCTCTTCCTCTTCCATGGAGCTCAGCCACCGTTTACATCTGGTCTAGCTCCAGAGCGTGCCTTTCTTTCAGCATTGCCCAAAACATACTGCCTTTCACAATGAGTTTAGGCAGGTCAGAGATCTGTGCCAGGGCAGACAGAAGGGCAAGCTGGTGTCCACAAAGTGACAAGGACGTGAATTTGTCCCCACACAGACTGGTGACCAGGAAGCCTGCCCAAATTTCAGGAATCTGGGTTTATGGGAAAAGAAAAGCATGATACAGGCCTAACAGACAGGAATGTCATTCAGGGACTCCAATAGCTAATCATATCCACAAGCATTCAAGGAAGTCAACTTACTAAAGAAATCATCCTACAAAATATAAGACCAAGCAAGAAAGATATAGTATTGTGAAGAAGGACATATGACAATTATTTCCAGAAATTTATATTTCCAAGTTGTTATTAAATTTTTTAATGTAATAATTACCAATATGTAACTTAAATCCTTAAAAATGTATAGTGCAGATGTTAAATTCACTTTATACAATTGCTACATAGAAACCTCAACACTTACATAGCTTAGACTATTATCCATTTACTTAAGGGAGTAAGGCACTTGAAACTGAGTTTATATTAATGGGAAAGTGCAAAGAAACTTGCCAACATGTGCCAGTTCCATGACCCACAGGTAATGAGCATTGCCTGCCTGTGCCAGTCAGATCATCAACCAACATTACTGTGAAGGCCATGAAAGAAGCTGTTAATACTCTGGTTTAATCTCAGCACAGACCAGAGCAGCAGATTAGGCAGAACTTTACATCAGTGGCAGGTCTCCCAAGTTCTCTTGATGCCACAGAATTCATAAGTGGGATCAGTATGTTCTAAAAAAACATGGTACTGCAAAAGGAAAAAAAGGTTCCACAGCATCAAGCAGTGTAATACTTGAAACCTCATCATCAAAGTGACAGTTTTCAAGTGCCATTTATGATGCCCTAGTCTGGAAACATCCCAGCTAACCCATCTGATCAACAATTTCACAGATGGAAGCACTTGATGGCTAATTGGCAAGTCTATTATTCAAATAAAACAGCTCTCTGTACCTCTTCTTTCATTATTACAAGTCAAGGTACAACAAGATTGGTCATTCAAATTAGCTTAATAATAGAAGCCTCTTTCCAGAAATAATTTTTTTAATGAAACCACACATTTTGACAATTAGTTTAGAGCACTAATCAGTTTATGAACAGTAATGAAAATGCTTTATAAACTAAAATGAGTAAGAAATATAAACCTTCTTTAAAAAGTTGTACTATTTGTTTCCTCTGTCTTCATCAATATGTCAAGATATACATTGTCACAGGGAATAAAATGAATGAAATATTTACTCATTCCTTAAATATTTTAAAAACATTGGCCAAGTATTACACGTCATAATGAAGAAAAATCCTCTCAAATATTTTAGGTTTCCTAAAGAATTGTAAAGCAAGAATCTTCTCTTCACCTACATTTTGCAGTAAAAATTCCAGACTGTTTAAGGTTTTTTAATTTATGAAGCAAGTAGCCAGTGACAACATTATTATAGATATTATCTACCTGAGGACATGTTGATGTAGATAGGCTTTGGCATCAGGACTTGTGTTCCAACTCTAGCTCCACTTCTTGTTAGTTCCGTGACTTGACCCTATAATATGGAAATAATTATCCCTACCCATATAGGATTGTTGTGAGGATTAAACGAGGAGATTATATACATAGAACATCTCACATTAAAACATGGGAGCCCTCAGCATTCGTCCATTTGGCTCTCATCCCTTTCTCCACACCACTGCTACAAATTCTAGAGGGGAATCCTGATACAACTGTCAAAATATGTGAGTTCTGGGCTTCCCTGGTGGCGCAGTGGTTGAGAGTCCGCCTGCCGATGCAGGGGACACAGGTTCGTGCCCCGGTCCGGGAAGATCCCACATGCTGCGGAGCGGCTGGGCCCGTGAGCCATGGCCGCTGAGCCTGCGCGTCCGGAGCCTGTGCTCCACAACGGGAAAGGCCACGGCAGTGAGAGGCCCACGTACCGCAGAAAAAAAAAAGTGAGTTCTCTTTACAGATCCATACATTTGCTCCAGATCCCACTGAAACTTACATTCCCTATTTAGAGTATCTGGCTATCTCCCTATATTGCTACAATTTTCATAGATGCCAAGGAAATCCCCAGGAAGATCCTTGTAGAAAGACTGAGCTATAAAATATTTGAAGACCTCAGTTAGCCTATAAAATAGAAACTAGGAAATGCATATAGTAACCAGAACCTGCAAGTGGGAAGGAAACAGTAGCCAGAAACTGTGGAACTAGTTATAAGCTAAAGTAAAATCAAAATTAACTCCCTATAGTGATACAGCAATATAATGGTAACAAAAATGTATTTTACTAGGTAATAAAATAAGTAGTTTCCCATGATGTAAAAGAATACCTTTTCTATATAACAGAAAGGGGTGCTTTTCCAAAACTAGGTTTTGTCATTCTACTATTACTTTTGATAAGCATTTTGCTTCTAATTACTCAGGCTCTTGTGTTTACAACACTAGGTAACAAAGAACTAATAGTTAACAGAGAGATACCACAGGCAGGTAAGAATATGTAATCAAGTAAAAAACAGAGGAAATGAATATACAATGAATGGGAGAAAAGTATAACTATCATAGTCATTACTTAACTCTTTATTGTCCCTAAGCCTTCCCATTGTGCCCAACACAGGCATTCATTCAGTCTCCTGGAAGGAAGAGCCTGTGAAATCACTGGCAACAGTTTGAAAAGCAGCACTGGGAGGCTGCCCACTAGAGACCACTGCCCTGCTCTCGTGGCATGCTTCCAGGATGCTCAACCCAGAAAATATTCCACAAAGAACCACCTTGAATGTATGTTGTGGGAGAGAACACTGGCCATGTCTGTCCACATTTCAAGTGAGTACGATAACCTAAAGAACTGTCCAAATGATCATATGAACTGAAAAATTAGAAACTATGTAACACAAATTTAAGATAGGAAACCCAAAGATCAGTGTACCAAATGAGAATGGTTACCAGTAAATCAAACAAGTAAAACAATGTTGAGGGTAGGGAAGGAAAAGACATAAATTCGATTTTTATGACCATAACATCCCATACATTTGGAATATTAAGATTATGCTGTAACATCTCCGTTTCCTATATTAGACAGAGGTATCTTTTCTTGTTTCTCACCCCATATACCCTTTCTACCAAAAGCAGTATCAGTTGTCATGGATCCATCATATCCTTGACTTTAATTTTAAAATCTTAACATTTCATTTTTCCTCATGACTTTGATTTTCTATTTCATCAGAATGTGATTAATTCTGGAAGACAATTTCACTATGATTGAAAACACGTCACTGCTCCCCTTATGTTCTAAAGAATTCAAGCAAAGTCATTTACGGTAATTTCATATCAAGACAGAATTTAACATTCACAAGTGTCAAACACCTTTTCCCTTGAAAGCCCAGTCACAACTAGAATGTTCAAACAAAAGAACACAGATTAACTATAGTGCACCCACCAGATATCTGTTTTGTTTCCCTTTTACTTGAGAACTCTCAAGAACAGATTTGAGACTCCTCAGGAGCACATTTTTCATGGGGTTTAATAACTATTCAGAAGAATTATACTACAATGACACCTAGAAAGAATATGCTCTAATTAGCATGTTTTTGACCTGACCTCTTTCTGATTTTCTACAGTAGAAGCATCAGCTCAAGTATATGAATAGAATAATTAGGAACTATACCTTTTTAAATAATAAAATTATTACATGACAAGAGCAGCAAATGAAAAAAAATTAAAAGCATTTCGTATTTTTCCTTTGTTTCTAAAGCAAAATCACTATTTACTTGTAGTTAAGCAAAGAAATAAAAGAATTAAAATTTCTTGACCCTTCCCTATTTCTCAATAGGAACAAAAATGGCCAAATTAATCTAACAGTGTTTAGAAAGGCTCTTTGTAAATGTTCAGAGGATCACATCAGGATACTCAAAGAATCAAAGGGGGGAAAAAGGTAACCAGAAGCACCCATCAGTATATAAAAACTGTCAATACAGACAGGTTAAAGAGCTCAGGAACATAAAGAGAACTCATAAAAAGCCTTTTGTAAACACCTGCTCATTTTCATGCTACTGCACCAGCAGTAAATAAAGGTTTTATTTCAAATGTGGCTGAAGCCACACCAGAATCTCTCCAGTAGATAAATACACAATAAAAATAAGTCATAATCTGTAATTTATTTTAAAACAGTACCGTAGTAGCTTCATGTCTCCGCTTCCATTCCTAAGTCTCATCTCCAGAGTATCCAGGTTCTTTAAAAATGGAAGTATGATGAGCATAACTCCTTTCCTCAAAAATCTCTAACAACCTCCCAACTCACTTGGAAGAGAATTTTCTACAAGGCCCTCTATGATCTAGTCTCTGGCAACTGCTATAGTGTTACCCTCTTCAACTCCAAGGAGAATATGGAATGTCTAAGTAAGGCATGAAAAAAAGTACTGAAAAATAAAATGAATTTCTGATTATGTTTTACTTGGCAGCTTTTTAAAAAAAGTTTTTACCAAAGGAAAATGTTATTTAATGCTATTCACTGACTTGTTCTTTTGCTTTAATTTTTGTGTTTGTTTATTAAAAAGAGAGAACATTATTTATGAAGTGGAAATTCCTTTTGTCTCCCTCCCTTCTCATGCATTTGGTATGAGTTATCTGGGCATGTGTTATACAATATGGTAGCCACTATCTACATGTGACTATTTAAGTTTAAGTAAAATTAAAAATTCAGTTCTTCAGTCACACTAGGCACATTATCATGGACTCAACAGCTACATGTGGCTATAAAATTTAAGTTAATTAAAATTAAATAAAATTTAAAATTCAGTTTTTCACTTGTTCTAGTCACATTTCAAAGGCTTAATAGCCACATGTGGCTAATAGCTATTGTATTAGCAGAGATATAGAACATTTCCTTCACAGCATAAAGTTCTATTGGACAGTGCTGCTATAGAACTTGTAATACTTTTACTAAAGTTACATGCCCTTAAAAAAAAGTTATTCTATGTTTTTAAAATTAGCATTAATGCTTTCATATTGTATGTATATATCTACAACCTGAAATTTTCTCTTAATATGTTTGTAAGGTCTATTACGCATATTGAGATACAGAATCTCGTTCATTTTAACTGCTGCATAATATTCCATCATAATGCATTTTGGCACAGATAGACACTTAAGTACTTTGCAATTTTTCAATAATCCAAACTGCCACACCCACACCAACCCTAAGGAAAAAGGCTTCCATGAGAATTCTTGCTTCCCCAAGTCTTCATTAATACTTAAAACAACATACTTTTGTTTAAAAAAACAATCTAATACTTGTTTTACTTTTCATTTCCCTGATATACGGTGAGGTTGACCATCTTTTCATGTTCATTGGCAAATCTTGTTCTACAGATTATCATTTCATGATCTTTTTTCCCATGGGTCTTTTTTGTGTTACTGATTTATGGTTCCACTAAATGTGTTGTGGATGGACGTGTCACAAATATCTCCTCTTGCTCTACTCCTTGTCTTTTAAGTTTGTTTATATTGTCTTTGTTAGGACAAGAGTTAGTAATGTATTGAGGCAGTCAAATTACTAATCTTCTCTTTTGAGTTCTGCTTTCCTATTTTGAGGTCATAAAGGACGAAATTTTCTTCCAAAAAACATTTTTTGGGGCTATGTACTGTATGTCTGACATGGTCACGGGTTAGTTTATTTAATCCTTATAAGAACTATCTGAAGTAGATATTGTTACTCTCATTACAAAGATATGGTAATTGAATTTCTTAATGTGGTAAAATATACATAACATAAAATTTACCATATTTAAGTGTACAATTCTGTGGCATTAAGTACATTCACATTGTTGTGCAATCATCAGCACTAACTATCTACAGAACTTTCATCTTCCCGAAGTGAAACTCTGTACCATTAAACACCAACTCCCCATTCCACTACAACCCCCAACTCCTGGCAACCACCATTCTACTTTTTGTCTCTATGAATCAGACTACTCTAGTAACTCATTTAAGTGGAATCATAAAATATTTGTCCTTTTCTGACTGGCTAATTTCATTCAGTATAATGTCTTCAAGGTTCATCAATGTCATAGCATGTGTCAGAACTTCCTTTTTAAGGCTGAATAATATTCCACAGTATTAATACACCACATTTTGTTTATCCACTCAACCATCAATAAATACAAGTTGCTTCCACTTTTTGGCTATTGCAAATAATGCTGCTATGAAATGTCTGTACAAATACCTGACTCCCTAATTTCAGTTCTTTGGGGTATATACCTAGACATGGAATCGCTGGATCATATGGCAATTGTTTAACTTTTTGAGGAACCGCCATACCATTTTCCACAGAGATCACACAATTTTACATTCCTACCAGCAATGCACAAGGATTTCTCTACACGCTCACCAACAGTTGTTTATTTGCTACATATTTTTGGAAAATAGGCATCCTAATAGGTGTGTCTTCCAAAATTATAAAGTTTAATCTTCACAGGTAGGTTCAATACATCTGATATACACTTTTGTGTACAGAATAATGTAAGAATCTAATATTATTTTTCCCCCCATATAGAAAGCCACTTGCTTCAGCATCATTTAATGAACAGGCCTCTCCTTCCCCACTAATTTTTAATACCATCTCTATTATAAATCAAGCTCCCATATATGCATGAGTCTGTTTCTGGACTTTGTACCTGATTATGCTGATCTACCTGACTATTTCTATACCAATATAACACTATTTGAGTCACACAGCATTAAAATATATTTTGATATTTGGTAGAGCAGTTTCTTTTTCCTTTCTAAGAATTTATTTGCTGTTCTTGGATTTTTTTTCTCCTATATGAATTTTAGAATCAGTTTTCTAATTCCATGAAAATTCTGGTTGATATTTTTATTGGAACTGTATTGAATTTATGATTAACTGAAGATAACTGGCATGTGATATTGAGACTCATCATTCATGAAAGTTTATTATTTCTTCATTTATTCCAGGCATTTCCCCCCATTACTATGTTAAATTAATTCTTTCTATAAAATGTTAGACCAAAATCTGAAAGACAGATAACTGAAAGAACATTTCTATTCCAAGACACATAACAAAAACCAAAAAAACAGTTATTGGTTATAAATATAAAATCTGTATACTGTGTGAATTTGGGAGTTATAACAAATAAAATAGATCATATCCAATTCATGAAGTTATTTTTTTTAAGTCTAGCGACCTGAAATAATCCTTCAAAATGTAGCTTACATCTCACCACTTTCAGAAAGCCTTCTCTGACCACTCACCTACAGTATTTTCCCTTATTTTTGCATCTGAAATTTACTGAGGTCTGCGTTAGAAAGGTACAATCTGATAACTTATAGGCAACAAATATGTTTTTGGTTTGTGCTTAGTTTGGCCTATATCATGTTTCTTAAAAACTAGAGACTAAAAAAATTAGGGAATTTCACACAAAAATCATAGGATTTCTGACTTGCAGGTTGTATGTCACTCTCTCTCAGTTAAGAGAGATTCCATTTCCATGCTTCCTTGATTACCAGGGCAGGCAAATCACACACTGATTCTTAAAGCTTCCACCTAAAAGTGACCTGTTAATTTCCAACTCACACTCCATTGGCCAAAGCAAAATCATGAGCAGGCTAAGTTCAAAAATGATGGAAAAGGGCTTCCCTGGTGGCGCAGTGGTTGAGAGTCTGCCTGCCGATGCAGAGGACACGGGTTCATGCCCCGGTCCGGGAGGATCCCACATGCCGCAGAGCGGCTGGGCCTGTGGGCCATGGCCGCTGAGCCTGCGCGTCCGGAGCCTGTTCTCCGCAACAGGAGAGGCCACAGCAGTGAGAGGCCCGCGTACCATACACACCCACAAAAAAAGATGGAAAAGCGTAACCCTACTATGTACCTACAGGATTAAAAGACAAAAATATTCATATAACTGATGACTTTACCTTCAAACTCTTTCCTCCTACCTATTCTTCAAACTACCACTAGAATTACTTTTCAAAAACACAGATTCAGTTATCCCACAGCTTTGCTTAAAAAGTCTTCATTAAAGTACATCTACTAGGGAAAAAGTAAAAATCACTAAAAATGGCATTCAGTACCTTTTATAATCTACTCCAAACTCCCTTACCAGATTCTTTTCCCATTTTTCCCCTCACATCACCTGTTCTCCAGGCCTTTCTCAATATATGTTGGCTACATTCCAAAATTTAGCTCAAGCATCATTTCCTCAACTCAGTCTCACTTTCCTTTTTTGGGAAAAAAAATTAAGTACCACATCCTCTACAAATCACATTATTTACAATAAGCACTGGTATTCGCTAATTTGAAGAGTTAATATGTGCCAGGCACTTGAAACATAACTGCTGTATGTCTACTAGAATGTTAGGTCCCTAGATTAAGTAACAATGTTCTTGTTTACCTTGGTATTCCCTATAGCATAACACCCAACACATGAAAACTCAAAATACTGGCCTAAAGAATGTAAATACAAGACGAGATAATAAATGTCATTGACATTTTACTTAAGTTTCATTTACTTTTTTTTTTTTTTTTTTTGCAGTACGTGGGCCTCTCACTGTTGTGGCCTCTCCCGTTGCGGAGCACAGGCTCCGGACGCGCAGGCCCAGTGGCCATGGCTCATGGGCCCAGCCGCTCTGCGGCATGTGGGATCTTCCCGGACTGGGGCACAAACCCGTGTGCCCTGCATCGGCAGGCAGACTCTCAACCACTGCGCCACCAGGGAAGCCCTCATTTACTTTTAAGCTTATCTTGACTCTTTCTAAAGCTAAAATGGACCAAGAGACTTAAACAAAAACTTTTAGATGGAATTCCCTAGCGGTCCATTGGTCAGGACTCCAAGCTTCCACTTCAGGGAACACGGGTTGGAATCCTGGTTGGGGAACTAAGATCCCCCAAGTCATGTGGCATGGCCAAAATATAAATAAATAAAATAACTATCATTAAACTATTTAAAAAAAAACACTTTTAGATGCTGCAGACTATGCTTTGGTTAGGCCCATCTGTTGGGCTTAGTCTTGACTACTTTTGGAAATAGTTTAGTTGCCAAGACCTAAGTTGGGATAGTTATGAAGACAACTGAGCAGTCAAATTACAGCAGTAAATACTTTTAATACAATCATCTCACATCTTTCAGTAATTTCAAGTTCATAAGCACTTTAGCAAAGTAAATAAAAACACACATTTGAAATAAAAGCTATTTGTTTACAAATTTTAATAGTTCTAATAAAACATCTGTTTCTGCTTCACTACTGATAAGTTATATTGAAGTAGGGGATTGTAGACAGATTTAATGATTTTAGCCTGCTACTGTTCACGTATTAACATTTAAAAATGTAATATTTAAGAAAAACTTTAAGTTGTTTTATAGGTATGCATACCATAATGAAGAACTAGGAAAAAGTACCATGATAAAGCTAAAGGAAGAAAAATTCTTAAAAAAGACATTGTGAACAGTGTGATATATTAAAGTCTCGTGAAAAAAGAACTAAAAGTAAGCCAATAGACTTGGCAATTTGAACAATTCCAGTACAGTAATGAAGAAGGAGGCCAGAATATAATCTCATGAGAGTCAATGGAGGTAAGGAGGTAGAATATGTGAGTATAAGCTATTATTTCAGGAATTCTTGAAATAAATGGAAGAAAAGGTTTAATGGCAGAATGCAGTGAAGTTTTGTTGTTTTGGGGATACAGGACACTTAAACATCTTTGTAGGCAGAGGAAGGGGTCAGTGGAGATGAGCAAGGTTTCAAGAGAGGATGGGATCAGAGAATAAGTCAAAGCATTAGCCATGGAAAAGAGAAAGGTCATTTCTAGTCAAAGAAAGTTGAGTCAGTAGAATGGATGGAAAACCCTGTTCTGCTACTATTCCCATGTTTTAAAAGAGACATCTGCAAAGTTAACAGCAAGTAACCTGCCCCTATTTATGAGGAAATTCTGACTTTTATATTATATGGTAAGATAGTAACATTTCCCATTGATTTTTGGAGGGGTAAAACAACTTCTATCTCCTTTCTACTTTTTTTTTTTTTTTTTTTTTTTTTTGCGGTACGCGGGCCTCTCACTGTTGTGGCCTCTCCCACTGCGGAGCACAGGCTCCGGACGCACAGGTTCAGCGGCCATGGTTCACAGGTCCAGCCACTCCGCGGCATGTGGGATCCTCCCGGACCGGGGCACGAACCTGCGTCCCCTGCATCGGCAGGCGGACTCTCAACCACTGCGCCACCAGGGAAGCCCATCCTTTCTACTTTTATTGGCTGCTACGCATTATCTAATGGAAAGAGTAGCTATTATCAATCCAAAGGTCTTTGACTTTTTATTAAAAATAAATACACTCGGGACTTCCCTGGTGGTCCAGTGGTTAAGACTCCCCACTTCCACCACAGGGGTGCAGGTTCGATCCCTGGTTGGGGAACTAAGATCCCGCATGCCGTGCGACGCAGCCAAAAAAAATTAAAAAATAAACAATACACTTAACTTTTTTCCTGTTTATTAAAAAATAATACACTTAATATCTCATGTTTTAGAAGCAACATCATATCCGTTTGTCATATTAGTCTAGAACAAGAGTAAATTAACTTTTAAGAAAAAATGTAATCATTGAACACCTAGTATTTGATAAAGGAGGTAACACAGAAATAAGAACCCCATAAATCATTCTCTTGAGAGTCTGTCATCTAATCAGGAAGATGAAACACATGAAATATCAGATTCTCAGGCACCACATTTTTAAGTTCAAATAGAATACAAACTGAGGGGGGATATGTGTTGATTAAATTATCCAAAACCAAGGACAGGTTATTGAACCAACACTTAGTTTTCCACTCAATGCAAAGGTTTGCAGCGGTCATTGAGATATGATGTAACTCAATTGGTGGTCAGTCAACCCATTATTTCATGTCCAACAATTTCCCAGCATGGATTTCTGGCATGGATATATAATTTATTGCATCTACTACTTAAGGAAAAAGTTATTTTGGTATTTAAATTTGATGCAACTCCCCTTAAGAATTCTACTAAGGCAACATCTTTACCTGTAATTTGCAGGTAAATGTGCAGTATCTACATACCACCTCAGTTCACTTCTGACACTTTTATATGCCTACACATTGTTATTGCTAATTTCAGAATGAATTAGGGAAATTGTAGACGCTACCTAGAATGTTTGTAAATGTATGGAAGCAGCTTTAGAAGGGTCAAGTTCAGAGAGGCTTAGGCCTCTTAAGAGAATGTATTACACAGATCTTACAAAAATGAAGAATCATGAAGAAACACGCTTACAGTAAAGGAACATGAGAAATATTCAAAACTAACAAAAGTAGGGGCTTCCCTGGTGGCACAGTGGTTAAGAATCTGCCTGCCGAGGGGGCGGGTGGGGAAGGATCACCAGCAAGATCCCGAGGCGAGTCTCGCGCGCTCGCCCCCGCCCTGGCCCCCAGCTCCCACCCGGTCGGCCCGGCTCAGCCATGATCAAGGCGATCCTCATCTTTAACAACCACGGGAAGCCGCGGCTCTCCAAGTTCTACCAGCCCTACAGTGAAGATACACAACAGCAAATCATCAGGGAGACATTCCATTTGGTATCTAAGAGAGATGAAAATGTTTGTAATTTCCTAGAAGGAGGATTATTAATTGGAGGATCTGACAACAAACTGATTTATAGACATTATGCAACATTATATTTTGTCTTCTGTGTGGATTCTTCAGAAAGTGAACTTGGCATTTTAGATCTAATTCAAGTATTTGTGGAAACATTAGACAAGTGTTTTGAAAACGTCTGTGAACTGGATTTAATTTTCCATGTAGACAAGGTTCACAATATTCTTGCAGAAATGGTGATGGGGGGAATGGTATTGGAGACCAACATGAATGAGATTGTTACACAAATTGATGCACAAAATAAACTGGAGAAATCTGAGGCTGGCTTAGCGGGAGCTCCAGCCCGTGCTGTATCAGCTGTAAAGAATATGAATCTTCCTGAGATCCCAAGAAATATTAACATTGGTGACATCAGTATAAAAGTGCCAAACCTGCCCTCTTTTAAATAAAAAATTTAAAAGGCCACTCTCAGGTAAAATCCGGGGGAAATGTCATCTAAGTTTACCATGCAGTTGTTTACCAAAAATAGAGGAGGAGAGGCTTAACTTTTGCTCTTGGATTTAAGTCTAGGTACTGTATAGAAGTTATGTAAAATCAGTATGGAAGTTCATTGTTGCTTTTCTTGTTCAGTGATTTTGAAGAATTGAGTAGTTACAGTGTGATTTTTTTCTTTGTTTTCTAAACTGCATTCCTATGGCCACCTAAGGCATGCCTCTATGTATTGGCTACTACAGTATTTTGAAAAGTGTTTGGGACATTTCTTTAAATTATGTATAACCCAAAATGTTGGTGTTTTGTATGGATCACAAATACAGCATTCCTTAATTCTTTCTGTTATTTGTCAGAATTGTTATTTAAAGAACGAAGTATGTATTGCATGAAAACATTATGACCTTTTTCTCTTAGTTTAAATAAACTCCAAGGTAAATGGACTTCTAAAGCACCATTCTGTTTGCCTGGTATCTACTTTAGCAATAATTTTTTTTATGACCCTCTGACTCAACGAAGTAAATAAAAATATATTTTATCACTGTTAAAAAAAAAAAAAAAGAATCTGCCTGCCAATGCAGGGGACATGGGTTCAATCCCTGGTCAGGGAAGATCCCACATGCCACGGAGCAACTAAGCCTGTGCGCCACAACTACTGAGCCTGCGCTCTCGAGCCTGCGAGCCAAACTACTGAGCCCGCGCGCCGCAACTACTGGGCCCACACGGCACAACTACTGAAGCCCGCACACCTAGAACCCATGCTCTGCAACAAGAGAAGCCACCGCAATGAGAAGCCCACGTGTCGCAATGAAGACTAGCCCTCGCTCACCATAACTAGGGAAAGCCCACGTGCAGCAACGAAGACCCAACGCAGCCAATAAATAAATAAATAAATGAACCTCACTGTTTTAAAAAAAAAACTAACAAAAGCAAACGAAAAATAACTGAAGTCTGTGCAATGATGCAATATAGGATCACATGATTTCAACTTTCTAAAAGGAAAAGGTTTATTAGTCATAAACCATGATAGACCCTTGTAAAAGAACCTACAAAACATTGAAAATTTCATGAAATCTCAAACAAAACTATTTCTTAATAGTCAAAATATTAGACTACTTTGAATAAAGGAAGACAAAGTCATTGACAGTGATATGGAAATAGGAAACAGCTGACAACTAAAAGGGTTCTTAAGGAGGGTTATAAAAATAGTCCCAAAATTTGGACATAAAATACATTCAAGTCTAACATAGTCATCTCTTTTGTAAATGTTGGACTGGAAAGATAATCAGTGTAGAATTCAAAAGAGGCAGAAATTTCTTCTTTAGCTGAAAGCAGATAGAATATCCTGAGATAGAAATCTATCTGGAGGCCATTTGCCCCAACAGTATGGAACAAGACAGATGATAATATTAAAACAACTGAAAATTCACTTAATTTTAATAAGAATGTAAAAAGGAACCATATATGCCAAATTTAAAGAAAAGAGAGGTATTACTTATTAATTCATCCATGTATCATAATTACTAGAAGGAATTTATCAGTGTTAAGACTGTACATACAAACATTCTATGGGTTTTCTGGATCTTGCCAAGAGTATGCCATGTTTACTTTTTCATGTGTTACTTTTAAAGTCTACATTGTAAACCCAGAAATAAGATACTTTGAGTCTTTTTTTTTTTAACCAATAGGCAAGTTTGATAATCTCGCATATCCCAAAACTTTAAATCAAAGCAAATAGAGAAAATTCTTATTCCTGGGAGAAAATTAAATTAAGAAAATAGAACATTTTCTCCACAAGTTATTTAGTGTTGGAATACAGTAACCAGCAGTAAGGGAAGCTTCTTACCATAAGGTTATCTGTGAGGCGATTTTCTTGGGACTGACTTTTTTCTCTTTGGATAACTAGTGAAAGGCTTATAGTTTACACACAAAGAAACACGTAGAGTCTATATACTAACCTGGCCCAGTCCAGGCATACCTCCTCCAAGTCTAAGCAGTCTGTCCATATTTCTAGAAAACAGAAACAAAGAAAAACGTTCCTAAGCACGAAAGTGTTTACTCAATTGCTATCTACATAATTCACCTTCAGTCACTCAGTATGTCAAAAATATTGGTGGTAATTACAACACAACATCAGACTTCCTGTTAATTAACACCACATATTAATTCAAGAAGCTGTCTTCCATGCTAATTAACAGACCTTATTTTACTGCTTTGGTTTTGGGTTATCCCCAGTTTTAAAGACAAGCAATCTTAGCATACTTTCAAAACTTTGCTATCATTAAGTTAATTATATTTTCTTATTGTTACCTAATAAAGTACCTGAATGAGGAAAAAGTGCCTGAAATGCTTATCATATGTATGATTGAATTTCCTTCAATTTGTCCAGAGTGTACAAATAAAAGTCCTCACTTTTAAATTAAATTTTAACATCCTCATTAGTAAGTTCTGTGCTAATTAACTTACAGCTTGTCAGTTATCATCAAAACTACATGTGAAAGACATTGTGAGCAGATTATGGATCTCTGAATTAGCATCAAAGGCTTTTTAAAAACGAACTCATTATACTAAAAGAAATATAAAGTAATATTGCATTAAATGCATTAAGATAGTGTTCTAGAATCCACACAGATAGTTTGCCTTATTTCAGATACTGTAAAGATATACACCTTTTTCACTAAGGAAATTTGGCTGCTGTTCTCAATTACAATTTTAGAGTTAATCAGTACCAAGAGAATTAACTTTGAAATATCAATCTGATTTGTTTTTTATGTCTGGAATAACTACAGAAGATATTCTTATAAGCTTGAAAAATTCACAGAAGAAATCAAAGGAAAAAACAACAAGGGTACTAGTATGGCCACAAATACACAAAAAGGAGTAATCAAATTATAAAAATTAATATTAGTATAACTAAATATTCTAAACAATGAAGCATTTTTTTCTACTTAAAAATTGCTACTATGCCTTAAAATTCCTCTTCTTCCTATGTGTATGCTTTAGAAAATGGTATTACCACAAATTATATTCTAAATTAAATGCTAACAGATTACTTTAGTCATTTGTCCATGTTGTTTTACTAGTTAGAACAGATATACAAACTTTTCAATAATGTACTTATGATCATTACTGCCTAATTATATTTGTTGAATCCTGCAAACAATTTAATCCTGTGAATATTTAACACTGTTGGTACAGCAAACTTCATTCAAGTCCATATTTAGAAAAGTGCACAAATGATACAGCCATGGAACCTGTACAAAGTGAACACACCACCATAACCACCACCAAGATGAAGAAAGAGAACCCTGTCAGCACCTAAGAACCTCTCGTATCCCCTTCCTAGTCTCTACCACCCTGCAAAGGTAGAATTCCAACTTCCAACAGCACAGATCACTTCTGTTGCTTTTGAATTTTATGTAAACAAAATAATATATGTTGTCTGGCTTGTTTCACTCCACAAGTTTGTGAGACTGACAACAGATAAACTCATTTGAAAAAATGAAAAGGCATATAAGAAAACTGGATAGTCTAAACAAAATTTCTACTTTATAACCTTAACTCACCTTCCTAATAGCAATATTTACAAATAAAATCTCCATCAAATTCTCATTAAAATTCCTCAACTCAAATATGGCATTGATACATATCACTTTTTAAAGGCTGTAGACGGAAAACAAAACAAAACCCTGTGTATTTTAAAATATAAAATACGTTTATTCCTCTACAATATATTACCCCCTTCAAAAAAATTCTTTTGGCCTAGTTCAAGCTTACAAACATAAAGAACAAATGGGAAAAAAAAACTTTAGACATTCTATATATTCCAGGCCAAAGTCAATTCCCAGCTGTGTTCAGTTTATCTATTCCCCCTGTGTTGTTTCTGATGACTTTACACAGACTCCAGATGCTGTGAATATACATGAGCAATGTGAGGAGCAGAGGGAAAGAAAATCTGGCAGGTCAAATTTGTGTTTTTAACAAAATTAGATGTCTCAGCAAACAGGAAAATATTTAACAAACTAAATATTTTAAGATAATAAGGTTTAATAAAATACTAACATTTGGAATGAAATACATCGATAAATGTTCTAAGTCATACTACTTTAAAAAAAGTTTCTAGAAAGCAGACAAGGACAAAACTGCTAGTTATCGAAATGACTTTCATGAGCCCCTCAATCTGGGCTTTTCATGTGTGCTAAAACTGATACATTTTCGTAACATCTTTATGACATATCCTGTAAGGATAGATAAAAGTAAAATATATTCTTAATGCTCACCTGGTCAGTAACTACAACTCTTGTGATGTTAAGCTTCAATTTGTTGAGTTTGACAAATTTCTTCTTAACTCAAGCTCTTGCTAACGCTGGCAGGTACAGTTTTTCCCAAGTTTTTATTTTTTTTCTCTCCTAAAAAAAAGTAAATAAAATAAGATGTAATTATTTTGAGAACTAAGGAGGGAAATATACCAAGAGCTTTAAAAGAAGCAAAATTCCTAAAAACAAAATAGAAATCAAAATTGATTTTTAATTACCATTTCCTGAGAGTACAGAATGAAATACCATCCAAGGGAGCTCTACAGAGCATAGTGATTGCCCCTGTATCCAAATTTTGTTTCTAAAGTTTCTTTTTTGAGCTGTTCTAATTATATGTAGACTGACATTTCATGACTTTCAGTCTTTCTAGAGGTGTTTTAAAGAACAAAGAGGATTTATTCATTTTTTAAATAGAACAAAATTCATTCTATTGAGTAATTACCATATAGGTTCATTGTACATTGTTAGAAATCTATAACATATTATGGAATCTAAGTGGTTAATTTTCCTATATCTTTAAGGTTTGTTATTTCATTATCCTAGGAATTACTCTGTCATGTCTTAATCAGTTATTCCCAACTATGCCAAAAAAGACTAAAATAATAAGAAAATGGAAGAATGGTAACAATCATCCCAAATGATGCAATAGTGAAATACATTACAGCCATTGCATCATCCTTCAGTTTTTATTGTGCTGCCCAAAGCACTGCTTCATCTTTCAAAAAGATATAAAAGACTGGAGATATCATCTTTGTAGTCTTTTTTTTAGCTTTCATTGAACACAGTTGAGAATTCAGAATTCTTCATTTTCCTCCCATAATGGCAAAGAGAAAACTGACAGAGAAAAAAAGTTTCACAATTATTAGAGGATCACAAGGTGAATGTAAAGAAACAAGTAACAGCACTCTAATGATAACAAAATTGACATAAGCCAAGGTTTCTTTGGCACTACTGACATTCAGAACCAAATAATTTCTTATTGTAGGGGGTTGTCTTGGGCATTATAGGATGTTTAGCAGCATCCCTGGCCTCTACGCACTGGATGCCACCAGCTGTGATAATCAAAACTGTCTCCGAAGAGGGAACCCTCCTACCCTGTTGGTGGGAATGTAAACTGGTACAGCTGTTATGGAAAACGATATGGAGGTTTCTTAAAAAACTAAAAATAAAACTACCATATGATCCAGCAATCCCACTCCTGGGCATATATCCGGAAAAGATGAAAACGCTTAATTAGAAAAGGTACATGTACCACAATGTTCACAGCAGCACTATTTACAATAGCCAAGACATGGAAGCAACCCAAGTATCCATCAACAGACGACTGGTTCAAGAACATGTGGTACATATACACAATGGAATATTACTCAGCTATAAAAAAGAATGAAACATTGCCATTTGCAGCAACATAGATGGACCCAGAGATTATCATACTAAATGAAGTCAGACAGAGAAAGATAAAAATTATATAATACCACTTATATGTGGAATCTAAAAAATAATACAAATAAATCTATGTACAAAACAGAAACAGACTCACATAGAAAATGAACACGGTTACCAAAAGGGAAAGGCTGTGGGGGAGGGATAAATTAGGAGTATGGGATTAACAGTATAAACTACTATACATAAAATAGATAAGCAATAAGGATTTGCTGTATAACACAGAGAACAATAGTCAATACCTTGTAATAACCTATAATGGAAAATAATCTGAAAAAATATACTTATATAACTGAATCACTTTGCTCTACACCGGAAACTAACACAATATTGTAAATCAACTATACTTCAATTTTAAAAAAATGTCTCCAGACATTGCCAAATGTCCCCTAGAAGGGCAAAATCATCCCAGTTCAGAACCACTAATATAAACAAAATCTCAGACCACTGACAATATCCTGTATCAATTTTCTCAAACTTAAAAATTAATGACTGTTGGAAACAGTTTGACAGCTCTTCACAAAGCTCAACACAGAATTACCACATGACCCAGAAATTCTACTCCTAGGTATATAGCCAAAAGAACTGAAACAGGTATTCAAAACAAGAACATGTACATGCATATTTATAGCATAACTATTCACAACAGCCAAAAGGTGGAAACAGCCCAAATGTCCATCAAAGGGGGTAAGGATAAACAAATTCTATATATACATACAATGGAACATATGGAATATTATTCAACTATAAAAAGGAATGAAATACTGATAACTGTTACAACATGGATGAACGTCAAAACATTATGCTATGTGAAAGAAGCCATGCACACAAAGTCACATAGTGTATGATTCCATTTACATGAAATATCCAAAATATATAAATCCACAAAGACAAAATGCAGGTTGGTGATTGCCAGGGGCTGAGGGAGGGAATAAAATGGAGAAACTGCTTAATGGGTAAGG
Organism: Pseudorca crassidens; assembly: GCF_039906515.1. NCBI lineage: Eukaryota > Metazoa > Chordata > Mammalia > Artiodactyla > Delphinidae > Pseudorca > Pseudorca crassidens. The sequence continues at coordinate 70,114,637 of NC_090301.1, forward strand.
GATTTTACTTTAGAAGAATGGAAAATGTTTTGGAACTACATAGAGGGGGTAGTTGCACAACATTATGAATGTACTAAATGGTACTGAACTGTTCACTTTAAAATGGTTAATTTTGTGTTATGTGAATTTTACCTCGAAAAATTACTTTTTAAAGGATCAATGAGTTGAACAATATATTTCTAAGACCAGAAAGGAAATATGACATTCTCATCCAGTTAGTATTCAACAAGGACTTCATTATACACTATTTTACAACAAGAACCTGTTTTGATAAAGAGATGACGTATTCTGTTATCTTTTATGATGTTGATACAGTTGATAAGTGGATAAATGCTGAAGTGTACACAAAGGTGAGTAAAAGAATGTAGAAATTTTAAAAAATCATTGGATTAACTCTAATTGGTGTTTATAAATCTAAAAATAAAAATGTTTTATAAGCAAAGATGATGGACATCTCCACTTCAACAAAATTATAAGCTTGTTTTAAAAAGTACTGCATCAGGGAAGATGAAAAAGGTCTGGAGATGGATGGTAGTGATGATTGCACAACAATGTGAATGAACTTAATGCCACTGAACTGTATGGCTAAAAATGGTTAAAATGGTAAATTTTATGATAGGCATATTTTAACACACATACAAAGTATTGCGAGTGCAAGTAGAACCAAAAGAAAAGATAAGCTGGGGCCTATTAGAGACATATTTAAAATGTGGAACTGATCTTTATAAGATGGGTATGTTCCAGGTTCATGCATGATGGATGACGAGCAGTTAATTACATTCCAACAATGTTGTCCATTTCAGGTACATACACCTTCAAATGACTTAAAGGTGTAAGAAATTTTAAAAGGTCTACTGGCCCAGATGGTAAATGGTGATGACTGTTTTTCTTGCTATATGAGGTTAAGAGCTATGAGTCTGCAATCTAAGTGCCAGGATTCAAATACTGGCTCTAACACGTTTTAGCTCTGTATCCTTGGGTCAGTTTCCTCTCTCAGGCTCAGTTTCCTCATCTGCAAAATAGGGATAATGATAGTATCCACCTCATAGAGGTGTTTAGATAATTAAATAAGATAATGAACATAAACAACATTTAACACAAGGCTTGGCACATAGCAAGTAAACAATGATGGCACATAGCAAGTAAACAATGAATGCTAGCTGCTGTCATCAGCACCACCATCCTGAGCATAGCTACAGTTCATCCAGCATGGGCTCTTCTTCCCATAGAGTTTGCCATTTAGTGAATTTCAAAACATGGCATATTTCACAGTACTAAATGAATCACACTGGAGAAGAGGGACTTGCATTTTGCAGAACTTCGCAAAGGGGTTCATAAAAATTAAAAGTGTTACACTAGAACATAAAAGAATACTTCCAGTGCTTAGAAATAAAAGCAATGCAAAAGGTCTATGGATCTAAACCAAGTTTTTACACCTATCAAAAAGCAGAGGACTCAACAGCTTATTCATGATATGATTAACTAAAACATTATGAGGTAATATGAATAAAGTGTTTATGCCTAATATGTCATACATAATGTTTAGAATCCTAATTGGTAAAAAAAAAAGGGCTGATGATTTTCCACTTCTTCATCTCACAACTGAGCTAACAAAATCATGAAGCCCTTATCTGTTCAGGTTTTTCTACTGTTTCCTAGCTCATTTTTCATTTTTTACTCCTCAACCCATGCTGCAGTTATATACTATTACTTCTCAGATTGATGCTAAATCCTTTAACTACTCCATATTTGTGATCTCACTGTATTTCTAATTCCTCTACTGTCTGATTTGTGGAAAGTAATTAGGAACTTCTTTCTCTCACTTTCTTAAGGGCTTTCTTCAGTGGAAAAAATGGAAAGAGTCAACGTTAAACTTAATTATATAAATAAGGTTTTGAAAGTAAGATTCCCCCTGTTTAGAACAGTGAGGATGGAATTATCATGAATATCTTCTTGTGCTAGCTCTTAATTACAGCACTGAAGCAAAATATTTATTAAATACTATCTTGTTTATAAGGTGATACGGAAACAGAGCCACTAAGGAATTTAGTGACTTTCACTGAAAGAATTTACAATCTACCTGGGGAGGCATGATATAATCCCATAGAAAAAACATAAAGTGAAAGAATAGTAGTATTGAGCCAGAAAGGCTCTGGAGGCAATCAGACCTAGATTTGAATCCTGGCTTCATCACCTACCCTCTATATGATGTGAACAAGTTACCTTCTCTTAGCCTCTAGACTTCATCTATAAAATGAGAATAATATCTTCCTTGCAAGTCTGTTGTAAGAAAAAAATGCAAAGCCTGAAACATTAGTGCCTGAAACATTCATAGGTACTTATAGGTACTATAGGTACATATAGTGCCTGAAACATTCATAGGTACTCAGTAACTGTTGTTATTGTTATTTATCTTAGAGCCAGGAAAGATTATTTAATCCAATTCTCACTTTACAGATGGGGACACCAAAATACCATAAAACAGAATGAGTGTCAAATGAGTGCAACAAACCGGGTATATGACAAGTTCATGAGTACTAAATCACAAGTATTCAGGTAAGGCTTTCACAGGTAGACAATGACTTATGAAACAAACATTGCTATAAAATTTAAAACAATTAAATAGAAGCACAATTGCTCCTTGTTATTGATTTTCAAACATGGGTTCTGAAATTAGATATTAAACACAAGGGTTACAGACAAGTATAAAAATAGAATAAACCCATGTCAAACAGGTTAAAAATCCAGCTTTTCAATTAAAACAGCAATATAATATTTATCAAGACCCTTGGGGGGGAAAAAAAAAATCTCCCAAACTCAACAGGTGAGGCTTCATTGAAAGATCATGACTTCAAAATTTTCTTCTGTTGGCCAGATGCAATTCTGTCCTGGGACGAATTCAAGACAATATTCAGGCTTCTCACTAAATACCACTTCACTAAACACATCTTGTAGTTAATTCTGAGCCACCATGTATCTTAATCTCTTCAAATGCACAATAACCCATTTAAATTTATATGTTTAAAAGAAACATAATTTAAACTTCAAATGAGCCAGTTGCTAGCTTTATAGGACAAGACTAGAAGGCCACCATTATATTAATCATCTCCACTATAACTGTATTCAGTTCTTTTTTATTTCAACATTATCAGTGGCTATCGTCTTGCTTACTCACAAACATTAAGTCAGCAGCACTAAATACTTTTGCGAGCAATGAAAAAAATGATTTTCACTCTAGAAGTACATTTCTTGCTAATTTTTAAAGCCTCTTCCTTGCCTTTCCCAACTTTTGGATACCATTTTAATTTCAAGAATTTTTCCTTAGGTCACTAGGTTTATATTCAAACTCTTTCGAGAAATTTACATTTTTCTTCTTTGCCTGACACAAAGTAGTGCCCCCAGGAAAATTAAGTTCCAAGATGTAACACACAGTAGCAGATTTCTACTTTACTGAAAACAGGAAATGTAATCAATTCATCAACAACTACTCAAGTGGGACAAACTGAAAGTTAAGTTAAAAGGCAGAGCAGGAATAACCATACTTTGTTTTAAAGAGTTTCAAGGTTAAAAAACAATGCACCTCTGGGGTTTTGTTTGGTTTTGAAGGCAGTTGAAAACCTAACACTATGAGAAAAGGGGTCAAGGCCTAAGGTTAACACAAGTGATAAAGCAAACATACATTCAACGGGAAAGTTAATTTTATTCTCTCGCCCTTGTTTCCTGTCTGGCGGGAAGTTTTTCAACACAGGGGTAAGTTTCAACAGAACACAGACAAACAGAAGCCAAAACTAAGGGTCCTCTCTGAATAGAGAGGAGAGGCTCCCAAGATGTGGTGAATTCAGCGGAGCAGAAACGCTTGGAGGAAGGAGACCACATCCAGACCTAACTTAGTCAGAGACCCAGGGAGACAGCGTGTAGGACGAAGGGAGCTGGACTCCACCCTCACCGCCCGGGACCCCAGTGGAAACTAGGCTGAGCAACGTGACTCAGGAAAGCAAGGCGCTGGCAGCGGCCTAGCGCGGCTGCCTCCGCGGACCTCTGGGGCCTGCGTTCCCCGTCTTACCTGAAGGCGGGCGGAGCAGGAGGTCGCGGTCTGGACCCTTGTCTTCCAGCAGCGGTGACGCAGCGGCGGCGGCGAGAGCGACAGCAACACCAGCAAGCTCCGACTCGGCCGAGCTCTGGCTCCGCGAACCTGCGATGAATCAGCCCGATTCCATTCAAAAGAGTCGCCCAGGCCTCCGCCGCAAAGCACTTCCGGGTTCACTGCGCCGCTTCGGCTTCCGTTTCCCCGACGGCCAATTGAAGACGACTCGGGAGTCGAGCGGGCGTCCCAGGAGGAGCGCCCGGGACAGACAACGCGGGCCGCGTGCTTCAGGCGTCCCGGCTTGGAGGGTGGGGCGGAAGTTAGCGCTAGGGCCGCTCCCGCCTCTCCGACATCCTCCCTTCTCTGCCCGCACCTCTCCCTCCCCAGTTCTGTGCGCCCGGCTGGCGCCGAGATGAAACTGCAGGAACGCGAAGACCGGAACCCTTCTTCGTTTTAGTGTTCACCTCGGCCCTACGTCAAAACTAAAAGGTTCACTTGGACTAAGATTAACTTGGTCATCTGAGAAGCAAAAGAAAAAAAGGGAGAGGTGTGAAAAGAGTGGAAATCGGTCGGATGTTCTTTTCCATAGTGCAGTCTACCCACCTTCTTGTCTTTACCAATTTGCAAAGGTTGAATTTCAAGGAAAACAACCATTTCCCTAGTGGTAAAACCATCTATTTTAAGCCCAATTTAATTTACAAGGTTTAAGAAATCATATACTCACGTTTCTCCAGGTAATTATCATCACCAATAACGTTTCACCCATTATCTGCTAGGTTTTCAGAGAGCAAAACCGCCCAAGAAATAACTATTGACAAGTTTATATCACATTTCTGTTTAGGGCAGCACGTTTACCAAGTCCCTCTCACTTTGTCAGATACGTTCCAAATGACTAGCATCTTTAAAGCATTCCTAAATCAAGAATGGTGATGAATCTACTGGATGGAGGGAAAGGAAGGATTGTGGCATCTGAATCCAAAACTGTTTGAGTGGCACAATTACACAGAATTTCCCACTCAAAGATCTTTATCTAAAAAATACATAAATTATTTCAATCACAGGTAATGTTAATTATATTTGGATCCCTGTCTTTATGTTTTCTCTCAAACCTGTGCCTCCTCCCTTTTTTTTTTTTTTTTTTTTTGGTAGATGACCCCATCCTCCATTTAATTTCCCTCATCAGATCTGAGAATAGACAGACCTTACCTCTGATTTACCTGTTCGCACTGGCCTCCCAATGAAACACCCTGGAAATCACGAAGGGTCTAATCTGTAAATAGATTTTCCAATCCACCACTCCTCTTTCTCCTTTCTCTGTATTCCAACCTTAACTCAAGCCTTCATTACTCTTTTCCTAAAATACTGCATTAATCTCCTTGATCTCTCTGCCTCCAGTCTGTCTGCCCATAATTCATTCTCCGCTTCATTGGCAAAGGTTCTTTCTGCTATACAAATACAGTTGTGCTCCTTCTTTGCTTAAAATTTCACCAGTGGCTCCTCATCCAATACAGAGGTCAAAAATTTCTCATCTTTGAGCTTCCCTGGTGGCGCAATGGTTGAGAGTCCGCCTGCCGATGCAGGAGACACGGGTTCGTGCCCCGGTACGGGAAGATCCCACATGCCGCGGAGCGGCTGGGCCCGTGAGCCATGGCCGCTGAACCTGCGCGTCCGGAGCTTGTGCTCCGCAACGGGAGAGACCACAACAGTGAGAGGCTCGCGTACCAAAAAAAAAAACCTCTCATCTTTGTTTGAAGCACCGTTGCTCCAGCCATACTATTTAGCTAGGGAATGTGATGTCCATAGGGACTTTGAAAAACTCTGACATATTTCAGGGAATCCAAGTAATATGCATGCTTAGGATTGTGTGAATGGCTAGGGCTGTGTGAATGCTCAGGAAAGACCTGAGAAGGCTCTAAGCTCTCACCTCTGGCTAACCTTGAGGCTCTACACAAGCAAGAAATGAATACAAAAATAGAGTTGTATACTCCCTGGCTGATTGTTGAAGTCACACCCCAACACACATACTAAGCCCCTCCACAAAGACTAGGAAACGTATTGGTTGAAGACATTTAAGGAAATCCCTGTCCAGTCATCAGATGACCACTAAGCTAACTGAGCAAAGACATCAGTGGTTATGCACAACAAAGAACACAGACTTTAAGGAATGAATTCAGAAAATTCACTAAATCAACAATAACTACAACAAAGAAAAACAGCAAAAACCCTGGGGAGAGGGTAGAATATGATTTCCAGAGTGGCCACACTGTATTATTCAAAATGTCCAGTTTTCAAAATACAAAAGTTTAAAAGGATGATACATGCAAAGAAATAAGAATGTATGTATGGCCTGTACACAGGAGAAAAAGCAATCAATAGAAAAAATTTCTGAGGAAGCACATATTACATAAAGACTTTAAGATATTTTAAATATGTTCACAAAGCTAAAGGAAACCATGTCTAAAGAACTAAAGGAAAGTATGATGAGAATGTTTCACCAAATAAGTAACATTAATAAAGAAATTGTTTTGAAAAAAAAAGAAACAAAAATTCTGGAGTTGAAAAGTATAATAACTGAAGTGAAAAATAAGAAGGGCTCAACACCTTGAGGAAACTGAGGATATGAAAACACAGGATACTGACCCCAGATAACTGAGGTACATATCAAAGGAATGATTTCAGTGAACCTAGACTCCTGCATCTTCCCATACATAGAAAAGTGCTAAATTCCTTAACTTGGGATACCTGGTTTTATTTAATTAACAGTAATCTTTTGATGTTCCAACTACCTGCCCTTTGTTCCAAAACTCCTATATATCCTAGCTCCCTCCTCGCCGCCTCAGAGCAGTTCTCTCAGGGGTACTTGAGATGCTACCTCCTGGGCTGGAAGCCTTAAAAATTCCTGCCAAATAAAACATAACTCTCAAAAAAAAAAAAAAAAAAAAGGGCTCAACAGCAGACTTGAGCTAACAGAAGAAAGAACCAGCAAATTTGAATATATGTCACTTGAGATTATCCAGTCTGGGTACCAGAAAAAAAGAAAAAGAATAAATATGCATGAACAGAGCCCCAGAGGGCTGTCACACACAATCAAGCATACCATGTATAACTGGAGTTCTAGAGAGGAGAAATATAAAAGGAAAGGAATATTTGAAGGAATAATGGTCAAAAACTTCCCAAATTTGATGAAAAACATTAATCCACACATCTAAGAAGCTTAATAAATTCCAAGTGGTATAAACTCAAAGAAATACACACCTGGACACATTATAATTAACCTGTTGAAAGCCAAAGTCAAGAAGAGAATCTTAAAAGTGTCGAGAGGGCTTCCCTGGTGCCGCAGTGGTTGAGAGTCCGCCTGCCGATGCAGGGGACATGGGTTCGTGCCCCGGTCCGGGAAGATCCCACATGCTGCGGAGCGGCTGGGCCCGTGAGCCATGGCCATTGAGCCTGCGCATCCGGAGCCTGTGCTCCGCAACAGGAGAGGCCACAACAGTGAGAGGCTCACATACCGCAAAAAAAAAAAAAAAAAAAAAAAAAAGTGTCAAGAGAGAAGCTACTCATCACATAATCCTAAATAAGATTCACAACCAAAGCTATGGAAGCAGAAAACAGTAAGATGACATATTCAAAATGCTGAAAGAAAAACACTGGTAACCAAGAATTCTATACCTAGGAAAGCTGTCCTTCAAAAATGAAGGAGAAATTAGTACATTCCAAAATATATGCATGAACAAAAATAAAGAGAATTTGTCACTGGGAAACTTGCCATACAAGAAATTCTAAAGGGAGTCCTTCAGGCTGAAATGAAAAGAAACTAGAAAATAACTCAAATCCACATGAAGGAATAAAGGAAACTTGTAAAGGTAACTATATAAGTAATTATAAAAGACAGTATAAATATATTTTTTGTTCATAATCCTTCTTTCTCCTATTTGACTTAAAATACAGCTGCATAAAGCAATAATTATAAGTCTGTGTTGATAGACATATTATGTATACAGATCTAATTTGTATCACAACTGTAGCATAAAGGTGGGGGAGGGAATGAAGCTATATAGTAGCAAAGCTTTGTATACTATTGAAATTAAATTAGTATTAATCCAAGCTATGTTGTTCTACATTGGTAATTGTAATCCCCAGAGCAACCACTAAGAAAATAATCAAAAAATATATAATAAAAGAAATAACAAGGTAATTAAAATGGTACACTAGAAAATATAATAGATATTTAACACAAAAGGCAGCAGTAATAGAGAAATAGAAGAACAGAAAAACATACGACATTTAGAAAGCAAATAGCAAAATGGCAGGTTTAAATACTACCTTATCAGTAATTACATTAAATGTAAATGGATTAGGGAATTCCCTGGCAGTCCAGTGGTTAGGACCCCGTGTGCCGTCACTGCCAAGGGCCCAGGTTCAATCCCTGGTAGGGAAACTAAAATCACACAAGTCAAGCAGTGTGGCAAATAAATAAATAAATAAATGTAAATGAATTAAATATTCCAATTAAAAGGCAGAGATTGGGCTTCCCTGGTGGCGCAGTGGTTGAGAGTCTGCCTGCCGATGCAGGGGACATGGGTTCGTGCCCCGGTCCGGGAAGATCCCACATGCCGCAGAGAGGCTAGGCACGTGAGCCATGGCCGCTGAGCCTGTGCTTCCGGAGCCTGTGCTCCGCAACGGGAGAGGCCACAGCAGTGAGAGGCCTGCGTACCGCAAAAAAAAAAAAAAAAAGCCAGAGATTCACAGAATGGGTTAAAAAGAAAACCCAACTATATGCAATCTACAAGAGACACATTTTAGATTTAAAGACACAAATATTTTGAAACTATAAGGATGAAAAATATATATACCATGCAAACAGTAACTAAAATGGTATGACCACTTTGAAAATTGTTCTGGCATTTTTTTTTTTTTTTTTTTTGGCGGTACGCAGGCCTCTCACTGCTGTGGCCTCTCCCGTTGTGGAGCACAGGCTCCGGACGCGCAGGCTCAGCGGCCATGGCTCACGGGCCCAGCCGCTCCGCAGCATGTGGGATCTTCCCGGACCGGGGTACGAACCTGCGTCCCCTGCATCGGCAGGCGGACTCTCAACCACTGCACCACCAGGGAAGCCCTGTTCTGGCATTTTTAAATAATAAAGTTAAAAATACAATTACCAGGGACATTGGTTCAAGATGGTGGGGTAGAAGGACATGCGCTCACTCCCTCTTGCAAGACCACCAGAATCACAACTAACTGCTGAACAGTCATTGACACGAAGACACTGGAACTCACCAAAAAGATACCCCACATCCAAAGACAAAGGAGAAGCTGCAATGAGACAGTAGGAGGGGCACAATCACAATAAAATCAAATCCCATGACTGCTGGGTGGGTGACTCACAAACTGGAGAACACTTGTACCACAGAAATCCACCCACTGGAATGAAGGTTCTGAGCCCCACATCAGGCTTCCCAACCTGGGGGTCCGGCAACGGGAGGAGAAATTCCTAGAGAATCAGACTTTGAAGGCTAGCAGGATTTGATTGCAGGACTTCAATAGGACTGGGGGAAACAGAGACTCCACTCTTGGAGGGCACACACAAAGTACTGTGTGCATCAGCACCCAGGGAAAGGAGCAGTGACCCCATAAGAGACTGAACCAGACCTACCTGCTGGTGTTGGCGGGTCTCCTGCAGAGGCGGGGGGTGGCTGGGGCCCACCGTGGGGATGGGGACACTGGCAGCGGAAGTTCTGGGAAGTACTCCTTGGTGTGAGCCCTCCCGGAGTCTGCCATTCGCCCCACCAGACAGCCAGGTAGGCTCCAGTGCTGGGCCACCTCAGGCCAAACAATCAACAGGGAGGGAATCCAGCCCCACCAATCAGCAGACAAGCGGATTAAAGTATTAGTGAGCTCTGTTCACCAGAGCAACACCCAGCTCTACCCACTACCACTCCCTCCCATCAGGAAGCTTGCACAAGCCTCTTAGATAGCCTCATCCACCAGAAGGCAGACAGCAGAAGCAAGAAGAACTACAATCCTGCAGGATGTGGTAGGGAAACCACATTCACCAAAAGACAGACAAAATGAACAGGCGGAGGACTATGTACCAGATGAAGGAACATGATAAAACCCCAGAAAAAAAACTAAACGAAGTGGACATAGACAACCTTCCAGAAAAAGAATTCAGAATAATGATAGTGAAGATGATCTAGGACCTTGGAAAAAGAATGGAGGCAAAGATTGAGAAGATGCAAGAAGTGTTTAACAAAGACCTAGAATAATTAAAGAACAAACACCTAGAAGAATTAAAAAACAAACAAACAGAGATTAACAATTCAAAAACTGAAATAAAAAATACACTAGAAGGAATCAATAGCAGAAAAACTGAAGCAAAAGAACAGAAAAGTGACCTGGAAGACAGAATGGTGGAATTCACTGCTGCTGAACAAAATTAAGAAAAAAGAATAAAAAGAAATGAAGACAGCCTAAGAGACCTCTGGGAAAACATTAAATGCAACAACATTAGCATTATAGGGGTCCCAGAAGGAGAAGAGAGAGAGAAAGGACCCGAGAAAATATTTGAAGAGATTATAGTCGAAAACTTCCCTAACATGGGAAAGGAAATAGCCACCCAAGTCCAGGAGCACAGAGAGTCCCAGGCAGCATAAGCCCAAGGAGAAACACCCCAAGACACATAGTAATTAAACTGACAAAAATTAAAGACAAAGGGGCTTCCCTGGTGGCACAGTGGTTGAGAGTCCGCCTGCCGATGCCAGGGACACGGGTTCGTGCCCCAGTCCAGGAAGATCCCATGTGCTGTGGAGCAGCTAGGCCCGTGAGCCATGGCTGCTGATCCTGCACGTCTGGAGCCTGTGCTCCGCAACGGGTGAGGCCACAACAGTGAGAGGCCCACGTACCGCAAAAAAAAAATAAAAAATAAAAAAAAAAGACAAAGAAAAATTATTGAAAGCAACAAGGGAAAAACAACAAATAATATACAAGGGAACTCCCATGAGGTTAACAGCTGAATTCTCAGCAGAAAATCTACAAGCCAGAAAGGAGTGGCACAATATATTTTAAATGATGAAAGGGAAGAACCCACACCAAGATTACGGTACCCGGCAAGGATCTCATTCAGATTCGATGGAGAAATCGAAAGCTTTACAGACAAGCAAAAGCTAAGAGAATTCAGCACCACCAAACCAGCTCTACAACAAATGCTAAAGGAACTTCTCTATGTGGGAAACACAAGAGAAGAAAATGACCTACAAAAACAAACCCATAACAATTAAGAAAATGGTAATAGGAACATACATTTCGATAATTATCTTAAACATGAATGGATTAAATGCGCCAATGAAAAGACACAGGCTCGATGAATGGATACAAAAATAAGACCAATATATATGCTGTCTACAAGTGACCCACTTCAGACCTAGGGACACATACAAACTGAAAGTGAGGGGATGGAAAAATATACTCCATACAAATGGAAACCAAAAGAAAGCTGGAGTAGCAATACTCATATCAGATAAAATAGACTTTAAAATAGAGAATGTAACAAGAGACATAGAAGGACACTACATAATGATCAAGGGATCAATCCAAGAAGAAGATATAACAATTATAAATAATATGCACCCAACATAGGAGCACCTCAATACATAAGGAAACGGCTAACAGCTATAAAAGAGGGAATCGGCAGTAACACAATAATAGTGGGGGACTTTAACACCTCACTTAACCAATGGACAGATCATCCAGACAGAAAATTAATAAGGAAACACAAGCTTTAAATGACACAATAGACCAGATAGATTTGATTGATATTTACAGGACATTCCATCCAAAAACAGCAGATTACACTTTCTTCCCAAATGCACACAGAACATCCTCCAGGATAGATCACATCTTGGGTCACAAATCAAGCCTCGGTAAATTTAAGAAAATTGAAATCATATCAACCAACTTTTCCGACCACAATGCTACAAGATTAGAAATCAATTACAGGAGAAAAAAACGTAAAAGCACAAAAATATGGAGGCTAAACAACACGTTACTAAATAACCAAGAGATCACTGAAGAAACCAAAGAGGAAATCAAAAAATACCTAGAGACAAATCACAACGAAAACACGATGATCCAAAACCTATGGGATGCAGCAAAAGCAGTTCTAAGAAGGAAGTTTACAGCAATACAATGCTACCTCAAGAAACAAGAAAAATCTCAAATAAACAATCTAACCTTACACCGAAAGGAACTAGAGAAAGAAAAACAAACAAAACCCAAAGTTAGTAGAAGGAAAGAAATCATTACGATTAGAGCAGAAATAAATGAAATAGAAACAAAGAAAACAATAGCAAAGATCATTAAAACTAAAAGCTGGTTCTTTGAGAAAATAAACAAAATTGATAAACCTTTAGCCAAACTCATCAAGAAAAAGAGGGAGAGGACTCAAATCAATAAAATTAGAAATGAAAAACAAGAAGTTACAACGGACACCACAGAAATACAAAGCATCATAAGAGACTACTATAAGCAACGCTATGCCAATAAAATGGACAACCTGGAAGAAATGGACAAATTCTTAGAAAGATATAACCTTCCAAAACTGAACCAGGAAGAAATAGAAAATATGATCAGACCAATAACAAGTAATGAAATTGAAACTTGTGATTAAAAATCTTCCAACAAACAAAAGACCAGGGCCAGATGGCTTCACAGGTGAATTCTATCAAATATTTAGAGAAGAGCTAACACCCATCCTTTTCAAACTCTTCCAAAAAATTGCAGAGGAAGGAACACTCCCAAACCCATTCTATGAGGGCACCATCACCCTGATACCAGAACCAGACAAAGATACTACAAAAAAAGAAAATTACAGGCCAATATCACTGATGAACATAGATGCAAAAATCCTCAACAAAATACTAGCAAACAGAATCCAACAACACATTAAAAGGATCATACACCATGATCAAGTGGGATTTATCCCAGGGATGCAAGGATTCTTCAATATAAGCAAATCAATCAATGTGATACACCATATTAACAAATTAAAGAATAAAAACCATATGATCATCTCAATAGATGCAGAAAAAGCTTTTGAAAAAATTCAACATCATTTATGATAAAAACTCTCCAGAAAGTGGGTATAGAGGGAACCTACCTGAACATAATAAAGGCCATATATGACAAATTCATAGCAAATATCATTCTCAATGGTGAAACACTGAAAGCATTTCCTCTAAGATCAGGGACAAGATAAGGATGTCCACTCTCGCCACCATTTTTCAACATAGTTTTAGAAGTCCTAGCCGTGGCAATCTGAGAAGAAAAAGAAATAAAAGGAATACAAAGTGGAAAATAAGAAGTAAAGCTGTCACTGTTTGCAGATGACACGATGCTATACATAGAGAATCCTAAAGATGCCACCAGAAAACTACTAGACCTAATCAATGAATTTGGTAAAGTTGCAGGATACAAAATTAATGCACAGAAATCTCTTGCATTCCTATACAATTACAACAAAAGATCAGAAAGAGAAATTAAGGAAACAATCCCATTCACCATTGCAACAAAAAGAATACAATACCTAGGAATAAACCTACCTAAGGAGGTAAAAGACCTGTACTCAGAAAACTATGAGACACTGATGAAAGAAATCAAAGATGACACAAACAGATGGAGAGATATACCATGTCCTTGGATTGGAAGAATCAATATTGTGAAAATGTCTATATTACCCAAAGCAATCTACAGATTCAATTCAATCCCTATCAAATTACCAGTGCATTTTTAACAGAACTAGAACAAAAAAAAAATCTTAAAATTTGTATGGAGACACAAAAGACCCTGGATAGCCAAAGCAGTCTTGAGGGAAAAAAACAGAGCTGGAGGAATCAGACTCCCTGACTGCAGACTGTACTATAAAGCTACAGTAATCAAGACAATATGGTACTGGCACAAAAACAGAAATACAGATCACTGGAACAGGGTAGAAAAGCCAGAGATAAACCCACGCACCTATGGTCAACTAATCTAAAAAATGAGGCAAGGATATACAATGGAGAAAAGACAGTCTCTTCAATAAGTGGTGCTGGGAAAACTGGACAGCTACATGGAAAAGAATGAAATTAGAACACTCCCTAACACCATATACAAAAAGAAATTCAAAATGGATTAGAGACCTAAATGTAAAACCACTCACTATAAAACTCTTAGAGGAAAACATAGGAAGAACACTCTGACATAAATCACAGCAAGATCTTTTTTGATCCACCTCTTAGATTAATGGAAATAAAACCAAAAATAAACAAATGGGACCTAATGAAACTTAAAATCTTTTGCAAAGCAAAGGAAACTACAAACAAGATGAAAAGACAACCCTCAGAATGGGAGAAAATATTTGCAAAAAAATCAATGGACAAAGGATTAATATCCAAAATATATAAACAGCTCATGCAGCTCAATATTAAAAAAAACAAACAACCCAATCCAAAAATGGGCAGAAGACCTAAACAGACATTTCTCCAAAGAAGACATACAGATGGCCAAGAAGCACATGAAAAGCTGCTCAACATCACTAGTTATTAGAGAAATGCAAATCAAAACTACAATGAGGTATCACCTCACACCAGTTAGAATAGGCATCATCAGAAAATCTACAAACAACAAATGCTGGAGAAGGTGTGGAGAAAAGGGAATCTTCTTGCACTGTTGGTGGGAATGTAAATTGATACAACCACTATGGAGAACAGTATGGAGGTTCCTTAAAAAACTAAAAATAGAATTACCATATGACCCAGCAATCCCACTACTGGGCATATACCCAGAGAAAACCATAATTCAAAAAGACACATGCACCCCAATGTTCATTGCATCACTATTTACAATATCTAGGTCATGGAAGCAACCTAAATGTCCATCGACAGACGAATGGGTAAAAAAGATGTTGTACATACATACGATGGAATATTACTCAGCCATAAAAAGGAACAAAATTGGGTCATTTGTAGAGGTGTGGATGGATCTAGAGTCTGTCACACAGAGTGAAGTAAGTCAGAAAGAGAAAAACAAATATTGTATATTAACATATATATGTGGAACCTAGAAAAATGGTACAGATGAACCGGTTTGCAGGGCAGAAATAGAGACACAGGTGTAGAAAACAAACATATGGACACCAAGGGGGGAAAGTGGCGGGGGGTGGTGGTGGTGGGATGAATTGGGAGATTGGTATTGACATATATACACTAATATACATAAATAGATATCTAATAAGAACCTGATATATGAAAAATAAATAAAATAAAATTCAAAAAAGAAAATACAGTTACCAGGGTATTACCTCGTGGTCCAGTGGTTAGGATTCGGCAATTTCACTGTCATAGCTCAGGTTCAATCCTTGATCAGGGAACTAAGATCCCATAAGCCACACGTCATGGCCAAAATAATAATAATAGTAATAATAATAATAAAATTGCCATTTGACCCAGTAATTCCACTTTATATATTTACCAAAAGTAAATAAAACATATGTCCATGGGCTTCCCTGGTGGCGCAGGGGTTGAGAGTCCGCCTGCCGATGCAGGGGACACAGGTTTGTGCCCCGGTCTGGGAAGATCCCACATGCCGCGGAGCCCGTGAGCCATGGCCACTGAGCCTGTGCTTCCGGAGCCTGTGCTCCGCAACGGGAGAGGCCACAACAGTGAGAGGCCCGCGTACAGCAAAAACAAAAAAACAACATATGTCCACACCAAGACTTAAACATGATAGCTCATAGTAGCTTTATTAACAATAGCCCCAAAGTGGAATTAATCCAAATGTTTCCCAACTGATAAATGGGTAAAGTGTGGTATGTCCCTACAATGAAATAACGCTCAGCAATAAATAGGAAACTACTTATATATGCAACAACATGGATGACTTTCAAAAACATCATGCTGGGGCTTCCCTGCTGGCACAGTGGTTGAGGGTCCGCCTGCCGATGCAGGGGACACGGGTTCGTGCCCCGGTCCGGGAGGATCCCACGTGCCGCGGAGTGGCTGGGCCCGTGGGCCATGGCCGCTGAGCCTGCGCGTCCGGAGCCTGTGCTCCGCAACGGCAGAGACTACGGCAGTGAGAGGCCCGCGTACCGCAAAAAAAAAAAAAACAACAAAAACAATGGCAAAAACATCATGCTGATGAAAAGAAGTGAGATACAAAAGAGTACATACTGTATAATACCATTTTAATGAAACTCTAAACAAATGAAATCAAATATATATAATAGTTATGGAAAGCAGGTCAGTGATTATCTTGGCGGTTCAAAGTGGAGTTATGTGGGAGGATTGACTGCATGGGGTGGGAAAGAACTTTTTGGATTGTCAGAAATGTTCTATTTCTTTATTGTGATTTATCAAAATTCATCAAACTGTACAGTTAAAACAGGTACATTTTATCGTATATAATTTATACTACCATGTAGTTGATTTAAAAGAAGAAAAAAATCCTCACATTTGTTAGTTTATTACTTTCCTTAGTCATATCAAAGTATGACTCCTGTCTGAAATGTACTTCCTTCCGTCTCCCATCCACACACTGTACCCCAGTGTTTTGGAGTGTTAATACTAGTCATGTTGCTTACCCTACAATCCTACTCTATCATCCCTGTTTTACTTGTCTGCCTTTGCATCTAAATGCTAAGCTTCTTGAGAGCAGTGGATACGGCCTAGCCATAGTAGGTACTAAAAATTGTTGTTGAATATTGGAGTAATATTTGTTCAAGTACTTTGCTTACTAAGAATACTCAAAAGGATCAGAAACATTTAAAATGCAGATACAGTCCCTCTTGAAATAATCACTTCTTTAAAGTTAAACAAACAACAAAATTTATAGAATTCAGGCCACATATCTGATATGAATATTACATCTAATATCTAAAACATTCATTGTTCGGGTTAGTCCCAATGTGGCTTTGGAGAACACTATATGCACAGAATTGTGAATTGTTTGATATGTTTCCTAAAATCCTAAGTTGCCAAAAAGTTCACCTTATTAAATACATAATATACATGTGTCAGAGAGAAACTTTCCTGCTCATTTGGTATCTTCTGAACCTGACAGGTTCGTCAAATGAATGAATAACTCTGGCAATTAGCATGAATACATACCTGTTCAAAATGCATCAACCTTATTATAAAAATCCCTTCCTTTTTGTAAAGAGCAATCCATGCATATACATATAACTCCATTCATACAATGTCTATGTGTCTAACAAGAAATTACAACAGTAGGTTTTCAGATAGCCTAACTTTATAATTATGAATATTAGAAAACAGCTATTGCCATTTGAATTTTAAAGAAGTGTTTGGAAAAAATTTAAGAAACACATTGTTTTCTGTTCAAAATCAGTTTTAATTGTTATACCTACTTATAGTTTTTGAATTATGCAGTTTTTGAATATTATAAATATAGATCTAGTACAAGAAAAAAGAAAAATAGGACAATATTTACTTTTTAAAGTACAGTGATTTAATTTAATGTATAAAGCCAATAGGATAATCGTTACTTCTGCCAGATGGTATTTTACATTTTGATAAAAAGATATATTCTTAATCATATATGTCAAGAAAAAGGGACCATATGTTGTTAAACACTTCCAATTTGTCATTTAATTTAAAAGGCACTACTGATATTGCCATAAATTTTTTTTGGTGATGTGGCCTAAGTATCCTTGGTGTCAATAAAATTTAATTTTCTCAAGTAATTTCCTTATTGCTCTTTGAGCAAATAATTCAACAAAGAATTTTTTTAGCATCTATAAAGAAAAGATGCCATAAAGAGGATAAATCAGGGACTTCCCTGGTTGTGGAGTGGTTAAGAATCTGCCTGCCAATGCAGGGGACACGGGTTCAATCCCTGGTCCAGGAAGATAAGCCCATGCACCACAACTACTGAGCCCATGCATCACAACTACTGAAGCCTGCGCACCTAGAGCCCGTGCTCCACGAACAGAGTAGGTACCACAATGAGAAGTCTGCCCTCTGCAACAAAGATCAGCCCCTACTCACTGCAACTAGAGAAAGCCTGTGCACAGCAATGAAGACCAAACGCAGCCAAAAAAAAAGTAATGGGCATGTTACCACATTATTAAAAAAAAAAAAAAAAAAAAAAAAGAGAATAGGGCTTCCCTGGTGGCGCAGTGGTTGAGAGTCCGCCTGCCGATGCAGGGGACGCGGGTTCGTGCCCCGGTTCGGGAAGATCCCACATGCTGCGGAGCGGCTGGGCCCGTGAGCCATGGCCGCTGAGCCTGCGCGTCCGGAGCCTGTGCTCCGCAACGGGAGAGGCCGCAGCAGTGAGAGGCCCGCGTACCGCAAAAAAAAAAAAAAAAAAAGAGGATAAATCAGAATCCAGAATCTATATTCAAGTTACTCCTGGGTAAAAAAGCATAACCTCTGTTTCCAAGAGGCCTCTAAAATTTAATTTACTGTATTCTAGCAAAGTAAGTAAAATATACAGAGTAACTCAAATGATTCCAAACTGATGTGCCTTAAGTTCAGAAACCCAGTATATTCTAAAGATTTAAAAAAAGAGAGAGAGAATTCCCCGGCGGTCCAGTGGTTAGAACTCCATGCTTCCACTGCAGGGGCCCCGGGTTCAATCCCTGGTGGGGAAACTAAGATTCCACAAGCTGTGCTGCTGGGCCAAAATATATATATATATATATGTTTTTTTAATGGGTAATTATTTATATTACAAAATAATTTTGCACAATAAAAAAAGTTTCTAATGAACGAAACTATATGGAAGACACAGAAAATAGCATTACAATCTATAATGGGAAAAGGAAATTGGTATTAGATGAGAATTAAAACAAAGGTTTTATATGCCTTTGTTTCCTCTGCCTTTTGAAAAGAGAATTTGTTGATCCCTTTTCCTCTGCCATTCTCCACCCATTTCTCTTTTCATTCTATAGGGCTTTATATATGATTTTATTCAGGCTGAAAATTTTAATTACCATGTACATTCTGAAGACTTGCAAACTTCTGTTGTCTGAACATATCTCTTCTCCAGGTTTTTCATTGTTGTATGACTATATCACTATTTATCCATTCTCCAGTTGATGGACATTTGGGTCGTTTCCAGTTTTTTGTTTTCAGTTTTTTGCTATTATGAACAACACTGCTACAAACATTCTATGTATTCCCTGGTCTATCTGACCAAGAGATTCTCAAGAGTATCTACCTAGAAGTAAAATTGATGGGTTCTAAGGCATGCATGTTGTCAATTTTACTTGATAATACCAAATTGTAATCCAATATAATGTTCAAACTTTCTTGTTGCTCTAAATCATCACTCTCATTTAATTTTGTTGGACTTCTTAATTTTTGTCAATCTAATGAGAATAAAATGATATATCACTTTGCTTTAATTTGCATGTTCCTGATTACTAATAAGGTTGAACATCTTTCAAATGTTTGTTGTCCATTTATATTTACTCTTTTCTGAAGTGCCAATTCATGACTGTCACATTCTTTACTATGAAGTTCTTCTTCTTATTATTGTTTTGCATACTTTCAAACTCTTCATTTTGCACTTCAGTAAAATGAAACCCAAAGAGGGTACCCTGCATGGGAAAGGTCATGTAGCTAGTAAGTAGCAGGGTCAAATTCATAGTAACCAGTGATTTATTTTTTTGGTGGAAAAGCAACTGATGTGCAACTAATGTGATTTCCTTCTATGTTATCATTTTATTTTTCTAAAGTAGAAACAAATATAATATAAGATTTCTATGACACTTTAGACTGTATGTGACTACCTCCTTTCTAAGCCAGGCAGATATATGGGCTTAGCAGTCCACTGAGATTGGAATGCTGCTCCAAGGAGGCTACACCCAACAGTGAAACTTGAAAAGTTATAGGTCTGTTCATTATAATTGCAAGTAGCATAGGAAATTGGTTAACAACTATCCTGGAAACTCAAATTTTGGGGATAGAATGAGGGAAGTGTGTAGTGTAATAAAGACCCCCAGATGAGGCTGATCTTTCTACTCATTGTGATCTACCTACTCATTGTTTAAAGTGACTGAGAGGTAGGGCTTGCCTGGTGGTGCAGTACTTGAGAATCTGCCTGCCAATGCAGGGGACACGGGTTCGAGCCCTGGTTTGGGAAGATCCCACATGCCGCGGAGCAACTAAGCCCGTGCGCCACAGCCACTGAGCCTGCGCGTCTGGAGCCTGTGCTCTGCAACAAGAGAGGGCCGCGACAGTGAGAGGCCCATGCACCGTGATGAAGAGTGGCTCCCGCTCGCCGCACTAGAGAAAGCCCTCGCACAGAAACGAAGACCCAACACAGCCAAAAATAAATTAATTAATTAATTAAAAAAAAAAAAAGTGACTGAGAGGTAAAATCAAAATACAGTGTATTTCTCATCGTTTATCAGCAATACCACAGGTGGTACCCAAGATGATTTTGGACAGTCTGTGGACATTTTTTACATTAATAGGTATGTACTTATTTTAATGTATACTAGAAAAATATATAAAGAGCATATCAGACCTTTAATTTAATGGCTATTATTGCTTAAGATAACACTCAGTTTCTTTTAAAAGCACCTCTTTAAGGAAAATATTAAGTAAACAATAACGCAAATAGTAAGTGGATGGGAAAAATTGTGAAAAAGGCACGTAAATGACCAAAATTTGGGAAACACTGGACAATGATTATGATCACAGACAAATCTGGGTTTATAAATTGACTGCATTACTTCCTATGTGTATGAACGTGGCAAGTTATTTACTTTCCTTGGCTGTATTGGTTAATATATTAGTTGCTTTAGCAAAGGCCAAAATAGTAATGGCTTAAACAGGTTATAACATTTCTTTCTATCTCACATGAAGATCAAGGTGGTGAGGGGGTCAGAGTGGCACTGCTCCATGAGATTCTGAGAAGCCTGGGGTCCTTCTACCCAGCTGTGCCGCCATCCTCTCATATTACAGCATGTGGGAAGGGGAAAGAGGAATTAGGGGGGCAAGCAGCTTTTGGTTAAGAGCTTGAATGAGAACTTACACATATCACTTTTGTTTACACTTGGCTAAAGAGACTATCATCTCTAGTGGGAAGGAAGGAAACAATGGAACTTAAGACAATGGACATCAAGCAACAAAAGACAATGAACCCTGAGAGATGGAAAACAAGTGAAGGGAGCCCTCTAGTTCCCCCAGTTGTTCCAGCTTACCGTCTGGAGAAAATTTCCAAGCCTCAGCACAGGAAGGGAGAACGTAGGCAGAACCCAGAGGCCTACCTGAATTGAAGAGACAGGTGTGGGAGTCTGGAAAAACCAGGCTGTTAGAGTTAACAGGGCAGAGAACCAGAAAGGAGAGAGAGATGCACAGGGAGAACGCCAGAGATCTACAGAGAGACTGTCCTGAATATTCAGTTGATTGGAGATCAGTGCATGCGTGTGGCTCGGGAAAGAACCATGTGAAAGCATTAGAAGGAAGGGTGACCCGTTCGTAAGGGCCAATAATAATGCCTGTTCCCAAGAGCTAGACTTGGAAAAAACCTCATAATTAAAGCAGCATCAGTAAGAGCACCAAGAATGGTATGCTTCAGTAATGGGGAATAATTAACCATACACTAAAAGTAGGTCCAAAGGATCAAAGTACTTCTAAGTAACTGAGCAGATTTAATGCTGGGATATCAATTCTCCCCAAGCTGATTCTAAAATTCATATGGAGGTGCTTCCCTGGTGGCACAGTGGCTGAGAATCCACCTGCCAATGCAGGGGACACGGGTTCGATCCTTGGACCGGGAGGATCCCACAAGAGGTGGAGCAACTAAGCCCGTGCACCACAACTATTGAACCTGCGCTCTAGAGCCCGTGAGCCACAACTACTGAGCCCGCGTGCTGCAACTACTGAAGCCGATGCGCCTAGAGCCGGTGCTCCGCAGCAAGAGAAGCCACCGCAATGAGAAGCCCGCGCACCGCAATGAAGACTAGCCCCCGCTTGCCGCAACTAGAGAAAACCCACGCACGGTGACGAAGACCCAACACAGCCAAAAATAAATAAATAAAATAAATAAATTTATTAAAAAATTAAAATAAAAAAATAAAATTCATATGGAAATGCAAAGCACTTAAAATAACCAGAACAACTTTGAAAAAAAAAAAAAAAGGTAAAGGACTTAAACTACCTGACTCTAAGACTTAATATACAACTCCAATAATCCAGCCTGTGGTATTCGACAGTTCTAGAATCAAATCCTAGTTCCACCTCTTACTTACCTTGGGCAAGTCACCTAATCTCTGTAAGTTTCAGATCTCTTATCTGTAAAATCAAAATAGTAACAATCTGGTAGGATTATGTGACTAAATGAAATAGTGCATATGATGCACTTAGCACAGTACTGGGCCTGTATAAAGAATGTCAGCTTTTCTTATCCACTCAGCCCCAAGCTCTATAAGACAGGGACTATATCCGTTTTGATTATCACTGTATACTTAGGGCCTTAGAACGAAATTGAGCTTCAACTATCTCAAGCAAAGAGTTAACAAGTAAATAGTTAACCATATAATTAAAAGAACTTTAGATATTATCAAAAGTTCAACACCATCACTTTTCAAATGATGAGCATGGAATTTAGAGAACCCAAGTTTCAAGCCCAGGTCATTCTTATCTAGTGATTCACACCTTCTCTCTTATTCTCAAATACTTTGGCTTTAGGATACCTTAACATTGGGACTTCCCTGGTGGTCCAGGGGTTAAGACTCTGTGCTCCCAATGCAGGGGGCCCGAGTTCGATTCCTAGTCAGGGAACTAGATCCTGCGTGCTGCAACTAAAACGTCCTGCGTGCCGCAACTAAAAGGTCCCGTGTGCTGCAACTAAGACCCAGCACAGCCAAATAAATAAATAATTAAAAAATAATTTACTTCTAATAATCCCAAATTCAAGTGATAGATAGTATTAATTATAAGAAAAAGCTCTAGTTTCAGAATAGTATATTTAGAATAGCCATGGTGGTCTATAAGCTGAATACACAAGTGTAAGCAAATGATCTATTTTAAAATTTAGCATGACATTGAGTTATTTTGCATAGAATTTAGTCTATAAGAATTTCAAATTTAAATATCTAGTGAGCACTATTTCACAATATCTCCAGAGTCTGAACCTTTCACTTTGTAGCAAGAAAAAATAAATAAATAAATAAATAAATAGAATCCTGCTTATCATACTTCAAATGCCCAACACAAATTCCCCCAAGAAAATCCTTAAAACCATTACCCAAACTACCTGACCCCCTTTTAATGGTTTTACATAGTCCTGGGTCAATTTTTTAAATCTCTTCATTGTTTTTTACTTCAAAGTTTTCATGTCCTATCTTGTTTTGTGTTATTAACTTTGTATAAATATTCCCAAATTTTGACTTTTTCCAATGATGTTGAAACTGGCATGTAATGTAATCTGCCAGTATACTCAGGAAAAATGACTATGGTAATCCAGTTAAAAGCTGATTCATAATGTATAATGGCTGATAAATAATAAACTTAATTTTAATCTTCAAAAATTTAATTTCCATTTTGGTGGATTAATCTTCATCATGTTTTCTCTCAGCTGCCCCTTTCCACACAATGTTCTACTTCTGGCCATTTTCATGGGCACATTCAGTGCTTAGGATGTATTGCTCGCTCCTTACATCTACCTACAGTTATGAAACTCACCAAAACTTCCATCTTTTTCATTTATATACTTCTTAACCTCCCCTCCCCATTCTTGTTCAAATAAGCACGTGCACAGAAGTAATTTCTTCCTATTTTTGGCATTGACTAGGCCCCTTTTAGAATCCTATATCTAGCTTTTATTCACATTTTAAGAAAAAGAACAAACAACAATAATAATTGTTTTAATAATAGAAAAATGAGTGAATAAAGATGAGAGTAATTTGGGGTTTTTAACCTAGAAAATAAAACTAACGGATGAATTCAATTGAATGTTATTTTGAGAAAAATACTGAATGTTCTCTATTCCATATAAGACATAGAATGACAATTTTGAACAGCTTTATTAGCCATAATCAAAGAAGGCTTTATCATCTGTAAGGATAGTATCAAATATTTCAAGTTCTTGAGAGCTTTAAAATAAGATGCACAGGGAGGTACCCAATGTTTTGACTGATAATGTCCTATCTTCCATTTACTACTTGGAGAGCTGGTAAATGAAAGAAACTAAAGTTCCTCTCCTAAAATTGTTAGGGTACAGAGTGCCCAAAATACAGTAGAAGAGTGAAGACCTTAATGGCTTAGTATCTCTAGATTATGACCTTTTTTTGACACTATATATGTGTATTCTCGCTTAAGGCAATTGGCTATATCAGATCACTACTAAAGACTCAACCGCTTTTCTATCCCAGGATTCAAGAAGCATAGTATTGTCATTTGTTATTTGTTTCAATGTGCAGAATATTGTTTGCATAAAATTCATTCTATTCTTAAGAATTAGAAAAAAAATTTTTTCTTAATTTTATAAAATCCCGAAACTGACACTTAGCTCCTATTTTAAGAGTAAAAATATTAGTGAATTGTTGGTTAGGACTTACATAAAGCTCTGAACTTTTTATAAAATAAACTTGATCCACCTATAAATAAGATAATTAAATTAAAAATGTGTTAAATATGAGAAAATATAGCTCCATTTACACTTCAAAAGCTTTCTTAGCCTCTAATGAGGTAGCTTATACAAGATAATCTTTGTTGGATGATATTAATTGGTACTATAAAGAGTCCTTTTATTAGAGTATAACTATTTTCATAATGAACTTATTTGACTTGCAGATTAGTTCACCATAAATCCTATTAATCTTTATATTAGTTTTCTTAGCATTTTGTGATAGCTTTCTATAATTATTGTGTATTTAATAAATTAAGCAATAACCTTAATGCTTTAAAATGTTAGTGTAATAGATGAATTTCAAACAATTCGGGTGAAAATGAGCTCATTCATGAAAAGGATTTAATATTCATTCACAAATGACAAGAATTCTCTATAGGTAGATGGTAACATTCTAAATAAACCTCAGCCATTGAGTGCAAGTTTCAAAAGTGGTAATTTTGAGAGTGCAAATAATTTGATTAAGAATTAAATAAAGGCAGATTATTTTTCCTTACTGAGAGATAACTTTTAATTTTATGCTTCAAAACATGATTGGACTATCAATACTTACAAGTGAACTATTAATCATTCTGACCAAAAAAATTTTGAAAATAATATTCATATGCAACACAACATCAAATCATATATATATATACACATATATCAATATAAATTCTATTTTATATGTATTTATATGAAGTAATTTTATGAGACTAGCATGTAAAAAAAGCTTGCTGAAAAAAAAAAAGCTTGCTGGAGTTGTAATACTAACCATGGTATCTGTGCTGTGGAATTGCCTTGAAGGTGACACCTTTTTATAATAAGATACTTTGGACATTTGGCATTATGCCAATTTCATTAGGTTGTAAGTGTTTCTAATGAATTTTTTTGTAATGAAGTGCATTTGTTAGGAAGATAAACTCCAAATAATCACAGGTAGTTCTCTCGCGCACTTGACAACTGCACAGGAAAAAGATAACCTTAACAGAGTCCACAGGATTTTGCTTACACCATAAAAGGGGTTTTAAGGCAGTTCTAATCAATTTTTCATTGTTTGGAACAAGCACTTTATATATTTCTTTGAAAAGTCTATTCAATTTTTTCTAATCTGCATAATTTTTAGATAATTTAATTACTTATTAGACAGTGCTAATAAGTAATTAAATAATCAATAATGGGACACATGCGAAAGATTCAAAACTAGTCAAAACTACTACGAACTAAACAAACTGAAAAAGTCAATAGGGGCTTCACTGCTGGCACAGGGAATCCTCCTGCCAATGCAGGGGATACGTGTTCAAGCCCTGGTCCAGGAAGATCCCACATGCTGCGGAGCAACTAAGCCCATGAGCCACAACTACTGAAGTCTGCGCGCCTAGAGTCTGTGCTCCGCAACAAGAGAAGCCACCGCAATGAGAAGCTGGCACCGCAACAAAAAGTAGCCCCTGCTCCCCGCAACTAGAGAAAGGCTGCGTGCAGCAACGAAGACCCAACGCAGCCAAAAATAAATAAATAAATTTATTTTTAAAGAAAGGAAAAAGTCAATAGGCTATTTAATTACTGCAAAAGAGAATTTATTTCCATGGCTATATAGTGTTTCGTTAATCTTAACAGAAGGATAGCAAAAAGAAGAAAACAAAACAAACAACAAAACAGCCCAAGTCTAGACCAGATTATGCTGCTAACTTTGTGAGACTTTAACTGCTCTGGGCCTCAGTGTGCACAACTAGAGACTGGTTTTCAGCTTCTTCCTCTTCTTTTTCTTATTCTAGCAATAGAACATTTTGTCAGATGGAACCTTACATGGAGCACCAATATATAAAACAGATAAATGCAGAACTGCTCTGTTGAGGTGGTGGGTGGGAAAACCTGGAGCCCTCTGCAGATTTATATTTTTCGCTGTATAAAACTTTCAAGAAAAGTTTGCTGACTTTGCTTTTGCTTCTGGGCTGCATATACTCAGAAAAGGATTTCACAGCATAAAAAATTTTAAACAATCATATCTTCCTTCTTCAGAGACTTTTACATTTAAATTGTTCATCTATCTGGATTTCATTTTTGTGTATGGAGTAAAGTAGGTCTCTAAATTCTCATTTCTCAGGATTACTACCTAATTGTTCCTCTGTTTATTAAGTAATTTGTCTTTATCCTACTGATTTGAAGTGCCACCCTTCTCCTGTGATAAGTTCTCACATATCATCAAATCTATTTCTATTATCCAGTACTTTAGTTTTAGGGATGCTTCTAGCTCTCTCCATCCTCCACCGATTGCCAAGAACAATTGGTTGCCTTTTTTTTTTAAAACTATGAAGACTTACAGTTTCATATACCAATTGTTAGCATTTTGAATATCTTTTCATGCCACATTTACTATTCTTTGTCGCCTGTGTAAAATATGTTGACATCTATTGCAATTGTAATCAAATAAAGACATATATAAAACATTAGCATTAGTGGTTGAGAGCATGAATTCTAGAGCCAGAATGGGGACAATTATGCTACTTGTTAAATAGGCTTGTTGTGAGGATTAAATGACTTAATATTTGTAACGCACTTGGTAAACATTACGTGTTTGTTAATTATTATTATTATAGTTATTGCAAATGAACTATAAATCAATTGACCTAGTTTGTACATGATATTTTATCTTTTTTTAGTTGCTACCCTTAAATTTTAACATGACTATTTAACTTAATGTCTACATTTAGTCTTTCCAACACTACTTCTCCAACTCTCTGATTCTCTGACACCATCTGGGTGTCCTATAATTCAATCCTATTCTGATACTAACTACCCAGAGTTAGTGTCAGACTTCACAGGTTTAAGGGCTCAGTCTCATAAGACTGCTAAGTCTCATAAGACTGCCCTCACTCACATCAGGCCCAATACCAGGTTCTCAGGTTATCTATACTTCTAACTTGGCTACAAATTCCAGGGTTCCTATAACCTCTTCTTCCTCCAAAGTTTGATAATTTGCTACAATGACTCATAGAACTCAAGAAAATGATATGCTTATTATTCCAGTTTATTATGAAGGATACAAAAGAACAGGCAGATGATGTACATAGGGTAGGGAGGGCCCAGAGCTTCCATGCCCTCTCCAGGTATGCCACCCTCCCAGCACCTTAATCTGTTCATCGATCTGGAAGCTCCCTGAACCTCATTGTTCAGGAGTTTTAAAGAGCTCAATATCCAGCCCCTCTCCCCTCCCTGGGGGTCAGTGCATGGGGGTGAAAGTTCCTACCCTCTAATCACTTGGCCTTTCTGGTGACCAGTCCCATCCTGAGGCTATCTAGGGACCTACTCTAAGTTATCTCATTGGCATAAACTAAAGTGTGACCAAAAGGGGCTTATGATGAATGACAAAGGTCACTCCTAGCACTCAGAAAATTACATGGGTTTTAGGAATCTTGTGCCAGGAACCATGGACAAAGGCCAAATATATTGCTTATTATACCGCAGTGGCAGGTATTCAATGTCCTTTTTCCTTCCTGAGCTCGCAGAAGACCATAGTTCCCAGCCCTGTAGGAGTTGGCCAGGACAATCTGATACTTCCGGTCAATAGACTAAGAGAAGTGATGTGTTTTGCTTCTGGGCTGAGGCAGTAAAAAGCCACCGTGCAATTTTCCAGTTCCCTTTTCCCCTGCAGCGGCAAATGTGGATGTCTTGTGGTAAGAAG
Source organism: Pseudorca crassidens (assembly GCF_039906515.1). Classification (NCBI taxonomy): domain Eukaryota; kingdom Metazoa; phylum Chordata; class Mammalia; order Artiodactyla; family Delphinidae; genus Pseudorca; species Pseudorca crassidens. Next base: position 70,143,019 of record NC_090301.1, read on the forward strand.
TTGGAGCCAGAAAATCAGAGAAGATGAGATTGCTACGTGACACACGAATGACAGCTGCCCTGAAGAACTGCGTCAATGAGAGTGATCTATGAGTGACAGAGAAGTAATATTTTATGTGTGAAACCACTAAGATTTTAGTTCTTGTTCGTTACCACAACATAAACCTAGCCTCTTCTGCCTAGTCTCTTCCACTTAGTGTATATTCCTTTTTTATAATCTTCTTGCTGGGACTCTGACTAGAAGCCTTATACCAGTCAGAATCCCAGCAGGAAACAGAGACACATTCAAAAGATATCATTAAACGACAGTTTAATTAGAGACGTGGGCCAGTTTAAAGGCACTCGATTGAAGCACCTGCCAACATGAAGCCATTACTCTCCCTAAACTTGAGGGGAAGGGAGGGAGGTGGTAGTAACCAGAGCTGAGCTGAGAGCTTTAGCTGTGGGGAGGAGCCACCAGACAGGAGCTATGGCCTTAGGGGAATCCAGGCATTCTCAGACTAAGACGGGCTTCCAGATGATTCAGTCCTCAGGAGCCTGTCTCCCAGGGCAGAGAGCAGGGTGAAGAGGATGAAGAGCAGAAAATATCCAGCACAAGCCTCATCAAGTCATTGCATATCTTGCTGTAGGATACTGAATTAACAATGACATCTGGGGCTTCCCTGGTGGCGCAGTGGTTGAGAGTCCGCCTGCCGATTCAGGGGACACGGTTCGTGCCCCGATCCGGGAGGATCCCACATGCCGCAGAGCGGCTGGGCCCGTGAGCCATGGCTGCTGAGCCTGCGCGTCCGGAGCCTGTGCTCCGCAACGGGAGAGGCCACAACAGTGAGAGGCCCACGTACCGCCAAAAAAAACCAAAAAACAATGACATCTAAGGAGTACGTTCATGGTCAAACTGCATCTTGACAACCACCTTGAAAGTTATAAGGATCAGGAAAAATGCGCTGACATTAGGGACCACCCTGGGATATTCAACCGAAAGAACTACACACACTTTCCCTGTGATTACTGCACGAGAATCTAAAAATTAACACGAGAAATAAAAACATCAAATGGATATGTTTATGAATAAACTGAATAAAATTCAAAATAATTTTGGATACCCAGCAAACGTTTAGTTTATTATGTGCTCTTTCAGTACAGAGACCTAATCTTATCAGTCTTTATAACCCTAATATCCAGCACAGTTTCCCCTACTGCCTATCATATAAAGTAAGTCTTTAAGACAGAATTCCCATGACCCTAATGACATTCTTGTTTTATTTCTTTTTACTTTCCCCATTGACCTCTACATCTACATGCACCTCTACGTCAATACATCATATTAACTTTCAATTTTATGCTCCTAGTTCATATGCCTTTTTGCTCCCTCTTTGTCATTTTTTACTTATCACTCTGTTCTAGATCTTACTCAAAACTTCTTAAATCTTTCCTTGTCTAATCATACCCCATGTAAAACATTTCCTTTCAGTACTTGTTCAGTTTTTACTATCAACTAGCCTTGCCTATCTGTATTAAAGTGTCAAAGAATTAAAGGAACTGTATATCTACCATAGCCAGGAAATATTATATATGGTTTCACTTAATTGGCATTATTAATTCTTTATAGAAGAGAATATAGTATTTACGTTTGAACATACCAGTAGAAGAAATTATAGAAATATATGTCAGACCAAGTAATGAACACACACAATAAACTTTTAATAGAGATGTTCTCTCTTGGGCTGGCACAAAGCACCAGAAAAAGCAGGTATGCCCTTTCTTGAACTTTGATTGTACAGTGGTTACAGGTTTTAAATGCCTTTTAAAAATTAATTTCCCTACTAAATATTTGCTGTTGTAATTAATCTCTTGTCATTTCAGCTGTATTTTGTTAGATTATAAACAGAGGCTATATATTTTTTCAATCTCATTAATTCCCCAGATCGTGTTTAGTTATGTAGAATACCTATTTAATAAATATTTGTTGGTTAATTATAATTAATCAGAAAATCCAGTTTTCCTCACAATGGGCTAATTTTGGAATGTATAATGATGCTGCTTGTAACCACTTTCATCAGAGAAAAGAGAATTCCACTCCATATTAATAATTTTTAAAAAGAGCTCGGAATGTAAGAAGACCATTCTTCATAAAATGTATATATATAATAAATAATATATCTATAATCAATATTCAATAAAGTTTTTTCTTAAACTCTATTTGTGTTGATTTTCCATTTTATATTCCTATATCTTTACTGTTTATGTTGACACGACTTTCATCATCTTCAACCTCTTCCTGACTCCGTGATTTCATGAGCCTGAATTCTTTTGAAATTAAATAATTTTCAGTTTAATCTCCACAATTTAAGACATTTTTTAAACCTTTAACAAAACCTGTATATGTAGCCAGTTCCATATTGTCCTAATCCAATGACAAAACAATTACCCTGAAACTACCGTCTTTTGCCACTAGATGGCGCCTATGTCTAAGTAACAATATCTATTCTTTAAGTTTAACTATTTGGAAAAAACCTTGTCTTCCTTTGAGGTAAATCCCACTAGTGAATTTTCATGTTAGGTGAAATTTATCTAAGATTTAAAGAATTGTTCATTTTAAACAACCCAGATTAAAATCTTTCTAAAATGGGCTATACATTTCTCTCCTTTCTTAAACTAGAACATATAAAGCTGTTTCCTGATGATTGACAGTGATCATCATAAACATCAGTTACAGTACTACACAAGCATATACAGATTATTCTAGTTTTAACCCTATATTAAATGGTCTCAGATAACTATACTTTTTGAGATCATTTTTCACAGTATTTTTGTATAGTCTGGTATTTGGGGGGCTTAATTTTTAATAAGCCTTTTAGTCTTCTTTATTCCAGATACTACTTCTTAAAAGTAATTGCTAGCAGCAAGTGTCTCCTTTCCTCAAACTTTGTTTTGAAATATAGCTAATGTTTTATGATCAAATAAACCAGATAGATAAAATTATTAGAATTGGGTCAAATATAAATGCTATTGATGAATTACATAGACCTTAGTATGTTTTACGGCATCTATTTTGAATAGTCTATGACATCTGTTTTGAGTACTGAGATGTTTTGATAGTTGAAGCAGGTTAATAAGTGATATATCTTAATATATTGATTATATTTATAACTAATAGTTGAGTTGTAGAGCATTCAAAAATTTGAATGCTATTTACTATAATAACACTTCCCTTGACTTCTTTCTCCTCTTAATTTTAGCACTAATAATATTATTGATCCCATTAAGGTGACTCCAGGTCTGAGAACTTATTTCATAAAAGTAATTTCAGGTCTAGTTTTTACTATTTGGAAAAGTATTTTCATATGCCTATTGAAAAAATAATCTTGTTTATGAAAAGGAAATATTTGATGATAATAAATATTTACTAACAATAAAGTCATTCTTAAACTTTAGTATGCATCAGAATCAACTAGAGATTTTGCTATGATTGTACACAGATTCCAAGTCCCCACTTCCAGAGATCGTATTTCAGTTGGTATGAGGTGGAGACCAGGACTCTGTATTTTAAATAAACATCCCAACTGATTCTTTTACCGCTCTGTGTTTTTCAGAGTTCTCAGCTGGCACTAAAGAAGAAATTCTCATTTGAATGGATGTAATCTTGAGTGTTTTATTTTGCATTCAAAATTAAGGTGTGTTATACAATTGTAACTTACAGGAAGGAAATTAGTTTTCACATCAAAGCCTCTTCCAAAACAGGGCAATACTGGAATTTCCATTTAATACTTATTTTCTCAATAAATAGTGTTTGAAGACATCTCTTCATAGTCCAAGTCACATTTGAAGATCTAAACTAAATCTAAGCTAAAATCTAAACTAAGATCTAAACTAAAATCACTTCAGATTATTATTTATTAGTAAGACTTTCTAATATGCAGTTATGAAAAAGTAATTAATATTAACGTAATGATCTCAGGGTATTTTAAACACTGATCTTTACTTTTTTAAAAAATGCTCTTTCTAAAAATCAACTCTTTCCCTTCTTACCTTGTAGTAACACTTTTCCATGTCTCTTAAGTGACCCTGTTTTGAGCAGTGTTAACACTTCAGAAAAATCTCCAGATATGTGTCATGTATCTTTTGGTCCTACTTTAATAACAAAACAAAGTGTCCTTGTTATCCTCACTTGCTCAACCAATGTACATTCTTGCCCCTGTGTTTATATAATACATTCATTAGTGGTTTTTACTCTAGTGTTTTGGGCCATAAAACTAGAGTTTATTATCCTCCAGGTGATGAATCTTCTTATTTACAAATTAATTGCAGATCATGTGTGGGCAGCATGATTGCTGATCCTGCCTAACGAATACATTTAGTGTTTAATTTTTTTTTCTGTTGCTATTTTCTAATTTGAAGTGGGTAGACCAAAACCAATTAATTCTATTCCAGTTTTTCAGTACTTTGTTGCATGCTTCTTCTGTCACTACAGATGCTTATGACTCTTAATGTATGGCTTTAAATAACATCGATATTAGAGATGTGCTGATATTAAACTACATGCTCCTGATAACTGTATCTTTCAGGTAAACCAGAGCTGCTAATTACTTAAGAAATTTTAGGTTACATATTCATAATTTAAATTAATTTATCGTCAACAAACTGCTTATACTTAGATTGCTTTAATAATAATAATCATAATCATAGAACTAGAAAATTTTAGGAACATTTAAAAACATAGCAAGGGGGTGACCCAGTGGTTAGGAATCCACCTGCCAATGCAGGGGACACGGGTTCGAGCCCTGGTCCGGGAAGATCCCACATACCGCAGAGCAACTAAGCCCATGCGCCACAACTACTGAGCCTGCGCTCTAGAGCCTGCGTGCGAGCCATAACTACTGAGGCCCGCACGCCTGGAGCCTGTGCTCGGCAACAAAAGAAGCCACCGCAATGAGAAGCCCGCGCACTGCAACGAAGAGTAGCCCCCACTCACCACCACTAGAGAAAGCCCGCGCGCAGCAATGAAGACCCAACACAGCCAAAAAATAAATAAATAAAATAAATAAATTTTTTTAAAAATAATAAAAACATAGCTCAAAGACGATAATAGGTAGTTGAATGCAATTTTACCAGAGGGCAGTTTTGTGGGTTTTTAAAATATCTGAATATAAAATTAAGAAACAGACATCTGAGATATTTTAGAGGTAGAAGTTAGTAGGTTTTTGTACTCCTCAATATCTAGTCAGTCAAGACGTGAATGAAGCAAAAAAATGCTTGTATTTGTGAAGACAAGCATTATGGAGGCTATTATAAAATTTCTGGTGAACTTTAAATCTCATGATGAAATTTTAGCATTAGTGAGTGAGTGGTAAGGTAAATTAAGTGAACAGGTAAATATTTATGTAAATATAACATGACACAGCCATTACCCTAACACAACAAGAATCCAGTGTATAGTAGAAGTATCTTTAGTTTTCTCATGTTAAAAAAATTGTGACCTGGTTCTATATCATAATATTAGTCTAATGACACTTCAGTGACCCTAACATAATAACAGACAACCAGGTACCACCCCCCTCAAATTATGTGACATTACCAAGCACTAGACACTTGAAACATAAAGAGTAGTGATATAAATAAATTTAAATATAACTATTTTTTAGTATGTATTATATTTCTAGCACTGTGCTAGGCCTGATCATATAGGTTATTTCATTTAATCCTCAGTTGTATATATCTTCTACAGATGAAGAAATTGTAATTTATTCCTGACTTCTTAGTTTTCCTGCTCTCAATTATATATGCTCCAGTGGAAGTAAGCATTACCATCACTAGAATTATTAATGCTAAGGCTGTGTAAGTACTTGAAGAGAGTGCGTGAACTCTCTGGGTGCTTGAACTGGATGAATTTGAAATTCATCCAACCCTAAGATTCTATAAATTTATGTAACACTGCTCTGTTTTAGCCTTAAAAACCATACAGCAGGGCAAAAAAACAGCAGGATAGTACAAATATGAAGAATCAACCATGTTCTGATGTTCATAGATAGGCCATATTCATGGCAATCTGTCCAGGAGAGTTTGGAGTTGATTATGCATGCAAAATTAATCGTTTGTCCTTAATCGTCCACATCATAGTAAAACAATCACCTAATACATAAAACATGAGAAAGAATTGGTTAGAAAGGACTCCCCCCACCCCAATTTTCTAAGCAGTCAGCTTTATACTCTCACCTACAGAATGAGCAGAGGTTAGAACATTCTAATTCTATTTCTCTGTAGGACACCAAAAATAGAAGCAGTTTGCATTGAAATAGTACTGTGACTAAGCCTAGCCTCACTGTTGCAGGTTTCTAATTGCATGCACTTCAAGGTTTGAATTTTTTTTAGAAATCTATTAAAAGTTAGGAAAGTAGGCCCTACAGTATGACTTATAGTTTACTTTTAAATATTTCAACTACTTAAAATTCATTAGTATTTAAGGCAGTGTTATTTTTCACTTTTTTTAACTTCATTCCTTTTCATTTTTATAAATAGTCATACAGATAAGTTATATGCTTATGTGCATGGGCTTTAAAAAAATAACCTGGAGGGCTTCGCTGGTGGCGCAGTGGTTGAGAGTCCGCCTGCCATGCAGGGGACACGGGTTCATGCCCCAGTCCGGGAAGATCCCACTTGCTGCGCAGCGGCTGGGCCCGTGAGCCATGGCCGCTGAGCCTGCGCGTCCGGAGCCTGTGCTCTACAACGGGAGAGGCCACAACAGTGAGAGGCCCGCGTACCGCACACAAAAAATAAATAAATAAAATAAAATAACCTGGAAAAAAAAGATGGCCAGTTGTAAAAAATATAGAATAGGGACTAAAGAATATTTGATAAACTTTGTCTTACTTTAATATCAACTTTTGGCTATTTTACATGATAATTTGTGTTTGAATAAACTCCAATGGCAAAGAATTCTTAAGTGTTTGCTACAATGAATGGGAACGAAAAGTTTGGTTTTCCTGCTTTCATATGTCTTTTCCGCAGTAAAATTGCTTTTTTATTGGGCAAGTAGGTTCTTAGAGTCAGTCCCTAATTTCTCATTAGAGTCAATTTTAACCTCTACTTTTTTATTGTGGTAAAATACACAATATAAAATTCACCATTTTAGCCATTTTTAAGTGTAGAGTTCAGTAGCATTAAGTACATTCACGTTGTTGAACAGTCATGACCACCATCCATCTTCAACCATCCATCCTGTTTTTTTTTTTTAACCCTTATTGCTACAGATACAGAATTGGACCATTGCTGCAGCTTTTCTGACCCCCATTTTCCCTTCCTTAGCTGGCTTCCACAAGATAAATTTGCCAAAGGCCTTCTAACCTAAAGGCTGCGTTTGTTTGTATTTACTATCAACAGATACTAGTAGCATGAGGTAGCTAAGGAAAGTGATCGCATTAGCAAGTAGATGGGCCAACACAAATTATGAGGAGTAATAAGAATGTTTACAGGCTCAAAGACGTTTTGAACTTTCTGTAAATTACAATCGTATATTTGAAAAAAAGAATTAAAAAAAAACTATAAAACTAAAAGCTCAAGTTTAAAGCTATGAAATCCTGTAGCACAGACTTTTCCCTCCAGAATATGAAATACAGCTCACAAGATATGAAATTATATGATATTGGGGATAAAATCTGTGAAAATGTCAATGCTTTGTACATTAATTATTTGTATATCTGAACATATTACCATAGATATTGAACCTCCAAAATAGCTTCATACAGCTGTTCTCAAAACATATGTGTAAGATAAGGCCAAACTCACTCTTCCAGTATATCTATTCATTCCATAATTTAGTTTTCAATTGAGCCTGAACATATATCAGGTGAAAATAAGATGATCCAGATCTGTCAGTATTGGTGTATATGTAGATGGTTCACTTGTTATAATTTGTGGAATGCTTGCAAGCGCTCTTGGTGAGCATTCTCACATGGAGAGAGATAAGAAAGATACAAGATGGCAAAGGTCAGTCAAGTTGTGCAGTTTCGTGAAGTGATCAAATACAATAAGTTTTAAACAAACAAGGCAAATTGTTGGCTTATTCAAAGGCAAGGTGCTATAGTACAGTATTTGAGTGCAAATTATTTGATATCTTAAAAGCTATTTCTTATTATTTCTTTTCAGTCTAAAGTGACTGACAACACTTCTGAAATCACTTGCTTCCATTTGAGTGGCATTTCATTAAAAATCCCAAGCTAGGATCCCTCTTATTCTTTTATTAAGTATTGCAGTCTACATCAAAACTGTCTACAACCATGAGTCGTTTGTGTTTACATCTTTGCATTAACTGCCTTTCGATTATATTGAGAAAATCACTTTTGTTTTTCAATTACTTATTAGATTCCAAAAGAAACAGTTGTCAGAAATAAGTTTACAGTGGCGAATGCTGCATCAATAGGTGTAAAATCAGATTTTGTAATTTTTATTTAAGAAAAGGGACCTGCCACACTATCCACTGTTCCTTTGCTTACCGATTTTTGGTAGTGATGGTATACCTAATTCCAAAGAGAAAGTTTTGTTTTTTAAAAAACAAGATAGTGTACTTTACCAAGCATATCATGAGCTACCTTGACATTTTTCAGGAAATGAGTTTTTTTCAGCCTTCCTTCTTTATATGTCTTAATTTTCTCTCTGAAATGATACGATCATCTCTTCATCCCACAAGTAAATCTATTTCAGAATCAAAGTGCACAGCGGAGAGCCAATGATTGAACATATTTAGTGTAAAAATGGAGAAATGACAAAGACTGCAGAGAAAACTAAAGGTCCACCAATGCAAGTAGATGTTATGCTAAAATAAAGTTTATAATTTTGGGTTTTTTTCTACCCTTTACATTTCTCTTAAGGTCAACTTCTGCACTTCAAAATCAATGACTAAAGTAGCATAAGCAAGAACAGTAGGTAGATATGTTGTCTGATAGGGTTATGTTGATGCCAATCCTCATTTGAGGTAAAAGAACCACTGCTGATTTGCACATACGAAAACAAGGCCACAGAAGACATTTAGGTTCTTGCTTAAACCCATCAAACCTTGCCATGAAATTGCCACGTGGAAGATTTTGATGCAAAGAATGACTACAGAAGTATAGTGCTTGCAAATACTCAGAAGCTAATTTAAAATTACGAAAGGCAAAGAATGAACGGCCTGGCTTTGAAAACAAAACTGTTGCGTTGAAGTGTAGCCAACTAGGCAAAAACAAATGGTTGCTGGAGACCCCGTCAAGTGGATAAGTTATTTTGGGTGTACCTGAGGAGGGACAAAGATGAGAGAAGCCATTTCAGAGCAGTTCTGCTTTCTGCCTCTTTTGTTCTTGCCAGGGTGCCCATTTTTAAAGTATTCAAACAAAGAACCACAAACCGCCAGTCACACCATAATACCAGCTTGTGTTTACATTTTCAGCTCTCCGGATCGTGATCCTATTCAGTGCACACAGAGCGAGTGCTCGTGTACACGCGCCCGTCCGCCATCAGGAGGAATGAAACTGTAAACACAAGCTGGTATTTTGGTGTGATCACGCTAATATGGCGGCTTGCGAGGTCAAGGGGTGGAAGGTGAATTATGGATCCAGAATTTCCTTGCTTTTGTCAGTTTAAGTCAGGCTGCTTACGTAGTAGCTGCTTTTCCAACTTGAATAACTCGGCTCTTTTAAAGAAATGAAGACCTACCTTAAATAATTAGAGGGACTGCACTGGAGAACTGTCTTCCCAGGAAAGTAGTGGAAGTCCCATTCCTCAGAACCTATAAAATTAGACCATGAAAGGCATGTAACAGTCTAGTTCAGAAAGTAACCGTGTGTTGGTCACGGCAAAAAGTGTTGGGTAAAATAATCCAATGCCTCCTAGAGAATGGCTTTGAGGACACAGGGAGGGGGAAGGGTAAGCTGGGATGAAGTGAGAGAGTGGCATGGACATACATACACTACCAAATGTAAAATAGGTAGCTAGTGGGAAGCAACCGCATAGCACAGGGAGATCAGCTCGGTGCTCTGTGACCACCTAGAGGGGTGGGATAGGGAGGGCGGGAGGGAGATGCAAGAGGGAGAGGATATGGGGATATATGTATACGTATAGCTGATTCACTTTGTTATAAAGCAGAAACTAACACAACATTGTGAAGCAATTATACTCCAATAAAGATGTTTAAAAAAAATAATCCAATGCCTCTGCAGGACTTCATATCTCAAAAGAAAACCATTTAGGTGGCTTGTTTTACTGTGAGAAGTTCACTTAACCAAGAAAATTGGGGAGAAAAAAGTTGTTTAATTGTTCAGTCAGTGTACCCTATAGAGAAATGGACCAAGTTTGAGATGTAACTCAGCATACTTTTCCCACCTTATTCTTGAACAAAAATTTATTTTTGCCTTTCAGTTACAGGTAGATAATATATCCTTAACCAAAGTTATGCTAGATGGGATCTTCAAGATTATTTGGACTTTGAAGTACTACAGAAGTATCATCAGTACAAAAAATATCAGAAGGGTTTCCCAACTCACCCCAACAAGGACAAGGAAAAAGATCATTAAGACCAGATTTGTTGGAGCTCAATTCCTATAGAAACATATGCTAGCTAATAAATAAAATTATTTTTATAGTCTCATTAATTTCTTCATACAGGTACAGGGAAATATAATCCTTTCAGTCTGTTACTTTTTTTAAAGTATAAAATTACTAAAATCATCAATGTTAGAAAGATGAATGGTGGTTTCAATACATGGGATGCATTTATCTTGCTCTTGGCTCTTTTGAGTGAAGGTTACATGAGGACTGGTTATATTTTTAGTAAAACAATTTAAAATTTCCATTCCAGCTGACAACAGACATTTCTTTCAATGTGTATTATTTAGATTTGTGTGAAAAACAGTCCTAAAGTATAATTCAGTTATCAAACTGTGTTTGTCTGTTGTCTATGTCTGTTGTGCATGTTTGTTGTTCTGTGTACAGAAATGGAAAACAGAAAGAAAATTTTCTTCTTTATATGTGAAGTTATTTCCAGTTCATTAGAAACAAGACTTTGAAAAAAAGCTCAAAGAAGGGAGATTTTTCATTTTAAGGTGAACAGGCCAATAATAATAATTGTATATAATAATAATTTTCTATACATTCAATATATATTTTTTAGTTGTTCCATAAGGAACAATCATTCCTGTGACAACACTGCAATTTCTAGAAGTAAAAAGTTCAGGTAGTCCTTTGGTCCATTATAACCTTAGAACTTTCCATAAGCATGAAATTATCAGCCAACCGTACGTTGAGATATGTGGAGTTCCCTTCTCTTAAAACCCATTTCTGATTAATGCATAACAATTGACCACTTCCTCCTTTCATGTGCATGTGTTCATATGTAATAGTATTTGTAATGGATGTATATAAATAGCTATATAAGAAGCAAACCTATAAAAATAACTAGAATAACTAAATAATCCATACTAGCCTATTTTAAGTAAATTCATTTTGGGCTTATCTTGTCTATCCTGTTACACCATCAACTGTTTCAAAATCTGAACTACATTTAAATGAAAGTTATAGTTCCCACAGTATCACTTATTCTGCTGGCCTTGGTCAGTAATGATCAAAAATGGAGGTGGAGGGAGGTAAGAAAATAGAATGTAAGAGAGGCCAATGTCCTGAAGGACTGTAAAGACCTCAGTAGGATTTTCCATATTTTTAGAAATCACTAACATATCTCTTATTACCTGGTCTACAACAACGTCTTCAGTTTTCCACTGATTGTAGACAACTGGTTTTTTTTTTGGCCGTGCCTCACGGCAAGTGGGAACACCAGACAGAGAAGTCCCGACATACAACTCTTTTAGGAGGAGAGGAGAGAGAAGTAGATTTAAAGAATAAAGAAAATAAGGGGCTTCCCTGGTGGCGCAGTGGTTGAGAGTCCGCCTGCTGATGCTAGGGGACACGGGTTTGTACCCCGGTCCGGGAAGATCCCACATGCCGCGGAGTGGCTGGGCCCGTGAGCCATGGCCGCTGAGCCTGCGCGTCCGGAGCCTGCGCGTCCGGAGCCTCCGCGTCCGGAGCTTGCGCGTTCGGAGCCTGCGCGTTCGGAGCCTGCGCGTCCGAAGCCTGTGCTCCGCAACGGGAGAGGCTACAGCAGTGAGAGGCTCACGTACCGCAAAAAAAAAAGAAAATAATATGAATGATGAAAAACAAGCAAAAAGCCACACTATTTCTTGCTGCATTTTCCTGCTTTAAGGGTTTTTACCTGCCTCTTTCTTCCTTGGAGTGTTTTAATAGAAAAATGTATGAAAGTAGCTTATTTTCTACTTATTTAGTTAAAATTCTTATCTTCTTGATAAAGTGGGTGGCTATTTCTTAATTTGAATAGTTAGAGCAGAAGAGGGTAGCCATCATTAGATTTTGTATCATTTTACTACCTTAATGCCTTTTAATTTGAAAAACAGTGATAAGTTTTATGAAATGATTATTTGGCTAGTGGTTCTTCTACTGACTAGATCAGATTCTGTAGAAGCTAAGGGGACAGGTGATGCCTAAATTTGCTTCTTAATAATGTTAGAAGTCAGCTCAAAAGATCATTGAATGAGACAACCTCAGGCCTCAATCATGAAAAAATTTTCGTCTTTTCAAGACAGAAATCTGTTCAGATTAAGTTAGGCTTCAGAGAAAATAATGAATGACTTGGTTTAGATATTAGAAGTTTTAAAAAGTGGAGATCAAAGCCTGTAGCTGAAATCTAAGTGAGAGTTTACATAGAGCAAGCATAAGTTTAAGCATTTATAACGTTTAAAAAGTTTACCTTCTTTCTAAGGCAATTTCTCATATGTGAGAATTTCTCTTCCTTATTCATTATTTAAAATATTTCTCATATGATAATATAGAAATAGGAAAATAATTTTATAACAAAACATTAGATTGTATACAAGTATATGTAAAAGTAGAGAATAAGAAATGACAAGAGATAAGTAATGCTTTTGTATTTGAATTACAAAGGCATGGACAAGACTTAGTCTCAGCAATAAATACCATGTGTGAGGCAAATAAATAGGAAATAATATATCACAATGGAATATACATTAATAAATATTAATACCTAGTGGGATTAAAGCAAAGTAAGATAGACTTAAAGAAAAATATTAATCTACTCAGATATTAATCAATATAAGACAATCAGATAAAATCCTAACATGGGATGTATCTACTCATTCAAAGAACTATTCTATCTTTAAGTCTTGGTAGAAATGACCAGCTGCATCTCCCTAGAAGTTTACCAGGAAGGACCAACACTCTAGGTTCACGGTAGTCTCAACACCACATGTATGAATAGTATCCATTGGATTAAATAGAAATTTGTTACTTTGCCTCTAAACAAAGAGGGGAACATAATCTGTATAAGGCATTTTCTAGGCATATCTTGATTTATTTCCCTTTTTTATTTTTAAGAGATTGTTCTTTGTTTACTGTTTGTAGCCTTGTAATGGGTGGGATGTGTGAAGAGAGGAATGGCAGAAAACAGAGCTGTAGAGAATAATTATAAATACATCATACTTTAACCATTGTTTAAGAAGGAAAAGTTTCTTTGTATAAAAGAGTATTGTTTAAAAAATCACAGGTTTTATTTAATTATTGAATATACAAGTGCATGCTCATTGTTAAAATTTAAAACAATATACCAATACATTAGAGTAAAAAGTGAAAGCACTTCTCAGCACCTTTAAAACTTACCATTTTATTATCACTATACCTCCCTATCCCAGAGGGAAATAAGATTAAAAGTGTGGTGTCTATCATTTCAGAACATATTCTTATGTATTTGCCTCACATAAATTGTTTGGAGAGTTTTACTTGTTTGGTTTTTTAACTCTCAACAATACATCTTGTAGATTTTTCCATGTACTTATATATAGATGTACCTCCTTCTTTTAAAACTGCTGCATAGTTTTCCAAAGTAAAGATGTACCCCAATTTATTTAACCCTGCCAATGATGAACTTTCAGTTTCTTTCAAGTATTTTCTATTGAAAACAATGATTCAGTGAGTAGCCTTGTATACCTATCTTTGTGGGTATGCTTGAGTATTTTATAAGATAGATTCACAAAACTGGAAATGCTGGATCAAATGCATGTGTATTAAATTTTGATAAACACTGCCAATTGTTGACCATAATGAATGAAAATGCCAGCTAAACACTTTTAAATGCTAGCTTTAAAAACAACAAAGTTGTGTAGACGGTCAAAGAACCAAAGGGCCAGTTTTGACTATTATATTACATCGTTAGTTCATCCAAGCAACAAATATGTATTGAGTGCTGCCATACCTCAGGTACAGGCTAGTGGCGGGACAGTAAGTTACAAGGCAGAATAAACATTATCTTCACCCTTAAGATCACAGTCAGTTCTGACAGTGGAGTCCTATGACGCAATTTTCCCTTTGTCTTACAAAAAAGGAATGAATGTTTGAATAAAATAGAAAATAATATAAAACTAAATTGATTTTTAAAATTGAAGTAGGCATCCTACATTATTTCCAACTTATGCATATACATATGCATTGGCAATTCTATGACCAAGAGAGAAAGGCTATCACTTTTGAACATACTGTCCTCCAAATGGGTTGATCTGTCTATATCGAATGCAGAGAAAACTTTAAGGGATATTCAAAACTAACACAGACATCAACACACTTTGACAGCCTATTAGTTATGCAAATATGAAGTTATCAATAGTTGGAAAAATGCAGTGAAAAAAACATGGAACCCACTGGAAGGCTTTCAAGCTTGTTTAATCAGACAGAGATGAGTAAAGTGGTAAAACATGAAAGCAGGCCTTCACTTGGGCCAGAATAAAATCATGGCAAATAATATCAGTAGTTTGGAAAGAATATTTTTTAAAAATTGAGCAAGATTAACTGACCCATTTATAATATGCAAATACACTGCTTTCCTACACAAAGGTTGCACCACTGAGCTGAGACCTGGGAATAAACTAGTATGCTTTCCACGTACATATACACTTTTCTCAGAATCATTGGCATATGATTAAATGAAAACAAAACAACTTTACTTCATTCTTGCTTTCTACCAAAACACATTTCTTATGATTGGATCTAAATTAATTGACAGGTTTGTGTTATATTTTTGAAAAATGACATTTATTCTTCCTTAAAAATTCTCAACTCATATATATATCACACACACAAGAAACAGTCAGTGCCTCGTAAGACTAAAAGCAAAGGATGTTTCATCTCCTCCCAATCGCCTTTTTACTGGGGATTTCTTCGGTTTTATATTACATACCCCTTTTTAAATGCTTTGAAGATGCCACCTTTCAAACTTCAGTATTTCAGGACTAGCAAATAACATTTAAGAGGGCATTTTATTTTCAAAACTTGGGTCTTTGGAGGACAATTTTGAATATATGGCTCTAAGCCTCAAAGTGATGCTTAAAAGTACATTTAAAACCCTGTATTTCTATGTTATAATCAAGAATGAATGGGTATAGTTTTAGCAGCATTTTATTGGATGCTTGTGTATAATAGCCCAAAATGATCCACATAGCATAACTGATGTATTTCTAATATATTCATTGCTATTTATTAAGAGGAAATAAGAGTAAATTAGACAACTGTGCTATTTTGTTTTATGTTCAAAATGTACATAAATGTGTCAGTTTATTGCTATGATGAAACCATATAATAAATATTTGTGTTAATTCATTAATGAATAATACAGATTAAAGTGTTAGGCAACTTGGGACTTACCTGGTGGCCCAGTGGTTGAGACTCCGCGCTTCCAGTGCAGGGAGTACGGGTTCGATTCCTAGACGGGGAACTAAGATCCCACATGCCATGCGGTGTGGCCAAAAAAAAAAACCTGAAAACAACAACCTCTCAAATGACGTCTTGCTTTAAAAAAAAATCTTTCTCTTTAAAACAAAAAGAAGTGTTAGGCAACTTGAGATAAATTCATAGGCTCACACTGTCAGAAGAGTTCATTTGTTTGTCACTGACCTTCAAATGACAGTTTTAACCAGACCGATAATTGCTTATTCTCTTACTTATAAAATAGAATACTTGTCTTTCCAGAACTAGAAATTTTTAAATCTTTCTTGGTATTTATCTGTAGTGTTTCCTTGACCTAATAAACAATACTTCCTTATAAAAGTTACATAAAACTGTCTGTTTTAATAAACATCTTTTTCTTATTTAGACATGAAGAACCCCTGCTCAGCATCTTTTCTCTGAAAATAAATCTTACAGTTGAATACCAAGCAAGTCACACCTTAGCCTTTTAAGACTGACTAATGGCAATTCCTTAGCTTTCCTGAAGGACCTGAATTAGATCTTCAGCTATTTTTGTTGTTGTTATTCTTTCGACTCTCATAAATTTCCCCACATCCTTTAAAAATGTGATCGAGGGCTTCCCTGGTGGTGCAGTGGTTGAGAGTCCACCTGCCGATTCAGGGGACATGGGTTCGTGTCCCGGTCCGGGAAGATCCCACATGCCGCGGAGCGGTTGGGTCCGTGAGCCATGGCCGCTGAGCCTGCGCGTCCCGAGCCTGTGCTCCGCAACGGGAGAGGCCACAACAGTGAGAGGCCCGCGTACCACACACACACAAAAAAAATGTGATCTAAAACAGGAAGTAATTTTCAAACAAAAGTATAACTAATACTTGACAATAGGAGAAACTGTCCCTTGCCTATTTAAGATTATTTAGGAAATCATAAAAATTACGTTTGTTTTATCCCACATTGTTGACTATTTGTACTTTGTCGATTAACATTAAAGTTTTTTTTTCTGTCCTTTTTGCCTAGACACTGTTGTAAATCATATACTGCACTGAACATTTATGGCCATTTGCTTCTTCTGAGCATCATTTGTTATATGATTATTATCCTAAATTCAATTTTATTTTTTCAGGATACTAACCACCACAATTAATTTAATATCATTTGAAAATTTGTGCAGTATAGTTTTGACTTTTTAGAATAAACAGAAAATATGTTGATTATTATGGGTCCCAAGAATAACCCCTCAGCCCTCTCTTGGTAAGGACTTGAAACAACTTGCTCATCATTCTAAACGTAGCATGATTGAGAAGATATTTTCCTCAGTTATTAATGAGATGAATATATGTGATGGAATCAAAAGTCTGTTTATTCATTTGGAAAACAATGGTAGAGAATAGTCAAAAAAATCCTGTAAAAGAAAGAGTGATGAGATAGGAGCTATTATGCTTTTCCACATATTAAAGTATCTTGCAGAGCTATAGTAAGTATACTGTGAAGAAGCAGATATACATTTTTTGAATTAGCGATTGCCAGGTGCAATGTGTTTGACATTTATCATCTATATCATTGAATCTTCACATTAACCACATTTTAACAGTGAGGAACCAGAGACTTAAAAAACATAACTAGCCCAATCTGGTAGATAGTATCATTTGTTTACAAGTCATCAATTTCCCCCAAGTCCTTGAGCTGTGAAGGCAATATACTTTCCTTTTCTACTCACTTAGAGCTTGGCCAGGTGATTTTTCTCAGACCAATGGAGTGTGGATGGAAAAGAGAATGTGCTGAGTTGAGATTTAAGAAGTGTGGCTAAGTTTTCACCAGCCTTCTTGAACTCCTGCCACTTAATCATGAGAAGAAAATGTTCTAGTGAGCTGTTGTTACTTCAGCTCAAAAAAAGTGGCACGTGAATGTCATAAACCTGACCTGGAGCCAAGCAAAGTCCATTTGTGTCCAGCAGAACCCTGCAATGTCACAGTTGGCCCAGATACCCATGAGAGAGGAATAAATGTTTGTTGTAAGCCATAGAGATTTGGGGGAGTGTTTGTTACACAGCACTATTGCAGCAAAACCTGAACAACATTCTCAGAATCTCACTAATACAGACCATGCTAATACAGATGAATAAAACAGAAGATAAAATCTGGACCTAGATTACAATATATCCAAGAACTTCGTGGAGAAAATGTAGGTTGCTCAAAAATGGTGTGGAGGGCTTCCCTGGTGGCGCAGTGGTTAAGAATCCGCCTGCCAATGCAGGGGACACAGGTTCGAGCCCTGGTCCGGGAAGATCCCACATGCCGCGGAGCAACTAAGCCTGTGCGTCACAACTACTGAGCCTGCACTCTAGAGCCCATGAGCCACAACTACTGAAGCCTGTGTGCCACAACTACTGAAGCCCGCACGCCTAGAGCCTGTGCTCTGCAACAGGAGAAGCCACCACAATGAGAAGCCTGCGCCCCACAACAAGGAGTAGCCCCTGCTCACTGCAACTAGAGAAAGCCTGCGTGCAGCAGCGAAGACCCAATGCAGCCAAAAATTAAATAAATGAATAAATAAATAAATTTTAAAAAATGAGAGGTAAGAGAAATTATTTAAAAAATGGTGTGGAAATATTAACTAACCATTTGGGAAAAAATATGGTTAGATCTCTACTTACATCTTGGAGAAGAAAGTCTAGATATGTTAAAGATACAAGTGCAAAATATGAAAACATAAATACAGTTAGAGTAAAACACAGGAGAATTTTTTCTTACTAATGTTGTCATAGGAAATGTCTTTGATACCAAAGACATTGAATTCAGTGATACCTTGTAAATTTGATTACTTAAAAAAACTTCGACAAAAATGACACAAACAAGATAAAAAGACTAAAGACATACTGAAAGAAATACATATCACAAACAAAAGATTAATATTTTCATTCTTTAAGGAACTACTTACAGGTCAAAACAGTGAGATATGGGTTTCCCTGGTGGCGCAGTGGCTGAGAGTCCGCCTGCCGATGCAGGGGACACGGGTTCGTGCCCCGGTCTGGGAAAATCCCACATGCGGCGGAGCGGCTGGGCCCGTGAGCCATGGCCGCTGAGCCTGCGCGTCCGTAGCCTGTGCTCCGTAACGGGAGAGGCCACAACAGTAATAGGCCTGCGTACCTCAAACAAACAAACAAACAAAAAAAAAAAACAGTGAGATATATATACTCCAGAAGAAAAAGAGGAATCAGGATAGTTAATTCACAAATATAGAAATAATAATAGACCATAAAACATATGAAAACATGATAAAATAGACCATAAATATATGAGAAAATGATAAACCTCATTGCTAATCAAATTCTGGAAATTAAAAGAACAATGAAATACCATTCCCCAGCTATCAGATTATAAAAGATATTTTAAATAATATTAACACTCAGTATTGGGAAGGCTTGAGATAAAATCACTATGACTTTCTGGAGGAAACAGAGGCAGGATGAAATCAAAAGTCTTAAAATTATGCATACTCGTTGATCTAGCATTTCTGTTTCTTAAGGAAATAATGTGTCAAATGTAAAAAGATGTTTTAGAATGTTCATTGTAAAATACTGAAAACTAAACGTTGCTCAATAGAGGATTGATCAAGTAAATTATGGAACGTCATGAAATAAAATATACATTTCAATGGTAACCACTAAGAATTATGAAGATCTGCATTTATGGACATTAAAAGGCAGCAGTGATTATACATTAAAAGAAAAAAAGAGGCTATAATACAGTAGGTATAGTGTGGTCTCATTTATAAATATATGAAATATATATGAATAGAATTAAGTCTTGAAGAGTAGGCAAAATATATATATATTTTAATTAATTAATTAATTTTTGGCTGCATTGGGTCTTTGTTGCTGCGTGCAGGCTTTCTGTAGTTGCGGCGAGTGGGGGCTACTCTTCGTTGGGGTGCGCGGGCTTCTTATTGCGGTGGCCTCTCTTGTTGTGGAGCACAGACTCTAGAGCACAGCTTCAGTAGTTGTGGCACACAGGCCCAGTTGCTCCGAGGCATGTGGGATCTTCCCGGACCAGGGCTCGAACCCACATCCCCTGCGTTGGCAGGTGGATTCTTAACCACTGCGCCACCGGGGAAGTCCCTAGGGAAAATATTGACAGTAGTTTTTTTCTGGATGATAGGGTTATGGTTGATCTTCAAAAAAAGAAAGTATTTTTTCTATGATATTTGAATGCTTTTTACAATGAGAATATTAAATATTTATAGTTAGTAATAACGAATAAAATACTGTACTTTTGAAAAGAAAATATATGAAAAATAGCAGTATCTTCTACTACAAATAGGGCAAAAAGTCTACAGGACTCAAAATAGGTCATACCTATAGTTTCTTCCTTGTCTAGGTTCTCATAAATTATTCATAGAAATCCTATCTATACTCTAATAATCATTTTTGTTCATTACTTCTTTGCATTTCTTTTCAGAAAATGACAGGTATTATATTCTGCAGTCGTTTATATTTCAAGGGATTCTTCATAATTGGTATTTTCTCAAGCCATGTTTCTATGACTCAAAAAATCATATAAATGAAAACAATTATATTAAGTAAAATTAGAATATTTCTACCTAAACCAATAATTTTAGCCTGAACTTGAACTGACCCATTACTTTAGGATTATTTTTAAAGTCAAGAAAATTTAAAATCAACCATTTCTTTCATTTAAAGAAAAAACAATTAGAAAATAGTCTTCCATGAGACAAATTAACTTTACAAATAATGGCAATTATGCAATATTATTTATGAAACATATCTTTATATTTCTATATATCAATCAATAGTTATAGATACATAATTTACATATAGTTATAGATATATAACTAATAAACTACAGGGCTAAACTAATAAACTACAGGGCTTGTGTAGTACCCATCTGAAGAAAATTACAAAACTTTTACTGAGGAACATAAAATTTTTTGAAAAGTGTTCTTATATGGGAAAATGACGATATAAGGATGTCCCACTTCATTTATAAATTTAATGTATTATAATTCTGTTTAGAATTTCAGGTAAATTTTTGAATACAAACTGCTTAAAAAAGACTACTTTATAGTAAAAAACAAAAGTTCTGCTTTCCCACAATGTCCATTACCATTCGTCAAAGGTAATCACTGTTAACAATTTTTTTGTCTATTCTTCCAGAAATTTTGTACATATCTATAAGGCATGTACTCACATACACATGAGCATGCAGACACACTTCTATGCTCTTTCTTATTTTTTTTTTAATTCTAGGAGGGATAATACTATATACACTGTTTTACAACTTGCTTTTTTCACTTAATATATCCTGAGCATTTTTCCATAGCAAAACATATGTTCTCAAGTGAATTTTTAAACTTAATAAAGTAATTATGAAGGATATAAAGAATAAATAGGCAAGGATGACAAAGAAAACTTTCAGGAAAAAAAAAAACTACTTAAGAGGGACCTGCAATTCCAGATGTAAAAATGTATAAAATATTATGGGAATTCCCTGGCGGTCCAGTGGTTAAGGATCTGCGCTTTCACTGTCAGAGGCGTGGGTTCCATCCCTGGTCGGGGAACTAAGATCCCACAAGCTGCGCGGCTTGGCTAAAAAAAATAAAGAAAGAAAGAAACATACTATTAAATACATCCACAGCACAATGTGGTCCCTCAGATAAAATAATCAAACAATACATACACACACACACACACATACACAAACAGTATGGTAAATTAAAAAAATAAACAAAATAAAATATTGTGATAAAAGTGGAAGATAATCAGTGGAGCAGAAATTAATCTAAGGATTGGACCCTGGAACATAAAAGTTTTCATCTTGATTCAAAAAGTCTTTTTAAATCAGTAGGAAAGAAGTATTATTCAATAGATATCCAGAGACAATTGCTTAACAACTGGAAAAAATGATCAAATCCTAACTTTACATGATAAACTAAAATAAATTGCAGATTGATTAAAGCATTAAATGCATGAAATGAAAGCAAATAACAAAACATATGTAAAACAAAGTAATCAAATGTATCAGAGAAAAATATAAGTGAATAATCTTTGTGAGGAATATTATTTAAAGGTAATAAGCAAGGATAGAAATTTTAATAAAAACATTTGAATGAGAATTTTAAAATAAAGTCAGTAACAAAATATGATATTAGCTTAGAAAACTACTTGTAAAATGTATGGAACAGGGTCAGTGTATCCTTATTATATGAAGAACTATCATAAATTAATTTAAAAATATAAACATACCAAGAGAAAAAAAAATGGGTGAGGTTTAGGAAAAAGCAAGCCCTAATGAAACAATATAAATGGCAAATAAACATATGAAATATATTAAATTTTTCAAGTAACCAAAGTAACAAAAACTAAAAGAACAAAATGTTTTTCAAACATCGAATTAAAGAAGATTAAAAACCTGGTAACATTTAGTGTTGGTGAAGGTATGGATGAGTAGACACTCTCATACATTTCCATTTTGAAGGACACTTTGAACGTAAGTATCAAAACTTGTAAACAAAAACAACAACAACAAACTTTTAGACCCTGAAATTCTTCTTTAGGAAATTTATCTGTAGGAAATAATTATAGATGTATGCAAATATTGTCTACAGAGATGTTCATCATAGCATTGTTTATAATGCAGGAAAATTAGAAACCACCAAGTACAGTGTCTGAGAACTTAGATAAATTATGGTGCACTAGTTAGGCATGCAAAATAACTCTGTTGACAAATATTTAATGACGTGGGAAAATATTTATGATATATTTTAAGTGAAAAGTGTACCTCATGTACCCTAGTTATTTTAAACATATGTTAGTGCATAGGAAAATATGCTGTAAGGATATACTCTAAAAAGTTAACAGTGGTTCTCTCTCTAACTGGCTAAGTTATGGGTGATTTTCATTATATTAATTTTCCATAATTGCCAAAATAAACACTTACTAGTTTTATAATCAGAAGCAATGTTACACAAATAAGATACATTAAACAATTATTGAAGATGTAGACATTGAAATTTATGTTTTTCCTCAAGAGACTGGTGGTTTTGGGTTGCTTTGTGTTGTTTAGGCATGATCTGACGCCAGCTTCTAGGCATTTCATTGAAAAAAAATCAAATAAATCATTATAATAAAATTATATGCTGATTTTGTAAAAAATAGGAATCTTTTTTTCAGAGGTAAAATATATTTTCAAATTAGTATAATTAAAAGAATTCAATTAGCATTATATGCCTTTAAATAAAGATTAAATGGTTCTCCCTCAAATTATATTATGTAATTCAGCTTCATTTTTTAACTAATGAGAACACAAATAAGTATAATTTTATAATTTGACAGTAGCAGATCATTATTTAAATTAAAAATTTCTAAATATTTTTCCATTACTATCGCTAGAGAACAAGTCACACCATAAAATATGGCAAATAACTTCCAGGAAAAGTCTTCATTTGTTCTTTCTAGAAACTGCTGACAACTGATTTTGTGACAAGCATATGTACATATATTATACTGAAAATAAAATTAATGTAAACTTAATGAAATATTGAAATTATGAAGGGCAAAGCACTTGATAGTTAAAACTTCATAGTTAAAACGACCCATTCTTGCTCATATACACTTTCATTTTCTATTTATGTTAATAAAACAAACTTTGCACAATCCTCAAATGACAAATTAATATAGACTCCCAAATAGCAAATACTGTGCATGATCTTCTTTTAGGCTCTGATTTTTAGGTATGACTAATTTGGCTGGCAGTACGATAAGCAACAACCTGAATGACAGGTAAATAGGAGGGGGTAAATTCCAAGCACTGTCTGAATGAGAAGTGCAACTCATTTTCCATAACCCAGACGCCTTTTTAACACATCAATGCATTCTCCATCTGAAAACTGGTGTTGGTCCCAAAGGAGAAAACACTGCCCTCCAGTGGTCTTCACTGGAAAAATGGAAATAGTTTCAGGTACCATGACTGCAGCATGTATGTAAAACATTGTGAATATTTATCCAGTCTCATCTCTGGCTATATTTCTTAAGCTGAAGCCTATGTCTACAACCGAGCATAAGGACAAAACCTCCAAAGTAAATTCTAATATATAGGTAGTTACTGTAGTTAAATAGAAATAATAACTAGGATGAATGATTGTGGCATATGATCGCCAAAGCTGACCATTTATTTGACTATCACAATTGGATTATGTTAGCCACCTATAGCTTCTCACTTCCCAGATAAGGGAGAAGAGATTTCATCTCTATGTTTCCCTTGTTGGCCAATTTTTTAGCTAAAAGACATTTAAAATTGTACAGCAGGCAGAACCCCAGGGGACCGAACAGTGTTCCAACATCCTTAAAGGCTTCCCATCACTTGAAAAACCAAATTCTTCCTCCTGTTTCTTAAACTAACCAAAGTAGGCAAAAGCAATTTTAAAAAGTCTTTGTGTCTAGCATTGGAACTTTCTCGTATTTCACACCATTATATAAATGTCACTCTAACCTATATGTATCACAAATGCTACGCTAAATTAGGGCCAAATTTGCAACCTAGTTTAACTGGGTTTCCTCTTTTTGCAAATGCAGTTTTTGTGTCTGCATTTAGCAATGCATACAAAACTGTCCGTGTAGCTAACTGCTTCGAATTGCTAAATTTGAGGATGGATGTGTAGATCGCCTGAGTCTTTATGCATGTGCCAAAGCAATCCTGTTCCTAGTCATATAAAGACTTCCCAATCAGATGGACCTTGACTACACTGCTAAATTCTTGAACTACTTCATTGACTTTCTTTGATTTAGTAAAGGAAAAATGGAATTTTAAGAGGGGAGAGATGGTTTTCTACCCTCCATGCCTCTATCTTTCAGACATCAGAATGGAAGTGCCTTACATGATGAGAGTGCAGACTTGAGGGTTCCACGGCCATAGGGGCT
Source organism: Pseudorca crassidens (assembly GCF_039906515.1). Taxonomy (NCBI): domain Eukaryota; kingdom Metazoa; phylum Chordata; class Mammalia; order Artiodactyla; family Delphinidae; genus Pseudorca; species Pseudorca crassidens. The sequence goes on from NC_090301.1 coordinate 70,167,733, forward strand.
CATCCACTACTAGCTATCTGATTTAAACTTAGTCTCATTTTCCTCATCAGTAAAATAATAATGCTTGTCTCATAAGGTGGTTATTATGATTGAATGAGGAAATGTATGTGAAGTACCTAGCACAGAGAACCAAGAAATTATTATTATTCTATCACCATAATTTCCTAGACTATTAATCCAATGGCCAAGTAGATTACCTAGAGGCATGATTTTCTAAAAATATTATTCTTTTAGCACATTGAGTAAAGTCTCCTCATTCAGTTTATTATATAGAGTCCTCCAGATAGATTCTTCAAAACAAATACCCTGTGCTAAGATAAAATATTTTAGCATCATAGTGTTCAAATATAGCACCTTTAAATATGAATCAAGTTTTTCTTCCTTTCACTCCCACAGAAGGTGGTGTCTCTTATATATTCACCCGGATTCACAAAGTGCTTTAGAGTTAAAAAAAAAGTCAAACATAAAACATAATTATTATGAAGGTGGTATAGGAATTAGACATATCTGGGTATATTGTAGTAAATTATAAAGTTTCTGGGCTTGAGAATATAGAATTCCACAACCATGCCCATTCTGGTTATTTAACTCAACTGAGAAAATATACACTTCAGAAAGAAATATTGCTTTCTTTCAGAGATTAATGCACTTTCCTTTAGGATGAAGAAAAACCTACAGACACATTTTAATAAGACTTCTCACTGGCTGTTGTGAAGAGTTTTTACTGAGCCGTGGTCCCACATCTCCATCTCCTCCCACTGTGCACACCTGAAGCATTAGAAAACAGGATTTCTATCTGGAGAAATTAATTGAGAGCTGTCTTCACTGTACATGACATCTCACCAATCATCTCATGATGCTCTGTCAACATAGAATTTTGATTAATAAATATAGCTCTTATAATGCAAATTGTTTATGATTTAAAATAGTAGGATATATTGAATGGAGAATACAGTGACTTAATAAGTATTTTATATTTATCAAACTCAGAAAATTTTGAGATGAAGTTTCGTTTAAAGATGCAGCAAAGTAAGTACAGCTAGATATTGCAATTGTGTATATGTGTTACACTGAAGCCCATATATAAGCTTGATCTGTATATCAATAAATGCAAAGAAAATAAACTTTGGTTAAAACAGTTATAGCTAATCTAAATTAATCTCAAAATTTGACAATGAAACATGAATTTGTGACAAACATCCTGAATTTTTAAAAATCCATCATATTTGTAACAGTATGAAAATAATCTAAAGTCAGAACACTTTTTCTGGGTATAATTATATAATTATTATAATTCTCTACCTTAACAGATGACAATTTTAGAAAACTCTAAGTACAGTTTCTAGTATATGTACTAAAATAAAATGTAACAGATAGACAACTCATCATAGTAAAAGTAACACATTCAAATTTAGTAATTTATTTTCCAGGTGGAAACCAGGCTTCTTGGAAGACTTCAAACTATGCCAAATGGTCTGATTTACCATAGAGGTACGCACTAGAGGACTAAATTTACTTCTGTGTAATTTTTGTTAACTACATTTTACATGCAAATGTCTATACAACCATGTTAATGAAGTTATGGAGAAGGAAAGAAAGTTGGCATTCCCATTGTTCTGTTTTATTCAAAAGCAACTTGTCAATTGACTATATATCATTTTAAACTAGTTTTCATTTAGTCATAAGAAAACAGAAAAGTCTAAGAATGCATTCTAATTGGATCACAAGTCAAGAAAAATAATACTTATGAATAGAATTTAGACTTGATAATTTTTCTCCTATACCTTATAATCTTCAGAACACAGGATACTTTTATTGGAATCAGACCAAAAAAGTTCTGTTAATCATGAACATTTAGAAAAGTGCAATCTACCGACCCAGAGGAAAGGAGTTGTGTGCTTCTTATTAAGGGCTAAAAATGTTCTGTACCCGAAATGGGATTGGTTGTTTAATTGACTGTTATCCAAAAATTGTATCCAAGTAGTATAAACAAACATATTTAAATTCCACATGAGTGAAGTTCCTATTAAAAATTTGATATTCACACTTCCAAGAGTTAATAATCCAAAACTTGCCTCAGATTATAAAAGAAGTGTTTCCAGGGTGTAAGAAAAAGAGTGTTTTTAAGCTAAAGGCACACTTGATTGGCAGTAAAACTGAAAGTACTAATGCCAGAAGCATAGGTGATAGGAGAAAAAGGCAGAAATAATGGTCGCAATTCTGCATTTATGGTACATGTTACAGTTAGGACTGTATCTCCAACTGAGACATCTTGAAAATAAAGCAAAATAAAACCTACTTCACCCTTACACACTGAAGGGAATCAGGATCCTGACCCAAATTTCAAACTCCCAGAACTTGGAAATATCGGTAAAACCCCCAACACCAACATTTCTGAAACCTGCCACATCCCAGAAAGAGGCAGATCTTCAACCATGGAAATATGACTATTAAGAATTCACAGATTATCTGAAACATTTGCTAATCACCCCACCCCCGTGCTAGAGAGAAAGGCTCAAAGCACTGGGAAAAGCCTGCTGTGAAAACGTCAGGCCCTTCTTGGGGTTTAGGTTGTCAACCTATTCCCAGCCACAGCTATTGTATGACTGTATCAGGGGAAACAGAGTACTTGTGTGTGAGAATTGGGGTGCAGTGGGGGGACCAGAATGTTAAGAAATTTAACAAATTCATACGATTTTTTTTTCTTTAAACATTTGAGAGTGTTGTGTTTATACATGCTGGGCAACATAAACCATAAATCTTGCTGGATTTCTGCAAACTGCTGCGTGAAGCCCACAAACGGCATTCCTGTCAATGGGAGGAAGAGACAGACAGAAATCAAGACACAGACAGGCAGCACCCCCAGGATGTGAAGCCTGCTCCTACTGCAAGCTGTAGTGGAAAGGGATGATGACATGCAGAACAAAATGTCTTTTCCACGAGGATGCTAAAGCTCTTGCTTTGTGTTCTCTGTGCAGAGAAAGAATGATCAGTGGAAAGGGCTTCCTTTCCACCCTTTTCTGGAATCACAATATAAGGGGTTTTAGTTATTTTTAAACTTCTTCCTTTAGAGTCTATTGTTATGTTCCATAAAACAGACAAAACTCAGCAAGACAACAAAGACTTGATCTGTAGGAGAAAAAGTAATACAGAGCAAGTCCTCTCCAGAGGGTAATTAAACCTTAGTCATTCATCCTAGAAGTCCCAGTTACAGTTAAGGTTAATGTTCAGGTAGCTTCTTTCCATTTTCTTAAAAAAATTTTTTTAAACATTTTTTTTTTTTTTTTTTTGCAGAATGTTATACTATTAATTGCCAATTTGCATATGTGTGCAGCTGCTGTTTTGGCTCTGAACTCAATCCGATAAGCTTGCTGGAGGTATCGCAGAGCACTTGGCAGCTTTCCTATTTGAAAAGAAAGCCTCTCTCCACTACAGAACAGCTGATCGTCTATCAGCGATAGACCCTGATGGCGTGAATTACAATTACACTACTTTTCACACTAAATCTGGGTGATAGCTACTTGGAAAGAAGTTTCATCATTTTTTACCACAAACTGGAAAAAGAATTACATGGTCATGCTGTGCTTTTAAAGGCAGTTTGGTTCACTTTTGTCTATTTAACACCTAATTCCAAGAAGTCCATAGGCATCCAGATATCTGAATGGCGCGTAATGAATTCACTGTTTAGATGGAAGATTTAAAAAATCTACCTCAAATTACATTTATTAACAGGGCGACCAGGAAGTGTTAAAGTTGTTAGACGCTTCATTTATTAAATAATTTGTGGGTATTTTCAGTTGTCATATCTAGAGTCATGGGGTTTGCTTATTTTTTTTTAATTAGCAATCCAAAACAATGCTACTGCAATTTAACAATTCATCACATAATCTTGGGCTCTTCAGTTCTGCTGTTAATGTTAGATAATTCAGATGGTTATTTTGATCTGTTTATAAATGATTTGGGTTGCACTGTGCTGTGAGGGGGCTGCAGCCAGGCAAGTCTTTCTCATCTTCCTTGCATTGCTCAGGGTAGCTGAGGGGCCTTCTCAAAATGCATTTGGGGAGTTTAGCGTCTAGCAGGAGGAAACCAGGAATGGGGGCAGAGGACACTAAAATAACTGGATTTATTATCATTACTAAACTTCTTTATTAATTTACATTCCCTGTCTGCCTGGAAAACTGAGGAAAGACCTCTTTGCCAAAGTGCGTCTTATCAGATGCAAAGTGCGTGTCTCTCGTTTTCCTGGGAGGTTAGAAAGTCCCTTCTTCCCTCTTGCCAGAAGAACCCAATCATCAGAAAATGTAAGAAGCCCCCAAACATCCCTCTTCTTCTCAGTCTCCCCTCAAATCTCTTCCCCTCCCATCTGACATTTAACTCCATTTGTTTAAAGCAAACGCCCGCCCGCCCCCCAAAAAATGGAGTTAAACCCACCTCAAGCAGCAGAAGTGGAACACACTCATCCTGACGTAGTGAACCTAAGAGAAAAATAGATTTTGTTTTCCTTTTCTAGTCGCTAGCTTTATTAGATTTCTCACTCTCACAGATTATCCGAAGACTACCCATTGATTGATCGCCCGTAGAGCTGCATTTGGTGTAAAGAAAAAACTCACAGCTTTATTGGCTCCCAGGAGACAAAACAAACAGAACAAGATATTCATATTAATGCAAACAATGCAACAAATGAGGGGAAGAAACGCCCGGCTGAAGCGAGGCGTCGAGCGGCCGACCGGGCCGGGAAGCGCGGGGCTGGGGGGCCGAGGGTTCCGGGCGCCCCCAGCCGTCGGTGCCCGCGTCGCCCGCCGCCCACAGGGGCCACGGGGCCAGGCGCCCGGCTCCAGGCCTCGCGGGCCCGGGCAGGCCCCGGGCGGCGAGAGAAGGCCTCCAGGCCGGGCCTCCGGAAGGGCCTGCTCGGGCCCTCACCGCTTCCCGGGGCGGGCCTGGAAGGACCTAGCGCTCCTGGCTCCTCTCCCTTCCCTTCTTCCCAACGCTTCTAGGGGCCCAATTCCCGAGTCTCAGTTTCCCTTGGCACCTGGGTCAGAGGTTGAAGTGAAGAATTCCCGCTGCGCCTCCTCGCCCACCTGGGCAGCCTGGAAGGAGAGGTTAGCAAGACTCCAGAGAACCCAGGAGTTAGGGAGGAAGCCAAGCAATACGCGCCCTCTCTCCCTTTGAAAAGCTCACATTATGCTGGAGGAGACTAGATCAACACACACGTTTCGACACAACGCAAAACATTGTATAATCAAAAGCGAGGAGAGCAGTGTGTACAGCAAAGCCTGAGAGCTATTTAAGAGGCACCGAGACTCTCCTTGTGGAATGAGAAAGGAAGAAAGAAAATTCCGGGCACAATAGGGGTATTTGCTCTACCCCTAATTCCCTACCCCCAACCATGCACAGAAAAGCGAAAAAGTACGGGAAAATCTGTTAGGTAAGACTTGACTTCACATCTTTTTAGTCAACAAGATATTACAAATAGGGGTGCATAGGGCATACTTACAGTAAAAAAATTATTTGTTGTTTATCTAAAATTCAGATTTAACTGGGCATCCTGTATTTTTATTTGCTAAACCGGGCAATCTTAACTAAGAATACTTTATTGAGGAAAACTGTATGAGAAGCAAGGCTCTTTCTCCGATGTATATTAATCAGGATATTCGGGACATTTTTAATGGGACTTTGCCTTGGAGAGGAAATGAGTCATCCCCACAGCACACTTTCCCAAGCACATGGTGGGGTGGAAGAGGATGAAATGACTGAAACACTTGGAAACGTCCTTATTTTTGGAGGAAGTGGCAGAGTTTTTTACTCTTGTTGACTCTTATCTGGACAATGGACCAGTGTCCTTTCCCTGAGGCTGGCTCCTTTCCAGGCCAGTCCAAGGTACCATAGCATCACCTAGAAGTGGAGTGTCACTTACAATGGCACTCCCATATTGGGATCGTGTATTTTTTTCTAACTCTTACTGGAGAGCCACATTACTCCTTGGTATTAATTGTACTTCGAAAGAAACTAAGTTGGGACTTGACAACTTTAAAGATGTGAGGGTGGAGCAAAATCTGCTTTGAAATTTATCAAGCATTCTAACCTACAAGTAGATCTTATCCAGGCCTTGCCCCGTAGATGCTGAAGGAAAAGACTTTCAAAATGCCAGTGGTAAAACCTCAGGATACTGGAGTGAGTGTGTGTGTGTGTGTGTGAGAGAGAGAGAGAGAGAGAGAGAAAGTGTGTGTTTAAGTGTGTCACAAAGCTGCTTAGCAGAGGAAGCCTGCTGCTTGCATTTCTTCCTCAGTCCTGGTTGGAGAGAGCTTTTTCAAGGAAGCTGTATCACCCTTACTGATACTTCGAATTCCTAGTGAGCTTGCCTTCCTTTCAAGCCAGTTGCTTGAAGTTGTATGAATACACCCACACAGGATGCCCCTTTCTTGCTAGCAATTAGTGCTATTTAACAACTGCAAACGGAGAAACTATTTGTCTAATGAGAGCTGTTTTCAGTGTTGATTCACCAACACTCTAGGGAAGACAGTGTAAAGCTGAGACCTCCTGGTGAGTCTCGGGTCCATCAAGACAAGTGAAGGCCACCTCTTGAAGAAAATGAAGTCTCTGCTTCAGAGAATGTTTTAGTTCCAGATTAATAGTTTTAGAAAATATATAGGCTCGCTTCCAGTTCATACTGGTTTATTTTTTTTTCTTTCCCATACAAACTATAACCTTTGATTTAGAATTTGGATTATTAAATGGTTAGCCTTGTGGTTTGGGTGTCACGGTGAGGTTTTAACCCCATGCTTTAGAGGTACAAATCCTTTTTACCTTCTCTCCTACCTCAGATTGTGTCTCACGCTGCAAAATACATTCCAACACTTGCTGTTTGTTCATTGGAGCAGGCATGAGGTATCTCAACACTCAGTTCGCTAAGATGCTTCTTCTCCCAGCAGACACGTTCTGGGGCCCTGCGTTAGGGTGATGATAAATTGATAATCCCCCTATAGTACACTCCATCCCATTGTCAGGGAACCTACTGTCTCTGTGGTTTAGCATAATGGGTAGTATCTTTGTGTACAAAAGATTCCAGATATAAGGTAATTTAAGCATCCTATGAAGTCAAGTACGAAGCCAATGAAAAAGTATATCTTTTTTGAGGTAAAGTATTATTATGGGAAAAAGTGGATTGAAATGCAGGAGAGCTTGAGCTGGGTTCTAGCTTTCTGAGTGGGTTTGAAGGACTCATTCATTCTCTCTAGACACAGCTTTGTTTTGCTGTTTTCTGGCTTGTTTTTTTTTCTTTTGGTCCACACAAAAAGAAAGTTGGATTAGGCAATCTATAAGATTTTATTTCTAAAATAATTATTCCTTGAATTAATAAGCAATAACTCATCTTTTGTACACTGTTTCCAAAAGATATAAGCAAGGTATTTTTAAAATTTATTCATGATATAGCCCTAAACAACAAAGAAAGCATGGGCAGACTCCAGGTTATCCGGGCATTCCAGATCCCAAGGGGATATTCAAATGAGGGAGACCAGTTCAACATCAAGGGCTTGCATAATCAGGTGCAAATACTCTGGAAAAGTGTGAGTGACTTAAAGACAAACAACCCTGTACAGACAGGACAAAGGGATAACATGTTTGAGAACTTATACTTCAGTCCTATTTGGGAACCTTGACCTCAGAAAGAAGAGAACTGCAATAAAGCAAAAGCTAAAGTTATTTAATAAATATACGCAGCATCCTCATTCCGAATATTCTAGTGCTCACTGCGCTTTAAGTGTATGAATTCACTCTGAGACAGGAGGAAATTAGCAGTCTAATTGTAACTGGTTCTAGAAATGACCTATAAGACTTGCTTCCTTATATATTATCAGTGTCATTAGGTGAAGTGTCTTTTAATTTGAGGCCCTCCTTGAACTGTAAGCTCCAACAAGCTTTCGCTAAACAGACTTCATTCACATTCTGAATCAGGTTTTTGTCTCACACATATTAACTTTTACAAAACAGAAAGAAACAATAGAGCTTATTAGGAAAAACTTGTTTTGAATAGTAAATTAAGCATAATGGAAATAGGCACATGTTTTAGCACGGTTCCCCCCCCTCCCTTTATACCAATTGAACATTTACATCTTTTTCAAAGTGCTGTGATTTTCCCCTTAAGTCTTAAGCTGGCATCACACACTTTCAATAAATGAAACTTAACATCACTTGTATTTACTGAGAGTAATCATACTGTGGATTCCAAATGCACAGCCTTCCCTAAAAAGAGTTTTAAGTAGTCACCCCTAAACTGTATTAATCAAGTCATTGTGGCATTCTAAGAATACAAAGAACTACCTAATTTCAAAGACAGTGTAAAATCAACTGTCAGTTTTGACTAGATTCAAATGATGCCCTGTTCTTGAGACTGGACACCTGTACATTCAGAGGTACACCTGACTACATGGTTTGTTATTGAGAGATATGTCCCAGGTGGAGGCACTTTCAAAGCCAATATATTTTCTTTATAACTGGTGTCAAATTGATGTATATATTAAAAAATCTTGGAAAATGATCTCAAAAAGGAAGTAACAGCCCAATGAGCCATATGTTCAGGGAACCTAACAGGTTTCCATTGGGACCAAATTTCACTTCACCTTTTTGTCCTTATGTGCAAATAAAAACTTATCTGTAAATACACCATTAAAACAATCATGCAAATTTGTGAAGTCTATAGACTGAGAAGAAATTACACTAAATCCATAATAACCAAGTTGTTGGAAGGTAAAGGATTTGATTATATATTAGAAATATATAACACAACATGGAATTGAACTAAATTTATTTGTACTTTATAGGTTTACCACATCAGAGAGAGACACTTTGCTTACACAGAATTGGTTAATGGAGAAAAGGCTGATGAATAGTTAATAAATTGCTTAATTTTGATGCTGATGGAGCATCTGAATCTCCAAGTTTACATTAAGAAATGTAAAGTTAATTTTTTTTTCTGTTAGATAGGTTGATATTTTAACAGACTGAGATGCCAGGGAATTTTCCAAATGCCAGCTAATACTCTAGCACTAAAAAGTCTGTGATGTACTAAGTGCAGAGAGGCCTACTTAGTGGTTTTCCCAAGAGTGGAAACCAAAAAGCATTAACATTTATTTACACACAATTCTTTATACAACACTTTTTAAGAATTTTCAGTTTTAAAACTTTTAAACATTCTGTATGATTTCAGTAGATCCTAACAATTTTGCATTCAGCTATTGTATTGGTATGCCTGGGCATATTCTAAAAGGAAAAATTATTCACTCTGTGTGTTTGTGTAGTTTTTCATAGGACTAGGTCAGGGATGAAGATAGAAAATACCAAAATTTACTCAGGTCATTTTATTTTTTGTGTTGTACTTTTGTTATGAAACATTTCAAACAGAGAAGGGTAGAGAGAGTAATATAAATGAAACCGTCATATATATATGACAGTTTTATCAAACTTTCACATTTTATATTGATTTTTTTAAAGAAACAATTGTGTGTGAAGTTATGCAATGGTAAAGGTCAGCAGAACAAAAATTATACTGCATGGATTACCTTTCAACTGCTTTCTTTTCCATGTCTGGCTTGAGGGAAGGAAGTTTTATTATGTTAATTTAGGCACCTGGTTAACTAAATAGTACGGAACAAGTTAGAAGAAATTACATTCTCCTTCAGTCCAAATTCCTACCAGTTCTCTGTAGCTGTGTTTCACTTAACCTACGTAAGCCATAAGAACGTCAATGTTTCAATGATTTTTATTCTCTAAGGGTAGTTTATGTAAATCTGTAGTAGTAAAAACGTACGAACAAAAGTGTATTTTAAGCAAAAGCTCAACAATCAGCTTTTAAATTCAAAAAGTAGACAGAACCTCAGGTTCTGGGCCTGCCTCAACAGGTATAAAGAGACCTTTTCCAGCAGAGACTCAGGTTCTGGTGGATTATCTGTACAGGGGCAGCCACGGCCCTGCGGTTTTGACCAGCTTTCCCAAGGCAAGAACGCGGAGCGGAACGTTCAGGCGGGGAGCTGGGCTGCCAGAGATGCCCCGGCCCGGTCCTGCCTCTGGTCACCGCGGCGGAGGGCGCGGGTGGCCGGTTTCTGAAAGGCTTTCTTTCCCCCGCAACGACTGAATGGTATGATCTCCGGGGGTCCGGAAGCCCCTTAGTCTAGTCTTAGGGTCAGGAGGTCAAGCCTTGGAAGCACAACGAACGCTCAGGCCCTGTATTTGTGTTCCTCTCGGTGCTTACTAAACCGTGTAAGTCCAGTTGGGGCCTGGCTGGCGAGGGGAGGTTGCTGGGGTCTGCGGGGCTCGACCCGGGAGACTCTGCCGGCGGTGACCTCGCCCGCGGCCGGCGACGCTGCTCGGGGCGGCGGCGGCGCTGGGGCTGAGTCGGGGGGCCTGCCGTCGGTCCGGGGGACCTTTTCCGCCTTCCTGGCTCCGACTCTCTTCCCACCCCTCGCCCTTCCTGACTTCGCCTGGCTTCCCAACTCGCTGCCCACCGCGTTCAATTCACCAGCTGAAAGCGGTGGGTGCGAGAATGCAGGCTCCCCGGCCTCTCCTCCAAGACCCACTCTCAAGAGGCGCGCGGGGAGCGGGCCGGCCCTCGGAGCACCGCGCGGGGCAGCGCTCGCCAGCGGCTCGCGAGCGGCCCGGACCCCGGAGGGCGCCCGCGGTGGGCAGCGCAGGGGCTCCCGGGCCGTGGTGGACGCGGTGGCCCGGCCCAGGTTCCACTTGCCAGCGGCGGGAAGGACGCGCGGGAAAGAGAGGGAGCAGGAAGCGGGTGGCGGCGGCGACGGCGGCGAGCCCGCTGGAAAGGAGGGAGCGCCGCAGGCGGGAGGGGGAGCGCGGAGGAGGGAGGCCGGGAGAAAGGAGGGAGCGCGGCAGGCAGGCGGAGGGAGGGCTGATTAGCATGCAGCAGCGCTCGCGCGCCCGGCTCCATTGTTTTAACACCTCCCCTCTCCTCCGCGCCAATCTGTCACCGTTCAGCAGGCGAACGCTGCTGCCTCAAATGCTGCTCTTCTCAAATGAGACGGATAATTAGTTGCCCCGCACGAATGCCGCACTCTTCTCACCCCTGATTGCTATCACCTTCTTGCTCCTGGCAGTTTTGACACCTCGTAATCAGCCTGCTGCTTTTCTCTTTTCTTCCCGACTTCTGCTTCCCTCCCCCCTTTCCGTCCTAGTTTATTTATTTATTTATTTATTTATTATTTTAAATGCAATCCTGGTTCCTATTTGGACGAGGCCTCTGCCGAGTTAACCTTCTGCGTATACATGTGTGCATATAGATGTATATATAAAATAGTGTGCGTGTGCGTGAGTCGGGGGCGGGCTTGCAGTTTTGCGGGAAACACTGCTTCCACGCGGAGAGAATTCTCTTCCCCTAAAGATATTTTTGGGAAGGGAGGAGTTGGGGAGAGGAGAGGGACGGGGGGGGGGAGAGTTAGGGAGACCTCAATTAATGCTTTAAAGATCTCTTAGAAATTAACAAACTGGGGAGTCTCGGAATCTGCTGTCATAAGCGTGTTTCCCCCCTCTCCTCTAACAAGCACTGACAGTCTAATTACTGTAGCTACAAGCAGCTGTCGAGGCAGCAGCCCGGGAGAAAAGGCGCCACCGGCTGAGCGCACCCGGCCTGCCCCTGCGCCCGGCGAAACCACCGAAACCCGGGCCGCCTCCGGGGAGGCTGGAGAGGAGGGCAAGGCCCCGCACCCGAGAGCCCCGCGAGCAGGAGGCGGGCCTGGGAGCCAGCGGACACGCTTATCGTTTCATATTTATAGTCTTTACTTTGAAGGTTAAAAGATGTGAAGAAAAAAGGAGGGGACGTGGGGGAGTGGGAAGAACATCTCCCGAGCTTCCATCCACCCCTTCTCTACCTCCTCGAGCTCTCCCTCCCCCCGTGTTGGTAAAATAACCACGCAACCCGGGGCTGAGGGGGCGGGGTGAGCCAGGCTGGAGAGTAAGAAAGCAGATGTCCCCGCTGGCAGCAGCCTCAGCCTCCGGGGAAAGCTGCTCCGGGGGGGCCCTCCCGAGGACATTCACCTCCCACTTCTCAGGCATCCCGCTCACAACTGCCTCGCCTCGGCGGGGGTGGTTTTTTCAGACTCAGCGTTTCGCGTGTGCAGCTTTTTTACCTGGAAACTGTTCTTACCCGGCCACGCGTAGCAGATGCCAAGATGCAGCCCCTACACGACTCGGAACTAAGAGCCAGAGGGGAGACCCAGCGGGTGCCCAACTCCACTTTCCAAGCTGCAGCCAGCACCACCTCTGCAGTGCGGGCCCGGAGCCTGTTCTCCAGGCTGCCTGTCCCTTGGCCCGAGAGGGCCTCTGTCCCTCGGAAGCCGGAGCTTGGGGTAGCACTGGAACCCAATAGAAAACAAGAGTTCCCCGCTTACTAAAAGTGGTGGAGGTGTCAAAAGGGTGGACTGGAGAAGAGGAGTCAGTGATCCACTTCGAGTCACTTTCTGGGCCACAACTTCCTTTGGTTGTCAGCAGGCTAGTAGATGTCAACTGTGTGAGAGGAACTCTTCCTCACCTAGAAAAGAGAAGGAAAAAGAATCCCCTTTCATGAGATAGGTACAGTGGTATATTCTGGCTGGAACACGCTGGGAAGTTTTTATGTTTAATTTTGCGTGTGTGTGGGAGGAGTGAGCGAGAGGGGAGGCTGGCTGGGCGGGAGGTAGGGGGGAAGGGAAGAGACTTGGATAATTGTCTAGGCATTTCCATTCAGCCCCAGCGGCAATGAAAGAAAGATGTACATGCCTCAGAACCCTTCACAGTGAATGCCTAATAATGGCTATGTCACCTTGGTGAGGAAGATGTCAGTGTGATGTGCTTGGCACCCTGAGAAGTCGAAGCACCACTCTCATTCTTCCACAAGTTAAGGCTCTTCACTGTGGCACAGGTGATACCTGAACAAATTGTTCCAATCCCTTACCTGAAACCCTCCAGCTTTCTACAACACTCGTTCCCAAGAAGGCTTAAATTTCTGTTTTGAGAGTTGCAAATCAGTGTTTACTTCATAAAATGGAAGCCATGCCTCGACCATTTTTAAAAATTAAGTGTGGGGTGGGGGAGGGAAGAGAAACCTAAAAGACAAGAATCATAGGGAAGAAAAATGAAAGGGAAGTCTCATTTTAAAATTCTGCAACCCTCTGAATTTGGTATCCTCTTTCTTAAATATCTTCCTCTCGTCATCAGGCAGGATGCTACCAATGAATTAACAAATTTCTCAAGAATGTGAACATTTCTAATATAAATTAATTAATATGGATAATCCTTACAGGGTTTTAGATTTGCTCCCATTAAAGACAAATGTGTTTCTTTAGTAAGTTTAGTTTGAAAAATAATTTTAAAATTCAAAGTGATCTACTAGTTATAATAAAATGTCACCAGATCTGGTATCACCCTTCTATCAGATTACTGGAAAGAAACATGAATTTTATGAATTTCCCCCAAATGTGATTTATTTATTTATTTAAGAACAAAGAACACATTAATTATCACAATATAAGTAACTCTTTTAATATTTAATTTCATCATGTTGCTATACGTATAGTAAAAATTAAAACCATGTCTATTATTTAAAAAAAATAATAAAGTGTTTAAATAATCCTACCAGTGATCTTATCACTGAGCAACAAATGTCTTAGGTTTGGTATTTACTCAGATGTTTATCTTGTCTGCTATTCTCTATTATTGGTTTATTCAAAAAGAACACCCACAGCATAAATAATCTAAACTTTTAAATGAAAACAAGTGAAAAAAACCCTATAAACATTTGACATCACCAAATTCAATAGATCTAACTAGAAATCCAAGCAATAAGCTTAGACATTTGAAAAAAACATAAATTATTGTTATACAATTCCATAAGTCACATACATAATTTTGAATTATGGCAATAAACACTGTAAACATGAATACAATGAATTACAGTTTTGTACAGAATGATCTTTTAAAAGGTAATAAAAGAAAGTTACAACATAAGTTTAGAAAAAAATTCAAATAGCTGTGACACTGGATTTTTCAATAAATGATTTTGAGCTAAGTTTGCAATCAAGTACATAATATTACAAACCCAGAATCATCACATAGAACTTGATATGTCTGTTTTCAAATGCGTCTTAAGTCTCCCCATTAAAGTGTGAATTAAGATGCCGGAGGAAATCCCCCCTGGATGTAATGGATGGTGGGAAAACTGCTTGACAGAATTCACATACTCGAGGTATATGCAGTTCTGAGCCTGTGCCACTTAGTACCGATAAGTCACTGTCTTGATTAGGAAAGGGCTTCCAAACGGGCTGCAGGAAACAAATAAAAACATCTTCTGTTATTTGTATTTAAAATCAACTTGCACTGAATTTCAAATTCAAATTTTTTGAACGGGTTATGTGCGTATATATGAAATTCCCTAATATGAAAGCGAATTACCTTTCCTTTAGAATTGGCATGAGGACATGACTCAATTCTCTTTTTCATAAAGGGCATAATTTAACTTTAGGAATCACTTAAAATACACATTCATGCACTTTATCTTCACACATTAAAACATCTTTCAGCTTTAACACCAGCATGTTTTAATACCCGTTATCCCAACGGGTTTTGGAGTTTTGGAACAATAGTCAATAATTGAGACTTTAAAAAAATTAAATTCTATCTCTTCTATTTTATATTGGAACTTTAAGTTATAGGACCTTTATTAATACACAGCATACTAGACATGATGTGTGTGTACATGCATTTTGATCAAGAGCAATGTAATTTCGCTACTATTTATAAGCAAATACACAATGAATAAATCATATAGAAATAAGTTCTAATTTTTGAAAATATTTTTTTTAAAGTATGAAACAAATTCTATTGATCAGTTGTTTTTTGAAACCTCAAATATTTAATCGTTCAACAAAGTCCAACGTTGGATGCATTCTTTTGACTTCTTATTTTGCTCCTGTTACAAGCGCATACTTTGGCCTTCTTACCCTTTCTTGTGGCTAACTAAAGTGAAGCCTGTCAACAGTTGCCAGTTAAAGGATTATGGGAAGCATAATTCTACAGAGCTACCTCCATTACTATAAGCAACACCTACATACTCTTAACTGTACTTATTAAAAAATATCTAGAAGGGCCAGAAAAAGCATTTAGTTCAAGAGTAGGTGCTCAATATATGTTTGTTGGCTGGAATATCTTATTTTCCTGAAATGTTGTAAACCAAATTACTTCTAAAATTTGCTTTCTTATCTTGACATATCTAAATTCTGGCACTTTGAGGAAAATCACCTCGAAATGCCAACTGAAAGAGACCCCTTTGTATTCCTGTTACTAATATGCTTTTAAAATAACAACCTAGTTCAACTCCTGACATAGTGTTAGTTTTCATTCCCTTAACCAATCTCTTTCATCCTAGTTAACCAATCATTACATAAACAGTATATTACTAATTGAAGCATTTGGGTTTCACTACATCACTGTCTTCTTATAAACATTTTAGTGGACAGCTGTGTACGGTTGATGTAAATATACAAAGTCTGTCTAAGCACCAAGATAACATTCAAATATCAGTACAGAGGGTGTATAATAACACTGACTCAAATACTTTTGTGAGAAGTGGCAATTTTATTACAAAAAACAGTAATATTAAAATACATATTTGAAATCTGGAGTAAAATAATTTCCTCTCTTCCATGATAAAAGAAAAGCAGTAATAATTATGAGTATATAACAGAGTTAACTAGATTTAAATTTTAGTGTTGGCAGTTTAAACAAAAAGTACAATTGATTAATAAGCACCACTCTAATGGGAAATTGATACGGATATAAATAAAAGATTGTTATGTTAAAGATACTTTAAATTAAGATCTATAAAATAGTAATAGACTCAGAAGCAATTTAGCTTCTAAATTGGATGAGCCAATCTTCTACTGCCAATTTATTTTCAAAGTCCATACTTATCCTTCTCTATTAGGAGCTATTAGTTCGGATTTGAGCTTTTCATAGAATTCAGTTGGGACCCCAATCACTGACTCAGCAAAAGTAGGAAAAAAAGAAAATCACATAGAGCAAAAATAAGCAGGTATATTTTAGACTTTATTATGATAGCTGAATGTATAAAAAAAGGTGCTAAGTAGTAATGATTGAGATAAAAGTAAAAATTTGAAATATGCAACCAAAATTTCACTTCCCTTTGTTATTACTGACAACTCAAGAATTTTGTATTTCTCATAGCTTTATTAAAACAAATAAAACAACAAAATGTTTTAAAAAACCCATTTTAAGAAATATCCTTTGAATCCTAAACTGTAACATGGCCTTCAAAACAAACAAATTTCTTTGCCTTTCTGCCAAAATATCAATTATCTAACCTTATGCCCCACGTCTTGTGACAGCTCAACACCAATTCTCCTGCATTTTTTAAGCTGAATACTTTTCCATCAAGTTGTAATCACATACCAGCTGTTTCCCTTGCTGTAGCCTAGAAAGCAAATGCACAATGCAGGGTGCCATCTACTGAAACATGAATGCACAGACTAGTAAAAGAACAAGCAAGAGATGTAATGGAGAAAAAAATAACAAGCATTAGAACTGATGCACTTCACAGCTCCACAGGAATTCTACTTGAAATAAATAAAATTGTTTAATCTGTTTCATTAAGTAGTAACTATAACTGTGACTATGATGTGAAATAAGGTACAATGTAGAACATAAGTGAGTTTACAATTAAAGCTTATTGTCAGAGATGCCTAGTTTTCTCCACTACTAAAATATACCACAGCTTGACTACTGCCTTCTTTGTATGCTGATTTAAAAGTCTATAACCTATAAAAGTACTTATAAAGCCAAAGGGTATTAATCAAGTTGTTGGTGTTTTTTGGTTTTTGGTAAATTAAGTATCTCAAGGCAAAGAGAAATCAAACAAATGTCTGCAAGTTATATTAGACACTTTTACCAATCTGCATTTTTATGAGCTTGTTTATTGTAACAATTACATATTTTCATTTGCCTTTAGGCATTAAACACCTTTTTTTTTTTAAACTTAAAGAATCATTTTGTAATAGAACCTGAATAAAAGGGAGGGTAGGAGTGGATTGGGGTGGGGGGCTGTAAGTAGTCTGCAAGCTTTAGAAACATGAAAGTATTTGATTAGAATCATACATATGTAGAGACTGTTTAAAAAATGTATTAGGCTGCAGATTAGAAACCAAAACCAAAACCAAACCCTACAGATCTACGTACTGTATAACTGAGAATGTAACAGAAGTATTATTTGAAAGACAGTTCGCTTATTTTCAGAAATAGAAACATACAATGTGATTATTTACTTATTAAAAAAATCATGCATTCTTGTAAAGATAAGTATGATACACACAAACTTTTTGATAAAAAAATGCCACCTGCTTCACAGAATGAAATTTAATAAAGAATCCTATTATAACAATGATCCCGAGTTAAAAGCTTTGAATAAGGGACTAAGTAAGAAAATGACACACACTAGATATGGATAAGGTTTACATGTATTTTAAAATGTGCCGTAAATTTTAAGGTACTTTATACTAGAGCTTCACCATATTCATCTTTTAAATTTCATGTCATTTATTACAGGACTTGGAGATTTTTATTAAAAGCTTAACTTCGGCTAGTCATTAGTTTAAAAAAGGTGTCTGATAATCTGAAAGCTACATATCTGTGCGTGCATGGCAAAATGTGTGTTCACACTTAATATATTTGTTAATGCAAAACAGTTACCTGCTGTGGTCCTCGGATAGCTTTTCCTGGGTAATCGAGTGAACGAAAAGGTGCATCAGATGGGTCCTGAAGTGGGAATGTATTTACATATAATGCATTATGGTCTCCAGGTGGCAAACACGGAGCTCTATCCAGAGTTGTCCTGATACAAGTATTTACAAGATTTGAGGGTTTTGTTTTGTCAGTTGTTTTAAGGTTTTGTATAGCTGAAGCTATGGGGTCAATTCCCTGAATTTCAAATAAAGTTTCTTCTGTTTTGACAAAGTTTCCCGGGTTGTCTCTGGGCTCCATATTAAATTTATCCTGGCACATAGCCTCACATGAGGCAGGACCAAGGACACTGGGTCTTTCTGGACTGCTATGTAAGAAAGTACAGTCACTGTCCGTAGGTGGAAACTTGACATTGAATTTAGAAAGTGATTCAAAAGAGGTGTCTTCCTCATCTTGGCCCAATCCTCTTGGTGCGACAGATGTGATGCATGGTGCACCTCTATTTATATCATCTTTTGCCTGAGGCTTAAATAGCACTTCTTGTTTATCTGTTTTATCCGTACACTGTATAGGCACAGAGCACTGTGTCTCTGCAGGGGAAAAAAAACAAAAGGAAAACAGTCGCGTTTCAATCCTTCTTAAAAATCTGAACGTTCAATTAGCTTTGGATAGATGAGTATTATTTTTTCTACTGGCTTTTACAGCAACTGAAGACAACTGGGATTTTTTTACATTTGCTACCACCTTACACAGAAATATTAGCAGTCTCCAGTGGGTGAATTGGAACGTAGCTTATTAGTCACAGTTTAACTACTTTGTCTTTTCCTAGGTCCTTGTGCTGTAAGCCTTGCATCTTGTTCACAGTTATACTGCTCTATACTTAAAAAACATTTGCTTGTAGTGTATACATCTAAACATTTTATCAGTAATGGAAGCTGCAACTGTGAGCTTGCTTAGACAAGTAAGTTATTAAAAGGAAAAACCCTTACCAGGCACATATATAGTATACAGGTTATGATTCTATATGAATTAGGTCATTTACTCCCCCTAATATCTCTGTGTGACAAAGTGTATCACCAATCAGCTTAGCCATTGTCTACTCTTAATACTATGTGAGGGCGTGGTGGTGGCGGGTGCTGGGAGAGAGAAGACTGGAGGCAAAAGAAGGATGAAATTTTAGGATGCATGTTCAGAAAGCTCTATGTGAATATATGATTTTCTCATCTTATTAGAAAAAGGCCTCTGTAGATAACAGGCAGATATCAGGTAGATACCAGGGCCTCTGTAGCTCATTTATCTAGAAGCCACTTATCCAACAAATTCAGCTCTCTAGGACATAGGCAAAAGCTAGAAAGTAAATAGTGCTTTTCAGGAGTCAGGCTAAGAGCCACAAGGCCCACAGATGAATTTTGCTCTTATTCTCATTTTAGATTTATTCTAACAAGCTTGATGATGTCTCCCTAGTTCATAGCTGGTAACAAGCAACAAACTACAAGGTATGGATATGAATTGTTGAAAGCAGATATAGATATCAGTAAGAGCTGAAAGCACGAGAGGAGACGAGAAACAAAAAAGCAGATATAAGAACTCAGAAAACACTACAGTCTAGTGTAGAGCGAACAAGGGCTACATTTTTCAATGCAAAAAAATCAATGATCAAAGCACTCTCCATGTTGATGATACCGAGACATTAGAAAAAGCTAGATTATATTCCACAATGTTACTTCAAGAAGACAGTGAGGGACTTCCCTGGTGTTGCAGTGGTTAAGAATCCACCTGCCAATGCAGGGGACATGGGTTCGAGCCCTGGTCCAGGAAGATCCCACATCTGTGGAGCAACTAAGCCCGTGCACCACAACTACTAAGCCTGTGCTCTAGAGCCCTCGAGCCACATCTACTGAGCCCGCGTGCCCTAGAGCCTGTGTGCTGCAACTACTGAAGCCCACGCACTCTAGGGCCCACGTGCCGCAATGACTGAGCCCGCGTGCCACAACTACTGAAGCCCACGTGCCTAGTGCTCTGCAACAAGAGAAGCCACTGCAATAAGAAGCCTGCGCACTGCAACAAAGGGTAGCCCCCTCTCACCGCAACTAGAGAAAGCCTGCAGGCAGCAACGAAGACCCAACACAGCCAAAAAAAAAGAAAAAAAAAAAAGAAGACAGGTTGGAGGTTGGTAATGTTTATATTTTCATTAAATGGACAAAGGGTAAACATTTTATTTTAAACTAGCACTTTAAAAAAGTAGTCATCAGTGAAGTTATACATTAACCAACGATGCCTATTTGAGCAGACGGGGTATACAGAGCACTGCGCACAGTGTCTGTCCAGATTCGTAGGCACTTAACAAATGTCAGTTCTTTTCCCTTCCTTTGGTCTTTGCAGACTTGTGACACTTTTCTCTCTTTTGCCACAGCACATTTCAACACAGATGTTTTCTGTTTGGACATGATTGTAGTACAATACTTCTTGGTTCACCCTGTTATATGCCTACTAACCTCTCTTTAGTATGTACCATCTTCTCTTACTGGATTACAGCAGCCTTTGAACCACTTCCTTGCCTCTAAATTTTTCTCATATCCACTCTATTGTTTACACTGCTTTCCCAACCCTCTCTTAGTTTTTCTAAAATACAAATCTGGTCATGTTACCTTCTTAATAAAACCTTTTCATGGTTCTCCAAGACCTTCAGCCCTAAAACTCACATAAAGCTGTGCATGATTGGCCCTTTGTCACCTCTCCATGCTGTCATCTTTCACCACATCTGCTCTACTCCGTACTCCAGCTATAATGAACTTTGGTACAGTTGTCCAAACAGCCATGCTCTCTTGTCTTTGGGCCTTTGCACATGCTGTGCAGACTGCCTGAACTTCCCCCTTCCATTACTCTTTGCCTGACTCTTATTTGTCCTTCATGTCTTGGCTTAGGCATTAATTTCTCTGGATGGTTCTCTCTGGTTTCCCAAGACTGGTTTAGTCATGACTCTTGGGTGCTCTGAGGACTACACACTGCATTGTATTTGCAAATATACCTCTTTCTCCCATTGAAGTAGGTTTCTTGAGGTCCTAAACTATGTTTTGTTTCCCACTTATCTCCAGTACCCTGCCCAGTGCCTGCACATAGTATGCCTTCAATAAATGCCTTCTGAATGAATCTGTGTTCTCTTTCCCACAGAGCCTAGCATAATAATGTACATTTACTAGATAATCTGTCTGTAACTAGGAGTGGTACAGTAATTGAGACCAAGCTCAATTGCTGTCATTTTTCCTGGTAGTAGACATAAGAGTGGCAGGAAATTCTAGGAAACAGTATTTTCTTTGTAGATTACAACACCTGAGAAGGAGGAAACACTTATCAAAATGTTCTTCAGTAGAACAGGAGAATAAAGAATCTGCTGCTGCTGCTAATGACAACTATTAACATATACAGTACTTCTATGTGCCACACACTTATAACCATTGTTTGTGCATTAATTTAGGGGTTACACAGGGCTACACAGCTAATGAATGAGTGACAGATCTGGAACTGGAACCCAGGCAGCCTAGAGCCTGTGCTCTGAACCATTATGATAAATTGAACATGCTGGTTTCTAAATTATAGAGAAGAGTCTCCAAAATGACAGAAATGTGCTTTGAATTTCTTTTCCAGTAGTAGATATCCCCTTTGTGAACAAAACATGGAAAACCCAAACAGGTGTAATTAAGCATATATTTTCTTTTAGTATAGCTAGCTGGCATACCTCAGCACATTAAAGTAATCTTTTGAATTAATCTGTTCAAGCAATGAGCGTTACTATTCACACACACAAAATTTTTTTTTAAACGTTAAGATTTCTAAGGTTACTAGAAATCCAAGCTTAGAAAACTTAAAAATCAAACAAGGTGCATGAAAGCACTTGTCATTCTGACACTATACTAAGAAACATGATCAGGTGAGCTAATTGTCTTTCTATTTTGTTTTGTTTTGTCAAGACGTGTATTCCTGCAAGGAAAAAAAAGTAAAATGAGAAAATTTTTTCGGTTTCTAAATTTTAAGTATAGGCTGTCCATTTGGATGACTTTTCAGTTTAATTACCTTGTATACTGACAAAAGAAAGAGATCTGAGGGTTGTTTTAACCTCTAGTCCTATATCCTTGTCTCCTGATCGCCACTGAAATATGATCCTACTTCATGCACCAAACAGTACTTTTTTTTGAAGCCACAATTACTTAAACATACATTTTACCTTTGTCCTTTCTCAAGGCTACTGTCATGTGGATGAGAAGCAAAAAAATAAAAAGTACAATTCTACTAACTCAGCAATTTATGAATTATATCTGTTTACTTAAAAGTAAAAATCAAATTTTAACAAAAAAATAACACAGGGGCCAATAATGTCAAATAAACTCTTTCCAGCTGTATTATGCAAATCACATTTAAAATAGTTCCTTTCCATTTGTATTCAATGCAGTGTTCACTCTTAAAAAACCTGAATAGGCATCTTTTTCCAAAACATTTCTTTTTCTTTCTTTCCCCCTTTGATCTACTACTGTCAGAAGCATAATATTTGATATTGTGGTTTGTTTGGAGCCAGCAAAACTCCACTGGAGTCTGTAGCACAAAAGACCTAAAACATTTCAAGAATAATGTTGTATTTATTATTTGTGACACAGTTAATATAAAACATAAGAATAATGTTAGGAAGCAGTTTTAGTGGGAAGGAAATTGAAGTTAAACACTCAGTATTCTAGTTGACAAATACATACTCAGATTTAGACTTGTGCAATTTAAAAATGGTCAAAGTATTAAGCCATTGATAACGGGGTAGGTTCTTTGTGTAACAATGAATACGTCACCATTACAATGTTTTGATACTACGCTGATGTTCAAAAAAGCATGATTAATTGTAGGTACTACATCTCTATAGCTAGTAGATTTTAAATAAAGATAATTCTTTTATTGGTACTTCAGAAGTACCTAGTGTCTTCAGTCTGCACAAAAGATCAAATTCTCAAGAAAATGACAAAAACTAAGGTGGAAACATTAGAGTTCCTTTTGGGGAAGCAGAGGGAAGGGAGGGGAAGAAGTAAATTATGTTTGTCTACAAAGATTGTTTTGCTTCTCCAACAGCATACTGTGTACCTTTTCTGAAAATAAAACAGTAGTAGTAAGCAAAAAGTGAATTTACCCTATAAAATGATTTTTTAAATAGCCTAGCTATAAGAGCTGTAAGAAATGGAAAGTGATCTTTAATTAAAGGAGTGTTAGCACTGCTGCAACATCTTTCAGAGTAAAAACTGTAAATCACAGCTCTTGGGAACTGTAGGTAGAATATCTCAAATCACAAGGGTAAAGGAGAATTTATCATTATAAACCATCAGTTTACCTTCCTTTTGTGTACAGGGGTACATGGTAGCCAGATTCAATCCCTGGTATTTTGCTATTCATATCGAACTACTGAGGCAAATACCAGGAAGCCGGTCTGGGGTTTTAGGGAAGGGTGGAGCTTCTAAAAAACACACTGCAATATATCTGTAAAACAGATATTCCTTTTAAGTTATATTTTATACTTAATTTGTACTTTGTACGTCCAACAGAACTGGGCTCATGAAATGTGAAATGTTTATTTCTTCAATCAAATTACAAGAATCTATCCATGGTGTCCAATTAACTTTTAAGCAGAAGTTAAAAACAAACCTAATACTATAATTTTACTTAGCTCATATGTGATAGTGTAGCTTCAAGGTTGCTTACTAATATATCAATTAATGTTTAATAAGACCCCTAAATAGCAACTGAAGACTTTGAGAGATATACTCTATATTTATTTTTCCAAGGTGGGACTTCTCATTAAGATGATTAGTAATTATGTCATTCAGTTCAATCTACATAGTGCCACATAAAATAGAGAGGGAAAAGGCCAATAATTATATAATGCAATACATTACAGAATTTAAACAGTACTTACCCATTATAAGTGGTGAGAAGCGCAAGTTATAGATCCTCAGCACTTAATAAGGATTTAGAAATATTTTCACAATCAAAAATAAATCAGTTTCAACCAATAAAATTAATATTACTGTACATTACATCAAACCTTACCAGTTACAGTGGCTGGTACATTAAGTTTGCTTAAGTGGTCTTTTTGTGCTTTGGCTAGCATGCATATTCTATGAAATTCTTCTTTCAGATCCCGGAAAGTCTTCTCTATATAACCTCTAAAAATAAATCAACATTTTAAAATGTAAGGCTATATCTTCAAATTTTAAAAATCATGATTGAATTTACATAGTACTTTTTAATGTACCACAAAATAATTACTGAAAGGTTAAAGTTAAAGAAAAATCATTTAAAATTCCTAGAAAATGTTTCCTAAAACAACTTTAATATTTGGAGAGCCAGGTACAAAGTAAGTGATAAATTAAAGTTCTAATACATAAATGTAGCAAAGACTAGCATACCTACTTATTCATATATCACACTTATGCTGGCTGTCTCATTCTTACATTAGAAATTTCAGTGTATTGACTTTTTGTCCTCTGTGAACATCTTAAATAGAAAAAATTAAATATTCCTCACTTTGATAAGGTTAACATTAAGAGCCATCCATATAAAACAATGTGGCCATAGTACTTGTTCTATTGAAATAGGAGAACTTCAGAGAATTCAGTTTTTAGACCCATCTTTGCTATTAACTGTATGACTTATTTAGGTCATTTTAACATGGAGGAGCCTTGAGTTGGTCTCTTCTAGTTTTGAAAGGCTGCTTTTTCTTACAATTGCTAAAAATTTAAAATATGTACATAAAAATATATTTCAATATTTATAATTTGTAGGGTTGGCAAAAAAGGATATAGAACTACCTTTCATGGAATAAAGGAATGCCAAGACTCCTTGGTGAAGTTTCTTTTCTTGGAGAAGAAAACTCTTGTCTTCTTACCTTAAAGATATAAAATGATTACCACTTTAAATTGCTTCTAAACTCAAATGAAAATGGGTTACCAGAAAACACAATAGAAAATTTATCTTCCTCAATGAAAAATAAGTTTTGTTAGCTTACAGATATATATATGTATGGTACAATAGATTTTTTTTTTCCAACGAGAACATTCAGGGAAAAAGGAAAATGAAAGTAGAAAAATAAGATGAAGACATGAAGTATTTCTGGTAACTTCTTCAATTACTATTTCCAGTATTGCTAATTCAAGAAATTTCCTCAAATTCATATCTTGATGAAATTGCTACTCTGATCACCAAGCATCTGACATGACTAGAAACTTTAAGAAAAAATATCCGTGTGAGTTTACTTTTTTTTCCATTGTTGGCCTATACATTTAAATCAATGTCTTTGTATTTTGTTATAGATTCTTTGCTGAGAAATGCGGCTGTATTAGAGGAATAAAGAAAACCCAGCTACAGCTCCTTAGCATTTAACAAACATTTTAAAGATAGTGCATTTATGTATTTAAGCTCCTTTAACACAAGTTCCTGCCACCACCCTGTGGCTTCTACTGGTATTACATTCATCATGACACAAAAGTCAACATTTAGATTTTTAAAAAATCTTCAGTCATACCTAGAGAACTTTGTGTACCTTTTAAAACTACAAATTGATAAATCCAAATATTTGAAGAAGTCCTAATATTATTCAATCATTTATAATTCGGCCAAAACTGTGTAGGGTCTTATTTAAGTTCAAATTCAAACCAGTGTTTTTTATATTAGGTGACTTTTTAGATTTTATTCAGTTAAGGTCATTAAGCTCTTACTAAAATGGATGATTTTACTTCATTGTTTCTTATCATCTGAGTACAACTCCCTTATAATCTTGCTTTTTAAAAGGTTCTTTCAATTTCTTAAGAGTCTTATTTGTTCTTTAGGGAAAAAACCTGATTCTAGTTTGTTTCTCTTAAAATTAGTATCTTCTCCAATTTCTTCAGTTTATTGCTCTACTTTTTCAGCTTTTTCTAAATGCTAGTGTTTGCTTACCATTTCTAAAATAGTGTATTACTTTACAGTAATTAGTAAAATATAATCTTAGCAACCCAAACAATTATTTTTATATATTATGTCATTAGACTTAGGTAAAATAAAGATCATTTGCTGCTGCATACTTTCTGTCTGACAAATATTTAAGCCATGTCTTCTTCTGGATTAAAAGAGCTTTATTGAGCTTTATAAAGCAGTCATATCAAAAGACATTTTCACATTCACAGTTTGTTTTTAAAAGTGGTAGACAAGGCTTTTCTTTAGCGTTATGTGCAATTAGAACACTCAATGGATTTTAGTGTGGACTAGGAAAAAAGGCAACATTTTAAAGCTAACCAATCATTCAGGATGCTACAAGTATAAAAACAAACTCTTAAAAGGTTATATTATATTAAATCTATAGCAACAAAATCAGAGAAGAAGTAATATTAAGAGAACAGAAACATTTGACAATTTAAGATATTAAATAAATAATAAAACAAGTGATTAATAGAGTAATTAATCTCCTTTTAAAATTTACTATTTGAAATTCTCAACATGAAATAAAAATATTCTATTAGGAGCTAGAAAGAACCAAAAAGAAGTGCTTCTGTAATTTTAGTCTGAAAATGAAGATAGTTACAGAAAACAGTAATGAAGACTACTCCGATTTTCAAAGTACTGATTTTGACATAAAGTAGGAATGATTGCTTCTGAAGTTAAAGAAGCCTAAAAACTAAGGGGTGGGGGGGGGTGGTGGGAAAGAGGTGAAGGAAAAGGCAGGAGAAGAATGATAACTTTTAGCTGGCTCGCCAAATAACGTATTGACTTACTTCTGCGATGTTAAGATTTGATAACCGGTGTGGGTGAATTTATCTGGAAAAGATTTCTTTCTTGTGTTGGCAGGGGGTAAAAGGAGGACTGACTTATTGAGGAATTTCTATGAAGTATCTAAACTAAGGACTTCAAGCTTCTTTGGGGTTAGGAACAGTTCTGCTTACTATCATTTTTGTTATCATTATTGAAGAGACATATTACTGATTGTACTGAGCAATGCATTGCACCTTCTATCATTTGCACCAAATAAGTCTATTGATATATTTCAAATGAAAGTTTTATGTCCCCACAACCTAAGAAAAAATTTCGAAAGAGATCATAACATGTTAGTTCAAGAAAAAGCAAAGCAGTTCTCTGACATTTTGAAGTAGGGTTTATCTAAAATGGGTATAGAATGTTAATATTATTTTCCACTGTAGCGATCGAACACAACTTTCTGAAAAAGATCATTTATTTTTTCAAAGGATTTAGGATTAGTATAGCTAACAGCAACTCCAACATTTTCCCCAGAAACTCAGACTTTCTTTTAAATGCTAAATGATCTTACCTAATGAAGACTACTCAGTTTGCTGAGCATCCCAGAGAGTAAGTAAACGTTAAAAGAGATAATTTGTATTTTTCTATTTTCAAATATTATCCAGGTGGACCCCGCACTGCAGGAAGTTGAAGTTATTACAACTTCAAATAAGAAAGCAAGAGAATTCTGAACATTATATTTTAGGAGATTTTAACATTAAATCATTCAACAAATGAATTTATTTTGAGGTACTAAAACTTAAAATACTTAACATTATAAACTGTTCCAAGTACTAGTTTGGAAATGGCGAACTTGTGGAATGAATACTGAAATAAGAGTTTTACACGTCGTACTTTTCATTTACACTTCCAGTATGGCACTGGATAAGTCATTCAACTAAATCATTAAGATAAACCCATTTGAAGCAGTTGGAAGACGTTGTGAAATGATTCCTTAAATTTCCTCTTATGTAAATTGGGAGAATTTGTTTTAGTGTAAATCAATTTAAGCTCCCCATAGATGTGTATTATATATAAAAAAGGTTCTGTTCAAGACTTAGTTGAATATGCAATGATATTTAAGAAGGAGAAAAAACAAAAAGTGGCTAATATTTAATTAGTCCAAAACCTTCTTATTCTTAATGCAGCGATAATGGGAAATGTTTTTGTGTTGGAATCCAAGATCTGTTAGATACCAACATTTCTAAGAAAGAAATGTATATTTCCCCCCAATGCCTGCCTTTTTAATATTTGGTACTAAAAGTGAAAGTTTTTTTTTTTTAAATAAATCAATGTGAAAAATACAGAGATGATTCACAATAGCCAAGATATGAATTCAATCTAAGGGTCAGTTGATGATGGATGAGTAGATAAAGAAAACGTGGTATATATACAATAGAATATTGTGTGTGTATACACACACACACACACACACACACACACACATATTTTAAGGCCGAACACATCAGCTTTAAAAAAGAAGGAAATCCTGTCATTCGAGACAATATGGATGAACCTGAAGGACATTATGTTATGTAAAATAAGATAAGGCAGGCACAGAAAAACAAATATAGCATGATCTCACTTATATGTGGAACCTAAAGAAGTCAAACTCATAGAAGCAAAGTAGAACGGTGGTTGCCAGGGTTTGGGGGGTAGGGCAAGTGGGAAGATGTTGAGTACAAAGTTTCAGTCATGCAGATGGATAAATTCTGGAGATCTAGTGCATAGCATGGCAACTACAGTTAATACTACTGTATTGTATACTTGAAATTTGCTAAGAGTATAAATCTTAAATGTTTTTACCACAATAAAAAAGAAAAATAACCATGTGAAGTGATGGATATGCTAATTAGATTGACTGTGGTAATCATTTCATAATGTATACATACATCAAAACATCATGCTATACATTGTAAATATATAATATTTTTATTTGTCAATTTATAGCTCCAAAAAGCTAGGGGAGAAGAAGAAATGCAATAAAAATTTTTAATCAGAATCATGTTTTTTCTTAAAAATTTTAAGCAACTAAAGTCAGCAAAATTAAATTGAGTTATGGAACTTTTAAAGATGATTCAATTCAAATTCATTAATACCTCTCATATGGAAGGAATCTAAACTTTATTTATTTATTTATTTTGACATTGTACCAATTTATTTGATTGCCTGAAGCCATATACTTCAAAAGGAAATTAAAAACAGAAACGTTCTCTTCTTTATGGTATATAAGATAAAACAACCTCTTAGTTATTTTTTCCATTTTTTTTTCCAGAATCTAAACTTTAAAAGGCTAATACTGAATAAAGGTGGTAAGTCTTCAATGATACATATTTAACCTATAGCAATGACTATCGCTTTATTCCAGGGTTCACATCAAAGATTCTCTCTAAAATTTAGTTGAGATCCTTTCATGCAAAAGGAATATTTATTTTCAGGTGGCTCAGGCAACTGAGTGTAGCCAATATTTGATTTCATTTCTGAGATTACGCTTTTAAAACAGAAAAGAGCTATGTTCTTACTTGGAACAATGTCAACCAAGAAGTTAGCCCAGGTGAGATGGCATGGATTAGTAAAGGTAATATAAACTGTGGAATAGTTATAAATACTAACTTAATAAAATTTATTACAGAAAAAGAAAAAATGAGTAGTGGAAAAAGAAAGTGAAAATAAGGTATCACTTAGATTTTTGAAACTAAGAATGAAATGTTAAAGGAGAAACTGAGGTTGAATTTACCAGTTTTAGATATATTGAAACAAAATGTTACAGTGAAGTCAAGCATTGAATATGGCTGAATTAGGGAGAAAGTGAAAAAAGGGCTGAGAAAGTGAAGAGCTTAAGGTAGAAAATAGGAACAGAAAAAAGTTACAAGAGATTTGATAAGAATATAAAAGCATATTAAAAAAGAAGTTTGAGGACAAAAGGTAATTTAAAAAAATACACAGAAATTGTATTTATACGAACTTATGGCCATGTGAAATCTGTGGTTCTGTCACCCTCAATAATATTACTGAAAATCTAGAAAAGCAAGAGGAACACAAATCCTAGGAGCCTTGTCTGTTCCGCATGACACAGTGTGCTAGGCAAATCCACTGCCAGTGCGGGAACAATTCCAGGGCAAAATGGGATCCATCCCAGAGTTCTGAAGGAAGAGGCAAGAAAATAAACAATATAAAAATAAAATTAAATATCCCAATTACTTCCAAGTTCTTTACAAGGTTTTGGTTTAACGTAAATCCCCCAAAACTTCTATCAATTCAATGTTACAATAAAACATTAAAAAAAAAGTTATCTTTCTGATTAATTTTCTTAATAGGAAGAAGTATCTAATTGTGGGAATGCCTTTTCATGCAAAATAGAGAAATAACGTGACTAATTTTAAAAAGTAAGGTTTCCCATACTTCCTTCACCCCTTCTCTGAACACTACTTTAAAATGAAATGATTTGGGAAAATCCTTTTCATTAACTACTACTTTTTTGTCATACCACTACCATGGTGAACAGAAAATATCTTCATGAAAATAGTTATTTAAGCAATTTGCACATATTAATTATTTAACTAAATCCACATAATCTTGTGAATTAAGTACTTTAATTTGATTTTAAAGTTCACTATAGTTACTAAGGGTCTGGAGAGATCAAATATTTGTCTACAGTCTAGTAGGTGGAGTAGCTGCCACTGGAACCCAAGCCTTACTGCCTCAGGCTCTTAACCTCTCAGTTTACAGGTCCCGACTGCTAGAGAAGTGAAGTAGTAGGGTTACCTAGCATGGTGAGGAAGATACAGAAGGGTAACATTTACACATTGCACCAATGCAAACTACTTTTAAGACTCTAAAACCTGTCTGTAATACAACAAATATATTTCTCAGTGAGGCATAGTTATAAGCCAAGTTTTGATGTTTAAATACTGCCTGGGGAATGGCCTTTGGTATGGCCCTTTTTGTGCTCAAGAATGTCCAAGAAGAAATTTACACCCCAAAATCACCCTAGATAGACTTACTCAAGTTCTGCCAAACCAGTTTACGTGTTAACAGAGGCAATTTGGCAATAGCTTCTTAACCAGAATTTCACAGTTTAAGTATTTCTCAGACTTGTCATTAAAAGTTAACCATTTGACAAAGCATGACAGTGGAGTACCTTACTGTTAATGCTATCCTCTCGAAACCTTAATTCTCTTCCTGCCTTCCTAACTACCTCCTAATAGATGACTGGGCATAGTTATAGTAGCTGACTTAAAATCTTTGTCTGATAATCTCAATAACTGCATCATCTCAGGGTTGGTATCTGTTCCCTTGAAACTGGGTCATATTTTCTTGACTCGCCATATGTTGAATAATTTTGGACTGTACCCAGAACATTGTGAATATTATGTTGGGGAGATATTCGGTTATATGGTGCCAAAGAGTGTTGATGTTTTTGTTTTTGCAGGAAATTAAGTTGGTTAGACTCAGACTCCAAACTGTCACTCCTCTGAAGAGCAGCAGCTCAGATCTCAGTTCATTCCTTTATGCTTCAGCTGCAAACTGCTTTCAGTTTGCCCACACATCCTTGGTTTTAGGGAGAACCAGAGATGGGCTGAGTTTAAACACAGAACTTCAGGTTTACTTTCTCTGGCTCTCTCCTTTATGGGGCTCCTTCCTTCTCTGGTGACTGTGGTTATTCTGGGACCATTTTCCTTTCTGCTTCTTCCAGCCAGAATGGTGGTGGGCTTTCAATTGGAATTTTAGCCACTGGAATTGTGGCCACCCTCAGGACAAAACCACAGAAAACTCGGAATCTCCCATTAGTGACAGTACTTCACAGTAGTGAGCAGCTCCTCCTTCTTGATACCTTTTTGGCTACCAGTATAATATTTAGGTTTTCTTTTTGAGTTTTGGTGTTTTCATTGGTCCCTGTTCTTCTTAGACTAAAAATGTAGGCATTCTCTAAGGTTCACACATGGGTACACTGTTCTTCCCTCATTATACACCTTTCTCTTATTGTTCATTCTCGTGTTAAGTCTATTGAGTATTCATTTCCTAAAGTCTGTATCTTCAGGCCCACCCTCTCTCTTGATAGCCACTCTCAATTCTCTTTCAATCCAATATATTTTCACTTGTTCTGCTGTCTATAGTAGAGCACCACATTTTAA
The DNA here is from genome assembly GCF_039906515.1 of Pseudorca crassidens. Lineage (NCBI taxonomy): Eukaryota > Metazoa > Chordata > Mammalia > Artiodactyla > Delphinidae > Pseudorca > Pseudorca crassidens. The sequence continues at coordinate 70,199,397 of NC_090301.1, forward strand.
AATATAACATAATCAGGGGCTTCCCGGGTGGTCCAGTGGTAAAGAATCCGCCTTACAATGCAGGGGACATGGGTTTGATCCCTGGTCAGGGAACTAAGATCCCACATGCCGCGGGGCAACTATCCCACGTACCACAACTACTAAGCTCATGCGCCTCAACTAGAGAGCCTGCGTGACGAAAACTATGGAGCCCATGCGCCCTGGAGCCTGCGTGCCACAACTACAGGGCCCACGCACCCTGGAACCTGCGCGCCACAACTAGACAGAAGCCCACGCGCCGCAACAAAGAGCCCGCGCCACAATGAAGACCCGATGCAGCCATAAATAAATAAATAAATAAAAATAAATATTAAAAAAAATTAAAAATAAACCCAATCACCTCTTCCTCAAATCTGGTTCACACTTCTAATCTTCATTTTCCTTTGTTAATGCAAGGCCATTCTCCTTAAAATAAAAAAATCTTAGGGAAAGATAAAACCTTCAAGAAACTGAGATTAAGCATTCCTAGAATAGCAAAATTCAAAACAAAACTAGGGGTCTGATAAAGGGCTACCAACTTTTTACTTTGCCAAGAAAAAACTTAGTAAAAACAACTAACTATAAAGATCTATTATCTTCTTCATGTAAAAGAGAAATGGACATTTATCAAAAAAGTAGAAGGGAGAGTTTTTGTTGTTTTTTTTTTTTGCGGTACGCGGGCCTCTCACTGTTGTGGCCTCTCCCGTTGCGGAGCACAGGCTCCGGACGCGCAGGCTCAGCGGCCATGGCTCACGGGCCCAGCCGCTCCACGGCATGTGGGATCTTCCCGGACCGGGGCACGAACCCGTGTCCCCTGCATCGGCAGGCGGACTCTCAACCACTGCGCCACCAGGGAAGTCCCGAAGGGAGAGTTTTAGATTCAGCTTTATTAAAAAGTTTTCACTCTGTCCTCAGGACAAGATGAGAAACAAGAGCCGGGGACAAGAACAGGGATTCTGTGGCTGCAGCATGGGGAAAGAGGAGGAAGAGAAAATGTTCAAATCAGCAGGAGCAAGAAGGAAAGCAACATTTACTGTGGCCACTGGCCATCCAGCAGGAATACATTCTAGGTGACACTTTCAGGGAATCTGGACAAGTCAGTGACCTCCTGCACATCATTATTTGGATGAAATGTAGAGGGAAACATGCTGCCTTAATGTTAAATAGTTAAGAGCAATTAGAGGTCGTAATAACGGTGGGTAAACCCATCCAATAAGGAATATAAAAATCACACCACTATTGATAAGCATAACAGGAGAGAGAAAATAAAAGATACCCATCTTGGAATTATTTGGTTTTCCAAAAGGAACTTACCAGAGAAGAAAAAAAAAATCATAGTTTAATGACTTACAGAATGCCTGGGAACTACTTTACAATAATTTTATCAGGATTCTAGGATCTATCTATTTATCTTAGAGCCGAGTATCAAGTGTATGGAAAGATGTCTAATTGGCAAAGCAAAAAAATCTTTCAGGTAAAAAAGCTTTCATAACATGGCAAGAGTGCCTTAAGGAAGCAACAAAGACACTGAAAGAACACAGCATATTACGTGCAAATGATAAATTAGGTGTGACCTCCCCATCTCTCCCCCATCAAATTCTAGCAATATCTTAAAGGGGACTACAAATTCAATAAGAGTTGTTAAAATACAATATTGGGAAAAGTGCTAGCTAGAGATTCTATGGTAAAATGAAGCTAAGTAGTTTTTTTTTTTTTTTTTCTTTTTGGCCACGTTACGTAGCTTGCGGTATCTTAGTTCCCCAACCAGGATTGAACCTGGGCCCTCAGCAGTGAAAGTGTGGAGTCCTAACCACTGGACCAGCAGGGAATTCCCGCTAAGTAGTTTTCTTACTGTTGATTTTGGATCCTATAATACATTCTTGTGCCTTTAAAAATTACCACGAAGAATACATACTATGCAACATTTCACAAGTCTAGGTTTCTGTGGAATAGCTCAAGAAATGCATCAGGCACCACACCAGCTTTTAACAGCATAATGCAACCCTTTGCATGCACAGGCATCCATTTGGGTCCACCCTGTGTCCCCCACCATGAGACCAATGCAAATATAATGCTCTAGCTGCTTGCTGTTCTATAAATAACAGAGATCTTTTTTACTCTGATCCAGGAGCCTCATGTCTTATTCCACCATCCATGAAGTTATAACTTATTAGCTTGTAGGTAGGGTAAAATCAAACCCCAGACCCTGAAACTCATGGGGTCAACAACGGTCACAGTAGTATTAAATATTATTTGCCTTTTTTTTTTTTTTTTACTGTGTTGGCATTTATACTGATGATACAAAAGCAATGGTGAGTAAAACTGCTGGTGCCTGAGTATGACCAAGGCCATGTTACCAAACTGTACTCATTGTATTCTTCAATGCCGTATACTCGATCAAAAAGGAAGCCAGTTTCACCTAAGAATATCCTTGATGATGACATAGTAAAAACTATTAACTTTATTGAATTTTGATCCCAAGCTAACATTTTTTAGTATTCTGTGTGACAAAATGTGAAATATACACAAAGGACTTCTATTTCATACTGAAGTACAGGGGGAAAAACACTTGTGCAAGTGTTCGAGCTGCAAGTTGAACTAGCCACTTTTTTAATGGAATGCCATTTTCACTTGAAAGCATGATTATCATGCAAGCTATGGTTATTCAGACATTTTCTCAAAAGCAAATGAAGCTAGCTTCCCACTTTAAGGAAAACAACTGAAAAGATTTGTTGTTTACGAAAAAATTTAAGTTTTCAAGTGCAAATTTTGGAAAACTTCTGTTATAATAATCTTGACAGCTGCCCAGTATAAAGACTTTTCTGATGAGATCAGTGATGATGTTAAATGTGAGTTAAAATATTATATCATGAAATAAGTCAATATTTGGAAGTTGTGCATAGCTCCCTGAACTGGTATTTTCCAAATGACCAATTCATGATGCTACAAAATCATACATAAGTAAAAGACACATTCGAAGTACAAGACAGACCAATGGCTTTTAATGTACCAGAAGAGTTCACTGGTTTCAGCTTTCATACTGCAGCTAACATTAAGAAATTACCACTTGCCAAGTTTTGGTATAGTATCAAAGGAAAATATCTACAATTTCTAAAAAGGTTATTAAAATACTCTTCCCTTTCCCAACTACGTATCTGTGTGAAGCTGGATTTTCTTCATGTAATTCCACCAACCAAACAAACAAAAAAAACCCCCCACAACCCGCCCCCCTCCAAACCACCCACCACAACATATCACAACAGATCAAATGCAAAAAGCATTTCTAACCAAAAAACAAATATCTTTTTTTTTTTTTGGCCACGCCATGCGGCATGTGGGATCTTAGTTTCCTGACCAGGGATCAAAACTTCACCCCCTGCATTGGAAGCGCAGAGTCTTAACCACTGGACCGCCAGGGAAGTATGAAGAAACAAATATCTTTAAAACAGATTTTGAGAACTTTTAGGATGACAGATTATAATATATTAATAAGAGAAACTAGATTGATTTGGAGGGCTAGCCCCAACCTACTGAGGTTGAAAAAACAGCCTTTCAGGCCTTGGTCAAGATAAATCACGGAAGAACAGAATACAGTAACTCTGTTTAGTGGGCTCTGGAGAAGAGTAGAAAAAAGAAAAATGGGAAATGTGAGAAAGGGTACAGAAAGGGGAAATAAGGGGAGAAATACCATATTAGAGCTATTTAAATCTTCTTAGAAGCCAGGGAAGAGGATTTAAAAAGTGATATGCCACTTCTCGTTTTCTTCTCCCCTCAAAAATTATTTCTAGTGTAATAACAAAGCAAAAAATAAAATTATGTATTAAATTAAAAAACAGAGACTCACCAAGATTAACATACAGAAATCTGTTGCATTTCTTTACACTAACAATGAAGTATCAGAAATGGAAAGTAAAAGAACAATCCCTTTTAAAATCCCATCAAGGGGACTTGCCTGGTGGCGCAGTGGTTAAGAATCTGCCTGCCAATGCAGGGGACACGGGTTCAAGCCCTGGTCCAGGAAGATCCCACATGCCATGGAGCAACTAAGCCCGTGTGCCACAATTACTGAGCCTGCGCTCTAGAGCCCACGAGCCACAACTACTGAGCCCGCGTGTCACAACTACTGCAGCCCGTGTGCCTAGAGACTGTGCTCTGCAGCAAAGAGAAGCCACTGAAATAAGAAGCCCACACACCGCAACAAAGAGTAGCCCCTGCTCGCCGCAACTAGAGAAAGCCCGCGCACAGCAACGAAGACCCAACACAGCCAATAAATAAATAAATTTATTAAAAAAAAAATTGCATCCAAAAATAAATAAAATACTTAGAAATAAATCTGAGCAAGGAGGTGAAAAGACTTATAGCTGAGAACTACAAAACACTGATAAAGGACACTGTAGATGATTCAAGGAAATGGAAGGATATTCCATGCTCTTGGATTAGAAAAATTAATATTGTTAAAGTGGCCATACTACTCAAAGCAATCTACAGATTTAATGTGATCCCTATCAAATTACCCACGATATTTTTCACAGAACTAGAACAAACAATCCTAAAATTTATATGGAAACATAAAAGACCCAAAATTGCCAACACTATCCTGAGGAAAAAGACCAAACCTGGAGGTATAACCCTCCCAGACTTCAGACAATACTACAAAGCTACAGTAATTAAAACAGCATGGTATTGGCACAAAAACAGACATATGGAACAGAATAGAGAGCCCATAAATAAACCCACACACTACGGTCAATTTATCTTTGACAAAGGAGGCAAGAATATAAAATGGAGAAGAGACAGTTTCTTCAGCAAGTGGTTCTGGGAAAGCTAGATAGAAATCAATGAAGTTAGAGCACACCCTCACACCATACACAAAAATAAACTCAAAATGGCTTAAAGACTTAAATATAAGACATGACACCATAAAACTCCTAGAAGAGAACATAGGTAAAACATTCTCCAACATAAATCATACCAATGTTTTCTTAGGTCAGTCTCCCAAGGAAATAGAAATAAGAGCAAAAATAAACAAATGGGGCCTAATCAAACTTATAAGCTTTTGCAAAGCAAAGGAAAGCATTAAAAAAATGAAAAGACAACCTACAGACTGGGAGAAAATCTTTGCAAATGATGCGACCAACAAGGGCTTAATTTCCAAAATATACGAATAGCTCATACAACTCAGTAACAGAAAAAAAAAAAAAACCCAATCAAAATATGGGCAGAAGACCTAAATAGACATTTAACCAAAGAAGAGGTAAGATGGCCACCAGGCACATGAAAAGATGCTCAACATTGCTAATTATTAGAGAAATGCAATTCAGAACTACAGTGAGGTACCACCTCAAACTGATAAGAATGGCCATCATTAAAAAGTCTACAAGTAACAAATGCTAGAGAGGGTGTGGAGAAAAGGGAACCCTTTTACACTGTTGGTGGGAATGTAAATTGCTGCAGCCACTACGGAAAACAGTATGGAGGTTACTTAAAAAGCTAAAAGAGAGAGAGATGCCATATGATCCAGCAATCCCACTCCTGGGCATATATCCAGAGAGAACCATAATTCAAAAAGATACATGCACCCCAAAGTTCACTGTGGCACTATTTACAATAGCCAAGACATGGAAGCAACCTAAATGTCCATCAACAGATGAATGGATAAAGAAAATGTGGTACATGTACATAATGGAATATTACTCAGCCATAAAAACGAATGAAATAATGTCATTTGCAGCAACATGGATGGACCTAGAGATTATCATACTAAGTGAAGTAAGTCTGAAAGAGAAAGACAAATACCATATAACATTTATATGTGGAATCTAAAATATGACACAAATGAATTTATTTATGAAACAGACTCACAGACATAGAAAACAAACTTATGGTTACCAAAGGGGAGAGGGGGTGGGGGAGGGATAAATTAGGTATTTGGGAATAACAGATACAAATTACTATATAAAAAATAGATAAATAACAAAGTTCTACTGTATAGGACAGGGAACTATATTCAAAATCCTGTAATAAACCATAATGGAAAAGAACATGAAAAAGAATATGTATATATACCTGAATCACTTTGCTATGCACCAGAAACTAACACAACATTGTAAATCAACAATACTTCAATAAAAAAAAAACAAAAACAAAACCAGAGACTCAAAATAGGAAAGAGTTAGGATGAATTAATAATTCAGATTTGGAAACAATTTCTACAACAGAAGCTTCAATGTAAACATTAAAATGATTTGGATATCAATTTTCTTAGAGTTTGTGATATATTTATTATGACACCTTGGGGAAAACTATGAATTTTAATGAATAAACTTGTTGAATAACTTTTTTCCTTCTAATTATTATTCTACTAGAGAGTCTATAAACAAAGACTAATCTCTAGAGAAAAGTAATATAGAAGTGTTACATATAAAAAGAAGGTATATTTGATCCAATCTCTAAAAACAAAACCAGGGGGAATGGGACATTTGCTCTGACCAAGAAGGTAAGTTGCTACATACACACGTTTTCTCCAATCCTCTGTAATCCCCAGGCTAGGCTGTCATGTGTCATTGTATAATGGGCATTTCTATCTAATAAGAGATGATGAAAAGAAAGAATCGAGCCTTAAAGGAATATAAGGATAAATTTTTTTTGTTGTTTTTTACAAAGGTGAGTAATACAAAGGTGAGAACATAAGCAGTCATATTTTTTTTAAAGTTCCTCTCTCAGGAAAGGTACTATGTGTTTTGGTAATGTAAACCATATTTTACCTTGCCAAGGAAATCACTTGATAGTTACATATCTTGACTAATAATATAATTTCTAACTTCTGTTCAAATAATAAAAACATATTTAAAAACAGGTGTTTTTATCATATACCTGTATACGATACTCTATTTTAAAGCATTTACAATGTATATAAAACCAGGTACCTGACAATAAACCTAACCTATAAATAAATATAGTTTAAGAGACTTGCAATAGAGAAAGTATCTAGATGTTGAAAGAAGCTATGGGGGCCTGAAACTCAGATGGCGATCCCCACCTAAGTGGGTGCTGCTCCTGAAGTCCAAAGTATATGAGATATGAACAGTTCATGGATGGAGATGTCATCCAAGACCTAGATTTGTGAGGCTAGGATTTTATAAGCTACAGAAGGCCAGACAGCAGAACAACTTAAAGTTCATACAGTGTCTGCCAAAACTGTCATATATAATAACTGGAGGAATACACCATGGGCAAATGCCTTTCACTGAAGAACCGTCTACAGAATAAAGAAACAAAAATAAAGAATAAGGAAACAAAAAGAAGCACTCTCTCCTCTGAAGTCATGATTATGTAATTTTAAAAAGTTATAGTAAATGAAATTGCTCTTTCAAAACCCTCAGTTTTATTCTTATTTTTTTGCCGTACACGGGCCTCTCACTGTTGTGGCCTCTCCCGTTGCGGAGCACAGGCTCCGGACGCGCAGGCTCAGCGGCTATGGCTCACGGGCCCAGCTGCCCCGTGGCATGTGGGATCTTCCCGGACCAGGGCACGAACCCGTGTCCCCTGCATTGGCAGGCGGACTCTCAACCACTGTGCCACCAGGGAAGCCCCCAAAACCCTCAGTTGTAGCTTTCAGTTTATTTAATGTTCTCCAAAGTAGCCTGGAATAATATGGGTTCTTGCCTAGAGATTATTCTTTTTCTATTAAAATGCTGCACAAAATTTAAGTTTACATATCTATGCACATACTACCACATAAGCAAGTTAAGAATTTGTTTTCTTTCCCCTACTTAAACTAAATGTTGAGTGCCTGATCAAGCCTACCTTCAGCTCACTGGGAATTTTTATTTTTAAATTAAGGTCCTATATGTTTTATCTGTACCATAAAATGATAATTAGGATTTCATTTTGTCAGTAATTAGGACTTCACATTGTCTTTTAATTTGCTTGCTAATTGCTTTGGGTCTCCAAATTTTGTTTCCCCAACCAGATTGTAGCTCCTTAAAGGGGAAAGATCTTACTCTTTTTTTTTTTTTTTTTTTTTGGTATTCCTATCAAGGACTAGCAAGACTGGGAAAATAGAAGGAGTTCAATAAATACTTCTTGTCCACTCAGCCATAAAAAGAAATGAAATTGAGTAATTTGTAATGAGGTGGATGGACCTAGAGTCTGTCATACAGAGTGAAGCCAGAAAAAGAAAAACAAATACCACATGCTAACACATATATATGGAATCTAAAAAAACAAACAAACAAAAAATGGTTCTGAAGAACCTAGGGGCAGGACAGGAATAAAGACGCAGATGTAGAGAATGGACTTGAGGACACGGGGAGCGGGAAAGGTAAGCTGGGACGAAGTGAGAGAGTGGCATGGACTTATATATACTACCAAATGTAAAACAGATAGCTAGTGGGAAGCAGCCGCATAGCACAGGGAGATCAGTTCTGTGTTTTGTGACCACCTAGAGGGGTGGGACAGGGAGGGTGGGAGGGAGGTGCAAGAGGGAGGGGATATGGGGATATATGTATATGCACAGCTGATTCACTTTGTTATAAAGCAGAAACTAACACACCATTGTAAAGCAGTTATACTCCAATAAAGATGTTAAAAAAAAACCCAAAAACTTCTTGTCTAACTGATTGACAAGCGAATTTTTAGACATCAGCTTTCTTCAAACATATCAGAGCTTCTATGTTTACTTGCAATTGACAGGTACAGCACATCCTACTTCCTTAATGTTAGCACTGATGGCAGCTCCACAGCTCCATTACTGTTTTACTATTCTAAACCTATAAAATCTTTCCTGCTCCTCAAAGCTACCATGTATCTGCTGATCTAATCACAATGATAGCTACATTAGAAATTTGCCAACTGTCTAACTGGCATCTTTCAGTAACAACTGCATTCTTTGTTTTTTTTTTTTTTTTTTTTTTGCGGTACGCGGGCCTCTCACTGTTGTGGCCTCTCCCATTGCGGAGCACAGGCTCCGGATGCGCAGGCTCAGCAACCATGGCTAACGGGCTCAGCCGCTCCGCGGCATGTGGGATCTTCCCGGACCAGGGCACGAACCTGTGTCCCCTGCATCGGCAGGCGGACTCTCAACCACTGTGCCACCAGGGAAGCCCCATTCTTTGTACTTTTAAACTTTTGTTTAAAGCGTATAACTCAGATGAAAAAAGATGTATAAAGAATAAATTATATATAGAAAATCAGAAATAAAGCATAAAAACATCTCTATACACATGAACACATGGTCTCTAAATAATTAAAAGTTCAAATAAACTCATATAATATATACTTTGTATCTCGGATCCTAGAATCTGAAAAAACTTTATAACATTCAATAACGTCTATATTGGTTATTAAATCAGAGGGCAGTTTAGAGTTATTGAATGAATGAGTGAAGAAAATTTACCAACATCACTAAATTCTTTTATGTATTCTACATTTTTGCTCTCTATATTTTCTTGTGTCAAAACACTCTAGGACTTTTGTATAACTTCCACACAAAAAAAGGGATAGAAAGATGACAAAATCTTTTGTCACACCCTACACACCTAGGGTAGCATTTAGTTTGCAACTGAAGTGGTTCCCAGAGCCGTATTATAAAAAAATCTCATTTCCAAGATCATAAAAATGATCCAGGGGAACTCCCTGGCGTTCCAGTGGTTAGGAGTCTGCGCTTCCACTGCAGGGGGGCCTGGGTTCGATCCCTTCTCAGAATTTGTATTTATATTAAAATATAAAATTTGCTAAATAATAACTGCTATCATGACATATGTTACTATGTCTGACAATGGTGTCCTGCAAACAAGATAGTAGTCTTTGCCAAGAATAAGTGTATGCATTTTTGTGTTATTTGATTTCTTACAATTTTTAACTTTTAAAGTAATAACATGCGACAGTTTCTTGGTGCTCTAAAGCACTGCTCAGCTAATCTCCTCTGGAAAGTCTATATTCATATTAGAATTTTTGAAATTATTCTCAAGATAATAAGCTATGATTATTTCTTTCCTCTGAGATGAATAACAATAGGATTCAGGTGAGTCAAATTCATTATTAAATTCTGCCAGGTTCCTTTAACTCTCATCAATATTTATCATATGGTAAATGATGTACTATGCTGCCCCCACGCACACCCTTGATCTTTTGGTACCCTCTTCTGTATACCACAATCAACAATCCCTGTGATGCTTTTATTTTTATTTTTAAAAATATTTATTTATTTAGGCTGTGCTGGGTCTTAGTTGTGGCATGCGGGCTCTTTTAGTTGTGGCATGTGGGATCTAGTTCCCTGATCAGGAATCAAACCCGGGCCCGCTGCATTGGGAGCACGGAGTCTTAACCACTGGACCACCAGGGAAGTCCCCCTGTGATGCTTTTAAATACAGTAGGTCTACAAAATCTTTGATAATCTTTTTTTTTTTTTTAAAGAAGAACTTATTTTATCTCTGGAGCACTTAGTGACTTGTTTCTAATGAACAGAATAAAGTGGAAGCAAAGGTGTGATTTTAGAGACTAGCTTGTAGAAAGCACTGTGGCTTCCTCCTTGCTCTCTTGGATCTCTTTCTTTGTTACTCTGAGGAAGATAGCTGGCACACTGTGATGAGAGGCCCATGTGGTGAGGTATCTTGCCAAAAGCCATCTTGGAGTAAGCCATCTTGGAAGTGGATCCTCCAACCACCGTTAAGCTTTCAGGTGACTGGAAGCCCTTGGCCACATTCTGACTTCAATCACATAAGATCCTGAATCAGAACTACCCAGCTAAGTCACTTCTGAATTTCTGACCCACAAAAAGTGATTAATAAATAGTTGTTGCTATATATTGGGGTAAATTTGGGGTACTTTGTTTTGTTTTTTTGTTTTTGCGGTATGCGGGCCTCTCACTGTTGTGGCCTCTCCCGTTGCGGAGCACAGGCTCCGGACGCGCAGGCTCAGCAGCCATGGCTCACGGGCCTAGCCGCTCTGCGGCATGTGGGATCTTCCCGGACCGGGGCACGAACCCGTTTCCCCTGCATCGGCAGGCGGACTCTCAGCTACTGCACCACCAGGGAAGCCCGGTACTTTGTTATATGATAGATAATACAATGAATCCTATCTCAACAAGAAATACTGTACAAACTACAGTGGTGTACAAGAGGTGAAACTCAAGTTTTCCATTAAACTGAGTACTTCTCCTCTAATGTCACTAAACTACAAGCAGAATACTAAGGGTCATCCAATGACACAGGTTCTGCGACCTTGACTTTTTTATGTCCTTTTAGAAATCAAAGGACTCTTGCATGCTCTTTGTGTAGGATTTCTATGAACAGACTAAACTATACGTTTCATGTTTCTCAAATACAATTTTCTAAAAGGTCCTCTTTTCCCTCAACATATTCCTTTCTCCTCCACTCTATGTGTCTCATTTTCCAAGGCAGCCATAGTTGCCATTTGCCATAATGTCTGGGGGTCTTTCCCTTTTCAAATAACCTATCCAAGTCCCAAACAAGGTAAACAGTCCTCAAACTACCCACCAAATAGGAGGAGGAAAGGACTGTGAGTGGTTAGCAGCAGCCTCCTTCTGTTGTTGGTTCAAAACGTTTCTATTAACTCACTAATTCATTACAGAGGCTAGGCCAACTGATTGGGAATGTAATTTCTAAAATCAGTTAAGTTTTTCATGACACAGAGAACTATATTCAGTATGATAAACCATAATGGAAAAGAATATATATATATGTATAACTGAGTCACTTTGCTGTACAGCAGAAATTAACATAATGTTGTAAATTAACTATACTTCAGTAAAAATAATAAAATCAATTCGTTTTTGAGAAGGCTAATAAAAGCATATTGAAAACAGAAAATTGTGCCATTATCTTAGCCATTTCTGCATACTACCTTCTAGGTTTTGTCTTGTGTATACATGCATACTTTGACAAAATTGCAAGCAACCAATATGGAATTTTTTCATTTTGGAAAAACCTTAATGATATCCATGCCAATCAAACTCCTTCAGGAAAGGATTTCAATTGTATTACCTAAAAGTGTATTTAATTATAACTTAATTAGCTCAGATCAACATATATGCCAATGGAAAAGATTTTAATTTCAATTGGCCAGTATTTTTCTAAATTAGGACTAATTTTTGTAACGCATATATAGCCAGCTCTTAAATACTCAATAAATCCAATTTATCCATTCTTTTAGAATATATTTCTTCCCTTTAATCCTTTATATGTTTAGTGCTCATTAGCACTTTGGCTCTAGATACATAAAGGAAGATTAGAAAACTGAAATATAAAACTGCTAATTTTTATTATAATACAAAAAGATTGAGTTGATGAGCTATTCAAAGAGTTAAATACGTAGCTGTCAAATAAATCTTTCCCCTGTTAGTAAAGATAATTAAGAGAACTCACTGAATTTAGATTTATTTCCTACTTGGAGCTTTATATTTTTCCCTCTTGTGGTCTGTCAACAAATAAGGTTATAATTGATGCAACATTATTAATTTTTTGGAAATAAGCTACCTTTGACATCATTTCTGTTACTTACACTTAATTTCAGCCCAGCTGTTCAGATATATATATATTTGAGACATAAAGACATCTTACAAAATTAAAACAAACATAATTTAAAAAAGAAATCTGTTTGAAGGTTCTCTTTGAACACTAACTGACAAACTCTAAAACTTTCATAATAACAAATTATCCAAATTCAAAATAAACTAAATTATTAATATATCTTAGAGCCTTTCACATTATCCCCTTTGTTCTAATCAAGACTGCTACTTTCAAAAATACTTTCTATGTACTTGAACTGCAGATATTTTATTATTTTCAGAGAAATGTTATAATTGGAATAAATATAAGAATTTTGACTAAAAATTGATGATAAATCATGACATTTAGAAGTCTCTGAAACAGGAAAATGGTCTGCAAATATTATTTACTTAAGCACTAAATTTATGTCAGCATTTTATAGTAGTTCAATGATTTTAAAATGTACTATAACAGGCTCTATCACAAAATTGTATTCTAAAGCTCAGAATCACTGTTTCTGAATTTTGTCTTTTGCAAAATAAACCTGAACATGTTCCAGTGGCACAGTTTCTTGTGTTTACTAGCAGTTTTAGATAAACGGAAATTGGAGTGGGGGTGAAGAGAGCTGAATGATTCTCCACCATTCCTGCCCATCCCAAATGTGACAGAATACTGACTAAATAATTCAAGAAGCCCGATTTCTCATTTATTTCCTTTAGGGAATAAACTGGCAGCGCAGTCTACCTTTGATTCTTTTTCTTTTGGTATTCGTGATTTTACATTATCATGTGGCTGATCCAGAGTGAAATTATTCCTCCTTGCTTCACTGTCTTCAAGCAGGGGAACACAGCCATAACTGTTATCTGTAAGACAAAAACCTCTTAGACATAAGTGGGAAATCCTTGTTTTTGGTACCACCTGGAAAAGTAAAAAGAATACAAACCCAAATCCCTAATTTTAAAGAGTAGAGATTTTAAACTATGAATTTAAAAAATTCTTTAGATAATAGCTACTTTGACAATTTGCCCATTTAGATTTTGGCATATTTGATTCATATTTTTTTACTTTCATTCCCACTAAACGCACAAAACCCCTACTCTTCCAATATCAGTAGTATATAAAATATGTAGAATTTAGAAAACTAGAAGTATGTTCTTTGTATCTTATCATCAGCAATGTAATTAAACTTTTATTTAAGTCATATTTTCAGGTATGCATTTCTTGTTTATGATAATTATTTGCATAATACTCTATGCTTATTATTAAAAAATGAGAAAATGCAGACATGCTGAAAAGAATAAAAAAAATAAAAGCTACCCACAGTTTTTATTATCTGTGAATTATTCCTATTAACATTTTGGTTTATATTTTATCAGAATTTTTCTTTTCCAATACATATAAATTCACAAAAGAATCTTTTTTTTTTGCATAGATAAAATTACATTTATTTTTTATCTTGCTTTGCTCAGTTTGCCATATGTCATGAATATGTCTCATGTTTGTAACTGAACACCTATTATCACTTTTCTTGGCTACATAGCTGTTCACTACACAAATGACTGTAATTTAACTGCTGAACATTTATTTCTAGTTTTCCATTATTAGAAATTATACTGTGATGAGCATCCTTGCATATATACCTTGAGTACTTAAAGAAATATCTTCTTATGATATATTCTTAGGACTTGAATTTTTGGTTTAAAAGGCACAGACATTTTAAAAGCTTTTGCTATTTATTGACAAATTGTCTTCTAGGAAGTTTTATCAACTTAAGAGTTCCACCAGATAATATATGTGAATGTCCATTTTCCCATTTCCTGCAACTGTTCATTTCTTAAATAAATGTAACTGTACCACAGTTATTAAAATATCAGAACTACTGTAAAACAATGGAGAAATAAAATAGAAAAACTTAACTTCCATCTTTCTTTTCTCCCAGAGGTTTAAGAAATAAATAAAAATTTAACATGAACATACCTCGACTGGAATTCACAAGAAGTAACTGTGATTTTAGCTTGTCAATAATAGTTTGTTGAAGTGACAGCTGTTCCTGTTGCTCACGTATTCTCTGCTCATAGTTCTCAGTCTGCTGACATAAAAACCAGTTAGCCTGATATTTACTGACAGACATGTACATACATTTACTGCCCCTTAATAATTACATATAGATATGAGTTACCCATATTGCCATTTCCCAGGTACTGGAGCATTTATTTATGAGCTAAAAATAGGATCCAATAATGCATTTATAATCATTACACATAAGTGATTTAAAATGCTTTAAACACTGTAAAATTTTAAAAATCTTCTTAAAGAAATTTCAGTTAGGAGTTCAACGTATAGTTTCTTGGATAAAAATTATAATTTAGAATTTAATCCTTAATAATAACAAAAAAAGCATGAATGACAAAATGGATATTAAAGTTATTCTATAAAAATACCCACTAACTTTAAAAAGTGAAGATTTCATGTCTTTTAAATAAACACACTTTTGAATTTACTTTTAGAGTACAAAAACACAAAGGAAGTAGCTATAGCTAAAACACTATGAAAATCAAAGGGACATGTACAAATTATAAAATATATTGATCAGAAACTTCTAAGATTAAGTTTTAAGAAGTCAAGAGAACACATGGTTAATCTCTAGTGGATATCTTAAATACCACAATTTCCCTTATATTTTTAATCCATTCACCTTACTATTTCATTGCAGTGGCTGTGAGAATTAAGCAATGAAAGAAGAACAGGAGTTTGCATTAGAGAATACAAATGTTGCAAACCCGAAATTTGAAAACGTTCCATTACAATTATCAAATTAACACGAAGTCTGAAAAATATATGACCAAAGAATAATAGAGAATTCTTTAACAATTTCTATCACTAGAAGAACATATAAATGACTAAATTGTAAATTCCTTGAAATATGAAATGGGGTTCTAATAATCTTGGACTGTCCTTCAATAGATACTAAATATACTATTTTGAATTGATACTTAATCAAAGTTCAAAATTAATGAAGCTCTATTATTTTCAGAGATCTATAAACCTAAAGTTCTTTATATACACAGCTGTTCCTAGATTCCCAAAGTAAATTAGCTTAAGAAATGAAAGCAAAATACCACATTTTCCCAAATAAAAGGTGAAATTTTATAAGTATTACACTTCACACATGAGTAACTGACAAAGCTGGTAAATAACCCAACTGGTGTGTTGTCTTTGCATGTTGCCTGAGGGTGGTATCATATAACTTGATACTCCCATAGAACTCTGCAAAGTAACTTACACATAGGAGGAATTCAGTACATGCTTATTGAAAAAATAAAATAAAAGAAATAAAGAATCCAATTAAAAGAAAATCCAAGTAAATTTTATTATAATGAATAAAAGAATGAGTCTTTTGAATCTGTCTGAACCATATGTCCTATGACTAGGAGTCTGAGAACAGAACCTTGGATACCAAATTCCAGTCGAGGGCCAGGCTTCCCCAAATAAGACTTCTTATTCCTACATAAACTTACATCCAAGCCCCTAGGAAGAGTGGGTAGGTTGACTGTAAGAAGGGTTTCAACCTCTAATGCAAATTCTGTAATACTTTAAATTTACCTGGCTACACAGAGCCACCAGGGCTGAGGAATCAGCAAACACGCTGATATTACAGTCTGTACTACCTACTTCTGTGTATTTAGAACTTTCTCTAAAGAACTCAAAACTTTTCATAATTATCAACGAAAAATTACCCATTCTTTCACTATTCTTTGAGAGCTATATATATTCTACTATCCAGCATTAAGTAACCAGTACAAAAAACTTAGTAAGTTAGAGACGGGCCCAGAATAAATGTATAAGTAATTCAAGCCTCAGTCCATTCTCCATGTACTATATATTTTCCCCCAACCTTAATGAAAAAACAAATGACTTGTATTTTCTTTTGGAACCAACTCAGAAAGCCTCTGCCAGGTAATTTTCATCTTCTAGTTTCTGGCTTAAAAATATACTTTAGCACATCTGCATATAACATATTACAATAAATGAATAATGCTGAAAATGTTTTCATTAGCTGGAAAAAAAATCTATAGATCAACAATAATTTCAAGTTGAAGTTTCGAACTATTTCTTAAACAACTTAACAAAGTACTTTATAAACTTAAGCAAATTCTGTAATAATTTAAAAACCAATACTCTGGAAGTATAGCAGGGGAAATAGAACAGCAATGACCCATGTTCTTTTACTGTTCTTTCCACATACTTACATTATATCAATTACAGTAGTCTAGCCTAAATGTTTATATGTATGATTTCCCTTTAGACTATGACCTCCTCAAGGGCAGAGACTATTTTCTCCTGAGTACCCCATCTCCAGAGTACAGCAGAGTACCTAGCACACACTGAGATGCTCAATAAATATTAGTCGAATAAATAAACTAAGTTTTATAAGGAAATATAAGAGAAATAGATATGCCTTCAGAAGTAACCTGAAGGAATGGAGATAAGGTTTTGCTTACATTTCTATAAGGAAAATAGGAAAAATAGAGACAGTAGGTCAGTAGGTAAATAAGACAAAAGGAAATTAAGTTTCAGAAGATGGATGCAAAAAAATAGGCCATGTCTGAAGATTTTCTTTTTCTGGAAAGAAAGGGAAGCTTATACTATCAGAAAAAAACGTACTAATTTGAGAAGAGAAAATACATATTTAGAAAATAGTATAAAGCTTCTGACCACAAGGCTATGAGAGGGGAAGTCCAGAAGAGGATACTGTATCAAACTGGGAAATAACCAGCAGAATTCAGTTTACTTGCTATGTTTGGAAACTAACAGGAACAAGAAGTTTGGTTTTTTTTTCTTTTTAGTAAATGCTTTTGTTCACTGAACAGATGTTAACAAACTTACTATCTGAAAAGTCTTTTTAAAAGGTCAGATAATTGTTGCACTGTCACAGTATTTTTTTTAAAAAAACAGTACAATTAAAAAGCAAGTACATTCCAGCACTACCAAAGACCCAACAAAACAGAAAAATCACTAACAACCACATTGAAAACGTACAACAGCAATGTCTTGTCAACACTTCTGTACAGAGCACAGACATGACAGCTAAAACAGACAGAAGAGAAGATGCTTTTGACAGCCAGTGTGTGTGAATGATTCTTTGAGTCAGATGGCAGCAACAAGTTACCAACTAGGAGATCTGCATGACAACTAACCATCCATCTGTATCAAACACCATCTGGCCGAGATGACTCTGGCTTCTGTGTATTTGACACTCCTTCCAGTTCCAAAGACTAGCAAAACAAGTGGTCTATCAGCATCTAAAGAGGTAAACAGGTACTTAGGTACTTGGTGCCAGAATGTACTTTGTATTCTTTCTCAGTGTTCAAAAGCAAAACTTAAAACAATGGTGATTAAATACAGTACACATCTTGAATTTACTAAAAATGGTTGTCCATACATACTCTCGACTATCATAAATAAAGCAAAAAGCTTATCTTAAGAAATGTCCCTTTATCCAGGCAAAATTTCAATCCATCTTCAAAACTAAGGCAGCATATTCTCTATAATTTTGGACATACAGCTGCTCAAGTTTTCATGGGTTTCATAAATATTAATATAGAGTTCTATAAATTGAATTTTTTCCTACTGCTGATACTGAAAATTCTCATTTTTCATAGTTTCCAAAGCACGTATTTCCTAAATGGGAAAAAAAGTTCAAGTGTCCTTAAGTCATCCATAATTCTCTAAATAGGTCAAACATTATCTCTTCTCATCCTCAAGAACTAATCCCAATATTCTGAGACATACCATTCTTTTCCTCTAAGTATAGAAAGAATAAAAATTTTAGTAAATATTGAATGGATTAAAAGAAAAAGCCTTGGTTTAAAAACCTTTCAAACTGTTCCAAGATTAACAAAGAGGACAAAAGCTTTATTGAAGGATTTGCTTGGCTACCACAAAAGCTCTCAATAGGGAGCTCCACAGTTCATGAAGGAAGATAATTAAATATTAATTATTCCAATACATAACACTTCAGACACAAACTAATTGTCTTATCTTGAAACTTTGGTAAACTAAAAACCAACTTCAATTTTAGGTTAAAAAAAAAAGAGACGGTATAGGATTAAAAACTCGGAGATATGGTTTACACGGCTCATTGCTAAACCATTCTCTGCTATATTCTCCTATAACTAAGA
Organism: Pseudorca crassidens; assembly: GCF_039906515.1. Taxonomy (NCBI): domain Eukaryota; kingdom Metazoa; phylum Chordata; class Mammalia; order Artiodactyla; family Delphinidae; genus Pseudorca; species Pseudorca crassidens. The sequence goes on from NC_090301.1 coordinate 70,218,106, forward strand.
AGTTATAAACCCTGCCCTCTCCCACCTTCCTGATACCAAGACTCACCTGGGAGATCTGCAATTTGACAGATCAGATTATCAATCTGATTATCTACTATTAAGTGACAGTGCTGTCACCAATTTCTCTGCATGCCAAATGGTAAACTATTTTTATTTTACAATATTGCATTTTGGTCCTGATTAATTTATTCAGCTTCTTTGAGCCTTGGTTTCTTTCACTTTGAAATGAAAATAATATTTACTTACAGGATTGAAGGAGATTGCTTATTATGGTACATAATAAGCTCTTTGCAAACATTAGTTACTTTCCTGTAATAATGAACAACGTTTCCACATAATATCTATTACTATAGCATGTAGTGCATATGTCCATTAACTAAAGCTCTGATTATCACCGTACATAGGCAATTTGTCACCAGACTTACCACACAACCACCCCATGCTCTAAGCCAGTTTCTCAGTCCTTCTAGTTCACTGTAATCTAGGACTCAGAAGCTTCTCTTCAAGAAATCAGTGTGGTATCTCCATTGAATCAAAAACATTCTGTCAAGCAAAAAAACAAACTCTGGTTGTTCAAAGTTTACAAAGAGACAAAATAGGCTCAGAAATGATTAAGAAACAAAATTGTCGTTAAAAACTACAAAAGTAGCACGTTTGTTGAAAACAATGCAAAAAACAACAAAATGTCCACCATTACCACCATAACAAAACCCCAGATACATACAAAGTAAAAGTGACAGTCTCTTCCTTTACTTTGCTCTCCTTTCCTCCTCAGAGGTAATTACTACTGACACTTGGGCATTTGCCCTTTCAAAACTTCTGTGTACATGTGTATGTATCTTTTTTTAAAAATGTGAACTGTTTTGCAACCAAATTTTTCATCAACACATCATCATCATATGATCATTTCACTGACTACTATGCTCCAGAAATTAGAGAGCTTTATTTTCTCTATCTCACTTAATCCTTAAACTAACCTTCTGAGATTATTTCCCACATGTTATAGATGAGAAAACTGAGGCACAAAGAGTTACAAAATAACCTGCTCAAGGTTTCTCAGTAGGTAGTAGAGCTGGGATTTGAATACAGGTTTGCCTGACCACAATGCCCAAGACCCTAAATAAGCACCATGGCTAGACTCATGTGAGTCTATCTAGCTCTACCAAGGTCCTCTTTTTGCTATATATTCTCCCTTCGGGCAATCTCATTCCCAGTGGTTGGTTATTTCCCAGACTTTCAAATTCTCCTTCTAGCAGAACCCTCCTTTGAACTCTATATCTATGTGGTCAAGTGCTCCTGAAAAAGCATTTCAAATTTTACTTACTCAAATCCGATGATCTCCTCCCTCCAACTAACAAACCCCTCAAACCCCCCGCAACCCCACCAAATCGGTCCTTTTCTAGCATTCCTTCTCTCAATACATGGCACCGCTATTTATCCAGAAAGCTACAACCATCCTTGACCTTTCCTCGTTCTATTGCCAATCCACCACCAAGTGTCAATTTTAATCTTAAATACTCTCAAATCTATCCACTTGTTCATTTCCAATGTAGACATAACAGTTCAAGCATCCAACATTAATGAACTACTGCAACAGCCTAACTGCTCTTCTTAAATCTATCAGCCAATCCACTCTCTACACTGTAGCCATAGTGTTCTTTGCAAAATGTAAATCTAATCATAAGACCCACTCTTTCCTCCTCCCACCCCTCCCCCCAAAAAACCTTAAATGGCTCCCTACTGATTATAGAATAAAAACCCAAAAATCTTCAATATGGCCTCTAAAACTCTACAAAGTCTTGCCCTTGACTCTTCTCATTGCATTATTTCCCTTATACTTTCAGTTCTTTAGGCCAATGGGGCTTGTACCTGGAAAGCCCCCCAACCTTGTCCTTCCACAATCACTTCATAAAAATTGTCTTCTCTAAATTAGGTCAAATCCCTAACAGACATTTTAAAAGCAGTTTACTTTTCTTCCTAATACTTATCAGAGTTTGAAACTTTACATTCACAGGATTGTTTGACTAGTCTCTGCTTAACTAGTCTGTGCCACCATTTCATGAAGCAGGGAGCATTTCTGCTGCTCATTGTAGACCCAGTAACTTAGAGCAGTTCCTGATACAATACATTGAGTAGGTGCTCAAAATAATCTTTGAATGGGTATCATAATTTAAATATTCCTAATTATTAATGAATCTTCTTGAATATATATCCTAGCATACCTGCCTAAAAGTTTTAACAAGACATATTTCTGAAAATTAAGGCCTGGAACAAAGGATACAAACATTTTAAATTCTAATAGGTGGAAAACAAGTTTATGGCAAAGTACTCACAATGTACAATAGAAGAAATAAGGCTTCGATCAGAAAGAGCCAGAAGCACCTTTATTCTAATACCAGTAGCTTCAGTAGAAAAAAAAAAAAGAGTGAACTACTTTATTCCTACCGACACTTTACACCAAGATAAATGTTTTGAGGAGCAAAGAAAGGTAAAAAGGAAGAGTAGTAAACAATAATGAGGCCATTCACATCTTAAGTGAAAGTAAAGGCATTTTAAAATAAAGTAGTACATAAAATAAAGGCATGTTACGCCTTTATGCATTCCTTTAAAACATGTTTTACAAGCTTTTATGGGTAACATAAGCCTTGAGAGTTTACATTTCACATGGGTCAAGACTAGCTCTAGAATAAAGCAATCTGACAGCATAATCCTTATGGCTTTACATTTATTGTCAGAAAAACATTTAGAACTGTAATTTATGATAAAAAGACAGCATAAATTTAGTCTTATTTGAGGTTTTCACCTTATACCCACTGGTTAGTCAATAAGGCTCTTTGCTTAGCACACAGGATGATTTGAAATATTTTATATCCTTCAACTTACTTATCAGTACAAAGAAAAAGCAGTTTATAGCACAGCATCTGAACTATTTTAGAATTAAGAAAATTTCATCCTTTGTATACAAGTTATTGTAGATATTTCTCTTTTAATCAAGAACTGGGCAAGAAGAGACAAATACTTCTTTTCTCAACAAGAAGATATTTTCTGATTACATAATACAAAGGCTCTGGGGACAAGCAGATCAAACGCAGGAAGTTTTCTGTAACTTAATCATTTATGAATATGGTAATCTGACTTTCAAATTGGCAATCAGTTTTTAAATTTTCAGATGTTTTTATTACTTTATTAAGATTCTTCTCTTGGTCAAAGAAACAATAGAGGGTACTTACGTCTTTTAAAAATATATTTGGTTTCTCCCACAGGACAGTGGCAGAAATGAGTGATAAGCAACTTGGTATAATAAAACTGATTTAATATTTAATTCCACACTGTGGAATCTTGTGATATTTGACACTCCCTAGGCAACTTAACTAGTCAGTCACAAGATATGGCAAAGACTGCTAATTATTACCACATACGCATTCTCATTCTTTCTTTTAGTAATATAGACTTTTTTTGTGTGGCTTCTCCCGTTGCAGAGCACAGGCTACAGACGCACAGGCTCAGCAGCCATGGCTCATGGGCCCAGCCGCTCTGCGGTATGTGGGATCTTCCCGGACTGGGGCACGAACCTGTGTCCCCTGCATCGGCCGGCGGACTCTCAACCACTGTGCCACCAGGGAAGCCCAGTAATATAGACCTTTAAGTGGGCACATGATCATCCAGCTAGAGAATATATTTACTGGCCTTCCCCACTACTAGGTGTGACCATGTAACTAAGTTCTGGCTAACGGGGTATGAACAGAAGTGACCTGTCCAAATTCTGGACTACATCATTAAAAGGAAGTTGTTTGCTCTTCCCCACTTCTCTCTCTTCTTACTGGCAGGGAAATGATAACAAGTAGAGCAGCCACTGTGACTCCAGAGAGGGAAACTGTAATTTAGGGGTGAATGAGCTGCCTAACTAGCCCTGGCTACTCACTTCTGGACTGTTACATGGGAGAGAAATAAACTTCTACCTTATTTAAGCATGGTATTTCCTGATCTCTTTGTAACAATAGCTTATTCTATCTGCACAAAATTCAGAGGCCAAGCCAACTCTATCACTGCCTTATATAATAATCTCTTCTCTTATCCTTCAAGCACATTAAAAGTTGTTTATGTCAGGGGCTACCGTGATTAAAATATTCCTCTACTTTGCAACAGTCAGAAGACCTTTTAGTCTGGGTATACCTAAGTGCTTATACAAAGCAAGAAACAGAATAAGCCATATTAGACTGTGAATCCTTTAAAAGGTACATTTTATGTTTTATGTATCTTTGAATCCCTAGCATTTATTATGTTCCTGGAACATCATAAATTATTTGTAGGATGAATAAAAGAAATATGAATGGCAAACTTTATACTCTAGGCTCTCTTAGTAAGAGATGTATAAATCACAAAGTAAGGATTTATCCAAGGATAGGGAAGATTATATTTGGTTATTTATAGCAATGGGAAGAAAACGGTTTGAAAACCTGGAATGGGCTGTGATTTAACTAGGTTAGTATAATGAATATGGACTTTTGAGTCAGATAAACTGTTTCAGTATAGATTCTGCCACTTATGTTAAAAAATTAACTTATTTCTGAGAGTGTCAGTTTCTTCATTTGAAAACGGGGCTAACAATGCCAACTTTGTAGGGCTGGGAGTATTTACATATAAAGTATGTGACTCTTGTAAAATATACTCATTCATAAAAAGTTAATTCTCCTTTCTGCTTTCTGAAGTAATATGAATTTAAGGATTGAAGGAGGGAAAAGGATAAAATTGGTTCAGTATTTTCTGGGATTACCTGCCATTTTAATATGGTCTAGAATAAAGGCTAAACTGTAAGGAAGAGCTAAAAATAGTCATGTTTTCTTACAGACTAGAGGTTCTAAGACAAACAATTTAATGTCATGGTGGTAGGAGTGCCTAGATGTAACAATGGAAAATTTGGTATAGAGAAGAACACCTCTTAGGGGCCAGGGAAAGTAAATATACTTGACGATCAATAGTAGGATATTAGTAGCCGTATGAAGGATCATCCTTTGAAATTTAACTGAGGTAACTTAGGATAAATAAAAGGCAGTATTATTCCACACGGTACCTTATAAAACTCATTACTCTATTAATATGGTATAGGTGGGAAAAAAATAGTGGATATATAAGTTCAGGTCTGACATTCAGTTTAACGTGCCTTCCAAGTGACAATAAGATATATGAGTCTAGGGCTTCCCTGGTGGCGCAGTGGTTGAGGGTCCGCCTGCCGATGCGGGGGACGCGGGTTCGTGCCCCGGTCCGGGAGGATCCCACATGCCGCGGAGCGGCTGGGCCCGTGAGCCATGGCCGCTGAGCCTGCGCGTCCGGAGCCTGTGCTCCGCAACGGGAGAGGCCACAACGGTGAGAGGCCCGCGTACCACAAAAAAAAAAAAAGATATATGAGTCTAGAGCTCAGAGAGTAAATCTGGAGTAGGGAGATAAATTTAAGAGTAACTGTCATAGGTATTTGAAGCCATAGGAGAAGATGAAATAGCTCATACAAGAATATAAAGATGCAAAGAAGGCCTTGAATAAGTCTAATGTTTAGTGACCTGGTAGTAGAGAATAAACCTACAGAGAAGAATGAGGAAATGCAACCCAAAAAGGAATGAGAAAAATCAAATATGGTATCTGAAATGTTAAAGAAAAATAGTGCTTTCAGTAAGAGGTAGTACAAGAAAGATGATCAGTTATTAGATGGAATGAGGTAGTTCTGTATGTGTGAACTTGAAAGACTATGGATGATTTTAGGCAAAGAAGTCATAGACATGAAATCTGTGGTCAAGCAATTTTTTTTTTCAAATCATAGTTCTACTACTTATTAGTGATGTGGTTGTGGGCAAGTTTTTTCACCCTTTTTGTACTTCAGTTTCCTCATATGAAAGATAATTCTTCCTCATAAGAGCTGTAAAATGATTAAATCAGATGACTGTGAAGCACTTTGGCAAACGTAAGCCTCAATAAATCTTAGTGATGATGATGGTGAAGATAAAGATATTTAAAAAAATTTAAAACCTTTTTCAAATTAGCATAACTCCATTTTTGAAAAAACATGATTCACATATTTTGGAAGGATATACATATATTACTAACAATGATTACCTCTGGGAAGTGAGGGAGAGGACCATCACTTTATATTCTGTGTACCTTGGATTATTTGCATTTTTTTCAATAAGCATGTGCTGCTTTTGTAATTTTGGCCAATAGCATTTTAAAAAAATCACTTACCTGCCTTATTTGTCTTTGTCTCCTTTATTGATTTGGAATGCTCAGATGTCTTTGCTTGACAGAATGTTCTTAAATGGATGTAGCACACTGACTTTTCAAAGAGGAGCTTCTGAGTCTTAAACTGCAGTGAACTAGAAGAAATGCTGTGAGAAGAACTGACTTGGAGTATGGACAGCTAAGTGGTAAAAGGCAGGCGAGTCTGTACAAACTGATGAATGACAGGTGAACAGCAATAAAACATAGATAGCAGGAGAATCTAGGCTACACTGATTTTTGTTTTTTGGTAATAGATTTTTTGAAAGTTGTGGTAAAATATATGTAACATAAAATTTGCTATTTTAACCATTTTTAAGTGTACAGTTCTGCGGCATTAAGTACACTTACATTGTTGTGCAACCATCACCACCATCCACCTCCAGAACTTTTTCATCTTCCCCAACTGAAAATCTGTCCTTTGAAACACTAATTCCCCACTCCTTTCCCCCAGCCTCTAGGAACCACCCTACTACTTTCTGTCTCTCTGAATCCAACTAGTCTATCCATTGTATGTATATACCACATTTTGTTTATCTATTCATCCATTGAGGGGCACTTGGGTTGCTTCCACCTTTTGGCCACTAAATAAGGCTGCTATGAACAAGGGCATACAAATATCTCTTTGAATCCCTGCTTTCAGTTCATTTGGGTATGTACCCAGAAGTGGAATTGCTAGATTATATGGTAATCCTATGTTTTGTTTTGAAGAAACATCATTTATTTTCCACAGTGGATACACTATTTTACATTCCCATCAGCAATGTACAAGAGTTCTAATTTCCCCACATCCTCACCAACACTGATTTTTTTTTTTTTTTTTTTTTTTTTGCGGTATGCGGGCCTCTCACTGTTGTGGCCTCTCCCGTTGCGGAGCACAGGTTCCGGACACACAGGCCCAGCGGCCATGACTCACGGGCCCAGCCGCTCCGCGGCACGCGGGATCCTCCCGGACCGGGGCATGAACCCGCGTCCCCTGCATCGGCAGGCGGACTCTCAACCACTGCGCCACCAGGGAAGCCCCTTAATTTAATTTTCTGTAATAGCCATCCCAATGGGTACAAAGTGGTGTCTTACTGTGGTTTTAACTTGCATTTCCCTAATGATGTCGAGCATCTTTTCATGTGCTTATTGGTCATTTGTGTAACTTCTTTGGAGAATGTCTATTCAAGTCCTTTCCCTATTTTTTTATCAAGTTGTTTTTTGTTGTTGAGAGTAGGAGCTCTTTATATATTCTAAATATCAATCCTTTATCAGATAAATGATTTGCAATTATCTTCGCTCATTCCTTGGGTTGCCTTTCACTCTGTTGATAGCGTCCTTTGATGCACAAAAGTTTTAATTTTGATAAGTCCAACTTACCTAATTTTTCTTTTGTTGTCTGTGTTTTTGGTGTCATATCTAAGAAGTCATTGCCAAACCCAATGTCATGAAGCTCTCCCTCTATGATTTCTTCTAAGAGTTTTATAGTAGCTCTCGCATTTAGGTCTTTGATCAGGTTTAAGTTAATCTGTATATGGTGAAAGGTAAGGGTCCAACCCAAGAACACAGACTTTCCCCCATATGTTTCTTCTTTTAATTTTTTTTTCTTCTGGCTGCTCTGTGCAGCTTGCAGGATCTCAGTTCCCCGACCAGGGATTGAACTGGGCCACGGCAGTGAAAGCCTGGAATCCTAACCACTAAGCCACCAGGGAACTCCCTATTCTTTTAATTTCTTTCAGCAACATTTTGTAGTTTTCAGTGTGTAAGTCTGTCGCCTACTTGGTTAAATTTATTGTTAAGTATATTATTCATTTTGATACTATTGTAAATTGAATTTTCTTAATTTCCTTTTCAGTTTGTTTAATGTTAATGATTTCTGAGTGTTGACTTTGTACCCTACAACTTTGCTGAATTTGTTTATTAGTTCTAATAGTTTATTTGATGGAATCTTTCGGGTTTTCTACACACAGGATCAAGTAATCTGGAAACAAATGGAAATAATTTTTCTTCTCCCTTTCCAATTTGGATATTGCTTTTCTTGCCTAATTACTTTGGGTAGGACTTACAGTGCTATGTTGAATAGAAGTAGTGAAAGTGGACATCCTTGTCTTGTTCCTGATCTCAGAGAAAAAGCTTTCAGTCTTTTGCCATGGAGTATTATGTTAGCTGTGGGTTTTTCGTATATGGCCTTTATTATGTTGCAATAATTTCCTTCTAGTCCTAGTTTGTTGAGCGCTTTTATTAAAAAAAAAGGTGTTATTTTATCAACTCTTCTGCATCAATTGAGATGATCCTGTGGTTTTTGTCCCCCTCTTCATTCTGTTAAAGTGGTGTATTACCTTGACTGATTTTTTTTTTTTTTTTTTTTGCGGCACGCGGGCCTCTCACTGCTGTGGCCTCTCCCGTTGTGGAGCACAGGCTCTGGACGTACAGGCTCAGCAGCCATGGCTCAGGGGCCCAGCCACTCCACAGCACGTGGGATCCTCCCGGGCCGGGGCACGAACCCATGTCCCCTGCATCGGCAGGAGGACTCTCAACCACTGTGCCACCAGGGAAGCCCACATTGACTAATTTTGATTACACTGATTGACTTGACCATCCTTGCACTGCAGGAATAAATCGCACTTGGTCAAAGTGTATAATCCTTTTAAAATGCTGTTGAATTTCGTTTGCTAGTATTTTGTTGAGGATTTTTGTATTAATATTCATAAGACATATCAGCCTGTAGTTTTCTTGTAGTGCCTTTGTCTGGCTTTGGGATTAGGGTTGCTGGCTTCATAGAACTGAGTTAGGAAAGTGTTCCATCTTGATCAATATTTTGGAAGAGTGTGGGAAGGACTGGTGTTAATTCTTCTTTGAATGTTTGGTAGAAATCACCAGGGAAGACATTAAGTTCTGGGCTTTCTTTGTTGTAAATTTTTGGTTACTGTTTCAACCTCTTTACTAGATATAGGTCTATTCAGATTTTCTATTTCTCCATGTTCCAGTCTTGGTAGGTTGTGTGTTTCTAGGAATTTGTCGATTTTATCTAGGTTATCCAATTTGGTAGTATTGTCCCCTCTTTCATTTCTGATTTTAGTTATTTGAGTCTTCTTTTTCTTAATCAATTTGGCTAAAGATTTGTCAAGTTTGTTGATCTTTTAGAAGAACCAATTCTTGGTTTCATTGGCTTTATTAGTTTCTAGTCTCTATTTTGTTTATCATTGCTCTAATCTTCACTATTTCCTTCTTTCTGGTAGCTCTGGGTTTATTTTGTTCTTTTTTTAATTTCTTAAGGTGTAAAGTTAGGTTACCGATTTGTGATCTTTCTTCACCCTTTCAGCACGCTTTCACTGCATCCCATAAGTTTTGGTATGTTGTGCTTTCATTTTCATTTGTCTCCAAGATATTTTCTAATTTCCCTTATGATTTTTTTTCTGACCCATTGGTTATTTAAGAGTGTGTTATTTAATTTCCACATACTTGTGAATTTCTTAGTTTTCCTTCTGCCATTGATTTCTAGTTTCATTCCACTGTGATTAGAAAAGACACTTTGTATGATTTCAATCTTTTTAAATTTATGGTGCCTTTTTAATGGCTTAAAATATGGTCTTAGAGAATGTTTCATGTAAACTTGAAAAACATGTGAATTCTGCTACTGCTGGGTGGACTATTCTGTATATGTCTGCTATTTCCAATTGGTCCATGATGTTGCTCAAGTCTTCTATTTCCTTATTGATCATCTTTGTCTGGTTGTTCTATCCATTAATGGAAGTGTTGAAAGTGAGATATTGAAGCTGCCTACTGTTACTGTAGAGTCATCTATTTCTTCCCTTAAATACTATAAATGTTTGCTTCGTATATTTTTGAGTTTTGATGTTCAGTGCATATATATTTATAACTGTCATATCTTCTTGATACCGTCCTTTTATCACTATGTAATGTCCCTCCTTTTTTTTGTAACAATTTTTGACATAAAGTCTACTTTGTCTGATATTAGTATAGCCACACTTGCTCTCTTTTGGTTACTATTTGCACGGAGTCTTTTCCCATCCTTTCATTTTCAATCTATGCATGTTTTAAAATCTAAAGTGAGTCTTATAGACAGCACATAGTGGAATCCAGTTTTTTTATCCATTATGCTAATCTATGTCTTTTGAGTAGGGTGGGACCATTTATACTTAAAGTAATTACCCATAGGGAAGTACTTACTTTTGTCATTTTGTTCTTTATTTTTTGTATGTCTTATAGCATTTTGTTCCTCATTTATTCTGCTACTGCCTTCCTCTGTATTTAGTTGGTTTTTTGTAGTGACACACTTTGATTCTCTTCTCCTTTCCTTTTGTGAATATTTTATATTTTCTTTGTGGTTATCACTGAGATTACATATAATATCCTGAAGTTATGACAATCTATCTCAAATCGACAACAACTTAACTTCAGCTGCATACAAAAACCTTATGCCTTTATAGCTCTGCCCCCCACTTTGCTATTAATGTCACAAATTTTACCTTTATATACTGTGTACCCATTAATATAGACTTAAAATTATTTTTTATACATTTGTCTTTTAAATCCTGTAGAAAATAAAAATCAGAGTTACAAACCAAAATTATAATAATACTGATTTTTATATTTGTCTATGTATTTACCTTTCCCAGAGGACTTTATATTTTTACTTGGCTTCAAGTTACTCTCTAGCACTCTTTCACTTCAACTTGGACATTCCTTAGCAGTTCTTGTAAGTCAGGTCTAGGGGTAATGAACTCCTTCCACTTTTGTGTGTCTGGGAATATTTTAATTTCTCCCTCATTTCTGAAGGACAGTTTTGCCAGATATAAAATTCTTGGTTAACAGTTTTTTTTCTTCAATACTTTAAATACATCATCCCATTGTCTTCTGGTCTGCAAGGTTTTTGCTGAGAAATCCACTGACAGCCTAATTGTGGCTCCCTTGTACATGATGAGTCACTTTCCTCCTGCTGCTTTCCAGATTCTACCTTTGTGTTTCAACAGTTTGATTATAATTTGTCTTGATGTACGACTCTTGGATTTATCCTACATGAAGTGTGTTGAGCTTCCTGGATTTGTATATCCATGTTATTCCTCAAACTTGAGAAGTTTTATTATTTATTCAAATAATCTATTTCTTCAAAAGAATTTCTCTCTTCTCCTTCTCCCTTGATGCATATATTGCTGCACTTGATAGTGTCCTATAAGTCCCTTAGGTTCTGTTAACTTTTCTTTCATTTTTCTTTTTGTACCTCAGGCTCCATTTTTTCAAATGACCTGTCTTTAAGTTCACTGATTATGTACTCTGCCTGTTCAAGTGTATTCTTGAACCCCTCTAGTAAAATTTTTATTTTGTTCATATTATTGCTTTCCCGATTTCCTTTAGTTCTTTGAGTCTGGCTTCATTTAGCTCTTTGAGCATATTTACAACAGTTATTTTAAAGTCTTTGTCTATTAAGTCTGATGCATGTTTTCTTCAGGAGCTGTTTCTGGAAATTTATTTTGTTCTTTTGAAAGGGCCATGTTACTTCCCTGGTGGTCCAGTGGTTAAGAATGTGCATTTCAGCAAGCCTGGCATCTCACATTAAAATGGGAATAATTATGTTGTCTCTTGAGGATACAGATGCCTCTGTAACCCCCTCATATGAAGCTGTCTAGTGTCATATCAAACCACAGGGGTTGGGTGATGGAGTTAGATGTGGGAGAACAAAAAGATAAGTATGATCTTGCTTCATTACTGCCACTTCTGGGCCATTACTCATTTAAACTTAAGCAAAAGACCATTCACAAGGCATTCAATTATACCAGTCTCTCCTCAAAACAGTTATCTTCCAAGATACTAGTCATTTCCTCACATTCAAGAATTTTTGCTCTTCCTTTCACAACAGTCTCTCTAAATGCTCCTAAAACTACCACCATTCTAGGAGAATTGCTCTAGTCTTAGAGTTTCTTGAATTCCTCAATCTCATTCCAGCTACCCACTTTTATGACTCATTATGAAGACAGAAGATCCTAAACATTAATATTTACTCATTGACAATAACCTATCCTTTGAACTCTCACATTCTTCTACTCCCTCTATATCTGTTCTCTCACTTCATGAACACTTCAGCCATAAACCCTCTTTTTGTTCTTAGTCTGTTAGATTCCTCCTAGATTAGCTTTTTTCTGATTTTAGCTTATATCGCAAAGCACGTAATTTCAATTGCTTTAGTATGCACTTTCTGGCCACCTAACCAGAAATTCTTCTACTCTTAACTCTACAATCTCTTAATCCTGGATTTGGCCACCCACTTGTTCTACTTCTATATCAAGAAACTTGATGAAAAAATAACCAGCAAACATGGATTGACACCACCAAAAATTCATGGTGAAGGCTGGATGCAAAATTTTTCTTCTTTCTTTTCTTAACTGAAGCTTTCAAGTCTTTATTACCACTTTCAGAATATTCTAAAATCATTTCACTCAGTAGATGACCTTATCTTGTATTTCACAGGGAAAAAATGGACTCTCATATGATAACCCTACTATTTTTTGTTTATTTGATTTTTTTAAATTGAATGAATTTGACATGTAACATTTTGTAAGTTTAAGGTGTACAGTGTGTTACTTTGATACATTTATATATTGTAATAGGATTGTTGTAGTCATATTTATCACATTAAATAATTATAGTACAATATTATTATCTATATTTGTCATACCGTACATTGGATCTCTAGCTTTACTACTTGTTACAAATTTAAACACCGTCAGTCTTATCTGCCCCCCTCCAATTCCTTAGTAACCACCATTTTACTCTCTGTTTTTTACAGGTTTGACTTTTTTTGGATTCCAGATATAAGTGATTCATGATAACCCTTTTAACTTCCTGCCACCTCCACCCCTTATCTGCAAACTTATTTTCACTTGCAGCTATTTCTCTCTCTTGTTCCCTCCAATTCTTAGAGGAATGGGCGTTTCTCCTCTGTTCATAGTAAATTCCTTAACCTATTTCTGAATCTCCAGCAACCAACTGGTTTTCCTTATTTTCTCCCTCTTACCCTCCTGTCCTTCATATATTCCTTCACCCCATACATATAACTCAGAAATGTTATAAACATTCAAGGCTATGATGAAATCTGTTGTTCTACAACCTATATCTAGAAACTCCAATTCAGAACTCTACCTAGGCTTTTAGGTCCATATTTGCAACCATCCATTGGACATTTTCACCTGCATGTCCCATAGGTAACCAAACCTAATAACTAAAATCTAATTATACATCTTATTTCCCAACCCCTTAAATCTGAACCTTCTTCTCCATTCTTGGTTTCAGTTCATCAGCACCACTATTAATCCAGTCTTCTCTTCCAGATACATGGGTATCATCTTAGAATCTAAGCCATCACCCTCAGAAGTGGCCTACATTCATATGCCACCTGCTTTTCATTCTATCTCCTAAATAAATCTTAGATTTATTCCCAAATTTATTCCCAATGCTTAATTTAAGTCCTCATTTTGATCGCTTGAAATGATTGCATTCATTCTTTCTTTTGTAAATTGAAGCATATGTACATATGTATTTAATATATGTATATTAATAGAAATATATATATATATATTAAAATGCAACTTGATTTGCCACTTATTTTTATATTCCTGGATCTTAGACCATTGCTTAGCATCAATGTATGTTTGTTGAGTGAATTCTCTATCCTATTTATCCCCTATCCCACTGTCAGGAAGACCCTTCTAAAGCATATATTAAATCCTTCAATAAATTTTGAATGAATAAGAATACGTACAAACTACATAATCATAATCATAGAGATAGGGCTCTAATCTACCTTCACAGCTTCTTTTCCTATACTGCCCTATAGTTCCTTCTGGAGCCATAGGATCTCCTTATGGTACATAAAACATACCATACATTCCTCATTTCCAAGATTTTATTATATAATATTCTCTCTCTGCTTGCAGGATCCGTCTTCCCTAATTTACCCAACTCCTCCTAATCTTAGCTAAAGGGTTGGGCTTAGTAGTGGGCTTATGACCTGATCCTTCCAGACGGAGATAGATGCCTCTTCTCTGTGCTCACATATTATCCTGTACAGATCTCTACTGTAGCACTTAGTATGCTATGGTAATAACTTGATCTTCCTTTTTTACTTATTGAAAGTTCCTTAAGGACATAAACTATATTTTATTTCAGTATTCTTAGAACCTCATTAAGGACCCAGTACACAGCAGACACTCAATAATGTTTCTTAAATAAATCAAAATATTTAGAGTTTAACATATAAGAATATATAGTATATATTTTTTCTTCCCCTGTTCTTGAGAAATGTAAAAAAATATTTCCCTTTCCCCTCTTTAAGATAATTGCTGCTGTGAGTGAAAGTTTCTTCCATGGCAGATAAGAGATTAAATTACAAAAGTTTTCAATTGCTTACCACTGGCCGGTGCAGAAAGAAGAGGAGACAGAGAAATTCCTGTGTCTGCCTTAACCCAAGAATATCTCAATATTCCTTTTCCCTAATTCTGTGTTTCCTAACTTTCCTAGAGCAAGTACAGTATTGCTGAAGTTTCTTAATGAACCTAATGGGAAAATAAGAAGAATAAAAGCTGGGAGTTTTTGTTTTGTTTTTTAAAAAGTGATTATGCCTTATACATAAACTGGAAAGGAAAAGAAATCCAAACTTCATTTCAATAATTGAGAAAGGGCTTCCCTGGTGGCGCAGTGGTTGAGAGTCTGCCTGCTGATGAAGGTAACACGGGTTCTTGCCCCGGTCTGGGAAGATCCCACATGCCGCGGAGCGGCTGGGTCTGTGAGCCATGGCTGCTGAGCCTGCGCGTCCGGAGCCTGTGCTCCGCAACGGGAGAGGCCACAACAGTGAGAGGCCCGCGTACCGCAAAAAAAAAAAAAATTGAGAAAGTGCCTGTCATTATCCCATCTCTGTTTCTCTTGTGCACCCCTAATGAAGACATCTAGCCCATTAAGTTTACCTATATAACTGTGAGTATTCTTTAGTAAATCAAAAGGAGAATCACAAAGAATAATGATAATTTCTGAGGAATGCAGTGAAGTATGTATAACAGCTAGTTTTATAGTAGATGTATCAAATGGAAAGGAGGAAGGGAATTGTGTAGTTCCTATATTTATGGAAGAAACTAAGAACCGCATGGCTAGCATATTTCTTAGACTTCAGAATTCCACAGGCTAGTAAATTTTTTTTTTTAATTGAGGGAACCAACATAAGATCCTCCACTTTCAACTGCCCGTGCAGGAATAATTTAACATAGCAGGCCTTAGGCTGTTTATCTTCAGAAAGGCCTATTTGCAAGGCTGGCCCTTCACAGCATCTGGGAACTTGATTTTTGAAAACGTTTAAGTGATAAGATTCTAAATGCTGTGCCAGCCTACTTAGACTGTACCATGAGATTTATGGTGAATAACTACTTTCCTTCTGAGAATCTGAAATTTTGGTTGACAGAGGGTGCCTATGTAACCAGCCCTTAAAAAAAACCCAAGCTCTTGAGTCTCAAATGGAGTTCCCCATGCCAAAACACTGCAAGTGTGTTGAGTGAATTTTTGAAGCTGGAGACGGTGCACTCTGTGTGACCTCTCACAGGAGGGAAAGAGCGTAGGAAGCCTGCACACAGATTCCTCTAGACTCCACCTGATGTCTTTTTCCATTAGTGATCTGGCTGTGTATCTTTACAATGTCTCTGTAATAAACCTTAGCTCTGAGTATGACAGTATACTAAGTCCTGTGAGTCCTTCTAGAGAATCGCAGAATGTGTGGGTGGCATTGGGGACCCCCAAAACACTAAGTAATGATATTAAACAAGCAAACAAAAAACTCTATGATCATCATTCAATGAATATATATGTTAATAAAATTTTGCTCTTTATTCTGACAGTACAGAAACATGGAAACAATATCAGAATAAAGGACAGAGTTTTAAACGGAATAAATTTAGCATTGTAAGAAGTTCATTACATTATTCTCATTTTGCTGTAGACCAGTGAAAACCTTATAATGGACAAATAACAGACATGTGCCTGGCAACTACCAGACCAAGTAATTTTTGCCTGGGTATACCTTTCTTCCAATTTACTTTCTTTTGAAACTGAAAGCACTAAACAGAAGTTTTATGTGTACAGGAGTAATTTTAAAAAGCTGAACATTCTGGTAAGTCACTAAAGATTTCACTGAAATAGTTGATTTTTAACTGTTACATTTAAAGAATGGAAGACTATTATAAATTAATAACAAATTTAGTTCCAGGATATTTTAAGATTTGTACAGTCCTCGCACCAGCCAAATAACCATGTAAAAAAAAAACACAAAAAGGGCTTCCCTGGTGGCGCAGTGGTTGAGAGTCGGCCTGCCGATGCAGGGGACACGAGTTCGTGCCCTGGTCCGGGAAGATCCCACATGCCATGGAGCGGCTGGGCCCGTGTGCCATGGCTGCTGAGCCTGCGCGTCCGGAGCCTGTGCTCCACAACGGGAGAGGCCACAACAGTGAGAGGCCCGCGTATCGAAAAAAAAAACACAAAAAAATAAAACTAGCTGAGATAATAATACTTCTGACTTTCAGTTTGTCATTTTATTTAAAAATTATTTATGGAAGATAACATTCTTATCTTTCCTCAATACAATCACCTTAAAATGAATTCTTCCCACAGGTCACAATGTTTTTAAAAAAGATAACAAATAAAAATCTCAAATTTCATCCATTAATATATCACTGTGTTTTAGTTCTTCAAGGCACTTTCTAACAATATAATATTTTCCATTGCACAAGACTCAAATTCCATTTACCAGGGTAAATAACTTTCAAAACCAAAACCACATACCTTTTGCTGTAGTTCTTTTACTGCTGAATCTCTATCCATGCATGCCTGTCGAAAGGCTTCATAAGCTTTATTGAGTTGCTCGCCAATGTTTTTATCCATTCCTCTCTGTCCTGTAGCATCACTATAAATGATGGAGTAAATGACAGGTCTGGAAAATAATTGAAAAATTTAGATAGCTATTAAGTTATATAAATCTCACTTTAAAAATGTACCTCAGGGCTTCCCTGGTGGAGCAGTGGTTGAGAGTCCGCCTGCCGATGCAGGGGACACGGGTTCGTGCCCCGGTCCGGGAAGATCCCACATGCCGCGGAGCGGCTGGGCCCGTGAGCCATGGCCGCTGAGCCTGCGTGTCCAGAGCCTGTGCTCCGCAAAGGGAGAGGCCACAACAGTGAGAGGCCCGTGTACCGAAAAAAAAAAAAAATGTACCTCAAAGACAGTTCTATATGGTTTATCATGAACATTATAGCACCAAGTACTATCAAGTTTTATAAAGGCAAAAAAGCCTCATTTAAAATCCTGATCAGATATATTGTGAAACCTTAACTTCTACAATTTTTAAATATTTTTTACTAATGTTTAAGGAGCAATTAGGGTTCCAGTTCATAAAGATCCTACTTTGCACATGGTATTCTAGAAATGCAAGCTAAAAATGGAAAAATATAAAAGGCCATTTGTTATTACTCTTTATTACAGAAATGCACAACAGGATTAGCAATGTGAGAAGGGATTTCTTTTTACTAAATGGACAGTTATTCCCACTTACAAGGTAAATGCTTGCTACACTGAAATTAGAGCAAAATTAAGTAGATAAATGTTTGTGGATGGAGTTCACACTGTTGTTATCACAGAGCAATTAAAATGTGTGAAAATGCTCTTATTTTAGCACAAAATCTAGGGAGAGCTGCCATTGGACTCTACATTAAAAAAGAAAAATCACATCCCATCAGTCCTACCCCTATGCTCTATCAGTTTGCCAACTTTTTTGCTATTTCTGAACTACAGGTGATTTACTCAGTGGAGGTAATTTATTTTTATCATCTCAACTTGCATAACATCTCTAACGACATTCCCTGACTCTGAGCAGAGGGTCATCTAATGACTGATTCTTCCTGTCAAGCTGTAAAAACCACACCACAGAGCCTTTCTCTTAATCCTCTGAAAGCCAGAGTAGACAAAGTTCTCTATCAGTCATAGGGGATTTTGGGGGTACCAAATTATTTCACTCCCTTATGATTAGAAATCCTTCATAACCGTCTCTAACCTTTTATAACACCTTTATTTTATTGTCAGGTATACATGCTTTAAAAAACTTTCAGTATTTTACATTAAGATGTTCATATAACATAAACTCACCATTCTAAAGTATACACTTTTGTGGTTTTCAGTATATTCACAATGTTGTGTAACCATCACCAATATCTAATCACAGAACATTTTTATCACCTCAGAAAGAAAGCCTGTACCTATCAGCAGTTAGTCCCAATTCACATCTCCCCTCTATCCCCTGACAACCACTAATCTACTTTCTGACTCTATGGATTTGCCTACTTTGGACGTTTGGAGTCATAAAATACATGGCCTTTGTCTCTGGCTTTTTTCATGTAGCATAAAATTTCCAACCTTTATCCATGTTGTAGCATGTAACAGTACTTCATTGCTTTTTATGTCTGAATAATATTTCATTTTACGAATATACTACATTTTGTTTATTCATTTCTCAGTTAATGGACATTTGGGTTGTTTCCACTTTTTGGTTATTTTGAATAAAGCTACAATTTGTGTATACATATCTGTGTGAACATATGTTTTTAATCTCTTAGATATGTGCTTGGGAGCAGAATTCCTGGGTCAGATAACAATTATGTTTAACTTTTTGAGGAACTGCCACAAAAGTTCCAGACGTTTCCACAGAAGCTGTACCATTTTATATTTCCACTAGCAACGTACAAGAGTTCCAATTTCTCCACATCTTCACCAATAATTGTTGTCCATTTTAAAATTATATGCTAGGATCCTAGTGGGTATGAAGTGATACCTCATCACAGTTTTGATGTTGAGCATCTTTACAGTGCTTATTGGCCATTTGTATATCTTCTTTGGAGAAATCTCTAGTCAAGTCCTTTGCCCACTTTTCATATATACATACATATATATATAATTTGTAATATTTTCTCCCATTCTATAGATTATCTTTTCATTTCTTTGATAGTGCCCTTTGACGAAGTTTTTAGTTTGACGAAGTCCAATTTATCTATTTTTTTTTGTTCTTGTGCTTTTCATATCATATCTAAGAAACCACTGCCTAACCCAAGATTACATGGATTTTCACCTGCATTTCCTTTTAGAAATTTTATAATTTTAGCTTTTACAGTTAGATCTTTGATCCATATTGAGTTAATTTGTATAATATGGTATGAGGTAGGGCTCCACATTCATTCCTCTGCATGTGGCTAGCCAGTTGTCCTGGTATCATTTGTTGAAAAGGCTTTTCTTTTCCCACTGAATGCCCTTGGCAGCCTTGTTGAAAATCAGTTTACCATAAATCACAATGCCCTTTTAAATACCTAGGTAATATTTCAATCCCATCAGCCAGTCTTTCTTTTTTTTTTTTTAATTTATTTATTTATTTATCCATTTTTGGCTGTGTTGGGTCTTCGTTTCTGCGCGAGGGCTTTCTCTAGTTGTGGCAAGCGGAGGCCACCCTTCATCGCGGTGCACGGGCCTCTCACTATCGTGGCCTCTCCTGCTGCGGAGCACAGGCTCCAGACGCGCAGGCTCAGCAGCTGTGGCCCACGGGCCCAGCTGCCCCGTGGCATGTGGGATCCTCCCAGACCAGGGCTCGAACCCGCGTCCCCCGCACCAGCAGGCGGACTCTCAACCACTGCGCCACCAGGGAAGCCCAGTCTTTCATTTTAAGATACTAAATACACTCCTAAGTTATTTTCTAGGCTTGATAAAAACTATTTCAAGGATTTTATTATGGGGATTACAGTGTCTTTACCTTGTGAAGCAATGAAAGAATGATATATTTTTTAGGCACTCCACTTGAAATTTGTTTTTACTGCTACTTCTGATAGATGGAAAAGATGAAATACTGTTAGGATAATTAACATTGCCAGGATCTCTGACATACCGTAGACACTACGGAAACATGAGTAATTAGCATGAACACAAAGCATCACTTCGAGTATTTATTTAGATATTATCATTCAAAAAATTGATTTAGGGTGGCTTAAAAAAAACACAAGATTAAAAATAAGTATATAAGCAGGAAAAGAAAAATAAGGGTAGGTAGCTAAAGGGACTATAGTATACTGTAATATGCTCATGCAGAAATTAGATGATTTAAGTAGCTAAGTGGCTAGTTGTCTATCACTGTCTTAATAAGCTGCAGATGTCATAACAAATTGTCAATGTAAACCACACCTATATTTATCTGGGACAAACAAGAGGCCTGAATTGGGAACCCATCTAGTTTCTTGTTTTGTTCTATCACTGGCTGACCCTGTGAGCTTAGTTCAGGGCCACTAAATCTTTTGGGACTCAAGTTTCTACCTCTTCAAAACAAAAAGAGATGTCTGGATTCAATTTCTAAGAAACTTCTTTGTTCTACGGTTCTTGAGTCTGTGAATCTAAAAATGCATGTCTGTTCCATCAAGAAGGTGCATTCTTGCTTTTAAAAATGTAAATACAGTACTAAAAACAGCTGCATCATATGCAAGTAAATCATGTGCAGCCTTCATTTCAGTTCCTTGAATTAGATCACACAAATGTCACTAGGAAGAGTTACTGAGTAAATTCCACATGGATGCATCCGATTTCCTGAAATAAGAATGTATGCTGGGGAGATATGATTCAGGTCAATACAACTAAATAAATGATGCATTTAATTCCTTTCTCACAACAAAGAAGAAAATTGGATGTTAGATCAGTGACACTGACCAGAGAAAAAGGAAACAGTCTCTGGGACGCAGTTAATTAAATTGGACAGATTTCAAATATTAACACTCTGAACTTTAAAGCCACTTGTTCCTCTATTTTTTAAAGCATTTGTTAAGTGTAAAATTAATTTCACAATTTAAGAGGCAGTCACAATTCAATTACATTTTGGTATGTCTTCTGCAAAACTTGCCAGGCTCCAGGGAAATGGTTTTATTTACAATAAACATGCTCAAACTCAAATCAAATGGCCACTCTCATCCCCTAAACCCAGGAGGTCCAAGCTAGAGCCAGCTCTGCCTTGGAAACATTCTTCTAGTTATGGCTTCACTCTTTTAAATGTATTTTAAGGAAAGCCTTCCGTGGTAATTTCTTTATTTCTGGTTTGGTTTACTAGTTTCCTCATACCACACAAGGAAAAACTTAACTCACTGATGCCCAAGACAGTATAGCTGGGTGGGCAGAATACAAAGCATCCCACCCCCAGGGTAATCCTGGCTTCAGGATAGTCCTGTCACACCTACCTCTATTCCTCTGACAGAAGTCCCTTTTTTCCTTTGGGTTGTTCCTGTAAGATGGAAAATGGAGGGTGGCAAGTTCCTATTCTGCCTCCCAGGTCCAGCATGTGCTTGCACAGGAAGAAGTACTAAGAAAATCCCTGGGCATCAGGCTGCTTCCTCTTTCATTGATCCTTGGTTCATAACGAAACTGTTCTAGGATAGGAGAATCAGCCTGCATGAGGGCCAATAATTTTATTTTCCCTTGGTAAAATTTCCCAGCTCCAACAAAGCTGTGTCAACTACTAGGGCCAAACTTTGATTTCAATAAAATATATACCATTATGATTCAATTAAATTAGAAAAACTGAAGTAGTTGTTTGCTTAATACATGTAAGGCACTATGTGGGATGCAGCAAGGGGCTTTAGGGATAGTGCCACCTTAATGTTGTGTTCCTTTTACAAAGTTTTTCACCAGCTCTTCATTTCCTGTTACTCGTATTCCAATCTGACTGATAAGGCTCAGAGGAGTTAAATGACCTGCATACAGCTACAAAGCTATAAGCAAGTGACTGGGACTAAATCTTTGAAACTCTTAGTTCAAGGATTGTTTATTAAAGCCAGCTGCAAAGTATTCTCCTAAAATGCCATGATGGATATTTCATTCCATAAAACATTTACTGAGTGCCAACAAAAAACAAAGCCTGGGCTGGCCGCCACTGATGTAGTGAAAACAAAACAGACATGAAACCTATCCTGACGACGGCACCATTAGCTGTAACTTAAAGAATATATATGAGTACCTGGAGATATTTAAAGGCTAGAGTTTGGAAAGGAAAGTGCTCACATCAATTTACAAGGTTTAGGAAAGGCTTTGAGAGGTAGATGGCATTTGACTTGGGTTTTGAATTATGGGTAGGAATGACCTCACCCATTCCTTTTATTTGACTGTCAAATAGCAGTCATCCTTTCTAAAACAGGTTCCTGACAATTATAAAGATGTTTTTTTTGTGCTAGATAATATCCATTCTTCACTAAAACAGCCCAGGATTACACACATTTCTTATGCATTGTTCAGTTTGAATTTCCAGATCAGGACAACTCTGCAAACCTGAGACAATTCTTAAGTATAACAATTATGGTTACTTATAGAAGTGATTAATTAGGCTAGTCCTTGTCCATGATGCTTGAAAAGAAGCAAGGGTAGTAATGGAATACAGGACAAGTCCTATATCTGCTCTGGACCTCGATTTTCCTTGCTTTTAAAGTGAAGGGGTTACAAGACAATCTCCTTCAACTTTATGACTAGACAGCATTTCTAAACAAATACAGAGTATAGAAGCTTTTGCTTGGCAAATATAGTGATTTTTCCTCATAAATGATATCATAGATTTAAAAGTTACAAGCCAGTTGATATGGTAATTCATTTAAAGATAATGAGAAGTATGGAATAAAGTTATGTGGGATGTCCTAGAAGAGACATGATACTGTGAAAATATGTGATATGAAAATACATGATGTAACACTGTGAAAATTAATGACTTTCTTTATTTCATAACAATCATATAGTCCCTCCTAACACTTTACTAGGTAGAATGAAAAAAAAGTACAGGCTTTGAATTCAGATCTCAGATCTGCAGTTTTCTAGCCATTTACTTAGCTTTTCTGAGCATTAGTTTTCTTATACATAGTTTGTAGGTTTATTGTGAAGACTGAGATCATATATGAAGCAATATCTGTTAACTGTTCCTCAATATCCATTCTCTCCTCTTCTAGTATTCCTGATTTTTAGCTGATGTGGTCATGTGACTGTGTTCTGGTCATCGGCAAGTAAGTATAACTTCCAAGACAAGCTCTCTTCTTTTTCCCTTTCCCAGTTGGATGGAATATTGTGGTTAGTCACCCGAAACACTGTGGTGAGGGCAACACTTCCAGGATGGTGGAACAAGGAGATGTGGAACAACAAGAATGACAGGTCCTTGACACTGTGGAACTGCCAGATCAGCTCTGGACATCTTATACTTTGAATTGTAATACGTGAGAGAAATAAAATATCTGTCTTATTTGTTTAAGCCAGTGTCTTTGGGGGTCTCTTAAGAGAGGAGCTGAGCTGTATCCTAACTGGTACAATATTCAAGACTGGTTCAGTGCTGAACACACAGTAGGTTCTCCTTTTTCCATGGGAAAGAGACAAACTCATAGTCTTTGCCTTATAAGCTCTAATTAGAGCTTATAATTTAGTAAGGC
Organism: Pseudorca crassidens; assembly: GCF_039906515.1. Taxonomy (NCBI): domain Eukaryota; kingdom Metazoa; phylum Chordata; class Mammalia; order Artiodactyla; family Delphinidae; genus Pseudorca; species Pseudorca crassidens. The sequence continues at coordinate 70,241,871 of NC_090301.1, forward strand.
AGAAACACATGGAAATGATTAACCATATTAACAGATCAATTATAAATGTGTAAAAATGTATAAGCGTATCTTGATAGGTATCTGGGAAACATAGGTAGAAGCATTTGTAGGAACTGACCCAAAGGCTCACTCAAGATTTGTACATTTCATTGTATTTAAGTTTTATCTCAAAAGAAGAAGAAAAGAAAGAACTGTTAAATAAAGAGTATGAGCAGGAAAAAGGCTCAATAGAAGGAACAATTAACATGAGAGGAACTGTGGAAGGCTTCACAGAGGATCTGACGCTTATACTGGGACCTGAAATATGAGAAGGATTTCAACAAGTAGAGAATGAGAGGGGAAAGAACATTCACTCTGAAGGAGCTGAGGCTCTGAGAAATCACTAGTATAGTGCATTTAGGGACTGGTGGTGAGTATTGTATTTATGAAAGTAAGGTGTATGTACAGACAGGATGGAGAGGTCAGGGTGCTAAGACAGGTGCATAGTCAGGGCCACCATGTGTGATTGTGCTGCACTGAAAGATCCCTATAGGTACCGTTCATGTAGACCATAATTGGAAAGAGTTACACCCTAGAGTTACAGAGTGCACTAACTACATAAACTATACTACACAGCAGATTAGATACGGCCAGATTGCAGTAGACCTTGAATGTCACTCTTAAGAAATTTAGACTTTAACTTGCTAACATTAAGGAATAATGGAGGATTGTCAAGCAGGAGATGGATATGTTTTTAGAAAGATTAACTGGATATCAGCAGGGAATATAAACAAATGAGGGAGACAAAGTGAAGATATCCATAAGAACCTACTGCTGTATTCTGAGTGAAAGATGAGGGCTTAAACTAGAGTAGGGAAAATGAAAGATGAATGAATTCAAGAGACATTTTAAAGGTAGAATCAATAGGATTTGTTGGCCAACTGGATCTGTACAACAGACAAGAAGGAAGCGTTCAGGGCCCAGCAATTCTGAATCAGTTGGCCTGGGAAGGAGTCCTATAATCTATATTTTAATAAGTAAAGTAATCAGGTTATTTTCTTAAAGATAGTTCACCAGCCATATTCTTCAAAAATTAGGCAAACAGTGATACTAGTCAGCCACAGAGAAACAGGAAGAAATACTGAGGGGGAGAGGAGAGGATATTGAATTCAATTTTGAACAAAAGTGCTAACAGAGACATAATTAACAACAGTCAGGAAAAATGTACCAATTGAGTGATAATGAAATCTAAAGGAAGAAATGATGGCTAAGTATGCCTTCCCTCCTGCTTATATTCTTAAAGTTTTTAATGTCCTCTGATACTGGTTGACAGTCAACCAGGCCAAAATCTTTTTACCAAAAAAGAAACAAACAAACAAACCCCTTACATTTTTTAAAAGAAAACAGTGGAGGGAGAAAGAAGCAATACTTGTTATCGTACCACTTTGTGTCACAAGATGCACACTTTTTTTCTCCCAAATATAAACCAAAAAAGAGGATAGGCCCACTGGACAACGTCAGAAGGAAAACTAGGATATGCATAAAATAGTAAGGCATTTTAGTATAAGTCTGTTACCTTATATGAAGAGATTATTAGCCAAACAGGAATGTTATCTAACGTTCTGTTCTGTTAACATTTATACAGTGTTAAATAACAAGAAAAATAACTTTCTGGTAGAGTGAATGTGTTATTTTTCTTAAGTCTCTCTCTTCTACTCTACCAAATTTATGATAATGAAATAGTATTATTAATGATCTTTCACAAGAGTAGAACATTTGTACCTATCTTCTGGTTTTAATTTAAAAAGTGTGAAAAAATATTTTCAGTAATCTTAAAAAGGTCCCGCCAACCAGAAGAGATGACACAGGTTGCACCAGATTCATAAAGGGCAAAGTTGTTTTTGAAAAAGAAGTAGTTAAAATCTCATGAGTTAACAGATTAGGGGCCCCTCCAGCATCTCTGAGTCATTTACTAAATCATAACCACTACGAAAGGAGAGAGCTCTTCTATGAAAAGAGAATGAAACTTCAGGAGACAGAGGACCTTTTCACAAAAAGGTCTATTTTCTCTTAAATCGCAGTTGAAATCGCTGAACAGTCATTTAGCCTTGAGAATATTGCCAATGATAAATGGGAACAGGCAAAAGCCTACATAATTATAAGCTGTACTCTGTGCTCTTAATTACCAGCACAGAACTCTACGGCTCTTCATACCGCTGCTTTTAATTTCCCTGAGGACACCTAGAGGCTGCTGGGCAAATGTTTGCAAGTCACAACTTGTCTTATTAGAAGTAACTGAGAGAACTCCAGTGAGAAAATAAATAAGGTTTCAGAGATATCCAGATCTCCATTCCTAGTCATTCCCAAGATGTTTAGGTTGTGACTTTAAATGTATAATATGATAGAAGTTTAAAACCAGATACAGTATTTTTATACCATGCAACACACTTTCTTACTCCTACTGTTGAATACTCCTGAAGACAGGACTAAAAATCCCTGGGTAGCCTGACAAACCAACTTCTCAAACCTGCCTCTGTGCCAAAATTACCCAAATCTCTACTCTTTTCAGGGCCACTCCAGTTTTCCTCAAACGTGAATATTCAGATCTAGTTAAGTCCCAGATCCCAAATGTGAATATTCAGATCTAGTTAAGTCTAGCTTGTTATGCTACCCTACTGTGGAGGAGCAAGAGTTTATTAAAAAATTTGATTCTGTTTCATTTCCTTTTGCATCTGGAAAAAATTAAAAAGATGCTATAAAATAAGATTCCAAATCTTATTTTTAACTGAGACCACATCTTGTGTAAAATGTGTTAATTTCTCTCTTAATACAAGTTAGAGAATCAAAATTAAAAAGCCTAGTCAACCAAAGATAGAATCAGAGTTGAAGTGCAGAAAACATGTCCAGTCTAGATATGCTTGTTGATGGGTGAGAGTAAATAAGCTGTAGCCTTTCTGTGGACCTCAGTTCCCTCATCTGTCCCAGTTTAGAATGTCTGGGGTACAGCATGCTGTAGGACATGGGCTCCCAACCTGTCAGTACATTAGAATAATCCAGGGCAGTTTCAAAAAACAGATCAGCCACCCCTGTCCAAGACTTCTTGGATCATAATTTTTTTTGGTGGAGAGGGGGCGGTGAGGGGAGGAAGAGGGAGAAGCAAGTGTGAAAGATTTAGAATCACTGCCATAGGGGATCAAGTCATAACTGGGAAAGCACTGTACTCTGTAAAACACTACACAAATAGGCACCAAGGCGGGGAAATAGGCTTTCATAAAGTGTCCTTCTGTTCCACAGTGATCTGCTTTATGAACTGTTCCAAAAGAAGTGTATAGAATTGAGAAACAAAAATAGCAGTTGCTAAGGTAGATGTTCTTAAAAAAAAAAAAAAGGTATTTTGATACTTTGGCAGATGGTCCAGAGCAACAGCACTCTTGTTGATCTTGGTTCCATGAAATTCCCACAGTTCATCAGTCTATGTGACAACTGTTTTCTCTATTAATGGAAGAGACACCATTAATGGCATTTGCACTGAAGTTCATGCTGAAAGAGAAATCTGAGTGTGACCAGAGTTCTCCCACCAAGCAGTCCTTATAACTTGATTCTACCCCTACCAATACTCTAAATCATCTCAATTCTATTTAAATTCTCTAACTATCTACAGATAGTTTAGAAAGGGCATAGATCCCAGTGCCATGCCTTCAATCTGAATAGGCACACAGCTATGAACCAGAAGGACAATCTTAGTCTTATAATTGAATGGGAAGCTTCCCAACAGTGGTGGTGGTTCCCTATTTCCTCCTGGGAAACCTTAGGGACGGGGTAGAGACTGACACCTGCTGAGGTAAAAACTGCTTGCTACTTTACATAAACTACCTTATTTTAATGTTCCCTTTCCAGATAAGGAAACTGAGCTTCAAAAGGTTAAATACGTTGCCTGAGTTCAACGAATGAGAAAATGGAAGACCCAGATAAATCCAGGTCTCTTTGATGTGAAAGTCCAACATCCTAGCTCTTTTCACCCTAATTTAGTTTTTATTTTATTTTTAATCAAAGCATAACACATCTACATTTTAATGAGTAAAATAACTTTATAAGGTTTAAGAAAAACAGTAGTACCTTACTCTCCTCCCTTCCCATTTCCTGCTTCACCTTGGCAACAATTTTCAGCTCTTTTGGTTGATTCCTCTTTTTTTTTTTTTATAAATTTATTTTTATTTTATTTTTAATTTTTGGCTGTGTCAGCTCTTCGTTGCTGCACACGGGCTTTCTCTAGTTGCAGCGAGCAGGGGCTACTCTTCGTTGTGGTGAACAGGCTTCTCATTGCAGTGGCTTCTCTTGTTGTGGAGCACGGGCTCTAGGAGTGTGGGCTTCAGTAGTTGTGGCACGTGGGCTTCAGTAGTTGTGGCACGTGGGCTCAGTAGTTGTGGCACGCGGGCTCTAGAGTGCAGGCTCAGTAGTTGTGGTGCACGGGCTTAGTTGCTCCGCGGCATGTGGGATCTTCCCTGACCAGGGCTCGAACCCGTGTCCCCTGCATTGGGAGGTGGATTCTTAACCACTGCGCCACCAGTGAAGTCCCTTTTGGTTGATTCTTTTTGGTATTATCTCTGTATCTCTAAATAACATGTTAATATTGCCACTACTGAGTTTTCAGTTTTACTTGTCTTCCCACTATGCAAAATAAGGATTCAGCTCTCTTTAAAATCTCCCCTCCCTTTATATTCTCTCCATTCTCCTCATATAGTTATATCCTATTTTTTGGTTAGATTTGCATTCTACTTTAACTTTCTTATGACTACGTAATGCTATTCACTGCTGAGCCATATAATATACTATGGCTCCTTTTCCTTTCCTGAAAAACATTTTTCCTGAAAAAATTTCTTGTTTGTTTCATTTCTTATTATCATTACTACAACTCCTCAATCCACTGAGACACTTCAATTATTCTATCAATTTCATCTTCCTAGAAGAATCTCTCCTTGACCTTTCTGACTTGCTCAAGTCTAGATTTGTTGATTTCTATGCCTAGAGGAAAGCCTTCATCTTGAGACTTTCTTTCAACTTGAATTTGATGATTCCCTTTATTCACCTCTCTCTCTAGCTGAATCCCTCATTTTCAGTATCCCAAATCTTCATCCTTCTTGTTTTACTCCCCAATTTGGTGGAGTAAGCCCTCTAGTAGCTTCCTGATAAAGTGCCTGCAAAGTAAATTTTTTGAGACCCTTCATAATGGAAAATATCTTTACCCTCAGATTTAAAGGACAGTTTGCCAGGTTAAAAGTTCTAGGTTGGAAGTAATTTTTCCTCAGAGTTTTGTAAGTTTTACTATGCTCCCTTTTGTTTTTGTTGAAGTCCAGAGCCATTTTGATTTCTGATCTTGTACTTAACCCACGTGGAAGTTCACCCTTCAGTTCTCGCAAATTTTCTTGAATAACTTTTTGAGCAATTTCATTCCTTCTGTGTCCCTTTCTATGACTCCTACTATCTGGATGTTAAATTTTCTCAAGTGGTACTCTAACTCCTCCCACCCTCCTTCTTCTTGTTTGTTTATTTATTTATTTTTAGCTGCATTGGGTCTTCGTTGCTGCGCGCAGGCTTTCTCTAGCTGTGGCGAGCGGGGGCTACTCTTTGTTGAGGTGCACAGGCTTCTCATTGTGGTGGCTTCTCTTGTTGTGGAGCATGGGCTCTAGGTACCCGGGCTTCAGTAGTTGTGGCATGCGGGCTCAGTAGTTGTGGCTCGTGAGCTCTAGAGCACAGGCTCAGTAGTTGTGGCACATGGGCTTAGTTGCTCTGTGGCATGTGGGATTTTCCCGGACCAGGGCTTGAACCCATGTCCCCTGCATTGGCAGGCGGATTCTTAAGCACTGTGCCACCAGGGAAGTCCCCCTCCTTCTTTTTAAACAAACATTTCTTCCCTTATTTTATAGATAAAAATATCTTAAGCCTGTTGTCTTTGACAACCAGCATTATGATACCAAATGATATCTAACCAATCCTGAATAAAAAGTAATAATCAAAGAAAGTAGTGGTGCTTTTGGAGCTCCATTGAGGCTGCAGGTGTATGAGCCAAACAATGGTCTACCACCAATTGCCCAGTTCAACCAGAGCAGCTCAACTGTGATTAGTTATATACATTGGGATTTCAAGTTTGAAAAGAATCACAGGCCTAAAGGTAGATTTCCACCACCTCCACCCCTAAAATGATTTATAAATCTTTAACAAGTCTACTTTTTGTGGACAAGTAGAGACAAGTGTGGGTGATTTAGTAAGTAGAAAAAGGTCCTCTGCTGGGTTTCCCCCACTGCTGAGACTATTCTGCTTCTGGGTAAGTATTCTACCAGGGTTCACACTTGTGGTAAGATGCCAGTTCAAATCTACAGAAGCTTCAGGATGGGGGAAGGATCACATAGAGTAAATATGACGTCTTCCACTCTGCCCTAGAAAAGAAAGTCACCTGCTTTTCCCAACCCCTCGGGGTATGAATAATAATAAGAGTTCATATTCTATCTCAGAAAAGTTGCCATCTTAGCAAACGAAGAGGTGAATAAGTGAGATACATCCTGTCTTTTCTCTATCTTAGCTCTATGTTTGCCTCCTCACTCACACAAAGCAACAGAAGCAAAAAGCAGAAAATAAGTCAACAATGTAGTATATACACATAAATAAAATAACATCCTCTGTCTTAGATGGTTAAGGTAAACCTTTAAAGACACTTAAAAAGTATGTATGTTTTCCTTGCCTGAAGAGAGGAAATGGAAGAGAACTGTCACTCCTGACATTTACTTACGATCATTTCCCACTTTTAAGAAAGTTCCATAACACAAGCAGCCAATTCCCCAAAATGACAGCTTGCATTTCTGTTCTCACTTTCCAGGTTGTAAACTTCGGTTATGGATATACCCATAGCACACTGCACTACACTGTTACTATGTTCCAATCAGGCAGCTAAAGTAATAGAAACTTAAATATCATAGATCCAGTAGTGTCAGAATTTGGATATCGTATTTTTTTCATAAGCTGGATTGCTAAATGCATCAGGATAAACAAGGTAAGACAATCCCACTGATCAAACCAAAAGCTCCCCAGACCAGGTTCTCCACTTTGCTGGATGTTAAAACTTGGTGAAACTTTTTGTGCTATCTTCTAAGAGTTAAAAGAAGACGTTATAGCCAAAGACCACACCCATGAGTCTCAGCTTTGCCTCATTTCCTTTTTTATCTCCAGTAGGACCTCTCTCAAACTGTTTATCAAATTCTATGGGTTGAAGTGCAAAACTAAATAGTATTAACACCAAAAAGGAAATTAGGCATGTGATGTTCTACCCATCTAAGGTAAACATAAACACTGCATTGCTCAGTTGTGGTTGGTTGAATCCCTGGATGTGGAACTGCCAGTATGGTGGAACCACAGATACGGAGGAACCTTAGATACAGAAGGCTGACTGTAAAATATATGCAGATTTTCAGCTGAGCAGAGGGTTGGCATGCCTAACCCCTGTGTTGTTCAAGGATCAACTGTAGTTAGAATAGTGAAGTTTTACATCAACAGGCTATCTATTTTTCACCATTTCCTTACAGATAATAGGTATGCTTTTAAAAAACATGCAAGTCTTTATTTATTTAGGGCATGCCCCCCAAATTATGCCAATAATTACCTGTTCTAGATTAATAGATGATAATTTAAGATACTCAAATATCCAAGCATTGACATAATGCCTGTATTCTTCTGTAAATAACACTTACGAGTGTCTTGAAGTCTCCTCCACAGTTCACAGATGTAAACTGCTAAACTCCATTATCTAAGGTAATAGTCTTGAAAGTAATCAAAAAATATTTAAAATAATCATTTATAAAAGTTAGTAACTCTACCAAAGATTACATAATACAATACTATCCACATATTAACAGTAAACCATTAGCTGAGTAAAACGGTGGGCTCTGGTTGGATGGTTTGTATTCCTTAGAAGCCAGCCCTGTTCTTACGTGTGTGCAGAGGCCATGTACATACCTAGACGGTGCTACTGATTTTCACTTCAAATTAAATAAGTAAAAGCATGCTGAGCTTGCATATGTTCTCAACCACTCCTTTTGAAACTCCCCTATGGGATTTGGCTAGAGTAGAATGTCAGCTTGGTTACTACCTCTAAAGCAAGAAATTTCCTGGCAAAATTGGGAAGCTGATGACAACAAAGTGAAACTGATGCTTTCTCAGTTGAGTATCCCTCCTGGTTTCTTTCAGGGCATAGAAGAGCTTGCCCATGTAGAAGCAACACTCCTTCCTTCATAAACTGGAGTAGAGAAGAGAAAAAACAGTAAAACACTTTATTATCAGCCTCAGTCTACCTACAGCATTTTCCCAGAACGGGGGGTGGGGGGGAAGGTGGGGGACAAAAATAACCAGGATCAGTACAGCAGTTCTTCTTTCTTGACATTATTGGTGTTTCACACCCTTTCTTTTACAAGGATTTACTCTAAGGAGTTTTTGTTTGTTCGCCTTTTAAAGTTCTGGACCTTTTAAAGTTCTGGACCTTTTTGCTGAATATTATTGCTGTTTTTAAGAACAATGTACAATTGACCCTTGAACAACATGGGTTTTAACTGCATGGATACACTTACAGGTGAATTTTTTTCCCACTAAATATATACTACAGTACTATACTATCTGAAGTTGGTTGAATCTGAGGATGCAGAACCTCAGACACGGAGGGCTGACTATAAATTACATGCAGATTTTCAACTGCTGGTAGGCTTGGCACCCCTAACCCCCAAGTGTTATTCAAGGGTCCACTGTACTTTCAGATGGGTTCATGAGTGAATTCTTTCAGACCTTCAAATAGAGAGCTCTTAAGCTGTATTTAAACTACCTCAGAGCAGAGAAAGAAGGAACTCTTCTCAATTCTTTTTAGAAAATCAGCATAGCCTTGCTATCAAACTCTGCCAAAGATAACAGTAAAAAGATAACTATAGATGAAACTCAATTACTGATTTTAAATAAAAATGTGACCGAAAAGAAACCTATATGCTTAAATATTACACAATGACCAAGTGTAAGGTTGGTTCAAAAAGTAGAAATCAAGGGTAAAAATGAACTTATTTACAAAACAGAAGTAGAGTCACAGATGCAGAAAACAAACTTATGGCTACCAAGGGGGAAAGGGGGGGAGGGATAAATTGGGAGATTGGGATTCACATATACACACTACTATATATAAAATAGATAACTAATAAGAACTTGCTGTATAGCACAGGGAACTCTACTCAATACTCTGTAATGGCCCATATGGGAAAAGAATCTAAAAAAAAAAAAGTGGATATATGTATATGTATAACTGATTCACTTTGCTGTACACCTGAAGCTAACATAACATTGTAAATCAACTATACTCTAATAAAAATTAAAAAACAAACAAACAAAACAACAACAACAAAACCCCAAAAAATCTACTAAAACAATTTTCCATTCTAATAGGTCAAGGAAGAAAAGCACATGATAGGCCATGATAGATGCCAAAATGCCGTATGACAAAACTCAACTTCTACTCCTGATAAAAATGTTTAGTAAGTAGTAATGAAAAGACATCATCTTGACAACAAGAAATATACAGACCAAATGAACATTCAACATCTGTTAGTTAAAACTGTTCTCCAAGTGCTAGCCAATGCAAACAGACCAAAAGAAAAAATAAAAACAAAAAAACCCAACTTCAGACACAATCCAAAATCCATTCCCTGCAAAAATCCCAGTAGCTAGAAATATTAAAGACACTTCCTTGATAAATAAAATTATTTGAAATTTACTCTAAAATTCATATTTAATGATGACACAGTAAAAACATCCACAAACTAAGAAATATGATAAGGATGGCCTGAATCAATGTTATTATACACCACTGTTCTGGAGAAGCTAGAAATTTATTAAACCAAAGAAAGAAAGAAGTATAAGGAAGGAGATAAGATTATATTTAGATGACTGTTTCCCTAAAATTCAAGAGAAAAAATTTATTACAATAAGTTTAGAAAGTTGGCCAGATATATAAATTATCTACATACCAGTCACAAAATATTACTGGATGGCTAAAATCCCCCCCAAAAGTTACGTTTTAATGAAACATAAACAGTTTACTTTAAATTTTACCTGAGAAGAGAACGCAATCACCAAGGATATTTTGAAAAAGGCAAATGAAGAGGGACTTGCTTTATGAATTACTAAAAAGTGCCTAATCAAAGAGATTGGTATTTGTATAGGAAGAGGCAAATAGAACACAGCAACAGAAGAATCCAAAAAAAAAAAAGACTCATGTACAGGTGGAAATTTACTATATTAAGGTAGTATTTCTAGTCAGTTGGGAAAGAATTGATTTCAGCAAATGATTTCAGGGCAAATGGCTAAACCCTATCTTATACAATGTACAAAAATAATTTTCATATGTTTTAATGAGTAAAGCATACAAAACTATAAAAAGAATTAACAGACAATACAGGAAAATATTTTAATAATTTTTGAGTAAGGACAGCATTCTTAAGCGATACAAAACCTGGGCATTTAAACCAAAGACTGATAGTTCTTGAAAATATTTGCCATATAATTCACAGAGGATTAATATATCTGTATCCTAATGAAATACAGATAATTTTGTAGAACAAGAGCAAAATATATAGACAGGCAATATCAAGAAATGGTTAACTACATATGGTACATCCAGGCAAAGGAATACCATGCTGACATTAAGATAAAGTAGAGCTACATGTGGTAAGATTTCCACTATATATTTTTCATCTGAAAAACCAGATAATAGAACTGTATGCATACATAATCTCATTTTCATAAGAAAGCGAAACAACATGTTTACATACACATGAGAGATGTGGAAGACGTTGGAGTACCTGTGGTTGGGGAGAGGGCTGTGAAGGAGTTACATTTTCTGCTTTATGCATGACTATCACTTTAGGGTTCTCCTCCCCTCCCTAATGAGAGGGGCAAAATAATTTTTCAGCAGAATACAGAGCTTGCTTCTCTGCTACCTATCGTTTGAAATGTGTATTCCAACCGTGGTAGGGAAGCAGATCACGTTATTTTCCTTCACTTTCATGTCATTTCACTTCCTTTACTACCGGTTTCTCTCTTAAGATATAACTTGTCAAATGAATCTGTGAGATAAATGACACTTGACATAGCAAAGGCTGCTCTACTTCTGCTTGTTACAGCATAATAAGAGACACAAAGACTCTTTGGTTTGAGTGTCTTCCCCCTTCTTTCTTCACTTCGTGACAAGCACAGCTTGTGACACCCGTAACTCGTCGCTAGTCAGTTTACGCCGCGCTGGGGATTCCACCTAACGCCCGGTTCCCACTGGGGGCAGGGTTTGCTTCTGCTCTTTCCGCCTCAGCCATCTATTCTCTCCGTGACCCTCCGGGAAGTTACCCAACTTCTCATTGACAAGGCTATGATAACACCCCACAGGAAAGCTGAGAGCAAAACTGTGCAATAATCTTGGGGGAAAAACAACAGAAAGAACCGACGAAGTTTTCGGAAGAGTAACAACGATAGTACTAGCTTCTGCAAGGCTGCCCGCGTCCTCAAAGGAGGCTGGGACCTCCAGGCGGGGTCCACTGCTCACCCTGATATCGCAAACCCTGCCTCCCCGGTGGCTAGCCAAGAAGTCAAGTCACCGAGAGCAGCCGACGCGGAGTCGGGCAGGATCCCTCCCCTGCTGCCGTCGCAGCGGGGTCCGTCGTTGCTGCGCTGACGTCGCGGGCCCGGAAAGCCCCTCCCTGGTCCGCTCGGGGATGGGGACCCAGGTGGTTTCTCTCGCACTAAGTCCCTCCCCACTCTGAGAACTGGTTATCTCTGCAGCTCCTCGGCTTCTCTCCCTGCGGCGCCCATACGGCCAGCGTCGCTCACACACACAAGTTCTCTGTCGCCGTGCCCGACGGCTTCGGACACACCAACTAGCTCACGAAGTTTCTTACTCACAGTTCAGGGCTTCCGCGCCGCTCTCTCACACCGCGGGTCGCCGGCGCCCGGCAGAGTAACTCCAACCGGAAGTTGTTTTCCGTTCCAGTTCAGAGGGCAGCGCCTGCGCGCGGAGCATTAACCCCTCACCCTCTACCTCTCCAGGCCTGGCCTCTCCGGCCCCGCCCCTCCCCGCCCCGCCCACTCTCGCCCCTCATCCAAGCCAAGCCCCGCTCATCCAAGCCCCGCCCAGCGCAGCCCCGCCCCTCCTCGCAGGGAAAACCACAGCCACGGAAAGGCATACAATGTCAAGTTTAAAGGTCACCTGAGTGTGTTGGCTAGCTTTTTGCCAAACAACAAATAACAGGGTCTAGCATCACCCAGTGTGTGAGCTGAGAATCACCTGAGAATTACGCAAGAATCACCTGAGAGGCTTGTTAAAGATGTAGATTCACCCCTAGAGATTCCCAGAGTTCAGAGCAACTGGGGTGAAGCCCAGGAACCCGAATTTTCAACATATCCCTATATGAATGTGATTAAGGTGATTAAGCTCCACACTCTGAGAAAAATTACACACACACACACACACACACATTTGGTTTTCCCCCAACTAGTAACACCTTTCATTAAAAGTACTTGTTAAAGTTGAATGATTGCTACATGCAAGTAGACCTTTAACATTTCCCATGACTTACGATTCCCCATTATTCCGTTTCCTAACCATGCTTGAATATTCTCCAAGATAGAAAGTTTAGACAGATAACTCAAGAAAAGTTTTAGCTCGAATACCTACTACCTCAGGCAAGTTGCTTAACCTATTGAACATTGATACTCTAAAATCTGACAAATGACAATGATAACCTACATCACTGGATGGATGGTTGCAGAATCAATCCATAATGTAAGCAAAAGTCGTGGTAAAGTTCAGAATGCTCTGTAAATGAAAGGTGTTGTCTGGAATCACTCATGTCATGCTGGCTCCTTCCCACCACCAAGGTCATCCCGAGGACTCCTTTCAGGAAAAGAGCAGTCAAATCCACAGCACATGTGGAAGCTTCCTGAGAGCACTGAAGGCTGGGACTCTCTACATGGACTGGAGCATAACTGTTCTGGGTGAATGCATGTAGCACTTTCAGAAGCTTCCATGGTGATGACCTACTATTTATTTAATTAAACATTATTTTTAAAACTCACTATTTTTGCATATATCTGACAAGGGTTAATGGTGTTTGAAAAAGACTTTATCACCAAGCACAAGCATACTAAGGGTGCTGAAATAGTGATTTCATAGTAAAGATTAAAATGACCATGAGTGCTGTATATTGTTGTCAGGCAGAGCCTGCTCTAGAGCATAGCTCTATATCCATAGACTTGATGAAATTTCCAAAGTTGAGAACACTCCTGAACACTCCTGTAACACTCCTGTCCTAGTGGTCTTGGCTAAGCCATACCTTGACAGGTCTTCAGTCCATCCAAGAATCTTTATTCATCCTGAAAGTTGCAAGGCTAGCCCTGGAATCTTGAGCTCCTTTTTTCTAGTCATGCTGTCCCATATAACTTAGAAGCTACTATCTTCCCAGGGAGGTCCAGGATCTTGCTCCTCCTAGGATAGTATCTTTTCTCTGTTAGAGCAGAAGGATGGGGTTCTGACTGCCTCAGTTTCTCCCTACATTTCTGAATCATGGATGTTTATACTTCTTTCCTTAGGCCAGTAAGTCCAAGAATTTAAAAACTTGCCAAATTGCAGTGTATTCTACTTGGTTAACTTGAATATTGGGCTTATTTTTTAAAGTCAAAGCCAAAACATAATTTAAAAACCTTTTTTAAAAAAAACAACAGAAACTTCTTGTGTATAGCATTATGACCAGTGAACAGTTTTCTTGTAATAAGTAATTGAGTTAAACATGACAGTACAGCACATTTTAAAAAAGAATTTTTAAGAGTAACTTTAAGTTCACGGTAAATGTGAGAGGAAGATACAGAGATTTACCACATACTCCCTACCCTGAAACATGCATAAGACTGTTTCATCATCAACACTTCCCATCAGGGTGATACGTTTGTCACAATTGATGAACCTACATTGACATACTATTATCATTCAAAGTCCATAGTTTCCATTAGGGTTCACTCTTGGTGTTGTACATTTGATGGGTGTGGACAGAAGCATAATGCCATGTATCTATCATTATAGTATTATACTACAGTATACTGGAGGATACTAGTATACTCTATACACTCTGACATGTATCCATCATTATACTATCATACTATACAAGAATAATTTCATTGCCCTAAAAATCCTCTATGATCCACCTATTCATCTCTCCCTCTCCCTAATCTCTGACAACCACTGATCTTTTTACTGTCTCCATAGTTTTGCCTTTTCCAGATTGTCATATTGTTGGAATCATACAGTAGGTAGCCTTTTCAGATTGGCTTCTTTCACTTAGTAATATGCATTTGAGTTTCTTCCATGCCTTTTCATGGCTTGATAGATCATTTCTTGCTAGCACTGAATAATATTCCATTGTCTGGATGTACCACAGTTTATTTATCCATTTGCCTACTGAAGGACACCTTGGTTGCTTCAACTTTTGGCAAGTTGAATAAAGCTGCTATAAACATTAGTGCACAGGTTTTTGTGTGCACATATTTTCAACTACTTTGGGTAAATACCAAGGAGCGTGATTGTTGGGCTGTAGAGCAAGAGTATATTTAGTTTTGTAACAAGCTGCCAAAGTGTCTTCCAAAGTGGCTGTACCATTTTGCATTCCCACCAGCAATGAATGGGAGTTCCTTTTGCTCCACATCCTCATCAGCATTTGGTGTTGTCAGTGTTCTGGCTTTTGACCATTCAAATAGGAGTGGAGTGGTATCTCATTGTGTTTTAATTTTCATTTCCCTGATGACATATAATGTGGAGCATCTATTCACATGGTTATTTGCAATCTGTATATCTTCTTTTGTGAATTATCTGTTAAGGTATTTGGCCTATTTTAAAATTGGGTTGTTTGTTTTCTTATTGTTGAATTTTAAGAGTTCTTTTTATGTTTTGTATAACAGGCCTTTATCAGATGTATCTTTTGAAAATATTTTCTCCCAGTCTGTGGCTTGTCTTTTCATTCTTTTTACAGTGTCTTTTGCAGAGCAGAAAAATTTAATTTTAACAAAGTCTAACTTATCCAGCACTGCTTTTGAGCAAATTGAAGGAGCTACTTTGACTATTTCTAATTTAAATAGTAGAATTTAATAATACACTCAGAATCTAAAACTGAATTCATGAGCATTTTGAAATATGAAAGTGCTAAACACTTTAAATAAGGAAAGAAAAAATTAAACACACATTTCTTAACTATATATTTTTATCTCTTTCCACTCCCATGATGTTGAAGTGGCTGCATACTGCTCCAATGTCTGAAACATGCATAAATGCTGGGGTAAGTGGATGAGTTTGTGCTAAAACAGTGTCAAACATTTTCCTTTTTTATAATGATGATGAATTTTTTAGAAATGACATACAATATGTTTTATTAAGGTTAGGAATTGAGTTGGGATATTCATTTGAGGAATAATTCTTTAAAACTGACATAATTTCACTCTAATTTTCCTTATATTATTATATACGTCAGGTTAACAAGTAGTACTGGAGGGTAGGGTGGAATGAAAATGAGAACTGCAGCTTTATTAAAACTATTTCAGGACCTGTTTTCAAAACTGCTTAATATTTTATTGAGAGTTCTGAATATAAATCTAGAAACAAGGAAAGCTGCCAGTATAAACACTTACCACAACTAACTTGGAATGCCAGGTATGCATCAATGGTCTTAGTCAAATCTTTGATGCGAAATATCACTATTAATAGAATCTGGTTGACTTCTGATTTAGGATGACATCTGGACTAGCTATTTTTGTCTCAGAGTCTCTGAATTAAATGCCTAATGAAAAATCAGAAAAATATGAGAACTCATAATAGCATCAAAAGGCAGGATTGATGACCAGACCCAGCGCATATGGCTGAGAGGCTGTGCCCTGTACAGGGCACTCGGCTGAAATAGGTGCTCACTCACTTGCCAAGCCTTGCTACCTTGGGCTTGAGTCTTCCAGAGTTGCTATAACCCTGCTGATAAGCATCCTACTGACAGAATTTGACAAGATTTTCCACCACTTGCAAGAACTGTAGGGCTGAAATGGACATGAACTTTGTTGTTTGAAGGTGAGCAAACCTGTGACCCTGAAGGATAGTAAGAAAGCTATCTGCTTCATGTCACCTACTAGTGAATTGGACAGTAACCCCACTACTATGTGTTACCTTCAAGTACTATTTTACAACTTGTTGCCTCATTGTCCCCCATTAGTACATGTTTTTATTATCTATTGATATTTTTGAGTTCTGGTTTGGAGTATATCAACATGATCCCAATGGGAGTGGACAGATGTGATACTCTGTATCTAAGGATATGTGAAGCAAATAATGGAAGGGCCTGGGCAGATAGAGCTGTGTGTTTGACTCTCTGGGAGTTTAGTTTTTCATACATGGCTCGTATCAAGGAAAAGACCAATGATTTTTTCCTGATTAACCAGGAATTCTCTTCTTCATATTAAAACAACTAGGCAATAAGGGTGAGGGATCTCTGCCTCAGGCCAGTATTCATAGTGACAAAGTTGGTAAATGTTAGCTTTAGGTCCAAAAGTTAGCTGTGAACTATGCATGTCTTTATGTCTCCCAGCTCAAGATCTGTGCTGAGGAGCTAGTAGAAATCAGGAAGATAATGAGAAGAATCAAATAAAATCCACACTTCTGGTTAGTAAGGGCTACACAAACCTTGGAATAGTTTAATACAAGATATAATATACTTGTATTAATGAGTGTAATACAAGATAAAGCATCCGTTTGAAAAGACTGTGCTGCACAAAGGAAGAAGAGCAAAGTCCCCCCAAATCCTGAGAAAATGAACACTCTAGAAAATGGTTTGCCAGAAGCATAAGTAAGTGGAAAGAATCCAATTTGTATTTTCTGTGATACAAGAGTTGAAATCTAAGGCATGATATTGAGCTAAGACAAGAAGGGAGAAATAAAAACAAAGTTGGGTAAGTTAAGGCTGTAAGGACACAGAACATGCAACATCAAAATTCAAACATTATTTGAACATAATAAAAAATGGAATCCATACTGCAGAATGTTAAATCAATGATTAGAGAAAAAGCTTGAAAAACTCTCTCAAAATGTGAATGGAAAGGAGAAATAGATGAAAACCATTAAATGTAATAGTGGAAAGATAGTGCTCCAACTTCTGAAAAAGAGATCCGAGTAAATGGAACAGAAATAGCAACTAAAGATATATCAGAATATATCCGAAGTAATACTTTGATATAAGACAATCAGAGATGAAAAGAACTCAGTGAGTCTTGAAATGTATTAATGAAAAGAGCCCAACATTTTGACCTATCCTGATAAAGATTGTAATGTTAAATTATGTATCCATTCATTTATTCAGGAACCATTTTGTGAGTGCTTGCTATATGCTAAAAGTTAGGGCTACAAAGATTACCAAGTCACAGTTCTACCTTAAAAGAACTTAGTGTCTATTGTGGATGATATGCATACAAGAAACAGGCAATTGCTATACAATGTGGTATTACACCATAACAATAAGGGTAAGAATAGGGTACTCAAAAAACACATTGGAGAGGCCTTAGTCTAGTCATCAGGGGGTGAGAGAAAGCTTTCTGAATCTAAAGTATGGAAAAAATTCAATAAGAATACAGATTAAAAAATGAAACTATTTTCAAAGGAAGAAAAAAAATGAAAAATAGACTTAACTTCAACATTAAACTTCAGAAGCTGAATAGAATAACACGTACAGCAGCCTGAGAAAGATTTGACTTACAAAATCTATACCCACTCGAATTATCATTTTCATAGGAAAAGAAAACTAAGATATTCTTAGATACCTTATAGTTCAGAGATATTTCACCTATGTCCTGAAATAACTGGACATACACTTCAGTTAGTCAGAAGGGAATCAAAGTGCAAAAACTAAGAAAGGTGAAATTCTGATATAAAAGAAATATCTGTAAATATTTGAAATAATTTAAATATTGGATTAGGTAAAAACTTGTTGCAAATATAATGAGAATATTAAAAATAATCTTTAAGATATAAGGTCCAAGTATAAATAAATAGTTTAGTAATAATTTGTTCTAAACTTCCTGATTATAGCAACAAAAACTCAAGTGGGTAGAAGAGAGGTGGCAGGAAGGAGAAAGTTCTAATTTATTCATTTTCTTATCTTCTATATGTGAAAACAAGGAAATGATAGGCTCTCATTCTAACAATGATATTATAATTGAACATATATTATTTTAGATTTTTAAAAAAATATAAAGGTAAATAACTACAAGTAGAATTAAAAGCAATTATACTCCAATAAAGCCATTAAAAATTATATGCTTATTGTTTATGTTTATGTTTTTGGCCGCACCTCATGGCTTGTGGGATCTTAGTTCCCCCACCAGGGATTGAACCCTGGCCCTTGGCAGTGAGAGCGAGGAGTCCTAACCATTGGACCACCATAGAATTCTCCATTTTTTCATGCTCCTCAATAGAGGAGAAAGAAAGGAAAACATTGCTCATGTAATGAAGATGTAAAACTCATCCAATAAGGTAACTCTTGTGAGCACTCCTCTGCAACATTGTTTTTGCATGCATATACTCTGTTCTCATTGTCAACTCTGTCCTCACTGTCACACTCTGACTCTACTGACACCCCTTGTTCAGACCATCATCAAATTCATATTTACTACACAATCTCCTAACTATTCTCCTAACTTTTTCTCTTGTCAAATTCTAAATTTTATTATGTTCCTTTAGCACCTAAAGTCACTTTCTATTAACCTTAGAATAAAATCCAAACTCTAAACATAGTATAAGGTTTCTTCTTACTTCTCCAGACTCATATCCTGCCTCTTCTTCTGGCTTCTTTCAACACCTCAAATGCTCCGTGTTCTGTCTTTTTCAGGTGTTTGCTAGTGTGTTTTCCTCATACTAGAACATGTTTCCCTCACATTTTGCTTGGTCTATTAAGGCCTCAGCTGAATGGTCTGATTCAAAGCAGGGCCTCACTTGACTTCTCTTCCAGGTTAGAACTATGGGCTCCTATTTCACCCTGTCCTTTCCCCTTTATGACATGCCTCACACTTGAAATTCCAAGACACATATTTGTGTGTTTCTGAAGTTAGGATGGCTATTACAACTAATATTAAAGAAACTTGTAACACAGTCTGAGGCCTAGATGATCATTGCCCTCACAAAGGCAAACTCAAGCTGACATAGGCTAATGCAAGCAGGCTATAAATGAGAGTTCTCATTAGAATTGCCCCAGTCATATGTTGGTATTGTCATTTACTAACCATATGACCAACACCGAGCTTCAGTTTCTTCTCCTGTCAAGTATAGATTATAATAATACTGGCCTCAAAAGTTGTGTGTGGGGCTTTCCTGGTGGCGCAGTGGTTGAGAGCCCGCCTGCCGGTGCAGGGGACACGGGTTTGTGCCCCGGTCTGGGAGGGTCCCACATGCCGCGGAGCGGTTGGGCCCATGAGCCATGGCCGGTGGGCCTGCGCGTCTGGAGCCTGTGCTTCGCAACGGGAGAGGCCACAATAGTGAGAGGCCCGTGTACCACAAAAGAAAAAAAAAAAGTTGTGTGTGTATGTGTATGTGTACAGTGAGATAATATATGAACAGGGCCTGGATTATAGGAGGAACTCAATAAATATTAGCTAATACAGTTGACATTTGAACAATGAGAGGGTTGGGGCACCAACCCCCTATGCAGTTGAAAATCCACATATAATGTTACAGTCAGCCCTCCATATCCATGGTTCTGTAACTGCAGATTCAACCAACTGCAGATCGTGTAGTACATGTTTATTGAAAAGAATCCACGTATTAGTGGACCCATGCAGTTCAAACCCATGTTGTATAGATAATATCTGTAACTTAAGTAGGTCATTCTACATGCAGTTGATTTTTAATTTAAGTAAGTAGTCAGAATTATCATTTAAAATGTCTTTAAAAGTTCACCCTAAGGAAGTGTAGAGATTGTACTTACTAGGAAAATCTCTTACTTTAAATCAATTGTCTTACATATGCCCAAAAAGCCAAAGGAAACTGTAGACCAAAAAACCAAAGGAAATCAGAAAATGTTGTATGAACAAGACAACATTATCAATAAAGAGATAGAAATTGTAAAAAGGAACCAAATAGAAACTCTGGAGCTGAATAGTACAATAAGTGAAATGAAAAATTCACTAGAGGGGCAACAGATTTGAGCAGGCAGAAGACGTCAGTGAATGTGATTATAAGACAATTGAAACTATCTAGATAGAGGAACAGAAAGGAAAAAAGAATAAAGAAAAGTGCATAGAGCCTAAGAGGCCTATGAAACATCATCTTGTAAGCCAAAATATGCATTATGGAAGTTCTGAAGGAGAGGTGAGAGAAAAGGAGCAGAAAATATATTTAAAGAAATAATGGTTGAAAACTTCCCAATTTGATGAAAGACTGAATCTGTACATTCAAGAAGTTCAGTGAACTCAAGTAGACTAAACTCAGATTCACACTGAGACACATTATAATCAAACTGTTGAAAGCCAAATACAATGAGAGAATCTTGAAAGCAGCGAGAGAGAAGCAACTCTTTATTTACAAGGGATCCTCTGTAAGATTAACAGCCAATTTCACTTTGGAATCATGGAGGCCAGAAGGCAGTGGGATGACATATTTAAAATGCTGGGGAAAAAAAAGAAATAGGTGCCAACCAAGAATTCTATATCCGGCAAAACCATTCTTCAAAAATGAAGGAGAAATTAAGACATTCTGAATTTATGAAAAACCCACAGCTAACATCATACTCAATGATGAAAGACTGAAAGATTTGTCCCTAAGATCAGGAACAAAACAAGGGTGATTTTTTTCACTACTGCTATTCAACATTGTCATGGTAGTTCTAGCAAGAGCAATTAAACAAGAAAAAGAAAAGGCATCTAAATTAAAAAGGAAGAAGTAAAACTATATCTGCAAATGACATTATCCTACATGTAGAAAATCCCAAACAATCCACAGGAAAGCTACTAGAGCTAATAAATAAATTTAGCAAAGTTGCAGGATACAAGATCAACACTCAGAAATCAGTTGGTTTCAATATGTTATCAATGAACAATTCAAAAAGAAAATTAAGGAAACAACTTAATTTATAATAGCATCCAAAAGAATGAAATATCTAGGAATAAATTTAACCAAAGAGGCAAATGACTTGTACACTGAAAACTACAAAATATTGCTGAAAAAAATGAAAGAAGACCTAAATAAATGGGAAGACATCCTGTGTTCATGAATTGGAAGAGTTAAAATTGTTAAAATGGCAATACTCCCCAAATGATCTACAGATTTAATGTAATCTGTATCAAAATTCCAATGACTTTTTTCAGAAATGAAAAAGCCAATCTTCAGTTTCATGTAGAATTGCAAGGAGCCCTAAATAACCAAGGAATATTGAAAAAATTAAAAGAGTTGGAGGACTCACACTTCCCCATTTCAAAACTCATTACAAAGCTACAGTAATCAAAACAGTGTGATAAGAGCATAAAGATAGACATATAGACCACAGGAATAGAATGGAGAGTCCAGAAATAAACCCTTACATCTATGGCCAATTGATTTTGAGCAGAGTACAAAGACCATTTAATGGAGAAAGAATAGTCTTTTCAACAAATGATGTTGGAGCAACTGATATCCATAATGAAAATAACAAAACTGGACCCCTATCTCACATTATATACAAAAACTAACTCAAAGTGAAAAAGTAATCTAAATACAAGAGCTAAAACTATACAACTTAGAAAAGACGTAAATCATTGTGACCTTGAATTTGGCAATGGATTCTTAGGTATGATACCAAAATCATAAACAAAAAAATACAATCAAGAAAAAAATAAATTGGACTCTAAAAATTTTTGAAAATAAACTTTTGTGCATTGAAAGACATTATCAAAAGGCAATCTGTAGAATGGGAGAAAATGTTTGCAAATTATGTATTTCATAAGAGTCGTGTATCCAGAATATATAAAGAACTCTTTTATTATATTAGCCTAACAACAGAAGGACAACTCAATTAAAAAATGGGTAAAGGACTTGAAGACATTTTTCCAAGGAGACTATACAGTTGGCTAAAAAGCACATGAAAGGATGTTTGACATCATTAGTCATTAGGGTAATGCAAATCAAAACCGCAATGAGATATCATGTAACATCCATTAGGATGACTATAATAATAATAACTTAAAAAACATAAAGGAGACTTCCCTGGTTAAGAATCCGCCTGCCAATGCAGGGAACGTGGGTTTGATCCTTGGTCTGGGAAGATCCCACATGCTGTGGAGCAACTAAGCCTGTGCGCCACAACTACTGAGCTTGCGCTCTACAACCTGCGAGCCACAACTACTGAGCCCATGCATTCAACTACTAAAGCCTGCACGCTCTAGGGCCCACCTGCCACAACTACTGAGCCTGTGTGCTGCAACTACTGAGCCCGCATGCTGCAACTACTGAAGCCCACACGCCTAGAGCCTGTGCTCCGTAGCAAGAGAAGCCACCACAATGAGAAGCCTGTGCACTGCAACGAAGAGTAACCCCTGCTTGCCACAACTAGAGAAAAGCCTGCACATAGCAACGAAGACCCAACGTAGCCAAAAACAGAAAACAAAAAACAAAACAAAACAAAAAACCCAGAAAATTACAAGTGTTGGCAAGAATGTGGAGAAACTGGAACTTTCATGCATTGCTGGTGGGAATGTAAAATGGTTCAGTCATTGTGGAAAACAATTTGGCAGTTACTTAAAAAGTTAAACATAGGACTTCCCTGGTGGCGCAGTGGTTGAGAGTCCGCCTGCCGTTGCAGGGGACATGGGTTCGTGCCCCGGTCTGGGAAGATCCCACATGCCGCGGAGCAGCTGGGCCCGTGAGCCATGGCCGCTGAGCCTGCGCGTCCGGAGCCTGTGCTCCGCAACGGGAGAGGCCAAAACAGTGAGAGGCCCGCGTACCACAAAAAAAAAAAAAAAAGAAAAGGAAAAAAAAAAGTTAAACATAGAATTAGCCCACAATGTGACCCCACAATTCCACCGTGAGGTATATACTTAAAAGAATTGAAAATAGGTAATCATACAATGTAAATGCATGGTCATAGCAGCACTGTTTACAATAGACAAAAAGTGAAAACAGCCCAACTATCCTGTCCATCAATAGATGAATGGATAAATAAATGGTGTATACATAGACAACAGAATATTACTTGGCCATAAAAGAAATGAAGTACTGACATATGCTACAACATGGATATATCTTGAAAATACTATGCTAAGTGAAAAAAAGCCAGACAGAAAAAGTCACAGGTTATATGATTTCACTTATGTGAAATACCCAGAATAGGTATATTCATATAGACAGGACACAGATTGGTGGTTGCCAGGGATTGAGGAGAGCAGGAAATGCAGAGCAACTGCTTAATGGGTAAAGGGTTTCCTTTTGGGGTGGTAAAAATGTTTTGAAGCTAGATAGAAGTGGTGGTTGCACAACACTGTGAGTGGACTAAATACCACTAAATTGTTCACTTTATAATGTTTAACTTTGTTATGTGAATTTTACCTCAATTTTTGTAAAAGGAAAAAATAAGGAAATTTGAATAAACTATAAACTGAGTTAATAAAAATGTATCAATATTGTTCCTCTATTGTCACAAATGTACCATACACTAATACGTTAATTACAGGGGAAAGTATGTTGGGGAGCAGGGGTGCGGGGGAAGAGGCAGGGTGGTACATGGGAACTCTCTGTAGTGTTTACTCTTTTTTTCTCTAAATCTAAAACTGTTCGAAAAAAATAAAGTCTGTTAGGTAAAAAAAATCCAAAAAACAAGAAAAACCTTTATTGTTCTAAATAACTCTTGGATCAGAGAGGAAATAAAACTGCAGTTAGAAAAACATAAAATAATAATGAAATAATGTGAAAATGATATAAATGTGTAAGAACAGTTAAAATGGTACTCAGAAAATTCCTAGCCTTAAATACTTTCATTACAAAATAAGAAAGAAAAAAAATAAATGAACTAAGCAACCAAATCTAAAACTGAGGAAGGGAAAAGTAAAATAATCTAAAAGGAAGGAAAGGCAGTAAGAAAATAGTAATAAAGATAAAAGCAAAAACTATTTATTTAAAAAAGAGCTAACCATAAATGAGATACATCCAAGAGACTAACCCTTTGACATGTTCAATCAGGAAAAAAAGAGAGAGAAAACATAACGAAAAGGGATATCCATATGGTTATGGAGATGGTAAAAATTACAATACCATGTATACCAATACATTTGAAAATTTTGATAAAATTTTATTTGTAAACAACAAATAACCTAAACTGTGCGAAAAAATGGCATAAAACCTGAATAGATCAATAACAATAGAAAACGTTGAAAAGCTTTTAAAGAATTACTTCCAAAAGTGCGTGTCAGGGACAGAGTGCTAAGATATGCTCTTTAAACATTTCAAGGAGCCGATAAGTCCCACGAAATTTTTTTAGAACATGGAGAGTTTTGTATTTTTATCAGAAAATTAAAATACAGATGAATTTCACTTATGAATAGGAATGCAAAAATTCTCATTAATTCTTTTTCAGTATGTATTTTCTTAATATAAATTGGTGTAAGATAAATCAATTTGGACACACATTTTGCACACCACTGTTGGTTGTAACTGAATTGTGGTCTGCAGCTAGCAGTGTTAAAATAGGGAGAAAGCTTTTTGCACAATGTGTAGGAACAGCTGCTTTGTCTGAGTGTTGGTTGCTCTGCCTTGATAGGGTTCCTTGGCTATGCCACATTGTTTTCATTCTTTTCTGTTAATCTGAGTTGTGAACTGAATTGTGAAGCCAAAATAATAGGGGAGAGGCGTTTAAGCATGTGGATTGAAGAGAAAATGAGGAAATGTGTGGGTTTGGTTTGCTTTGATCAACCAATTTATTATCTTAACCAGGGCAATAACAAAATATACTTCATAATTATAAACCTACTTTTATTACCGAGGGATGATTTTTAACAACACGTAATTTTTAAAAAATACAATTACTCTATTGTGTAACAACAGGGCACTATATAGTTTAAAGTAGAAAAACCATACAGCTGTCTCTGATGATATCAAAAAGACAATGAATATAGTTTACCATGAAGTCTTGATACACTTTTAGCAAACTAGGGTTAGAAGCATATTTGGTAGTTATTTGGTCTTTATGATTAATGTGTTTATCTCAAACCAACAGCCTACGTCATTCTTAATGTTAACCACTAGGGAAATTCCCACTGAGATGAGAACATGATGAGGTTGGCTGCAATCTCCTCTGTTATTAAACACTGTTCTAGAAGTTCTGGCCAATGTCACCACCAGAAGAAAAAAGAAGACAAAAGTAAATTCTTCCTATCTAGGCTTTGCATGTGAATTACCTAAAATAATTTAGAATAATTTAGAAATAAATAAAATATCAATATAATGACTGGATGCAAGATAAAATTATGTTTTCAAGAACTTTCCTAAATGTCAGCAGTAATTAGTTAGAAAATATAGTGGAAATAATACCCCTATCAAGATAGCATCCCTATGACACACATGAAGAAGATAAAATATATTGGAATACATTTTATAATAAACAACCAACCTATGTTTCCTGAGGCCTTAACACATGGAGAGAAAGAATGTTTGCAGACAGTAAGGTTCTCTCCTGTAAGGATAATTATTTTCTTCAAATTAGTGCGTAAGTTTCATGAAGTTCCAACCAGCTCTTTTGGGGAGGAATTTAACATATTTATTTTAAATCTTCCAGTTGGCCATCTCTCTCATTGTCATAAGTGTTTAAGAGAAATAATTGGATGTTGCTCTAGTTGGCTGCTAGCAGGAACTTCAGTCAGGTTAGACCTGGTATACAGCCATAGGTCCCCCCTTCTGCATGGAGGCAGACTAATGTGTGCACCTGTGCCCAGGTGGAAGTGAGCCCTGGAGGGAGTGAGGAGATGGGGTGGGCAAGTGAGGACAAGGAAGACCTAGGAATGAATTCTAAGCTTCTATGAATGACTTGGCTTCTCTGTGATCTTGACCAAGTATTGTCATTTTCCCCCCATCCGTTTGCAGTTTAGATAAGATAACTCAAAACACTTTTTCAGTATTGTAAGAAGGCAGGGCAGTGGTAAGAGAGAGCCATGGAAAAAGAAATGATGTGGATTTATGGTTAAGCTCTGGCTCTACCACTTACTAGCTGGGAGATCCTGTGACCATTTCCCTGTAGCAGACACTCAATAATGGCAGCTATTAATATAACAATAGTAATGATCCTTGAGGTTTAATCTTTTTGAACTATCTACTTATTCTTGAGAATATACTATACTATCTTTAATATTCATTTTTTGTGAAAATAAAGGCCAATTGATAATAGAATAAGACTGGATTGCTATTATTGTGTAAATTTAAATGTTCGAAGGTAGGAAATGCCAAGTTTTCTATAAGGTTAATACTTTACTGTAAAGAAATATTCATAAACATGTGTTTCTTAGAAGATAGAAAAATAGTAAATGTGAGTTAATGTTTGAATGAACACACTGGATCAGGCCAGAATTGACCTTTAAAAATTTAACCAAAAAAAGTATGAATATATACAGTATTTACTTTTCAACCTAGTAAGCGGTATACAACTTAACTTATGCTAAATATATATCTTTTAAGTCTTATGTTATAAAAACCACTCACTGGAGAAAGCTATATTCCAGATATAAACTTAAAAAAAATCATTTCAAATAAAGACATAAATTCTACCTTAAAAGTTGAGAAGAATGCAAAAAGATCACAGTTTAAAAAGTTTTCCTTTAGCCTTGGCTAGGGACTCCATTTTCAAAAGGCTGAATTTCCAACTGTGGCAATGAATAAAAGGCATTACTGAATCATGTCATAAATTACTCACTTAGCAGAAGGAATTGTAGAGCAAATCTGCAACACTTCAGTTTAAGACATCCAGGCCACCTTGCTAGCTTGAGAATTGGTAGGAACTACTAAAGTTTTGATTACCTCTTCTCCAGGTTACAAGGCTTCCTTCATAGACTATTGCTTTTAAAAAAGTAGGCAGTTACAGGGTCTGGAAGTTTTACCTCGAGTCTCTAGCAGTGCCGCCCCAACTGTCCTGAGATCTCCCTTGAGTTAAACTGGGAACTTCCACTGAGAAATCCCCCGCCTTGAAGACTTCCTTTTTTGTAACTTTCAACAGCCAATCATGGCAAGATATTGAAACAAAGCAAAGACTACCAGAAAATGTTCTGTAAACCACCGTGGCTGTAACTTTGACTTCCTTTTGAAGCAAAGATACTTTACTTGAAGAGCTAGGACGTTTTAACAAAAATCCAGAAATTGTAAACCCCAAATTATATTTGGATTAAGCACATTTTCATGTAGCAAAATTTTAAAGTAAGCTTATTTGATAAATGGCTTTTTTTAGGTTTTAAGAAGTCACTTTTTGACCTGAGCAGTATATTTATAAACAGTAGGTGAAGACTAGATTTGAGTATAGTTGTCTTTGCTTCATGGCCTACAGAGGTCACTAGGATGAAGCCTAGTAATATTAAAGTTTATGCTGGATTCCAGAGCCTGACCTCATGTACTTAGAAGAGAGGTGAAACATAAAAGGCTCGTAAGAGCTTTTCTCCCTGGGACCTCAGATTCTCTCTTCATGTGGATAAGCATATATGCCAGCACACTGGGGAAATGCTTTACAAATACATATATTCTTCTCAGGCTACTTGGAGCAAAACATCAAGTTCTACATGCAGATGGAAGGCGGCATATGCACCCCAGACATTTTTCTTTGTTATAAAATTTTAGAGCTGGAAATGTCGTTAGACACCATCTGTTCCATTTCCTTTTTATTACAGATGAGGAAACAGGAGAGGGTAAATGCTCAAAGTCACCAAGAAAGTTAGAGGCAGCATTCAGATTAAAATCTGTCTTTTGAATGAGTGTATTTTTCTCAGTGTAGCAAGTTATTGAACAGGAAAAGGACTATAGCGATTGAGCAGTCTCTTTGTTCAACTCCTGCATTTTATAGATGAAGAGTTTGAGACCTTACCCAAAAGTTCACAGTTAGCAAAAGAACTACAATTTAGAACTTTGGATTCTTGGTCTAGTTTCTTTTCCACTTTAAAACGCCACCTCTCTTAAATTAGATGTTAAATAAACCTGAGTTATTTCTATTCCTGAAGAAATTATTCTATAAAAGGGAAATAATTCTGAATTAATCTAAAGTGATGAATAAGCTTATGATTAAAAACATTCCATTTATTCATCTAACATATCATGAAGTATTAATTTCCTTTAGCACCTTACATTTTATAATGAACTTACTGATATCAAACATTAAACTTTTTCGTGTGTAATGGGAAAATAAAACCTATCTAATACTGTGAATACAGCAAATCAAACAAAAAAGTGAGATAGCCATTGGTGGAAAGAAAAGTTTTTTGTCAAGAATTTACACTTTTGAATTGGATTTTAAAAACATAGGTTTTTAAAAAAATTTTTAATTTTTATTATTACTTTTTAAAGCAGTGCTGATGTCTTAACTGGGAAATGCCCCTTTGATCTCTTTATTCTGTGCCCCCTCCCTCTTCTATTTACTTTGGCATGTGAGCTTGGCATGAGCCCAAGCCCCAGGAGAACTGGCTAATCCAGGGTAATTGGTCTCAACCTGGCGGGGCACTGTTTGCAAGAAGATCCTGAGGCCAAGACAGAGAAGCTATAGTTAGAAACGCTTGTGGAGGAAATTTTGGCTGCGTGCATGGAATTTAGAACCTCTGTCACGGACTGGTTCTGGCTCCAGGCAAAACATGTGAGGCGGATGGAAGTTTTTATCTTTGTTGTCTCTAGTGGTTCCTTTTCCTATTCCCTCCCCCTCTTTTTTTCCTCTCAGAGTCATAAACCATGTGACTGGAGCAGATAGAAATGCAGAGATTCCTGCAGGGGAGGAAGGAGCAAATTGGTACTGAGGGATTGGCAAGGATTAGGGTCCAATGATTAGAAGAAGGGGGGGGATTCAGGGGGTGGGGAGCTCCCATCCCAAATGAGACAATGGGAGGCACAAGTCAGGTTCCCATTCAGGCAGAGGTGAATGGCCAAGGGTTTGCTAATCAAAGAATGAAGAAATCACCACCAAGGGACAACAAGGTTCTCTAGGCAGGTCTGGGTGAAAGACGTCCCGAAGAAGAATCCCTGGAAAGCAGAGTCTTCCCTGGGGATAGCGGAGGGCGCAGAAGCCTGTGCTCTTCATTGCTGACTGGGATTCAGAGATAGACTTCCTCCTTCAGGATGGGACCCAGGTGCCTGTAACTCTGGCCAAGAAGTTAGTTAGGCAGCTGGGCTGCATGCGGTAGGTGTTTAATTGGAAAACTTCGTTCAGACTCTTTCAAGGACACCTGCAGTATAAATCTATGTTCCAGGCATGGTATTTGTGGGAGGAACAGACTTTTCTAGCCTCTACTTGCTGGTGAGCTGATGCTACAGGATTTCATTGGCCCATGGCCGCAGCAGGGCTGGGATCTGCAGGGATGATGGATACTCTCTTTTGCTACCACCTCAGTCTCTATAAAGTGCACTGTGGGGAGTAGTTGATATCACTACTTTGCAACTTAACATAAATTTATTCCAAAGTGTTGCTCCAGTGGGGATACTTATATTTTCTCTCTTAGAGACTTGTAGAATTAAAATGTCCTTATTTAACTGAATTTCTGGTCATAGTGAACAGGGGAAGGGGATTTGGTGCAAGTAGGGAGGAGGTAGGGAAGGGGAAATGTCCTTACTTCTTACAATTCCTCTACTTAAGCTGTAACCTAAATTAATGACGGACCTCGTATCAGTAGGTACATACATTTAGCATGCTTACTCAATAAACATGTATTATCTATTATGTGTTAGGTTCCGTGCTGGGTGTAGGAATTATTAAAATGCTTTTTCTTGCCTTGGAGGAGCTCATGATCTTAAGAAAGAGACAGACAGGCAAACAACATTTTCCTCTGCCTATCGCCAAAATGAGAGCAGAGATACGTACAAAGTGCCGTGTGGGCAGAGAGGCAGTTCTCAGAGCTAGAGCAACTCATAAAGAGATGCCTAGACATCCAGGAACTGAGCAAGCAGAAGATCAAGGGTTAAAAATCAATATTATACCTTTCTGCATATTCTCAGTAAATTCATTCTTTTAGGCTAACCTTGTGGCTTTTTGCTCATTTCCATAGCTTTATAAGTAAACATTTTCTAAAATATTAATTTTTTTTTTTTTTTTGCTGTACGCGGGCCTCTCACTGCTGTGGCCTCTCCCATTGCGGAGCGCAGGCTCCGGACGCGCAGGCTCAGCGGCCATGGCTCACGGGCCCAGCCGCTCCACGGCGTGTGGGATCCTCCCGGACCGGGGCACGAACCCATGTCCCCTGCATCAGCAGGTGGACTCTCAACCACTGCGCCACCAGGGAAGCCCTTAATTTGGTTTTTAACATTCTAGAGGATTATTTACAGTCTTGATGATAGGTAGATACCATTTTAGTGTTTTGGGTAACTCTCGTTACAAAACAAAGCTGCGAAGTACACAGATGGCCTGAGCAGTTAAGAAGTATGTTAGGCCTGTTAGTTTTGAGACTAGGAATAAAAATACGACCCTGGTTTCCACAGTACTCTGTCATCCTCATTGTATGATGGCTACATACTTTTGACTATCAAAGGAAGAGGACACTTTGTGATGTATGATGAAATGAAGGTTGATAAAACTAAAATCCAAAAATATCTTGACAAACTCATGTTGTAGGCTGCTGCCACATGAACTATAACAGGAGTAATCACTACTCTCACTTACAGACTACATCACCCTACAACCATCCACCATCCTACAAACAAACAAAAAACACGAAAAAATTGCATAAGGCCAGAAAGGGATGGTGAGATGCAATTTGTAGCAGTCATACAAAAATGACTTAAGAGTTTCATCTGAGGTGGTAATACAGGGATGCTAAAAAAATTCCAAAATGAACAGGACCGTTGAATTCCCTCTAGAATGAGGGAAGCACTAGTTCTGCTTTCAGACACATCTTTCCAGGTACCACGCTTTAAAAAGACCACAAACGATTTATTAAATACTCATCCATATTACATATGTATGATTGCAGGAATGGAAGATATTTAGCTTAAAGAAAATGAGAAGGAAATAATAGTATTTATACCTGAATTAAATTCTTCTATAGAGCTCCAAGGTGAACCTCAGACCAGTAAGTAGGAGCTAAAAGGAAAACAAATTTTGGTTCACTGTAGAAAGATCAACATTACAATAGTAAGAACAATAGTAAGTTACCCTGGGAGATAATGAGTTCCATGTTCTGGGGAAAAATCAAGCATGGGATAAATGACCGCTGCTTGGGAATATTGAAAGGTTATTAAAATCTCAGATGAGATAATAATGAGTAATACCTATATAGCATTTCCTGTGGTCCTGGCACAATTCTAAGTGCTTTACACGTATCACCTCATTTAATCCTTAGAAGTATCCTATGAGGAAGGTGCTCTTTTATAGATACAAAAACTGAGGCATAAAGGAAGTTAACTAATTTATCCAAGTGCATGTAGCTATTAAGTGGAAACCCAGACATCTGTCTCCAAAGTCCATGCTCTTAACAAATTCACTATAGTGCAGCTGGGATGTACATTATAATGCACTTTATTGAATACAAATTCCTTCATTTACTGAGGGCACAACATTTTAGAGGCAGTGAGAAGAAATTCAGGTGTTTTCTCTGTCACTTTTTATTCCTTCTTATGTCCAGTTTTGAAAGCTTCCAGCCTGCCAAGAAGTTAATGAACTGAGCATATGCCACCTCCAATCCCCTGCCCAACACCTACCAGTTTGGCCTTAGGATGGGCATGTAAGAATGGTATAATTGGAGACAGCAAGGTGATGGGAAAGGAAAAGGAGGGTGGGGCAGAAGTTGGGCTCCTGTGGAGAAGTGGAGGAGGTATTAGACGTGCTGCCTTTTCTCAAGTGTCAATTTAGAAAAAAAGGGCAACCTTGGAACAGATTCAATGCCATTAGTTAAGGAAGATGACAGTGCACATTTTGTTTCTGCAGATTTACTTAGCCTTCAATTTTTTTGCTTTCTCATCTGTTATGGATTGCTAAGTAAATCTCATAAAATAAAAATTCATCATACTTTCTACAGGATACAAGGTGAACTATCTAGGTCTCCATAAAAAAATCTCTATAAATTGACAGAATTTCATCAGGGAATGAAGGTACCTCACCACGGAAAGGTTTGTTTCAGGTATTATACATTCTACTTTCTCTTTTAGTGGCCAAGGTAGCAATAGTTCATTGCCAAATGGCCCTTTCATTTTGATCTATGTACTGGGATTTCTCTTGTCTGAGGTTAATGAGAATCACCAACCAAAAGAATGAGTCTCATAGGCACTTTCTTTCTAAGCTGAGAAACCCAGAAAATGATTTAGCTATTAGAATAGAGAAAATAGAAGTTACCTGGATCCTTCACAAAGGTCCAGAATTTATGAATGGTGCTTTTGCATTACCTGAAACACATTTATTTTGGATTTATAAATTTATGAAATTGAAATTGCTGTGAGGTGCTTAAGGTCATCAATAATTTTCTATGCGAGCACACAGTACAGTAATTTAGTCCTGATATAGTTTCTAACATTAGCAGGATTAATAGTTCCAACTTGTAATTCTATATAAATAAGGAGATAAAAAACATGTTAGCCCATCCATAGCCTCTATGACACAACACAGTGAGAGAAGAGAAAAGAGGGAGAGACAGGAAGGATAATCCTTAAACTCTGGGTTTTTCTATGGCTTTAATAAAATTAGTCAGGCTTTCAAAGATCTGACCTTTGAAAACGATTAGCTTGACTCCAAGGGGATGTTGGGAGGATTAACCAGCTGAATCTTGCAGAGAGATTTCAAGATTTCTCATGTGTTATTTATTCTTTGGTTTACCAGTTACGTTCCTTTTTAGTTTGATCATATTTGGAGGGATGCCAGAGGCATGATGAAAGATTTAATAAACATGGGTTCCAAATAAAATCACAAGCTATTGTTTGAGGGGGAAAAATTGAGGTAGTGCTAGAAGTGTAGGAGTAATTGTGTGTGTGTGTGTGTGTACATGCTGTTCTTTAGATAACCTTGTTGTATTCCTTTACTTCACAGGGGAAGAATCTGAGACTCAGATTGATTTTCTCGATTAACGGTGTTGACAGCTTTCTAATCTTTGGAATTAGAGATCGTAGATCCAAGATCATCTCTGACTTTACAATCTGAGGATGCTCTTAAGGTTTGGAAGCTGAGTGGAATGTGACTGGAGAACTTCAGATTACTCTGTTGGTGAATGGCCTATGTGCTTTGTCTCTTGTCATTGGGTTTCAGGTTTTAAAACATTGTCTGAATGGAAAAAAAAAAATCTTTCTAGAACACCTCCTTCCCAAGTCATTCATTTACTCATTAGTCCTTCATTCATCAATTGCTCTGTGCTGATCACCCCTGGACAGAGGGCACCATAGAACCAAGCTCCACAACATTTCTGTAGCACACCAGAGGAATTAAGTATCACCGCTTTGTTGAGAGACAGTCTAACAGAAGGGTTAGGCACACAGTTTCTGGAGCCTTATTGTCTAAGTTTCAAATCCTGATTCCATTCTTGGATAGCTCCTTGCTTAAATCTTGTGGTAGTTTTGAGGATTGAATGAATGAGTATATCTAAAGCATTTAAAACACTGAGCACATGATGAGGCTATGTGAGATTGCTGTTGTTGTTTATTCTTTGTTATATTTGTATTCACTATCTCTATAAAATCATAATGTGAATTTATACAAGCTTTACAGGAAAAATAGACAAGGGAAATTAAATTATTTAAGCAAGATCTTTTTATTTTTCTATGCAACATCCATATAGCTTTTTCCTTTTCCCCCTTACAGCCTATGTGCAGTTTGGGAAAACACCCCTGATTTCACGGGTAAGCTAGGATTGGCTTAAGCCAGTCAGCACATTACATTTCTCTGAACTTTGCTATTGGGGTGAGCATGTGACCTAAGCCAATCTAATCTGAGTGAATTTCAGGACTCTGCTTTGGAATACATAGCTCACTTTCCCTTTACCTCTTGACTTTCCTATTATGTAGTCCCCAAAGCACTTTTTTGATTGTTGAAGTGAATTTGGGTTGGGTTTTCTGTTACTAGCAACTGAAATCTTCTTGCTATAATACTCAATATAATAAAAAAGAAGTCATGAATAACAGCAATAACCACAAAAAATAGACTTTTGGAGAAGTTGCTATGCGGCAAGCACTGTCCTAGGTACTGATCTTTATAATAACTCCATGAGACAGGTATTATGATTCTCATTCTCTGTGAGTCAAAGAGTGAAACTATGAACACCATGTGCAAAGTATCATGACTGCAGACCTTATACTTCCAGCAGGTCCTGTTTGTGGCATATTTTTGTGCCAATATTTTCACAGAAAACAAATGTAAATGTCTAATTATTCAGGCATCCTCTTCCTTGATCCCCCAGATAATTTTTTAAACTAAATATAGAAGATAATCATTTGGGCACAGCAATACTGAAACTTGACAATTAAGGCCCTTGTGTATTGAGGTTTGAATTTTTAATTTTGTTTGTTCATTTTGCTTTATTTTATTGCAGGTTTAATATGAAAATCCTTTTTTTCTAAAATTTGAATGTTCACTGCCGTTTTATCTATCTCATTTATTGTAATCAAGATATTGGGCTCACTTGCAATAGATTACTCCGACAGAAAGTCAAACTATCTTTCTGGTTCTTTGCATTCTTTGGGTTTTTAAACAAAGGCTTTGAAGGTTTATTCCTCAGGAATGAAGATCTTTTCTCCCCTCTATTATATCAATGAGAAGCCAATCAGGAAACAGACACCCTAGAGTAATTTAAACAGGGAAAGTTTTATATCAAGAATAATTAACTGTAACATATGGTGATCTATGAAGGGTAAAGATAACTCAAAAGAATACTCTAGGGCTCAGGAGGGTACCCAAAGAGGGAACAAATATGGAAAAGATCTCTCTTCCCTAAGGCTGAGATTAAGGAAGGCCACATTGGAAAAGGTGTGGCTGCGGACCCCTGGATTGCAGAGAATTTTGCAATCCAGTTGCCCAGACTAGGACTTATCCATAGATACTGGACAAGCAGGAACCACTCCTCCAAAGTGCAGGTGGGCCAAGGCTGGGAAACTGGCTTCTGGGATACCTGTGAGACTCATTGGGAAGCTGTCAATCAAGACGCTACTGAAACTTGATGAGAAGCTGTCTGCACATGTGCCACAGAAACTTGATGAGGGTGAGTGCCACTGGAAGAAATGCAAGCATGAAGCTGGCAGCCGTGAGATAGGAACAAGAAGCAAATGGAAGATACCAGAACCAGTAGGAGAAGTCCTGTTCCTCTTGTAGTGTCTCTCCAGTTCTCTTACTGACAAAGTTTAACATCGTGCTCATTGCAAAGAAGAAATATTCCAACATTCCATCTCCATTTTTTTAGGGCAGACAACAAAGGTGGCTTTGGAACTAGGAAGCAATACAGTTTTAGCTGGAACACTTTTGAAGGTAGGGGATTCGTTTTCATTTTACCCTGTTATGTCAGTATTCAATGGTAGCTTTTATTTAAGTATATCCTCTATATTACTTGAAGGTAGGTAAAACAGGTCTCTTATAAAATGTCTCTTCAGGTCCTCACCAAAGTCTTGAGGCTCCCCAAATCCTCCTTGACTAAGGTCCAAAATAGGTTGACTTTTATTTGTAATATAAGACTTTGACCCCAATTAAAATGTAACTACCTCATGAAAGAAAACTGTTATACTGTTATGGGCCGTTAAACCTTAGGGTGACTGAAGACTCTAATGATAACCATTGATAAGGGAAATGAGAAATTTTTGAGGAACTAGGATGGGGTGGTCACTGAAGGGGAACATGGGCTAAGAATGAAGAGGCTAGGAGTACAAAAGACAGTTTTGTCCATTTCCCAGTTTTGTCTAAACCGATCACATAGAGAAAAGGCAGGGAATAAGACCCTTAAGGATAAGGGAGATATAGCAGTAAATACAGTTACTGGGAACTTTGTATATGATAGGATGGCTTAGATATTTTTGAAGTGAAATAATGAATAACTAAACAGTAGTAGAAGATAGAAGTCCTCAACTGCATACAGTGGATGAAGGGGAGGGTAGTCTATGATGTCTAAGATGCCATCTGGCTCCAACATGTCAATAATTTGTCATTCTATTCCTTGGCATGATCGAATTTCTAACACAGAGCTTGTTTATGAGGGGACAGGACACAGGAGGAAACTGAGAAGAAAAGAAGGTGGAGTGGAGGTAAAGGTGGGGAGTGAAAGTGTGTGCCAGGATGGTTGCAGGTAGGTGGGCTGCAGAGATGACTTGCCCAGTGTGCAAGGCTGAAGGTGGGGTTCTTGAGAAGAAAAATGAAACTATCCAACTTGGAACAAATATAGTGAATTTAGTATTTGATGGTACATTCATTGTGGACATTCTGTTCTTGAATTAGAAGTCTTTTTTTTTTTGACCCTAAGCTGAAACTTTCCCCTATCATTAGGGAAACTTTCCTGTCTCTTCTGAACTTCTCTAAGCAACAAGATTCTGAAACACACAGTTTAGCTATATCTTACATATTCCTTCATTGTTGTAGAATTATTCCACGTATTTTGAAAGCAGAGGCCATGACTTGCACATAATTTATACTCTCACGGCACCTAGAAGTGCTATGAGGTTAATGATATGTTTAAGTTTTGATATATTATGAGTTAATGATATAATCAAAGGAAGAATTTCCTATTTGGCATTACATGTTAAGAAAAACTTCCTATAGCAACAAGACTCTTATTCACAGAAACAAAAGGCTAAAGGTTTTGGGCATTCACTCTTTTCTTGAATTGAGCCCCACCCAGAAACTTAAGGAAACCACCCAATTGAATACCTTGGTCCTGCCCATTTATAAGAATTATGGTCCAAATAAAACAAATAAACTTTATGACAGTGCTCAGTACGAGCTAAAGTCATGACTGGCAGGACTCCAAGCTTTTTTCCAAGATTCTCAAAATAATTCAAGGTGTAAGACGAGAGAGCCAAAAATAAATATTAATAAAAAAGATAAAGAAACATATTTATTAAGTCACTTCATTGTGCCAGGTGCCATAGTATCTTAATGACTCATCTCAACCACACTATTAAGCAGATTTTGTTCTCACTCTGCAGATGAGAAAACAGAGGTGGCAGGGTCACACAGTCACTGATGTGGAACCAGGATTTGGATTGAGGCCTGTCTAACTCTGGAGCCCAGGCTCTTTCTACCACATGACATAGTCTCTCTTGAGAAGAGAATCTATAATCATCAGAATGAGTGGCAAATTCACTTACTTAGATTAGGTGCATGACCTGGGTCTCCTCTAAAAGCAGAGAACATTTCCTTGAGGATTGGGTTTGTAGCTTTGAATGAAATTGGCTAGAATGAAGTGGGGCTTGTCAGGGAAGTGGCCTAGACAAGAACCACAGTTTTAATCCAATTGGTGGCCCAGCAGGGCAGGCGTGTGACGGGGAAGATTTTTTTCCAGCTGCCGAAACGAGGGGGCATGATCTGGAAACAGGTAGTACCACAGATGGGATAGCTTTGGAGCCTTGTAAATTTTTGAAGCTAAAAGTACCTGAAATATTTATTCGTTGGGATTTCCCATTACACTTTTAAAATTTCTGTCATCTAGAGGAGACAGCTTTTGTGTACACACATTCTCTTTCTGAGGAAAGGGTTATTTAATAACTGAAAGCTCTGAGTAGAATAAATTACTTGTACTAATATATGGGATACAGAGAGGTATAAAACATTATAATCTAATCTAATGAAGAGAAGAGAGATTAGAGGCGGGGAGATCAGTTAGGAATGATTATTAGACTGTACAATTGGCAGAATACGGGGACTGAATAAATGTGGGCAACCAAGGAAAGGCAGTTGTTGAGGATGCTACTGGGTTTCTAAGTGGATGACTGGAAAGTTGGTAATGCCAGTACCTGAGTGCTGAATGCTGTGTCAGACACCATTCCAGATGCTGCACGCAAATATCTCATTTCATTGAATCTTCGTAATCACGCTAGAACCTAGACGAAGGATGTAGAGAGAACAGGACCATGGTGGTGGAGAAGATTTGTTCACTTTTATGGAAATTGATATTCAGGAGGCAATCGGGCATTCATGTGGAGATATCTTAGCCAGGATTTATATTCATTCATAAAGTATTAAGGTGGTAAATCCTACAAGAGTCTGAGGAGACTGGAATTGAAGTTCTGTATCTCAATCATTATTCCCCCTTTCCCCACAATTTTACTGAGAAATAATTGACATACACCACTGTTTAAGTTTAAGGTGTATGGCATGATGGTTTGATTTACAAACATTGTGAAATAATTACCAGACTAGGTTTAATTAACAGCCATCATTTCTTAAAGATAAAACAAAAATAAAAGGAAAAAAAAAAACTCCTTGTGATGAGAACTCTTAGGATCTACTCTCTTAACTGTCCTACCTATCATGTAGCAGTGTTAACTATAGTCATCATGTTGTACATTATATCCCTCTTACTTATTTATAACTGGAAGTTTGTGTCTTTTGACCACCTTCCTTCCTCCTTCCCCTCCCCCTCTGCCTCTGGTAACCACAAATCTGATCTCTTTTTCAACGAGTTTGGTGTATTTATTTGTTTGTGTGGATTTTTATTAGATTCTACCTATAAGTAAGATCTTATTCCTTCTTTGTCTTACTTATTTCAGTTAGCATAATTCCTCCAAGGTCCATCCATGCTGTCACAAACGGTAGGATTTCCTCGTGTTTTTGTATGGGTGAATAATATAATATGTATATATCTCACAACTTCTTTATCCATTCATCCACTGATGGACACTTAGGTTGCTTTCATGTCTTGGCTATTGTAAATAATGCTGCTATGAATATGGGGAGGCAGATATCTTTTCGAGTTAGTGTTTTCATTTCCTTTAGATATATTTCCAGAAGTGGAATTGCTGGATCATACAGTAGTTCTAGTTTTGATTTTTTGAGGAAGCTCCATACTGTTTTCCATGGTGGCTGTACCAATTTACAGTCTCACTAACAGTGCACAAGTGTTCCCTTTTCTCTACATCCACGCCAGCATGTATCTTTTGTCTTTTTGTTACCATTCCCTTTTGAAACTTCTTGACAAATAATTACTCTCTCTGAACAATTCCTGTCCCCAAACCCCCCAACCCAAACTCCACCCCCTGGGCCAGCTATAATCTTGTCAGGATGCATCACCTTGCCTCTTTTTATTTTTGGGGTTGAGTTTCTGGGTTAGCTTTTTTGGTGACCCCTGAGCAGATGTACAGATAATGTGGGCTCTTAACACTGTTCTCTGCTCTTGGGCTTCAGAGAGGGTACGGAGAAAATGGAACCCTCCTACACTGTTGGTGGGAGTGTAAACTGGTGCAGCCACTATGTAGAACAGTATGGAGGTTTCTTAAGAAACTAAAAATAGAGCTACCATATGACCCAGCAATCCCACTCCTGGGCATATACCCAGAGAAGAACATGGTTTGAAATGATACATGTACCCCAATGTTCATTGCAGTGCTGTTTACAATAGTCAAGGCATGGAAGCAAGCTAAAAGTCCATCAACAGATGAATGGATAAAGAAGATTTGGTACATATATGCAATGCAACAGAATATTACTCAGCCAATAAAAAGAATAAAATAATGCCATTTGCAGCAACATGGATGGACATGGAGATTATCACACTAAGTGAAGTAAGTCAGACAAAGACAAGTATCATATGCTATTGCTTATATGCAGAACCTAAAAAAAATGATACAAGTGAACTTATTTACAAAACAGAAACAGACTCACAGATTTTGGGAACGAAATTTGGGGTACCGGGGTTGGGAATGGGGGAGGGATAGATTGGGAGTTTAGGATTGACATGTACACACTGCTGTATTTAAAATAGATAATCAACAAGGACCTACTGTATAGCACAGGGAATGCTGCTCAGTATTCTGTAATAACCTAAATGGGAAAAGAATTTGAAAAAGAATAGATACATGTATATGTATAACTGAATCACATTCTTGTACACTTGAAATGAACACAACATTGTTAATCGACGATGGCTCCAATATAAAATAAAAATTTTAAAAAAACATGAAAAAAAAAGAAAATCAGAGGCAACAGGAACAAGTCTACTTATACTGCTACACACATCAGTAACTTTACTATTGAGACAATTTAAACACAAAGTGTAGATTTGGGCTATATCTTTCAACAAGACAGTGGCTTAATTTATAGACTTATTTGAAGTACTGCTTCAGTCAATATGGTTGAACCCGGTTTGGTGCGTAGAATTAGCCTCAGAGACTTTCATCACTCTTTCAGGGTGGTTCCCACAGACGGGTAATGAATAGACTGGGCAAATGAGAATAATTTTGTTAGGCTAGAGCCAACAGAGGAGCAGATTTCCAAAACGTCTATTTAAGGTCTTTTAGGCCTTCTTTCCCAGAAAGCCTGAATCAAGGGGCTTCACTTAGTATCCATCTACCTCTGGTCTTTTACATTCCTGATCCTCAAATTATGATGCAAATCTGATCTATTGTGTTCCTAATTTCGGCATGATCAACAGACTCAAACAGCCTGTGGCCTGTGCTACTTCTAAACTTTACTCTTGATTTCAATAATCATATTTCCAATCTTGAAATTACAATCTTGGCCTGATTCCTGCTTCTCCCTTGCTAGAGTTCTGGTTTCCGTGGCCTTGAATTTGCTTGAGTATGAATCATCCCATTGTTGTGACTCATCAGGAAAGATCCTGCCACTGCTTTCACAGCTTGCCTGCTAGTAAAGATTTAAGAAGTTACCATATCTCAAATCCCCCAAATCTTTTCTTTGATTTCATCTTTACTGTCATTGAGGTCAGTTTAAGACAGGGAGAAAACATAATTGCTTTGCCTTCTCTTCAAAGCCAACATAACTTCTTAAAAGTAATGACAGAATTAAAACCTGACAGAGACTTGGAGACCTGTTCCTCTTCTAAGTACTTACACTGTGTGGGCTGCCTCATAAATGGGCTCATAAATGCAGCCCACACAGTGTAAAACAGTCTGTGGCAACTTGATAGAAATCAGAGATTCACATTCTGGAATAAAAGAAGACTGGAAAAGATTGTTTTGTCTATAACCTGGCGTTTCCTCAGTAGATAGGAGAGAGGATTGCCATACTTAGACATGATAGAACCTATCAATATGGACAAGCAGGTGAGGGAAAGAAGCTGAGATGGGAAAGATGGATACAGAACTGCCCTTCCAGGGATAGCTGGGTGTCCTCCACGCAGAGCACAACAAGCATGATTTGTACAGGGCTGGTTTTGGCGGGTACTGATTTTCTAGCCTGGTTCAAAAAGAGCCAATTCATTCCCTGAGCAAAGGAAGACCCTAGTCCTTGCTGTTGATGAGGAAAACATTACCTGCTGCCCAGAGTTCAGTTACTTAAGCCTGTAGTACCCAAAGGACAGTATATGGACTGTTGTCTATTATCAGACCACGTGAAATGAGGAGGATAATGTAGTGGTTTTTCCTCTAAAGCTAAATTTAGTCACTTTAAAGAATTGCTTTTTAGTCTGTGATTTGTTCCCTCCTATTTTATTTTTTTTGGTATTAATATGTGCTTTTAAAAAATAAAACAACAGTGTTAGTGGATGGTCATTATTGGTTTTTATATCTTTGCTTAGCAAATTAAAGATGAACAACCTTATATTAGTCTCCAAAATATTTTTTGAAAATATTACTAGTTCATAAAATCCAAACATTTTGGAAGTTCTGATCTAAGCCACACACTCTCCAGCTATATACCAACGGACAAGGAAACAGGAAACCTAATCAGGGAGAGACCATGTTTTTTGCATGGTAGCAAACGGAGTGTGGAACAAAAGTGGCATCGAATTCCAGACCCAATTCTCTAAGTCAGCAGTAGCAGCTGCTGACCATCCTAAATGTCATCTATGGGTTTTCTATCAAAGCTATTTTTTTTTTTTTTTTTTTGTGGTACGCGGGCCTCTCACTGTTGTGGCCTCTCCCGTTGCGGAGCACAGGCTCCAGACGCGCAGGCTCAGCGGCCATGGCTCACGGGCCCAGCCGCCCCGCGGCATGTGGGATCTTCCCGGACCGGGGAACGAACCCGTGTCCCCTGCATCAGCAGGCGGACTCTCAACCACTGCGCCACCAGGGAAGCCCTATCAAAGCTATTTTTGAGTACCATTTGAAATTATTGTTGTTGTTTGGTTATTATTGATAGTAAATCAGGAAGATGAAAATCAAGGATTTCATGAGAAGTATTGATAAAGCACAAACTATAATTACATAGTTACAGATAAAATGAATGTAATGTTATCTTAAGTGACCATTTAAACATACTAGTTTATTATTCACTGTCAGGTTGGTGTCACAAAGAGATGCTGTTAAATTGTCTGGCCAGGCTGAATCAAAATCCACTCCCTTTGGGAAATGCTCCTCTTGGAATTGATTGTTTCTTTGTCTAAACTCTCATCATATCCATGTCAGGGATGCAAATGCTGGACATTGGGTTAGGTTGCTGTGTTGGGAAGGATTCTAAGGCTAAATATGTGCTCAAAGAGAAAGAATGTTATCAATGGTCATTGATATCTTCCAAAGGCTCCAGAGGCAAGGTAGTGGGACATATGTGTGGTGGCTGTGTATTTACCAACTTGGATTGATACCCTCACTTGATATGTAGCATATACTGCTCTAAATCGTAGCTATCAGTTAATTTATACAGAGACACTCTTTCTTGTCACCATGGTGCTTCCTGTGAACTGAATATAAAAGTGGGTTTTCATAAAACGGATTGTGCTTTTCCATAGGAGCAATGCTTTAATTGTGGGATATATTTCTACCCACAGACTCAACATCAAATATACCAGAAATAGCAAACAAAGAATGTCCCACAAAAGAAAAAAGGCCTTGAAACAAGAGCATTGCTTTCTTCCTTAGAATTTAGAGATAAAAAAGACCATCCATGTCCTTGCTACCTACGTGTGGTTGACAGATCGGCGGCATCAGCACCGTTAGACTATTAGAAATGCAAAATTTTAGGGCCTTGCCTCTGCCTTTTGACAAGATCCCCAGGTGATTCTTGCTCTGTCAAGGAAACCAGGGCCTGGCAGAGTAGCGAACCGAACAAAGTCTCTCATGACCACAGGATGAGGGCATTCTTAGCACAAGTTTAAAAGAGGAGCCCAGGGCATCGGGGACACAGGACCAGGCCAAGTCATCAGGAGGGCTGAAAGGAAGAGCTGCGTCATAGGAAATGCTGCTGGGCTGTGCCTGGAAAGTCAGTGCAAACTCACCGGGCTCCTTCCTGGGAAGAGATGATGTGGCCCTTCTAAAATCCCAACGAGTGCCTTGGCTGGAGTTGGGACTCAGAGATTAATCAGTGGGGAGAGGTATAATAAACAAAAGGGGAGAGGACTAGTCATGTCTTTTCCATCCTACTTCCCTCAGGCGGCTCATTAAAATCATCTGGGGAACCTTAGAAACCCTCTAGCGCCTGGGTACCACCCCAAGAGATTCTGACTTAATTGGTCTCAGGTCTATCCCAAGTGTCAGTATTTTAAAAATTTCCCCAATTGATTGTTTTGTGCAAACAGCATTGCAAAGTCTGTGATATTTTATTTCTTTAAAGACCTTTAAAATAAAGACCTTCAGGGAAAAAAAGTAATAAGTGTTTATACTCCATAAAAGAGCAGCTCTCCTATAGCATAAATACATGCTCACAGAAATTAATAAAAAATTAGATA
Organism: Pseudorca crassidens; assembly: GCF_039906515.1. NCBI lineage: Eukaryota > Metazoa > Chordata > Mammalia > Artiodactyla > Delphinidae > Pseudorca > Pseudorca crassidens. The sequence goes on from NC_090301.1 coordinate 70,285,848, forward strand.
AGCATTTAATTAGAAATATCTTTTTATTGTGTTAGAACCTAGAAGGATGGGGGTTAGGGGCATGAATTTGAAGAGCTAAATATTTTTCCAAAACTACAAATAAAGTCTGTACTTTAAATCTCCTGTCGCAAACAGATACTCAGAAGTTTAAATTGGGATTAAGAATCGGGAGGCCTGGATCTGATATGTGACCTCCTGCTGGTGATTAACCATGTTGACACTGATGAAAGCGTGGGTGAAGGTGAAGAGTGGCTGTTAATTAGACTGCCTTGAAGTGGAGCAGCTCCACAAAAGGCTAATCCTGGAAATGCAGAGATTCTTTTTATTACCTTAACACCTAGTTGGAAAATTCCTATGAAGGAAAGCAGCAAGAAGCTCATGTTTATCGGGAGCCTATTCTGTGCTGGGCTAGGCTTTCTCATTGCATTTTCACAACTACCTTGTGAATTAGATACTTTTCAGAGGATGAAGTAGGCTCCCAGAGACTAAGTAACTTGGACATAGTAAATGGCAGATCAGGATTCGAATTCAGGTATGTCTGTCTCTAGGGCCTGTGGTCTTTGTATAGCACACATGCTGTGTTCCCCAGAGGGCAGAAGGGCCTGTTAGATCGTGTTTTTTTGATATCCGTAAAGATATTTCCCACACACAATAGATGGCTGACAAGTATTTCTTTAAGAGTCCACAGCCAAGTGGCATGTGAAACGCATATTAAGTAGATGTGTCCAGCTGTGTTTTACATTGTGGTAATGGACTGTGGTCTGGCTCCTCTCACTTCCCATCACATCCCATCATTCTCTTTCTGGTAAATCTTCAACTATTCCCATCCTATGGTACACTCCTTCTCTCCCTGTGGAGCTGAAGAGCCGAATGCTGGACTAACTCCCAGACTCTCTATAAATCCTATAACTGATGATTCTGGCCTGACAGTCTTTGCCAGTTTAGGTGGAGGGTCAGATTGGACCAAGCCTGGAGACACCCAAGAGAATTCAACGAGTTGCATGGTGCTTGAGCCCTGATTTGACTTCGATCCAGGTGGAACTGGGATAGAATCATAACTTCAAATACTCTAATTCAGAGATTCGTTCAGGCTTAACACTCAATAGTTAACATTATGGTTTCCTAAGACTATATTTCTGAATTATGGATGGAACTGAATAAAACTATTGTCAAAGGTAATTCTGGAGCTGGCTCTTCTGTATAATTTGATGTACTCAAGACTGCTCGAATCACTAGGGTGAGCTCATGGGAAAAGTTTTTTGATAGCAACTCTGCAAAATGGACACTAAATATTAAACATCTAACATAAAAGCTGTAGTTTTCATTAGATTTGAATGAGAGAAAGTGTTAAAAATAAGCAATTCTATAAAAAAAGTACCGGTGGTTAAAGAATTGGTAACAGTTGTAAGATTGGTTTGGCAGCAGAAGCAGTCTTGTGGTGGTTTGGGACAGCTGTAAGGGCACATGACTGTCACAAGTTATGGTTTCAATCCTAAGCATGGTGTGAACATTCACTAATCTGGGTAAGAGTTAGCTAAGTGGAAAATACAGTTTTGGGACTAGTCTGAAACTTACCCAGTGCCTTACTTTGGGATCTCCCCACCTCCAACTTAGTGTTTGACTGATTTCCTCTTTACTCAAAGTTTAGATGAGAGAGACGACAATGATGAGAATATTTGTGATTCACTAGGTACACAATGGTTCTAGGTTTTGTGTTAGGCACTTGTATGCACACATTAGCTCTGAAGTTAAAGCTCATAAATAGAAAGGACTTATTTCTTTATTTAAAAAGTTTTCTTCCAGTTTTATTCAGATATAATTGACATACAGCACTGTATAAGTTTAAGGTATACAGCATAATAATTTAATTTACCTACATCATGAAGTGATTACCATAATAAATTTAGTGAACGTTCACCAACTCACACAGGTACAAAATTAAAGAGATACAAAAAAACATTTTTTTTCTTGTGATGAGAACTCAGGATTTACTCTTAAAAACGTTCATATATAACACACAGCAGCGTTAATTACATTTGTCATGTTGTACATTACATCCCAAGTACTTGTTTATCTTATAACTGGAAGTTTGTATCTTTTGATAGAAAGGACTTATTGTAGATACAGAGTGCCAGCTTCTATCTTGTTCTCCATATTCGGAAGGAGCTATAGCATCTTCAGGGACACTAGCAACATTATTATTGAGCTGTCCTGGAACTGTGCTTGGGTGGGACAGGTGCTAGAGTTAAGTCAGGGAAACAGAAGTCATGCTCTGTTCAGGAGTCTGTATTCCCTGAAGAAACTGAATATCAGGAGTAGTCTTGGCAGGGTCTGATCCAGTCCCTTTGTTTCCCAGTATAGTTAAAAGTACAGGGGGGAAAAAGCATGAAGAAAGGGAACAAGTCTGTATTCACATGTTGTCTGCTATATTGAAGACTTTCTTGGGCAGGCTTTTTTTTTTTTTTTTTTTTTTTGCTGTACGCGGGCCTCTCACTGCTGTGGCCTCTCCCGTTGCAGAGCACAGGCTCCGGACGCGCAGGCTTAGTGGCCATGGCTCACGGGCCCAGCCGCCCCGCGGCATGTGGGATCCTCCCGGACCGGGGCACGAACCCGTGTCCCCTGCATCGGCAGGCGGACTCTCAACCACTGTGCCACCAGGGAAGCCCCTGGGCAGGCATTTTTGATGCAGTGAAAATCATGCAATCAAGGAGCTTTAAAAATAGACAAACATAGCAGACTTCTCCCAGTGGAGAATGTACACTCCCTTCCAGGTGTTACATCAACAAAAGAACAGACGTAGTGAGCAGAGTTCTGACTCGATGTTGGCCGCCACTTAATGTCTTGCCTGAGCTCTTGTGTAGTGTACCTCCTGAATAACCATTCATGGCATCCCTGACACAAGATTTTATTTTATTTATATTAGTTTACCGCTTATAAGATAAGGGGATGGTTGAAGAAAAGTATTTCATCTTCAGAGTCTCAGTATCATATGTTTTCAACTTGTATGTAGTGGGAAAAATTTCTCCCCTCCTAAGTTGAAACTCTAAGAAGAACAAAACAACAAAAAACCCAAATATGTCCAATTTTCATAGGTCAGTCAGCTTTTGTACTGCAGAGAAAAATTTATTGTGGATTCTACTGTGGGTTTCCAGAGAGGGGAAATGTAGGTACTTTCTGGAGGGTGGATCTTGGTGCTACCCCTTGAGAGACAGTGAACAGATGTAGGAACTTGAAGCCATTCAGGGAGGGAGGAGAAGAAGGAGAGTATTGGGTTTCTAGTTTGAGAAGTGAGTTAGAAGTCCTGATGATAAGCGTTTGGATATTAGTGGGAAGATTATGGGAATGAAAAGACCCCGTAATATGTTCATGTGAAATCTAGGCCCCATCAGAAATCAAGGTTAACAGAATTAGTCACTTTCACTTATTCTCGTGTCATAATACTTACAAAATAGCATTGTTAATCTACTTGATAGAATTGTCAGAGGCTGCAATTTGGATTCCCAAACTCTATCACAATCTTCTTTAGCTTAAATTGTAGAAAAAATACATTAAATATATTTTTGAAAAAAAATGGAGTGGTGTATTCATCCGTAATCTTATAACTCTGACCTTTTCTCTCTTAGACTTTCCTAAACACATACATATATTTAGTTGTAGTAATTATGTACATGCAGTTTTGTGCTCTACATTTTGATGTATTTTCTCATAGATATTTTTATATTGCTTAATAGTTTTCATAATGATCATTTGTAACAACTGCAAAATATTCCATTGAGTGGATGTACTATAGTTAACTCTTTTCCTATTGTTGGATATTTAATCCTTTTAGACTCTTTGCTTTTTAATAAAGGTAATCAGGCTATTTACACATACTATATATATATCTATATATACACATAAAATTGAGATATACTTGGTCTTTAGAAATCATTCTATTTAATTAAAAAACATTGCTTGTCTCTTGCTTGACCTATGCTCCTGTCTTGTATTCTGTAATTTAGAAGATGAATGTAATTACTAAAATTCTATTGGTGATTATTTTAAAGGATTGGTTCTCAAACTTTAGTGACTGTCAGAATCACTTGTGGGACTTATTAAAAAGCACATTTCTGGCTCTATCCTTAGATGTATTGATTAACTAGATCTAGAGTGTGGACCTAGACTTTCTTGTGTAGGTGTTACAGAGCACATTCGATAAGTAAACACTGTTTTCAGGAAAATTTAGGACATCTTTTAACACAATTGCTGTTAGAATTAACCATGGAATGCTTAGGTTCTATATTTGAGCTTAAGTAAACTTTTAAATATAGTCTGTATAACCTAGTGATTCTTATACCTATAAGCATAAAATCTAGTTTTGACTTTATGCCATCACTCACCAGACAGTAGAGAGGAAGTGAGACTGAGGGAATGAGGAGGAGATCGGTTACCCTTGAGCTGGAAGACAGACAGGAAGGCAGTCCTGCCCACTGTGCATGTGCCATGATGTGGGGTGTGGGGAAGATGTTGTAAGGAGGACCCAGGGATCCCTGAGCTACAAAGTGATGTGATAAAGAGACAGCACACCTATTGGATTTCTTAAGAAATCTAAACAGTGCTTGAAATAAAAACAGAATATTTAAATACATGTAATCAGCTTTACAGTTTGATGAGATTAATGGCTTAAATTCATGTTCAGCATTAAAAAATTAATATCTCCATGTTCTCAGAATGAAATATCCATATGTTTATCATACTTCCTTCAAAGGCATCAGAGAATAAAATCGTGATGAGAACCCAGTATGTTTTTATATGGTGTTCTTCTATTTTAGTGTGTCCATCATGAAACTCAACACATTTGTCAGACTATTCTTTTTCCTTTATTTCTCAAAATAAGCAGTGAGTGGGCAGATATCTTTCCTACTTTATAATCACAGGAAGAGAAGCACTGGAAAATGAAATTTTTTGCTTCAAATCCCATACCAGCTAATTGATCTCTTTTCCTGGATTATCTGAGGGTTGAGGCCTTTATAAATGCTACAGTAGACTTAGCACTGTTTTCTGTGTGTCTCTCACATTTCTGCATGAGCAGAGACACAGTCTGCCCTTTGCTATGGAAAGTCTTTTCAAGAAGGTTTATATAGCAAATAGCCTTTGAAGACAGAGAGAGTGTTTCCCACCAGAACAAAGCGCAGGCATGCTTGCTGTCCAGTATAAAAGATCTAAGTTTCCTAAGTTCAAAGATCCTTTTCTGAAATGCAACCCACTGCATGTGCCGGCACCCATCTGGACCCATCTGCGTTGTCTCCCTGGGATTTGAAGACAAGGAAGAACTGACAGAAATATGCTATCCATGCTACCTGCTGCTGTGCCGTGAGTAATAAGTCCTACATCTCTGACCCAAGAATCTCATGTCATCAGCCATCATTCATGAAACTATGGCAGGCTAACTTGTTATCTAATCAATAGGATACAATCTCACAGCCTTCACAATTCTTGACAACCACAAAATGGCATTCAGTTAAAGACTGTGGAATAGAATCAAGGCCCAGATAATAGACTCTGGGTCTTCTGATTATAAATTCATGGTCCATGGAGAAGTTGGCACTGCCCCACAAAGTATGGCCAAAGAAGAAATAACGGCAAGCACACATCCCCTGGGAGAAAAAGACACCTACGTAGAATGCACTGCTAACAAATATGCTTAATCTATCTCATTTGTACTTGAAACTGTCGAATTTGGAATCACAAATATGTATGACCAAGAAATGTTGTGTTACTTTATTTTCTGCAAGTTACTAAGCAGGTAAAAAAAAAAAAAATTGTCATCATTGTGCTCCTTTTCCTTCCTTCCAGAGGTTTAAATTTTGCCCAGAAAATAGAGGCAGAGCCAGTATGGTCACCACTGAAATGCACTTTGTCTAAACCAGTGAGGTTCCCCTTGAATCAGCAGCTGACCCTGCTGCTTCTGTGACACCTGGCTCTCAGCATCATCTCTCCTGAAGCTCTACGTTGGGAGGGAAGTGCAGGTCACAGGCTCCTCCAATCTCTTTCCAGATGAGAGGAAACCTCCTCTCTCTGTCAGGCCAACTTCTTTCTCATCATCCTCATAATATAATACCATAATGTTTACCTTCAAGGAGCTCTCAAGTATTGGAAGACAAAGTCAGGAAGGTAACATTGGGACTTCCCTGGTGGCGCAGCGGTTAAGAATCTGCCTGCCAATGCAGGGGACATGGGTTTGAGCCCTGGTCTGGGAAGATCCCACATGCCGCAGAGCAACTAAGCCTGTGTGTCACAACTACTGAGCCTGCGCTCTAGAGCCCACGAGCCACAACTACTGAGCCCGTGCGCCTAGAGCCTGTGCTCCGCAACAAGAGAAGCCACCGCAGTGAGAAGCCCGCGCACCGCAACTAAGAGTAGCCCCCGCTCGCCGCAACTAGAGAAAGCCCGGGCACAGCAACGAAGACCCAACGCAGACAAAAATAAATAAATAAATAAATAAATAAATAAATTTATTAAAAAAAAAAATCATTGGGCTCCTGGAGCAAAGGAATCCAAAGGGCATGGCTTTTTTCTGGAAAAGGGCTTAAGAGGGAAGTGTAATTTGAGAATACAGCATGATGTAATATCTCAGTAAATTATCCTGCCACACTATGTTTTATATTTTTTCTTTCTTTACATTCTCCTTGGATCCTTTCCTTTAATGAAAGTGGATGATTAGGTGGTAGTGATGGGATGAATTGGGAGATTGGGATTGACATATATATACTAATATGTATAAAGTAGGTAATAATAACCTGCTGTATAAAAATGTAAATAAATAAAATGAAAAATAAAACTGGATCACAACTTTCTGTAGAAACATAGGTTAAAAAAAAAAAGTGGATGACAAGTTTTAAAGTGTTGCATGGACCATTTTAAGGGTGTAAGTTCCAGAACAGTAGCCTGGGCATGGGAGCTGGGTTTAACGAAAGAGGCAGCACCTACAGAGAACAAGCAAAATGAATAGGAAACCTGTGGGTTGGTGCCTTTGGCTCTAGTCCTCTTTGTTCTCTTCAACTAGTAACCCTTCCTCCCTCTATCAGGCTATCAAGGTAAAACCGACTAGCAGGATGCCTGCTTAGCCAACCCTTCTACATTTGAAGACTATGTAAATGACAATAAAACACTGGCAGTATGTGCAGATTCTCTTGCATACTAGATTCAGAAAGGAAAATATGGTCTGTCTTGACTCTCACTGCTGTCAAGTGTTTAAATTGTCCTTCCAGCATATATTTAAAACACATTGTCATTGCAATGTTACCAAACAGTGAACAAGTCAATGTATCTGAGACCACGCAGTGATTGACACTCTCTAAGTCAAACAGAGCGACATGGAACCTCAGCCTGGGACTGTCGTTTCCAGCTCTGAGGATGGCTGACGCTGTTTCTGACAGTGTGGAGAGATGTGTTGTGTTGGTTCACAACCACAAGCTGTAGAGTCAGAAGGTAGCTTCCACTCCTTGGTCGCTTGGCACACTTGCTTCCCTGAGTGGGAAAGAACCGAGGCAAATTGCAGTGATGTCACAAACACATTTTCAAGCAGTTGTTCTTTTTAATGTGAATCTTTGGGGGATGGTTCCTTCTTTTGTTGATTTTGGTCTTTTATTGTATTTGGTTTGGAGAAGAGGAGCATATCTGGGTTACATGCTCATGTAGGATCACTTATGGGATCATCGAGCAAGCCTTCTGTGTTGCACGGTCACACGTGGGTGAGCAAGGTCCTCGTCCTCAATTTAAATCATTTGCTACGTTGCTCACTAATCATCACAAGAACTCATCTAAGCTTCAACTTTAAAAACTGGAATTGGATTTCCCTGGTGGTGCAGTGGTTGAGAGTCCGCCTGCCGATTCGGGGACAAGGGTTCGTGCCCCGGTCCGGGAAGATCCCACATGCCGCAGAGCGGCTGGGCCCGTGAGCCATGGCTGCTGAGCCTGCGCATCCGGAGCCTGTGCTCCACAACGGGAGAGGCCACAACAGTGAGAGGCCCGCGTACAAAAAAGAAAAAAAAAGGAATTTGCACCTGGAATGAAAGGTCCAACTAATCTTCTCAGTTAGAATGAAGTTCTAAGCAGCTGCCCGCACCACCCTTTCAACAGAGTTAGGATGAAACATTTTTTCACTCCTAGAGTATGTGCCATTGTGGAAGGCAGAAAATGCATTTTTCATCCTTGTATTCTGAAGTGTGTCTCAGTGCCTGGCACAAAATACACGTTTGATAAATTTTTGTCAAATGAGTAAAGGAATGAATGCCGACAATTAAATAACCATGCAAATAAAAAAAGAGCCTTGGGCTTCCCTGGTGGCGCAGTGGTCAAGAATCCTCCTGCCAATGCAGGGGACACGGGTTCGAGCCCTGGTCCAGGAATATGTCACATGCTGCGGAACAACTAAGCCCGTGCATCACAGCTACTGAGCCTGTGAGCCACAACTACTGAGCCCGTGTGCCACAACTACTGAAGCCCGTGTGCCACAACTACTGAAGCCCATGTGCCTAAAGCCCATGCTCTGCAACAAGAGAAGCCACTGTAATGAGAAGCACACCACAAGGAAGAGTAACCCCCGCTCGCCGCAACTAGAGAAAGCCCATGCGCAGCAACGAAGATCCAATGCAGCTATAAATAAATAAATAAATAAATAAATATTTTTTTAAAAAGAGCATTTCGGGTCTCCTGGGTCTTGTTTTCAGAGGTTACTCTTTTTAGGCCATTTTTTTTCAGCTCTAATGACTACATCTCCTTTTATTACATCTTTCATTTTTTTCTAATTAAGCTTACCATGGTTCATAAACCCTGAGAAAGTAGCAAGGTTATCCACTAAAGAGTGTTTTTTGACCTACATTCTCTTAGTAAGCATCCCTGGCAATGTTTTTGACTTCCCCAAAGAGTTGTTACATAGATTTTATATTATTTAGATGGAGAAAGAAGAGAACAACATGATCAATGAAATTAAGGCTTTTGCATAATTAGGGAAAAAACACCCTTTGCCTGGCACAATTTCAATCTTTTTCACCAGCTGCTAAGTCATTTTCATATCCCTAGCTGCTTCCTCCAAGTGCAAACACACCTGTTCTCCCAGTCAGTACCCATTTTATGCTGGCTTCTTGTGAGCAGGAGATATGAGTATTTTGACTTGCATCAGAGAGCAGAATAATCATCTCTTTATTCTGGGATGACAATAGCTGTCTTTGGCAGAGGTAGGCAGCTGTGTAGTGGTCAAACTCAGAGTCATCCTCCTGAGACTCTGAGTAGGACAGTTCACTTAGTAAACCGTTTTAGGTAAAGCTACAAGCTTGGATTTTTCTCTCTGGTCAACTTGTTGCGCTAGCATTCTGTGAAAGCCCATCTGACCTGGCTGTGCTTTATGCAATGCCCAGTGCTTCATGTCTGGTGGCCAGTCCAGAGACAACCAATCCTGTGCTTCCGTGTTTACTGCAGATGAAGTCCCCAACAGACTGGGTGACTGGCAGCCTAAGTGGCTCCTCTTTCTTTGGCACTCGAGGAAGGAACTTGAACTAAAGCATAAAGCCTGCATAGCTTATGTGTGAATGGGAACAAAGCAAAAGCAAGTGTCAGAGATAAGATTAAGTGAGGTCAAAGGCGGAGCAATTAGTGTGCTGACTGGCAGTGATATTTGACAAAAGTAGGGGCTATTCCCACCTCTGCTGTTCCTATTATACTCCCATCAGGTACAGATGAATTATATGGAAGTCAGAGTTTCAGTTCTCAGTATCCTTAATGCTTTTTAGCTCAGAATGTTCAAGAGTAACTGGCTCATTTTTTATTGGGAATTGCTTATAGGTCCCCAACCCCCATCTGATTTATAATAGTTTCCAAAATAATGGTGTCATTCTGAGGATTTCTTTCCATTGTTCCACTCTGTATTCCTTCCATCTGGTTATACAGCACTCATCTTAATTAGTGAAATGCCATCCTGTCCCTTTCTCCTTTGCCAGCAAGTCATTCAGTTCCCAGATCACTTCTTCACCTCTATCCCATAGTTTAGTATTTTGCAGCAGAAAAACTGTAACATACCACATTCTTCTCCCTGTTAGGGAAAAGTGAAATCCGCTACAGCAGTGCTAATTAAGCCGAGTTTAACCTTAGCTTTAATTTAAAGCGGCCTTCCCGAGACTTCCTAGCATACACTCAGGGTGTCATCAAATACGAAGCCACACTCCCTCTCCATAAGCGTCCATTTATTTGGGATCGACACCAAGCAGCAATAAACAGGCACAACATGTTCCTTTCTCTCCTATGCTGTCGGGCAGCAGCCTGCTCACTGGAGACTTGCTGTAGCAACAGTTGCAGCAGCAGAAGCAGCATCCTTTAGGTGCCTGGGTTAAAGCAAATTGGGGCCAAATAAAGTATCTTGCTAGGCATCTCTCTCTCTCTAATCTTAGGTGTGTTTTATAGTTTAAAGTGCATCATGGCAGTGAGTTAACTGTTGAAATAACTTGTATTAAAAGGAAGGCTCGATCACACTCAAAATGGAATTGGTTTGGCCAGAGGTGATTTTCGGCAGAAAGCAAACAGGCAGTGGAGGCTGCTGGGCATGATACTGTGATTATGATAGGTCTATGAATCAAGTTGCTTTTTAAAAACCTTTTGTATACCTGTTGTCACACCTCCACCAGCCAGATTTAACCCTCCACCCCCTTCTCCTGTCTCCTGGCAGCCAGTGCCCTCATTACCGGGTTTTCCTGATCCCCTTCCTTCATGGAACTGTAAATGTTCAGTATATCTCTGGCCAGTAGTTAATGCTACTCTATTAGTTTAGTCTAAAGTGTTTATGTTCGACCTTCCAGATAAGCATTTTTAGTACAGGTAGGGTTTAACAATTTTTTTCAATTTTTATTTTGTAAACATCAAACACCTAAAAAGGAGGTTTTAAAAGAAGAGAAAGAAATCCTAGCACATCAGTAACCTCTTAATCCAGTTGTATCAATTGTTCCTGCTGGTAAGACCTCAATGCGTTTAAAAATGCAGAGGAGTAATACATTTTAAACTGTCTGGATAAGGCGATCTTCACAAATTCAGCCCGAACACAGAAGCCTTCTGTTTTCTTCTTGTCATGTAGATCAGAGCTAGAATTTTAATAAATAATAAATAAGAGAGGTCGGAAGAAGAAAAATCCAAGGGAAATATCAATAATATCAAACATCTTCTAAGTCCCATCTGTTGCATCATCCATTAGCCGAGAAATTGCAGAGAGCCCTAATAATAGTACTTGTGATTTAAATAGCACCTTTCAAACAAAGAGCTTTGCTATCTCTAATCTCATCTTTTACAACTTCCTTATAGGAGCACCTGGGACAGGAAGTATTTTCTATGTCTTACAAATAGAAACACCATGGCACAGGGGTTAGTGATTTAAACAAGGTCATGCTGTTTGCCGGAGCAGAGAGAGGATGTGGACCATATGGCGTGACTATGGTACATCTCTGTAGCAGCTACATTGTTTAGATCTATGCAGACCCAGACCCAGATGTAATATAATGACCTGAACAGCATTGTGCCTAAGCTAATTGTGGGCAAAGATCAGATCCTCTGCTTAAGGGGATGATGGTTGCATGCATAGTAATACTTGTTCTTTGTAAATGCATAATAAATGTCCTTTGCCCTGGGTGAAAACACTTAAAGGACTGTCTCTTAACTGCCTTTCTCTAGCACAGATTTATTGTTTTGATGGTAATGTATGTTTATCATAGCCTGAGTTCAGTTCTTTCTGTGTGTGTGTTTAGGTATGGAATTTTTGATATGCTGGTCAAATCTGAGCTACTGCTATTATAACAAATTTAGACAAAAAGTAACAGTAAATCTGATAAGAGATAAATATGTAATAAAGTTCTGTCAGTCTTAGATGCACTCCAGCAGATTTCCCTGGGATATGCAGTTGCGAGTCATCTTCCACTGATGGAAAATATTCCTAGTTGGAGGTCCACGTCTCCTTGGCTGTGGGCAAGACCATAATGCTTCCCAAGAAAAACTATAGGGAGAACAGTAGCTCCTTTTATTTAAGAAACATTGGCCCACCCCTTCGTTGTAGTGAGACAAACCTTCTGGGGCCTGGCTGCGATCCCTGGCTTAGCAGTGGCTCTGCTACAGTCTGTTCACCCACGATCTTACTGAACTGCCCATGAGCTGGACAGCCAACACCTTGAACAATCTTCTGTGACCACCCAGTCATGTGCTGGCCCTGGGGAAGAAAGTGCTCTCCCAGGCCCTTCTGGTCAGGCGCCTCGTTTTAGTCACTCCTGTATTGCTCAGGGTCCATGTGACAGTGGGGTTTCTCTGAGAGACTTATAGCTGGCCCAGGAGAAATATATCTCTCTATACGTGTATATGATAGATATATATATGGTATTAGTATAGGGATACATAACATTTTGAGGACGTTTCCTGATCCTAAAAATCAACAGTGAAAATTAATAAAATTTGAAGAGTAAAATAAAATGAACTATGGGGTTCATACCTGTAAAAAATTTACAATCTGCTAACAATTTTATAGCAGAGTTCTAGTAAAACGTCCTAAATAACAAGGAATTATGTAGGAAGAAGGAGTCATTCCATATCTAATTTCATTCCCATATATTTTAATAGAGTGGGGGCCACTGTTTTCACTGTCAATTTTTCCTTGTCTCAATTTAATGATCCAGGGGCCTAATTACTTAGGGCATTAAGATCTTGATATTTAAGAGACATTCTTCCTCATTTTACCATGACTTAACTTTGCATGCTGACCCAAATATGGTGGAATAAAATAAGGCATTATGTACATGTTTTCAAAGTTATTTGTTTACCGAGTCGAGTATCTGTCTTGGACTTTTTTTAATATAAAAATTTATTTAATCTATTTATTTTGGCTGCTTTTGTTCTTTGTTGTGGTGCACGGGCTTCTCATTGAGGCGACTTCTCTTGTTGTGGAGCACGGGCTGTAGGCACGCGGGCTTCAGTAGTTGTGGCTCGCGGGGTTCGTTGCCCCGTGGCATGTGGGATCTTCCCAGAGCAGGGCTCGAACCCGTGTCCCCTGCATTGGCAGGCAGATTCTTAACCACTGCGCCACCAGGGAAGCCCCCTGTCTTGGACTTTACTTCCACCTCCCATCATGGTTGACCATCAGCATTGTAGTGGCTGAGGTTCATAGAGCCCTTTCAGCTGCACTTCACATGTTCTTTCCCCAAATGCTACTGTGTCTCGATATTTTTCAGCCAGTATTTACCTAGCAGGGAAATATGTCTCATCTCTTCTCTGTGACTGTCTAAAGGGCTGCACATCTATAAAGTGGCCTCACTCTTCTGTTCTCTGCCCTACATCTGTGCCTTTGACAGCTGGCTCCTTAAGGGCCTGGGAATTGGGTGCATATGATTATGCCACCAGCAGCACCTTAGGGCTCAGGTTTGAAAACTGACATGTAACCTAAGCAGTCAGAGATAGATGCTAACATTTTCTTTCTTTACTGCATTTTTTCCCTGTTCGGTTACGTGTTTTCCATAATCATGATTAGGTTTATGTTGATTTTTTTTTGTTTCTTTTTTTTTTTAGCTTCCTTTTGTAATCTAAGAACCTGAAATTCCCCAGAACTTGACCATGTCCTCAGAGGTGGGGAATCTGGGACTTGTGCAGGCTCTAATCCTAATTGAGTAAATGTGGGTAAATCATTTGACAGAAGTCTCTGTTCCTTCATCTATCGTATGGATTTAAGGATTTCTTTAAAGTTTTGAAGAGATTATTTGTGAGCATGTGCTTTGAAAGGTATAAAGTGCTGTACAGTTTGACTTGATATTATAATATTATATATATATATATATTTTTAAGTATCTATTTATTTATATATTATTTATTTTGGCTGTGCCGTGTCTTAGTTGGGGCACGTGGGATCTTTGTTGTAGCACGTGGGATCTTTTCATTGAAGCATGCGGACTTCTTAGTTGCGGCATGCATGTGGGATCTAGTTCCCCGACCTGGGATGGAACCTGGGTCCCCTGCATTGGGAGGGTGGAGTCTTACCCACTGGACCACCAGAGAAGTCCCCTATAACAATGTATTTTTGACATACGTCTATCAAATTTCTGTACGAAATCACATGGATGAATTTTTGTTGTATTATAATAGCCAGCTATTTCACCTAATTCAGCCAAACATCTGGTCAAATCCATTGTAATGTTATTTTGACTGAATTGATTAATAGGCATGAGAAGAATCTCCCCAACCCCTGTAGAGAAAGTCCAAAATAGCCTGGAAATTTAACTTTGCTATTTAATAAAGAAGTTTCCTGTTTATCTCATTAACGGCACCTATATGACTCACTTCGGAGCCAGATGTTGTACTTCACCATTTCATAACGTGTCATTTCTGCACACCGCATTTCTTTTCATAGTTTCTGAAGCAAAATCTATTTCATCCCATCACCAGGGTATTGTTGGTGACAGCTGTAACACCTGAATAGGTAGCTTCAGCTTTCATATGGACATAGAGGTGGAACATGTTCTCAGAACGGAGCCAGCAGGGGATGAAACATATGGCAGGAAGTGGAAGAAGTGAAGACTAGTTTCTGTAACAAACTCCTGTGAGTTTTGACAAGGCTGTCTGATATACTGTCAAACCACCCCAGAGAGGCAGGTAAAGCTTCTCTATCTCTAGTCTGAACACTAAGATTTGTCTGAGGAAAGAACTTGCTTACATTGTTATCCAAAAAACTGTTGGGAGGCAGTGAGTTCTTCATTACTGGGTATAGTAAAGAAATGGTTTGTAACCTTCACAGCTCATCAGATTCACCTGTGTAGATGTTTCAACCATCTCCACCCACCAACCCCCATCCCACCTCTACCCTTAGATATTTAATTCAGTAGATCAGGGATGGCGTTCAGGCACCTATACTTGTAAGAAGTCCTTCTGATGTTTCTGATGTGCCAAAAGCTAGGCAGAAATGTATTAGATAATCTAATTACCTAATGGATGACTGTTCTCCGAGATGGACTTTAAGGCTGGTGCTAATGCTGAGTTTACGTGAAAGTATGAAGATAAATCTTCATTTGAAGGGGTCAAAATCTGAAATGTATACAGGGACGAATAGATAAAGTGGATTGTGAAGCGCTTCTGTGAAATATAATGTGTAGCGGTGGGGTTGTGGCATATTGAAGAGTGATGCTCTGTGGAAAGGCACTCCAGTTATCAAAACACATCTGTGGACAGATTTGGCCCCCTTCGGTCTCCACTTTGACCTGAGTATAAAGTCTTCTGGGGGTTGAGGTGTTGGGGAGATCCTTCTCATGCCTGGAGTTTTCTTCAGCTTTTCCAGTGTGGAATAGTCAGTACTATTTTCTTTTTCAGGTTTTTAAAACAATGTTAAAACATTAAATGTAAGAGGTATATCTTGTAGATTGTCTTTTATAAAGATGGAGGATAAGACTATGATTAAAATGGATCCATTTCCTTCTCTCGTTTTATCCCCCGGCTTATCCCATCTGATGACATGTTTGAAGCTAGTTTGACTTAGATCTGGATAAGCAGAGTATGGGGAGCTTGATCTTCAGTTTACCTAGATTCCTTTTGCTCCTGCATCCAGTCCCTAATTCTGTAGGACACTGGTAAGAAAACGTTAATAAACTAAGAGAAATATAAATGAATAGCAAGCACTTCAAGAAGATTTAAAGAACTATTTTAAAGTTAGAAGTATTTTAGGGGCATCTGCTGAAAATGTTGCCTAACTGTGGTATTCATTTTTTTCACTTTGGGGCAATGAAATTTTATGAGTCACTAAATACGTATTTTGACATCTGGCTTCACTGCTTTTTTTTTTCTTGAATGCTATAAATTCTCATCATAAGAGTTTCCTTCTTGTCAGTCTTTTTTTTTTTTTTTTTCTTGTCAGTCTTTTGATACTACACTTTCAATCATTTTCTGGGTGATTTACAGATGGTTGTACCTAATTGCTTTAGGTCTTAGTCTCTTGTGAATTCTCTAGGCTAAGGTAAGGTGTTAGGGCAAGGAATGGATATGTTCAATTTTATGTGAGGACAAGCTAAGTTTTGGCCTTCCTTAACTGTGTCATTTTTATCCTTGTGCCTGTTTCATTTGCTAATGTAAATTCTTATATCTAGCATTATTTAGGCATTTCTTTCAGATTTTAAGATTCTCTTGCCTTAAAATTGCTTTCTGACACCTCTAGTCTTAATTACAGCTACCAGTTTTGGAACTCTGATCCATGTGAGATTCTCAGATATTTTAATTTTGAATTTGTCTGCTGATTTTGTTTTGTAGAGAAATTAATTTTACATTGTTATAATGTGATGAAGGCTCTTTTTATGAGTAAATTAAAAAAATTCTAAATAGGACGTTTATGACCAGAAGAGAGTTTTAATTTCTATAACTGAGGAAGTATGTCTGTGCTGTTTGATATATGGAGTCCTGGTTCTGCATTTGTGGATTCATGCTTTGATGTATGAACTTTTATATCAAGAGCTAGATGATAAATTGAAAACGACTATTGACAATACTACCTCAAAACTGGTTGCCTAGAAAAAGTGTATTTTTTTCCCTCTTATCTCCCAGTTCTCAAATTTTATAGATTCCTCTAGTGGTGTTTGTAAAAGTTTCATTAAAACCTGATCATCCTCATGGGGAGAAGTACCTGTGAAGAGGTAATCAATCATATTCTCCATTAGACAATTTTGTGAGGAAGCACACCAGGAAGGTGCTGGGGTGAGTTTGCAATCACATGTGCTGGGATATTTAAGATAAAGTGAAGTCCAGACTCTCTAATAACCACCTTGATTAGTGAATCTGTGAAAATGTGAGGGAAACCCTGCTTATGTGTGTATACTTTTAGGAAATTAGCTCAGAATCCCTCAGGAAACCTTAACATCTGAGATATCAACATCAAGCCCTGCTGATCACATTAATTCCTTAACTGGTATTGCCTCATCTTAGACATTGCTGCCAGCATGTGAAAGAATGTGTTTCGAGTGGGTTGCTCTTTGCAGTTGCCAGCAATACTCTTTGGGGTGTCTAGAGGCACAGAGTTAACTGCTGAAGCAAACTACAGGAACTCTGAGCGTTCTTCGGACTGCAGTGAGAAGCTTGGAATGGGGCATCACCCTGAATTGCTAACATTTCCCAGTAACTCTGATTTCTAGTTGAGAACAACTTGGCATTTATTTTACCATCAGTGGAATGGCTTTCACTTTCTGTCTTGTTTTGGCTTACTTTCACTTTTTTTTTTTTTTTTTTTTTAGCTGCACTGCAAGGCTTGCCAGGATCTTACTTCCCCCAACCAGGGCTCCATCCTGGGCCCTCAGAGGCGAAAGCGCGGAGGCCGAACCAGTGGACTTCCGGTGAGTTCCCATGGTTTGCTTTCACTTTTGACCATGGAATTGGTGAGGAAGGTTTTGCCAGCCCAGTGGCCTGGACCTCCTTGTTAGCTCCTTTTGGGCAGTGGACATTCAGCCCATTTGCCTGAGGGTAAATAACCAGTTCTGTTTTCCTGTTTTTCTGAAGGAGAACTGCTTCATTATGTAGCCTAACTTTGGCTGGAGCTAGACGTTAATAAAATTGAGACCCACCTCTGAGGGGCAATACTTGAGCTGCTCGAAGTCAGTTACATTTTTTGTTTCAACAGCTGCCTACACGCCACTCATTGGTTTTTACTCTCACTAACATCACGTATATTCATCCCATAAAATTTGATTAAAATATTAGAATACATTTTTATTTTATTGCTTTTTGCATCTGAGCATAGCTTACCCAGACAGCTACATCACAATGTGCACATTATTGATTATTCATGAAGACACTCTAGGCATTGTAAGTATTAGTTTTTCTTCAAATGGAGTAGGCCTAGTCATATAACTGAAAAGATTAATACGAGCTGGAGCAGCAAATGAGGAAACCAGGAAGGCCAGCTTGCAAATCTGATTAAAATGTCTAGTGTATTGAAATTGAGGAGAAGATGTAAAATTAAGAAAGTTACAAGCAGGAAATGGCAAACACCAGCTGAGGCGATAGGGAATGCCATATGTTATATGTTCTTCATGGTTTTTTTTTTCTCTTGCTTTTTTCAAAAAAGACTATATATAAAATACATTATATATATATATATATATATATATATATATATATATACATGCATATATTTCCTTGGCACATGTATCATTAAGGATCTCCTCAGGAAGTCAAGTTGATATATTTATTATTTTTGAATAACAAAAATCCAAAGTTATTTTCTGCAGCATCAGGTTTGCATTGATAACAGTAATACCATGACGCTAGTCATTGTTAAAAGATTTAAAATTCTAGTCAGTTTTCTGTTGGATTTTATCTGTCCAAGTTCTGAGCTCTGCTGTCTCTCTGTGTTTCTGTTGATGAGCATCCAAGGAATGGTTTTGGAGCCTGTTCCCATCTATTCTTCCCACAATATTTGTTTAACACGGGATAAACAACTGATCACAAAGGATAAACAGTGATAGAATATTCTTAATCTTATTGTATTAGGGACATGAAAATCTAGTCAGCATTTATTACACAGAGGCCAATGTGAATTTTATTTCATAATGTGTAATTAGTTTTGAATGTCAAAATGAATTATCCCATGTCTGTTTCCTGTGCAGATTTGTTTTAAAAATTTGACATTTTCCCCTTGAATTCACTGTTCAGAACCCATCTGCATATTTATATTCTTTCATCATATTCTGCTATAAACAATAATCAATAAAGCATCTATAAAAAGTCTAGAATTTCTAGTTGTCTAGAAGATCAACAGCTTTCGTAAAAGGAGCAGCTATTCATCCTGTCGCCTCATCTACATTTCTCCAGGCCTTAGATGTCTTTGACCTTCCTAGTTTGCCTTCCAGATGGCAATAGCAACTAAATTTCCTCTACATGTTCTGTATTCATAATTTCATAGAGCTTATCTTAATAAAAACCTCTTAGCCCTGATTAATAATTTATTATCAGTTTACAGATTTGCAAAATTTATATCAAGAATTTGCTCCCTCCTTATTACAAAAGAAGAAAAAATAGCAATGATGCTTTCCATTTTAGAAAGGAGGCTACCACTTAAATGACTTAGCCATATTCTGTGTCTTAGCTCTCTGTTTTTCTGCTTCTCCAAACCTGTGGGGACTGTTCTCCTTTTGGGGAGACAATGGGAGTGAGCTGTAGTAAAATAAAGAAATATGTTTCTTTGTTTTTTGTTTTATGTTTCTTTGTTTTATCTTTTCTGAATAGCATATCTAGAAATATTCATTCTGGATATGCTATTCTCTTCTGGAAGACCCATTTGCTAGAAAGAAAGGATTCCTAGTTCAGTCAAAAATTGGCGGTGACCTGGTATATCAGCTTATGCTAAAAATAGACTGCAAAAAAGGCTCTTGTTAAAATGTTTTCTAGACAATGATGACTTTAGCTAGCACAGTTACTAGGACCAACTTTTTAAAGGGAATTTACTGGTAGGGATGCAGACATTACAATTCCTAATTCAGAAGTCCAAAAACTCTAAGACCTGGAGAGTGTAAAGGGTTAGGGATAATAAAAAGCTGTGTCTACAGAGATAGCAATGAGCTTTAGATTATTCTACAAAATCTTGAGTTACTGGATGTTTCAAGTAAGTCTCCCCTCTTCCTCTTCTTCATCTTTCTTTTTTAAAAATAAGTAAATTATCTATCTATGTCTTAGTCGTCTATTGTATATCATAGATGATAGTCTAGGTGAGGAAAATGGAACCTGGAAGTAGGGAAAAAAATAAAGCCTTACTCTTTTTATATTATTAATGAAATAGTAGTTATAAATACAAAATCCCAGGATAATTTGGCTGACAAATGTATCAGACCTAGCTAACTCTTTGTCTCAATCTTTACAAAGAGAGATGCAGAGCAGCGGTCAGGAATCAATGTAATTTATGTTTCTCAGGAGAGAAAGAAGAAAAACTGAAGGAAATAAGGACTATGTCA
This sequence comes from Pseudorca crassidens, assembly GCF_039906515.1. Classification (NCBI taxonomy): domain Eukaryota; kingdom Metazoa; phylum Chordata; class Mammalia; order Artiodactyla; family Delphinidae; genus Pseudorca; species Pseudorca crassidens. Next base: position 70,305,818 of record NC_090301.1, read on the forward strand.
GAGCAAATGATTAAGAAATTACACTACTGTGAAGTTTAAAAAAACTGTAGTATCAGAACAATTGAATGAGAAAATAAATGAGCTAGAGTACAGCAGTCAGTAAGTTTTGGAATTGGGAGATGGGAAAGAAAGAAGACACTTTGGAACCTTAATGTAAGATAAGTGAAATAGAACTGTATTCCTGTCTGTCATTCTCTCTCCTCGCTTCCTTCCTCCTCACCCAATCATCACGTAGAAGGTCAGTGAAACCTGTCAGTTGGGACTGGTTTCTCATGAAGGTGTACACCAGTCATCCAGGAGGTGATATCGCTTATGCAGAGTGATTTTTTTGTTTGTTTGGTTGGTTGGTTTTTGCGGTACGCGGGCCTCTCACTGCTGTGGCCTCTCCCGTTGCGGAGCACAGGCTCCGGACGCGCAGGCTCAGCGGCCACGGCTCACGGGCCCAGCCGCTCCGCGGCACGTGGGATCTTCCTGGACCGGGGCACGAACCCGCGTCCCCTGCATCGGCAGGCGGACTCTCAACCAGTGCGTCACCAGGGAAGCCCTATGCAGAGTGATTTTTGATAAATGTGCTTAAATAAATACATATTCCCATTTCAACTAAATCATTTGGTGGGAATCACAGGGTAAAATGCCACATTATGAACCATATCAGTTGTCCCCTAAAAAAGTGAAGGTAGAGTTTTTGTTCTTGTAAATACTGATAGATGATGTTTCTATTAGTACTTGTTTTTTACAATGATATTTGCATTCTGTGTGATGTTCAGGTATGGAATATTGCAGGGGTAGGAAGATAAGCAAGAAGGGGAAAATATAGGAGAAGTATTTTGCAATTTTGTAACATTTCCAGCACACTGACGTCTCCTTTTTTTTTTTTTAAGTTTACTTTAATTGATTTTTCTCTGTTCTACACATTCCTAAACAGAGCTGTCTTTGAGTAAAGTGCTACTTTTCTTATATGATCTAATTGTTACTGGGAGAATCCTATTTCTTCCCAAATATTTTAGTTTCTTACTCTTTCAGTCTCTATGGTTTGACTATTCAGAATTGACTTCATCAGGTCTTCAAAAATGTCCCACTGAAATTTCTTTATACTGTGTAAGATAACATCTTGAGCTTCTGACAGTGGAAACCAGGGTGGGTGGATGAGGGTGGACTTAATTCAGTGAGATAAACCTGCTTGAATGTAATATAGGCTAAGTGTGAGGATGGAAGGGACAGCAATGTTCCAACAGGGAGGCTGAGCAGGGAGGTAAGAAGTTGTTATGTAGATGGGAGAGTTGTAAGTTACTTTGAAGAAAACTAGTTAGCAGTTAAATATAGCTTCCATTCTAGAATTGAACAGATGAGTTACTTAAAATGGTTGCTTTGGGGGGCAGGTTGAAGAATTTCATGTCATTCATCATTTTACTGAGACTGATATACAAACAGGCTTACTTTCTATTTTAAAACAAAGAAAACAGAGGGCTCTGACAGAAGCACACTGTAATTGTGACCATGTGTGAAACTCATATATAGGCCATAACACTATTTCTACCTGCCCCTGCAGGAACTAAGACATTTGGTGAACTACTTTCTAAGACTCCAAATAGATTATAAAAAATTTAGAAAATATAAAGAAAAAATTACATGTAGCATCACCTTCCAAAGACAACTTCTGATAATATTTTAGAATATTTATTTCTTGTCTTTTTTTCTTTTAAATTAATAATGTTTCTCATCATCTTATGAAGGAAATAGATAGCCATTGTAGGAAGTTTACAAAATTCAGAAAGTAGAAAGAGAAAAATTACCCCAAGCCCTACTATAGATGGCCACTGTGAACTTTTGGGTGTATTTCCTTCTTGCGCTTTTTTTTTTTTTTTTTTAGTGTGTATAATGTGATGTGGCAGACTAGTGGTTGACCTCAAAATTCATTCTGCTTTTCTTCCTGGATACATGGCCATCCAACTAAAATCTACATTTCCCAGGTTCCCTTGAGGCCAGGTGTGGCCACGTGACAAACTTCTTATCAATGAGACATGCGCAGAAGTCGTATGTGGAATTTCTGGTCATTTTCTGTAAGGTGACTGCTGGAGCCCTGTTCCTCCATTTTATTCCCATTCACAGGGCTTGACTGCTATGACGGAGCAGGAGTTCCAGGCTAAGAGGGAAATGGCACATGCATCCACCCCAGCCTGGGTTCTGCACAAAGTCTTCATCTTGGAGAACCCATGTGCCCTTTGGGGACTTTCTAAGGGGTATTCAGCAGAAGGAAGCCTGAGGGTTTGTAACTTGGATGTTAAGAGCTAATGATCCCCAAAGGGAATTATATTCAATATCTTGTGTGTGTGTATATATATATATATATATATATATATATATATATATATATACATATATATATATATCTGAATCACTTTGCTGTATGCCTGACACTAACACAATATTGTAAATCAACTGTACTTCAATTTAAAAAAAGATAAAAAATATTTAAGGTGTAAACATTCTGTTAAACCAAATAAAGGATATTAAAAAAAAAAAAAAGAGCTAATGATCCCTTGGATTTAGTGGCCTTTCCTACAAATAAGCTGATGGGACCTAGGGGAAATTTGGATTTATATATTAATATTTTAATGAATACTCTATACATTTATATATACTCTGTAAATATTTTAATAAATACATTAGTTTGGGCACATATCTCTCTGTATCATTAATTATTCTTTGAAAATATACCCTTTAACAGTTGTGTAATAATTAACCATATAGATAAACAGTTATTTATTGGACGTTTTAGTTGTTTTCCATTTTATTATTAGAAATAATTTTTGATATATATAATTTTTGTTTTCTTTAACGTACTAATTTTGTGTTTTGAATAAAATGCTAGAATTGGAATTACTGGGTTAAAGGGCATATGCATCTTAAAGACTCTTAACATATTTGGGGGGGTTAATAAACTGTGACCACAACTGTGAGGTACTAGGGATGGATCTGTAAGTCTCTTCCTAAAAGGTAAATTATACATATGGCAGCAAGGGAAGAGATCATGTAATGTTTGTACAAGGATCACAAAAAGCCCCTTGTTATCAAGCAATTATGCTTGTTTACTCTCTAAAGTTTCTATTAAAGAACAGAGTGGGCCTTGCTTTTCAGTGCTTTGAACAAATCAAGAAATTTGAGATTGTTATTACCATAGATCTCGGCTTAAATGACACAAGACCCCTGTAATCTCTCAATTTCTGCTTCAGTAGAGGTAATAAAAGAGGAAATAATCTTTTTCCCATTGGAAGCAATTGCACACCTGCCACCTTGGAGCTTGGCTGTAGTCTGAGGTCAAATGCTTCCCTGGCAGCCATTCCTAAGACCAAGAGTAGCAGTCCAGAGGGGGTCTTAGATGCAAAGTATCCCCCCTTCAACAGATGCCTAGGAGTTGTGAGGTATTATTTGAATATTGTTTAGTGCTGTATGTGTTAGGGAATAAGGGGAGAACAAAAGCCTTTGGCTTAAAACTTCCTTTTCACTGTGATGAGAAAACCTAAGTAAAACTTTGCTCAGTATGGAGGAAGTAGCCTTAGTTCTGGTAGTTCGTAACAATGTTAGTGACATTGGAGGCTTCAGTTTCACGGATGAAATCTATAGCCTGGGGAAGGCATTACTGCTTCCATTGCCCAGATGTGCCATTTGCTCTTACTCCTTATATTTTTTCCTATTTTAGATTACGATTTGCAGAATCACCTTTGAGGTGGATTTCACAATGAGATTTTCCAACCACACTTCACAAACAACCCAAATTTTATATTTTTATTTTTTCTAAGTAAAAGATTTGGTTAGTAAAACTGTATGATTCCAATGACTGTAAGTGTTCCTCATAGCAGGAAAGGAGATAACTTCCTAGGAAATGTACACCAGACCTACTTAGGAGTATGCAAGACAAATTCTCCACTTCCTCCACTCCAAGTTGGTTTAAACCATTCTGAATTCATAGGATAGCCCATCTATTTGCCCTTTAAGGTAGGAAGCAAGGAAAGGACTTTGGTTCTTTGCCTTGGAGATAAGAACAGGAATGTAGTTTCTCTTAGCCCTATGTTTTCTCAATTGCAAAGATAATCTTCATTGCCTGTTCCCTCTCACATCCACTTGTGTTGCCCACCAGGGTTGCAGTGGCAGGAGCAATATACCCGGACTTCGCTGCTGCCCGTAGTCTGGCTAAGAGCTGGTTTCATATGGCCATCTTGCTTGCCAACAATTGGAGGAGAAATTATATCACATGCTTAGACTGGCTGGTGAATAATTGGCCAGGTTCAATTGTGAGTCCTAGCCCTCCTGTTCTACAGAAGTTATAAAAATGAAGGAAGCTAGTTAGAGTCTGTGGGTCAAGGTCTATAGTCTATATGATATCTTATTAGCAGGAACTAGCCTCTCATTTTCCAATTCTTTCTGCATTCCTGAGGTGAGACATCATTCAAAATGATACTAAAGGTTAGGGGTTGGGTTAGGGAAAGAACCAGGCAAATTATGAGACAAAAGAGTAATAATGTGGGGACAGGACTAGGAGTGGAGAACAGCCCCACCAAAAAAAATAAATAAGATTGTAACGATTTTAAAACTTTGAAACAAGACAGACCAAAGGAATAGAAATGAGAGTCCAGAAATGGACCCAACTGTGTAAGGAATTTAGTATGTTGGAATTTCAAATTAGAGGAACAGATATCCATTATTCAGCAAAAATGTCGGAGTTCTAGCTAGCTATCTGAAAAATATAAAATTGTATCACTAACTTACTCCATAGCTGAAATAAGTTGCAGACCAATCAAATATTGAATGTGAAAAATAAAACTGTAAGAAACGCTGGACAAAAACATGAGTAACAAAAAAAGTTGGAGCAGGGAAGACTTTCTTTTCTAGCATGACATAAAATCTAGAAATCATAAAGGAAAAGGCGGACTAGTGAAAATTTAAGACTTTTGAAAAGAAAAAAAACACTATTAAAAAAGTTAAGAGACAAGTCATGGGAAAAAATAACTTCAGCAAAGGTGGAAATAAGGAACAAATTCCTTTAATATGCAAAGAATGCTTATAAATCAATAAGAAAAAGACGAATAACCCAACAGAGAACTAGGCAATGGACACGAGCAGCTGAGATTCACTTGGGTTGGTAGAAATGGAAGAAAAGTGGGTGGAAAAGGACTTTGAAAGATTCTGGTGAGACCCAAGGTGAGGGGACTGGACTTGTGGGAATCATATGGAGAGCAGCAGTCACCATTGTAGACAGCTGAGTACTGCCAGTCTCGGGCAGCGGGGACCCCCCCAAGGGAGTCTGCCAGTGCAGACAATCTGTCGCCATCCAGAGGACACCGCCCATAGCCTGTGCTGAGAGACCATGTTGGGCTGTTTCCATATTCTAGCTCTTGTGAGGGTCTTGTGTGGAAAGTTACCTGCATGTCGCATGTGGATTGTTCAACAGTTGTGACCTCTTAGCTGTGATGTGATATTTTGTCCAGACTCATCTGATTTCCCCATGTGGTTTCCTCCCTCCTAGAAATATAATACAAATTCTTTGATTTCCAGGACACTGGGAGTTAGGAAGGGAAAGCCCAACATATGTACTTGGGCAGGCCTGGCCAAGTGATACGGCGCAGGCGTCTTGTGTTTGCAAATACACTTTCTGGAAGGATACACAGAGAAGGAACTGAAGTAGAGTTGTATAACATTTATTTTTTAATGATAAATAGACATTATTTTATAATAAAAATTGTTGAAATAAAGTTACAAGTAACTTATCCCCCGCTTCCCCACAAACCCATTTTTATCAAGTTTAGGAACAGTCATGGCAATGTATATTACTTGTCAACAGATATTTTAATTATTTAGGTGTCTTGAAGCCTTGGAGATGCTTCAAAGTCGCAAGGTTGGAGCCACCATGCATACTTCATAAGACTGAAGCCACCACACGTTATTCAAGATCAGCTGCATGGTAAATGGAAGTGCTGGTTTAAGAGTCTCGGTCATACCTAAATGATTCTGAGATTTAACCTTTTTATTGCCTCTGTTCCCACATAAAACCAAGCCTTGCTCTGCCACAGTTATCTACTTTGGTGTTTTACTTCCTACTGTGTCACTGAGCCTCCTGAAAATTTCCATGCAGGAGACCCTGTACGCTGTTGTTGAATTTGAACATGAAGACAATGTTTGTTCCACCCAACACTCACCTTCTTGTTGGAGAGAGAGAGAGCGTGGTGGGTGGAATATCCTCCCTCTGGGCAGAGGCAAGCAAGTAAGTGGTGAGAAACCATCCCCCAAACCCTCATGATGCTGCTGCAAAATTATCATCTCCAGTTTGAAGATGAGGAAACTGAGGCTGAGACTTCTCTGTGCTGCACAATGTATAGGACTTGAATTCTGGTCTACATGGTTCCAAAGTTAGACACCTTCCTGACTCCTTGGTGGATAAAATATTGAGAACTAAGGCGATGGGGATCTTTCCATGTCCTGGGAAACAGCATGGCTAAATGTTACGTGTTCACCCCTTTGGAATTCTTGTAATATCAGGCTAAACTGACGAGAAGTGGAGTTAGCTCCCTGAAGTTTTTGCCTCATTAAGGGGTCATTTGCTAAAAGCTTGCCTGTATTTTTCTTATTTTACTTCTGCCAGCAAAACAGACCAAACCTAATTGCCTATTTTACAAAATTGCTGAGGGCTAGCCTTTGTTCTAGACTGCCAGTACAGATCCTAGCCTTTGGAAATACCAAGTTAGAAGTGGTTATTAGACACACTGCCTCAGTTTTCTTCTGGAGGAAATTCCGTGTGGACGCTTGTGTTCCAAGAGTCTTGGGTAGTGTGTACGGCATGGAGGAAGGTGCCTTGGTATGAAAACTCTGCTTTGAGGCATAGCTCACTGTGTCAGTATGTCCTGCCCATGTGTCCTCTGGATGGAAAAGCTGTATGGTTTCCTTCTTTCTTCTTTTTCTTTTTTTCCCCTTAAACAAAGCTTTATCTATAATCACAAACCAGCTGGAGGAAAGAAAAACCCTGAAGAGTTGAATTCAAGCACCAGCAGTTATTTTGGAGATAAATGATTGACTGAACTTAACATTTCCTTCCAGCAACAAGTTCTAGGGTGAAGACACGAAGTAGGAGAAGGGCAGCAAGTTCAAGAAGCACAAAGTAAAGGAGGAGAATCTGCTTTTATTTGGTCAGTTGTAATTACTCAGTTCAGGTTACTTGTCCACAGATTTTGATTCCGTATCTTATTTTATCTTTAACCTTACCAGGACCAAAGCAAGGAATGTGAGACAGTTCGGACTTAAAATATGAAATATGTCAATCTACATATATACTACATAACTGCTAGAAAGTGGTTTTTTCTTGCTCTTTATCCTATTCGGTGTAGATTCAGCTGAACAAGAAAGCACGAGGGGTGGCTTTACCACAGTTATTCCCATTGCACAGAAAGTATCTTGCTTGTTTACGTAGTAGGTCTGCAACAATTCTGTATTTTTCTTATCGGATTTCTTCCTTGGTAATTGGCATATTTTTTTTCTTAGAGGAGCATATGGCATTCTTACTTGTAAACAAACCCTGCAAACCTCTTTTCCTGTTGTTGAGATTTGAACTGAGCTGTATTTTATTGAGTCATAATCATGGAAGCACAATGCAGTCCCAGAGATAATGAAATTTAACACACAGGCAAAATAGGTACATTGGCAGGAACTGGACTAACTGGGCCTTATATTACCAGATGATTCAGAGTACATACGATGTATAGAACTAAAGGATGAAGTGAGGACACCTAATTGCAGCAACCTCAGGCTGCAAACAAAGCTAGGAAAAATGAAAGGCCCGATAGAAGTAGGGAGCTGCTGTGTTTGAACCACAAACTTGGGTTCAGTGACTCTCCGAGGAAACTGAAGTTGTTCTTTTTTTTTTTTTTTTACATCTTTATTGGAGTATAATTGCTTTACAATGGTGTGTTAGTTTCTGCTTTATAACAAAGTGAATCAGTTATACATATACATATGTTCCCATATCTCTTCCCTCTTGCGTCTCCCTCCCTCCCACCGTCCCTATCCCACCCCTCTAGGTGGTCACAAAGCACGGAGCTGATCTCCCTGTGCTATGCGGCTGCTTCCCACTAGCTATCTATTTTACCTTTGGTAGTGTATATATGTCCATGCCTCTCTCTAGCTTTGTCACAGCTTACCCTCCCCCCTCCCCAATATCCTCAAGTCCATTCTCTAGTAGGTCTGTGTCTTTATTCCTGTCTTACCCCTAGGTTCTTCATGACATTTTTTTTTCTTAAATTCCATATATATGTGTTAGCATACGGTATTTGTCTTTCTCTTTCTGACTTACTTCACTCTGTAAGACAGACTCTAGGTCCATCCACCTCATTACAAATAGCTCAATTTCGTTTCTTTTTATGGCTCTGAGAAATATTCCATTGTATATATGTGCCACATGTACCAAAATGTTCATTGCAGCTCTATTTTCAATAGCCAGGAGATGGAAAAAACCTAAGTGTCCATCATCGGATGAAGTTGTTCTTTAAGCAAAACTTTTTTTTTTTTTTTTTTTTTTTTTTGCGGTATGCGGGCCTCTTACTGTTGTGGCTTCTCCCACTGCGGAGCACAGGCTCCGGACGCGCAGGCTCAGCGGCCATGGCTCACGGGCCCAGCCGCTCCACGGCATGTGGGATCTTCCCGGACCGGGGTGCGAACCCGTGTACCCTGCATCGGCAGGCGGACTCTCAACCACTGTGCCACCAGGGAAGCCCCTAAGCAAAACATATTTTTGCTAAGAAGATTCTTATATTTAGTCTGAGACAGGATTAAGCATGATTTTTAGCTACGTGATTTGTCATAACTCAGTAGGAAAGGGGTGGTTATATATGGTCACATTTTGGAGAGTGTTGTCTAAAATTGCACATGGAAATTTTGCTTGACAATCATTGTATTCAATATGGTTATCACAATTGTAGCACACAAACAGCATTTATCTACTTCCTAAATGTGTAGGTGTAAATATAGTCAATCTAAGTTTAAAAAAACCACCCCACAACATTTAAAAATTTTGGCCTCGAGTTTGGAAGACCGACTGTGCAGAAATCATACTGAATATTTATAAATTGGTTATGAGTAAAAATCCTAACAGGATAATTCAAATATACCATTTTTTTGGTAGTGGGATACCTATGTACACCCAAGCATAGAGCACAGGTGACTAAGTAGAGGGGTTGAGTGGGTGCTTGTCCTTTTTTTTTTTTTTTTGCGGTACGCGGGCCTCTCACCGTTGTGGCCTCCCCCGTTGCGGAGCACAGGCTCCGGACGCGCAGGCTCAGCGGCCATGGCTCACGGGCCTAGCTGCTCTGCAGCATGTGGGATCTTCCCGGACTGGGGCACGAACCCGTGTCCCCTTTATCGGCAGGCGGACTCTCAACCACTGAGCCACCAGGGAAGCCCCAGGATTGGGGAGTTTTAAACATTCTCCAGGTGATTCTAATGGACAGCCAAAGCTGAAAACACCTTCATTAATCTGTTTAGGTAAAAAAGTTGAAATTCATTTTCTCTACGAAGGTAAAACAAATTTGATTTAATCAAAGTTAATTGGCACTAGTATTTTGGGGTTCAATAGCTACCGAGGTTTAAGAGTTCAGTCACACACGTTTGAAATGTAGTAACAAACCAGGGTCAGGTTCCTTTGGGATCCAGTCTGGGTAGCCTTGACGTGAAGATGCTTGCCTGCCTCTCACCTCAAACCCTTGCTGTAATCCTATGTTCTCTCACTGGAGTCACAAGACACTCGGCGATTGCATATCTGTTTGCTTATGATGAGGAAATAGTGGGCAAAGCAAGTGTTCTTAGGAACCAAAGATAGCTATGGTACCCTATTATCTGTAAGATAATTTGGTACTTCACTGAATCATTTGAAGTTTTTTGTGTTGTTAATGCTTTGCCTTTCCTTTTCCAGAAGAATAACGTTTTGTTCAAAATCTGTCAACCAAACATATCTGAAATATTGTGCTCAACACATATATTGCCTCTTAGGATTTAAATATGGATGAGCTAAAAGCTTCAAAAATCTGGCAAGAAGAAAAATGGCTGGAAAATACTTTCGATTGCCCTTGGGTGACAGAGGAAAAAAGTAGAAGAAATGGAATCTAGTGACTTTTAGTTGTGCTATCAAATCCTCTTGAATGTTTATAGACATTATCTTGTGGTGATTTCTAAGGGACTTTAGTGTTCTTTTTTATTTTTATTTATTTATTTTTGGCCTGCTGCGCCGCATGTGTGATCTTAGCTCCTCGACAAGCGATCGAACCCACGCCCCCAGCAGTGGAACGGCAGTCTTAACCACTGGACTGCCAAGGAAATCCCTGGTGGTGTTTTTTATATCATTGGTTCTCACTACCAGCTAGTTTAAATGGACCTGGGGTTCCTACTCCCAGTAGAGGCCTAGCCTCTTGAAGGCCATGGTTATGAATTTCTTCCTAGGATTATTTTCACTAAATATATAAGGATTAAGCTATAAAGGTAAAATAAATGAACCGAGTTGGAGATTATGGGCTCTCTCCCTATCACATCACCTGAGTGGCTGACCACCCCACTAGTTTTAAGTTCAGCCCTGCCTAAGCCTCAGAATCTGCTTCCAGAGGAAGGAGACTAGCTTGTCAAAGAAGGGAAAATTGACTTGGAGAAGACCATCATGGCATGTTCTTAGATCAGATTCTACATTATTTACTGAGACCATTGGTGTATTTGCCAAATTCTCGCTCTACTTGTAAACATTTTGTTGCTATTGTTATTGTTCTACTTAGTGAATGAGACTGTAGAGACCTTTTGTACCATCTTGTCATTTGGGCAGAGAAAACCAAGACCTAAGGAAGTTAAGTTGCCAAAATCAAACCGTGAGTTTGTAAAAAAGCTGAGACTAGAACCTGGTTCTCTAGCCCCAGATCCACGGCTCTTTCCTTCTCCCAGGGGGATGTAGTTTCAGAATAAATTGAAGAACCTCACTAGTCAATCTCACAGCTTAAGAAAGCTGATTAGGAACTATGAAAATATTAAAAAGACTTGTCCTTTTGGAATTTATTAGAGAGGGAAAAGCACAGGCCATTTACTCTGAACTAGATGGTATAATAAACCAGTGGTGAGAGCGCAGATTTGTCTAGACTTCCTGGAAATAAACATTTGGCAATATGCACCGAAAGCTTTAAAAGTGTTCACAGCTTTTGACCCAGTAAGTCAACTTTGGGAAATTTTCCTAATAATCAGAGAACGTCACAAAGACATGGTTATGGATGTTCACCCAACATTTATTTATATTATAAAAAATTGGAAATTGCCTAAATGTCCACAGAAGCTGGGACTGCTGGGTAATATACTGTTTCCATCATATAATATGATGGATATAATCCAGTCATTAAAAACATCATGTTCTTGAAGCATACTTAAAGATATTGAAAGAACATCATGATAAATGGTAAACAAAAAAAATCAGATCTACAGAATATTATGTATGATATAATCCCAATTTGTAAGAAAACTATATACAGATCTAGAAAGAAGATTATAAAGATAGAGAAATGTTAACCATTGTTATTTCTGGGTAGTGCCATTATGATCCAATTTTACTTTCTTTACACTTGGCTGTGTTTTCCAAATTTCTACCATGAACTTATATAACAGAAATATGCAAAACAAAAATTTTATTGAAAATATAGTTTGGATGGACCTTTAAAAGAATTTATAGCCCCATTCTTTAGACAGAGGAACATTTGTCTCAAACAGGGAAAAATACCTAGACTTTTTGCCCTCCAGAGGGACTTGAAAAGAGGGACAAAGCACCTTGGACAGACCTGATGGAAATGCCCTTACTCAATATAAGTGAGGCTCTTAGGTCACAACACAGAAGAGTAAACATCTTAAAAGTGCACAGGGGTGGGAATATCTGAGCCCAAGACAGAAAACCAAGTTGGAAAAGCATTAAGTTTAGATGCTAAGCATTATTTCTAAACTACTAGCCTTGGTGTCTAAGCCTACACATTTCTGAAGTTTATAGAGAGCCTTTAAATGTCAGCATCATTTTTAGCCCAGAGCTCTTTTCTTACACAACATCTAAAAATATCTATTAGTTTAAATTGTCAGCATGTAAAACATTTGCTATGACTTTTTCTCATCATATCACTCAAATCATGTCAGAGCTAGAAAGAAAAATAAAAGCCTGGTATAATCTGGCAGTTACTAATATTATTCGATGAGGTTTTCATGGGAATATTTAATAGCAAATTAATAATACTATTTATAATCATAAGCAGCCTAACCAAACAGCACTATCTACTGCACATTTCCCCTTAGATGTCCCATAAGCACTTCAAAATTACAATGTCCCAAACTAAAGTCATAATCTTCCCCATTATCGTTTATACCCTCTGAACTCTCCATCTCTCTACCAGTATCTATTTAGTTACCTAAACCATGAATTTATCCTCTAATTTCTAGGTTTCTGGCCTGGATTACTCTAAAAGTATCTAAACGGCCTCTCTAAATCTAGGCTTGACCACTTCTGATCCATTCTCCATTCTGCAGATGAAGCGAATGCTCTGAAAAGGAAATCAGATTATGTTATTTCTTGTTTATAAGCCTTTTTTGGAGTCCCGTTGCCTTCAGGTCCAAATGTAAGCTTGGCCTTCAAGACTCTACCTGATCTCTATTCTGCTTACATCTTTAGCCTCAATGCTTTCTAGTTCCTCAGACATGCCATGCTCTCAATTGCCACAGGACTGGCTCCTTCTCAACTTTTAGGACCCAGCTCGATGTTGCCTTTTTTGGGACTCAAGGCTGGTTGGGTGCCCCATCCAAGGAGCTTCCCTGGCACCGTGATATAACACTCTATGTTGTAATTGCCTGTTTACTTGTGTTTCTTCTCTCTTAAAACTGTAAGTTCCTGGAGAAGAGAGGTTAGGTCCTGTCCACTATTATATCCTCAGCATCGATCACAGTGTCTGTCACCATCTTCAATTACAAAAGAATCCTCCCTCTTTTCATGTCATTAACAACATGGGAATTGGAGCAGAGAAGATTGCCTACCCAACATTCATGCCGCACACCCCACTCTTACCCCCATCCCTGCCCTGTCTCCACTCCTAATCTCCTTTTTTCACAGCAGAACCCAGATTGTGTCCACATAGCCATCCTCCAAGTGTTTCAGGGGAAGCAACTCCATGGCTGATTTGTCTCTGATAATTATGTTAATCTCCTTCTCCTTGCCATTGATTTAAGAATGGCCACATGACCCAGTTCTGGTCAAGGAGGTTTGAGGAGTAGTCTGATGAGAGCTTCTGTGAAAGTTTCCTTGCTTCTTAGAAAGAGACCAGTAAGAGATGGTTCATTTTATTCTCCTTGATATTTTTATGACTAAAACCGCTGTAGCCCTCGTGTTCCCATGAAAGGAACCAGCCTGGGAACAAAGCTGACACGTTAGCAATGACTGCATGAGAAGTAGACGGATTTGAGCTTCTTTTGGCATAACTGAGCCATTGATCATACTACCTGGAGCCCCCCAAGCTCCAGACTTCTTACGTGGGGCAACAAATTTCTTCATTGTTCAAATAAATGAGTTGGGGATCTCTGTTATTTGTAGCCAAGTATACAAGAAATGATTCAAAGATGAATTATAAATAGGCCTCTTCCCACTAAGAATTATTATCCTGGTATAAAAAAGTAAGCTTTGCTCTATTCAGAAGTATAACACTAGACTTAATATAATTGTACAATTGTCAGATCTGGAATGGCAAATTATTATTAAAGGGAAATTATTATTATTGTTGTTGATAAATTGGCATATATCTTATTTACATGCTCTCATCAGGTTGATTGGCGGTTTATGTAGTACCCAAAGGAAAACATGACATTTGAGTTTGGGGAATTTGAAGTGACAGAGAAACCAGACTTTGAATTTTAAGTTGCTGAAGTCAGTCTTAACAGAGTTGGATAAGTCATAACCTGACTATAAAAATTAAATTAAATTTAATTTAAAAAGCAACTTTTAAAATATTTTAGTATCTCATTCCTTTATTGAGGTAGAGGTAGCCATAAAGTCTACTAGATGCCAACAATTGTAGGAAAATTGGAAAATACCAACAAATGTAAAAGAGAAAGTAAAAAGTAGCATATAAATTTATTATACAGAGCTAACTAATTTTATTCTTTGATGTATTCTTCAAATCTTTTAAAACTCAACTATGTAAATATAAATGAATATATATTTATTCTTTATATATACTCATATATGAAAACATATATGAGCACATACATAGAGTTGAACCATGAACATTAATATTTCACTTAATATTTTTATGAACTTTTTTCATGCAATTATTTACTTGTCAAAATTATGTTTTTAAATGGTTATATAATACTCTATCACCTAGACAGACATGTCATCATTTGTTGGCATCACTCTCTTTGGTTGGCTATTTCAAGGGTTTCTTAAGATTTTTAAGAAAATGTGAAAGCCAATAATTTGGGTACAAATCTTGGACTATGTCTTTAGGGTAAATTTTAATTTATACTGGTCTGTCTTTGGGCCATCTATTCTGTTTCACTGATTTTCTGCATACTCTTATATTAGTCAGGATCACTTTTAAAAAATTATTTTATTTTATAATATATGTCAGTTTCTAATAGAACAAGTTTACCCCAAAGAAATCTTCTAAGTATATTTCTTATTCCCATGTTTTTTCTTCTAGATAATTTTTAAAAAATTGGCCAAAATTCCAAAAAATCTTATTGGACTTTTGATTAAATTGTATTAAACCTATATATTGACTTGGTGATAATTAACATCTCCACAATATTGAATCTTCTTATCTCATTTCCTCATACATCTCTCTATTTATTGAGGCTTCTTTTTATGTCTCTCAGAAATATCTGCAGTTTCCCCTGCTTAATACTCTTTAAGTATTTTTCTTCAAATGATTTTCTTTAAAATTTTTTTTTTTTGCAATTGTAGATCTGTGGACAAAATCCTTAAAAGTATCTTACTGAAACCTCTGCCATTTTATTGTCAGGCTATTTTTCTTTCTTTTTTCTTTTGGCCGCACTGCACAATTTGTGGGATCTTAGTTCCCCGACCAGGGGTTGAACCCGGGCCCTTGACAGTGAAAGCACAGAGTCCTAACCACTGGGCTGCCAGGGAATTCCACAGGCTATTTTTCTTGAGATGTTCACTTTGGTATTTTCTGGTAACAAAATGTAACTTCCACTATGTATGAGACAGGAATCAGAGCATGCTCTGAGTCCCAGTTCTACCACTAATGGTAACAATATATGTCATTTCTTATCTCATTTTATAATTCTGAGTTTATAAATATATAATATGCCTGTGGAACATATGCCATTTAAAATTTTAATTATTCCTTTAAAAAAATTAAAACTACACTCTAAAAAAGGTAAGTTATAAAGCAACAGAATTTTTTTCTTTTCTTCTTTCTATATAAAGCAATATAAGACCAGTTACATTTGCTTTTAGAGACTTGATGGCACACATAATTATGCAGAACTAATTAATTCAAAATCTGTTTATCAACAGTAGTCTGTAGGTACAGCATTTTCTCCCAGAGGCATTAACAAAGGCTTATCACCTGCTCTCTTGTTGCAGTTTGTCTCAAAGGCAAATCAATACAAAAAATATAAAAATGCTACTCCCAGAACTAACACTTCCAACAACTTACAAGAACTTTTAGTATCTGATACCAATTAGTTTTCTTAGCTTAAATTAAAAGTTTTATTTAGCAATGAAATGTGTCAAAATAATAAGAATTTTAAGGTATAATAAAGTTTTCCCCAAGATTTTTTTTAAAATTTAGGTTATATATAATTATTACATTTTTTCAGGATAAATAATTGTAACAGATGGTTGAGGACAAGAGGTTATAAAAGAAAGCTATTATATGCTTTATAGATTAAACAATATAGTGTTCCTTGCCCATACCCACATATACATGCATATAGAAATAAAAGTATCTATATCATGGGCAATATCTTCCTTGATATAAGATTAGCACAACAGCAGAAATGAGTTGTCAATGAGTGTATGTGTCTGGTTTTTCATAGGTTTTTCTGATCAATTAGATTCCCTCAAACTGTATTCCAATTACAATGTTTCTGGATGTTCATTTGATAGGGAGAATGCTAGTTAGAATAAAATGTGTCTTGGGTTAGAGAGCCAGTATTTATTTATTTAAAAAAAGGAAAATGAATTTCAGGAATTGAAATTCTCCTCTCCCTCTGTTTTTTTAAGGTGTGTTTGTCTTTTGAAAAATGAAAAGTGCTTCCTGTAAAGTAAGTTAACTTTCGGATAACGGGAACTTGTTTTTATAGTTGGCTTTGCAGGCTTGGGGAAAGGGTTCACATAAAGTTCTTGCTCACTAACTTCAGGATGCCTGTGGTTTGGACCCTTGGTCTTATCCTTCTTGCAACACGACTCAAGAAACTGTTAGGAGTTTCCGTCTGCCAGGTCCCAAATAAACGAGAATCCTGTTACATACCAAACCGGGCACCTGCACCTCATGGTTGAGATTGTTCAAGTAGCGAGTATCCTGTATTGATGAGATGCAGTTGTACCAGGGAATGGGCATGAGTTCCGACCCCCTTGAGAGGGCTGCATTGTTAGCTAGGCATAAACGCTGAAGCCGCCTCAGAACTGATGGCTTCCTTGAGCTGAGAGGGTCAGTGTCCACTCAACTTCATCTGTCACTGTGACCATGCCTGTCCCAAGTATCTAGGGACGGGGACATTAGGAGCTGTCCCCAGGAGTCATGAGACCTCTACTACATGTTATTTGTATACTGTGCTGTTACTTGTTCTGATGCTTTCTTAAAACAAAGTAAATCTGGAAATGGGTGAAGTCTTCTGTGTCTCATGAGTTTTTTAAGTTGAACCCAAGTCAAACAGAGTGAGTGTTGAAAAGGCAAATTACCAGAGCAAGAAATTATCCTCTGTATTCTGCCTGAATCCTTTCATCCCCAATCCCTAAAGTCCCAAGTGTCTACAGAGAGGAAAAACCTACTTAATTAATGGGTAGGTGGATTCT
The DNA here is from genome assembly GCF_039906515.1 of Pseudorca crassidens. Lineage (NCBI taxonomy): Eukaryota > Metazoa > Chordata > Mammalia > Artiodactyla > Delphinidae > Pseudorca > Pseudorca crassidens. The sequence goes on from NC_090301.1 coordinate 70,322,895, forward strand.
CATTATAATTTAACAGAAATGTCCCTCCCCGCCTTAGCTTAGCATCTTCAAATACTGAATTGCCAGTGACTCAATGATTTTTGGAGATTGTAGAAAGTTTAATAAAGAAAGAGTCTAAAAAAGGGGGTATAAACTCTATGACAAAATGGCGTGCAAATATTAGCCCCAGATTCAGTTTCTCTCAATCTCACACTAAAATGTCTATGAAACATTGACAAAAAGACAATACCTCACATTACCTCATGCAAAAAACCTAAAACTGACAGATAATCTATTGCTAAAACGTGTGAAGAATTTACCCATTATCACAAGCCACATAAATTGAAAAAAACAATTTGTGACCTAACTAACCTTTGCCTCCTGCAATAGAATAGTACAGCTAAGCTGAAAGAAGGTAAAAAGCAATGTGTTTTTCCACTGACCTCAGGTGAATTGATCTGGGGTTTAGAACAACTGGGAAAAAATGGACAGCATAAGTGCTTTTTGAGGCATACATTTTTCCTTCATTCCCACTTGCTACATCAGTTCATAAACATCCTGGAAGGAAATGGGATTGGTGGTATGTCATTGCATCTAGGGAGGTCCGACCCTCACACACAAAGCATGGTAGTTGTGTAAGGTACTTAAGGGCAAGACAGACTTGCCACTTATCAGCTGGGTGACTTTGGGCAGTTTATTTAACCTGTCTTTACTCAATTTCCTCATTTGGGGTTGCTATATGTATTAAATGAGATAATGAATGTAGAGCTCAAAGCACAGGGCCTGGTATGATGCTTTGTTCAATAGAAGGTAGATATTATTTTTATTATGACAAAGAAGGGCAGAAAATGGGAAAGTTTGAACAGTTCTAGGAAGTGTGTATGTGTGTGTATTGTAGATTTGGCTATGTTTTAAGCCCTCTCTATGTTCAGTGTGTCAAAGAGTCTAGCCGTGGGATGAGCGTGGTTCTCCCTCAGTCTAGCACCGTCACACAAGTTGAATATCTGTCAGACATCGGCCATGGCCAGGCACTGTTCACATCAGCCACATCTCTAGCTACATAGTCAATGAGGGGATCATACCAATGCCCAAGTGGATAGGATTGTGCAAGCTACACAGCTTGTCTTTTGGCAAAAGACAAGCATGAACGCTACAACAAAAAAATTAACATGGGTTTTGGGTCTATGAAAAAAATACTGCAAGAAGAAAAAGGTTTGGAAGCCTAAGTAATACGTAAGAAGACATGGCGTCTATGAAACAGCAGAACTGGTTAGCCAATCCCTTAATCACTAAAGAGTTTAGTACCTCGTTCACCCTCTTCATCTCTACCTTGCAGTGTACCAACATTTTGAGTGCCTTCAGCCTTTTGTGGGTGACCCACCTGTTATGGGCTGAATTGTGTCCTCCCAAAATTCATATGTTGAAGTCCAAACTTCTGGTATGTCAGAATATGATTATATTTGACGATGGGGTCTTTAAAGAGTAATTAAGGTAAATACAGATCATTGAGATGGGCCCTAATCCAGTATGACTGGTGTCCTTACAAGAAGAGGAGATTAGGACGTAGACATGCACAGAAGAAAGGCGATATGAGAGCATTGGGAGAAAAACAGCCACATAAAAGTTGAGGAGAGAGGCCTCAGAAGAAACCAACCCTACTGACACCTTGTTCTTGGATTTCTAGCCTCTAGAGCTATGAGGAAATAAATTTCTGCTGTTTAAGCCACCCAGTCTTCGTGCTTTGTAATGGCAGCCTTAGTAAACTAATACATCATCCAGTTGCCTGGACTCTTGGTTTTTTTTGTGGTACGCGGGCCTCTCCCTGTTGTGGCCTCTCCCGCTGCGAAGCACAGGCTCCGGACACGCAGGCTCAGTGGCCATGGCTCAAGGGCCCAGCCGCTCCGCAGCATGTGGGACCTTCCCAGACCGGGGCACGAACCCGTGTCCCCTGCATCGGCAGGCGGACTCTCAACCACTGCGCCAGCAGGGAAGCCCTGGACTCTTGGTTTTTAAAACTTTTTCATCTCCAGGAACCTTCACTTTTGCTCCTCATCAACACTCCCTCCCAACCCCCCAGGTCAGCACCCTGATGTTGTCATCATCCAGAACTGCTAACTTCTGAAATACTATATTCAAGCCTGTACTGTACTGTTTACCAATCCCTGACTGTAATTACATGGCCTTGCAACTTCATGCTAGGCTATTCCCACCTAATCCATTCTTTAATCACATTGAAATTCCCAGATAAACCCCACTTCCTTCCCTCCAATTCCCTTCCTTCTTCCTCCTTCTCCGCTTAATCTAGATGGTTTATCACTTCATCCTATGTCTTGTCAATATCTTCAAACTTCTATTTTCCTTCCATTGCAACAGCCTTGCAAAATCCCCACCCAGCTGTCCTGGCCGTGTCCATATAGCATTTCTGAGCACGGCTGAAGGAAACCACACAACCCCACCGTGTCTGCTGAGCCACAGTGAAGTCATATAGGCCCTCAGCACTGCCCGTCGTCTCTCTCCTTCCCCACAGCCACTATTTCAAACTTCCTCTCTTCTCTTCTTCAAAACCCAGACTTCCCCACTTCCACCCTCGCTACCGGCAGATGACTTCACTTCCTATTTTGTAGGGGAAATTGAGGTCACGGGAGAGAAATTTCCCCACATTCCGTCAGCAAACCTGCAAACTTCCCAACATTCTCAGCACTTTCTTACCTCATTTTACAGAGGAAGATGTGCTCCTCTTCGCTAAAGTTAACGCCTTAACAGCTGCTAGGAATTTCATTCCTCACAGTTCCTCCAAGCCTCACTCTTTTCATCCTTCTTTATTTCTCTTTCATGTCTAATTCTCTCTCCCCTCTCTCCCCTATTTGTTCTTTCTGCTCACCATCTACATAGTCTCAAATATATCAATAGACCCTGCTGCTACTCCCGGGCATGTGCCTCATGCCTCAGTATGCTGGGACAAAACAAAAGCAAAACGTTGGGGTGAGCCCCACTTGTTTGTAAAAATTTTGAAGCATTCAAAGCAGTAACCCAACGGTTCATACTGAGCTGAATTTTTATTCACGAGTGAAAGAAATGAAAGGATTTTCCTCATGTGTTGGGAGGCTCAGAAAATACACCACAGGTAATAAGAATAAGAATAATAAATGATGGGGATGATATAGTAGCAAACAGAATTTACTTGGTGTCAGGCATCGTACTAAATGCCTTCCATATTTCAACTCATCTAATGCTCAGTAAACCTCTGAGGAAGGTACTATTTTTCTCCTATTGGAGAGCTCAGAAAATAAACCACACCTAACAACAATACCAACAAAAGCAAATATTTACATGGCATTTACTATTATAAGTGCTTTACATGAATAACTCATTTATTCCTTATCCTAACCCTGTAAGAGCCGTACTATGACTCTCTCTGCTTTACAGAGTGAGCTTTCCAAGGTCATGCGGTTGGTAAGTGGTAGAGGTAGGATTTGAACCCAAGCACTTTCGACATTCTCTACATGCTCCTCAAATTTACTTTAAAAAATTATTTTGTAAGGGATCCAAAAGCAAATCAAAATTGAGAACTGAAGGAGAACATCGTAAAATAAAAAGATCATGACTAATGTATGTCCTGTGAGTGAAAGCTCTAGTACTTTCTCGTTTTAAGTACTGGCTCCACCCTACCAGCTCTGTGACCTGAAGCAAGTTGCTTAACCTTCGTATGTCTCGATTTTCTTTTTTATTGAAGGATAGTTGATTTACAATGTTGTGTTAATTTCTGCTGTACAGCAAAGTGATTCAGTTATACATATATATGCATTCTTCTTTTTTTTTTTTTTCGCTGTACGCGGGCCTCTCACTGTTGTGACCTCCCCCGTTGTGGAGCACAGGCTCCGGACGCGCAGACCCAGCGGCCATGGCTCACGGGCCCAGCCGCTCCGTGGCATGTGGGATTCTCCCGGACCGGGGCACGAACCGGTGACCCCTGCATTGGCAGGTGGACTCCCAACCACTGCGCCACCAGGGGAGCCCCATGTGAATTCTTAAAGTCAATCCTTCATTGACCAAGAAGGCTGGGTGGCTGGCTTGGTGCGATTATCTTTCTTCATTCATCCTCCTCAAACTGTCGGCCTAAAGCCTGACATTTCTTCATCAGAATCTACTTCTTAGGTTAATTCCAAATAATTTTATCTTCTCTTTTCAAATGTAAAGAAACATTAAGTATACTATAATTTTAGCGTGTTCATCTGATGGTTTTGGAGAGCTGGTTGTTGCAGGGCTCTTGAGGGTGGAAAAGTTGTTTTTGAAAGACTACAACCCCTTTCTATGAAGGGAAGAAAGATGGCTGAAGGTAAGTCATCTACTTCAATATATTGCCCAGAGTGGGTCCTGACTATGGGTATGGGGATTTACAGGGTTCTGCATCACGTATGGCTTTGCAGTTGCAAGCCTTGGAGAAGTCACAGGATCCATTCCTGTCCATTTTAGGAAACAGGCCCCAGGAGTCCCTGGTTTGGGATGCTTCCAGCACAAAACGACAAGGTGCGTGCTGAACTATGCTGCCCAGTACAAACAGAATTCTGCTTTTCTCTTCTGCTAGATGTCCAGGAACTAAAACACCTCTTCTCTTGAACATTTAAAAGTGCTTCCCATTATCTTTAAAAACATCTTAGAAAAATATATTCTAGGTTGTTTTCTAATTATGCAACAAAATCACTCCCAGTTCTGGTATGTTGGTTAAAAGTCAAAACAGCTTGTATTTGAATACAGCTACACACATTCAACATTCAAAAGCTGTTTTCGTCGTGATAATTAGACATTAAATTGTGATTTATATTGTTAAATACTGATTTGGAGTTAACTACGTAACGGTCTGGAAATTTAGAAGTATTGATACTTTAGGGTATTATGTTATAGTAAAGTATGCCTGTGATAGATCACAGTTTTTCTCCAAATTTAACAGATTATTTAAATTTTTATCTTAAGATATTTTGAATAGGTAAGATGTATATGTAATACAAATAGCTAAAGTTACAAAAGGATTTTTTCGTGGAAAGTGTTCCTCCCATCCTTGTTCCCTAATCCTTAAATTCCTCCCCCCAGAGATAACCACCTTTGTCAGTTTATTGTGTTTTCTTCCAAAGATATTCCATACTGCTATGAATTTTCAAATGTGTCTTTGTGAGTGTATTTGTTTGCTTTTACGCTTTGTTTTTCACTTAACAGTATATCTTGGAGACTGTTTCAGATCATTATATACAGATCTGCTTTATTCACTAACCAACTACATAGTATTCTATTGTATTGATCTATCATAATTTATTTACCTGGTTCTCTATCGATGGGTATTCATGTTGTTTCAAATCTTTTGTTTTATGGAGAGTCCTGGAAATAATATTCTTGTATTTAAGTCTTTCTATATATGTGTGATTTCACTGTAGGACGTAATTCTAGAAGTGGCATTGCCAGATCAAAGGCAGATTTTCTTAATGGAAATGTAATTAACATGAATTAAATTCTAAACTGTGACAGCATAAAATCGAAAAAGTTTTCTATCAAGGTGAAATATTTGTCCACTCTATTGTGCAACTCTGGGTTAGCAGTCAAATGAGACACAGTTCTGGACCTCAAGGGACTTAAATACTTTAGATGAAATGGCAGCCGTTTAGAAATCATGTATCTTGAAAACAATTCTTACATTATCCTTATAAGATTTGTTTATAAATAATAAAAGTGAATCTAAAAGAGATATTTAAATGTTCCTATGCACATGTCTGAACTATGAAAATTCCTTAACTGTGGAAAATTATTATAATATTTCTCCTTCAAAATGAAATGCATTTTCAAATAATGTTCTAGTAAAACTCTCACCAGGAATAATAATATTAAAACCTGCCTTGGAATTTTACAAAGTCAAAACAGTGATATGCTTTTGTAGGGGATCTCACTGAGAACTTCTTTTAACTAGAAAATTCCCTGCTCCACTGTTCCATACGTCCAAGAAGATACTGGACTCTTTAGAAAACCTTGCATGATTAGGGATGATTTAAAAAGTTTCATGGGCAAACCATCGCAATCCATTTCCTAGAGAAGAAAGGGTAGGGTTTCCCAGAGCAGCACCAGAAGAGTTAAACTATCACTCTTTCCTATTTCATATCATTTGTATAAAATTGCTAATGTCAAAAAGTGTTTTTTTTTTTTTTTTGCTAACAGTATAAAACTGAACATACTGTGAGACATAAGGTAGCAGGTGTCTTGGCTCTAAACTATCAAGTCTGTGGGCATTCTGTTGTAACAGGTGCTCTAAAAAATTTGAACAGATTTTAACAAGAGCTGTATGGGCTTTTTAATTAGCCTGGTTATTCGGCATGTGTAACAAGCATTAGGTATATGCTTAAAACATCATAGGGTCTAAAAAACAAATGCTTCACATAGTCACTCTCTCTTTCTGGCTTCTCTTTGCTTTCTGCTATTACATTTGACGTATGTGCTTCTTTTATCACAGAATTTCCCCCACCTGAAGGAGGAGTGTGACAAAAAACGACCATTAGTAACAGTAATAGAATAGGAGATCCAGACAACTGTCTGAATGTTACACAGATGCTCTGTGCCATTTTAGTAGAAATCAAGTTCCATACATATTAAGAAGCGGCCTAACCCTCCCTGGAATAGCCTGTTTTCATTCATATGTCTCATAACTTGACTATTAGCAGAAGGACTTTTCACTAATTTCTGCAATTTGAAAAGATGAGCTCTTACTTGGGACTCATGTTTAGGATTTTAGGGATAAATAATGACAAAACCAAACTCAATTTTATCTATATTTTAGTTCCTTTTCTAGGTCATCATGTTAACACAGATATTAATTCGATGAATTTCCTTTTGTTTTTATGTGCTACTGTTATATTTGATCTTTGGAATCCAACTTTGCAGCATTAGTTCATTTATTGAACAAATACTGAAAATCTATTATGTTGAGTGTGTGTGTAACATAGAGGAATAAAACAGAGTTCCCATGCTTAAGATACTTAAAATCTATATAAACTACAAAGCAGAATGTTTTCAAACACCTTAATTGTGCTGTGAACAGAGTACACTATAGGAATTGAAAGAATGGGGAGATTTATATTTGGTAAAACTGGGGAAAGTTTCATTGAAGCAGGTGACATTTGATGGTGGTCTTGAAAGTCAGAGAGAATTTTGAAGTCGTGATAAGGCTAGCATTTGGGGTAAGGCTACATTCCTGGCACATGCGAAAGCCTGTTATAGGTTTTTGACTCATTGATTACAAGTATTGCACGTGTTACTTTGATCAGTGTTTCATCTTTTAGATATACAGATGTCCTGTTTAGATTTGTTTTAATTAAGCAAATGAAAAGGTGCTAATGATTGGTTGCTTCCAGTGTGCCAGGTCCAGTGCTAGGGGTTTTACCCACTTTGCTGTAGCCAGTGAGATACCCCATGAGACATATCATTACAGTTGTTTAACAAGCGAGGATAAGTTACATAACTTATGTAAGGTCATGCGATAAGATGTGGTAGAGTCAAGATCTGGTGCCTAGGTACACACATTTCCCCACTGCACTGGACCACTTCCTCAGTTTTACAATTAGAAGGAAACTTGAGGGTCCTTCTTGTGGATATAATTCATGCATTTTCAATCTGGGCAAAATTTGGTTCTTAGGGGTTGTCTTAGTCAGGTTGCTCCAGGGAAACAGAACAAATGGATAGATAGAAAGACAGGTAGATAGATAGATAAGTAGATAGATAATTATAAAGGGAGATTTATTACAAGAGTTGCTTTACGTGATTATGGAGGTCAAGAAGTCCCACCATCTACTGTCTGAAAGCTGGAGAAACAGGAAAGCTAGTGATGTAACTTAGTCTTATTTTGAAAGCCTGGGAATTAGGAGCGTAAACGTATGAGGCAGGAGAAGATGACGTCCCAGCTCAAGTAAAAAGAACACATTCATCCTTCCTCTGCCTTTTTTGTTCTATTCGGACCCTCAGCAAGTTGGAGGACGCCCACCTGCATTGGTGAGGAGACCTTCCTTACTCAGCCTAAGGATTCAAGTACTAACCTTTTGCAGAAACACCCTCACAGATACACCACCAAATAATGTTTCACCAGCTATCTGGGCATCCTTAGCCCAGTCAAGTTCCCACATTAAAACTAATCAGCACAGGGGGCAAAAAGGGACTTTTTACGTAAAGCACAGATATACATACGGTACATACACTATATGCTGTATACGTGTGGTATCAACATTTTATGGTGGAAGGTGATTGGAGAAAAAAAGAGTCTAAAGAGGCTTCTTGTGGGGGGGGCTGTAGGGAGGTGATAATGAAAACAGGTTGAGAAACGCTGCTCTAACTCAAGCTCCCTCATTTTTCAGAGGACAGATAAGGAAAGTCAGAGAGTGAAAACAGCTGCCCAGTCACACAGCTAGTCGGTGATGTATGTGCATGTGTTTAGTTTTAAAAATCCACCATTCTTAGGAACAAAAAGGTCTAAGAACCATTTATCACAGCGCCAAGCTCAACGATCCCCTTACGATGTCCTTCCCTTTGACTTCACTCCTTTCTGGGTTTGTAGGTGGGCTTATTTACACCATCTCACCCTGAAGCAATAAATAACTAAATTTCAACTTCTTGGTGGTCAACGAGGAGTGGGCTGGCCCCGGGGGTAAGTCTGGACCCTAGAATGTACATCGTTCAAGCTACTGTGTTTTGGGAGTACTCATGGACTGTCTATTCCGACACCCCCAGAATAGCACCTAGTAGTGGGTGCTCATAATTATGAATGAATGTGTGAATACTGGCAGCAAAGGAAGAAAAAGGCTCAGAAAGACTGAGTACTGTGTGTCTTTTAAATTATTTAAGTATTAGTTAAACTCATTTCACACGGAAAGAAGCAACACCGACTCATTAGCCTGCTGTTGGACATCGGCTCATGCTAAACGTGGCTCGAGGTCTTAAAGAAAAGCCAGGCACTCAGCAGAGCTCTTATCTTGGGGTCAGGGCCTCTACTTCATCTCAAATTCTGTTATCGTCAGTGTGTGGGAAAGCAACACCCTTAGCTTGTTGGGCTCAGACAAGGGGTTTGGCAGTAAGGAATCAGTATTAATGCAGCTTTTAAACAGTTTAACTTACAGTCTTCCTACACATCAACACACAATTCATTACATTTGTTGAAGATGAAAGAAGGGATTCTTTTTTGAACCTACTGCACAAATGATTTATTACACTTAATGTTTGTATATGTGAGGCTTTCATATATTCCTCCTTTCCCCATAAGAGTGTAGTGAAATGTTTTCTTCCCACAATCTGCCTTTTTCATTAACCAATGTTATTACTTTTTTGGGTATCCTTCTAGAGTTTATTTATGTTTATAAAGCAAAAAACAAATTCTGTAACTATAAAGTGGCATTTTATGCACACTTTTTAACCTTGTGTTTGATTTTTTCAAGTAATTTATCTTGGAGATGGCTCTACATGGAGAACTTTCTATTTTTTTCTTAGCTGCATAATATTCCATTATATGGAGGTACTTTTATTTAACTGTATTCTTTTTTTTAAGAGTTTTAAAAAATTGAGGTACAACTGACATATAATATTATATTAGTTTCAGGTACACACATAATAATTTGATATTTGTATATACGGGCATACCCTGGAGATATTGTGGGTTTGATTCCAGACCACAACAATAAAGTGAATATTGCAATAAAGGGAGTCATACAAACTTTTTGGTTTCCCAGTGCATATAAAAGTTATGTTTATGCTATACTGTAGTCTATTAAGTGTGACATAGCATTATGTCTAAAAAAACAATGTATATACCTTAATTTAAAAATACTTTATGGCAAAAAAGATGCTAACCAACATTTTTGCCTTCAGAGAGTCGTAATCTTTTTGCAATAGGAACATCAAAGTTCGCTGATCACAGATCACCATAACGAATATGATAATAATGAAAATGCTTGAAATTTGCAAGAATTACCAAAATGACACAGAGACATGAAGTGAGCAAATGCTGCCGGAAAAATGGCGCGGATAGACTCACTCGATGCAGGGTTGGTGCAAACCTTCAATTTGTAGAAAAGAAAAAACAAAAGAAAACCCCACAGTACCTGCAAAGCACAATGAAGTGAAGCTCAATAAAATGAGGTATGTCTCTATTTGTCTTTCTCTGACTTATTTCACTTAACATAATGCCCTCAAGGTCTATTCATGTTGTCACAAATGGCAAGATTTCATTTTTTATGGCTGAATAATATTCCATTGCATATATTTATACCACATTTTCTTTATCCGTTCATTTGTCACAGAAGTGGGATTGCTGGATCAGTTCTATTTTGCTGGTAGTTCTAAATCTATTTTGCTGATTAATTCTAAATTGCTGGTAGTTCTGTTTTTCATCTTTTGAGGAAGCTTCAGACTGTTTCCACAATGGCTGCACCAATTTACATTGTCACCAACAGTACACAAGTGTTCCCTTTTCACATCCTCACCAACACTTGTTATTTCTTGTCTTTTTGATAATAGCCATCCTAATAGATGTGAGATATCTCAATGTGGTTTTGATTTGCATTCCCCTGATGATTAGTGATGTAACTGTATTCTTCTTGACTTTATGTTGTTTGAAATTTTGTGCTATTATATGTAATCTGCAAATAATATCATTTTTATACATATCATATTATATTTGTACAAGCCTATCTGTAGACTATATCTACCAGACATGAAAGTTGTCAGGACCTGGAGTGTATATATATTTATGGTGTTGATAGTTTTTGCTAACTTGACTTTTCTAGGAAGTGTACCCCAAATTATACTTATACCAGAAATGTTATGAGTGCCTGTTTCTTCATAACTTTGCCAAGAGTGTGTCAACAAAGTTTTTAATTTTTGCCATTCTGAGAAGCGGAAATGATATCTCAATGTAGGTTTAATTTTCATTGCTCTAAGTTTGAGAAACGTTGAGCTTTTTTTCATGTGTTATAGCCATTTAAAAAAAAACACGTGAATTGTCTGATCATTTTCTTTGCCATACTGAGTTTCTGGTCTTTTTTTCTCATTGATTTCTAGAAGCTCTTTATTTATTGTAAAGACTGTCTGATATGAGTTTACAGATGTGCCACTGACAACAGTGATTTTGAATATTGAATAGTTAAACATAAAATTTTATTTTAAGATTTTGTTAGCATGATAAAAAAGATTGCTTAACATAATTCATCACACACTATTTAATTTCTCATATTAAAAAGCCTAAATAAAGTGCCTAAATAAATCAGACACTCACAAAAATAATCACATCTATGAGAAAGATGTGGCACTCCATTTAGCATTACCGTATTTGCTCTGCCTCAGGTAAAGAAGCCTGTTCAGAATACCAGCTACTTGTGCTGGGGTAGAGGTAGTTTTGTCATTTATTTGGCAAATGCTCCTTAACAAATAAATGACAGATCTAGGGACGCCTGCTTTTTATAATCACTGCCAAGTGACCAAGAAACGTGAGAAGGTTATGTTCAGAACTTGGCAGAATATCTAGCATTCAGGGCTTTAAAAGTATTTATTTATTGTGTTTAAAAATTCTCACTGTAGTTACTAGAATAGAAAGGATTTCCATTCTTGGCTGGTATTCATAGGGCTCAGTTAAAACCACAGAAGCTGGCAGAAGTTTCCCTGTCTGGCTTATCTTTATGTATTACATTGAGTTGTATGAAATTGCCATTTTATAGAATAAAAAAGGTTGACTATCGGCAATTTCACGTGTTTCAAAATATATCTGAAAGCCTGATGCAGTTAGAGAAGATTTAGCTCTCACAGCAAGATGTCACAACTTTCTACGCTCTCGGCTGACTAGAGTTCCTAGTATCCTCCCAGGTCTATGTGCAGGAAGTTGTCTGATATTTGACGCGCTCCTGGGGGAAGCTAGAGCTGCAGTATTCAGAAGCCACCACAAGAGGGGGCATTTCTCTCGGAAATGTGAAGGTTCTGACTGGCTTTCAGAATAAGTAATAGTAGAGGCAGGCTGGGGGTGTGCCAACAGGGCGGCAATAAACATTGCGTGGGAGAGGGAACAGGGGTGGGCAGTGACTACACGTTAGGTCACTGTCTAGCTCAGAGGAAACCCCAGCAGTTTTCTATCTGGCAACCTAGAGAATAATGAGAACAGGCAAGCCAAAAAGAGTCGGGACCACAGCAATAGCAGGTCCTCCTTAGGTGGCCTAATTGCTAATCTGGTAACCAGAATCAAAACATCAAAAATGACAAGCAGAGGGGCTTCCCTGGTGGCGCAGTGGTTGGGAGTCCGCCTGCCGATGCAGGGGACGCCGGTTCGTGCCCCGGTCCGGGAAGATCCCATATGCCGCGGAGCGGCTGGGCCCGTGAGCCATGGCCGCTGAGCCTGCGCGTCCGGAGCCTGTGCTCCGCAACGGGAGAGGCCACAACAGTGAGAGGCCCGCGTACCGCAAACAAACAACAACAAAAATGACAAGCAGAAAGGGTTGAAGGCTTATCTCACACACATTAGAAATAGCCGCTGCTTGGAAAAAGCTCAGGATGACGTAAGAGATACACTGCGCTGGCCTGTTGCACAGCCTGTCCTGTCTGAGATTCTCATCGCCTTGCTGAAAGTACAGGACACACTGGAAACAGGCCCCTTTGCACGGATGTCACATAGGCCCTTACACTAGGCATATGATGCAAAAAGTATTTTCTTTTTTATCAGCACAGCTGTTCAGATTGTGGAGCCCTTGTTTAACAAGAGGCTTGTCCTTTGTTTGGCTCAGGAAGTTTGCTTTAAATGAGAGAGATACAGGCTGCTCATTTCCTTGGGAAATAACACATGGCAAGTGGGTGCCGACCAAGGGGAGTCCCGTCTACCAGGACTGGTTGGCTTTTACAGTCACATCCCCAGTAGACAAACATCGCAACAGCCAAGCCCCCTAAATGAGAACATCAAGTGACCCTAAAGAAGTTGCTCAACTAGACTCATTCTTATTAGAAAAACTAAGAAACAGGAAAAAGAGAGAGAATTAATGCAAGTTATGGCATCTTCTTCTGACGTCCTGACTGATGGCAATCCTGGCCAGCCTTCACCGCCCAGCATCTGAGGTCAATTAGAATTCAGGGTTCTTGCATACAGCTAGTGAATCGGTAGAATTTGATCGAGAGATAATAAACAGGTGACGATTTCTTTTCTGTACTTCCCTTTCCCCCTATCCACACAAATATCCAAGTTAACTGGAATCATTTGCTGGGATTCTTTTGTGGTTTGTTGGGAGTCTGTCTCCTCCAGCTCCCAGATAAGCCGTTGTGCTTTTCAATTGTTACTCTGAGACAGAAATATGGTTGTTCTGTTAGAACATTCGAGCTCCCGCTTGTTACTGTGGAGAGGCATGAAAATGGCTGTTTGATCCATCACAGCAAGTGCGAGCTGCCCTATCTCACGCTAAAAGGAAGCAATTTACCGGGAATGCTGGTGCCAGATTAAGATTCTCAGCGCATTGCAAGTGAATTACCACATCTATAATTTTCAAGAAGAAAAGAAAACAACGAAAACACAAAGCCAAGAAATGTAAGAAGGGGGATACTGGGCCAAGCTTTGGCAAGAGACACATAATTCACTTCTGAGCTAATCGCTGGCTAGACTGCCCTGTTTCATTTCTAAAACAAAATGATTTTGCAGGTGAGCTGTGTGTAAGAAATTGTCAATCACCCTTGGGGCTGTTTTGAGTTCTTAGAGCCCAAAGATGAGTAATATTCAGAGAACAGGTTTTGCAGATTTTGTGTGTATGTTCTAGAAAAATACACGTGGAGGGAAACATTTTAATACACTGATGTGGAATAATAAATCTCTGTAAATGTGTGTTTAAAACAATGAATTCAAGGGGATAGTTCTTAGGGAGCTCTACTACATAGAGCTTATGAAGTGCATCCCAGATATTAATTGCAATAAATATGGAGATGTAGAGGAAAGAGACAATTTCTGTTGGGGGAAAGTGGGTGGGACGCAGCTGGTGTCTTCTTCCAGCTCAGACCCCTTGGAATATGAGCTGTGGCTTCCCTCTCCCTACAAGTCCCACTGTAATTCCTAGAGCAAAGCAAGGGAAAGGAGATGAGGATTGAAAGAAGCGGCAAGGAGCATTTATTAGGGTACAGAGACGGTGGGGTGACAGCAAGACACCCTTGGAATAGTCCGGAGGCTTTCATTTTAATCCTTTTTTGGGAGATCACTCTGACCACAGCTGTTCATGATGCTATCCTATTAGCAAAGGGGAAGAGGCAGTGCTTCTGGGATAAAGACCCAGCTGGGGCCAGAGGGCTAGCAAGTTAGAGTACAGGTGGTTTGGATCAACAGGTGCTTTCTGTTATTGTGATTCAGCCCTCGCCTGCAGTCAGGTCCAGCCAGACCTGCTGTAAGTGCTGTAAGCATTCATCGCTGAGAGGGAAATAGAACATCTGGACTGCTCTTTGTTTTTCTTACCTTGCTCTTACATTTCACAGTGACCTTTTGTTCTAGTTCCCTTCAAATGGAAACAAGTTTTAGTTCAGGGCATTTCTCTGCCTTATTTGTATTTCACAGGAATGTGGGCTTTCTTACAAGGAACTCAAGAGTATTCGAAATTCTAGGTCTTCTTGATGAGGATAAGCCAGCTGTGACGTTATATGCATTTTCCCAAGAGGACTTGTAGAAAATGGGAAATGGGTGTGTTCTTCACGCTCCTATAACTCGTGGTGGGATCCCCATAAGGCTCAGATTCTTATTAAGTTTCTAGACGGGAGGCAGCTTAGACCTTAGCATCTTGTTCATTCTCTCTGCTGAGGAGGTGATGATCCTCTTGCATGCTTATGAAGAATGCGCGGAGGCACAGGATAGAAACGGAACAGAGGCCCTAGATGACTGCAAGTGTATCTTTGCATCTCTAAGTGAATTCCAAGGCCTAAAAATGAGTCCTATTCTGGAAGAGAGCTACCTAATGGAACTCTTATGAGAATCCCAGGTTTCATCCTCAAGGGTCAGGCCAGTGGCGTTTCTCGCCATGGACCTGTATCACCGAGACTGTGCTTGTCTTTGAGGGCCAGATCCTAAAATCAGGACATGCCATTGTGCCATGACAGCAGCACAGCCACACATGCATGTTGATGGCTGCTCTGTGGAGAGACCTTGTGTATATTCAAGGGGGCTTCACTTTCTGTATCTTTCCCAACATTCCCCGTATTAATCCTGGCAATTGCTTTGCATTGATAAGGCAGTTTTTTAGCATCCTTCCACCACCTATTTTCTAAATATTTTGGAATTCTAGCCTGATGCTAAGTTTCTGCCCCAGGAAGAGGAAAGACTGGAAAATTTGAGTTCTCACAAAATTTCTAAGGATGAGGAGAATATATTTCCATGAAGATAGAATTCTTCTTTGGGGGCTTTTGTCAGGCTAGAAGATTGTTCTCCCTCCTGGGGGGAACCAGAGATTCATGGGGGCATGGGGATGCTTTCCAACATCATAGGTACAAAGATGGTGGTTCCTTTAAGACCTAGAGAGTTCCAGGAGGAATCTGAGCTAATGAATCTTCCAGGTCACCTTCTCTAACAAAAACCTAGAACAAGAACAGAGCCTGGAGCTTTCCCTGCTTGGTGGCCAGTGTCTGAGCTCCGGCCTCTGTGTGTTCTGAGGTGAAGCCACTGCAACCCATGTCCTACCTGGCTGGACTAATTCCAGGGCAACTACTCGTCTCAAACTATGTCCAACCTCCTTTGACTTATGCCAGACCCCTGTGCCACCCTTAACCAGCTTCAAT
This sequence comes from Pseudorca crassidens, assembly GCF_039906515.1. Lineage (NCBI taxonomy): Eukaryota > Metazoa > Chordata > Mammalia > Artiodactyla > Delphinidae > Pseudorca > Pseudorca crassidens. The sequence continues at coordinate 70,338,663 of NC_090301.1, forward strand.
TCCTGTCTAACCCCATTGCCTGCCTCAAGCTGTTTGCTAGCAGTTTGCTTCCCTTAAACACGCTCCTATTTCTTTTGCTGTGGTACACACACATCTTGTTCAATGTCAGGAAAGATGACATTTGAAAATCAAAACCTAAAATCTGATGGCCTAGGCGGGGCTCCTTGTTCTAGGCGGGAGCAATAAGCTTAGCTGAGCAGCTGAGAATCCAAGGTGTGAACAAGGTTGGGATGGCAGGTGGGGTCAGAGTGGGTCACAGCTCAACGCTAACATTAGCCACCTTGAGCAAGTGTCCTAATGGCCTCAGGGGAAGTTCCTAGGAGTTAGGGCTTTATCTGGAGCCTGAGGCAGAAGGAGCCTTTTATTCCCAGTCTCTGGCTTATCCTGAAGTCCTCAAAGAACTTCCAGGACAAGTGTGGTTCCTGGGAGAAGGAATCCTAGAGTTCTTAGCTTCTGTGTCTAAATGGGGGTCAAGTCAGCTCTTCGCTGTGTCATGCTTCTGTGGAGTCTGATCTCTCTCAGGAGAATGCACGCCCTGACCCCTTCCTGAAGGGGCAACTAGCATTTATTAAGCCCGTACTAAAATGCAGGCACACTTAGGTGTTTTGTGTAGGCTGCTTCCTCGAATTCAATTCTACAGCATTGCGTGAATGTGTGTCATCATCACCATTTGACTGCTAAGGAAATTGAGGCTCAGTGAGGAAAAATAACTCACCCAGGATCACACAGGCAATAAGAAGTGGAGCTTGGTTTGAATCCAGGTCTGCGGGCCTCCGAAGCCTGTAACTGCTCTACAGAACAGGAAGAGAAGTTCCTGTAAGGAGACCTTGACTTGGTAGCAGTATTGATACCAGAAAGGGGGATGTTTTGTTTTGTCGTTTTAATGTACATACACGTTAAACACACAGAATTCCCCTAAACAGTGAAATCTATTAGTGAATTTCGAACATTTCATTTTGAAAGGATCAAGGTATGCCACTCTACAGGAAAGTGCCTTATTGCACAAAGCAAATGACAGCTTGCCACTTTTGCATGTCTGTCTTCTTGACGACGCTCAAGAATGGTTTTTCTTTATTTAATTACTTCCAGTCCTTTTCTTTGAGTTGCTTTATCCTTCGTTTCCCCACACGACCATCTTCATTAAGCTTTCCCTATGTGATCATACCTTTGCATAAATTCTTTGGAATCCACGGTTTTCACCACAATGATATTTTATTCTGGAAACAGAGAGATAACACAAGCAATCTCGGATTCCAGAAGAGGCTTTGAAAATACTGGAAAGTAAAAGCAGCAGCTCAAAAAGAACTTCATCACAAACTGCCCCACCCCCTTCTTCCACTTCACAGCAGCCTCCTCTGCTGGTGACCTCGCTGGCAGGAGCCGGTGCTGGCCCCCCTTCTGCCGTGGACCCTAATCGCATTTAGTCCATTAATGATCCGTTCGTTTCTTCTCCTCCTGCTTCCACAAAAGGAAATGCATTATTCATTGATAACCTTTCTCCTCTCTCCTTTTGTGTTTTATCAATACTGCAGACTACTGGAGTTTTATGTTGTCTCACAGAGTATGATACTGGCTCTTCTAGTGGCTCTGATGTGAAATGACTCCATTGTCATCAGATATTAACGGGGCTCGAGACTACATTTGGCAGCAGCTCTCGGTTTCTTTTTGAGCTCCAGTCGACCTTCCAAATGGCTCTCAACTGACACACTTCAGCAGAAAGCTGGCTGAACCTCTGTTCTGTTCACCTGGGGATATGCCACTTGCCTCTTGTTTATCTAACAAATATCCTACCAGATACTGAAACCTCCTTTGGAATTACAGGGGCCATGAGCACATCTTCTCTCCGTACTATCTTAGCTCATCAGCACCAACAAAATAAGGCTGAGTCCTAAGAGTTACAACCGTATCATTACTTGGTTGGGTCTGTTCTACACTATTTGAGGACTAGGGTCCTTGGAGTATGGACTCCAGTGTCTTTTTTCATACCCATAAAACCCTGTTTAAAATGGTTGCTCCTTCTTCTGCAGGGCCAAACGTGGCTATTTAATTGAAATGAGTAAAAATTAAAATTTCAGTTACCCTAGCCACAGTTCCAGAGCTCAGTGGCCACGTGTGGCTAGTGGCTACCGCGTGGGAGGGCACAGTGGACATTTCCACCGCTTCAGAAAGTTCTAGTAAATAGCACCGGTCTAATATTAATAAGAATTAACATTTTTGAGTATGTGTTACGTGCCAGACACTGTTCTCAGTACCTTAGAGGGATTCATTTTTTTACACCTCATCACAAACCTATGAGTTAAGTACTATTATTTGTCCTGTTTCTAGATGAGCAAACCTAGAGACAGAGAGATTATTGATATCATAAAGCCTTGCGCATCTGCTGCTAATATGCGGAACAGACAAGACAACCCAGGTACTCTGGCTTCAGACCCCAGGCTCTCCACCTTCTGGATGAATTGTTTCTCACCCTATATGCACTAGGAAGAGACTGAGCCCCGCACCACCTTTGATTTAAATAAATGCTTTTATTTAAAAAGAATGAAAGACTATTAATCTAGTAATCATCACTTCTCTGCCCTCCCCAGACCCCACCCTGTTCTCAGCAGATGGTTGACCTTCCATTGTTCAAAGAGGAATGAGGCAGAATCCCTGGCTCCCCCGCCTCTTTCCTTACTGCTTGAACGTCACCCCATTTCTTCATCAATTTCTGTCTTCTTCCCTGTCGTCTTTTCCCAGGAAAGGCAAATTCCTTTACTGGCCTGCTTGATCTCATCCTTTCCCATCTCAGAACTCAACTGCCTTTATTTACTCTCTTTCTCATCAGCTTCTGCTTTTCTTTCCTGTTAAGTTTCTTTGTCTTTGCAGAAAACATATGAAGTATTCTCTTTCCCACTCTTTTATTCAAACAGGCCAATCTGTCTCCTTCCTAGTCCTTCAAGACTCACGTGGCAGTCCCTGTCCAGGGGGTCCTTTGGCACCATCTCCTCCCTTGTCCCAGACCAGGCTAAGCCCCTCCCCGGTGCTCCCACAGCTTTCCACCTACCTTGATCGCCGTCCTTACCACACTGTGTTGAGCAACGTATGTAAATTTCTAGTTTATCCACTAAATTGTTTACTGCTTGAGCATAGGATCAAGTTCTAATCATCTGTGGATTTCGCCCATGACCACAAGGGCGCAAGGTAGGCACTAGAGACTAAACACTGATTGGAGTATAACCATTTGTTCTAAAAAGAAAAAAAAAAGCAACAAACACCTAAACACATCAACGTTCTTTTGACTCTATTCCTCCTCAGATATTGGCTTCTGGTGTTTTACCCTTAAACTTCTTGAATCATTTATCTACAATCCTTATTCATTACCAATTAGTCTTTATCTCCTTGCAGTTTGGCCCCTGTGTCCATTGAAAAAAAAACGACCTCCTAAACACAGATGCAATCTGTGCCTTGATAATACATTTTTTGAAATTTGCAATATTTGATATTGATGACCCTTCCATGAAATCCCCTTCTGCCTTGAGTTCTGTTCTTTTCAGCATTTGGACTCTTCTTACTTCTTTGGTGAAATCACTTCTTGGTCCCAGTCTTCTTGGCTAGCTTCTACCCTTCCACCATTCATTAATTATGGATGTTCCTTAAGCTTTAGGATATTCTCTCTCTCCCTTTGTGATGTCATAAATCTCTATGATTTCAGTAATTTTCTCCATGGAATGTTTCTTGCATTTATGTTCCAATCATGTCTTTTCTTGGCATCTTTATTTTATGTCCTGCTGGTTCTTGAAATTTAACACCTGCAAACTAAGTTAATCACTTTTGCTGTTAAACTTGTTCCTCCTCCTGACTTTCCAAATTCTTCCACTGGCATCACTGGATCACGTTATCGTATCTTAAACTCATCTCTGACTCCTCCTATATCTCCAGTCCCCTATACCCAATAAGTCATTGTATCCTATTGAGTTTTCCTTTGAAATTGCTCTCACTTCTTCTGTTCCTTTCACACGCCTTTCACATGGCTGTCTTCCTAATCAAGACCCCTATTTAGCTCTTGGCTGTATTATTGCAGTGATCTTTGAGCATCTAGCCTCCCCCGCCTTCTTTCACACCCCTGCCGGAGTAATCTTCCCAAACAACTCTGATTATGTGTGATTATGTCTTTTCTTTATTCAAAATATCTTTAACAACAGCTCCATGCCTATTTAATAAATTCCTTATCATTTCCTTCATAGTTGAGGACCACATATCACAATTTTCCTTTTCATTTTTATCTTCCACTGTTCTCTTGCATATACCCTGAATCTCTTGTTGTTACCCAATACAAGTCATAGTCTTTCCCCTCTACAGTTTTGTATATATTCTCCTTTCTGCTTACGTTACCTTTGCCCACATTCCCCCTCTTCTCCACCTCCAGCTCTACTTAGTAAAGAACTTTAGTTTCAATGCCCCATTCAAATGCCAGCTGCTCCATGAATTCTTTCCTGATGCCTTTAGCCAGGAATGCTTTCTCTTGCTCTAACACCCCACAGCATCTCTGGACCATTAAAGACACACTGCCTTGAATTTGTCACCTGATTGCATCATCTACGAGATGCTAGCTCCCTGAGTATGAATGCATGTCTAATTCATCTTCATATTCCTCAAAATATTTTGCAAAGGGCAGATGCTGAGTCAATATTTGTTGATTATGGGCAGCACCCAGCTTTTCTTACTCTGTTCCTTTTGTCCAGTGTGTAGCATTAGCATCTGCGCTAGAGAACTTCAGCAGGAGTGAAAGAAGAAATGAAAAACTGTTACTTAAATAATGGGAAGAAGCTCTGTGGTGTATCTGTCACTTAATCTCTCAAATTCATTTTGGAAGATAACGAAGTATAGATAATAAAGAATAGCCAGGACATGGAAACAACCTAAGTGTTCATCGACAGATGAATGGATAAAGAAGATGTGGCATATATATAAAATGAATATTACTCAGCCATAAAAAGAAACGAAACTGAGTTATTTGTAGTGAGGTGGATGGACCTAGAGTCTGTCACACAGAGTGAAGTAACTCAGAAAGAGAAAAACAAATACCATATGCTAACACATATATATACAGAATCTAAAAAAAAAAGGTTCTGAAGAACCTAGGGGCAGGACAGGAATAAAGACACAGATGTAGAGAATGGACTTGAGGACACGGGGAGAGGAAAGGATAAGCTGGGATGAAATGGGAGAGTAGCATGGACATATATACACTACCAAATGTAAGGTAGATAGCTAGTGGGAAGCAGCCGCACAGCACAGGGAGATCAGCTCGGTGCTTTGTGACCACCTAGAGGGGTGGAATGCGGAGGGTGGAAGGGAGATGCAAGAGGGAGGGGATATGGGGATATATGTATACATATAGCTGATTCACTTTGTTATACAGCAGAAACTAACACACCATTTTAAAGCAATTATACTCCAATAAAGATAGTATAAAAAAAAAGGATAGAGGAGAGGAGAGTTAAATTTCGATCGCAACCTCATCACTAGTGTTTCTGTAACATGCACATGTTCCTTCCATTCCTTAGTTTCTTCAATGGGATCAGCATCTCTGTGCTACCTCAAAGGGGCCATTACCAAAACAAAAGGGTTCATATGCATGATAGCAAATTACCTTGACACTTTGAAGTGTTAAGGCTCTGTGGCCATCACTCCAACCCTTTGTCCCCCTTCCTCTGAATTTCCATGACTCTTCTTGGATACCCCACTAACCGACACCTGTTGTACTTTTGAAAACAGGTCCACATCCTCATACCTGGAACCTGTGAATATTACACTATATGGTAAAAGAGTAAATGTTATCTTATAGGGTAAAGAATATGATTAAATTAAGGATCTTGAGAGAGACGTTTACCTTGAGTTAGCCTGGTGGGTACTAAATTCGATCACATATATCCTTGTAAGACAGACACACAGAGAAGAAGACATTCAGAGGTGAAGTCAATGTGATGATGGAGGAAGAGATTGGGGTGATGCAGTTAAAAGCTAAGGAACACTTAGGATTGCCAGCAGCTATCAGAAGCTAGGAGAGAGGCAGGCAAAGAATTCTACTCCAGAGGCCCTGCAGTGAGTGTGGGCTGCACCTTGATTCTGGACTTCTGGTTACCAGAACCAGAAGAGAATAAACTTCTGTTTCAAGACACCACATTTGTGGTAATTTTTATGGCAGATATAGGAAGCTAATATACTTATCCCATCCTGTGATACATCTTATCCCAATGTTTAATATTTGCATCCAGGTTTTGGTTTTCTTATGAGCTACTTGAGGAGTTGTTAACAACCACTGTATTTGAAACTTTTTCATTCAACAGTTGTGTATTGAGACTATTGGGTGTCAGGTACTGTTTTGAATCCCAAGGCTATGAAAACAATTCAGATCTCATTCCTGTCCTCAAGAAAGTCATAGATTTTAAGGAGGTAAGGAAGTCTAAGTGGGGAGAGGGGTAAAAAAGTCTTCTTGGAGGAAGTGACATTTAAACTGAGTTCTGAAAGTTGAATCGGGGTTAACTAGGCTGGGGGGTTAAGAGATAAAAACAACTTTAGGCAAAGAAGACCGTTTGAGCTGGGTCACAGATGCCATACTTCATGTTATGTGTTCACGTGTGAGAAACTACAGAGCTGCTGGAAACAGTGGGGTCAGAGGTAGGTGGGAACCAAAGCTGGAAAGTTTGGGAGAAGCTAGATGAAAGAGGGCTTCATATGCTAAGATGAAGGGGAGAAACCAACAGTTTTAATCTTAGTTAAATCATACAGAGTGGATAGGAGGTTTTAACCATATAGGTGGTACATAGGAGCTGTTCCCTGAATGCCTTTATATTAAAATGGACACAATTTATAATGAAAGCTATTAGCATTACTATGAAAAATATACTTTTTTTTTTTTTACTGAATGGTTGTCTGAACCTGTTGGTTATCATGTGTGAGAATGTAGTGAGGATAAATGTGAGGTAACTAAAATGTACAGATACATGTGTTTAAACATAGGACAGAACAATGAATATTTTACAACTTGCTACCTTCAGATCGCTGTTATGAGGTCCATAGAGCAAGTTTGTTCACTGTATGGGTACTGATTCAAAACCTCTTAGTAACAAGACAAAAACTTCAAATTCTCTCTATATGAGCACTTATTCTTGAGAGAAAGCAGGTGTCATTGTTTATCTGGTCTATTTACTGCAATGAAAGATGGAGACGTTGTTTAGGCAATGAGATGCAATACTGCTCTAACTAAGGTAGGTGAGCTGTCCCCACATGGTATGATTATGACTTACATGCTGTTAGTACCAAATTCCATGGAATCAGGATGGAGTGGAAAAGTAGGCATCAGGTGAGCTCGCTGTGCTGGCAAGATAGAAATAAATGAAATTAGGTGCTTACTATTACTGGTAAGATATGCAGAAATCTGCATATCTGATCTCTGATACTAGCTGAAATCAACTATGTCACACACACAGAAATTTGCTAATCCTGTCACATAAGTAGATTAGAAATATTCTACATGGAAAACACCTCCAAGTGGTCATTTTAAAGTGAAGTGAGTACGTTCCTGAGAATCGTTCACTATGTATGCATTGTCTTCTGCTTTGCCAGACACAAAGACAACACGATTTCAGCTTGTGAAGGGCTCAGAGTTTTGTTGGGAAAGAAAATGATAAGATATTTGACAAAAATACATAATTATATGAAGCATAGTGTGACATTTGGAAGTCCCTAAGTGGAAAACCCTGTTGGACAACCAGATTAAAAGGTGAAAGAGGTGGGACCTGGGTCTGACTCAGCCTTGGAGGACCAGCTTTGAGTTGGTATGGCAAGAGAAATCTTGAGTGGAGGGACAGTATCGGATTAATGACAAATGGGCATGTTATGGACTGAAGGTAGACAGGTTGGAGAGAGCAGTGGATACAGTGTTCAGAGCAATGGGATGTTTTGGGTATATAAGTTGAATCCAGTTTGCTAAAGGTCTTGAATTATTTTTCTATTGCTGTCATGACAAACTGTCACAAATTTAGCAGTTTTGTGTGACACAAAGTTATTATCTTGTGGTTTTGTAGGTCAGAAGTCCAGTGGGCTTGACTGGTTTCTCCCTTTTGAGCTCATATGGCCAAGGTTAAGGTCTGGTGTGGCTGGACTCTGGGGGAAAGCCCACTTCCAGGCTCACTCAGGTTGTGGGCAGAGTTAACCTCCTGTGGTTCTAGGACTGAGGTATCACTCTCCTTGCTGGCTGTTGGAGGGAAGCTGTCCTCAGCTTCTAGAGGCCACCTGCATTCTTTGCTTGTTGTCCCTTTCCTCCATCTTCAAAGCCGACAGTGGCAGTCTGAGTCTCTTTCACACCTTGAATCGCCCCTATGCCTCCCTCTTCTGCTATGTCTCTCTGATTCTTCTGCTTTCGTATTCCTCTTTTAAAGGCCCATATGATTGATTACATTGGGCCTAATCAGATAATCTCCTAAACTCCCTATTTTACGGTCTGTAATCTTAATTCCATATGCAAAGTCCCTTGTGCCATGTAAAGGAATACAGTGGGGTTCCAGGGATTGAGTGCGAAAGCTGAGGAGTTTGAATGGGATCCAAAAGGTAACTGAAAAGCACTGTAGGTCCTTAAACAGAGGAGACGTATGTGGGTACACAGGGCAGGCGGATGACGTGGCACTCCTTCAAACCAGTATTATTTAACTCTGCATGCAACATTAATGTAGAAGAGAGGCTGAGCAGAACATAGGGAAGGGAGGGGAAGAAGAACCACCGGTGGCTGTTTTTGGTCTCTCTTAGTTAGACCCAGGCAATTCTGCTTTGACCCAAACTTGTGAACTCCACTCCGTAAAAGAAAAGCCTTTAGAGTTAATTGTACTCACCCTCCTCAGAGGGTAGTTTATCTAACACTTCCGTTGGAGGAGGCTCATTCTCCCCCAGCCTCATGTGGTTAATCCAATTCTTCATTTGATATATGTATATGTGTAACTGAATCACTTTGCTGTACACCTGCAACTAACACAACATTGTAAATCAACGATACTTCAATTAAAGAAATGTGGAAGGAAAAAAATGTACAAGATTTTTCTTGAGAGCTCTAAGGTAAATACTGTCCATCTCATTACTTTTCCAGGGATGTCTGTGCCACCTGTTATCGGTTGACGCCTGAGGCAGCCACCCCTGTTGCACCCCTAGCCTTAAACTGGCTCTGGTGCCATCCATTCATTTACTCCCTCCTGAGCACTTACCTTGTGCGAGTACCATTCCGGGTGCTGAGGTTACAGCAGTGAACAAAGTCCCTTGTGCCCACAGCTTATCTCCGAGTAGGAGAAGACAGTCAAGAATCAAATGAATATGTATCAGAAGATATGCAGAAAGTGACTAGTAGGTTAGGAGGAGAGAGGATGCTGGAGGAAGATGTAAGGTGGCATTTGAGCAGACACTTGAAAGAAGTGAGGGCTTAACGTGGCTACCTGGGGCAGGAAGGTCTCAGGCAGAGGAAAGGGCAAGGGCAGTGACCCTGCGGCCAAGCAGAGGGAGCATATTTGGGCCACTCGCGGGAAGGAGGTGGGTCCGCATGGCTGCAGCAGCGAGAGTGAGTAGAGGAGGGTGTTGAGAAAGGAGGTCAGAGAGGTGTGAGCGCTGCCGCGGTAAAGTCATCTGTCACCCGTCTGCACTAAGCGCCATTCTAAACCAGGCCTGTACGCTCTTATATGCTGTTTACTCCAAGATTTCAGTGTGATTACTGTGCAGAAGGATTTATTTGTCTCAAGAAATTTGGACCAAAGAACAAAATAGCATATTTCAAGTTCTGGGTACGGATTGCTGTGAAAAATTAACTTGTTATGTGCATTTATTGACTATTGTTTATGACATAAACAAAGCTGCTCTTCTTTCTATAATAAGAAGAGTTGGTAAACTTGTACCTTTCTTATTTTCCGCCCTCAGCATTATTATACGATAAAGAGCCGAATATATAATACAGTGCCGAGAGGGTGATGAACAGGATTCAATCACACATTTAAATGAATGAAAAAAAACTCTGAACCGTGTCCAAGTTCTCCCATCTAAGCATCACTTAAGAATCTGTTTGTTCAGTTGAGCTTCGTCTCTGCAGCTGCCAAGCCACTTCAGTTCTGCCAGCTCGACTCTCCGATTGCAAAATAAAGGGTGGTCACTTAACCGTGGACGCGAAGAACACAAGTGTTCTGTGAAAAGAACGCCATGACGAGAAAACCTGATCATAGAAAACTGGAGGCTTCCCTCCTATGCACCCCCTTAGCCCAAGGGCAGTTGATTTCGAGGGGGCGTTCTCACCTTCCCCACATCTAAGCAGTCTTGGGCGGGGGGTGTGTGCTTTTGGAAGGTGGATGCACTTTGCCGCAGCTTACATTCATCAATATTTTTGTAGTATAATGGATTGTCAAAACAAATCTGTGTTTTCCATTTGTGTGTGCGTGAGTGTGTCACTACGCCTCTTAATCTTTTTGTCCATCTAGAGGTAGAGCACAAATAAGTCGCTTTCCTTGTTGTGAACTTTCCCGTATGGTATAGATCTGTGCCCAAGGGCGTCATGAAGAATAGGTAAATAGATAGATGGCCATACGATCTGGGGAAACAGCTCCTCTGTCTTTCTTTTCTTTTTTTTTTTTTAACATCTTTATTGGAGTATAATTACTTTACAATGGTGTGTTCCTCTCTCTTTACTTTAGTGGTTCTGTGTCTGTACTGAAAACCCGTTGTTGCTTTTAAACATTTTCAGTGGAAAATCCCCCCTGAAGCTTGGCATTAACTACATCATTGAAGCGTGGAGGGACAGTCAAGGTGGTCTTATTGACAACGCTGTTGTGCCTGTGAGAATATAGTGCGCGTTCTGAGCACAGGCACTGTTGCATGGCTTTTGAGTCAGGGAAGAGATAGACCTGGGTTGATGGCCATCCAGTCATATTAGCTGTGTGACCTTAGGTGAGTTCCTTAACATCACCGAGTCTCCATTCCTTAGTGTGTAAAATGAGGGAAATGATGCCTCCGTCCTAGGGTGGTTGTGAGAATGTAAATAAATTTCTCAGTGTAGTGCCTGCATCTGCTAAGGGCTCTATAAATGGTGGTCATTTTTATTATCATCATTTTTCTTTAGCTTATTTCATTTTGATGGCATAGCAGGTAGACTTGGCATAAAGCTTCCTGGCGAAGTCTTCCTGGTGCGTGGAAACGTAGGCCCCCGGAGGATAGCACATCAGACCCTGAAAGCCAACATACACCTTCCTTTGCATTTTTCACAATATTTTTCTCTCTTCAGGTAAACCTGGAGAAAACATTTTGCTGCTTGCTGCCTGAATTGGCCAGGAATTCTAGTTTCCAAGGAGATTGTAAATGGCTGTATCTGTGTATGCTGATTTGCCTCAACTTTAGAAGAATTCCTCAGGGAATTCTTCAAAGGAAGCAGAACATAATGGAAATGCTTTTTCTTTTTTTATAAGCCATAGAAAATTGTGTGTGTGTGTGTGTGTGTGTGTGTGTGTCCTTAGTGATCTAAAAGTTACTTGGAAGCGGTCAGGCAAAATGGAAAGATTTGCTAATGAAAGCCTTATCTCCCTATGATTGCAATTTTATATGTCCTTTCAAATTAATTTATCTGGGGTTTTGGCTATTTAGAAAAGCATTTAGTGCAATTTGGAATTGTAATTAGGATATTCTATACCATCTGCAGTGCTTGATGTAATTCTCTAGCTTCACTATGGTTACATCACAAAGGAGGCCGGAGCTGAAGTCTGTTTTTCTACTCTAGAAAACCCAAAAGCACCTGCATAGTGTCTGTCCTATATAGGGATTCAGTACTGGTTAATTGATAATAAAGGTTTCCTCCTGGTGCACAGTTTCCATTAGTGTTTGGGGTGAATAACTGTACATTAGTATTTGAAAAATTATGAGTGGCTGAGAAGAGGATGCAGCTTGCAAAAGCTCTCGGTTCTAATTCTAGATTGACAACAACGGCCCGTGTGACATTGACCCAGGCCTCTCATCCCTAAGTCTCTCTGTTTCCATTCAGTCAATTGTCAGATGGGATAATAAAATTGATATGACTTCTAGCCTTATAGGGAGAATTGTTGCTGTGCAGTTTTTTACATATCTAAATGCTGACAATTTAAATTAGAACCCAATGTTGTTCTTTTCACAGAACACTCATGTTGTTCCACATCCATGGTTAAGTGACCACCCTTTATTCTGCAATCAGAGAGTCGAGCTGGCAGAACTGAAGTGCCTTGGATCCAGGATTGATTGATCCATTCACCATTCAGCATGCATTTGTTCAGCACTGTGTGGCATAATGTGGTGTAAAGAATACGTGTTTTAGAGTTAAGAAAACTGGAGTTTGCATCCAGGCTCTCTTACTAGCTCTGTGATTTCAGTAAAATTACTTCACCTTTATGACATCTATGGCATGATGACATCTATGGACATAGGTTGCTCTGATGGATACCCAAGAATATGTAAGTGAAATGCTTGCACAGTGTATTGGTCTACAAACATAGCTTGCTTTCCACCTACTATGTACACCATGCATCCCATGCCAGGAGATTAACATAGTCCTTGTCCTCAAAAGAGTTTACAAAGTCTAGATGGGGGATACATAAAGAGGAATAATTATAACATTAAGAATAAGCAACAGCTGTCCTGGCTTATCATAAAATGGGTCTGTGGGGCTTCCCTGGTGGCGCAGTGGTTGAGAGTCCGCCTGCCGATGCAGGGGACGCGGGTTTGTGCCCCGGTCCGGGAAGATCCCACATGCCGCGGAGCGGCTGGGCCCGTGAGCCCTGGCCGCTGAGCCTGCATGTCCGGAGCCTGTGCTCCGCAACGGGAGAGGCCACAACAGTGAGAAGCCCGCATAGCGAAAAACAAAACAAAAACAACAACAACAACCAAAAAAATGGGTCTGTGGCTTGTTGGGGTGGAAAGAGCAGGGGGTAACCAGGGTTCAAGAAGAAAGTCTAAAGGAAACATGGCTGGCAGCCAACCTCAACTTCCTGGGCTGGAGCTACTCCTTTGCCAATGCCTTCTCCACCAATGGCTAAGTTGTAGTGAGACCAGAGAAGCTAAATCTTCATAGCTGTTTGCTATCAAGGAGATTATGTTTAGCTATATGTTAGTTGTGTTGGATTAAGTATTAGTAAAGAGTTTGTTTTCTCACCTACCCCTAAATTGATTAAATGACACATCAATGTGCTTCTAATTCCATTATCGTTCATATTTTTAATTCAGAATGTATGCAGTGGGCTGCGACTGCTGGGGGGTGTGTACCAGCCCCCACGAGCAGATTTGTTACCGCAGCATCTGCCACCCCAAATGCTAACTCCCAGGAACACCACTGCTTTGCAGTATGTTATATTTTACAAGACTTTGAGGAAAGAGAAACACAGAAAGATAGTGACAATCACTGTGGAGCTAGAGAGACAGAGACCATAAGGTTAGAGCTAAAACTTCTAAAAAGCAACTGGAGTGTTGGAGAAAAGGAACAGAGGGAAGAATTGAATATATTTACCAAGGAATTAATGAACAGGCTAAAGGTATTTATGTAGGCAGAGAGCATATGGAAAAGGGGGAAATGAATCATGGAAGAAGGCAGCCAGTGTTGCCGTACAATTTATTTCATCTTGAGACTTGTGTGTGTGTGTACATACACACATATGTGCACACACACAAGTTAACTTTTTTCACATATATGTGATTGGAGGAAGAAAAAGTTTCTAAGTCCAGTCCATACTATTGAGGGAGGAAAAATGTGTCTACCATGAGGTTGTGATGATGGTTAATGTTCTCTGTGGCACTATATCTAACCTATATCTTGTAGGGGAATTCTTCAGTAAATATGAAGAGAAAGCCATATAGCAAGGGGAGGGGTTGAAGAGAGCTGAGATCTGTATGAATATGGTAATCTCCTTCACTTCCTGGCACTTCTATTGCCCCCCACCCCCGCTTCCTGGATTCAGGACTTGCTGTCATGCCAAGTGATTGGTGGTGCCAAAGCCCAAATAGCTTCTGGTATCAGTGTCTCTTGCAAGGATTCCTGTAGAGGGAAATGAGGGGCTTTGAGAGATTGTAGGTTTTTGAGCGTATGGCATGACAGGTTTGTAAGCTTCTGCAGCTTGGGGCTAGAGAGGTCAGGAGGGGAAAACAAATGTGTCCCTAAGTATTTCTGATAAAGACTATCTTGTTTCGTTAAGTGAAAGTATAATGCTAAGGACAGAGTTAAGGGGAAAACTTGGAACAAGGGAGGGTGGGAAGAGGTAAAGCATACAGGAGGAGCCTGAGAATGAAACCAAAGAGAAAAATGCCAGGTCAGGCTCAGAGCAGTTGAATGAATAAGTGGCTGAACTGGAAGACGTAAGAAAAGGGTCCAAGAAGGTAGGTCTGCACGCAGCCAGAGGGTGGAACTGCCCTGCCAGTCTGCCAATGGGAACCAGCTGAAGCTAGAGCTGGGCAGCCAGCACAAGGCCAGGAGTCAGAATAGCAACACCTGTGTTCTCACTAGAGTGTGTTGCACCTGCAGGAACAAGGTCTGGAACCATACCTCCTGGCAGGGTGTCCTTTCCACGGCTACCTGAGCAAGCTTGTGTATCCATGCTATGCCCTGCTCAAACTTTGTATGTGGAAATGGTAATCCAGCAGAGAGCCTTGAAAAACTCTCCTGACTGTAATGAGTCCATAGCTAACACCCTCCAGATATAAAGGGAAAACATAATAAAAGAAAGAATTTACACCCGAGGAAGTAAAGAAGTAGCAAAAACTGTAAATATATTTAATAACCTTGAGGAGATAAAGGAGTGAAAGCATGTATAAAACAAGAACAAGAGCTTATGAAGTAAGAATAAGATTCTTATGAATCCAGAATAGAATATTATGGCAAAGAACCAATTTAATGAAAAATAAGGTTGTTGAAAGAACAAAACTAAACATAATGGACTGGACATAACTGAAGAGTGAATTAGTGAACCATAAAATTGAGCTGAAGAAAAACTAATGTTATCTAATATATATTGAGTGCTTACTATGTTCCAGGTATTATTCAAGCATTTACCATGTATTATCTCATTTAATTCTCACAAGAATTATATGTCCCCACTTTACTGATTAGGAAACCAAGACAAAGAGAAGATAAGTAATTTACCCAAAGTCATATAACTAGTCTTGAATTCAGGGAGAGCCCTTGTATTTAATCACTGCACTATAATACCAACTCTCAAAATTTCTCAAAATACAGCACAAAGAGATAAAGAGATGGAAAAAAAAAGTTAAGAGACAAGGAATAAATCCTAGCCCTCGTGAATAAAAATCTGCATTTTAACAAATCCCTGGTGATTCATGGGCACTTGAAAGATCTATAAGACTGCTTAAGGGACTTCCCTGGTGGCTCAGTGGTTAAGAATCCACCTGCCAATGCCAGGGATATGGTTCGATCCCTTGTCAGGGAAGATCCCATATGCCACAGAGCAACTAAGCCTGTGCGCCACAACTACTGAGCCTGCGCTCTAGAGCCCGTGAGCCACAACTACTGAAGCCCATGCGCCTAGGGCCGGTGCTCCACAACAAGAGAAGCCACTGCAGTGAGAAGCCCACGCACCGCAACGAAGAGTAGCCCTCACTAGCCACAACTAGAGAAAGCCGGCGTGTAGCAACAAAGACCCAACACAGCCAAAAAAAAAAAAAAAAAGACTGCTTAGGTAATTAGTCCCAGCTGGCAATGCTGAAACCAAAATACTTGGGCTGAGAAAAAAAATTTTCTTATTGAAGTTTCAAGAAGTCTGGGAGAAAAATCTGGAAACTTGAAAATCAAGTGGAACTCCTTACCAGATCATGTGTTAATTAATCAGAGGAGCACACATTCCCTAGCTTCTGTATATTTCAGTCTGTCCAAGTAGCTTTCTGATGCAAGAATAATAGTTCTTGTGAAACAAGAAAGAGGGATGAGTTTCCTCAGGCAGTTAGGTGTGAATGTATGGAAGTGGTGGTGGTGGTGGTGGTGGTGGTGGGGTGTGTGTGTGTGTGTGTGTGTGTGTGTGTGTGTGTGTGTGTAAGTAGATAAGGGTTGTGCCTCCTTTTGGCCTTGCTGATTGAGGTGTAGCTATCAGAGAACACATAAGGATTTACTTGTTTCTATCTCTTTCTAGACTGTGAGCACCTTAATAAGAAAAATGTTTTACTCTTCTTTGTATCTGTAAAGAATAGTACAGTGCCTAGAACATAGAAGCAGACATTTTGTTATTGTTAAATGCTTGAGTAAATTATTTTCAAGTCTTTTTTTTTTAAGGTAGTAATTAACAAAACTCTTCTTTCATCTCCTATTGGATGTTTCTCTGAACAATGGTTCAGATTCTGGGAGGATGGGCACACAAAAACATTTGACAAGGGGTTTTGAAACACTGTTGAGAAGTGCCTAGGGCAATTTAGCAAAATAGATTTCCTTTTGAGTGCCAACTCCAAATGATTGGTAGTGGTTGCCTGGAGCTGTGCTGAGAAGGATTCTGAGGCTGCATTTGGCCTCAGCAGGAAACAGCGCTATAATCAATTAGTGGTGGGTGCCGGGGCAAAGGGGTGGGAGGTAGCATCCTGTGACCCGCATTTGTCCTGGGGAGAATCCTATCTACCAGCCATCTCTGGAGCCAATCAAGGATGGAGTTGGAGGGGGATGGGCAGTCCTTTCACAGAGATCTTAAATACTGGGTTACCAAACTTTCAAAAGAGTACCTTTGTTTTGAGATGACAATGAGAAAGTCCTATTTGTACCAACGTGGACTTGGGGGCTTCTTAAACTGAACCACACCTCTTTATTCCAAATCCTAGAACCCAAGAGAGCCATAGCAGGACCAGCTGATCAGAAGACTCCCTGCTCCAGGGTATGTGAACTGGATTTCTGACCTCCCAAGATCTCTGTTGACAAGACAGGATTTCTCGAATGAATTTGTCACCATTTATTATGGGTGTAGAACTGAGGACAATTACCAATTGATCAGGGCTTTCGACATCTTGCTCAGTTCCTCATTTCTTCCCCATTTTTATGAAACTGACCCGGCATCTGGGGCTGAAACAGTTTTCAGGAAGTTGCTCCCCACCCCCCGCCATGTCCTGTCACCCTTGTCAAGCCATAGGATGTTATTACACCATGGATTTTACATGGACAGTTATTTTACTTTATTTTTGCTTTTTTTAAAAGTGTTTCTATTTCCCAAGATATTTTTGAATCTCTGATATTTTTCATCAAGGCAAAGTCTTTCTACAGGCAAATACTGGCTTACTGACAAAGAATTAAAGGGTCTGATGGTGCTAGACAAGGGGCTTAAAGAATGGAATTGTGGAATCAGAGGGCTATAATGAAATGATAACATGGCCCTCTTTGGATGAATTGCTGTACTGGAAAAATCATGAACTTTGATATCTGACAGCTTTAGGTAGAATTTTGACTTTCTGTTTTAAAATGTATGAATTTGAGAAAGTTACTCTTTCTTCACCTGTAAAATGTAGGTACCTTAATACCTCCCTCACAGTGCAGAGGGTATAAGTGACATAAGCCATTAGTCATATCTAAGCAAGAAATGTGAGTTTCTCTTCCTTCTATTATCTAGTTTCATTGCACATGACGGGCTGTTAGCAACCTTAATCTGAAAGGAGTCCAGACGAACATCCCATTAATGTTTTAGTGTTCAAACTCCCAACTAGGAAATTCTTCCTTACGGTAACTTGTTATCTAATCCAAATATTTCCTGTTTTAATTTATTCTGTAAAATGTGAAAAAAAACTGATTCTTATGCTGATCAGGCTGCCCCCCCCAAGGCTTAGATGTGGGGGCTGAAAACATAAAGTTTATGCAGGGTGGAGCCTAGTTGGTGCACTTTCTTTTGGTAGCAAGATAAACTACGCTTGTTTGCCGGGCTGGCGGAGGGAGGTGAAGTGCTTGATCCGGTCAGTAGCAGAGAAGACTTGCCTGTGATGCCCAGTTAAGGAAATCCTCCATGAAAAGACATGCCATGCAGACTTCAGCGCATGGCAGAGGTTATTACAGAGTCATCGTCACAAAGTTTGTAATAGTTAAGGATTTGGGAGCTGAGAGGTGGGGTATTTGGAGCAGGTTATAATGTACCAAGAATCATTTTGGTTTTGGTGGCAGCAAAAATGCTAGTGAGACCAAACTAGTCACAACTAACTCCAGAGGGTCCATTATTTGCAGGAAATAAGTTCCCACAAGAAAGCCTCAGTGCCAGTAGGGTGACAGTCACGAGCATTTCTATGTCTACTTCATTCCATGAACATCCAGAGACTCCAGCCTGTGGTCAAGATACTTGCTCATAGCTGGTTCATGGTCCTGACATTAAAGGGAAGAAAATATCTGAAAATCAAGAGGGGTATCCCCTAGATTAGTTAATGATGCCTCCTTTGGGGACCAAACCAAACAGTAAACAAAACAAAACGAGAACAAAAGCGCGAAACCCAGAAAATAGAGAAAAAGAAAAATTAGCATGGGTGTATCAAGGCTATATGAAACTCTGGAGCTTCCTGGAAAGGAAATGATGTGAAATATTACCAGCAAATTACTAGGTGGAATCTTTTTTTTTTTCTTATTGGAGTATAATTGCTTTACAATGGTGTGTTAGTTTCTGCTTTATAACAAAGTGAATCAGTTATACATAAACATATGTTCCCATATCTCTTCCCTCTTGCGTCTCCCTCCCTCCCACCCTCCCTATCCCACCCCTCCAGGCGGTCACAAAGCATGGAGCTGATCTCCCTGTGCTATGCAGCTGCTTCCCACTAGCTATCTACCTTAACTTTGGTAGTGTATATATGTCCATGCCTCTCTCTCGTTTTGTCACAGCTTACCCTTCCCCCTAGCTATCTACCTTACCTTTGGTAGTGTATATATGTCCATGCCTCTTTCTCGCTTTGTCACAGCTTACCCTTCCTCCTCCCCATATCCTCAAGTCCATGCTCTAGTAGGTCTGTGTCTTTATTACTGTCTTACCTCTAGGTTCTTCATGACATTTTTTCCCTTAAATTCCATATATATGTGTTAGCATACGGTATTTGTCTTTCTCTTTCTGACTTACTTCACTCTGTATGACAGACTCTAGGTCTATCCACCTCATTACAAATAGCTCAATTTCGTTTCTTTTTATGGCTGAGTAATATTCCATTGTATATATGTGCCACATCTTCTTTATCCATTCATCTGATGATGGACACTTAAGTTGTTTCCATCTCCGGGCTATTGTAAATAGAGCTGCAATGAACATTTTGATACATGACTCTTTTTGAATTATGGTTTTCTCAGGGTATATGCCCAGCAGTGGGATTGCTGGGTCATACGGTAGTTCTATTTGTAGTTTTTTAAGGAACCTCCATACTGTTCTCCACAGTGGCTGTATCAATTTACATTCCCACCAACAGTGCAAGAGTGTTCCCTTTTCTCCACACCCTCTCCAGCATTTATTGTTTCTAGATTTTTTGATGATGGCCATTCTAACTGGTGTGAGATGATATTTCATTGTAGTTTTGATTTGCATTTCTCTAATGATTAATGATGTTGAGCATTCTTTCATGTGTTTGTTGGCAGTCTGCATATCTTCTTTGGAGAAATGTTTATTTAGGTCTTCTGCCCATTTTTGGATTGGGTTGTTTGTATTTTTGTTATTGAGCTGCACGAGCTGCTTATAAATATTGGAGATTAATCCTTTGTCAGCTGCTGCATTTGCAAATATTTTCTCCCATTCTGAGGGTTGTCTTTTGGTCTTGTTTATGGTTTCTTTTGCTGTGCAAAAGCTTTTAAGTTTCATTAGGTCCCATTTGTTTATTTTTGTTTTTATTTCCATTTCTCTAGGGGGTAGGTCAAAAAGGATCTTGCTGTGATATATGTCATAGAGTGTTCTGCCTATGTTTTCCTCTAAGAGTTTGATAGTTTCTGGCCTTATATTTAGGTCTTTAATCCATTTTGAGCTTATTTTTGTGTATGGTGTTAGGGAATGATCTAATCTCATACTTTTACATGTACCTGTCCAGTTTTCCCAGCACCACTTATTGAAGAGGCTGTCCTTTCTCCACTGTACATTCCTGCCTCCTTTATCAAAGATAAGGTGACCATATGTGTGTGGGTTTGTCTCTGGGCTTTCTATCCTGTTCCATTGATCTATCTTTCTGTTTTTGTGCCATTAGCATACTGTCTTGATTACTGTAGCTTTGTAGTATACTCTGAAGTCAGGGAGCCTGATTCCTCCAGCTCCGTTTTTCATTCTCAAGATTGCTTTGGCTATTCAGGGTCTTTTGTGTTTCCATACAAATTGTGAAACTTTTTGTTCTAGTTCTGTGAAAAATGCCAGTGGTAGTTTGATAGTTATTGCATTGAATCTGTAGATTGCTTTGGGTAGTAGAGTCAATTTCACAATGTTGATTCTTCCAATCCAAGAACATGGTATATCTCTCCATCTATTTGTATCATCTTTAATTTCTTTCATCAGTGTCTTATACTTTTCTGCATACAGGTCTTTTGTCTCCTTAGGTAGGTTTATTCCTAGGTATTTTATTCTTATTGTTGCAGTGGTAAATGGGAGTGTTTTCTTGATTTCACTTTCAGATTTTTCATCATTAGTGTATAGAAATGCCAGAGATTTCTGTGCATTAATTTTGTATCCTGCTACTTTACCAAATTCATTGATTAGCTGTAGTAGCTTTCTGGTAGCATCTTTAGGATTCTCTATGTATAGTATCATTTCATCTGCAAACTGTGACAGCTTTACTTCTTCTTTTCCAATTTGGATTCCTTTTATTTCCTTTTCTTCTCTGATTGCTGTGGCTAAAACTTCCAAAACTATGTTGAATAAGAGTGGTGAGAGTGGGCAACCTTGTCTTATTCCTGATCTTAGTGGAAATGCTTTCAGTTTTTCACCATTGAGGATGATGTTGGCTGTGGGTTTGTCATATATGGCCTTTATTATGTTGAGGAAAGTTCCCTCTATGCCTACTTTCTGCAGGGTTTTTATCATAAATGGGTGTTGAATTTTGTCGAGAGCTTTCTCTACATCTATTGAGATGATCATATCGTTTTTCTCCTTCAATTTGTTAATATGGTGTATCACGTTGATTGATTTGCGTATATTGAAGAATCATTGCATTCCTGGAATAAACCCCACTTGGTCATGGTGTATGATCTGTTTAATGTGCTGTTGGATTCTGTTTGCTAGTATTTTGTTGAGGATTTTTGCATCTATGTTCATCAGTGATATTGGCCTATAGTTTTCTTTCTTTGTGACATCTTTGTCTGGTTTTGGTATCAGGGTGATGGTGGCCTCATAGAATGAGTTTTGGAGTGTTCCTCCCTCTGCTATATTTTGGAAGAGTTTGAGAAGGATAGGTGTTAGCTCTTCTCTAAATGTTTGATAGAATTCGCCTGTGAAGCCATCTGGTCCAGGGCTTTTGTTTGTTGGAAGATTTTTAATCACAGTTTCAATTTCACTGCTTGTGACTGGTCTGTTCATATTTTCTATTTCTTCCTGATTCAGTCTTGGCAGGTTGTGCATTTCTAAGAATTTGTCCATTTCTTCCAGGTTGTCCATTTTATTGGCATAGAGTTGCTTGTAGTAATCTCCCATGATCTTTTGTATTTCTGCAGTGTCAGTTGTTACTTCTCCTTTTTCATTTCTAATTCTATTGATTTGAGTCTTCTCCCTATTTTTCTTGATGCGTCTGGCTAATGGTTTATCAATTTTGTTTATCTTCTCATAGAACCAGCTTTTAGTTTTATTGATCTTTGCTATCGTTTCCTTCATTTCTTTTTCATTTATTTCTGATCTGATTTTTATGATTTCTTTCCTTCTGCTAACTTTGTGGGTTTTTTGTTCTTCTTTCTCTAATTGCTTTAGGTGCAAGGTTAGGTTGTTTATTCAAGATGTTTCTTGTTTCTTAAGGTAGGATTGTATTGTTATAAACTTCCCTCTTAGAACTGCTTTTGCTGCATCCCATAGATTTTGGGTCATCGTGTCTCCATTGTCATTTGTTTCTAGGTATTTTTTTATTTCCTCTTTGATTTCTTCAGTGATCACTTCGTTATTAAGTAGTGTATTGTTTAGCCTCCATGTGTTTGTATTTTTTACAGATCTTTTCCTGTAGTTGATATCTAGTCTCATAGCGTTGTGGTCGGAAAAGATACTTGATACAATTTCAATTTTCTTAAATTTACCAAGGCTTGATTTGTGACCCAAGATATGATCTATCCTGGAGAATGTTCCATGAGCACTTGAGAAAAATGTGTATTCTGTTGTTTTTGGATGGAATGTCCTATAAATATCAATTAAGTCCGTCTTGTTTAATGTATTATTTAAAGCTTTTGTTCCTTATTTATTTTCATTTTGGATGATCTGTCCATTGGTGAAAGTGGGGTGTTAAAGTCCCCTACTATGAATGTGTTACTGTCGATTTCCCCTTTTATGGCTGTTAGTATTTGCCTTATGTATTGAGGTGCTCCTATGTTGGGTGCATAAATATTTACAATTGTTATATCTTCTTCTTGGATCGATCCCTTGGTCATTATGTAGTGTCCTTCTTTGTCTCTTCTAATAGTCTTTATTTTAAAGTCTATTTTGTCTGATATGAGAATTGCTACTCCAGCTTTCTTTTGGTTTCCATTTGCATGGAATATCTTTTTCCATCCCCTTACTTTCAGTCTGTATGTGTCTTTAGGTCTGAAGTGGGTCTCTTGTAGACAGCAAATATATGGGTCTTGTTTTTGTATCCATTCAGCCAATCTGTGTCTTTTGGTGGGAGCATTTAGTCCATTTACATTTAAGGTAATTATTGATACGTATGTTCCTATTCCCATTTTCTTAATGGTTTTGGGTTCGTTATTGTAGGTCTTTTCCTTCTCTTGTGTTTCTTGCCTAGAGAAGTTCCTTTAGCAGTTGTTGTAAAGCTGGTTTGTTGGTGCTGAACTCTCTCAGCTTTTGCTTGTCTGTAAAGGTTTTAATTTCTCCATCAAATCTGAATGAGATCCTTGCTGGGTAGAATAATCTTGGTTGCAGGTTTTTCTCCTTCATCACTTTAAATATGTCCTGCCAGTCCCTTCTGGCTTGCAGAGTTTCTGCTGAAAGATCAGCTGTTAACCTTATGGGGATTCCCTTGTGTGTTATTTGTTGTTTTTCCCTTGCTGCTTTTAATATGTTTTCTTTGTATTTAATTTTTGACAGTTTGATTAATATGTGTCTTGGTGTATTTCTCCTTGGATTTATCCTGTATGGGACTCTCTGTGTTTCCTGGACTTGATTAACTATCTCCTTTCCCATATTAGGGAAGTTTTCAAGTATAATCTCTTCAAATATCTTCTCAGTCCCTTTCTTTTTCTCTTCTTCTCCTGGAACCCCTATAATTCGAATGTTGTTGCGTTTAATATTGTCCCAGAGGTCTCTGAGACTGTCCTCAGTCCTTTTCATTATTTTTTCTTTATTCTGCTCTGCAGTAGTTATTTCCACTATTTTATATTCCAGGTCACTTATCTGTTCTTCTGTCTCAGTTATTCTGCTATTGATCCCATCTAGAGTATTTTTCATTTCATTTATTGTGTTGTTCATCACTGTTTGTTTCATCTTTAGTTTTTCTAGGTCCTTGTAAATGTTTCTTGCATTTTGTCTATTCTATTTCCAAGATTTTGGATCATCTTTACTATCATTATTCTGAATTCTTTTTCAGGTAGACTGCCTATTTCCTCTTCATTTGTTAGGTCTGGTGGGTTTTTATCTTGCTCCTTCATCTGCTGTGTGCTTTTCTGTCTTCTCATTTTGCTTATCTTACTGTGTTTGGGGGTCTCCTTTTTTGCAGGCTGCAGGTTCGTAGTTCCCCTTGTTTTTGGTGTCTGTCCCCAGTGGCTAAGGTTGGTTCAGTGGGTTGTGTAGGCTTCCTGGTGGAGGGGAGTAGTGCCTGTGTTTTGGTGGATGAGGCTGGATCTTGTCTTTCTGGTGGGCAGGTCCACGTCTGCTGCTGTGTTTTGGGGTGTCTGTGGACTTATGATTTTAGGCAGCCTCCCTGCTAACGGGTGGGGTTGTGTTCCTGTGTTGCTAGTTGTTTGGCATAGGATGTCCAGCACTGTAGCTTGCTGGTCATTGAGTGAAGCTGGGTGCTGGTGTTGAGATGGAGATCTCTGGGAGATTTTCGCCGTTTGATATTATGTGGAGCTGGGAGGTCTCTTGTGGACCAGTGTCCTCAAGTTGGGTCTCCCACCTCAGAGGCACAGCACTGACTCCTGGCTGCAGCACCAAGAGCCTTTCATCCACACGGCTCAGGATAAAAGGGAGAAAAAGTAGAAAGAAAGAATTAGTAGAAGTAGAAAGAAAGAAAGAAAGAAAGAAAGAAAGAAAGAAAGAAAGGAGGGAGGGAGGGAGGGAGGAAGGAAGGAAGGAGGGAAGAAAGGAAAAAAGAAAGAAAGAAGATAAGGTAAAATAAAATAAAGATAAAATATAATAAAGTTATAAAAATAAAAAAATAATTATTAAGGAAAAAAACAACCCCCCCCCCAAAAACCAAAAAAAAACCAACCAAACAAACAAAAAACGCACGGATAGAACCCTAGGACAAATGGTGGGAGCAAAGGTATACAGACAAAATCTCACACAGAAGCATACACACACACACTCACAAAAAGAGGAAAAGGGGAAAAAATCATAAATCTTGCTATCAAAGTCCACCTCCTTAATTTGGGATGATTGGTTGTCTATTCATGTATTCCACAGATGCAGGGTACATCAAGTTGATTGTGGATCTTTAAACCGCTGCTTCTGAGGCTGCTGGGAGAGATTTCCCTTTCTCTTCTTTGCTCTCACAGCTCCCAGGGGCTCAGCTTTGGATTTGGCCCCGCCTGTGCGTGTAGGTTGCTGGAGGGCATCTGTTCTTCGCTCAGACAGGACGGGGTTAAAGGAGCCGCTGATTCGGGGGCTCTGGCTCACTCAGGCCGGGGAGGAGGGAGGGGCACGGAGTGCGGGGCGGGCCTGCGGCGGCAGAGGCGGGCGTGACGTTTCACCAGCCTGAGGCGCGCCGTGCGTTCTCCCGGGGAAGTTGTCCCTGGATCCCGGGACCCTGGCAGTGGCGGGCTGCACAGGCTCCCCGGAAGAGGGGTGTGGAGAGTGACCTGTGCTCGCACACAGGCCCCTTGGTGGCGGCAGCAGCAGCCTTAGCGTCTCCCACCTGTCTCTGGGGTCCGCGCTTTTAGCCGCGGCTCGCGCCTGTCTCTGGAACTCCTTTAAGCAGCGCTCTTAATCCCCTCTCCTCGCGCACCAGGAAACAAAGAGGTAGGAAAAAGTCTCTTGCCTCTTCGGCAGGTCCAGACTTTTCCCCGGGCTCCCTCCCGGCTAGCCGTGGCGCACTAACCCCCTTCAGGCTGTGTTCACGCCGCCAACCCCAGTCCTCTCCCTGCCTCTGACCGAATCCCGAGCCTCAGCTCCCAGCCCCACCCGCCCCGGCGGGTGAGCAGACAAGCCTCTCGGGCTGGTGAGTGCCGGTCGGCCCTGATCCTCTGTGCAGGAATCTCTTCGCTTTGCCCTCCACACCCCGGTGGCTGCGCTCTCCTCCGTGGCTCCGAAGCTTCCCGCCTCTGCCACCCGCAGTCTCCGCCCGCGAAGGGGTTTCCTAGTGTGTGGAAACTTTTCCTCCTTCACAGCTCCCACTGGTGCAGGTCCCGTCCTTATTCTTTTGTCTCTGTTTATTTTTTTCTTTTGCCCTACCCAGGTACGTGGGGGGGTTTCTTGCCTTTTGGGAGGTCTGAGGTCTTCTGCCCGCGTTCAGTAGGTGTTCTGTAGGAGTTGTTCCACGTGTAGATGTATTTCTGGTGTATCTGTGGGGAGGAAGGTGATATGCGTGTCTTACTCTTCCGCCATCTTCCTAGGTGGAATCTTTTGCCAGAGTTGGGGAGGGGACAGAACCAAGGAGGAATGAACTTCCTCTTTGTTAAGCGATCATTTCAAAGCTTAATTAGGCCTCCTTGACTCTGATTTCTTGGCTGTGGACAAGTTGTGTGGTGTTCACATTCTTTTCCCTGCTGCTGCCAAGCGTGCCCTGCACTGTGTCCTTAGGTGTCACCTGATGACATCCTGAACCTGAGACATCTGAGTTCACACTTGCTCAGACAGGACTACAGCCAAACCGGCTCAATCTAGACTGAATTTTCAATTGTCTCTTCAGAGCCTCAGTCCCCTGGATCAGGTACTGGCGATCTCTGTGCCTCTCCCAGTTATCTCAGGAGGCTATGTGCTGAAGGGCTTTCATAGAACGGTGGGTCTATCAGCGCCTCAGCTAAGCTAAGTAGGCGTCTCTGCTGGGTCCCTGTGATAACCCTCCTCCCCAGACATATGTACCTCAGTGACACACCACCAAGGGACAAGAGCAAATGGCCTCTCTCAATGTTTAGGGTATAAGGGCATAGTGGTGTTCGGGGCACAAGAATGGATAGGAAAATTTTCTTTTCATAAACCTCTCATGACTATAGAGGAATCAAATGGGTTTCGGAGTCAGGAAACTTGGGTTCTAATTTGGACTCTGCTTCTCACCTTCTTGAGAGCCTCATTTTCTTTAAGCACAAAAAGAAGAGATTGTTCTGGATGACCTGCAGGGTCTGTTGTAGCCTTAACTATATTTAATAATCTGTGAAAATGACTTGCAGTCATGAAGGAGGCTTTATTTTTATTTATTTATTTATTTTTGTTGTTGTACGCGGGCCTCTCATTGTTGTGGTCTCTCCCGTTGCAAAACACAGGCTCCGGACACGCAGCCTCAGCGGCCATGGCTCACGGGCCCAGCCGCTTCGCGGCATGTGGGATCTTCCCGGACCGGGGCACGAACCCACGTCCCCAGAATCGGCAGGCGGACTCTCAACCACTGCGCCACCAGGGAAGCCCATGAAGGGGGCTTTAGACGTTGCATTTACTCTTTCCTGCCCTTTGCCTTTTTTGAGTTCCCTGCTGTCTCCCTCCGCGGAATCCTCATGCACTTGACACAGCCCTCAGGACATTTATCACGTTCTACCTTACAGCAATTTGAATTCTTGTTGTCTAGTTTCCTATAGATTATAAACTTGGCAGTATCAGAGATGGCATTTTTTTTCACCTTGATTTTTCATCAAAGTACAAAGCACAGTGCCTGGCACGTAAATTCTTGGTGGGTTCTCAGTGTCCAGCGTAGGGGTCACGAAAAGCCAACACTGTCCCCATCAAGGCAAGTGCCTGGTGCCTGGGAATGATTCCCAGCTCTCTGTTAAGGTCACATGTCTCAGTCAATATTGCAGCCTTGGGTGATGAGTAATAGATGAAATCTTTCATTTCAGGTTGTGCGGGGTCAACTTGTATGTTTTGTGTTCTTCAGCTTTTCTTTGGATTACGGTCCTGGGATTTTTTTTTTTTTATCAACATTTTCCTCGTACTTTTTTTGCCCAGCACTATGGTACTAAAGTACCATACACTGACTGCTATAAACTCAGCAGTCTTGAAATTAGGGGGATTTGGTAGGAAAGATTTGAGGTTTAACTGAACAATGACTATTAAGGTGTCAAGTGTTTTCCTGGGAAGCCGTCACTTGATTAATGGATACAGAGACACATTTTCTCTTCTACTGTTTCCTACTCTGCTTTAAAGTCAAGAGACCAAAGCAATTTATAGTAGGTACAGTCTTCTCCTTTTGTTCTAAGTTTATCAGTGAATTTGTTGCCTACTTTGAACCCCTGTATGGCTAAGGAGACCTTAAACGGAAGGAGCTCTGGAATGCTAATATTCACATTCTCATTCTCCCAACTGTCTGAAGTCCTGCTGTTTAAATTTGTCCCCATGGCATCATTTTGATCATGGGTGACATCAGTGGGGAGCAAGACCTTAGGGTTCAATGCTGCTCAGCTTTGAGAAGGATACTAAAGAAATGCAAGCTGTGGCTGTAGTAGACATTTGTCATGATTTTTGACTGCCCAGTACCTGGACACTGTGCCTAAGTTTGGGGGAATTTTCATCCTATGAGGTAAAGTCTCTATTATCAAAGAAGGTGAAAATGCCAACTATTTGCTTTCCTGGCCTTCCTTACAGCAGAGTATGGGCAAGTGACATGGTGCTTTGGACTGAATGTATCTCCCGCAAAAACGTATGTTGAAGCCCTGACTCCCAATGTGATGGTATTTGGAGGTGGGGTCATTGGGAAGTAATTAGGTTTAGATGAGGTCCTGAGGGTGAGGTTCTTATGATGGGATCTTATAAGCGCCCTTATAAGAAGAGACCAGAGAACTTGTTGTCTCTCCCTCTCCACCTTGTGAGGTCACAGCAAGAAGGCAGCTGTTTGTAAGCCAGGAAGGAAGCCCTCAACAGAGACCAGATCTGCCAGCACTTTGGTTTTGAATTCTCTAACTTCCAAACGGCAAAAAATAAATGTTGATCTTTAAGCTACCCTGTCCATGGTATTTTCTTATAGCAGCCTAAGCAGACATAGCTACCTACCAGCTGGGTGTACTCACCCCTTTCTGAGAAACTGATGAAACAAAGAAACTCAGGAATACTCCTGTTTTATCCTAAGGGGGATGGTGGTCCCAGCAACAGGTATGCAGGCGTCTCTGCAGTGGTTCTGGCAACAGTTCTATTTGCAGTGTTTAGTGTCCAGCTGTGGGGCTGTTGGGGGTGTAAGTTGGGAGGTCTAGGTTCAGTGATGCTGCTAGTTTGTCTTCACAGGACCAACCAGTTCTGTGGTGTGAACAGGGCCTTGATCTTGCCTGCAAAGGCTCTGAGCCTAGTTTTCCAGCCCTCCTGGAGATTCTGTGAGCCACATAATACATTCGAATAAATTATTTTTCTGCTTTCATTAGCCAGAGTTGGTTTCTATGCTTGCATCTGAAAACCACCATCGATTCATTGGCCCATGCCCTCAGGAATTCATAGTCATTGTTGGGTCGGAGGTGACTAACACACGTGAAACATCTGGAATATATAAGATAAGGCCTCAGATTATGTCCACTACCTTGTGCTTTATACTTAAAATACTATAGGAATAGAGAATAGGAAGACAAAGTCTAATGTAATGATTTAGGCTCCAGATTAGATTCGGAAAGTCCCAATTCAGATGTCTTTAGGGGCCATGCCAGTAAAGTAAACGAATGCCGCAGGTGGGAGTTTGGAGAAAATTATATGAGATGATGTTTATAAAGCACAGTGTATTGTTTATAGTACATGTACAGAAGTGGTATCATAGTAATAACAACAAGGAGGGCCACAGCAATAAAAATAGCCAGTGCTTTCTGTGAGTCAGACTATATTCTGGTGCTTTATTCTTAGGGTGACTGTATGGCCAGTTGGCCCAGAAGAGCACTGGGGTATCCTGTTCATTTAGCCTTGATCTTCAAGTTTTCTTTTTTTTTAGCAGAATTTTATTCATAGTTGCGTTAAAATAAGTTGGAATAAGTTTCTCTTATTGCTTTGCCCACCCTACGATAGAATCAACCATGATAACCCATTTCTGTTTTGCAATCCCTTCAAGATACGATGTAAGTAACACTTACTTTTCATGATCTTCATTCAGAATGCTGTTAGAAAGAAGTGCCCCTGCGCAGGAGCAACTAGGGACAGCCAGCTCCTTCCAGGCTGGGTGGAGTTAGGAAGAGGAGTCCATTTGCTGTCCCTGCTGGCCGCTTGATGACCAGCCAGATGTGCCAAGGCCTGTGAGACACAGCCTGCAAGACAGCCTTTGGAGACAAATACGGGTAAGAAACTGATTAATGAATGTGAATAGATACCAAGAATGATTATTATGCTTATATTGTTTTTTTCAAATGTTTGGGAAACCACTATAAAAAGGTTCAAAAAATTTTTTGGCTTTAATGTATACTGAATTGTATTATTTTATTTTTGTGAAAAAAATGATTTCTGAAATAGGTTTTGAATAGAACTATTTTATAGATCCACCAATAAATTAAAAAATGTTGGTCAGTGAATATTTCAAAAATAATATATATTTTACTTAGTTTTAGGGCTCCTTTTCACTTTCAGAAATATATTTTTTTGACAAATTATAAGGTTACCTTCTTTATTTGTATTTACTATTTAATCTTCACAATAACACTCTGAAGTAGATTAAAAATTTTTTTTTCTGTTTACAGTTGAGAAAACTGTTACATACAGTAACATGTTGTTTAAAGCACTTAGCTAATCAGTAGCAAGCCAAGATTTCAAACTTGGGAATCTGGCTCCAGAGTTTTTGCTCACAACCATTACTCAAAAGTAGGTTTCACGGAAGATAGAGGATTCTAAACCAAAGATCTGCCCCCCCTCAAAGCTACTTAACTAGCATGTAACCTTGGGCAACTCACTTTCCCTCTCTGAGCCTCTGATTCTTTATATATAAAATGGAGGTGCTACTGCCTATCTCATAGAGTTGCTGGAAGTATTCAGTGAATTAACACATAAGAAAGGGCTTTTGTAAGCTGAAGATGCGGTACATAATTAAGACCATCATCTGTGGGCTTTTTCCATAAATCTAAGGCGGCATTGCATGGGCTGATGCCCTAAATAGGAAGTTGGTGGGCATCGTGGGGGACAGGCAACAACTTTCAGTTATTCCGATTTCTATCTCCAATTGAATAAATTGGAAGCTCACACTTCCAACACTGTGTGTAGAGAAACACAGCGTGGTCTTATATATCAAGGATCCTTACACTGGTAACATGCAGCATAAGTGTGTGTGGTTGAATTGTCCCGGATACACATAGAGTCATAGTGTCAAGGGATCCACAGGACTTACGATCTGTTCTGTTCCTTTGGAAGTGACTGCCAGCAAAGGAGAACCATTTCTGATTTGTGCCACTGATTTCTTAGACTCCTGCTGACTAAAACGTAGGTGGAAAGTGGAAAAAAACCCACGTCATTGTGTCTGGCTGATGGGCTACTTAATGATCCCACGAAGGGAATAAGATGATTTCCTGTGCTCAGGGCCATTGCTCATGTCTAACCACCATCCTCTGGACAACTACAGGAGTTCTAATTGCCTCGAGTTTGAACTCCTCTAACCCATTTCTTTTACAGCCGTTATATAGATTTTTCTGAAATGAAAATCTGATTATTACACAGCCCTACTTAACAATCCTTCAGTGACCTCCCTTGTCCTTAGGATAAAGTTTAAAACCCTCTGCGTGGTGGGGTAGACATCTACTATTTTTTCCTGCCCCACTCTCATTCCACATAACTTGGGTGGACTTGACTAAATTACACAAAGTAAGAGCGGGTACATGACCCAGGCCTGGCTTATTCTACAGGATCACTACTTCTATAAGATATTCTACAGATAACTGCTTCTATCAGAAGTTGTAGAGACTGGTTTAGGGATGGACATAGGATCCAAGCCAAGGAAAGCTGAAGAAATTCCTTCACTGATGACAGGATGAGGACATCAGCTAAGACCTATAACTAGCCATGCTGGAAAACTCAATTGCCTTTTGAACTTCCTAGTAACTGGAGCCATTCTATTCCAAATTTTGTTATTTAAGCTTTTTGAATTGATTTTCTATGACTTAAGAAGATTCTTGACTAACACACTAACATACGAAGTGCTTTATGGTCTGGGCTGTACTCTCTACCTAGAATGACTTTCACTGTCCTACTCTTCTTCATCCTCTTATCTCATTCTGTTCACCATTCAAAATACCACTGGAGAACGATATCTTCTCAGAAGTCTCTTCTGAAATCCCAGTCTGATTTAGTTGCTCCTTCCCAGTGTTTGCTCTCTAAGAACACATCACTCCACACTGTAACCACTGCTCTATTTTTGTCTTCCTTTTTCAGTTCAAGATTTCTTAGGGAAAGGGACTATATCTTATTTTACTGTGCATCCATACTTCTTAGGAGATTCAATAAATGCTTGTTGAATAAGTAGATACAATTGGGCTTCCCTGTGGTGCAGTGGTTGAGAGTCCGCCTGCCGATGCAGGGGACACGGGTTCGTGCCCCTGTCTGGGAGGATCCCACATGCCGTGGAGCGGCTGGGCCTGTGAGCCATGGCTGCTGAGCCTGCACGTCCGGAGCCTGTGCTCCGCCATGGGAGAGGCCACAACAGTGAGAGGCCCGCGTACCGAAAAAAAAAAAAAAAGATACAGCTCATACTTGGCTGAAATTTTCTCTAATCCAGATACTATTTAGAGCAAATGTCCCTTCAAATACCCAGATGCCTTAATACTCTATTATATTAAATTTACTTCCTCCCCAGGACATAGTTGTCTGCCCAGTAAGTCTGGGTGTAGGAGTCCGCATTACCCTCCAGACGGGTTTAAGCTAGGACGGACTCAGTGAGTTGCTGGCAGGAAATCTCAGAGTGGACCTTGACCAGTTGGCTTGGGAGTGGTTGGATTTGATGAGCTCAGGAAGATGATGCTATGATGAACACAGTACTTCTAGAGAGGTATTCACCTCCCACTCATTTTCAATCCACTCCCACTGGCCCCTTCCACCTCCACACAAACAGCTGTTGCTGAGTTCATCAATACATGATTGCCACAAATCCATAGACATATTTTGGTCCTTGTTTGACTTGCATTCTCATCAGTGTTTGCAATGCTGACTACTGCTGCCTATCGCAAACAATCTTGTCTTCTGTGACTCCCAGCTTTACACTTACTTTTCCAGGTGCTTTATTTCAGACTCTTTTTCAGGTTCATATCCCTTTACACAGACAGTTGGACACTTAAGCCTCAGTCCTGGCCTTCCTCTGTTGATATTTTCCGTTTTCTACCTACACGATCTCATCCACATCCAAGGCTTCATTTCTTCCCACCAAGTACGTGTCTCGTGAATTTGTGTCGCTAACCTAACTTTTCACTTAAGCATCAGACTTGTATGTATAATTGTTACCTAATAGCTCTACTCAGATGACACTTCACACTCAACATGACTAAAACCAAACTCTAGTTCTTCTGTCTCAAACTTAGTCCTCAATCTGTGTTCCCAGTCTCCATGAGGAGTGCCATAGTACATCCATTTATTCAAGCTAGAAACCCAGGTGTCATCTTTGATATCTTGTTCTCCCTGATATTCAATCCAGTTGAATTTATAGGATTAGTGTTTGAATCTTCTCATCTAGCCATATTTACTTTTTCCCCTACTAAAAGAGTCTCCTAAATAATTTCCCAGCTTACACTCCTTTCCCCCTCCAATCTTTTTTCCACCCTGTAATGATAGTGATCTTTTCAAAACATAAATTTGTTTTGTGTAAGAACTCTGTTTAAAAGCCTTTAATGACATCCCATTGCTCTTGGACAACAGTTAAGATTCTTTAACTTAACCCAAAGACCTTCCTTACATGGTCTGGCCTCTACCTGTATTTCCTACCTTATCTGTACCTGCATCTTTTGGTTTCTCTAGCGTTCTCTTTTTTAGGTCATACTGGCCCTCATTCAACCCTTCCTTTTGCTATGCTTCCTCCCAGTATAGGCATTTTTATGTGCTCCTTTCACTCCCTCCTTGATATTGTTAAGTTCCACTCATTTTTTAGATCTTATTCTAGTGGTCATTTCTTCAGGGGAGGCTTCTATGACATTCCATCCTAGGTTTCCTGTGTGCTCTCATAGTGCTAAGGACCCCTCCTTTACAGCACTAACTGCAGTGCTAACTTTGCCTATATTTGTACAATTATTAGATTATAGTCTGTCACTTCTACTAGACTGTTTGCCCCATGAAGGCAGGGCAATCTGACTTTGCTTACTTTTTTTTTTTTTCTGTTCATCAATTAGGTAATGCTACATAATAAACCACTCCAACATTTAACCATTGCATGAAAAAACGCTCAACATCACTAGCCATTTGGGAGATGAAAATCAAGATCACAATGAGATACCACTTTACACACCTTAACATGACTATAATTTAAAAAAATGGAAAATAGGTGTTGGCAAGCAGTAGAAACCCAGGCGTCAACTTCTAGTAGAGAAGTTGGAACCTTTGTATGTTGATTGTGGAAATGTAAAATGGTTCAACCACTGTGGAAAACAGTTTGATGTTTTCTCAAAAAGTTAAGCATATAATATATATAACCCTACAATTCCACACCTAGGAACATACACAGAAGAGCTGTACAAATACACGTACACACATGTTCACAGCATTCACAGCCGTCAAAAGGTGGAAACCGCTCAAATGTCCATCAACAGATAAATGGGTAAACACACTGGGGTATATACATACAATGGAATAATTCTCAGCCACAAAGAGGAATGAAGTACTGATGAATACTACTGATTAAGGATGAACTTGAAAACATCAGGCTGAGTGAAAGAAGCCAGACACAAAAATGGCACTTATTATATGATTCCATTTATGTGAAATATCTAGAATAGGTAAATCCACAGAGACAGAATGCACATTGGTGGTTGCCAGGGGCTGCAGGAAGGGGGAAATTGGAGTAGAAATTCCTTAATGGGTACAGTTTCCTTTTGGGGTGACAAAAATGTTTTAGAACTAGATAGAGGTGGTGGTTGCACAGCATTGTGAATATTCTAAATACTACTGAATCGTTCACTTTGAAATGGTTACTTTTATGTTACGTGAATTTCACCTCAAAAAATTATTTAAAAAAACAACATTAATCATTTATTATTTCACAAGACTCTGCATTGTCAGTTCTAGACTCAGTTCTATTAATCTGGGTGAGGCTCACTGATTTCAGATGGGCTCATGGGTGTGTCTTCAGTTAGTTGGGGGGTTGATTGGGGATTGGATGATCTTGTGACTTTGGCTTGGTTGACTTGGCTGTGCTCCATGGGGTCTCCCATTCTTCATCAGGTTACCCTGGGCTTATTCTCAAGGCAGAGACAGAGGTGAGGGGAGCAAGAACTCTTGAGATCTAAGCTCAGAATTAGCACATTCATTTCCTCTGCATTCAGTTGGTCAAAGCAAATTTCAAGGCCAGCTCAGACTCAAGGGGTGGGGAAATGAGCTATTGCTTTATGGAGACTGAAAAGTCAAAGTACAAGGAGTATGGATATAGAGGGAGTGGAGAATTGGGGCTGTTTTGCAACTGATCTACCATAGATTTTATCCTTATGCCTGGCACTTGGTGAGTACTCAACAAGTATTTGTTCAATTAATGAATAAGTCATTGAATTTAGACTGGAAGAGGACCTGGGGTCCCAATTTAACATCTGAGATTATGAGATTTCATGGACTGAAAGGAAAAGGAAAACAGGATTCCTTGAGGTATTTGAGAACTTCTCAGATGATTCTAACTTCTCTAATTATAAATCAGAAGACAACCACAACCTTGTAAGGAAGATGGAAAACCCCTTCATCATCCCCTCTGGCTAAGCTTCCGTCTTCCACTCCCTGTTTTGGTCAGGAATTAGAGGACTTTCTGTGTTAGAATTCTGAGCTAACACAAGTTTAGTAGCTATGCCAGCAGTGTGCTGGTAAACTGGTTCTCTTAAAAAAGGGGAAAAAAGCCTGATTTGTGGTGTTTGCTGATTTCCCTTCCACCATGGCCAATTTCAAGCTACCAGCTTAAGGTCACTGAATGCGGAGTTGGGAAAAAATACACACATCTGAGGCTTGAGAGTTGGTGGGAGCCAACTCCAGGATGCCACTGCTGTGCCTCCTTTGTTCAGAGCTCATCTGCACCTTGCCTGCCTTAGCTTCCACTCTCCCAGAACCATCGGAGTCAATGGTCTGCTAGAGTTTGTTGCCCCATCATTTAACGTGTTCCTTTCATTCCTTCACTCAACAGACAGTTATAGAGAAACTCTTATAAACTATTGTGTTAGTCTCTGGGGTTAAAATGATGAACAATACGATCATGGTGTCCACCTTCCTAGAGCTCCCACTCTCCCTAACTGAAGCAGTACTTCCAGAACCTCTCGAGGGAGTTCTCTATTTTTGATGTTTTGCCTAGTGATACCCTGAGAGGGTGTTAGAGTGGTAGCACCTCAGCCTAGACGAATAAGACCCCCAGTTTCTCTTCTCTCACGCACAACTGTCATTTACCACAGTCTTTCTGGACTACTTCTTTCTGGGTTGGAACCAAATATTCAATTAGAGCTCAACTATATAATTGAATTTTGATAGCATTGCTTCATCACAATCTGAAAAATGAGAGGTTATTTTAAAACCATACAGAACAGGAGAAATCAGAATGCATTTAATGGTTACTGTATCACATAATACTTAACATAATGTAATCAATACATAGCACTGTGTATAAATGAACCATTTAGGTTCTCACACATCTGAAGGAGAAAGAGGGCACCATTCCCAGAAGTGCCTTCTTTCCATTTGTTAAACCATAGTTCACACTTTTGGGGCATCAAAAATTCATTTAAAGCCAAATACTAAGGCTTGTGTTCTCCTTTTTATTTCTTTTCTTTACAGATGTACATAGTTTTCTTTTTGTGTACTATTAACCATGGACATATGTTTTTCATTTTACTACGTTGCTGACACTCAGGGTTTTATTTTTCTTCCACGGGAGGGGAGGGCTGGATTGGTGGGGACAATCAATATATAAAATATAACAGCTGTTGCAAAATATATATGTGTTTTTAGATGACTGACTGAAGTTCCTAACACAAATTATGCCTGAGTGAACAAAAGAAAAATTTATGATTTATTTAT
Source organism: Pseudorca crassidens (assembly GCF_039906515.1). Lineage (NCBI taxonomy): Eukaryota > Metazoa > Chordata > Mammalia > Artiodactyla > Delphinidae > Pseudorca > Pseudorca crassidens. The sequence goes on from NC_090301.1 coordinate 70,375,277, forward strand.
TGTGTCTAGGACCCAAACATAAAGCTTAGTATAATCAGTCATCTATAGCACTCATGGCTTTAATATTAATTGCACTTGGAAAAGCAGCAGAATAGCAACCTTTGGGTGGAACAGAGCAGCTGGGAGGCGTATTTTCAGAACACAAAGCCACCGGTTACCCTTGTTGTGTGTGGAGAGATGGATCTGAGAAACAGCTTATCCCAGGAAAATAATACACTCCACTCACCAGCCAAGGTCACAAAGCCAGGAGTCCTCCTGGAAAAGAGACTACTGCTGGGGCAATTTGGTTTAACAAACTGTTATTTCCTCATGCAAAATACACGGCCTTGCTGCCAAATCTCATGAGCATGTAAAGAAAAATAACCACTTGCCCAGTAACTCTGGGCACCAGTGTCATTGTGGGCTGTGAGTGATGGGTGGCAGTGAAGTCCTGTGGAGCGCCCCACCACCACCACCCCGGGACACAGAGTGGAAAGATCTGTGTTCTGCTAGATTCCATCAAAACTGGTGTGTGTCTTCCAACCAACTCATTGGCTGACCTCCCCTCTGGGAGGAGACTTAAGGAGAAGTGATAAAATGTTTCTACTTGACCTCCAACCCTCAGTTGGAGGTCTTGACATTGACTCTTAGCATCAGAATTAATTCCTCTTTGCTCCACGTTCCTGTAACACATTATTCTACTTTTAGTGGAACGTGCTCTCCATCCAGCCTGGACTGAGAGTCCCTGGGCGGGGGGGTGGAGACCATCCTGTTTCATCTTAATATTCTCTCTGCTCTTCATAGGTGCGGAGTGAACATCTGTTCAGTTGAAATGAGAGGGAATTAAGTTATTTCATAGACTTTATAGTCCCCCAGCTGATCACACATTTTCTCTTTAATTAATGGGACCTTTGATGGATTCCTACCTTGGCTACCTCTGGTACCCTTGTGTGTCCTGGGTCTTGGTCTCTTTCTGTAGGGAATAATCACACCTTCTCTATTTAACAGGATTTTTTTGTAACATCAAATATGAGAACATGTAGAATTCTGAAGATTTGGGAAAGGATTGAGCAATTGTATGTAGTCCTAAGTTTCCCGCAAGCTGAAAGCCCCTTACATCATCTCTGCCCGGTAGTAATTTGGCTTCTCCTGAGGGGCTGCTAGTGATCCCAGTGGCCAAGATGTTTCAGAGCCATAAAGTTAGGTCTGCAAACAATGTAAGTTTCTTTTTTGTTTGTTTCTCAATGATTGAACAGGAGGGTATTTCAAGTCCCCATTCTACCTAGTGACAGAAAAGTTAACCTAGTTAATTGGGTCTTAGTCATTTCAGGTTTTAAACTCAGCATTTCAGTCAAATTCATCTCTCTGGTGGCAGGCTTTAACGTCATAATATCAAGACATCTGAGAAGCGTCTGGTTCTGGAGAATGTACTGTGTTGGCACCCACTGCAATATACAATCCTGCCTGCTTCTTGGGCGGAGCCTCTTTTCACGTTGGTACCCACTACAATATCCGAGTCCCCATTTATCTCAGGTCATCAACCTGGACCAGTGGTTCTCAAACTTTTTGGTCTCAGAAGCCATTTATATTCTTAAAAATTATTGAAACCCCAAATAATTTTGTTCTTGTGGGTTATGTCTATCAAATTTATACTGGTAATTAAAACAGAAAATTTGGAAGTATTTAGTTCTTCATTCAAAAACTAGAAGTCATTCCATATTAACCTAAATGACATACTGTTTATGAAAATAACCACATTTTGCAAAATAAAAAAATAGTGAGAAGAGTAGCTTTTAAAAACATTTCTGCAAATCTCTTTAATATCTGGCTTCATAGAAGAGAGCTGGATTTTCATCTCTTACTGCATTCCATCTATGGTGATATGCTATTTTGGTTGAACCATGTAAAGACAATCTGGCCTCATTCAGATATATGTAGTTGACAGAGAGAGGAGTATATAACAGCTTTTTCAGATAACCATCCATATTCTTTTCAGTACTATACCAAAACTCAACAGGTGGTAGTGTCTCAAAGGTTAGTTGCAATGTGGAATCTGAAACCATAGCAATGAGCTTTTCATATTCTTCCACATTAAAATCCATTGCTCTGTTTGCACTCTGAATGGATCTTCTGCCTCTGTATGATTTCATAACATCATGCATTTGTCATTTGGAAAACTGATCAACTGAGTTAATCAGATCTTCTAAACGTTGATATATTTTAATATACAACATCAAAAACTCAGATTCAATGATATCATGACTTATTTAATAAGAAAACTCTAATTCCTGGAAAACCGTCAAGCTCACAGTGGTAGATACAAGTTTTCCAAAATTCTAATTTTTTTCTTGAATTGTATGATGGGCAACACATTCTGTTAATTTTTCTTTTTCAAGTACCAGGCTCACTTGGTTCATTTCCAAGAAAATACTCAAGTCTGTTAAATGCTCAAGTCTGAATAATCATAATTTATCTTTCAGTCTTTCAAGGAAATAGAAACGATGTTCCATGAAAAAGGCAGCTAGTTCAGCTGGCAACTCAGTTGCACCTATGCTGTTCCTGACACAACCATTGCGCTTTGAAATGCAGCAGAGGGGCTTTAGGCATAATTTCCATTTTACTACATGGGATATTAAACATACTTATACTCAAGGGACTAGATTTGATAAAATTAACAACTTGAGCTGTCTCATCAAGGACATTCTTCAGTGAAATTGGCATTAAAAAATACAAGTGTGCGGTGATGAAGACTACAAAGACAGCTAGTACCATTTGATGCCGCTGCCACGACTCGTGCTAAGGCACCAGGAATATAACTCAGTATATAGCTTTTGCATCATTAGTGCTAATGTCAACACAATTAAAAAGGCAAACAATGTCTTAGAATTATTATGAAAATAGTCTTAACCTCACGGATGCCCTGAAAGGGTCTCAGTGACCTCCGGCAATCTGTGGACTACACTTTGATAGATACTGCCCTAGACACAGAGTTCTCTTCATTCTTACAGAGGCTTCCATAGGTTTTTCAGCCTCCTGAGCTGTGTTCAAATGCTCGGCCTTGGGGGAAAGTGTTGGTTTGTACCCCATGTTTTGATGGGGACACTAGGAATCAGGCTCCTCCTGGTACAATCTCTGTTCCTTTGTTGCTGTTGTAGTGCAGGAACGCTGTGTAGATAGGTCATCAAAAGGCAGTCTTATCAACTCTCAGATCCCCAGCTTTGTGTATGAGTGCATTTTTTGGTTTGTTTGTTTTTTTATCAATTTCAGTACTTGGTGGGCATCCTATACCCTCTCAGGGACACTCATCAATATTCTAATACTGAGCCCAAATCTACTTCTCACTATATTCACACGCTGGTATCAATCCCATCTTTCAGATTTAAAAAGAACAATCCCATTTTCTTTTCTACATAAACGTCCTTTATGTAGAAGGACTTTTCTACATAAAAGTCCTTTTCAAAAGGTGTATCAAAACCTCTCTGTCACTTCTGTTCTCCAAAAACATGATATGATAGGAATGAGACAGACTTGGGTGTTAAGTGTTTGCATTGTGACCTTGCGCAAGTCACTTCATTTCTTTGATTTCAGGTTAATGATCTGTAAAATAAGGATAATAATTCTTTTTTTTAAATTAATTTTTATTGGAGTATAGTTGATTTACAGTGTTCTGTTAGTTTCTGCTGTAGAGCAAAGTGAATCAGTTATACATATACATATATCTACTCTTTTTTAGATTCTATTCCCATATAGGTCATTACAGAGTATTAAGTAGAGTTCCCTGTGCTATACAGTATGTTCTTATTAGTTATCTATTTTATATATAATAGTGTGTATATATCAATCTCAATCTCACAGTTTATCCCTCCCCCACTTTCCCCCTTGGTAACCATAAGTTTGTTTTCTACATCTGTGACTCTATTTCTGTTTTGTAAATAGGTTCATTTGTACCATTTTTTAAAATTCCACATATGAGCGATATCATACGATATTTGTCTTTCTCTGCCTGACTTGCTTCACTCAGTATGACACTCTCTACATCCATCCATGTTGCTGCAAATGGCGTTATTTCATTCTTTTTTATGGCTGAGTGATATAAGGATAATAATTCTTACCTCATAAGGTGTTTGGGGAATCTAAGGACATATGTGTTTAAAGAATCAAATTAAGCACATAGTAGGCATACAATAAATGTTATTTCTCTTCCTTTTTTAGAAAATGTCATAATTGCTCATAATTTCTCTCAGGATATAAATGTGTTCTGAAAATGTGACAATAATAAGGTATTATTAGTCATAACAGCACCACGACATCAATAATTTTAAGAATCGTTGCTGGACTTCCACCTTGGCTTTTAAAGTCTGTAAATCTGATCCTAAGAACTACCAGTTGTAGCTGCAGAACCCTGAACTGTTGTGGTATCTATAACAATAACTGTCAGTTTGGGGCTCCTTTTTTTTCTTGAAAGAGAGAATAAGGGGTTGTAGAAATAAGTGTTCAGGAACCTGAGATGGAAAACTTGATAACTACTCATACAGTGGTACTTTCTATAAGCAAAGGCAAGATGGATGCCTCATATTTCACAGAAGGAATTAAAGTTAAGGGGCAGATATAGAAAAAATCCCCTACTGAATCACTAAAGAGAATAAAATGGATCCGATGGTTTTCTATTTTTCTAACAAGCAGTGGACCAGTGACATGAAAGCTAGGATTCAAGAATATAGAACAATGATCTAATTACTAAGCTCTTGTAAACTTCAAGTTCATAAAACAAAATAGAGATGAGGAAATGTATCTCTAAAGGATATCATGGAGTCTTAGGAGATGTAAAGATCATTCATCTCTTCCAAGGCCAGTCTTGCCCGTAAATAGGGTGGTGATTGGCAAAGCCCTCTTATAGGTTTATAAATTCCAGGACACCCCATTTATCTGGAATTATGTTTCACAGGAATAAGCTGTTTCACAGAAATAAAAAATTTCAGATAATTAAATTATACCCCACCTGGAAGTAAGACTATTTTTTATTTTAAAATAGTGGTTTATAACCCAGGGTTCATGAATCAGTTCTAGGGAGTTTTTGAACTGCCTGAAATTCTATAGAAGATTTTGTGGGTTTTTTTCTCACATGCATTTTTCTGAAGACAGGATCCATAATTTTTCAAGTTCTTCAAAACTGATAAGAAAGAAACACCCCCCTCCCCGGCTTTTGTATACAGCAACTATTTGAAGATAATCTTTTCACAAAGTTTTCTTCTGGCAAAGTCTTTTTGCAGCTAGGAGAATGGAAGTGTGATATTCTGAGTGTAATGTTTTGTTGTAATACTGGTTTGCTAATAAAATAGTGAAATAAAAACAAACAAACAACAACAAAAAACCCCCCAAAATGGACTGTAATCCAAAAAACCCTAGGAACTACTGTTTTAAGCAATTCTTGAAGTAAAAATTTTCAAATTGATCTAACTTTCCTATTTTATTTGCTACCTATTGGGAAAATGACACATTTAGCGTTATTGTTCTTCTATTAATTTATCCTTGCTTTTTAATGGTATTTCTGTCTCCTTATTCCCTGATGCATCAGTTACCTTTTTCTTGTTACCAGAAAATTGGCTTCCAAGAATTTCTCCCTGCCTACTGCAAAGTGCTGGGAAATTAGACAACAGAGTTTGTTAGAATAATACTAAATAGGCTTTTAGTGAAAGTCTCTCCTATGAATAAAGTGTGCAGGTGTTAGTGCACAGACTATGGGGCATCTCTGTTTTTAAGTCAGGGACCAGCTTTGCATTTTTCCCATTCTTTACTTGTGGTCTAGATGACCACGTTGACCAGTTAATGATTACCTGATACTTGAGAGGTAGGTAAATATATTGTTTATACAGTATAGAGTTCAGTAGGATGTTATTAGGCTTTGTATTAGTCAGCTATTGCTACAATAATACCACATAACAAACCATCCCGCAGCTAAGTGACACACAACAATAGGCATTTGTTTTTCTTTGTTTGCAGGTCAGCTGGAGCTCTGTTAATCCAGGTGGGTTTAGTTGGGCTTGGTTCAAAATTCTGGATTGGATACAGGACTGCCCTAATATTTCTTCTTGGGCCAGGAGCTATTTGAACCCAAAGATAAGAGGACAAGAGGGATGAACATAGACGCAGGATGCCTCTTATGGCTTAGGCATGGCCCTGCCGTATTCTTACTTCCACCCACCCTCCATTGGCTGCAGCAAACCACATGGTCAAGGTCAACAACAATGGGGAAGGGTAATAAATATATATATCCTCCCAAAGAAAGCAAGTGAATATTTGCTTAACAATTACTTAATTGACCCCAAGCTGCCCCTTCTTATAAGTGAATTCATATTTTTTAAAAAAGAAAAATAACCACAGATCACCTTGCTATCATTTTAAAAAAGGCAGATTAAGCATCCTAGTAAGATTCCAAAATCTCCAGAAGGAAGAATTCTTTGATGTTGTTCATCCTAAGAGTATAGATAATGGAGCAAAAAAGACCCCCAAAACCCCAAACCAAACCGAAACAAAGAAGAAAAACCCCAAAACAAAACAAAAAAAATAAAAAGGAAAAAAAACAAACAGTTTAATAAGTAAAGGAAAAAATATTGCCAATATTCCCTCAGCCATGAAATTTCAAATCCAATTCTGAATCACAGTTTATGGATATTGTTGTCAAACAGCTTTCTTGAGCTCTCATGGTGCGGTAATCCCACAAGGGGCAGTTTGTTTGTCATTCCAGATCATACCATCTGCTCTTAGCAATGTCTATCTGAAGTCCCCTTCTTTCCCATTATGGCAGCATCTTTGTGTAAGTAGAGAAATTTCACCTTCATAACTTATTCATGGCTGGGATAAGGATCCAACCTTGGTGAGAATCACTGCAAAGCCCCATTATCAGTCCTTCTCACTTCCTTAGGGACAGCTCTCGTTCATTCTTCCCAAGGATCAATGAGAGTAGCTTTCCTTAATTTAGAACATCTGAATAGATTTAGTGGAGAAATGCTGACGTTTGTATGTACTTCCTGGCTTTTGATTATTTCTTGATGTAATTTTCTCTCTTAAAATGGGGACAACATGGCCCGTGTCTTTAAGATTTAATAAAACAACAAGCCAAGGGCAGGATGTGGAACAGCCTTGATGAGAAAGAGCACAGGGCTTGGCCTAAGTTGGCTAAGGTTTGAATTTGGAGGCCAATAACAAGCTGTGTATCCTTGGAAAAGTGACACGACTTCTCTGAGCCAAATCTCTAATGAGAATATACTACTACCTCTCTCACAGCGTGTCGTTAGTTGCACACAGATTAGTTCTCAGCTACCTGCAAAATGGAGAGTATTCATTGGTTTTCACGAGTAGGAGAAACAAAAAGAACTTTGATTCTAGAGAATTTGAAATCCGTGGATGAATCACCAGAATAAAATGAAGAGCACTCTTTCATTCTAATCTTGGATGACATCTCTACAAAATGAAAAGAGCAGAGAGAAGTGAGTTTCCAGACACCCAGATGTTATAACAATTGTTCACAGTCATTGAATTTTCACCTTTAAGTCTTACAAGTTTCAAAAAGGTTAATTCAGACAACATACTATTCCTTCTAGTGATAGATGGATGGGAGGGGTGGGAGATGGAGAAATAAAATAGCAAAGAAGCACAAATTTGCCACTATTTTCAAGTTTCTAAATACCAGCTTTTAATGGAGAGACTGTTTATCTTTGTCAAAGTAACTATTTCACTTCTGTACGGCAATGGAGAAAAAACTTGTAGACACAATACTAACTGTATTCCTGTTTAACGTTCAAAATAATTTTTGTCTAAAATGGATAATTCTGTAATAATAGTAGTAATGAACTACTTTTAAGGCTTATCATGTAAGGCACTATTCAAAAGGCTTCATCTGAATTATCTCTTAGATCTGCATGAGAATAAATATTAGACATTAATTTAAAATCGAGGCATTCAACACTAAAAAGTATTTAGAATACTCATACACTCACCTTCTAGAACCAAAAATTGTTTACTTTGGGTAGTAATCCTAGATAGGAAAATATACCAAAATATAGTCAAATAAAATAAGTGGAAGTGGAAATATATATACAACTCAGTGTCAAAACAACAAGGAATGGACTCTGGTCATCAGCATCTTACCTTTAGTTCCCTGAAAATATTTTTATTGGCTTAGAAAAGAATATATCTTGGGTGTATATTTAAAAATCAGAGACATCTTGAATTATCAAAGAAAACTTTACAGAACACTGAAACATACCAAAAATAGGCTGGGGGGAAGTTGAAAGGAAAGAAACATCTGATTGATGGTTAAATAACACAATGCTGTCACTTCCTTGGCAACTGAAGGACGTTTCTCCTTTGTGTCAAGAAACCTTTGCAGTATTTTCAACAATAAATTTGTTGGTTGAATGTGTAGCTGAAATTTTTCACTAGGGGGCAGCCTCTCACTGAAATGCAAGAGGATACTTTCTGCATCATCTGATTTCAGTAAGGAACTGGACCAGGGAGGCACACATTCTGGGTTCAGCCTCTAAAGGGAAATTTATGCGTCTGTAAAATGTTGAATCAGCACAGTCACTCAGTGGCAAGTAAAGGAAGGAAAAAGTCTTGCATAACATTAAAAGCCCAGCATCAATGGGTGCTTAGCTGTATGGACAGTGTGTGCTTTGAACACAAAACCTTTGCTGTGTGTGTGCTGAGCATTGGCAGCTGTCAGGAGTTTTAAGAGGGTCATAGTTTAGCCTCTTTTACAGATACACACACACGCACACTGAATTAAAAGCCACTGTGCAAGTAAACATTTTACAGTTGGGAAGGAATTGAAACAAGGATTGATTATTCCTTCACCTCTTAAAACCTAGGTTTAAACTGAGCAAAACACTGTGGCCAGGCTGCTGCTCCACCACTTCGTGACTTTTATATGACCCTTTCTACCCACCTATTGTTTTTCCTCTTTGCCACTCTTTCTCTTGCGTTTTATATTCCTCAAGTGATCTCACCTAACAAAATCAACAGCCCAGGTCCCGAGGAGATTCGTAACTGTGTTTTTTTAACCGGGTTCTGAATGGTCTCAGCATTACGCAGAGGCGATATTTGAAAGGTGATACTGCCCAGTTCCTCTGCAGCCAGCAGAGCTGCGGGTCCTATTGTGTGTGTGATTGTAAAGGCATCTGAGAGCCCTGACACCCCTGAGCAACTGGTGTGACCTTGTGTGGTCTGGGAACCGGGACAGAGCTAGGGTGGCCAGGCACATTGTCACCTAGGACCCTCAGGCAGCATAAGCTGGCCGTAGGGGTGCTTGTGGAAACTTGGGGACCACTCCCAGAAGCCTGCGTTGGAAATGGAGCTTTAAAATGAGAAAAGAAAAGGAATTCATTAGATTAGAGGTGGGCATCCACAGAAACTAAGGCCCACAGAATCGGTAATTTTGCAGTAAGCTGGAGGCTAGAACTTGTGGCAGTTAGAAAGCATGACGGGTGTGGGCTCTCTAGTCAGACCAGAGTTTGAATCCTAGCTCTGTCTACTACTGGCTGGATGACTTTGGGAAAGTTACTTAACTTCTTTGCGCCTCAGGTTCTTTTTGTATAAAATGAGTGCTTAGAATAGTGCCCGGAATGTAATGAGTTTCAATGAAAGTTAGCTATTATTATTATTGATGTTATATTATTGTTATTAGGATGCAGAGATGAGGGAAGAGGACTTCATGAAAAGTGTCAGTTTCCCCAGCTGTAAAACAGGGGTAACAGTAGAACCCACTTTATAGAGGTGTTGTAAGATTTAAATAAGCTACTATATGTGAAGTGCTTAGAATAGTACTTGGCAAATAGTAAGGGCTCAATAAAGTATTGTCATTGTTACTAGTAACCTGGATGGAGGTAACGCTACTTTCCACCCTAAAGAGCTGTACAGACATAGAGAGTGGACTTGGGGACACGGGGAGGGGGAAGGGTAAGCTGGGATGACGTGAGAGAGTGGCGTGGACATATATACACTAACAAATGTAAAATAGATAGCTAGTGGGAAGCAGCCGCATAGCACAGGGAGATCAGCTCGGTGCTTTGTGACCACCTAGAAGGGTGGGATAGGGAGGGTGGGAGGGAGGTGCAAGAGGGAGGGGATATGGGGATATATGTGTACATATAGCTGATTCACTTTGTTATACAGCAGAAACTGACACAACATTGTAAAGCAGTTTTACTCCAATAAAGATGTTAAAAAACAAACAAGAGCTATAGAGTTGTGTGAGGAACGCGTATGTATCTACTGCATCATCATCCCCCAGGATGCTCAATAAATGCCTATTCATTTTATTACTTAGCTTGATAATCCCGATACATGCTTAGTATCCATGCGTGTCAGAGGGAAAACTAATCTCAGTAATGGGGACCTAGAGTTTACATATAGTCATTCCTATAAAGCAGTGGGTCGATCATTTTATGTTCTGGGGCCTCTTTGATAATCTGAAGATATCTATGGATTCTTACCCCAGAGAAAAAGCATACACCTGCCCACCATATTGCCTACACATTCAGAGGCTTTGAAGCCTGTCTTAAAGCCCATCTAGGGATTCCATAGAAATGCATGAGCCCTGGGTGGGGGTGGGAGGGCAGGGGGCTAAGAATTCCTGCAATATACAGAAGAATAGAACTGGAAGGGATGATTCTTCGTACAGATTTCATCAGTAAGAATAGGGTTAGGAAGATGCCAAAAAAATCAGTACGTGCCCTTAACCCATGGTTCTCAAACTGTTGGTGGTGGAGGGAGAATAATGACCTGGATGCTTATTAAAATTAAGATTCTTGGCCTGTCCCGCCAGGTATTTTAGTTGTCTTAGGCTTACTAAGCCCAGAAAACTGAATTTTAACAGGCACCCGGTTGATTTTGATGTAGGAGGCCCTTAAAGCACACTTTGAAAACTATTTCCTGACTTTCGGTTGAACTTGTATCAAGTCTGAAAGACATTGGGTCTGGACTAAAGTAGAATTATTAAAAAAGAAAAAAAAAGAAATTGTTTCTATCTTAAACCTCAATACACTATTTATCTAAACTAAGCATTCCAGTTAGTTTAGAAGAGGAATGAAGGAGAGGAATAAAACTGCAGCTCTCTGGAAGGGTCTGGTAGGAGGTTTTGCTTGAGAGACACAAGTCATATCACCAAAAGATTAGATGACAGGCATTTTGGTGACCTCAATCCCATTCTCGTTACTAACATGGCTGCCTATCTTGGCTCCAATAAAGTTGACATGTCCTGTGTTATCTTGTATTTTGGGACATGAACTTATTTATTTCCTCCAACCATATTATCTGATTATGATTGCTTTTCTCAGCCAGGTGGCAAACTTGAGGTAAGGAACCATCCTTGATTATTTATCTCTATTCCTCCACCTAGATACCTGGTAGAGTGCTCAGTTGATACGTTTTATAGGCTCACTAACTGCCAAATTAACTTACGATATAATACGGTTGAAAGGCAATAACATGGATTTCATGACTGTAATTAACATGCTTCTAGGCATGGCCATGGAGAAGGGCTTCGTGGTAGAGTGAACTCAAAATCATTTTGATTACACTCCTCTCCTAGACACAATACAGAGGATGAAAACAAACTTGTTTAGGCTGCATCGCTGGCCGTTCTAATAGTGTTGGGAAACATTCTCTTTATATGGACCTGGTTTTTGTGGGCTCACTTTGTCTGACTTCTTGGATGTCCCCAAGGGCAGGGGTGGTGCCTCTTCCTTCCCTCTTGTTACACTGTCGACAATGTTAATGACGAGCTCAAGACAGAGCAAGGGCTGAGTAAATGTTGTCTTTTGACCCCCTGAGGCAGGTGGGGGACAATGACCTCCCTGGTTAGTGCAGAAACCCAGAGAGTATCTGCTGACTCAAAGCCATCAGCCTCCAAAAATCAGGTTTTCAGGGCCCAGAGATGAGACCAGATATTCACCTCAATAACACCAGTGTTTGTGGCTCTGGGTACAACTGATATTATAGAGATTATTTATATCTCAAACTGTTTTTACTTTTTAGAGTCACTGTCAAATGAGCCCCTTTTTTTGGTCACCCATATTCCTCTCTACCCAGTGTCCTCCTGTGGTAGAGGCCTCTTTGTAGGAATATTCTTGAACTACACGGCGCACCCACCACCAAGGCCCACCCACACTTGGGCAGATGTCTCCCTGGCCAGCACAATGATGGGTGCTGGAGCTACAGGCCCCTCTGCTCTTTTTTTTTTTTTTTTAATTCAATTTATTTAAGCTAAAAAAACAAAACCCAAAACAGTTCACCCATTTCTCTTCAAACTGCTATTTTAATACAACGAGAAGGACATGAGGGACATTTATACAAAAAAATTCTCAAGCATTTAGTACTGGGCCGTGTTTGAAATTCCCATAAACCTCATTACTTCTGAACCTCAAATGAAATTCTTTGCTCCTACCTGAATGCAATTGCCTGAGGACTTTAAAAAAAATTGTTTTAGATCCTTCTTTTGTTGGTGGCTATTTTTAAAATGGGCTTTAAAAAGTCTGGAGTCCTAGGAATTCTGCACAGAAATGTAGCCAAACAGAAAGGCAAAGTAACATACGGCAGTGTTTTAGGCAAATATATGATAACATAAGGACAGCTTAAAAAATGAACATTGGTGCTACCTGGCAGTGCACATCCTGTGTTTTATTAAACCCTGAACATCTGAAAAACAATTTTTAGCATTCATTACCTTTAACTCCCAGAAGAATCTGCCTTTCTAGAGAAAGGCACTTAGAACTGTCACTTAGAAGTGACAGACGACATCATCCTCAGGCCTGTGGGATCTGCTAGGAGCATTCAGCAACTGGAAAGGGAAGGATGAGGTGTTGCAAGTAATCAGGAAACTCAAACCATTTTGAAAAATGTGCAAAGATCAGCTGAGCTACTTTTACTGCCAAGAATTAAAGAATCTTTTTGAAAATGCGGTTCTGCATCAGTTATCATCTCAAGGGAATCCAGAGGGTTTTTAAACAAAAGAACACAAGTATAAACCTTACACAGATAACACATAGCACATGGCCATACAAGCCCCCCTAGAAATTCACTTTTTTTTAAAAAAATGACACCAATGAACCATTGAAGATGCTTAAAACAGGTTTATTGAATTGAATGGAAGTGAGCCATGGCTGCACAGCTCTTTTCCAAGGAGGTCATTTGTAGGAGTAAGGAGAAGGGCAACTTCAGACATTTGTTCCTGGTGAAGTCTAATTGTCAGTGTGCAAAACAGTCACCGGGAGGAAGCATCTATTGTTCCACGGAAGCTTGTGATCTTTCTGAAATGGGTGAAAATCAATGAGATTATAACAGAAATTTTAGCATTGCCCTTCTCAAACCTTACACTCTTCCCTCACTATTACAAGTCTTAGTAGAGGAATTGCTCAGTGGAACACACACAAGAGCAAGAAATGGAGACAGCTAAGCAGCATTTCTTTTATTCACATTTTTTTTTTTTTCAGTTGTGGGCGGGTGACTATTGTGTCAGTCAGGCTCCTCCCAGGAAACAGAAGGCACCCTCAGCCGGGAACAGGATTATGAGTCTGGGGAGAGCTGTAGGCATGGAAGAGGGGCTGCCACGAATGAAGCCACTGAGTGGGGAGAGGGGCAGGGGAATAGACATCAGTCTCTATCTCTGCCCTCTGAGCCCAGCTGGTGACTCCTAAGGGTCAGAACCCCCTGGGAGCCAGTGGGCCAGCTGATGGTGCAGTCCATCCAAGTCAGCCTCTCAGGGCAGAGGGCAAGGCAGAGAATAGGGTAGAACAGGCATGAGGAAAAATTAAAAAACGAACTGTTGTTCTCACACTTTGGAACAACAAACCATGACAGCAGAGCACAGTGTATATGTGCTATTTTTTTAAAAAGCAACTTAAATCAGATATTTATTCCCTTTCTTCACTATAAATCCTCATAATACATCTTCACTAACAACCCTGCCGAAGAATCCTAAAGCATGCAGGGTAGAACTTATCTCTTCCAGTTGCTTTACCTTTCTTCTACCACACGTGAGCAGAGCATGACGTGCATGGCCACGTTTTCAGACCTCCCTGTCTACCTGTTGGTCTTCTTTGATATGAATTCACTGCGAACAAAGACTGCAAAGCTGCACATTCTGGTCTTTGCTAGGCAATAAGCATGTACTCTGTAGTCATTGTTAACGACGCTAAGATCTTGCAACCAAAACTTGTTCATTGGTCCTTTATGTTAGTATCTCAGAGAGGATTATAATCTTGGACTTTGTGTAGGAAATAGGAACTGGGATTTCAAGGCTGCTGTGGAGGTAAACAGCTGGCTGGCTGGAAGAGGAATGAGAGAGTCACTAACTGTTCAACAAACATTCATGAAGCCCTGCTCAATGCTGGACAGTTTGCTAAGTCCAAGGAACACAAAGATATAAGACAAGGGAAACAGACAAGTCCTCCAAGGAATTGCAACTTAATGCGATTAGTGCTTTGATAGAGAACTGAATAATGCCCTGTGATATTAGGAAATGGAGCACCTGGGGAATCAAAGAAGGATTCACAGAAGAGATGATAAATGAACTGGATCATGGAAAAAGAGTAAGGATTTGCTAAGGGAAGGGCCTGGGTAAAGTCATGTTTTGGGCTAGTGTGGCTGTGACTGGTTGGGGTGGAGTGCTAGGAGAGAAGACCAGAGACCAAGCAACTGGGACTAGTTGGAAAAGGCTTCCTTATCTGCCATAATTTTGGAGTATCTTGAACAGTTAATTTAAACATAATACATAATGCATTCTTAATGTTAACCTCCAATCTCTCCTCATTTAGGAAATAAACATCTTTCATCTTCTTTGGTCATACTAGTCCATCATTCTTCTGTGCTCCATGCCAGTTTGCATAAGAATTTAGTGTTAATTTTGCAGAGAGTCAGTAACTGCTCAGTGTTTAGGCTTGGATCTAAGATTGGACTTAGTTAAGCCTTCGTGAATCATCTTTCCCTTGCTCAAGCTATTGCTGTCCCCAATTTACTATTGCACAGACTCAAGCAAGGCTGGAACTTAAGCAAGTTTGCTTTTTTGCAGAATATTCCCTGTAAATTGTAAGCTGCTATTGTCCAGGAAAGGTTTGTCTCTAGGTCGCTTTTTTTTTTTTTAAATAAATTTAGTTTATTTATTTATTTATTTTTGTCTGTGTTGGGTCTTCATTGCTGCACGTGGGCTTTCTCTAGTTGTGGCGAGCGGGAGCTACTCTTCGTTGTGGTGCGTGTGCTTCTCATTGCGGTGGCTTCTCTTGTTGCAGAGCATGGGCTCTAGGCGTGCGGGCTTCAGTAGTTGGGGTGCACGGGCTTAGTTGCTCTGCAGCATGTGGGATCTTCCTGGACCAGGGCTCGAACCTGTGTTCTCTGGATTGGCAGGCAGATTCTTAACCACTGCGCCACCAGGGGAGCCCTCTAGGTCGCTTTTACTTTTCTCTCTCTGGTTATGCTTTGATTTGTCTATAGGGACAGGCTGAGCGAAGAGGGAAGCTATATAAGCAGCTCATAATTTTGATGAAAAATAGAACAACTTTCAGATTGTTTAGTACCTGAAAGTAGAAGCCAATATTTCTGCTATTTTTTAGCCTTTTCACTTTATTAGGCTTTTGTGAATCACATGGCCTATAATTTTTTCTTAAACCATTTCATGCTCTATGATAGGTATGATAAGAATAACTTTATTTAAACTGGATTCAATTTTATTTCATAGCAAGCAAATACAAAAGAATCCTAAAGTACTTACTTAATTATTGCCCTTATTTATCCATTTTACTATAGTTATTGGCTAGCCATGAATAGGGAGGAAAAAAATTACCAACAATGGCTGGGAAAGGTGATAAATTCTAGCTGACTCTAAGTTTCTGTGATGAAGGGACAGGTTAAAGTGACCCTTGAATCATTACTAGTGGGAGTTACAAAATGGGGTCATAAAGTATTTCAGTGCAAGAATAACATTTAGGGGGCTTCCCTGGTGGCGCAGTGGTTGAGAGTCCGCCTGCCGATGCAGGGGACATGGGTTCGTGCCCCGGTCCGGGAAGATCCCACATGCCGCGGAGCGGCTAGGCCCGTGAGCCCTGGCCGCTGAGCCTGTGCGTCCGGAGCCTGTGCTCCATAACGGGAGAGGCCACAACAGTGAGAGGCCTGCGTACTGCAAACAAAACAAAACAAAACAAAACAACAAAATCTATGTGAATACACTGTTTGATTTCATTTTAATCCTCAAAAGCTTTTGTAATAAATCCTGGCAGTTATGTTTATCCCCATTTTATAGATGAGGAAAATGAATCCCATAGGGAATAAGTGACTTGGCTAAGGTTGCACAAGTGAATAGTGTGGTAGGAACTTGAACATTGTTCTTTTGACTCCAAGGCCCTTATGTTCTTCCCCTTGTATGTCATTGAATAAAGATGGAATTTCTGATCCACCAGAAAAAGGGTGTGAATGCTGAGCTATTGCTCCAGAGGTTATGTATTTGTCAGAACACTGTCGCACAGTCTCCTGGGGCTCCTGGTAACCAATGGTCCACAAGGGTGAGGGCACTGACTATATTAGACCGTGGTCTGAAGTAAAGAAACAGAGGAAGATTGGTGCCCAAACAAGGAAGCACATGAGCAAAAATCATGCTGGAGAAAGTTGTGATCCAGTTTAACAATTCAACACTTTTGAGCATGTGCTGTGTGCCAGGACCACTGCCAGGAGCTATTTCTGGCACAATTTCTGCTCTTGAGAATCTCACAGTTCGGAAGGGGAGATAATTAGAAGACAGTGTGACAAATGCAGTATGCAAAGGATGTTATGGGAGCCCACGGTTAGAAATCCATACTCCAGCTGGAGCTAAGGAACAAGACTGGGGGAGGGAATTAGGAAATGCTTCCCAGAGAAGGTTAAGTCTTGAGCAGAATCTTGAAGTAGAAGTAGGAGTTAATCAAGCAAAAGAAAGGGGAAGAAAGGACATTTCACCTAAAAAGACAAGGAGGTGAGTGAGGGCGTGGGAGATTCAGGTAATTGGTACATCCCTGGTGAGCTTGGGATGTGGAAGGAGATGAGGCTGGAGAGACAGGACCAGATAATGAAAAGTAGTGACTACCAGATTGACTAAGGAGTTTGTACTTCATTCTGCAGACCAGACAAGGGAAAGCGATTTCAGGTTTTGTTTTTAATTGAGACAAAATTCACATAACGTAAAACTAACCATTTTAAAGTGTACGTACAATTCAGTGGCATTTAGCGCATTTACAGTGTTGTGCACCGGCACCTCTATTTGGTTCCAAAACATATCATCATCCAAAAAAGAAACCCTGTACCCATTAAGCAGTCACTCTCTATTTGCCTTTCCCCCAGCCCCTGGCAACCAGTCATCTATTTTCTGTCTCTAAGGGTTTCACCTATTCTGGATATTTCATTGAAATGAAATCATTTATTATGGGATCTTATGTGTCCAGCTTCTTCCACTTAGTATAATGTTTTTGAGGCTCATCCATGTTGTAGTAAGTATCAGTACTTCATTCTTTCTATGGATGAATAATATTCCATTGTACGGATATATCACAACATACTTATTCAGTCATGACTTCATGGAAGTTTGGGTTATTTCCTCCTTTTGGCTATTGTGAATAGTGCTACAATGAACATTTATGTACAGGTTTTTGTTGGAATACCTGTTTTCAATTCTTTGAGTATATAATTAACAGTGGAAATCCCGGGTCATACAGTAATTCTATGCTTAATTTTTGAGGAATTGCCAAACTGTTTTCCACAACGATTGCACTATTTGACATTCCACCAGCAATGTGAGTAGGTTCCAGTTTTTTCCACAGCCACTCCAACACTTGTTATTTTCCATTAAAAAAAAATTATAACCATCCTACTGGGTGTGAAGTGGTGTCTTATTACAGTTTTGATTTGTATTTCCCTAGTGATCAGTGATGTTGAGCATCTTTTCATGTGCTTGTTGACCATTTGTATATCTTCTTTGGAGGATTGTCTATTCAAGTCCTTTACCTATATTTTAATTGGATTGCCTTCCTGTTGTTGAGTTGTTGGAGTTCTGTATATATTCTGGATGTTAGACTTTTATTTTTTAACATCTTTATTGGAGTATAATTGCTTTACAATGGTGTGTTAGTTTCTGCTTTATAACAATGTGAATCAGCTACACATACACATATATCCCTATATCTCCTCCCTCTTGTGTCTCCCTCCCACCCTCCCTATCCACCCCTCTAGGTGGTCACAAAGCACCAAGCTGATCTCCCTGTGCTATGCGGCTGCTTCCCACTAGCTATTTGTTTTACATTTGGTAGTGTATGTATGTCCGTGCCACTCTCTCACTTTGTCCCAGCTAACCCTTCCCCCTTCCCGTGTCCTCAAGTCCATTCTCTATATCTGCGTCTTTATTCCTGCCCTGCCCCTAGGTTCTTCAGAACCTTTTTTTTTTTTAGATTCCATATATAAACTGTGTTAACATACCGTATATGTTTTTAACTTTCTGACTTACTTCACTCTGTATGACAGACTCTACGTCCATCCACCTCACTACAAATAACTCAATTTCGTTTCTTTTATGGCTGAGTAATATTCCATCGTATATATGTGCCACATTTTCTTTATCCATTCATCTGTCGATGGAACTTATGTTGCTTCCATGTCCTGGCTATTGGAAATAGAGCTGCAGTGACCATTGTGGTACATGACTCTTTTTCAATTATGATTTTCTCAGGGTATATGCCCAGTAGTGGGATGGCTGGGTTGTATGGCAGTTCTATTTTTAGTTTTTTAAGGAACCTCCATACTGTTCTCCATAGTGGCTATATCGATTTACATTCCCCCAAACAGTGCAAGAGGGTTCTCTTTTCTCCACACCCTCTCCAGCATTTATTGTTTGTAGATTTTTTGATGATGGCCATTCTGATCTGTGTGAGGTGATACCTGATTGTAATTTTGATTTGCATTTCTCTAACAATTAGTGATGTTGAACATCCTTTCATGAGTTTGTTGGCAATCTGTATATCTTCTTAGGAGAAATGTTTATTTAGGTCTTCTGCCCATTTTTGGATTCGGTCGTTTGTTTTTTTGCTATTGAGCTGCATGAGCTGCTTGTAAATTTTGGAGATTAATCCTTTCTAAGTTGCTTCATTTGCAAACATTTTCTCCCATTCTGAGCGTTGTCTTTTGGTCTTGTTTATGGTTTCCTTTGCTGTGAAAAAGATTTAAGTTTCATTAGGTCCCGTTTGTTTATTTTTGTTCTTATTTCCATTTCTCTAGGAAGTGGGTCAAAAAGGATCTTGCTGTGATTTATGTCATAGAGTATTCTGCGTATGTTTTCCTCTAAGAGTTTTATAGTGTCTGGCCTTACATTTAGGTCTTTAATCTATTTTGACTTTATTTTTGTGTATGGTGTTAGAGAGTGTTCTAATTTCATTCTTTTACATGTGGCTGTCCAGTTTTCTCAGCACCACTTATTGAAGAGGCTCTCTTTTCTCCATTGTATATTCTTGCCTCCTTCATCAAAAATAATGTGACCATATGTGCGTGGGTTTATCTCTGGGCTTTCTATCCTGTTCCATTGATCTATATTTCTCTTTTTGTGCCATTACCATATTGTCTTGATTACTATAGCTTTGTGATATAGTCTGAAGTCTGGGAGCCCGATTCCTTCAGCTCCATTTTCCTTTCTCAAAATTGCTTTGGCTATTCGGGGTCTTTTGTGTTTCCATGCAAATTGTGAAATATTTTGTTCTAGTTCTGTGAAAAATGCCATTGGTAGTTTGAGAGGGATTCCATTGAATCTGTAGGTTGCTTTGGGTAATATAGTCATTTTCACAATATTGATTCTTCCAATCCAAGAACATGGTATATCTCTCCATCTGTTTGTATCATCTTTAATTTCTTTCATCAGTGTCTTATAGTTTTCTGAATACAGGTCTTTTGTCTTCCTAGGAAGGTTTATTCCTAGGTATTTTATTCTTTTTGTTGCAGTTGTAAATTGGAGTGCTTTCGTAATTTCTCTTTCACATTTTTCATCATTAGTGTATAGGAATGCAAGCGATTTCTGTGCATTAATTTTGTATCCTGCTACTTTACCAAATTCATTGATTAGCTCTAGTAGTTTTCTGGTAGCATCTTTAGGATCCTCTATGTATAGTATCATGTCATCTGCAAACAGTGACAGCTTTACTTCCTCTTTTCTGATTTGGATTCCTTTATTTCTTTTTTTTCTCTTATTGCTGTGGTGAAAACTTCCAAAACCATGTTGAATAATAGTGGTGAGTGGAAAACCTTGTCTTGTTCCTGATCTTAGAGGAAATGGTTTCAGTTTTTCACCATTGAGAACAATGTTGGCTGTGGTTTTGTCATATATTGCCTTTATTATGTTGAGGTGAGTTCCCTCTATGCCTACTTTCTGGAGGGTTTTTATCATAAATGGGTTCTGAATTTTGATGAAAGCTTTTTCTGCATCTATTGAAATGATCATATGGTTTTTTGCCTTCAGTTTGTTAACATGGTGTATCACATTGATTGATCTGCATATATTGACGAATCCTTGCATACCTGGGATAAACACCGCTTGATCATGGTGTATGATCCTTTTAATGTGCTGTTGGGTTCTGTTTGCTAGTATTTTGTTGAGGATTTTTGCATGTGTGTTCATCAGTGATATTGGCCTATAGTTTTCTTTCTTTGTGACATCTTTGTCTGGTTTTGGTATCAGGGTGATGGTGGCCTCGTAGAATGGGTTTGGGAGTGTTCCTCCCTCTGCTATATTTTGGAAGAGTTTGAGAAGGATAGATGTTAGCTCATCTCTAAATGTTTGATAGAAGTCAACTGTGAAGCCATCTGGTCCTGGACTTTTGTTTGTTGGAAGATTTTTAATCACAGTTTCAATTTCAGTCCTTGTGATTGGTCTGTTTATATTTTCTATTTCTTCCTAGTTCAGTCTCAGAAGGTTATGCTTTTCTAAGAATTTGTCCATTTCTTCCAGGTTGTCCCTTTTTTTGGCATATTGTTGCTTATAGTAATCTCTCCTGATCCTTTGTATTTCTGCAGTGTCAGTTGTTACTTCTCCTTTTTCATTTCTAATTCTATTGATTTGAGTCTTCTTCCTTTTTTTCTTGGTGAGTGTGGCTAATGGTTTATCAGTTTTGCTTATCTTCTCAAAGAACCAGGTCTTAGTTTTATTGTCCTTTGCTATTGTTTCCTTCATTTCTTTTTCATTTATTTCTGATCTGATCTTTATGATTTCTTTCCTTCTGCCAACTTTGGGTAATTTTTGCTCTTCTTTCTCTAATTGCTTTAGGTGTAAAGTTAGGTTGTTTATTTGAGATGTTTCTTGTTTCTTGAGGTAGGTTTGTATTGCTATAAACTTCCCTCTTAAAACTGCTTTTGCTGCATCCCATAGGTCTTGGATTGTCGTGTTTTCATTGTCATTTGTTTTTAGGTATTTTTTTATTTCCTCTTTGATTTCTTCAGTGATCTCTTGGTTATTTAGTAGTGTATTGTTTAGCCTCCATGTGTTTGTATTTTTTAAAGATTTTCCCCTGTAATTGATATCTATTCTCATAGTGTTGTGGTTGGAAAAGATACTTGATACAATTTCAGTTTTCTTAAATTTACCAAGGCTTGATTTGTGACCCAAGATATGATCTATCCTGGAGAATGTTCCATGAGCACTTGAGAAGAAAGTGTATTTTGTTGTTTTTGGATGGAATATCCTATAAATATAAGTTAAGTCCATCTTTTTTAATGTATCATTTAAAGCTTGTGTTTCCTTATTTATTTTCATTTTGGATGATCTGTGTTACTGTCGATTTCCATTTTATGGCTGTTAGCATTTGCCTTATGTATTGAGGTGCTCCTATGTTGGGTGCATAAATATTTACTATTGTTATATCTTCTTGGATTGATCCCTTGATCATTATGTAGTGTCCTTCTTTATCTCTTGTAATAGAGTCTTTATTTTAAAGTCTATTTTGTCTGGTATGGGAATTGCTACTCCAGCTTTCTTTTGATTTCCATTTGCATGGAATATGTTTTTCCATCCACTCTCTTTCAGTCTGTATGTGTCCCTAATTCTGAAGTGGATCTCTTGTAGATAGCATATATATGGGTCTTGTTTTTGTATCCATTCAGCCAGTCTATGTCTTTTGGTTGGAGCATTTAATCCATTTACATTTAAGGTTGTGATCGTTATATATGTTCCTATTACCATTTTCTTAATTGTTTTGGTTTTGTTATTGTAGGTCTTTTCCTTCTCTTGTGTTTCCTGCCTGGACTAGTTCCTTTAGCATTTGTTGTAAAGCTGGTTTGGCGGTGCTGAATTCTCTTAGCTTTTGCTTATCTGTAAAGATTTTAATTTCTCCATCAAATCTGAATGAGATCCTTGCTGGGTAGAATAATCTTGTTTGTAGGTTTTTCCCTTTCATCAGTTTAAGTATGTCCTGCCTTTCCTTTCTGGTTTGCAGAGTTTCTGCTGAAAGATCAGCTGTTAACCTTATGGGGATTCCCTTGTATGTTATTTGTTGTTTTTCCCTTGCTTCTTTTAATATTTTTCTTTGTATTTAATTTTTGATAGTTTGATTACTATGTCTCTTGGCATGTTTCTCCTTGCCTTTATTCTGTATGGGACTCTCTGCATTTCTTGGACTTGACTATTTCCTTTTCCATATTTGGGAAGTTTTCAACTATAATCTCTTCAAATATTTTCTCAGTTGCTTTCTTTTTCTCTTCTTCTTCTGGGACCCCTATTATTCGAATGTTGGTGCATATAATGTTGTCCCAGAGGTCTGTGAGACTGTCCTCAATTCTTTTCATTCTTTTTTCTTTATTCTGCTCTACTGTAGTTATTTCCACTATTTTATCTTCCAGGTCACTTATCTGTTCTTCTGCCTCAGTTATTCTGCTAGAGAATTTTTAATTTCATTTATTGTGTTGTTCATCATTGTTAGTTTGCTCTTTAGTTCTTCTAAGTCCTTGTTAAACATTTCTTGTATTTTCTGCATTTTATTTCCAAGATTTTGGATCATCTTTACTATCATTACTCTAAATTCTTTTTCAGGTCGACTGCCTAGTTCCTCTTCATTCGTTTTGTCTGATAGGTTTTTACCTTGCTCCTTCATCTGCTGTGTGTTTCTCTGTCTTCTCATTTTGCTTAACTTACTGTGTTTGTGGTCTCCTTTTTGTAGGCTGCAGGTTCATAGTTCCCATTGTTTTTGGTGTCTGCCCGCATGGGTAAGGTTGGTTCAGTGGGTTGTGTAGGCTTCCTGGTGGAGGGGACTGGTGCCTCTTTTCTGGTGGATGAGGCTGGATCTTGTCTTTGTGTTGGGCAGGACTTCATCTGGTGCTGTGTTTTGGGGTGTCTGTGACCTTATTATGATTTTAGGCAGCTTCTCTGCTAATGGGTGTGGTTGTGTTCCTGTCTTGATAGTTGTTTGGCATAGGGTATCCAGCACTGCAGCTTGCTGGTCGTTAAGTGGAGCTTGGTCTCAGTGTTGAGATGGAGATCTCTGAGAGAGCTTTCGCCTTTTGACATTACATGGAGCCGGGAGGTCTCTGGTGGACCAATGTCATGAACTCAGCTCTCCCAGCTCAGAGACACAGGCCTGACACCCGGCCAGAGCACCAAGACTCTGTCAGCTGCACAGCTCAGAAGAAAAGGGAGAAAAAATGAAAAAATGAAAAAATAAATAAAACAAAGTTATTAAAATAAAAAATTATTAAGAATAAAAAAAATTAAAAAGTAAGAAAAAAGAAAGAAGTGAGCAACCAAACCAAGAAATAAATCCAACAATGATAACAAGTGCTAAAAACTATACTAAACAAATAATATAAAATAAAAGGACAGACAGAACCCTAGGACAAATGGTAAAAGCAAAGCTATACAGACAAAATCACACAAAGAAGCATTCACATACACACTTACAAAAAGAGAAGAAGGAAAAAAAAACTATATTAAACAAAAAAAAGGAAGAGAGCAACCAAATCTATAAACAAATCAACCAATGATAATAGACTCTAAATACTAAACTAAGATAAACATAAAACCAGAAACAAATTAGATTCACAAAGCAAACCCCAAGTCTACAGTTGCTCCCAGCGTCCACCGCCTCAATTTTGGGATGATTTGTTGTCTATTCAGGTATTCCAGAGATGCAGCGTACATCAAATTGACTGTGGAGATGAATCCACTGCTCCTGTTGCTGCTGGGAGAAATTTCCCTTTCTCTTCTTTGTTCACACAGCTCCTGGGGTTCAGCTTTGTATTTGGACCTGCCTCTGCTTGTAGGTCGCCTGAGGGCATCTGTTCTTAGCTCAGACAGGACAGGGTTAAAGGAGCAGCTGATCTGGGGGCTCTGGGTCACTCAGGCCATGGGGAGGGAGGCGTATGGAATGTGGGGTGAGCCTGCGGTGGCTGAGGCCAGCGTGACGTTGCAATAGCCTGAGGTGCGCCGTGTGTTCTCCGGGGGAAGTTGTCCCTGGATCATGGGACCCTGGCAGTGGTGGGTTGCACAGGCTCCTGGCAGGGGAGGTGTGGATAGTGACCTGTGTTTGCACACAGGCTTCTTGGTGGCTGCAGTAGCAGCTTTAGCATTTCATGCCTGTCTCTGGTGTCCGCGCTGATAGCCATGGCTCACACCCATCTTTGGAGCTCGTTTAGGCGGTGCCCCTCTCCTGTGCACCCCGAAACAATGGTCTATTGCCTCTTAGGCGGGTCCAGACTTTTTCCCGGACTCCCTTCCAGCTAGCTGTGGCGCACTAGTCCCCTTCAGGCTGTGTTCATGCAGCCAACCCCAATCTTCTCCCTGGGATCTGACCTCTGAAGCCTGAGCCTCAGCTCACAGCCCTCACCCGTCCCGGTGGGTGAGCAGACAAGCCTCTCGGACTGGTGAGTGCTGGTGGGCACCGATCCTCTGTGCTGGAATCTCCCTGCTTTGCCCTCTGCACCCCTGTTGCTGTGCTCTCCTCCATGGCTCTGAAGCTTCCCCCTCCATCCCCCTGTCTCCTGCAGTGAAGGGGCTTCCTAGTGTGTGGAAACTTTTCCTCCTTCAAAGCTCCCTCCCAGAAGTGTAGGTCTTGTCCCTGTTCTTTTGTCTCTGTTTTTTCTTTTGCCCTACCTACCCAGGTATGTGGGGAGTTTCTTGCCTTTTGGGAAGACTGAGGTCTTCTGCCAGCATTCGCTAGGTGTTCTGTAGGAGTTGTTCCACATGTAGATGTATTTCTGATGTATTTGTGGGGAGGAAGGTGATCTCCACGTCTTACTCCTCTGCCATCTTGAATGTCTCTCCTAGATTCTTATTAGAGATAAGATTTGCAAATATTTTTTCCCATTCTGTGTGTTATCTTTTCACTGTCTTGATCTCTTCACCATCTCTTGATAGTGTCTTTTGATGTACAAACACTTTAAATTTGTAGAAAGTCCAATTACTTTTGTTATTGTTTTTGTTCTTTGGGCTTTTTGTGCCATATCTAAGATCTATTGCCAAATCCAAGGTCATTAAGAATTTTTCCTATGGTTTCTTCTAAGAATTTTATAGTTTCAGCTCTTACATTTAGGCCTTTGATCCATTTTACTTTTTGTATATGGTGTGAAGTGTATGTCCAACATCACTGTTTTACATGTGGATTTCCAGCTCTATCAGTATGATATTTTGAAGAGACTCTTTTTTTCCCATTGAATGGTCTTTCCACCCTTGTCAGAAATCAATTCACCATATATATTTATGTGTTTTTTCTTCACTCTCAATTCTAGTCCATTGATCATATGACTATCCTTACATCAATACCACACTGTTTTGATTATTGCTGCCTTTGTGGTAGTTTTGAAAGTGGGAAATATGAGTCCTTCAATTTTACTTTCTTTTTTGCAGATGCTTTTAGCTATTGCAATTCCATATATATTTTAAGGTCAGCTTTTTCATGTCTGCAAAAAATGCTATTGGGATTTTGATAAGGATTGCATTGAAACTGTTCATCAATTTTGTGACACATTTTTCTCCAGGTTTCCTTTAATTAATTCTTTGTCCATGATGTCCTTAATCTCTTTCAGTATATTTAAGATAGTAGATTGAAAGTCTTTGTCTAGTAAGTCCAATGTTTGTGCTTCCTTGGAGACAGTGTCTCTTAATTTTTCTCTTTTTTCCTCCCAGTGAATGGCCATACTTTCTGCCTCATACTTTTTTGTTGAAAACTGGACATTTTAAGTATTATAATGTGGCAACTCTGAAAGTCATACTCTCTCCCCTCTCTGGGCTTTGTTGATGCTGCTTGTTTTGGGTTATTGTTGTTTGCTTATTTAGTGGATTTCTAAACTATTTTTATAAAGTTTGTATTCTTTGTCATGTGTAGCTACTGAAATCTGTGTTCTATCAGCTTGGTGGTCACCCAGTGTTTTCCTTAAATGCCTGGAGGCAAAAAAGAAACAAACAAACAAACAAAAAACTCTTCCTGTCTTTGCAGATTGGCTCTGGTTGGGGGGTACTTAAAGAGTTAGCCATGCTATTTACAACTCTATCTTTTCCTGTTTGTTCTGAGTTTGAAGGTCAGTCAGAGGTGAAAGCTTAGGGTCTTCTCAGGACTTTTCTGAGCATTCATTCAGCTCTGGGAATGTGTGTGGTCTTTTCAATTCCCCAGTATATGTAGGAGCCTCTAAATTCCCTATCCTCCCCTGTATCTCCTTTCCTTATCTCTTCTTTCCCCAGGCTTTTCAGTTTGTCTGTTGTTTGTCCTGACCGTTATCCCTTGCCTCAGGCTCCTGTGGTCAATGCTTTTGCTTTTAAATGCTTTTGCTTTTAAATGCTTTTGGCAAATGCCACCTGGGGAAGTCACTCCAACATTTGGAATGCTCTGAGTAGAGCAAAACAAAGGCATGCCCTTGCATTGGTCCTTTAAGGAGCCACCAAAGAAGCTGAAACACACAACCACAATTCTTCCAGACTAATGTCTATATTGCTTCCTCTGCCACAAACAGCTTATATCAGAAGTGCATGCTACCATCTTCATGGCTGCTCTGGGGAATGAGGGGTGGTAGGTGGGCAATACAAAATATCACAGTGCTCTTACCACGGTGCAGCAGCTTCTTTTATCATTGTTTTTCCTAGTTGTTGTGAACATTTGACTAGATTCCAGTGTTTTGCAAAACTTGATTCTTACAGTTTGTGCCAGCTTCTTAGTTGCTTCTTTTTCTCTCATGTATTAAAATTTTTTTTTCATTTTGGTAAAACATATATAAATAAAGCTTGCTATTTAAACAAGTTTTTAGTGCACAATTCAGTGTCATTGAGTACATTCACAGTGTTGTGCAGCCAGCAGTATGTTAGTTGCTTTTATGAAGGGGTGGAGCTCTGGAATTTTCCACTCTGCCATTTTCAGTGATGTTATTTTCTACTTCAGGTTTTTGAGGAGGGAAATAGTGTGGCATGATGTGTGTTAGAAAAGTTAGAGGGTTAGTGACTAAAATTTTACTGATGATAAAAATATTTGTTAAGATGTAGGGTACACTGGACCTCTTGGTACTACTTTTTTCTACTTCCAGTGAAT
Source organism: Pseudorca crassidens (assembly GCF_039906515.1). NCBI lineage: Eukaryota > Metazoa > Chordata > Mammalia > Artiodactyla > Delphinidae > Pseudorca > Pseudorca crassidens. The sequence continues at coordinate 70,402,807 of NC_090301.1, forward strand.
CTACAATTATTTCAAAGTAAAAAGTTAAAATATAATAAATAATGTATTTCAGGATCTTATATATATTTTAATTCAGATATATGAAGGGTAAAAGCTTAAATTCAAAATAGCAGATCAAACCAGAGGCAAAGAAGTACAAAGAGAAACAGTATACTATACATAGTTTCCAAGGAAATCCTGGGATCATGCTTGCCATTGCACAAAAGAGCAGTCAGGATAGAATCACACTGAGAACTGAACAAGTCTGAAAGAACATTTGGCTTGATTTGAAGGGAAAAAAAGACTGGGTTGGAATGAGTGTTAAAACAAGCTCTCACAGGACCAGGTTTGGCATCATGCAAACAAAATATAACTGAACAACAACAAAAACAAATTAGCAAGAACAAAGGAAGAAGAAACTAGACCTCAAAAATAAATATATGCTAGAGGAAAGGGATCAAAACCTACTCTAGGTATCATAGTATAAGAAAAAACTTTTTCCTTCTTATGTTCAGGAACTGAGCTCCTGCAAATTAAACTGACAAAAGACAGATTAACAGGAGAAAAGTCATACAAATTTTATTTGATGTTAATATTTTAATTTTTAGGTGTATATGGGGTTCTCACAGAAAAGGAAGTGAAAACCCAAAGACAAGGTTAGGCTTGAGAGCTTATATACCATTTTAACAAAAAGTGATGCATTTGCGGACAAGTGACAAGATGAAGGAAAAGTATTTGGGCTTCTAGGAGTGATAAATTGTGGGAAAATGAATATGTGGCAGGGGGAGAACTAATGGAAGATAAGGGTTATTTCAGTAAGCTTTATTTATGCAGGTTCAAGTCAGTGCTGTCCCCAGAGATGAGCTGCCTCCTCTTCCAGGTATTGGAGAGGAGAGAGGGGACACTTTCACAAAGGGAGATTTATACCCTGTCTTTAAGGCATAAAGGGGGGAGAGTAGAGAGTTTTTTCTGCATCTGTTATTTCCCAATTTCCTTCAGCTCAAAATAATCCTTACACATATTTTGTAGCATATTTTGGGGTGGAATATTCTGATCCCCTTCAGTACTTTAAGGAAAATGGAATTTAATACAGAGAATTAGATGCTCACAAAACCATTAGCAGAACAGAAGAGCAGGCTCTAGAGGGGGACAAGTAATGACTTCCGGAACACAAAGGATAGGACCCTTATGGGGTGCTGCACTCTCAATCACAAAGTACAAAATAGGGGTTAAGAAAGCCAGGATTAGGAAGACACAGATATTGCTATCAAAAATGCTTCTTGGGCTTCCCTGGTGGCACAGTGGTTGAGAGTCCGCCTGCCGACGCAGGGGACACGGGTTTGTACCCTGGTCCGGGAGGATACCACGTGCCGCGGAGCGGCTGGGCCCATGAGCCATGGCTGCTGAGCCTGCGTGTCCGGAGCCTGTGCTCTGCAACGGGAGAGGCCACAACAGTGAGAGGCCCGCGTACTGAAAAAAAAAAAAAAAAAAAATTGCTTCTTGACAGCCCCCAATAAAGTGTAGTGATCGGGCCTGGAACACGGAGTTTGACACCCACCACCCTTACAGCTCCTCCTGCCCCATGAAGCTGGAGACTGGACACTGGCATTTCCATGACAGTTTCCCAACAGCAACAAAAGGCACCGAGGTATAATAGTTCGTGCTTCATTTCCACCATCAAAATCTCATGCAAGTGCATCTAGTTGTGGAAATTTATTCACATCCAGGACCCTAGCTGCAAAACCGGGGAATGTACTTTTCGGCTTTGCAGCCTCTGCAGTAAAGAAACACACACAGGAAGGAAGTGGGAAGAATGTGAAGTGCTAATTGAGTACATTCAGCCCTGGTAGTTGAGATATTCCCTCTATTTTTATCTGTTCCTTTGACTGGCAGTTCTATTACACCAAAATCAGAATAAGAAAAAAAAAAAAAAACCCTAGAGATTATTTTATTCTAACTTTATAATTTTGCAGATGAGGAAACGGAGACCCAGAAAATTTAAATGACATGTTCCAGGTCTCACAGCTAATTAATGGCAAATCTTAATTCCTGGTCTAGGATCCTTTCCAGACATTTAATTTATTTATGTATACCCTCTTTTGTTCCAAAGAGAATTTTAAATGCCTTACTGATATAAAAAATATAGTAGAATAAAATTCTTAAAAAATAAGTGTTAAATACGAGACACACAGGGAGTGGAGGGGAGTCACTCCAAGGATCTGGGACTGCAGCAGGCAGGAGTAGATAATTTAGAGCTCTGAAGAGTAAGCAAAGACTCAGCTTGTGATTTGATCTAATTTTAAGGTGTTTGATTAATGAATTTGACCTCAAGTTTGGTATGTTTAAAAGGGTTTCTTTAATGTAAATTGGTGCAGCCACTACGGAAAGCAGTATGAAGAGTCCTTAAAAAACTAAAAATAGAACTACTATATGATCTAACAACCCCACTCCTGGGCATATATTTGGAGAAAACTCTAATTTGAAAAGATAAATGCATCCCAATGTTCATAACAGCACTATTTACAATAGCTAAGACATGGAAGTAACCTAAGTGTCCATCAGCAGATGAGTGGATAAAGAAGATGTCGTACATATATACAATGAAATATTACTCAGCCATAAAAAAGAATGAAATAATGCCATTTGCAGCAATGTGGTTGGACCTAGAGATTATCATACTAAGTGAAGTAAGTCAGACAGAGAAAGACAAATATCACATGGTATCACATATATGGAATCTCAAATATGATACAAATGAACTTATTTACGAAACAGAAACAGACTCACAGACACAGAAACAAACTTATGGTTACCAAAGGGGAAAGGTGGTGGGGGAGAGATAAATTAGGAGTTTGGGATTGGCAGATGCAAGCTACTATGTATAAAATAGATAAACAACAAGGTCCTACTCTATAGCACAGGGAACTACATTCAGTATGTTGAGAGTTCCTTTATATTTTACCAAACACACAAAAAGTTCCTCAGTCAAAGGGCCTTAAAAAGAATAGTGATTTCTTAAAAGCTATTTCTTCAAAACACAGGAAGCCCCAAAACTGAAGGGACCCAACGGGAAGTTTAGTTGGTTAAGACAGCACTGATTTGCTCTGCGGAAGGGATAACCCAAGCCCTAAAGGGATGGAGAAAAGATGTGTCTCATTAACATAGGTCAGCATTTCAGTCGGGGCTATCTGCGCATGTCAGAACAGTCAGCCAGTGGACGCAAAGATGATTTAGGGAGTGAGCGGATATGCAGTGCTGCAATTTGATTTCGTGATTAATTTAGAAAGTGGTAAATAAAAATTGCCTGTCAAGAGCCAAATATAGCAAAAATAGAATGAACACCAAGTATAACTTATTAGCTGTGTGCTTCTGTAAAATGTATTTTGGAAATTAATAACTCTTTTTTCTTCTTACCATCTAGCTCCTTTCCTCTGCAGTAAAAAAAAAAAAAAAAAAATTTTTTTTTTCCCAGAGCACAATTTGATGTTCTCTCCAACCTGTTCCTCTAATTGCAATTAAACCCTGGGGGAGTAATCTTTCCAAATGCCAGAAAATAAGTTAGTGCCCAAGGGAATGGCAAAGCTGGAAATGTGAGTAATCACCAGACCAGCTTTTTCTGCTCCAGTACAAAAGAAGTGTTGGGAAGATGGGATCAACCATGATTCCCAAACAGAAACCCCGGGTGTTCATTTCCCTACGAAAATAATTGTTCTACATTCTTTGGATCATTTGACAAACTGCTTCCTGATCTGTTGATTTACTGCCACACTGAAAGTAATAAGTCAATAATCAGCTTTGTTGAGAAAGCAGGGAAAAGTAGTGTTAGCTTAAGGAACCACATAAGACTTTAAAAAGGGAATTAAGTTTTGAAAGGAAAATATAATGCATTTGGGAGGGTCTTTTGGGACCAAAGAGACCACATAATAAAATTAGAAACTTACATCTGATTAGTTCCATGCCGGTCTCATTTGGCATAGGTTAATATTGCAGGCATGAAGCTAAGAGTTCACTGCGATACTGGAGCAGTGGTCCATGAGCCAGACAAGATGATCAGACATGGATGTCTGAGTGGGAGTGTTAGATTCACAGAAGAAATGGTGACATAAAGAAAGAAGTTGCTTTGGCATCAGAGAGACCTGACTCTGTGAATCCCAGTGGTCACTTACTAGCTGAGCTTGCCTGGGCAAGTTACTTAAACTCCTGACCCTCAGTTTCCTCGTTTGTGAAACTGGAATGACAATGTTTTCTTCACAGTGCTCTTATGAGGATAAGATATAATGTCTCAAAAGTGGTTGGTACCTTGTAGATAATAAATAGTAGCTATTATTGCTAACTAGGGGACTTTTGGATCCATGGGGCATAAATCAGGAAGGAAGAACATCAGGAAGCTGGTTTAAAAAAATTATAAGGTGATAGAGTAGTTTCTAAATTACAGAGAAACCAACAAGTTAAGAAAAGCACACGATAAGTAGTTAGAGTCACTGGAGGGAAGTCAATGATTTATTTGAGGAAAATGGTGTCCAGTTTATCAGTAGAAAGTTATTTGACCTTTGTGGGAAATGGGAGAAAAGTCAGGTCAAAATATAAAAATGCGGAAACCATTAAGTGAATGAAATGGAATGCTTGGTGGTATGTGAGGGAGGGTCGGTGTGAAATAAGTGGTCTTGATATAATTGGAGAAAGATGGGTAACAAATGGTGTATCTAGGCTAGAGTTCAGGGAGTTGTATCATTCTTTGTGAAATTACCATTGAAAAATACCATTAGAAATGACATCAGAATTTTTTCTAAGCAAGTATTCTCTCTGAAATCTCTGACGGCATGAATTTCATAATTATAAAATAATTAAAAACAACAAAAATAGAAAAAAAGCGCTTGACCAGTGCTGAAAATCAGTTTCCCAATGAAATTGGGGAAGCTGGAAAGTTAGGTCAGGTAAGAAATTAAAAACTTCTATTATCTACCCATCAGTTGTCAGGCTTCCTAATTCAGGCTGAAATGCAGAGATGAGATTTTAGGATGATACAAATGACTAATTCTAACAAAGTCAAATAACCCTGCACAACATAGAGTGTTTGCGTAATGAACAGGAACTGATTTAGTCAGGTCGTTATGAGTGATCCTTTATGTAATGACAGCAGAATCAATTCAACATTTTAGCGGGTAGGGCAAAGCCAAAATCACCCTTTTACATAAAATTCAAACACTAATTAGAAAACTTGGTAAATAGATTTTAAAGCAACATTAAAAAAAACCCTAAAGGCTGACTAAAAACATGATTATAAACACATGAAAATTATTTGCCAAAGATAAAATGTCCAGGTACTAGGGGTGAACTAGAAATTAAGTGACTAAATAATTCTAGAAGCACATGGCAAACTTTTCTGAAATTAGTAATACCAAGATTGTTTTTAGATACATCAAATCAGCAAGCTACATAACTATGAAAAAGTTATGTGTATGTATGGAAAAGAAAAAATGTAATCCAATTAATTCATTTATTCTTTTCTTTTTCTTGACTAGAAATGTGAACAGCACCTAAAAAGAAAAAAGAATTAATTCAGAAAAGACAGATTTTCTCCCTTTGCTCTTTATTACCTGAAGAAATTAGAAACACTCCAAATTTTTAATGAAACCCAATATTAAGGAAAACTGTTTGAAAAAGTTTCATAGCCTTTTTTTTTTTTTTCCCCAAACGAAGATGTTATGGAAAGATGTTAAGGCTGCATCCCACTTCCAAGTTAACTTCGGAAGCAGACAGTTGTGAGCTACTAAGAAAAAAGTCAGGATGAAGTTAAGATCACTGGGAATGGCTGATTCCCACCCAAGATCTTTGAATGAACTTTAGGTATATTCAGTATATATTCCCAGCTGTTAACTGAGCCACTGTGCCAGTAGATGGAGGGTTGCCCATGTGACTCTAAATGCTCTGCAGCCATGGTTGAACCTCCTGGTAAGTCTTTGGAATCTGTCATGAAAGACAGGAAGAACCATACCCTTCTTGGGGAGAAAGGCAACAATGTTAATATAAAGAAAACTGCCTGGGACTAATCTGCTAGATGTTTCTAGAAATAGTTTTATGGGATTTTTTTTTCAATCATGAAAGTAATATACTCTCATTGAAAAAAAAAACTGGGAAAAGCAGAAAAAGTATAAAGAAGAAAATAGAAATCAACTATCATCCCCCTACACAGCAATAACCATAGTAAAATTTTAAAGTATATTCTTACAGATTTTCCCCATATATATGTTCTCTGTCTTTCTGTACATTTTGTATAAAAATGAGATAGTACTATTTTGTAGTCTGTAGTTTTCACTTAGAAACATGAAATGCAAATCTATCCATGTCAATGAATATAGATACGTATCATTTTTAATGTTTGGATATTAGGTAGTTTAACTGATCTACCTTTTTGATAATTAGATTATGTTAGGTCACATAATTTAAATAAATATTTAATTTACTTTTAAAAACCAGTTCAAAATTTGGCTCTCAGTATGTTCTTTCGTGTATTAATCGATACAGATTTCTGAATCATAGTATACTCTCAGCCTATAGTATTATGCTCTGTGCAGCATCTAGCACACCAGAGATGATAGAGTATCTTTTTTCAGTTTTTTTTGAGAAACATACACCACTGTATAAGTTTAAGGCATGCAGCATGATGGTTTGATTTACATATATTGTGAAATGATTACCACAATATGTTCAGCTAACATCTACCTTCTCATATAGATATAATTTTTTAAAAAAAAGAAGAGAAAAGGAAAAATAAATTTTCCTTGTGATGAGAACTCTTAGGATTTACTTAACTTTCCTATATATCATATAGTGGTGTTAGCTATAGTCATCATGTTATACATTACATACCTAGTAATTACCTTATAACTGGAAATTTGTATCTTTTGATTACCTTCCTTCAATTCCTCCTGCCCCTCCCCTTCACAAGTCTGGTAATCACAAGTCTGATCTGTTTCTTTATGTGATTTTTTTTTAAATTTTAGATTCCACATATAAGCAAGATCATACACTATTTGTCTTTGAATTATTTCACTTAGCATAATGCCTTCAAGTTCCATCTATGCTGTTGCAAATGGCTGGATTTCCTCATTTTTTATGGCTGAATAATATCCCAGTGTATATATGCCACAACTTTATCCATTCATCCATCAATGGACACTTAGGTTTTTTCCGTGTCTTGGTTATTGTAAATAATGCTGCTATGAACATGGGGGTGCAAATCTCTTTTCAGTTTAGTGTTTTTGTTTCCTTTGAATATATTCTCAGAAGTGGAATTGCTGGATCATTAGGTAGTTCTAGTTTTAATTTTTTGAAGAACCTCCATACTGTTTTCCGCAGTGGCTGCCCCAATTTAAATACAGTCCCGCCAACAGTGAATGATAGAGTATTTAAGTCCATTAGCTGGAAGGGATTTTAGAACTTTGGCATTCAATATTTTACCATTAAAACAATGCTAAGCAGAATATACTTGCTTGGTTATCTCTTAGGGTGAATTCCTAGAAGTTAAATTTCAATCCCACAGGGGATGCACATTTTATGCCTTTTGATACAGACTGCTAAATAGACCTCTTGAAAGGTAAATCAGTTTACCCCCATGCCCCATTCCCGCACACCTTCCTCAATGTAGGAGAGCATTATTCTATTTAACGTTTACAAAGCTAATACGTTAAAAAATGGCATCCTACCCTAATTTGCAGTTCTTAAATTACTAATAAAGTTGAATATCTTCTTATACCTATATGTCTTTTTTTTTTCTTCAAGAAATTGTTGGTATATATTCTTTCTGTGAAATTTCTGAGGGGGTATTACATGGTGAAAACAATGGGAGAATCAACTGACAGTTTATTTGTAGAGAGATACCATGTTTCTTGGAGGGCAAGGACTTGTTGGTTATGAATTGGTCTTCTGGACTCACTGCTGACTTATGTTAAGGATTGGGCTGTAATTTGTAGGGAACGGCTTTTTGACATGAATTATCTGAAAAGGAAAGGGTACTAGAGACTTAAAATGCTAAGTTGTTGGACCTTGAGTACAGGAATATCTTTCAAGGCTGTGTGAAGAGATAGAAGAGTGGCAGCTCACTGTAAGTCTCACAGTGGTGGCTGGGAAATATTTACCTTATTAATTAGACTTTCAAAAACTTTTCACTTTTACTCGAAGTTTTGTTTTTTTTTTTAATTGCAGTGTAGTAGATTTACAACATTGTGTTGGTTTCAGGTGTAGAGCAGAGTGATTCCGTTGTTTTTCTTATTATATTCCATTATAGGTTATTATAAGACATTGAGTATAGTTCCCTGTGCTGTATAGTAAATCCTTGTTCCTTATCTATTTTACATGTAGTAGTTTTTATCTGCTAATCTCATACTCCTAATTTGTCCCTCCCCACATCCCTCTCCCCTTTGGTAACCATAAGTTTATTTTCTGTGTCTGTGAGTCTTTCTGTTTTGCATGTAGATTCATTTGTATTATTTTTAAGATTCTACATGTGATATCATATAGTATTTGTCTGTTTGACTTACTTCATTAAGTATAATATTCTTTAGGTCCATCCACGTTGTTGCAAATGGCAATATTTCATTCCTTTTATGGCTGAGTAATATTCCATTATATTTATTATTATATATTATATATAATGGTATTTTATATATATATATACATATATATGTGTATATATATGTATATATATATATATGCATATATAAAACATCTTCTTAAACCAGTCATCTGTTGCTGGGCACTTGGGTTATTTCCATGTCTTGGCTATTGCAAATAGTGCTGTTATGAACATTGGACTGCATGTATCTTTTCAAATTATAGTTTTTGTTTTTTTCACATATGTACCCAGGAGTGGGATTGCTGGATCATTTGGCAGCTTTATGTTTTTGTTTTTCAAGGAGCCTCCATACTGTTTTCCATAGTGGCTGCACACTTTTGCTCAAAATTTAAAAAGAAAAAAACTAATGATTTTTGGATTAAAAATTAATTTAGCATACAGTAAAATTGACATTTTTGGCCATGTATTTCCATGAATTTTAACACATGGGTAGATTTGTGTAACTACCACCACAATCAGGATGGGGAACAGTTCATTTCCCAGGAAACTCCCTTGTGCTAACGCTTTGTACTCACCTCTCCTCCCACCTCTAACCCCTGGCCACCACTGATCTGTTTTCTGTCACTTTAGTTTTGCTTTTTTGAGAGTGTCATATAAATGCAATCATGCAGTATGAAAATTTTGAGACTGGCTTCTTTCACCCTGCATAATGCCTTTCCGATTCATCCAAGTTTTATGTATCAATGGTTTGCTCCATTTGCTCCTTTTTATTTCTGAGTAATATTCCATTGTATGGGTGTACCACAGTTTGTTTATCTACTCACTTATTGAAAGACATTTGGTTCATTTCTAGTTTTCAGTGGTTATGAGTAGAATTGCTGTAAACACTTTTGTACTGGTTATTGTGTGAATGTAAGTTTTAATTTCTCTAGGGTAGATTATGTAAAAGTGGGATTTCTGGATGATGTGGTAAATTTATGTTTAACTTCATAAGAAACTGCCAAAAATCTTTTCCAGAGTGTCTGTATTATTTTTATATTTATACCAGCAATATATATGTGATCCAGTTTCTTCACATCCTTGTCAGCATTTGCTATTGTCAATATTTTTTATTTTAGCCATTTTAATAGGTGTATGGTGCTATCTCATCACGGGTTTAATTTGAATTTCCCTAGTGGCTAATAATGTTGGACATCTTTTCATTTGCTTATTTGCCATCCATATCTCCTCCCTCGCCAAGTATCTATTCAAGTCTTTTGCCCGTTTAAAGAACTGAGTTGTTTTCTTGCTTTTGAGTTTTGAGAATCCTTTGTAAATTCTGGATACAAGTCCTTTGTCGACTATGTGATTTGTGAATACTTTCTCCCAGTTTGTAGATTGTCTTTTCATTCTCTTAACAGTGTCTTTCACAGAGCAAAAGTTTTTAAATCTGATGAAGTCTCAGGATCAGTATTGAATACTCCATATGGAAGCTGGTTCATACTCAATCTCCCAATCTCCCCTTCATCTCATCCCCATATATTTGGTCTCCACATCCAATTCCCAGTACTCTCCTCTCACATCACTTGCTCAAAAAGTTCAAACTATTTACTATGTAATATAAATATATACTTCAGTTGCTTTTAAAATCAATTCAACATTTGGCATGTTCATTATGCACTTTCATTCATACATATTTCTGAGTCATTCTACCTGGAAGGTAGATATGTGGTCTTTTTCATCTTGCCCTGAGCCACACCTTCTGTATCAGAAGATGAGATTATAATCACTGGAAGGGATTTTAGAGCCCTGGTAGTAAACACGTAGTAAACATGTAGTCTGTGGGTCAGCAGCATCAGCATTACCTGGGAGCCTGTGAAAAATTCAGACTCTCAGACCCCACCCTGGGCCTAGGAGTTAGAATCTGCATTTTAATGAGATCCCCAGGTGCACATTAGCGTTTTCAAGCACAGCTGTACAGCTCATCTGGTTCTCATTCTTATTTTCCAAACAAAGAAACTGAGGTCTGGAGAGATCAAGGATGGCCCCGAGGCCAGCGGCAGCTGGTGCTAGAGCCAGGATGAGAACCTAGCCCTCTGACTTCAAAGCCAGTGTGTTCTGCACTGCCCCACCTGCCTCTGGCATTTTGGATGAAAGCGACCGCCTAAACTTCTCCTATCTCATCCTCAGCCATGCATGGAGCATCAGCATTTGTCTTGATATGGTCTTTCTCCAAAAAGTCTCCCTTTACTCCTTATTCCCCATATCCCCTAGATATATCTCACTTTCAAATTGCAGACTTTCAAATTTTTCTAATGAAATGAACTAAACACTCTTTTGGGGGAATAAAGTGATTTTTTCCCCTTGCATTTGTTTACTTCTCTGTAAGCTCCTGAGATGGCTAACATTGCTAGTTGTTAATCACACCATCTGTTCAAACAGCACTTCGAAATCATTTGATTCATACTTTTCTTTTTAAGGAATTTTTTTTCCAGAACAATATGTTTGTGTTACTCCCATCATTTGGCAATGCAGTATGAGCTATTTAAACTTTCCTATTTATTGTAAATGGCTTTTCGATCAGCAAATATTTTTTTAAATGTGCATACACCACACAAAAAAGCTGTGTCTACTGACTTTTCAAACATTGGAAACAGTAGAAAAATCTGTTCCAGTCTGTCTGCTGTCAAATTTTTAACCATCTGATTATATTTAAATGAAGTGTTTATGAGGATGATTTATCTGACCGACCCTGAGAAATTTTCCTCAATAGCCCTGAAGATGGCAGTGCTGTGCAATTTAGTACAACCCTTCACTTCTCCACCCCTCAAAAGGAATTTCTGGAATGGTACAAACCAGGGGAGGATTCGCTAAATCTGAACCTCCTAACAATTAGCGTAAACCTCTTCTGAACCCTGGGACAATTTGGTTTATTTTTTGGTCCTTTTGTTTTTGTGTAAAGTTGTACCCCATGCGTTTCCTGTTTCTAGCTGGGATCAGAAATGGAAATAGTTTAAATGTTATTCTCATATCACGGATAACCAGGAAGCGCCTATACAGTTTACTGAGAAGCTGGTTTTCACTGTTTTTTTTTTTTTTTTTTTTAATCCTAACAAAGGCTCAACCCAAGATAAGTGGGAGCTGAGAATATGGGAGGTTTTGAATTCCTACTGGGACCACAACTCTGGGAGCTTGCCTCTCCTGGTTTCCTCTCCTCAACAACAGAGGCCTGCCTTCTGGCATTCTTTAAATTTCATTAGCAGGGTCTGGAATATGGATTTGGAGGGACACATGCTCAAGCCCCAGGCAATATAAATTTCTGGGTCCTGTCATCGTTAAGGTGTGGGCACAAAAACAGAGGAGGATGGAAGTGTATAGATATATCCAACTTACTTTTGAGACTTTCAAAATTTGGTGACAATTCAACTAACCAGAAAACATTTATTGAAGGCTTAATTATGTGAAAGACATTATATTAACTGCTGTTTTAAAGAATAGCCAGCAATATTTATGTGCCATGAGCCAGCCCCTTGCCAAATGCTTTAGCACCTTTTCATTGAATCTTCACCAGAACTGTATGAGGCAGGTACTATACGCCTTTTTTTTTTTTTTAACATAAGGAAACTGAGGGACAGAGAGGTTAGGAAATGTGGCTCAGTTCACGCAACTTGTAAGTAGAATTGCTGAGATTCAAGTCAAGTCTACTAACCCCAGAGCCTGTGCAATCAGTTGCTGCCTTGTATTTTGATTCAGAGATGATGACATAGCATAGACATCAAGCTTTCAAGTTAGAATCAGACATATTTGGTACCCATTTAAGAATGCCAGAGAAAGGGAGACCTAGATCCCAGTAGCATTTTCCTTCTGCTTAAATGTGACACAGTTGTAAAGAAGCCAGGCCTCAGTGAATATGTCTGTCATTTGGGTGGGAAAGTGGCATGTGGAAATCCTTCCCCAAGGTGCAACAGCACACTGAAATGACCCAAGGTATCTTTTCCCATTGTGATCTATTCAAAGAATTTCTGGGGCAAAGATTTGCTAGTAAAACTAGGGAGACCAAGGATACCTGGTTGGGACTGTAGTTTTAGATCCACAATGATAAAACACACCATCATTTTCAAACTGTTTTTTCCCAGTATTTTGTACCATCTCACAAGCCCAGAGGACAACTCAAACTGGTTCTATTTAATCCCCTCCCAGTTCAAATGTAGGGACTTCTCTTTCATCTTTGTCATTAAAATCTAGATGTGTAGCTACAGGCTTTTTGGTGGGGCTAATGACGGACTCTGAGAGGGCTCATGCCAAGCAGTACTTTCCAGAACTTCTGCTGCCAGTGTCCTTGTCCCTGTGGTGAGGCACAGCCACCCCCCACCTCTGCAGGAGACCCTCCAACACCAGCAGCAATAAAATATTTTATCAGCAGAAGCAAGAATAACTACAATCCTGTGGAACGAAAACCACATTCACAGAAAGATAGATAAAATGAAAAGGCAGAGGACTATGTACCAGATGAAGGAACAAGATAAAACCCTAGAAAAACAACTAAATGAAGTGGAGATAGGCAACCTTCCAGAAAAAGAATTCAGAATAACGATAGTGTGGATGATCCAGGACCTCTGAAAAAGAATGGAGGCAAAGATCGAGCAGATGCAAGAAATGTTTAACAAAGACCTAGAAGATTTAAAGAACAAATACCTAGAAGAATCAAAGGAAAAACAAACAGAGATGAACAGTACAATAACTGAAATAAAAAATACACTAGAAGGAATCAATAGCAGAATAACTGAGGCAGAAGAATAGATAAGTGACCTGGAAGACAGAATAGTGGAATTCACTGCCATGGAACAGAATAAAGAAAAAAGAATGAAAAGAAATGAAGACAGCCTAAGAGACTTCTGGGACAACATTAAATGCACCAACATTCACATTATAGGGGTCCCAGAAGGAGAAGAGAGAGAGAAAGGACCTGAGAAAATATTTGAAGAGATTATTGTTGAAAACTTCCCTAACATGGGAAAGGAAATAGCCACCCAAGTCCAATAAGCACAGAGAATCCCAGGCAGGATAAACCCAAGGAGAAACATGCCGAGACATAGTAATCAAATTGACAAAAATTAAAGACAAAGAAAAATTATTAAAAGCAACAAGGGAAAAATAACAAATGACATACAAGGGAACTCCCATAAGGTTAACAGCTGATTTCTCAGCAGAAACTCTACAAGCCAGAAGGGAGTGGCACGATATATTTAAAGTGATGAAAGGGAAGAACGAAAAACCAAGATTAATCTATCCAGCAAGGATCTCACTCAGATTCGACAGAGAAATCAAAAGCTTCACAGGGCCTTCCCTGGTGGCCCAGTGGTTAAGAATCTGCCTGCCAATGTAGGGGACACGGGTTTGATCCCTGGTCCTGGAAGATCCTCCATACCGCGGAGCAACTAAGCCCATGCGTCACAACTACTAAGGCTGCGCTCTAGAGCCCGCGAGCCACAAATACTGAAGCCCGCACGGCTAGAGCCCATACTCACAGCAAGAGAAGCCACTGCAATGAGAAACCTGCATACCACAGCAAAGACCCAACACAGCCAAAAATAAATAAATAAATAAATAAAACAAAAATATTTAAAAGCTTTAAAGGCAAGCAAAAGCTAAGAGAATTCAGCACCACCAGACCAACCAGCTCTACAACAAATGCTAAAGGAACTTCTCTAAGTGGGAAACACAAGACAAGAAAAGGACCTACAAAAACAAACCCAAAACAATTAAGAAAATGGTAATAGGAACATACATATTGATAATTACCTTAAATGTGAATGGATTAAATGCTCCAACTAAAAGACACAGGCTCAGTGAATAGATACAAAAGCAAGACCCATATATATGCTGTCTACAAGAGACCCACTTCAGACCTAGGGACACATATAGACACAAAGTGAGGGGATGTAAAAAGATATTCCATGCAAATGGAAATCAAAAGAAAGCTGCAGTAGCAATACTCATATCAGATAAAATAGACTTTAAAATAAAGAATTTACAGGAGACAAGGAAGGGCACTACATACTGGTCAAGGGATCAATCCAAGAAGAAGATATAACAATTATAAATATATATGCACCCAACATAGGAGCACCTCAATACATAAGGCAACTGCTAACAGCTATAAAAGAAGAAATCGACAGTAACACAATAATAGTGGGGGACTTTAACACCTCACTTACACCAATGGACAGATCATCCAAACAGAAAATTAATAAGGAAACACAAGCTTTAAATGACAAAATAGACCAGAGAGATTTAATTGATATTTATAGGACATTCCATCCAAAAACAGCAGATTACACTTTCTTCTCAAGTGTGCATGGAACATTCTCCAGGATAGATCACATCTTGGGTCACAAATCAAGCCTCAGTAAATTTAAGAAAATTGAAATCATCTCAAGCATCTTTTCTGACCACAACTCTATGAGATTAGAAATGAATTACAGGGAAAAAAAACGTAAAAAACACAAACACTTTGAGGCTAAACAATACGTTACTAAATAACCAAGAGATCGCTGAAGAAATCAAAGAGGAAATCAGAAAATACCTAGAGACAAATGACAATGAAAACACGACAATCCAAAACGTATAGGATGCAGCAAAAGCAGTTCTAAGAGGGAAGTTTATAGCAATACAATCCTACATCAAGAAACAAGAAAAATCTCAAATAAACAATCTAACCTGACACCTAAAGGAACGAGAGAAAGAAGAACAAACAAACCCAAAAGTTAGTAGAAGGAAAGAAATCATAACGATCAGAGCAGAAATAAATGAAACTAGAAAAAAAGAAAACAATAGCAAAGATCAATAAAAATAAAAGCTGGTTCTTTGAGAAGATAAGCAAAATTGATAAACCTTTAGCCAGACTCATCAAGAAAAAGAGGGGGAGGATTCAGATCAATAAAATTAGAAATAAAAAAGGAAAAGCTACAAAGGAAATAAAATAAAAGGAAAAAAAATTAAAAAGGAGAAGCTGCAAAGCTACTGCAGAAATACAATGTATCATAAGAGACTACTACAAGCAACACTATGCCAATAAAATGGCCAACCTGGAAGAAATGGACAAATTCTCAGAAAGGTATAACCTTCCGAGACTGAACAAGGAAGAAATAGAAAATATGAACAGACCAATCACAAGAAATGAAATTGAAACTGTGATTAAAAATCTTCCAACAAACAAAAGTCCAGGACCAGATGGCTTCACAGGTGAATTCTATCAAACATTTAGAGAAGAGCTAACGCCCATCCTCCTCAAACTCTTCCAAAAAAA
The DNA here is from genome assembly GCF_039906515.1 of Pseudorca crassidens. NCBI lineage: Eukaryota > Metazoa > Chordata > Mammalia > Artiodactyla > Delphinidae > Pseudorca > Pseudorca crassidens. The sequence continues at coordinate 70,418,649 of NC_090301.1, forward strand.
TTGCAGAGGAAGGAACACTCCCAAACTCATTCTATGAGGCCACCATCACCCTGATATGAAAACCTGGACAAAGATACTACAAAAAAAGAAAATTACAGACCAATATCACTGATGAATATAGATGCAAAAATCCTCAACAAAAGACTAGCAAACAGAAACCGACAACACATTAAAAGGATCATACACCATGATTAAGTGGGATTTATCCCAGGGATGCGAAGATTCTTTAATATATGCAAATCAATCAATGTGACACCCATATTAAAAAATTGAAGAATAAAAATGCTATGATCATCTCAATAGATGCAGAAAAAGCTTTTGACAAAATTCAACACCCATTTATAATAAAAACTCTCCAGAAAGTGGGTATAGAGGGAACCTACCTCAACATAATAAAGGCCATATACAATAAACCCACAGCAAACATCATTCTCAATGATGAAAAACTGAAAGCATTTCCTCTAAGATCAGGAACAAGACAAGGTTTTCCACTTTCACCACTATTATTCAACAAAGTTTTGGAAGTCCTAGCCACAGCAATCAGAAGAGAAAAAGAAATAAAGGGAATACAAATTGGAGAAGAAGTAAAACTGTCATTGTTTGCAGATGACATGATACTATACATAGAGAATCCTAAAGAGGCCACCAGAAAACTATTAGAGCTAATCAATGAATCTGGTAAAGTTGCAGGATACAAAATTAATGCACAGAAATCTCTTGCATTCCTATACACTAACAATGAAAGATTAGAAAGGGAAACTAAGGAAACAATCCCATTCACCACTGCAACAAAAAGAATAGGATACCTAGGTATAAACCTACCTAAGGAGGTAAAAGACCTGTACTCAGAAAACTATAAGACACTGATGAAAGAAATCAAAGGTAACACAAACTTATGGAGAGATATACCATATTCTTAGATTGGAAGAATCAATATTGTGAAAATGACTATACTACCCAAAGCAATCTACAGATTCAACGCAATCCCTGTCAAATTACCAGTGGCATTTTTTACAGAACTAGAACAAAAAAATCTTAAAATTTGTATGGAGACAAAAAAGACCCTGAATAGCTAAAGCAATCTTGAGGGAAAAAAACAGAGCTGGAGGAATCAGACTCCCTGACTTCAGACTACACTGCAAAGCTACAGTAATCAAGAAAATATGGTGCTGGCACAAAAGCAGAAATATAGCTCAGTGGAACAGGATAGAAAGCCCAGAGATAAACCCACGCACCTATGGTCAACTAACCTATGACAAAGGAGGCAAGGATACACAATGGAGAAAAGACAGCCTCTTCAATAAGTGGTGCTGGGAAAAATGGACAGCTACAAGTAGAAGAATCATTTTAGGACACTTCCTAACACCATACACAAGAATAAACTCAAAATGGGCTAGAGACCTCAATGTAAGACTGGACACTATAAAACTCTTAGAGGAAAACGTAGGAAGAATACTCTTTGAGATAAATCACAACAAGATCTTTTTTGACCCACCTCCTAGAGTAATGGGAATAAAAACAAAAATAAACAAATGGGACCTAATGAAACTTAAAAGCTTTTGCACAGCAAAGGAAACTATATACAAGATGAAAAGACAACCCTCAGAATGGGAGAAAATATTTGCAAATGAAACAACAGACAAAGGATTAATCTCCAAAATATATAAACAGCTCATGTAGCTCAATATTAAAAAAAAAAAACCCAATCAAAAAATTGGCAGAAGATCTAAATAGACATTTCTCCAAAGAAGACATGCACATGGCAAAGAAGCACATGAAAAGCTGCTCAATATCACTAATATTTAGAGAAATGCAAATCAAAACTACAATGAGTTATCACCTCATACCAGTTAGAATGAGCACCATGAGAAAATCTACAAACAACAAATGCTGGAGAGGGTGTGGAGGAAAGGGAACCCTCTTGCACTGTTGGTGGGAATGTAAATTGATGCAGCCACTATGGAGAACAGTATGGAGGTTCCTTAAAAAACTAAACACAGAATTACCATATGACCCAGCAGTCCCACTACTAGGCATATACCCAGAGAAAACCATATTTCAAAAAGACATATGCACCCCAATGTTCATTGCAGCACTATTTACAATAGCCAGGTCATGGAAGCAACATAAATGCCCATCAACAGACGAATGGATAAAGAAGATGTGGTACATATATACAATGGAATATTACTCAGGCATAAAAAGAAACAAAATTGGGTAATTTGTAGAGATGTGGATGGACCTAGAGACTGTCATACAGAGTGAAGTAAGTCAGAAAGAGAAAAACAAATATCGTATATTAACGCATATATGTGGAATCTAGAAAAATGGTACAGATGAACCAGTTTGCAAGGCAGAAATAGAGACACAGTTGTAGAGAACAAACGTATGGATGACAAGGGGGGAAAGCAGAGGTGGTGGTGGGTTGAACTGGGAGATTGGGATTGACATATATACACTAATGTGTATAAAATAGATAACTAATAAGAACCTGCCGTATATTAAAAAAAAGACACACAGAAAATCTAGATGTATAGCATCCCATCTTCCTTCTCTGTGCTTATGAATGTCTTACAAGTTTGCCTAGGGCTGTCATTCTCAATGTGTCAGCCCTAAACCTGCAGCATCAGCATCCCTCCCTTGAGAACTTGTCAGAAATGAAAATTCTCAGGTCCTGCCCCAGACCTACTGCATCAGAAACCCTGGGAGTTGAGCCTGACCATTTGTGTTTTAACAAGGCTTCCAGGTGATTCTGATGCACATGAGTGTTTGAAAACTGCTAGACATGTAGATATCTACATGTAATTTGTAAAAATGAGATGGAGTTCAAGTGAGTCAATGGCCAAAGTGCTGAATGCTGTGGAAGAGAAGGTCTCACTAGTTGCCCGGGAAGCACAGGGAGGTCAGTCCTAAGGCTGGGCTGGCTGTTGAACTTGGTCAGCTCTTGTTCTTGAGGTCTTATTGGGTCCAGTGCCTTCTTCCAGTCCCTTTCTCTCACATCACTTCCCTCCCATCTATTATCCACTCCTTCTCCAAGCCTGGGGAATTCTTTTCTAGCTTTGAGAGGATGGAGAGATGGGAGGTGGAGGTATGCATGAGGACAGTTTCCTAGGAATCATCCTATTTTCTTCTGAATCTTTCATCTAGGCTTTTGAAAGTCAAAAGCCAGAAAAAGTCTCTTTTTTTTTTACTTTTCTGCAATCATATTCTTTTTCTCAAGAAATGAGCTTAGAACAGCTGGGATGGGAGGCAAACAGAGGTTAAGTAGGAAGAGAAATATATTGGTTAGTGTCTCAAAATTACAGCAACACACTAAAATGCAAACTCCTGGGTTATTCATATTTCTTCCTAAAATGCCTTGAGCAGACATCTCATCACACACAAATTAGAGATAGCTCTGGGTTGCCGAAAGTTATTTGAGAAGCTCCACCTACATCCTCAGTGGGACAATGCCTCCTCTATCAAGGATCAAGTGTAACTTAAATTTCTTCTTAGAAGTTTATTTTTATGAGTAAAGCTTAGCTCTATTTTTTGGGCATTCATTCCCTAGAATATAAACACTTCCTGGAGAATACGCCTTAGTTTGCCAGATGCTTGCCAGTAACGCCTTTCCTTTCTTTCCATCTCTCCTCTCTCTATTCCTCCCAAAGTGTTGATCTTACGTCTAAACTACTTTCAAATATTCACTGATCACTACAGCCAACATGGATCCCTCCCCTTTCTTACCACCCCAGGACTTAAACACGTTTAAGAATTTGTTCACTTTCAGTTTAGAAATCTCTTTCACACTGCCTTGTTTTATTTTGTTTCAAGTCAGATTGTTTCATGTGTAGACATTTTTTGTTTCCTCCAAAACATTATCTTATAGGAAATGGGAACCACTTCAGTTTGTGATGAAACTGCTTCCTCTATATGACTTCACTAGGATGTGAATCCTAGGTTATTATTTTATATTAAGATGGTGTTATATTATGGGACAGGTGTATATTTAGGACAGGTCACACCCATAACAGGGACCCAAGTGCAGCTGAAAAATAAGGTTTAGTCTAATATTTGTCACTTGGGGAAAGAACATATATATTAGATCAGCACTGATGGTATAGGAGAGAAGAGTGGAGTATTGCTTTGGTCTTGACTTTGAAGGAGGGATGTCAGAGATGTGTGTGTGTGTGTGTGTGTGTGTGTGTGTGTGTGTGTGTGTGTGTGTTGTGGTCGTGAAGCGTGTGAAGTGTGTTAAAGATAGTATCTGCCACATGGAGGTCTCTACTTAAGGTTGTTTTTGAATGATGCTCAGAGATTTCCTAGGGATCCACAGAAGAGCCTCCTGGGTCTCCCTTGGGGTACAGATAAGTAGTGAGTAAGAGCCTGGAAGAGTGTCCTCCACAGCACTTACTAGAGCAGCTCTGGGGTTTTCTGTTAAGGCTTTGTATAAGATTATGTTTGAAATACAGGTTTTCCTGCTGAAAAAAAATATTAGTGGAGAAAGCCAGTTTTCCTTGTAGTCTAGATTATTTTGATTACTGCATTCTCAATGTTTCTTTCCTTTGTTAATTCTTGGAATTTTGAAAACCTTCGTTGACAGTATCTCAGCTGGGGTATTGGAATAGTTTTGCTCACAATAAGGTCACTCTCAGAGATGACTATGGGGGAGATGGAGAAAACCCAGAGGGCAAGGCCTCCACAGGGAAGGTAAAACCTGGGAGGGGGGCAGAAATAGAGTCATGAATCTCCTTCTCCCCACCCTCCTCTGCACCCCCATTTCTTATTCCAATGCTATGGGAGTTTATTATGAAGATGCTTTTTTTTTTAAGTACATTCTTTTCTCCGAGTATCTAGTACAGTACTGGGCACTCAGTAGGTGCTCAATAAATACTTCTCAAATTGAATTAAATTAAGAACCTTGGGGCTGTTAAAAAAAAGAGAAGCTGAAGTCAAGGAGAGAATACAAAAAAGAGAAAGATCATTGAAGATGAACTAGTCTCTCTTTACAGATGGTTTCAAGGAAATACCAAGGTCAGAAATGAAAACCTACCTTCTATCCCAGCTGGATATGGCATTTGGCTTATCTTATTAAGGGCGATATTTTCAAGAATTGTAACACAAAATTGACAAAATGATGCCAAGCTGGGTCCCAGAATTTTGATTTTTGGCTTATTTGCAGGGAGTCAATCGGTGTGATTTCATTTCAGACTCTTTGCCTCTCAGACTGCTCCAGAAAACAGCCTTTAGGCTGTAATTTTATTTTATTTTTTTAAGCTTTAGGAAAATCTCTTCTGGCTTTTCTCAGTAAAGAAATAAAAAATGGAAAGGCATTTTGCAGCAGCAGCAGGACCGGCGGCGGCGGCAGCCACCACTGCCTCAGCTGCCGCCATGCTTCATAAAACTATCCCAAACGGGATGAGCACATTTAGCAGAATGATCAATCCGCTGCTGCCATATCACTTCTATTTATAATCTTGGCAGAGCTACAAATTTCAAGGGTTTTCGGAGACAGAGGGATTCTGCTACACGAAGTGATTTTAGCTCTCCTCTTTTCAGAGTTCGGATTCAGGGGGGTGGAATCTTCCAGCTTCTGAAGGAATTGACGTTCCTGCGGACCCCAACTAGCTTTCTGCTCCTGCTTACAGGCGATGACTTGTAATCCCGGCAAGGAAAAGGCTTGAAAGGATCTTTTCTCTAAGGTGCCTTTTTATTTTTTAAGGCATTTATAAGGTAGAGCTGTATTTCATGTATTTTTTAAAATGTTTATCCACAGATAATAACCTTAAATCACCTAAGGGTTTATCTCATGCATCTTTCCGCCTTTCCTCAAATTATTCATCCAATACTGGCCTCTCTGTTAATTAAATGCTATGTCTATGGGGGCATTTCCACTTGAATGATAATTAATCTGTTTTTTCCCAATCCAGCTGCCCATGAACTCTTGGTAGATAAATTGTTTTGTAGCACATATTTGTGGCTGGGCTTGGATAATGATTTCCTGCGGGACTTTAAAAAAAAAAAAAAGGTAAACATCATTCAAAGCATAAGATCTTTTCTCTACCTTTTTACAACTTGGGAACGTGGGTAGAGGAAGAGCACCGGTTTTGTAACGAAGAGCACCAAAGTACCATGGTGGAAACCCCATTGACCTTTTGGTTAATTTTCATAATGATTTGATATCCTTGCCTGTGTCCCTGGTGGCTTATAAGACATATGGTTTCTGAGACATGTATAACTTAAGAACGGGTTATTTATTTTGGGTTCCAAAGATATGTTAAAATGTGACAAACTTGCTTTTTAATGCACAGAGTCTTCTTTTTCATTTTAATATGCTACTAATACTTTTTGTGAGAGGCAGAATATGTCATTATGGTTAAAAGCTTAGGCTCTGAAATGTATGCTGCATTCAAATACTGATTTTACCACTTGGTGACTATGAGACCTTAGAAGAGTTTTTCACTTCTTTATCCCTTACATGTCTCATCTATAAAGTTGGAATAATGATAATTAACATCTCCCTTATAGGGCTATTGTGAGGATTAATAGCATTTTTTATGTAAAACAAAATAGAATGGTGCCTGGCACACACTAATCATTAGAGTAACTATTAACCAGTATTTTCAAAAGAAAATATTTTAGCATTAAAACAGATTTCCTGGAAAAATTGCAAAAACTTGTCTAGTTTTACACCACATTATCAATTAATTGATAAAAAATTCTCTGCAAGTGCAATTTTAGCTCCAGAACACGAAAACTTCAACAGATGGGTAGTGTGGGCATGAAATTTATAGTTTTAATGAATATGAACCTCAAAGAGAAGAGATATAAGTGTAAATAGCAAAACAGGGGGGAGAATTGCCCACCCAGGTACGTGAGTGTCTAAAAGTGAACTTTATCCTCACAGTAAAGGAAAAAGGAAGAAATGCCTTGGGATGAAACTCCCATCTGAGTACCTTGCTTACGTGAATCCTATTATTCCATTTATTCTGTTCAGACTTGTCCTCGCCTTACCCTGAGCAAATGTGTTATAAAAAATCATAGAGTTACAGCATCATTAATCATTAGAGAAATCAAAACTACAATGAGATATCATCTCACACCGGTCAGAATGGCCATCATCAAAAAATCTAGAAACAATAAATGCTGGAGAGGGTGTGGAGAAAAGGGAACACTCTTGCACTGTTGGTGGGAATGTAAATTGATACAGCCACTATGGAGAAGAGTATGGAGGTTCCTTAAAAAACTAAAAATAGAACTACCATACGACTCAGCAATCCCACTACTGGGCATATACCCTGAGCAAACCAAAATTCAAAAAGAGTCATGTACCAATATGTTCATGATGTTCAATATGCAGCTCTATTTACAATAGCCAGGACATGGAAGCAACCTAAGTGTTCATCAACAGACGAATGGATAAAGAAGATGTGGCGCATATATACAATGGAATATTACTCAGCCATAAAAAGAAACAAAATTGAGTTATTTGTAGTGAGGTGGATGGATGTAGAGTCTGTCATACAAAGTGAAGTAAGTCAGAAAGAGAAAAACAAATACCGTATGCTAACACATATATATATGGAATCTAAGAAAAAAAAAAAAAGGTCATGAAGAACCTAAGGGTAAGATGGGAATAAAGACACAGACCTACTAGAGAATGGACTTGAGGATACGGGGAGGGGGAAGGGTAAGCTGTGACAATGTGAGAGAGTGGCATGGACATATATACACTACCAAACGTAAAATAGATAGCTAGTGGGAAGCAGCTGCATAGCACAGGGAGATCAGCTCCGGGCTTTGTGACCACCTAGAGGGGTGGGATAGGGAGGGTGGGAGGGAGGGAGACGCAAGAGGGAAGATGTATGGGAACATATGTATATGTATAACTGATTCACTTTGTTATAAAGCAGAAACTAACACACCATTGTAAAGCAATTATACTCCAATAAAGATGTTTTAAAAAAAAATCATGGAGTTAGGAAAAAAAATTTAAAAATCGTTGGCCTTACAATGTCTTCTCCTGATTCAGCGTAAAATTAGCGAAAATGATATATCAAAACTTCACTACCTGATGCCAATTATGTTTAGAGAACTTTAATCTGGCTTGGTTCTTGATAATAGAATCTGAGTGGGGGAGTTTCCAAACCAAAACGTTAGCATAGTTGCATAATAAATAACTAGAAAGGAAGTCCATCATTTAGGGAAAACTTTCCGATTTAGAGAGAAGCATGTCAACTGGAATTTCTTTTGGAAGGAATTGTCTTCAGTGCCTTAGAAATGCTCTCAGATGGTCACTTTTTTAATGCTCCCAAATTTGCCTGAATTAGGAACCTACAGATGGGCTAGCTAATGTTTATCAAATACTTCTGGTACTTCCGCTGGACACTGTGTTAAGCACCTTCTATGCTGCTTTGCGTGATCCTCTTTGCAACTTTAATATTTTCCCGTTTTGAAGCAGAGGAAGCTGAAATTCAGACACACAATTGGGAAGCAGTAAATGGGATTCAAACCCAGGTAGTCCAACTTCAGTCTATGGGCTGTCGGTCTTAACCATTCTATTCTCTTCTGTGACCTCACATAAAGTGTTAAAAATACAAAAGTTGATAAGTACCTCTATAGCTTCATTTTAAGATCTAAAAAAAAAAATTTATCCTGTGAGATTTCCATAGATATTACAACAATGCTGACTATTAGACTAAAATGTCAAATAGAAAATATTGCAACATTGGAAAATAATAGGCTCCTCCCCCTATTACTGAGATCATTTTTTTTTCTATTGAAGAAGCGAACAAATCCCGCAGATAAAGCTTGTCCTAAAGGGAGGCATTTCATTGATATTAAGGCTCAACAGTAGCACCTGGAGAAATATCACAGTGAAACCGTTGCAGATGCTGGGCACTGCCCTGACCTGATATTTGAAACAGTGAGCTTCACAATCTGCCTAATAATTAAAGCAATTTATCTTCAGGTGGATCTAGGCCATTTTGTTATTTCAACATGAAACTCTTGGGGAATAGAGGTGACTGTAGAGATTCTCTATTGTGCAAACACTAATATGAAAAGTAAGTAGGTGACTCTTTGAGATGCCATCAGCTACTTGGCTATCAGAACTTTGGCTGCTAAAGTGATACCAATACCTCTGGCCAGAAAAGACCCAGACATTGGCAGCAAGGTAAGCGAAGCTTTGCCGCCAACTTGCAGGACCTAGAATGCAGACAAAATGACGATGCTTATACAAATCTTTACCTTGTCCAAAAAATTAAGAAACAAATATGATAAAACAGTGCCTATGAAGGAAGAATTCTGAAATTATATGGCACGCTATTTGAGTACAGGTTTGTTCTGTCCAATTCGATACCCAGGAGACAGTAGTATGTGGCTACTGAGCAATTGAAATGTGGTTACTCGAAATTGAGATGTGCTGCAATTACAAATATAAACCAGATTTAAAGACTTAGTATATAAAATAGCTCCAAAACTTTTTAATATTGATTATGCTTTGGAATAATATTTTTGATATACTGTCTTAAATAAAATATATTGTTAAATTCATCTATTTCTCCTTACTTTTAGAATATGGCTACCATAAAATTTAAATTGCATATGTGGCTCACATTGTATTTCTGACAGCAGTGCTGGTAGATAGTCTACACCAGAGGCAGCTGAGGAATGAGACAGCTTCATCCTTCATCATTTAGGAGCCAGCTGGAATATTTTGATGGCTGCACTATCTCCATTGGTTTTGTTTTGAATTTCATTAATTTCTGCTCTTATCTTCATTACATCCTTTCTTCTACTTTCTTTGGGCTTATTCTTTCTACCCCCTAACTGTCAATGGAAACTCTAGCTCATTTACGTTCAGTCTTTTGTGTTTTTAAGTAAATTCATTTAAGGCTAAAATATTGCTTTAGAAATATCTCCCAATTTTGGCATATAGCACTTTTATTACTGTACAGTTTAAATTTTTAAATAGTATTCTCATGTGGTTTTCTCTCTGACTACTAGATTATTTTATGATACAGAGATGTGGTATAGGTTCTTTGGTATTTCTTGAAATTTCCTTTGTGACCTGCTGTGTGGCCAGTTCTTCTGATAGTTCCATTTGTGCTTGAAAAGAATGTGTATTTTCCTTTTTCTATTCACTATGTGCAGGTTTCTACATATAGTTAAATCTTTTATGTTAGCTCTTTGGGTTGTTCAGATATTTAAAAATCCTTAATACTTTTTTTGTCTGCCTGATGTATCAGTTTCTGAGAGAGGTATGTGAAAATCTCCCACTGTGATTGTAGATTTGTCAATTCCTCCTTATAATTTTGTCATTTTTTTACTTTATGTATTTCACTGCTATGTTGCTAAGTGCATACAATTTCATGACTTTTATTTTCTTGTTGAGTTGTTCTTTTCATCTTATGAATCTACATTTCTGTCAATGCCTCTTGGCTTAAAACTCTATGCTGTTTGATTTGAATATTGCAACACCAACTATCCTTTTTTTATAAAGGTTATATATACTCCATTTATAATTATTATAAAATATTGGGTATATTCTGTACTGTATAATATATCCTTGTAGCTTACTTATTTTATTCACAGAATTTTGTACCTCTTAATCCCATACCCCTATCTTGCCCCTTCCCCCATCCTTCTTCCCACTGGAAACCATTAGTTTGTTCTCTATATCTGTGAGTCTGTTTTGGTTTTGTTATATTCATTCATTTGTTTTATTATTTAGATTTTACATTTAAGTGACATCATACAGTATTTGTGTTTCTCTGTCTGACTTATTTCACTAAGCATAATACCCTCCAAGTCGATCCATGTTGTTGCAAATGGTAACATTTCATTCTTTTTTATTGCTGAGTAGTATTCCACTGTGTGTGTGTGTGTGTGTGTGTGTGTGTGTGTGTGTGTGTGTGTATCACATCTTCTTTATTCATTCTTCTGATGATGGAAAGTTAGGTTCCTTCCATATCTTGGCTATTGTAAATAATGCTGCTATGAACATTGAGGTGCATGTGTCTTCTCAAGTTAATGCTTTCATTTTCTTTGGATATGTACCCCAGAGTGGAATTCTGGATTATGTGGTAGTTTTATTTTTAGTTTTTTCAGGAAGCTGCATACTGTTTTCCACAGTGGCTGTACCAATTTACATTCCTACCAACAGTACCCAAGGGTTCCCTTTTTTCCACATCCTTGCCAACATTTGTTATATGTGTTATTTTTGATGACAGCCATTCTGATAGGTGTAAGGCGATTGTGGTTTTGATTTGCATTTTCCTGATGATTAATGTTGTTGAGCATCCTTTCATGTGCCTCTTGGCCATCTATATGTCTTTTTTGGAAAAATGTCTATTCAGGTCTTCTGCCCATTTTTTTTTTAACATCTTTATTGGAGTATAATTGCTTTACAATGGTGTGTTAGTTTCTGCCTTATAACAAAGTGAATCAGTTATACATATACATATGTCCCCATATCTCTTCCCTCTTGCGTCTCCCTCCCACCCTCCCTATCCCACCCATCTAGGTGGTCACAAAGCACCGAGCTGATCTCCCTGTGCTATGCGGCTGCTTCCCACTAGCTATCTATTTTACGTTTGGTAGTGTATATATGTCCATGCCGCTCTCTCACTTTGTCACAGCTTACCCTCCCCGCTCCCCATATCCTCAAGTCCATTCTCTAGTAAGTCTGCATCTTTATTCCCATCTTGCCCCTAGGTTCTTCTGACCACATTTTTTTCTTTTTTTCTTTTTTTTTAGATTCCATATATATGTGTTAGCATACGGTATTTGTTTTTCTCTTTCTGAGTGCCCATTTTTTAATCAGGTTGTTTATTTTTTGTTTGTTTGTTTTTTGTTTTTGATGTTGAATTGTATGAGCTCTTTATGTATTTTGAATTTTAACCCCTTACTGATCATATCATTTGCAAATATGTTCTCCAAGTTAGTAGGTTGTCTTTTTGTTTTGTCTGTGGTTTCCTTTGCTGTGCAAAAGCCTTTAAGTTTAATTAAGTCCTGTGTGTTTATTTTTGCTTTTGTTTCCTTTGCCTTAGGACAGCGGTCCCCAACCTTTTTGACACCAGGAACCTGTTTTGTTGAAGACAATTTTTCCACACACAGGGAGTCGGGGAGGGGAATGGTTCAGGCAGTAATGCTAGTAATGGGGGGTATGGTTCAGGTGGTAATGAGGAGCAGCAGATGAAGCTTCGCTTGCTCACCTGCTGCTCACCTCCTGCTGTGTGGCCCAGTTCCTAACAGGCCATGGTCCGTGGCCCAGGGTTAGGGACTCTTGCCTTAGGGGACAGATTCAAAAAAAATATTGCTACAATTTATGTAAAAGAGTATTCTGCCTATGTTTTCTTCTAGGAGTTTTACGGTTTCTGGTCTTTCATGTATGTCTTCAATACCAGCTATCTTTTCATTAATGTTTACTTAGTGAGTATTTGTTCATCTCTTCCTGTATCATTACAGTTTGCTTATATCTCTTAAAAATTTTCTGGATGTTATTCTCTTTGTATAAAATCCATTTTGAGATGATTTTAATCTTCTTGTGTCTATTGTGATTATTAATGTATTAGTGCCTATTTGCACTATCTGGTTTTATGTTTCTGTGTTTTTTCTCTTTTCTTGATTTTTATTTAATTGACCAAATCTTCTTTATTCCTTTTACTTCCTCTCAACTCATTTGGTAATTACACATTTGGCTTTTATTCTTTTTAGTAGTATTCCTTAAGTTCTTAACATGTATACCTGACTTAACTAATATAAATTTATCCAAATTCTCTATCTTCCTCTTGAACAATATATTCCAAATTATCATCTAGTGTTTAATTTTTTCTTGCATCAAAGCCGCCATGTTAGTTAATATTATCATTGTTTTGTATCTGAAGTTCATTTAGATTTACAAACATGCTTACCAGCTTCTTTTCCTCATCATTATTTCCTGCATCCACTCTTTTCTTCTAGAGTTACTATTATTCTTGCTGAATGTTATTTAGTAATTTTTTTCAGTAAGCTTCTATGGGTAGTAAACTCTTTCAGTCTTTATATTTATTTCTCTTTATTTGACAGAGTTTAATTGGTAGATAGTAATTTTCCTTTACCACTTTGAAAATATTACTACTTCATTGCACTCCAGCAGCTTTTGTCACCAGTGAGACATCTTCTGTCGGTCTATGTTTTCTCTATGCACTCATGGAATGACATTTTGAACCCCTCTGCTTGTGCCTATTAAGTTCTATATCCGTTGAGGGTATAAACTATGAGCTGCTTTGGTTGAAGCTCCTATTCAATTCTCTGACTTTGTCTCCTTTTTTCATGCTCAGAGATTTCACACTCTGAATTTGAAATTTTACTGTGTGTCCAAATTTTGTCTTTTGTTTAATTTTTTCATGAGGGAGAGTCCTTCTCTGTCACTTTAGTCTGCCATATTGACTTGACAATCTTAGTGATCTGCTTATTACTCTACATCCCATAGTCTGTGGAGGTGCCAACCTGACAGAATGGTCTTGGCTCTAATGTCTGCAAGTTAGAGTCATGGAGAACTAATGCTAAAGATCTAGGACTCAGGGTACATAGACTTGCCAAGAACACTCATGATACCCTGCACCCCCATGTTCTGCACTCAGCCTCTTACTCCTGTGCTCCCTTCACCTTGGCAGTCTGCTCTCTTAGACAGAATTCCATTTCACATGCCCCGGGTCTGGCATTCCTATCACAGGCTCTACACTGGGTCCCTGGGACATGCTGTTTGACCCAGTGCTGGGCAGTAGTGTATTTATATCCCAGCTGTAGCCCTCTCTGTGCTGCCATAGACTGCTTGAAGTTTATCAGATGAGTCTGGTTCCAGTCTACTAAGCCTTCTATATTCAAGGACCTGACATCTCTGAGAGGTCCTGTTGAAGCCCTCAGCTCTAGTCCTGGAGAGAAGTGTCAGCAACCCCTTTATCTGGGGAAGCAGAGGGTGATAGGGACTCACAGCTCAGCTTTTGTCAGAGAAAACCTCGCAAAATTCCCTCTCTCTACTCTTTGCCCTTTCATAATCTTCCTATAGGCCATTAAATGAAATTTTCCGCACCACTTACTTTAACATTTTCACATGATTTCACTTCCTCATGCTTTTAATTCTCTCCTCTTTACTCATGCTAACCAATACTCTGGTGTTTTATATCTGGGTTCAGGTATCTATTAGATTTTGTTTATTCTAGTAACAGTAACTAGTGAGTTAGTAAGGATTTCTAAAATTTTTATCATTTTCATGAGATTTTCCTTTAATATTTGTTATTATGGAATATTTTCCTCTTCAGAAAAGTGGAAGTGTGTATGATCTGTGGTCATGTATGTGGAACATGGTAAAAAAAATTTGAGTGGAGATTTTTCTGGGAACAGAAATGACTTTTGTAGTGGTCATAAATGTTAATCTTCACTTTGATAGATTATCTTTCACATGGTAGGCACTACGTAAATATTATTGAATAAATGAGTGAGAAAGAAGCAATTCAAAATCTGTAACACCTGCCCTTGAATTACAGAAATACTGGAAAATGTTGAAGGGATTGTTACCTCTCACCTTTCAAAGAGGAACAAGAACTTTTTGGTGTGCTTTTTCTGAGTTCCAATAGCATTCTCTTTGGTGTTCTTAAAGCATTTTACCTCTGGTTGCTATGGTGGTTTATCTGCCATTATCTTTCCTGAATTTGTACTATTATCTTACTTTAAAATGCTTTTCAAGGATGCTTGCAGGTTACTTCGATATGGTGGGACTGGATGAAATTTAAGGTCTCTTACAACCTAGAGATTCTGTGATTTCTTTCAGAATTCTGACATCACCTATTCTCTTCTCACTAGTGGTCCAGCAGAGGTTCGTTATGCAGGGCAGAGCTTGTGAGCCCGTGGAGGGATTACTTACCCAGGCATCTTCACTGGCAATGATATACTGCCATATGGCTAAGCATAGCATACAGGTGTCACAGAGGAAATCTTCTAGAAGCTGTTATGGCTTCACAAAGCCAGTTCCCAACTTGCTTTGGAAAACTGTGTACTTCATAAGGAAAGCTAGATTTTGGTCTACTTGTGTTAAGGAACATGAATTATTTAGAATGATATGGGATATATCTACATGAAGGAACATTTTGTTTCTTTTTAGCATTAAGCATAGTAGTATATTGAAGAAAATATCAGGTATAGGCTTTTATATTTTAAAAATTACAGTTGTGTCTCTTGGTAGCCATGGGAGATTGGTTCTGGGAGCCCCCGTGGATGCTCAAGTTCCTTATAAAAGGTGGCATAGTATTTACATATAACCTACACACATCCTCTCGTATACTTAAACTCATCTCTAGACTGCTTATAGTACCTAATATGGTATAAGTGCTATGTAAACTGTTGTACATACAATGTAAATGCTATGTAAATAGTTGCTGGTGCAGCAAAAGTTTTACTTTTTGGAACTTTCTGGGGTTTTCTCCCCGAATATTTTTTATTTTTTGTTGGTTGAATCTGTGGATGTGGAACCTGTGGATACAGAGGGCCGACTGTATTCTCCCTGAGAGTTGACATTTTTGACCCAAGTTTGTTACAGCTTTCCATCTGTCTGCATATGGAAAAAAACACATGATAGTAATAGGACTTTTTTTTTTTTTTCTTTGCGGTATGTGGGCCTCTCACTGTTGTGGCCTCTCCCGTTCAGGAGCACAGGCTCCGGACGCGCAGGCTCAATGGCCATGGCTCACGGGCCCAGCCGCTCCGCGGCATGTGGGATCTTCCCGGACCGGGGCGCAAACCCGTGTGCCCTGCATCGTCAGGCAGACTCTCAACCACTGCGCCACCAGGAAGCCCAGTAATAGGACTTTTGAGTTCCATTTGTTAACTAATCAGTGACTGTATATCAACTTGTTTGAGTTCTTTGTGACTAATTTTCTCTATAATGAGGAGTGTGCTTTCTGTTCCACAAAGCTCTACGTATTATTTAGTGATAAAATGGGTTTTAAAAAGGCAATGTGTTTGAAGATAAGATAATGCTAAGAGGTATTATCTTTTCTCTTAGCTTCTATACATGTTTAAGTACTTGTGATTGAATTCAGTAAATAGGAAACAGTAATATGTACACCCACATTCTAAATGATTGAGAAATAATTTGATAAACAAGACCATATTTAGCAAAGCATTTTAATTTGAGGAAGAAACTGAACAAAGAAAATAAAAAGAACATCAATAATGCTGAACTTCAGTGAACTGTATTTGTTAGCACCTATATTGTTTTGCCAGTTAATAAAGAGATAATATCTTGTATTCTGCAGAATAACTGTTATCTATGTTTCCATTTGTGAATACATTCTACAAATATCATTCTGAATTCCTCAAAGCAGAGAGCGTTGATGCCAAATGATTGAGGGCACTAACCTTACCAGATCTATATGTATGTACACATATGGATGGATAAATGTATTTGGTTGTGGTACGTCTGAGACTGTTTGAGACCGGCTGCTGGGAATCAACAGTGAGTTGTATGTGTACACATTCGAATATAACTAGTAGAAGTAAGATGGGTTGAAGTGAAAACTATTCAAAAGAAAATCTCCTGGAATGAATTATGTTATGTAGTCTGGTAGAAGCAATTGAATAGATTGTGGCTTCTGAGAAAAATACAACAGAAATACTACAAGGAGATCCTCCCAAGGACATTTTAGTGACCTATGGTATGGAAGAGCTCACTATAAACAGACCTGCCAAGTAGCCTCTTCAACTTATGGTTCACATTTTCATAAGAAAGAGCCAGCTAGCTAGTCAAAAAAGGGTGGCAGTAATTGCATTCTCTGTCAGTGTGAGAATAAGACAATGAAAACTAGGATAACTTAAGAAAGGCAGAGCTCACTTTGCACATTCTGAAACCTCTTAGTTTGAAGTCAAAACTAAACATCTCGTTTCCTTTGGAAGCCAGAAACAAGCTTTTTTGTGTTTTTTTTTTTTCCTTTATAAAAGAGCATTATCTCCTTTAAAGAAAAATAAAGCAATGCTGTTTATGTGTTTAATGCTTAAAAAAAGAAAGGCTGGCAGTCGCCAGAATGATGGGACAATGGGTAAAGAGCAGACCCAAAGATTTCCTTCCCTCTCTGGGCCTCCACCTGCAGGTTTCCCCCAGAAAGAATGCAGACGCCAATCAGAGCTGGGGGGGGGGGTGGAGCTCTGGAAAGCTATCTCCTGCTCTTTCAGAGTTTGGATCCCAGGCGGTAGACTGACAGCCCCACTCTGGCCCACTGGCTATTTCTGGAAAGACTCCAGGAATCTCTTTAAGTCGCATTATTCACCAGCCAAAGATCTTGACAATAAATCTTTCCTTGACCTGGGGGCGGGGTGTAGAACCAGGAGTGAATTATCTGTAGGAACACAGACATTTCTGCCTGCCTTCTGAGAGGTGCTGTGCTTGAAATCCCAGCCACATTTTGGGGCCAAGCCCTGGTGATTCACCTGCCACCTCTGGGAAGAACATGGCCCAGTCTCCTCCCAGCATGGCCTGTTTATTCCAGAAGGAGCCACCATGTCTTCCTGGTTCAGCCAACCTTCCCTTACAAATCTACAAATCTGTTCTGTTTGGAGGAAAGCATTCTAGGCAGGCAAGGGACAAGAAAAATCACTGAGATTCTTGCTTCTCCGCATGAGGCTAAAAGTCTTCCACTGGCAGCAGGAGAATCGCCACTCCCAGCCTGGAGGGTTTTGCTCAGGTTGATTGCCAAATGCATGGGTGAAAAATAAAGTCACCTTACATGGTTTTTAAACCGAAGTAAAGTTTGTTATTTAAATACTAATGATGTTACTTCATTGTTATCTAAATAGAGTGATCGTAATTGAGATATTGTTAGCTGTCCTCATAAATACAGGGTTTAAGTATCTATCTTGGATGAGGAAGGAAATGGGGTTTTGTTTCCCAGAGGGAATATGGGGATGCAGTGAGGGGCAGTAGGAAAAACACTGGCCTTGGAGGTTGGTTTGGGTTTGAGAATAGGCCCAGCCACACCTGGGCTGTTTGGCTTTGGCCAAGTTACTTTCTGAGTAAACGTCCTGAACTCCATCCCTTCCTCTGTAAAATGGGGCTAATAATACCTAGGTCAGAGGGTTGCTGTGAAGTTGAAATAAATGAATCACCTAAGACAGGACCTGGTACATAGAAACTGGTCAAGAAATTGTGACTAAATACTATTAAGGTGGAAGACATAAAAGTGTTAAAAATACAAGGATTTAAATATCAACAGGTGTTATCAGGGCTATGAGATTATGAGAAACTTTCCATTTTCTCCTTTATTAAAAAACAAGATCAATGAAGTTTATGACACTGATTTTCTACATGTAGTGCATCTGTATTTATCTATGTCTATCCCTCTGTCTCTCTACCATGCATATATAGATTTGAATGCATGCATTATTTGGGCTGAAATGAGTTCTTCTCTGGAGATCTAACTGGGACACCAGCAATGACACTCCTGCATGCAGAGGGGACAGTGGTATGGGCTTCAGGGATCTTGAGACTGGTTGGGATATTCCCTCCAAGTTAGCTGAGGAGCTTTTGGCTTGGTTCAGTTTTTTCCTTCCTAAAACGCTGCGATCGGAGGGCATGATTATGAAAGTATGTGCTCTGAAGCGATGTGATTCTATTCGAGAGAACAAACAATCGCTTCTACCCTTCCAAATCCTACTCTCGAGTCCCTGGCTGGAGGGAGAATGTATACTTTGGACTGAGTTTCACATGGCGAAAATTATTCCTTGCAAATTTCCTGTCTCCAGGCTGATGGGAAAGGAAGAGGAAGATCTTGTAGTGTTACTCTGAAGTTTCTGATTCTCAGGGTCGTTCATAATCACACAGCTGTAACTGTAGGTATTTGGTCAATGAGTCTCCATATTGACATCTACCTGGTTAAGGTTGATTCTGCCCACTTTGTTAAGTGGATGCCTGCTCTGCTCTTCCACTGAACTAATAAATCATGAATACTTTCCTTAGCCATTTAAAAGTCATTTCCTCTCATTTTCCCTGGGCACCAGACGCAATCTTGTGTGTGTGTGTGTGTGCGTGCCTGTGTGTGTTTTGATTGCTGCCTTCAAAAATAGCATATGATAGCAAACAACTGCTTAGAGATTTTCAAGCCAAAATTTATCAACAACCTAAACTCTAGCAGTGTATTCATCAAAAGGCAAACATGTATACCTTGTATTACTTGACCTTTCCAAGTCACCTACTTCTTATTATATCTTTTATTTCATATTCAACTTCTTATTTGAAATTCAAACATCTTATTATAATCATGTGTGTGCTCTCTGAACTAAAGTGGAACATTCTAAAAACTGGTGTTTCACGTATAAAAATTGCCTTTACAATAATTCATCTATTCAACAAATATTTATTGAGTGCCAAGTGTAACACAGTTTTCTAGATCTTGCGGAAATATCAGTGAGCAAGGGAGAGGATAATGTCTGCCCTCATGGAGCTTAGAATTTGTGTGTCTGTGGGAGGGGAGGGAGGGAGACCAACAGACAACAAATAACTAACATTGTATATTAGGCTGTGATGGGTGTCATGGAGAAAAACCAGGGCAGGAGGTTGGCAGGTTCTAAGACTGTATGTGTGTCTTGCAGGGAAGGGGTTCAAATTTAATTAAGATTATCAGGCGAGACCCTGCTGTCAGGGTGACTTTCGAATAAAGATCTGAAGGAGGTAAGGGTGTGAGCATGAGGGTAACTGGTGAAAAAGCCTCCTACTGAGAAGGGCTGGCAAGTGCAAAGACCCCAAGGCTGGAGCTGCTTGGGCCAGTTGGGGAACAATGAAGCCCTCCATGTAGAATGGCATAAGTTAGGTAGGAGATAAGGTCGGAGAGAAAAGATAGCCAGGTTAGAAATACACAAGTATTCTAAAGAGGAGGAAATGACCAATTAGTATGATTATTGGGTACAGGGACAACATCCACAGACAAAACAGTTGAAAAACTCCTGCTCCTGGACTTGACATTCCAGTGAGGGGAGACAGTGCAAAAACCAAAGAAGTGAATTGGATAGTATGCTAGAAGGTGATCAGTGCAACGGGAAAGCAATGGACTGGGAATGCTGGAGTGGGGTGTGTGAGTTCTTAGTTACCTAAAACACTGTTCCTGAGAACAACCTTAGACTGTAAACTTCTCAAGACTGGAGGCTACACTGCTGGTTCTTTTATGTATTATCCAATTCTGAGCACATCGTGGGTAACTAATATAAAAATCATTACAACTCATCCTGCTAAATAATATTCATTCAACAAACATGTTTTGGTTACGTTCTGCATACCAGGGACTGGAATAGGTGAGCAAAAAGAGACATCACCTGGCTTCATGGAGTTTACAGTTTGATGGTGGGAATAACATCAAGCAAATAACCACATAAATATATGTAACCTTGTCATATTGCAATAGTGATGGTGCTATAAACAGAGGCATTCGATTTTAGGAAAGCATATAATATGGAGATGAGTGACAAAACATTGTTCTGCCTTCAATATTTTAGTAGTAACATTGGCTTTCCCAAGCAAATTGGCTTTTTTGTAGTGATGGTGAAATAGGAGCTAGAAATAGTGAAAATTTTTCTCATCCTGTTTAAAAATACATTGGAAACTACTCTTCTGAGAGGCAGTGATAGCGTCTCCAGAATTGCCTTGCAGAATTTGCTCAGTTGAAATCTGTCTGAACGTGATAGCTTCTTGCCAGTGTAGTTTGAACCACTTGGCAAAGAGGAGGTTCTAAGCTAAAGCTGGGTAACCTTGAGACATGTTCAGGAAAAGGCCACGGTTCGGTGGGTGTTCTTTAGGGTGAGGCCCTTAACAGATTCTGGAATGGACGTGAGATGCTAGTCAGGGTTCCGTTCTTTCTACGAGACCAGCAAGTCTGACTCCAACCCAATAACTCGCTTTAGATAAACCTTTTTTCAGCTTTGTTTGAAGGATGTGACTGTTGGTCATTCTTTACTGGCCATTACCTTAGATGGCTAGTGATATGGTCCAACCATTGAACCAGAAATACATTCGTTCACTAGCAGCAATGATGTATTTTTCTGCATGACGCCTGTCCTTGGCGAAGGGTGCTTCAGCTGCTCCCTTCGCTGCCTTGCTGTCAATTTGATAAACGGATAGGCTTCCTTCCCAGCAGGGTTGGTGTGGCTCCAAGTTGCAGGGCTGCCCTCTTCAGCCGCCTGCAGGCCATTGTTCCTGCCTCCTGCGAGCTCACAGAGCCCATTCCGGGTGCACCGGGTCATCCCCCAAAATGCTCAGGCTGACAGTGTCAGACCAGTACAAGGAGAAAATAAAGTTTTGTTCTGTTCTGTTAAATGTCTCTGCCAAACTCTACAAAGACATGCTGCCAGAAGAATAAAAGGAAAGTTAATTCTGTCCATTGCACAGAGCTATTTTGAAAATTTACTGCTGGCACCTTGCAGCAGATACATTTGTTTATTTTAGCTTTTCCTTCAGGCAATTTATGGAACTCAATGGTGATTCCTTCATGTGTTGGATTTTTAAAAGGGATAAAAGAGCAAAAGAGTGTATTGATGAGCACAGTTTTTTAGTGGTAAAGAGAGTGAAACAGGGTATGCCAGATCAGGAAGACCAAAGAAAGGTTAGCCAGAGAAAACCAGCCCTGTCCAAGCGTTTCTGCAGAATTGATAGCATGAGCTTTGGGGAACAGACACACTGTGGCTGGATGGTATTATTCCAGGTGCTTCTCTTACGTATATGCTCTTTTGTTCTCTACTTTAGGGAAAACCGTAACAGTAGTAGTTATACGTTATGGAGCACATCTTCCACAGTAATTATGTCCTCCCTCCACACTCCCAGTGATGCTTCTGTGGGGAAGGTGAGGATTTTACGAAAGGGGAAACTTAGGCTCAAGGAGATCCAGTCCCTGGGTCTAGTTTATACAGCTAATGGTGGTAGCAGGGATTTGTTCTAGAGCCTTGTTACTTAAAGAAGGAAATAAAATGTAAGGAAAATTACAATTTAAAATTTTAAAACTTAAAACATTTTTAAAAAGTAAGAAGTTGAAAATTTTCCATTGTGAAAAACAGAAGGCTTCGCTACAAAAATAAAGCATATTGAAAAAGCGGGAAGATAAAGCTTAAGCTAGGGGGAAGAAGCACAGATTTTTTTTTCTATCGTTATTATTTTTTAAACTCTATCTATGCCATATGTTATATATGCACTCTTTTGCTTGTATGTGTGTTTCATGATGACAAGAAATAACAGGTAAGGAAGAGAACAAATTGGTTTTTAATACTTACCCTATCCCTGGCACTGTGGTAGCACATGAAATAGGTACTTATGTTTTTAATATTAGACTTCTTCTATTTTAAGAATTTTCTTAACCATTATAAAAGTTAATGATACATCATCATTATAGCTAGATTTCTGTCCATTTTACGGATTTCAGTACTTACCATTATTTCTTATATACCATGTATTCCATTTCCTTGAGTTATTTTTGCAGTTTCCTCTGGTTAGAGATTTCCTGTTGTGGGACTTTCTGAGATCCCTACATATTTGAAAATGTCTGTCTCTTGCTGTCACACAAGGATAGGTTGGCTATAGAATCTTAGAGTCACATTCTTCTTGCTTGGAAACATTACTATTTTCTAGTTTTTAGTGTTACAGATGAGATTTTTCAATATCAGTCTGATTTCTTTTTCTTTTCCAGGTGGCCTGTTGTTATTAGTGTTATTTTCTGCCTGGAAGCTTGAAGAATTTTATTTTTATCCTTGGGCTTTAGAAAAATTACCAGGATATATTTAAGTTCTTGTACTTTTTCCCCCCAATATTCTACCCCAGCTCTAGGCTATTTCATTAGATATTCACAATAATACTCTTGGAGGTTGTCACAATAATACTTTGGGGGTTCTTCCAAAAAGCAGAGCCTGAGACAATGACTTAGTGTGGGTAGTTGATTTGGGGAAGTTATCACAGGGAACAAGACTGAGGGTGCTGGGAAGAGTGAAATGGGGGAGGAGGGAAAGCTAATCTCAGGGTACAGTATCGAGTTGGTTACCAACCTGGAGAACTAGGCCTCAATTTGCCTGGGTGCCTTTTGCGGAACTGTGTAGGCTCTGCCTCAGGCTTATCCACCTGAAACAGGAGAAGGAAACTATTTATCCACCAGCTTCCTTTCCCCCCTTGGCCAAAGGTTGCTCCAGAGGGTGTTAACTTCCTTGTATTTCCTGGTTGGAGCATTTATCTCCAGAATCTGGATCTCTTAGTTGCTTTACGTTTGTTAGGCTGTTTGCTGGAATTGCATGGAAGCATCAGGAGAAGCCCCAGTGAACATCCTAGGTTAGATCTGTATTCCTTCATGCCACCATTGTGTAGCAAATATCGAATTAAAAAAAGGTAAAAACATTTTTTATACAATTTTTAAAGGTGACTTTCCATTTACAGTTATTACAAAATATTGGCTCTATTCCTCGTGTTGTACAATACATCCTTGAGCCTCTCTTACACCCAGTAGTTTGTACCTCCCACTTCCCCACCCCTACGTGGCCTCTCCCCCTCCCCACTGGCAACCACTAGTTTGTTCTCTGTATCTGTGAGTCTGCTTCTTTTATGTTATGTTCACTAGTCTGTTGTATTTTTAGATTCCACATATCAGTGATATCATCCAGAAATACCAAATTTCTTGATGGTAATCAGAGTCAGTTGCCCTACCAGTGTGGGCAACTTCTTTTCCATTCTTTTCTTGTGGGTCCATCCATTTGAGAGGCCCCAAATGACAAAATACATAGTAGTCATAGCTTTAAATTCAGTGGAACTCTTTCTGCCTTTCTGTGTCTACCCTCCTCTTCACCCCTAGTGCCAGGACTCAGGGCTTTTTTTTTTTTTTTTTTTTTTTTGCGGTATGTGGGCCTCTCACTCTTGTGGCCTCTCCTGTCGCGGAGCACAGGCTCAGCAGCCATGGCTCACGGGCCCAGCCGCTCCGTGGCATGTGGGATCTTCCCGGACCGGGGCACGAACCCCCGTCCCCTGCATCGGCAGGCGGACTCTCAACCACTGTGCCACCAGGGAAGCCCTGGACTCAGGGCTTTTAATGCAGCAGAGCCTAAGGACCTAGGGACAGGAAGCACATATTCTGAAAGTGGGTCACTAGGAGTGGTAACGCAAGGGGAAAATCCTACTTCCACCTTCTGTTTTTCAGGCCCTTGTATTCTAGTTACATGTCACCACATGTTGGCTTCACTGCACATAGAGAATCCTGGAGGACAGCGTCCAACCTTGCTGGATGTGGTCCCCAAGCTGGCTTCCTAGCTGGGCACTTAATAGGTGATTCTATCATTCTACTAGACTGGCTTCTTCAGAGTGTTGTGGTGTATGGTAGGGTCTGAGGATTCTCTCTCCACCCACTCATTTCATTTACCTTCACTGTAAAACATGTCCCTTGATCTGAGGCAATGTCATTGGGATCCTATGTTGTAAACTGTACACTCTTCAAGCCCTCAGATGATGCTAGCTGAGAAGCCTTGGATAGGAAAAGCAAACTCATAATCAAAGCAAGTGTAAGGATGTATTACTGCCCTTCTAGGATGTCACCCACTTGTCACCACGTAGTTGACCTCCTTGAGAGATGTTTCTATATTGAGGCACCATATTGCAGACCTGCAGCTGGCATCTTAGGAGTTCAGCAGTGGCAGTAGTTACATCTGTCTTAGTGGGAGAGAGCCCATCCTTGCCCCCAAGGCTGCCTCATTCATGGGACTACTGTGGTAGCACTGGGGTGGCTGAGGTCAGAAGCTGACTGATATGCACTGGACAAGTGAGCCTATTCACCAGATTGTCCAGAACCTCTCTGAACACTCTAGAATGTTCCCGGTGGCCATTAACACAGGACACAAATACCCATATATGCTTTGGTCCCTCTGCCAAAGATTCATCCATAAACCTGTTTCTCAAACTTCCTTGTCTCTAAGCCTCTAATTGTGTTCGTTTCAGGATCTTGACCAATCAACAAAGCCCTCTGTCAGCCCACAAGGCTGTGTATATCTGTGTTTTAGGCAGTTTCTCCCTGCATACAAGGTATATAACCAAGTGTGTTGCTCAGAGTTATACCTGCTGGGAAAACTTCCCTTTTCCACTTACCTTCAAGGTCACCTTTGAGTGGGGCTGTATTGTGCATTTTCAGCTATCATAAATGCATTGCACGAATCCATCTGTGAACCAGGCTCAATATTTCCTCCTCTGTAAGTTGGTCATAGGGAAGCCTCCACGAGAGTGTGGGTGTAGCTGAAGGAAGGCATCAGTGCAACAGAGGAAAGTCATGAGGAACTCGAGGCCACATGCTTATGCAACTTACTTGTGCTCTCTGGACCTGCTCAATCCAGTCCTGCATGTAATGCACTATTTACGTCATACTGTGGTTTGCTCCTGTTCCTGGATAGCCTTATGACTTTGTGGATCTCATAATCCCACTCACCACAGGCAGCTCCAGGTGCTTAGTCACTCTTGATGTCCTAGTCTCTACTAGGGCTCAAAAGCATGCCAGGAGCTGCTTTCAAAATGGCGAGAAGTTCTATATCTTCGAAGGTTTGACCTTGCTCCAGAACCCAGGGTCTGTGCTGGGACTCTTATACTGAGGCTTTTCTTTTTTTTGAAAGAAAAATTTATTGTACATTTAACATAATACAGAATAGTGTTCCCTGAGATTGGGGAACAATACGATTACACGTGAACGCGTACACTTAAAGACAGTAAAGGATAACAGAATTGAGATCTCAAGATGGCCTTATTGTTCATCTAGCCTGATCCCTTCACTTTAAAAGAGACGTAAGACTGAGAGACTCAAAGTAGGGTATGTGCAACAAAACAACCTGGACCAGAACCTGACCCTTTGTCCAAGGTGCTTTTTCCTCCTCTACACAAAATGCATATGCGCATTGATGCAGCCATTCATTCATTCAACAGATATTTACTTAGTGCTACTATGAGGCAGAAACTGCAAGGTATGAGATAAATATCAGGAAGAATACTCCCTGTGTAGAAAAGGAAGCTCAAACTCAGTAGTCTTCAGGACTATGCAGATAAAAGTAGGCTGGGTGGATGTAAGACAGAGGAAATGGAGGTGCCCATGGCAGACTAGAGAGTGCATGCTCCTGCTAAAGGCATTCACTGGCTTCGTTTTTTGATGTTTAATTTAAACACTGTGCTGGTCCAATCAAATAGCGGAAAACATAATTGGATTTAGCCATTTGGTATCAGTTCTCAACCCCTAACTACAGTTACAGCTTTGATTTTGCTACCAGGGCTGAGATATCTGGGCTAACTCTGGTTCCTTAACATGATACAATGTATATGTAATTTAAGTATATTTGCGAAGAATTAAGTATAAATTCAGTTATTCATGAGCACTAATGGCTTCAACTAAAGCAGATCATTTTATTTTTAAACATGCAAACAAATCCATTCATCTAGATGCCAAATCTGTGTACAAGTAGATAAGATTTTCACTGTTTTTTCCAGAAAGGTCATATTGAGGTTTGACAGAGACTGTATACAGCGTCCTAATGCACTATCCATCTTCTAGGTCATACTGCCTGAGCATCAGGGCAGCTTGGACTGCAGTCTGGACCTGCTATAGGGTCCTTTCCTGTTCTGGGCAGCATATACCACACCTTGGTATATGGCAGCCTTTCAAGACACCAATAAATGGTTCACAGTGTATGACTGTGTATGGTGTGTGTTGACACCAGTATTCAAATAAGCCTGCCACGCGCAGTGCCTCTTTATTAGCGATAGGACGTGTGTAGGTCAACAATTTGTCATTTATATTAAAAAATTTCCCACATGTTCCCGTTCATTGGATCTTTAAAAACATCATCCCTGTGGTGGGTCCTTGAAACTTTGAGGGTTTTATCATCTACCGTCTAGCATGTATGTGTCTTACCAGGACAATCTAAATACTTGCTGCCTCCTGATCACCAGGTCCGATCACCATGGCACCATCAGCGTTGTCAACCAGCAATCATGCAGGTTCTGTGCAATATCAAGACGATCAAGGTCTCTGTGGACTATATTGTGACAGAGAACAGATTTAACCTGGTTCTGGGGTAAGACAGACAATGAATACTGTGGACTTTTCTACTTAACAGCAAACTGCTTTTGATCCTTATTATTTATGGGGATTGAGAAAAAAATACATTTTTCTGCTCAAAAGTGCCAGAAGCTGTGATAATCTGTTCTAGGAAAATACCACACCTGGTATAGCAGTTGTGATTGTGACGACCGCTTGTTTATGTTTATTTTGGTCCATCGTCATTCACCATGATCTCTGTCATTTTTGCAGTGGCCAAATAGGTGAACTGAAGGGGGTATCCTTGCATCCTCCAAATCTTTGATAGTGGTGCTAATTTCTGAAATTCCGTCTGTGACATAATACTGCAGATTTAGGGACTTCCTCTTGCCCCTTGCAAACACTGTTGCCCTTATACCTTTGGCCAAAGAACAAATCTTGATGGCACTGGGGGAATGGGCAATAACTGCACAGATGGTCTGTGGACCCATTGGACCACTCTGGGATGGATGTGGGCCGGGAGTCCACTCATTATCCGGCTTACATGAGCCTTCTCTAATGAAGGGTCCAGTGGCATTTTAGATTTCTTGCTATCAGAGTCAACTCAGACCCTGTGCCTAACAGTCCCTTGAATGGTCTGGGTATTCTTCTTTCCCCAGTACATACTTACTCTGGTAACTAATTTCAGATTCCTTTGGGAATCAGGGAATATTTACTACATATAATTACAGTGGTATTTCAGAATTCTTCCTTGAGGGGACCTAGCCTCTTCATTAGTCGGTGAGCTCTGGTTCTGAGACTGAGCTCAGGGTCTGAGAATTGATTTAGATCTAGAAAATGAGTGAGTGCATGATTTTTTCCATCATGGTGGCTGACACCAGTTTTTTGCTTGCTGAATTTCAATTTCTGGTTACACAGATGACACAGAACTCTAGTTGGCTGCCTATCCATCTTGCTCCCATGATCTATTAACAATTCCCACAGATCCCTATGGGTTAAGACACTCTGATTGTCACTCTGGCCTTGCTGTCCATTTCAATAATGATGTCCACCCTATTTCTGTAGAGACTAAATTGCCTCTGCTATTTTAGAATCCTATCAATTCCAGTAATATCAGGGAAACCAGTTCCAATATAGTATCTCTCACCATCAGTCAGCAGCTATAGCCAAGCTTCTCCACCATGTTGTGCTTCCCTTCATCATGCATTCTTTTTTTTTTTTTTTTTTTTGCCATACGCGGGCCTCTCACTGTTGTGGCCTCTCCCGTTGTGGAGCACAGGCTCCGGACGCGCAGGCTCAGTGGCCATGGCTCACGGGCCCAGCCGCTCCGTGGCATGTGGGATCCTCTGGGACCGGGGCACAAACCCGTGTCCCCTGCATCGGCAGGCGGACTCTCAACCACTGCGCCACCAGGGAAGCCCCCATGCATTCTTTACTGACTGAGTGGAAGAGTGTCTTTTGGGCCTCCTCAGAGATCATAGTCAGGTGGAGGTTTCTTTGATCTAACATAAATCTATTACAGCATTCCCATCTCTCTCTCTGAGCCTTTTGATCCTTTTCCCAAATACTCTGCCAAAGCATTTTTATACCTGATTTACTTTGGTCAGGTCCAAGCTTCAAAGAATGATCCCAGCAGTGTATTAGGACCAATTTTTTTTTTGTCCTTGCTAAGACATCGAACCCTCTATCATGGGAGAGTGTTCCAATGTCAATAAATTCTCCCCTCTCCAGCCTTACACTCTAACCTCATATATGAGTACCCTCAAGATCCACTTCTACACTTGTTCCCTTCGTTTCTGTATTGCAATTCTTTAGCTGTGCTGTTTCTTCCCGGAGCAAAGAGCATGTATCCCCCTGTGGTGGTGCTGTGACCTAAACATTCCTAGCATTACAGCTCTGACACCACAGGATAGAAACCAATGTTCTGCTATTATACACACACCTTATTAGTATAAATCTGCTGTATTCATGTATGCACTTATAGAGCAGAGAAATAACCTTCTGATGGGTCCAGTCCAGAGCGGTGAAGGGGACAGGGTCTGAACACGAGAGAAAGGAGTGTATCTTATGAGGCATCTTCCTCGGATGAGGTTTCTGTAGGGTCTCTCTGTCAGGGTTTCTCAACAGCAGCACTATTGGCATACGGGCTGGGCAATTCTTTCTTGTTGGGGACATCGCAGGTTGTTAACAGTGTCCCCGGCCGCTTTCTAGTAGATGCCAGTGGCACCTCCCTCCCACAGTTGTGATCACCAAATCTTCCCGGTGAGAACCACTGCTTGGATGATCGGACCCAGGCTCTTGCAGATGTCTCTTAGGTGATGGCAGGATTCCTCGGGGTGCGGGTGAGGTGAGGTGTCGTTGGTCTCTTCCTCTGCACGTGAGGTAGCTGCAGCAGTGGCTGGAGCAAAACTGTGGGCTAAGAAGATATAAGCTAGGACATAAAATATGTCTGACCTAAAGGTAGATCATATGTGCTCATTTCACAGAAGTGAACACTGAGGCTCAGGAAGGCAAAACAACTTAGGCTGATACATTTAAGTTTGATGCCCTGGGCATAAAGGTGAATAAGACACAATTCCTCTCCTCAAGGAATACTCGGTCCAGCAACTGTGAAGGATTATATAATTAATCATTGCACATAAGTTTTGATGAGGTCATATAACCAGCAATTAACAAAGCTGAAAACAGAATGAGGTAAAGCTGAAAACAGAGTGAGGTATATTCATGTTAGTACCATTTCGATATGCCTCAGGATTTTATTATATTTACTGCATGCTAGAATTTTTGCTAAATTATTTGTGTACCTGGTATCATTTAACATTCATAGAAATGTAACCAAGTAGGCAGTCTCGTTCCCATTTTTCAGATAATGAGGTGGCCCTTTTTTTATACACCTTCATGTGACCTAGACACATTACGCTTAAAGAGACGCTGCTCTGTAGAGGAGGATGACCTCAGACTGATAAAATCAATGCAGACAAGCACGGAGATGCAGGCACAAGATAATGCAGCCCTTGGCGGGACACAGCAGGACCCAATGACCCTTTGCATTAGGTCCATCTTCATCCTCCAACAGCGTGACTAATTAAGATATGGGCTGATACTAAGTAGCTCAGCTCTTTTTAACAGTGGCTTGTGAAACTGTGGAAACTATCTAAAAATATAGAACTACTGTGAGAGAAATAATGTTGTTACAAGGGAATTGATAACCAAGGATAATGGGAAGGGGAAGAAATAGCAAGTTGGAGCTAATTACCAGGGAAAGCCCCCTGACACTGAGAATGGTGGGCCAGGATAACAGTCTCCTGAGGGGAGTGGCAGAATCACCATCAGTTAGTACATTTAAAAATAGGCAACAGAGCTAGAAACAGGACTATTGGGAATGATCTTGCATTAGGCAGGAAGGGAGGTAATTGACTAAGTGACCTAATATTAAGAGCTTTCTTTCTCATGAATTTCTAGAATTCTAAAAAAAAAAAAAAATAAAACCTTATAGGCTGTGTACAGAAATGTGGGTACCTAATGACTGGAGATGCCTAAATATAGCCCCAAATTATTCATAAATGGAAAATGAGAGCAGCCGTGCCCCAGATGAAGCATAATAGGAGGGTCAGAGGAAATGTAGGAGCTGGACAGGGAAAGTGGAAGCATTGTCAGGAGTCAGATTTCTCTGATGCACGCACACAGGGCTGTGCCCAAGTATACATGGGCTGGGAGAAGACTGTATTCGTTAATTACTGAGAGGTGTCTTTTCCTTTCCTCTTTCAGTCCTACTTTCCCATGATGTCAGCTGGAGATTGCAAAGACCACCCTTTGTGGACTCCTATATCATCTATATCTTCCAAGTTGGAACTCTCCTTTCCTTAAAACTGATGATTGGCATGATCTCAAAGCACTGTTTCCCAATTCAAAGTCCAAAGCTTGACTCTCAGCCACTGGAGCCTTGCTAAAAGTGCAGATTTCAAGATCTCACTGCGGGCCCATGGCATCTAGATGTTTGTGAACATATGAATCTGCATTTTTAAAAAGTTTCCCTCGGTTAAGTCTTACATGCAGCATTAAGTTGGAGAAACTCTGCCTGGGGAAGGGCAGGCTGGCTAAACAAAAAGAAACCACAGGGAAGGGAAGTGCAGCCCAATCATCCTCCCCTCTTCCCTCATTTGCTTTCCCTGATTTTTCTTTACTCCCAACCAAAAGAGACCTCCTTAAACTTCCGTATCACTCTTGTACTTATAAGTATGTGTTTACACACCTATAATTTATATTTTACCTACTTTCAGAAAGACTTTAATATAATTTTCTTATATTTCTAATAGGCTGTCTATGATTTCTCTGCTTTGTATTTGTGGTACTGTTTTATTTATTTTTTTGCGGTAGGCGGGCCTCTCACTGTTGTGGCCTCTCCCGTCGCGGAGCACAGGCTCCAGACGCGCAGGCTCAGCGGCCATGGCTCACGGGCCCAGCCGCTCCGCAGCATGTGGGATCTTCCCAGACTGGGGCACGAACCCGTGTGCCCTGCATCGGCAGGCGGACTCTCAACCACTGCGCCACCAGGGAAGCCCTGTGGTACTGTTTTAACCCTCTAGAGGACAGGGATTAGGACTTAACCATCTTTCTATCCTTCGCCATTTTGTGGAAAAGAATAGATTTATTTTTCAATGCAGCTAGGCACATCTGCAAAAAGTAATAAAAATCAGGCTTGCATTAGAAACCCAGGGTGTGTCAGCTTTGCCAGTGTGAAAAGGCATAGTATGGAGGCTGGACACTGAGCTTGATGTCGAGACCTGGCTTTTGTTTCAGCTCCATCAACCATCACGTATGAACATTTCAGCCAGTCCTGCAGCCTCCCAGTTTATCTTCCTGTAAGCAGGGATAACAATCACTTTCTTACTTCTCTCACAAAGCAGCTGAGACAGTAAGCATGATAATATCACTATTTCATATCACTTTTCGCTTAGGAAAGCTAAAAACGACATCAACATTATCTGCATCATCATTTCACAATCTACAAACCATTGAACAGGAGTTCAGTCTGGGTTCCCCAGAGAAAATAATTTTCCCTCATCCCAGAACATGCAAGATAAAACAGTAAAAAACAAAGATTTCAGGAATTACATCTAGTTGAAATGTATATCAGTGGTCGGTCTTCTAATTCCCCAGATAATGCTAGATCTCGAGACAAGGAAAATAATTGACGTTGTTTAATTTTTGACATGCTACCTAATGAGCAGCTAAGCCATTTTCATAGAAGGTAAAATTACAGCACTGCTGCTGGTATGCGTCTCCTATATCTAAAGTTAATTGGATTTTCCATTATGATGAGGCTTGTTTTTTAGAACTGAATCTCTCAGTCTCTTCCAATTGCTCTGAGTTGGTGAGACAGGAGATATATAAGGCATGGATTGGGGAGGTATCTCACGAGGTCAAAGAATCCCTAGGATACTGAAGCATTACAGTGTGCAAGCAGGAGCTAGGATTTGTGTAGAATGTATGTCTTCTCAAAATGAAGTTTTTCAGGAGGGAAAATTGACTACTTGTTACTGTAGTCTCTCTCTCTCTCTCTCTCCTAGACAGTAATGTGTTTTAGCTCCATTAAGATATTGAGTGTTATCTGTGCAGACTGGAACAAAATAACCAGACCAACTTTTTTTTTCTTTCCCCTAGTCCAATTGATTGCTCTGCAGATTACGTAATTTAGCATCAGTTTGCTCTCTCTGGTGTTTTGAAACATGAAAAGAGCTTTCAAAGTGAGAGAACCGATTTGAAAAAAGCTTCAGCACCACTGTTGGGCCAGGAGACAATGGGGCTTTCCCAGTTGTGAAATGGCAACTCACACTGTCACCTTGAAAATCACAATGAACAAGCGTGTGGCTGCATATGCCAGCAACCTCAAAGAACCAGAGAATGGGTCTCTGGTGGGGTGAACAGCCAGCCCAGTGTGCTCAGGGCCCATGAAGTAGTCGGGAGAGTCACTTGCTCTAGGCTTCCACACAGGAAAGCACTTCTGTTTGAAGTTTTGACATTCTCTATGAAAAAAGACTACGTGTTAAGTACTTTCTGGTTGTATGACCTTATCGACAATTATGTGCAATTATTTATTATATACTATTGCACAGTTTGCTGGACTGAGAATTCCTTGAGGGAGAGTATTATGTCTTAATCACCTTTATGCCCAGTGCAGTGTATCAAACTTGTGCATCAACTTACGTTTTTAAAATATCTATTCGTTTGTGTTAAGGGCATTCATTTGTTAAGTCTGAACCCTGAAACTATGCTGAAGGAGGGCTGCACCTGGATGAGTTGAGCAAAGGTTGGCATGAGCCCTCGCATGGCTGAAGAATACTAGAGGAAGCAGCGAGTGCTGGGTGGAAAGAGTAAGGCTCAAGATGGAAAATCATGAACCAGACGATACTGACAAGGAGAACTTGATATCATAACCAGGAAAATGAACCAACTTCCGGAAGCAGAAAGGAATCTGCTTGAAAATGGATCAACATATATTGGACTTAATGCTGCTCTCTGTGGCCTAATAGCAAATGGTCTTTTTTGATGCATCTTACCTGTGACACAGGCTCCTGTAGCTGCTGGTTTACCAATGGCAGTGATCCCGTTTTTGATGGCACACGTATCTTACAAAGGTTTTGTGATTTGCGCAGCGAAACCTGTACCGTAACACATGGTGGATTGATTGGTCTTGTTTTTGGTGACCTGTACCCTGTTTTCTTGGCTGTCCCTTGTGAATGGTGGCCTAACCAGGTATAACTCAGCCCTGCTGCCCGAGAAAGGAAACAAATTACTGGATTAGGATGACTAAACATGTCTTTAGAAAGACGTTATTTCTAATTTTGCTCCAGACTGGGCTTGCAGCATACCTTGGGTCTAGACAATATAAACTACTTATAAAGGCACTTTAGACACCTGAACCTGGCCTAGAAATTCAGTAATTGTTAAACACATCTGTATACAAAAATAAAGATTGTAAAAATAACCTACATCTAAGTATGGATAAAGAGACATAATTTAAAAAAATATACCATAATTTTGTTAACCTTATTATGGTATTTCTTATATTTTTAAGTCACAAGGAGTCTAAAAATAAAGTGACATGGACCCTTCTAGAATTCCAACAACCCTGACCACACATGGAGCCGCTGCACCAACTGACATCAATGAGGAGAACGTTGATACAGGCTCTTGAAGATGGGAAGAAGCTGCGAGAGACAAATTAGGGGGACAGCTGGTGAAAGCCATGGATAGACTTAGCCAGATTCCAAAATGTTTTAAAAGCACTTCTCCAAATATCTGTCTTTTAATGTCCTAAAAAGAAAAATATTGCCTCCGTCTATGTCAACTTTTACGTTAAACTTAAGTATTTGTTCTACTGCTTTACGGAAGAAAGAATACAAGAACGTTGCCTGGCACTTGGATAACTTGAAACAATTAAATAGCAAATTGATGAAACTATAAACCTAATTGACAGTGGGCTCCAGACTGAGAATTGCAGTTCAATTCCAATTCTTTCATTGCAAAGCTTAGTTTAACCATGCAATAGCCACAAAACTTTTATTTAGATAGCACTTTACAGTTTATAAAGCATGCTCACACCTATTATCTCAAGCACCCCCAATAGAAGAATATTACATAATGGCTAGAGGGACACATTTGGCCTTCATTTTAAGGGGCAAAATTATCTTAGCCATATCTTTGGGGACTGATAATTCCACACTGCAGATGGAAGTCTGAAGGTAGAGACAAGAACCCCAAATCCTGTGGAATCTAGAAAAAGCCAGACTAACTATACAAATGTCAAGGTATACTCTGGTACCAGGTCTGTATGTACATACCTAATTTCAGCAAGCTCAAACAATTTGCCAAGGGCTGTCTGAACTCTGTGATTGTAATCTAGAAGTCAAAACTCAAAGCAAGAAGACAGGTGAGTTTCTACTTTCCCCACCCATCTCCTGGGTGGGTGGCACAATGATATGCCAGGCTGTGTGTTCTCTCCTCCCCACATCAGGGCCCACTTAGCATCACCCAATTGCAAACCGCTACTCTCAATTTTTAGGGAAACCAAATAGTTTAAACTTCTCTGCAAAGACAATACACTACTAGAAAAGTGTCTACTGTTTCCTTGGTATCTAGTAGATTAAAAGATACTCCCTGTCCCTTTAGCCTTGCATTTTTGGAAAGTTTCTCACTTCAGATTTGGAAAGCGACAGGGAGCTCTCAATAGTTTTTAAAAGTCTCAGACATAAGTTCTTGTGGCGACGGTACCTTCTAAGAGCCTCCGTCTTGCCTCCTGCACCTTTAGAGGTGCACCCACAACAAGGACATAACAAGTCCACTTTAACACTCTATTCCTTTTGGTCTCTAATAGGAAGTTAAATTAAGAATATTAAATCCCCGTTTTTTTCTTCAAGGAGTTTTATGGGTTCAGGTGTTATTTTTAAGTCTTTAATCCATTTTGAGTTTATTTTTGTATATGGTGTGAGAAAATGGTCTAGTTTCATTCTTTTACATGTAGCTGTCCTATTTTCCCAACACCGCTTATATATTACATCTTCTTTATCCATTCATCTGTTGATGGGCACTTGGGTTGCTTCTATATCTTGGCTATTGTAAATAATGCCGCTGTGAACATTGGGGTGCATGCATCATTTTGAATCAGTGTTTTCATTTTTCCTCAGATATACACCCAGGAGTGGAATTGCTGGATCACATAGTAGTTCTATTTTTAGTTTTTTGAGGAACCTCCATGATAAATAGATAAAGAAGAGTTCACATATATACATACACACACACATACGCATGTGTGTGTGTGTGTGTGTGTGTGTGTGTGTGTGTGTGTGTAATGGAATACTACTCAGCCAAAGGAAAAAAAAAAGAATGAAATTTTACTATTTGCAACATGAATGGACCTTGGAGGGCACTATGCTTAGTGAAATAAGTCAGAGAAAGACAAATACTGTATGTTATCACTTATATGTGGACTCGAAAAAGTAAAATAAATGAATGAATATAACAAAACAGAAACAGGCTCATCAATATAGAGAACAAACTAGTGTTTGCCATGGGGGAGGGGGGTTGGGGAATGGAGAAAATAGGTAAAGGGGATTAACAGGTAAAAACTACCAGTTATAAGATAAATAAGTCACGAGGATGTCATGTACAACACAGGGAATACAGTCAATAATATTATAAGAACTTTGGTGTGTAATCTATAGAAACATCGGATAACCATGTTGTACACCTGAAGGTAATATAAGATTGTAAGTCAACTATACTTCAATAAAAATGTTAAATCCCCTCTATGTACTCAAAATTTTGAGAAGTAACTTCAAGATGGCAGCATTAATGAGTCTGTTTTCCTCCCTTAGGTACCCAGATGTTGAACCTGGGCTACTTATAGTCTTACTTTAAATATTTGCTCCTTGAGTTTTTCTCACTCCTTTCTTATCTGTGATCTCACTGCCATGTCTTACCCTTCTCACATATCTGCTCTGGTCCTGGGTTGTCGTTCTCAGCCCTGATTTTACTTCCAGATCATCAGGCACTCTCTCAAATCTTACTAAAATGCCATGTCGTATTTCAACCACTTCCAGAAAGCCTTTCAACTAATCAAAAGGGAGAGGGTATTTTGTTCAAACCACACAATTTTTAAAATACACACCTGTCACTGTTCCTGCCTGCTTTGTTTTGGTGTAATGGAAATAGTGTACATGGGCCTAATTTTTATCTTTTTCATTAATAAAACTGATTCAATTACCATTGCTTTTCCCACCCTCAGTGAGTCTACATGAAGTAAACATCTTTTTGTTTTCCCAAGAGTATCTCAGTCTTCTTGGTTAAATATTCAAATTCTTATTCGCACCTCCAGATAACCACCATATGACAGGCAATACATAGTCATTTATTATCAGTGTTTATCAAATGTAATTATCAGTATATACTTGTTAGCAACCTCTTATCCTGTACAAGCCTCATCTAGCATCTTGTCCATACCTGAACCAATCTTAGCTAAAAGTAAGACATGGTGACCAAAAGCAAGGCCCAAAACTCTTGTCAAGAGTTTCTGATGCAACACAGCTCCCCTGGGAAGAAGAAGCATGAAGGACAATACAAAAGTAGTTCTAGAGCAAGAGCTCAATTGAACAATCAGAAAATAGGATGGTAGAAGGAGATGCTTTTAAAATACTTGAGGGAGAACCTAATTAATGTGGCATGGATATTTCATTACCTCAACCGGCCAACAGTTATTGAGCACCTAGGGATAAAGGTGAAAATGACATAATTCCTGTCCCCAAGGATATCACGTTTTAGTGGAAAAGACTGACATTGGAAAGAGAAATCTAGAACCTTCTAAGGCATTTCAGAAAACTATTGTTCTTCCTATTTTGCATGGAAAGAAACCAGCTAAATCTTAAGGACTCTGCGGATTACAAGACGAATACATAGGAACACATTGGCCAGAATTCACACGGAAAGCAGGAAGATGAAAGGGAAGTGGTTTCCGAAGTGCTTAAGAAGGAGAAATTAGTCACAGACTTCCTCTTATCCACGGGAGCTCCTCACAAGTTTCTGATAATATTCTTAATACATAAAGTTGCATTTTAGCCAGACAACTGGAAAATAATAATTTCTTGTGGACCAGCTGAGTATTTTCCATGAAAATTTAGTATGAAAAGAACATAACACAATCTCTAATTATTAAAGTGGTAAGAAAATAGTAAAGACTGGGTGTAGTGGTGGTTGTGCATATGTGTATGTGTGTGTGCACGCTTATGTGTGTATAATAAATCAGTATCCCATTTATTCTGAACATATCTCCATTTTGTTCCTATATCAAGTTATATGAACCCAGATTCTTGATCAAAAGAAGCCCTGACTAGATAAACATAAAAAACTATGTTGTAACATGTTACACGTTGCATTTGTTACTATGTTGTAACACTTTTTTTTCCCTGAGTATACCTTGATACTCCCTGGAGAAATGCATAGTCCCCAGGTGAGGTTCTCTGCTTTCCTAGGAGATTTCTCTAAATTGCAGTCTGATTTATCAAAAAAACAATATCTTAGGAACTTCCCTGGTGGCGCAGTGGTTAAGAATCCACCTGCTAATGCAGGGGACATGGGTTCAACCCCTGGTCCAGGAAGATCCCACATGCCGTGGAGCAACTAAGCCCATGTGCCACAACTACTGAGCCTGCGAGCCACAACTACTGAGCCCGCATGCCACAACTACTGAAGCCCACGCGCCACAACTACTGAAGCCCATGTGCCTAGAGCCCGTGCTCTGCAACAAGAGAAGCCACCGCAGTAAGTCTGTGCACCACAATGAAGAGTAGCCCCCACTTGCTGCAACTAGAGAAAGCCCGCATGCAGCAACGAAGACCCAACACAGCCAAAAATAAATAAATAAAAACAAAACAAAAAAACCAATATTTTAGTGTGTGTTCTAGAATTAGGAGTTCAAGTACATCAGCATGAAAGCTTTTGCATTTAATATCCTAAATTAAATAGATTATAAACTTAGAATAGTATTTCTCTGCCTTTCTTTTCCAGTTCATCCTCGAGCATAGTTAGTATTCACTTAGTATTTATGAGTGATAATCCCTAGCAGTGTGTGGCAAAGATTTGAATGTGATTTCACACAGACAAGAGTCATACATCATGCACACAGCATGTATACTATTTACCTGCTAAAGTAGTTTCTTGAATGGGGTATATATATTTGGAGAAAAGGCACTAGAACTCATTATCCTCAGCTGGCATTACCATTCTTTTTTTTCCTAATTATTTATTTATTTATTTATCAACGGCATTGTGTCTTCTTTGCTGTGCGCAGGCTTTCTGTAGTTGCAGTGAGTGGGGGCTACTCTTTGTTACAGTGCTTGGGCTTCTCACTGCGGTGGCTTCTCTTGTTGAGGAGCACAGGCTCTAGGCGCGCCGACTTAAGTAGTTGTGGCATGCAGGTTCTAGAGCGCAGGCTCAGTAGCTGTGGCGCACGGGCTTAGTTGCTCCGTGGCATGTGGGATCTTCCCGGACCAGGGATCGAACCCGTGTCCCCTGCATTGGCAGGCGGATTCTTAACCATCGCACCACCAGGGAAGTCCCCATCATTCATTTATTGATTCATTCAAATATTTATTGAGCTCCTGCTATGATCCAGATACTCTTTTTGCCTATCCAACAGCAATGTTCCCCTCCCTCCTCCCATATTTAGTCCTAATATCTACTCTTGCCCTACGTGGCTCAGCTGAAACCCAACTGGTTTAAAGCAATTTTGATTTCATTTCCCTTGCAAAAGGTTGTTTTCATAAAGCACTCAGCTTTCATAAAGCACTCAGTACTAATCTCAGCACTGGCCAACAGAAATTGAGAGGAAGTCTGTTTGGGGTGGGGGAAGCTTCTGAAAAAGGTTTCTTTGTGCTTAAGAGTTGCATGAGAAAAAGAAACTGTCTGTGATAATTTTATGTGTACACTTGGCTAGGCTATAGTACCCAGTTATTCAGTTAAACAGTCATCTAGGCGTTGCTGCGAAAGTATTTTGTAGATGTGGTTAGCATCTACAACCAGTTGATTTTAGGTAAAGAAAGTTATGCTTGATAATCTGAGTAGGCTTCCAATCAATTGAAAGATTTTACGAGCAAAACTGTTTCCCGGAGGAAGAAGACATTCTGCATTAAGCCTGCAGCAACAGCTCCTGTTTGAGAGTTTCCAGACTATCCTACAAATATTCCAGACTTGCCAGCCACCACAGTCACGTAAAACAATTATTTGAAATCTCTCTAGCTAGCTAGCTAGCCTTTTGGTTCTGTTTCTTGGAGAACCCTGGCTAGCACACTGTACTTTTTTTCAGTCTGGAAATTCAGATGAAAGAGTGAAAACATGGAAAGAACCTGGGTCTTCTCTAATGTGATTTAACTTCTGAGTTAATCAATCCTAGAGCCTCCCTTATTTGGGACTCCTTGTGATGAGAGAAAAGAAATCCTTTTATTCTTTAAGCCATTTCGAGTTGGGTTGTCTGTTACTTGAAGCTGGAAGCAACACACTAATACAGAAACCATCAGAAGACAATTAGTAAATAATAAAAATTAGTCAACTCCGGAGTGTTTAAGATAATGACATATTGGTATTTGGGTCATTTTCCTTCAGATAACAAAGAACTTACTTTCACTGGCTAGAAGGTCAGATTAATGAGCACATTTAAGATTCCAGAAACTAATAATGATCTCTCTATAGGTGTGATATAAAAGTGGGAACAGAGGTGCAGTGAAGAGATCTTCTCCTGTGGGGACAGGCTGTTTCATTCTATGGAAGAAATCTTGAAAACATTATTCATCTTCAGAAAATAGTACAACAGTGCTCACTCGTTTTGGAAATTATTGAATAACTACCTTATTCTTTATTTTACACTTTTGAGGCCCTTCCACAAAAGGATCATCTGCCTCAGTCCTTATTTTAATGTCCCATAACTGACTGTTTTAGTTCTATTTCACACTTGGGATTACAGCTACAGTTAAATTACAAACAGCTGTGGTTCCTGCCCCAAGAATATGTGTAGATGTGCATGAAATGCTTAATATCTTCCGCAGGGAACAGGTGTGCCGTGGGCAGTGTACACCGGAGCTAAATAAATTTACTCTTGGGCTCAAGCTATGTAATCTAGTT
Source organism: Pseudorca crassidens (assembly GCF_039906515.1). Classification (NCBI taxonomy): domain Eukaryota; kingdom Metazoa; phylum Chordata; class Mammalia; order Artiodactyla; family Delphinidae; genus Pseudorca; species Pseudorca crassidens. The sequence goes on from NC_090301.1 coordinate 70,459,349, forward strand.
GCTAAGGTTTGGTTTTTGAGTTACACACGTAGGAAAAAAGGTATAGGACTGAAATGCTGAAAGACTTAAAAAGAGAAGCCTACATTTCCATGATGGCATTACCTTCACAAGCTAATCATTTCCTAAAAAAAATTCAGTTACTTTGAATAGCAACTACACAGATGTGCAAAACAGTAGGTGGGAGCCTGAGAGGAGTAACAGACAGAGATTTGCAGGGTTTTCTCCCCCAGGGACCCGCTCAGTATGCTGGAAGAACATTGCCACTGCATGCAATCTTCAAAACTTGTTTGAACTTTTGTAGGGTTTGGTTTTAAATGGAAGTTTAAAAGATAGCTTTTTAAAAGAAAGTTTTGTACTTTTTTAAAGTAACATGCTAGCCTTTACAACATACATTTAAACTGCACTCATTTTCCCTTTCTGTTCAGTAATAAAATGGTGCCTGTATTTACTGAGCACTTACCATGTGCTAAGACACAAAGAGGGAAAAACTGCAATGATTTCCAGTGCAACAGGATACTGTAAAAAAAATGAAAAACTCTTTCCTATGGAGTAACATTCTGCATCATTTCCTTAAACAAATGCACAAGGAAACATCACATTATGGCCAAAGTCTCTTTTCTTAGCTGATTCGGGTCCCACCAGAAGCAAAGTATGGTCTTAGGGCCCCTTTGAACTGTGCCAAGGCATGAGTCCTAGGAAAAAATGCAACTCCCAAGGCTCATACATCAGTCTTCAAGGTATACAGGTCACTTGGGAAGAGGATCAAATGCTTTCTTTCCTAGTGGGTTAGTTTGATCTTAGTCCTAAGATCCCCCCATCACAAAGGAGAACTTGATTAAGTTCTTTGAAATAACTTATTAACCTATATAGAAATTAACCTATCTACTTCAGGGTTCTCAAAATGTGGTCCATTGACCATGTGTATTAGAATCTGTGGGATACTCAGTGAAATGCCACATTGCTGGGCGTGTAGGACTTTCATGTCTAACAAGCTCCACAGGTGACTCTCACGTTCACTACTGAAGTTAACTACTAGATAACCACTGATGCTGGGACAGATACCTTCTCCACTGGATTCACTGACCCCGTACGTGGACCTAGATGGACCACATCAACCAGGATCTCTCCTTCTCTGCGTTCTGGTTGGCTCTGGCCAATGGACCTTGGAAACCTTAGAGGAAAGAATAGGCATGACAGAGGTATTGATTTCCTGGGCTTCCTCTGCTATGTTGCCTGCAGACCGCCTTCTGTAACCCCTAGGACTTTCTTTTTTCCCAATTCCTATCCTACAGTGACTCACACTTCTTGTCCATTTGGGCCCACATGTGGTAACATCTCCTCTTATGTTACTTGCCTTGGAGTACTGCTCTGCTCCCCTGACCCTGCTTGCTCTTTCAAAACAGTCCTTTTGTAATTAAACTCTCCTCCAATCTAATGTGAGTATGCCGTTTGCTTTCTCTAGGAATCTTGACTGAAACAGATATATCTAGTAATATTTTATAACTAATAATATTTTGTTTTGCAAACTGCACAAACTGTTTTTTGATCTTTACAACAAAATATGATGTAAGTAAAGCAGATTTTTTTCCTTTCAAATCACCATTTTATGAGTAAGAAAACTGAGGCTGAGAGAGGTTAAATATTTGTTAAAAGTTCACCCTTTTGGGGCTTCCCTGGTGGCGCAGTGGTTGGGGGTCTGCCTGCCGATGCAGGGGACACGGGTTCGTGCCCCGGTCCGGGAGGACCCCGCGTGCCGCGGAGCGGCTGGGCCCGTGAGCCGTGGCCACTGTGCCTGCGCGTCTGGAGCCTGTGCTCCGCGGCGGGAGAGGCCCAACGGTGAGAGGCCTGCAAAAAAGTTCACCCTGCTGGTCGGTGGGGGAACCAGAGAGCAAGTCTGGTTTGCTGACTGAATTTAGAGCTGTTTGCACGGCATCAGGCTGCTAGTCCCCTTCCTTCCCCACCACATGTCATATAACCTTATACCATTACCTGATACAAGTGCAATCAAAATGACATCTTTTAGGTAACAGTGAACAATGAAAGAAAGAATTCAGTGTAATCCATGTATTCATTTCAATTGAGGCTAAGACACAGACACCCAAAGAGTGGGAGAGGAATTTTCCCAGAGGAGGTGGGCTTCTCTGTAGTTGCACGTATGGTCATGTGTAGCCTGCTTTGAGAGAGCTTGGTCCTGAGGCTCTTTCCATGCAAAAGTGACTTACCCACCCCTTCCTGGGTCACCGTCTGGATTCTGAGGCAACCCTCTTACAGTGTCTCCAACACTTTTTCTCTGTATGTAGCTCTTCCTTTAGATTGGCAGCTCCCTCATGGCAGGAGTCTATTTAGTTCATTTGCTACTGTATCTCCAACTTCTTGCCTAGTTCGGGGAACACAGTCAGTGCTCAACAAGTACTTGTTAACTGAATAAAAGAGGAGCTATCTGTCCAGTGCATCCATATACCAGCATTATTATAAAATCTTGGAGTCACTTTCTCCTCTGGTCTTTCTTATCTTCTAATCTTGCCAGTTGCCAATTTCTGTTGATTCTCCTTTTAGAATCATTTTTAGATCTGTTTCTTCCTGTTGCCAATGCCGTATCCTAGTTCAGGTTCTTGATGCTTTTTTCCTTGGATTTGGTTGTAATAGTTTCCTAAAACTCCTTGCTTCTTGTTTTTGCCTGTACCAAGGTCCACTTAATCTTCAAGAGTCCAGCTCTGATCATCTCACTTCTCATCACAGGCTTCGGTAGCTTCAAAGCAGTGGTTTAGACACCATAGCTTATAGTTCCTGTGCTGCACCCCTGGCTCCATATTTATTTCCGCAACATCCTTCTACACACTCATGTTCTAGCCAACCCGGACTTGGTCCCATCTCTGTTACTCCTGGTTTCCTCTCCACTCCATGCTTTTGCTGGTACTTCTTTACTATCCGAAATACCTTTCTTTGTCTGGTATATCTGTCTACAAGGCTATGCTAAGAAGCTACTTCTTCCATGAAATTCTCCCGATTCTGCTCTTATTTTTCTTTTTTTGAAGTAATTTTTCCTGATTTGGAACTCCCATATCACCTTACCTGTATCTTTTTAGTGTGTAATACTTTCTATGCATCAGAATTATTTATGTTATCCCTCTACCCCTCATCTCTCTACAAGACAGTAAGGGCCTCAAGTTCAGGATGTGTATCTAAATTATCCTTGGATCTTCCTTATTATATACAATGCTTTGTACAAGGACATAGCAATAAATATTTATTGAATTACTGTGTAAAATTGCACAAGGAAAGCATGGACAAGAAATGGGACATCAGGATCAATTAAAGGTTAGTAGATGAGGTGATCCTGAAGACACGAAAAGAAATCTGAGGAATGTGTCACTGTAGCAGTGACATGGAAATAAAAGAAAGATGTGGACACCTGGAGAGGCCTTGCTTGCCTGAGTAAGAGATGAGAATAAGGGGTACTGGGCATCAGGAGAGAAGACCCTGAAGCTCAAGGGGAAAAGTGACTTGGACCAGAGGGTGATGGGCAGCCAGTGAAGGTGTCCTTCATAACAAAATGAAAGAAATCTTTGCAGTAGACAGAAGGACAGACAGGAAGGAAAGGAAGGGAGGAAGGAAGGATTACAACGTACTATAATTAGGTCCTGAATAAGACTGAAAACAGATATGGCAACCGAAAAATGGCTGGACTTGGGGACCGAGAATGAGTTGACACGTGTGGATGTTGGTGGGGTATGGAAAGAGAGGAATCAGAAGCAGGCAAATTTACATCAGAGTTAGATCGCTAGGCTGACCTTTGGGAAAAGCCTTTAATACCCAAGATGCTTTGGGGCTATTTATGTCAGGACTGTCTAGGAGCAGAACTGATTGTGTGTGTGTTGTGGGGAGGTCTGAGGTCGCCTCAGAACTGGAGAAGAGGTCAGGACAGATGTTCAGCTCTGGGAAAGGACTCTGAAAGCACTCATGGACTTCCCAGCAGCCTCTTCTTCCAGATATGATACGTTTTGGATAGCTATTCCAGATGGGAAATACTGATCCTATAATAAGCAGTTTGTCTAGGTTATACTTACAGTTCTATCTAGGTCACAGCAGAATTCCCTTACTGCATTTACACGCTGAATTTCTGATTCCAAAACAGAGAGGAAACTCCTGGATTCTTTTTCTAGGCTTTTAAATGCTTTACTGAACAAGTCTAATTGCTCAATTTCTCTGCCAGAATCTCATCACTGGTTAAATGAATTCAGTCATATTTACTTCAAAGTAATATTGTAAAGCTTAACTAATGAATATAATATTTATAAATCCTTGCAAAGAATTGTTTTCCTTCAAACCTTCAGGATGAAACCAAATTGAACTTGAGTCTTTTTGTGTCAATGGCTTTTCAAAGAGTCTCTTTTTCTTCCTGTGGAGAAATCAGCACGGACACTATTGGAATTTATCTAAACAAAGGAATGGGGGTATTTTCATCATTCCACAATAAAATGGAATTTTTCTTGCAGAGGAGCTGCTTTTCTATTCAGTGTTCAATTTTGACTTGATTCTACCTTCTCCCACTGCCTGTCAGTTATCTAGGGCTAGGGAGCATTTAGATATAAGTGGTGAGCAGAGTTTATCCAGGAAGACAGAATCAGGGCAAAGTCGCATATTACATTCATCTTTAAATTTCTGTTCCCTTGGCTGTCTGTGGCCTGTAACTATAGCTACATAGTCAAATATTGTTTTTTCCTATCTACCTCTCTTGGGGTACGTGGGTAAATGCCAAAGAGCAAAATAGCTGGAATAATTGTTTTGAGAAATCTCTCCACATTTAAAAAACCCGTTCATTGTATGGGGGCAGATGACAAATCTATGTAGAAATCTTGTTTGGTGCCCATACAAATATAACCCCACAGTTCTCTGTGGTATTTGGCCATCTCCTGTTTTTTAGTTTCAGGGTGAAACAAGGTTAGATAAATCACAGGCACCATTCTACTGGAGTCAAGATTACACCAGAGAAAGAAAGAGTTCATGAAGGTCGAGGTCAGGCTTATTGAAAACAGAAAGGGTGGTGAGCTCTAAAAACTGAAGCTTGGTTTTGGCAAAATTGTGAAGCAGGTAAAGATTGCCTTGGATATTCTCTCCTTTTTCCTCTCCCCGCATACCTCCACTCCTCTCCTCCGCCCAAAGCCCATTCTGCACATGGCTGTCTGGGCCTCTGTGCACTTAGCTTTCAATGGAACCTAAAGTTTTATTGCTACATACTGGCTGATGCTTGAGAGAGATGTAGGGAGGTAACTATGGCTTAGGCCTAGGCAGAGTCGACTTTGGGTGCATTATATAGATAAAAAGAGGGGAAATAGCTTTGGCCCAGTGAAGATGGGTTTGGGTGGGTGTAGAGGTCATTGCTGGAAGTGGGGTGAGGAGTGACTTTAAGACTCAAATGGTAAAATTTGTAGGTACCGGTACAAGCTAGTAAAAGAGCTGTTTCTGAACCCTTTAAATCATAGGGTTTGGAGTGTTGCCCACCCCACTTCTTCTGAAGGCAAAGAACAATAGATTGCTACAGCTGGGAGAAGTATCACTTGGTTGGTACAACCAATGGTCCTGGTACCCAGCCCAAGATACTACATTTAATTTTCAGAATTAAACCAAGTCTTCTCTAAGATTCAGAGTCAACTTAATGTTTTTCATATCTAGTTTCCAGCTGGAGCCAGAATTCTCACAGAAAACTACATTTTGAAACTCTCCAACCCAATTCTGCAGATGCCAGAATTGTGGATGACCGTTATTAAGGGTCCTGATGAACTTCATAAAAGCATCCACAGTTTTGGCTTCTTGTCCTGATAGCATTATAACTCCTTTTGATTTTCCATCTCTAGAACTTTTTAAAAGAATAATAGAGTGCAAAATAATTTTAAATTATACTATTTACGTTCCAAGAACTTATTCTGTGTGTAACTTATTGGCCCCTTTTGTAAGGAAAACATGTGGGTTTTTGCAGAGGATATGTATGGCTATATCATTATCACACTCTAAAGAATCATGGATTGAGAAAAGCTGAAAAGAAAAGAAGAAAAAATAAGTTTCTGTTTTTATCTTACAGGGCAAATAAATATTGGATTTCTCACAAGAGACCTATAAAATATTTTATAAGCAATAAATCCTTAATCTCCTGAGGAGACAGCATGCTAAATTGGGGTAGGAATCAGAGGGTAGTTCTTCCTCTGACTAGCTCTGTAATATTAGGTGAGTGTGGCGGGCACTAAATGCCATTCTTCCAGGCTAATAGCTCCTCTCATTTGTCAACTCATCCATAGGCTGACAAATCTCCACTTCCAGGAAGGCTGGGTTGCCCCTCACCCCCAAGGATGGAATCATGACTGGTCTAAGCCAGTCATAAAATATTCTTCTCCTTATCAATGAGTGGGTTGGTGGTGAGCATCTGATCCCTTTTGGTCAATAAGATGAAAGAGGAAGTCAGCTGGGGCCTCCCTTGGAAAACATTTCTTTGCACTTCAAGAAGAATACAAGAGACACCCTCATAACTAAGTGATCCAACCTAGTCACCAAAAAAGGGGCAAAGAGATATCATGAGTCTCCTAATGTGTTGCAATGTGGTATACATCCTTGGAAGCTATGAAGTTTTTTTTTTTTTTTTTGCGGTACGCGGGCCTCTCACTGTTGTGGCCTCTCCCGTTGCGGAGCACAGGCTCCGGGCGCGCAGGCTCAGCAGCCATGGCTCACGGGCCTAGCCGCTCCGCGGCACGTGGGATCTTCCCAGACCGGGGCGCGAACCCGTGTGCCCTGCATCGGCAGGTGGACTCTCAACCACTGTGCCACCAGGGAAGCTCTGAAGTATTCTTAATAAAAAATGTACAACTTGAGACGCTTCATGAGGAAGCAATCAAATCTGTATTATGGGACATTTTATTAGACAACTGGCTTGGACTCTCCAAGAATATCAAAGGCATTTCAAGAAATGGTAAAGTAACTATCCTACAGTATAGGATATCAAAGATACATGATCCATGGTTGAATCTTGGGTCAAAGGTGGAAAAAACTGCTCTGAAAGATGTTTTGAGACAAATGAGGAAATCTGAATATGGACTATACAATAGTATCCTGATTATATAGAAAAATGTTCTTTTTCTTAGAAGAGTTAGACTGAAAGATCTAGTGGTGAGAGAGAGAGAGAGAGAGAGCATGCAAATGGCAACAGTAAGTCAAGTGCTCCACAGACCAGTAACAACATCACCTGGGAGCTTGTTAGAAATGCACACTTCTGGGTCCCACCTAGAACGACTGAATCAGAATCTGAATTTTAACAAAATAGCTAGATGATTCCTTTTCACATTAAAGCTTAAAACCACTTCTATAGGGCATGTAGTCTAAACAGACAGCCATCATTTTTGTGTACATAAACACATGCATGAACCTGATCTGTCGACAGGAAGAGGAGAATAAAGCAGATGTGCCAAGAGAAGCAGAGGGGCAAAATCACAGAGCTCTAGACCCACAGTGAGGGCCCTCCGTGACTGTTGCGCAAAGTGGTGTAAAGCAACAACAGCCGATCATTAATACCTCTCGCAGTTCAGGGGTTAGCTGGTGGTTCTCCTTGTGTTCTTGGAGGGACAGTAGTCTTGCAGAAGGATCTTATGTCCCTGCCCAGGGTTGAACCTAGTTGCCAGTCCACCAGGGACTAGAGGCTAGAAGCAAAGTTTCCTGATTCTTACCCCATTTGAAAGCAAAAATGTTTCAAGGAGGTAAAAACTGCAAAACAGGTACAGTTTATTATTAGAGACACAGCACAACTTACGGGAGAGCATGTAGAGAGAAGCAGTTTATTTATTTAAAGCAGAAATACACACTCGGAGAGGAGTGCAGGTGTCCTGAGTGAGGAGTGCGTGAAGAGGTGATTTAAATCACTTCTATAGGACGGTCCTTCCAGGCCTTGTTTACATTTAGCCAGTTACCTTGTTTCTTTTTTCACACCTGAGTGGTCCTAGGACCCTCCCCAAGAGGCGTGTGCAACTTTTTTCTAGGAGGGATTCCAGCCCAGAGGCCTATGGGGTGGACTTGGAATCACATATTATGGGGTGGCGCTACCTCATTTTGACCCCCAAGGTCAAAATGCTCATGTGCAGACAGGGAGGTTTTCCTTGACCTCAGGAGTGGGCACCTTATCTCTTTACCTTAGCAGAGCTCAGCTTCTGCCACTAGCTTTGTCTTTGGAGTGCCTGGGTGAGAACAAAGCTTCAATTTTACTCCACTTGACAGACACCAGCTGCCTGGCCCAGGGGCCCATCTATCTCCTACCTCGTTTGGAGTCTCTCATGTGGTTGCAGTCAGACAGTACCCGTGGAATCATTTTAATGACTTCGGTCTCACATTTCTGGTTCCTGGGTTGGGAAGACTCAAACAGCTACAGGCTGGAACAGATGGGGTTCCTTGGGCATCTCTGTCTTCATGTGGCCTTTCTGAGTGGTCTTTCCCACATAAGCCTCAGGAGACCTGGACTTCTTACACTGAGGCTCGGGGTCATAAGGGCAAATTCCATGAGACACAGGTGGAAGCCACATCACCTTCTATGACATGGCTTTGCTTCCCGAGTCATGGCACTCTTCCACTATGGTCCTCTGTTAGTTGGGCAGTCACAAAAGCCTATAAGTTTCAAAAGAAGGGGTCATAGATTCCAACTCTTGGTGTAGGAATGGTAAGGTTCAGGAAGAGAATGTGGGGTATAAACTATTGTTGTGGCCATTTTGGAAAATACAGTCTGCCACAGAGAATAATCTCAGTTCTGGGCCATCAAGAGATGATGTCCAATTGTTCTGCCTTCTCTTGTTTTTGTTAGATACCTTGTCTTTTTCCAGAAGACTCACCTTTTCATTTTGTGTGTGTGCATGCCAGAGACGGTGGGCTTCTGTTACTTAGAATCAAAACAGCCTTGACTAATGGGTATAAGTAATGATTTCAGACATTCTTCTCTAGACACATCTGTCTTCATAATGAATCCATTTTAATCCTTATCTTATTCTAACAGGTCATGATTAGATTGCTGGGAAGCACAGATAATCTCTTTGACTGATACCTAGGAAAAAAATCAGTGCAATGTGATTGCCTGGTTGGTAGGATCCTTGCTACAGCAAGACAACTAGCAAAGCTGGCCAGGCTCACGTGGCAGACTCAGTAGCAAACACCGTGACTGATTCTGCAGCTAACAAACTGCTGCAGCAAACCCCTTGAGCAGTGCTTTTCTGGGTGTGGTTCAGGAATGGCATGCATCCCAGTGACCCGGGGAGCTTATTAAAATGCAGACTCCTGGGCTCTAACAAAATCACTAGTATATGGAGTCCAAGAACCTGCATTTTAAGAGCTCTTCCCTTAATCTGTGCTTCTCAAAACTTAATGTCAAAGTCCATCTGAGATGGGGAGTGAGGATGTGCCTTTTTAAGGTGCTCCCTGGAGATGCCGATGCTACTGGTCATCAGGCCACACTTTCAGTAACAAGACCTCAAAGTGTGGTCCCTGCATCAGGGAGCCTGTTAGAAATGCAGGTTCTTAGGCTGCACTCCAGACCTACTAAATCAGAAACGCTGGGGGTGAGACCCAGTAATTTATAGTTTAACAAGCCCTCCGGGTAATTCTGAAGCACACTCAAGTTTGAGAACCACTGCCCTGAGGAACACTTGATGGATGGAGAGCAGTGGTTCCCAAACATAGCTGATCAATCAGCTGGGGGTGAGAGTGAGACTCCAGGGGGTTTTGAGACCTGCTCAAGAGAACCTAATTCTATAGGTCTGGGCTGAGCCCAGTGTTTCTGAAGTCAGCCGTGGTGGGCAACCACATGCTTAGAGTGACCAGCAAGACAGTGATCCCTAAGAAAGGTGAATGCAGCCTGGGAGAGGAAGCCAAAGAGGAAGAAAGAGAGGGATCAATACGGGGAATTCAGTTCCTTAAGTAATTACTGTGTGACACGCCCTGGCTAAAGGTTTTTTACAATGTCACTGAATTCTCCAGACTGCCTCTACATGGCAAGTACTACTTACCTCCATTTGATAAATCAAAGACTAAAGATTCAGTTGGTAAATAATTTGTCTGAAGTCACACAGCTAGTAGTGAAACTGCAAATTAAAGCCAAGCCCCTTTTACTTTAAATCTTTTTCCATTTTACTCTGGAATTAAAAAAAGTCTTTATAAGGTGGCCAAAAGAAAGTCTGGAGATCAAGAAGAGGGGGTGGAAAGAGACCATGATGGTCAGTGAGTTATTTAATTAATGGTGTACATGTCAATTTCCCCACTAGACTGTGACCACATGGAAAGATCCATGCTGTCCTTTCTTTATTCTTTTATTCAGTCAACAAACATTTATTGAGACCCCACAATGTACTAGATGCTGTCCCAGGTGTTGAGGATAGATACAGTAGTGAAAAAAATGTCTTCTCAGTACTTACTAAAGCAGATGTCACACAATTAATGCTCTATAATTTTTGCCTTATGCATGATCTATGGATGGATAATCTAGAATTAAGTGTAGAATTAGTCATAGCTTAGCTATTGAGTCAATGTATTAACTAGGGTCTAATTACATAAGGTTCTAATTTCTTTCCCTATCCTGTTTTATTGGGGGGGAGGGAGGATATTGATGACAATTAATAACACAACCAGCAGACTAAGAAAGGGAATATATTACTTAGCAGCCATGAGAAAGGTCTTCTAAGGAAGAAAACTGAAATAAATTCAACTAAATTGCTATAAATGAGACTCAGGAATCAGCTAAAAATATCACTGATCTGAGTTTTCTTCTTGCCGCTGCTTACGTGAATAATGGAGATTGCTGAACATCTTTCAAGGGTTTCCTTCAAACATACTTTCCTGAAACTCTTTCCAGCAAATTTTTAATTGTTCCTAAAGTGAAATTAGGCATAGTAGTCAAGAACTTTTAAAATGAAGATATAATTAGGAGTCATGAGAAAATAAACGTATCGAATATGTTTAATTTTTAAAATAGTCTGTGAAAGAGTTCATTTGCCTTATTATTGTTGAAAATGAAATGCCTGAAGGGCACTGCTGGTTACAAAAATGTACCTTATCAGTTGGTAGTGGTTGATGTGGTCCTTGATAGTATTAAGAGCCTCCTCATCTGAAAAAGATAAAGGTGAACCATTGATATTCCAGCTGGATGTCTTAGAGTCTTACTCTATTCCTCCCTCAGGAAGCTCTTCAAAAAGAAATAGTGTTGCTATTGTTTAGATTTGAGAAGATTGAGAGGCAAACTATCAGCCACCTAAGAATCTTTGCAGCGTTTGTGATTTCTACCAACCATTCTCCAGGTAGGTTGTTTACAAAAACGTCAGCGTGCCAAGTGTACCTTCAGGAGGGGACCATAAGAGAAGGGATGGCATTTATAGGCGTTGGACATATACTACCCCATTTTAGAGTTAAGGGATCACCACACATGATAAGTCATGTTCTCAAGGCTACCCAGCTAATAAGTGTCCACCTAGGATTGCCTGACTCTTTAGCATGAGGCCAATATCTGAAGGAAGAATTTTTCAGAAAGAGAACTTGTTATGTTTGAATGAGATACCCAGGAAGATTATGTTAGTTTCTATTATTCAAAACTAGTAAAGGTTCGGGATTCCCTGGTGGCACAGTGGTTAAGAATCCGCCTGCCGATGCAAGGGACATGGGTTCGAGCCCTGGTCCGGGAAGATCCCACATTCTGTGGAGCAGCTAAGCCCATGCACCACAACTACTGGGCCTGTGCTCTAGAGCCCGCGAGCCACAACTACTGAGCCCGCATGCTCTAGACCCCGTGCTCCGCAACAAGAGAAGCCACTGCAATGAGAAGCCCCCGCACTGCAACTAAGAGTAGCCCCCGCTCGCCGCAACTAGAGAAAGCCTGTGTGCAGCAACGAAGACCCAACACAGCCAAAAGTAAATAAATAAATTTATATTAAAAAAAAGAAAACTAATAAAGGTTCTAATGGATCTGAAGTTGCTCTCTCCCCCTCTTCCTGAAAATGTAGAGAATGATAGAGATCAGACATTGGCACTGTTTCGTGTGCTATTTGGGACTGCAGACTGCTAAATGTGCTTCGTCCAGATCATCTGCTATGTGAAACCTTTCCTGACTTTCCTCTGTGCTCCCCCTGTGTTTACACAACTCCTGTAGACGTGTTTTTCTCATTAAAGTGTAGCTTCCTGAGAGCAGGATGGTACTTTCTTTATCCCTGCACCCCTGGCTGTTGGGGGAATGACTCAAAAGTTTGTTTTATGGAGGTACTTGGATTACCAACAAGCTCAATCTTCTGGTGGCAGATTAGCAACTTTAAAAAATTTATTGAGCACCTAATATATTCCAGGCAGTGTTCTAGGCACAGAGGACAAACCATCAGTGAAAAAACAGACAGTCTGTCCCAGGGCATCTTTGCTATAGTGCTCCAGGGGCACCAATCACACCACAGTCCACGTGACCAGTGCCGCCTGGGGTTGTGCCCCACAGTCCCCTGTTGTGCCCTTTTGCTCAAACTGCCACAAACCATAGGATTCCATATACCCTCATAAACCAACACGAAGTGTCTATGCAGGCAACATGAAGCCTGAGCACGTATTGACATTGCCCCATCCCATTTTTTAGATTCAGAACCATCAGACTGCACGAAGTTTAGTGAAGGCACCGGGGCTGGACAGGAGGATGTGTCCTTTCAGAGAATCGTCGTATTCAACACCTCAGCCCCCAGCCAAAGCATTGTCGTCTCAGGCAGGATAACTTTGTAACACTCCGAACTTGTAGCTGTTGTGTGTTTTCTTCCTTCTCTATGGTGCTCTAGAAAGGAGAGGACGCACCATCCAGCCCCCACGTCCACGGCGATGTGAGCCAGATGCAGAGCCTGTGCACCTACTCTTTCCTCCCTTGGCTTCTCTTTTGTTTGCGGTTCCTCCAAAAAATCTTTCATAAAATGTCTGAACATCGTAGGAGGTTTCTAGTGATGCATATACTTGTGCTTTCAAAACAACATTTCATCTCCTTGACTCACAGGCAGAGTGGAAAAAAAAACACACCAAAACAAACCCCTACACATTTGAAATAATCCACAAGGAAAGCCTGCATTGGAAATCATATTGCCATATAATTATCCTGTTTACAATCTCTCGTACATCTTTTCTCATAGAAAAATGCAGATTTGGAAACAAAGCAGGAAAAAGATGCCAGAAAACCCTGGCAAGGCTCTGACCACTGCCTGCTTAGGAATGGCTGTGGAGGGAGAGAAATGTGTTTGCAATTAGGGCTGCCCAGAGCAGGTCCGATTACATCTGCACGCAGCCAAGCCGGAGAGATTTCCAGAGTGAACTTGTCGCGTGGGCCTAAGTGGATACAAGGCAACTTAGGCTGGAGCCATTACAAGGAAACAAATGGGGCCTCCACCACCTGGTCTCGTGTTACCATTTTCTGGGCTCACTCCTGCCTCTTGAATGGCAAGGAACAAAATCACCATCATTTTAGGTTCTCTTATGTTACACTTCACAAGGTTTTCATGCATTTTTCAGCAATAGACTAAAAGGGCAGAAATAGAACGAGTGTTATGAAGTGGTTTCCGTGCTAGGTGTGATTGACAGAATGACCAGGGGATGTTAAAGAGATCCCAGCAAGACTGAAACAGCCAAAGGCTCACTGTCACCCCACCCTGCTTCAGGGAGCAGCATCCCTGCTTGCTTCCAGGCCCTAAAGGCACCCACTGCTGATTCTTTAGTCCCGAGCAGTCTGGGAGGACAGCTTAGCCCACTCTCAAGGGCAAAGTAAGGAATTCTTTGTAAAGAATTCAACGCTATCAGGGTCTCTCGCTTGCCACAATTTCCTAACACAAAAATGCCCCACCAAACCTGCTGCCACTCCCTCAAGTAAATGACAAAAACACACCACTTTGAGTTTCTCGTCGTGCCCTGATAGACCTGTTGGGTTTTGGTTTCATTGTGTGTATGCATGTGTGTGTGTATGTGTGTGTATGTTCTGTCCCACATATTCTGCATGAGACGGAAGGTAGGGTCTGACAGTCATTCACATATGTATCCTCTCCCCCCATTTCCCTGACCATGTCCTTGTTCCACGCCTTTTCAAATGCTTTTTAAACCTTTTTAATCAATTACAAGTTGTAATAATACTACTTCGTATGAAATCTTCACTTAGAGGTTCTTAAAGCTTTTTAAGACGTATTAATAATATCACACACACACTCCCACCTGCCTCCACACACCACCCCCCTACTACCACCACTACTGCCAACACAAAGATGAAGAAATTAAGACAGCAATTTTAAAAGGGTTAACATTTCTGTAATATTCCACCTTTTATTGCCAATTTACCAGAGCTGGTTCTTTAGTGAACAGAACCTATTTTAACTATCTACAGTCTGTTTCTACATACGAACAATTTTTGTAGACATTTTTCAGTCAGAAGGTCATTTTTATAAATGGTGTCTCTAATAGCATGCCCAGATAATACAGAACGCATTATATTGGGATATTTAAGAGTAGCAAGGCACTCTTTATAATTATTCTGGGACAGTAGCCATAAACTGGCACTGTCGTAGACAAATCAGTTTGTATGTTTTCCTTATTCTTAAGTGACTTGTCTGAATTTATGGATCTGTGGTCAAGAGTGCTCTCTGGATTGCAAAACTCTATTTTTTATACAATCTTGCCCTCGCCTGCGTCCTCATCTGACACGGTTGTCCAGAGCCCTTACCTAAACCTACAAAAGGGACATGATAAGGAGAGGTCCTGTGATTCTGAATCTGAGCCTCTGTATGTGTTTGGAGCACCCTCGTGATTTCTGTGGTGGTCTGGATTAAGCATCCTGGACAGTCTAGAAAAAAATTTCGAGAGGATGATTTTAGGGAGCTTTGTTATATTGGCACCAGAAAAGGGGACCTATTACAATCTGAAGGGCAGCAGAAATCCTTTATAAGCCAGCCCCAATCAAAAATTTTGAGATTTTGCTTCCATCCTCTAACCCTGTTTCCTGTTTTCTCAAATAAAATGGTCTTCAGGACTTTATATCTTGCTTTGGGCAGACACATTTTGCTGATGGAGTAAGAATTCCCAAGAGTCTAGCTGAAGGACAGGGGATTAGTATGCCCTTCTCTATCTTTCCAGATAACTGGAGCAGACTCTTTCTCATGTCAACACTTTTACATTTTAAGGTAAGGTCGTGGATAAAAATCTTCCTAAAATAGACAACAGGTTCTTGCCTTGTTAAACAGAGCAAGGAAAGTACAAGGCATATTTTCTTTTTCTTCCCAGGATATCTAATAGTGCTGTCAACCCTGGAGCACAGGGTTTGATTTTAAGTTTGTGTTATTTATAATTTATATCCTACTTACCCCTGAAAAGAACTCAAGGTAAAATACAATAAAACTGCACCCAGGTTAAGCTCTCTGACAAGTGTCTAGAGTTTAGATAGAATTTAGATTAAAGCCAGATGATATACTTTCAATATCAGACAGCAAAAGGGACATCTTGTTTTGAAAAACAAAGAAGTGGGCTTATCTATTCTCCCTTAGCTGGAGTTCTACCTCACATCGATATGGAGGTGGCCTAGGAGAGCAGTTTGCTAGAGCAGCTACAAAATGATCTACAGCTCATCCTATTTGAAACATCAGTGTCAGCGAACCCCAACAGCCACCCCAATAGCAAGAGGTCATATTCCCAGAACTCCCCATTTCCTGTCACTGATGTTGCCTCCATCTTCCTCTCAACCCTTGGCCCCTCTCATTCATCATCTTCTCCAAAACCTCCTACACATCTTCCTCAACTTATGATAGGGTTATATTCCAGTAAAACCACTGTAAGTTGAAAATATTGAATATAAGTCAAAAATGCATCTACTACAACTAACATCATAGCTGAGCCCAGCCTACCTTAAAGGCACTCAGAACACTTAAATTAGCCAACAGGTTGGCAAAATCATCTAACACAAAGCTTATTTTACAATAAAGTGTTGAATATCTCATGTACTTTATTGACTACTGTACAGAAAGTGTAAAACAATGCTTGTAATGCTCTTGATCACATGGCTGACTGGGAGCTGCCCCTGCCCAACCTCATGAGAGAGGATTATACCACATATCTCTATCCCAGGAAAAAATCAAAATTCAGAATTCAGAGTATGGTCTCTGAGCAAGGTGGATCATTTTGTGCATTTACCATCTTACCCGGACTCTCTAACTTGACAAACTGAGAACAGGAAAGGCACAGCTAATTGGCCGGCCATGAAAAACTGAGGAAGCAGACCAATACCTCAAGTCTCTATGATGTCCTTTCAAGCCGTGTGGCTGACAGGGTCTTGGTGCTCTGGCTGGGTGTCAGGCCTGAGCCTCTGAGGTGGGAGACCTGAGATCAGGACATTGGACCACCAGAGACCTTCCAGCCCCATGAAATATCAATCGGCAAGAGCTCTCCCAGAGATCTCCATCTCAACGCTAAGACTCAGCTCCACTCAGTGACCAGCAAGCTACAGTGCTGGACACTGCGTGCCAAACAACTAGCAAGGCAGGAACACCACCCCACCCATTAACAGAGAGCCTGCCTGAAATCATACTAAGTTCAAAGACACCCCAAAACACACTACCGGATGCAGTCCTCCCCACCAGAAAGACAAGATCCAGGCTTATCACCAGAATACAGACACCAGTCCTCTCTACCAGGAAGCTTACACAACCCATTGAACCAACTTTACCCACTGGGGGCAGACACCAAAAACAACAGGAACTACGGACCTGCAGCCTGCAAAAAGCAGACCCCAAATGCAGTAAGTTAAGCAAAATGGGAAGACAGAGAAATACACAGCAGATGAAGAAGCAAGGTAAATGAAACAAACAAATGAAGAGGAAATAGGCAGTCTACCTGAAAAAGAATTCAGATTAATGATAGTAAAGATGATCCAAAATCTTGGGAATAGAATGGAGAAAATACAAGAAATGTTTAACAAGGACCTAGAAGAACTAAAGAGCAAACAAACAGTGATGAACAACACAATAAATGAAATTTAAAATTCTCTAGAAGGAATGAATAGCAGAATAACTGAGGCAGAAGAAAGGATAAGTGACCTGGAAGATAAAATAGTGGAAATAACTACCGCAGAACAGAATAAAGAAAAAAGAATGAAAAGAATTGAGGACAGTCTCAGAGATTCTAGGACAACATTAAACGCACCAACATTTGAATTATAGGGGTCCCAGAAGAAAAGGGAAAAAGAAAGGGACTGAGAAAATATTTGAATAGATTAAACTTGAAAACTTCCCTAATACAGGAAAGGAGATAGTCAATCAAGTCCAGGAAGCATAGAGAGTCCCATACAGGATAAATCCAAGGAGAAACGTGCCAAGACACATATTAATCAAACTATCAAAAATTAAATACAAAGAAAAAATATTAAAACCAGCAAAGGAAAAGCAACAAATAATGTAAGGTTAATAGCTGATCTTTCAGTAGAAACTCTGCAAGCCAGAAGGGAAAGGCAGGACCTATTTAAAGTTATGAAAGGGAAAAACCTACAACCAAGATTACTCTACCCAGCAAGGATCTCATGCAGATTTGATGGAGAAATTAAACCTTTACAGACAAGCAAAAGCTAAGAGAATTCAGCACCACCAAACCAGCTTTACAACAAATGCTAAAAGAACTTCTCTAGGCAGGAAACACAAGAGAAGCAAAAGACCAACAATAACAAACCCAAAACAATTAAGAAAATGGTAATAACATACATATCGTTAACTACCTTAAATGTAAATGGATTAAATGCTTCAACCAAAACATAGACTGCCTGAATAGATACCAAAACAAGACCCGTATATATGCTGTCTACTAGAGACCCACTTCAGACCTAGGGACACATACAGACTGAAAGTGAGGAGAAGGAAAAAGATATTCCATGCAAATGGAAATCAAAAGAAAGCTGGACTCACACTCTCATATCAGACAAAATAGACTTTAAAATAAAGACTATTACAAGAGACAAAGAAGGACACTGCATAATGATCAAGGGATCAATCCAAGAAGAAGATATAAAAATAGTAAATATTGGGGCTTCCCTGGTGGTGCAGTGGTTGAGAGTCCACCTGCTGATGCAGGAGACACGGGTTTGTTGCCCGGTCCGGGAAGATCCCACATACTGCAGAGCAGCTGGGCCCGTGAACCATGGCCGCTAAGCCTGTGCGTCCGGAGCCTGAAAAAAAAGTAAATATTTATGCACCCAACATAGGAGCACCTCAATGCATAAGGCAAATGCTAACAGCCATAAAAGGGGAAATCAACAGTAATACAGCAATAATAGGGGACATTAACACCCCACTTTCCCCAATGGACAGATCATCCAAAATGAAAATAAATAAGGAACCACAAGCTTTAAATGATACATTAAACAAGATGGACTTAATTGATATTTATACAACATTCCATCTAAAAACAACAGAATAGTTTCTTCGCAAGTACTCATGGAACATTCTCCAAGACAGATAATATCTTGGGTCAAAAATCAAGCCTTAGTCCAACCACTATGCTATGAGACTAGATATCAATTACAGGAAAAAATATTTAAAGAATACAAAAACATGGAGGCCAAACAATATGCTACTAAATAACCAAGAGATGACTGAAGAAATCAAAGGGGAAATAAAAAAATACCTAGAAACAGATAACACTGAAAACATGGCAGCCCAAAACCTATGGGATGCAGCAAAAGCCGTTCTAAGAGGGAGTTTTACAGCAATACAATCCTACCTCAAGAAACAAGATAAATCTCAAAAAAGCAACTAAAACCTACACCTAAAGAAATTAGAGAAAGAAGAAAAAAAAAACAACCAAAGTTAGCAGAAGAAAAGAAATCATAAAGATCAGATCAGAAATAAATGAAAAAGAAATGAGGGAAACAATAGCAGAGATCAATGAAACTAAAAGCTGTTTTTGAGAAGATAAACAAAATTGATAAACCATTAGCCAGACTCATCAAGAAAAAAAGGGAGAAGACTCAAATCAACAGAATTGGAAATGAAAAAGGGGAGGTAATAACTGACACTGCAGAAATACAAAGAATCATGAGAGATTACTACAAGCAACTATATGGCAATAAAATGGACAACCTGGAAGAAATGGACAAATTCTTAGAAATGCACAACTTCCGAGACTGAACCAGGAAGAAACAGAAAATATAAACAGACCAATCACAAGCACTGAAATTGAAACTGTGCTTAAAAATCTTCCAACAAACAAAAGCCCAGGACCAGATGGCTTCACAGGCGAATTCTATCAAACATTTAGAGAAGAGCTAATACCTATCCTTCTCAAACTCTTCCAAAATGTAGCAGAGGGAGGAACACTCCCAAACTCATTCTACAAGGCCACCATCACGTTGATACCAAAACCAGACAAAGATGTCACAAAGAAAGAAAACTACAGGCCAATATCACTGATGAACATAGATGCAAAAATCCTCAACCAAATACTAGCAAACAGACTCCAACAGCATATTAAAAGGATCATACACCATGATCAAGTGGGGTTTATCCCAGGAATGCAAGGATTCTTCAATATATGAAAATCAATCACTGTGATACACCACATTAACAAATTGAAGGAGAAAAACCATATGATCATCTCAATAGATGCAGAAAAAGCTTTCGACACAATTCAACACCCATTTATGATAAAAACTCTCCAGAAAGTAGGCATAGAGGGAACCTACCTCAATATAATAAAGGCCATATATGACAAACCCACAGCCAACATCGTCCTCAATGGTGAAAAACTGAAAGCATTTCCACTAAGATCAGGAATAAGACAAGGTTGCCCACTCTCACCACTCTTATTCAACATAGTTTTGGAAGTTTTAGCCACAGCAATCAGAGAAGAAAAGGAAATAAAAGGAATCCAAATCGGAAAAGAAGAAGTAAAGCTGTCACAGTTTGCAGATGACATGATACTATACATAGAGAATCCTAAAGATGCTACCAGGAAACCACTAGAGCTAATCAATGAATTTGGTAAAGTAACAGGATACAAAATTAATGCACAGAAATCTCTTGCATTCCTATACACTAATAATGAAATATCTGAAAGAGAAATTAAGGAAACACTGCCATTTACCATTACAACAAAAAGAATAAAATACCTAGGAATAAACCTACCTAAGGAGACAAAAGACCTGTATGCAGAAAAGTATAAGACACTGATGAAAGAAATTAAAGATGATACAAACAGATGGAGAGATAAACCATGTTCTTAGACTGGAAGAATCAACATTGTGAAAATGACTATACTACCCAGGCAATCTACAGATTCAATGCAATACCTATCAAACTATAAATGGCATTTTTCACAGAACTAGAACAAAAAATTTCACAATTTGCATGGAAACACAGAAGACCCTGTATAGCTAAAGCAATCTTGAGAAAGAAAAACAGAGCTGGAGGAATCAGGCTCCCTGACTTCAGACTATACTGCAAATCTACAGTAATCAAGACAGTATGGTACTGGCCCAAAAACAGAAATATAGATCAATGGAACAGGATAGAAAGCCCAGAGATAAACCCATGCACATGTGTGCACCTTATCTTTGATGAAGTACGCAAGAATATACAATGGAGAAAAGTCAGTCTCTTCAATAAGTGGTGCTGGAAAAACTGGACAGCTACATGTAGAAGAATGAAATTAGAACACTCCTTAATACCATATACAAAAATAAACTCAAAATGGATTAAAGACCTAAGTGTAAGGCCAGACATTATAAAACTCTTAGAGGAAAACATAGGTAGAGCGCTCTATGACATAAATCACAGCAAGATCCTTTTTGACCCACCTACTAGAGAAATGGAAATTAAAACGAGAATAAACAAATGGGACCTAATGAAACTTAAAAGCTTTTGCACAGCAAAGGAAACCATAAGCAAGATGCAAAGGCAACCCTCAGAATGGAAGAAAATATTTGAAAGCGAAGAAACTGATGAAGGATTAATCTCCAAAATATACAAGCAGCTCATGCAGCTCGATATCAAAAAACAAACAACCCAATCAAAAAATGGGCAGAAGACCTAAATAGACGTTTCTCCAAAGAAGATATACAGATTGCCAACAGACACATGAAAGGATGCTTAACATCACTAATCATTAGAGAAATGTAAATCAGAACTGCAATAAGGTATCATCTCACACCTGTCAGAATGGCTATCATCAAAAAATGTACAAACAATAAACGCTGGAGAGGGTGTGGAGAAAAGAGAACCCTCTTGTACTGTCGGTGGGAATGTAAATCAATATAGCCACTATGTAGAACACTATGGAAGTTGCTTTAAAAACTAAAAATAGAACTACCATATGACCCAGCAATCCTACTACTGGACGTATACCCTGAGAAAGCCATAATTCAAAAAGACACATGCACCCCAATGTTCACTGCAGCACTATTTACAATAGCCAGGACATGGAAGCAACCTAAGTGTCCATCGACAGATGAGTGAATAAAGAAGATGTGGCACATATATACAATGGAATATTAAAAGAAACGACAAAGAAACGAAATTGAGTTATTTGTAGTGAGGTGGATGGACCTAGAGTCTATCATACAGAGTGAAGTAAGTCAGAAAGAGAAAAACAAATATCGTATGCTAACACATATATATGGAATCTAAAAAAAAAAAAAATGTTTCTGAAGAACCTAGGGGCAGGAGAGGAATAAAGACACAGACGTCGAGAATGGACTTGAGGATGCGGGGAGTGGGAAGGGTAAGCTGGGACGAAGTGAGAGAGTGGCATGGACATATATACACTATCAAATGTAAAATAGATAGCTAGTGGGAAGCAGCCGCATAGCACAGGGAGATCAGCTCGGTGCTTTGGGACCACCTAGAGGGGTGGGATAGGGAGGGTGGGAGGGAGACGCAAGGTGGGGGGGGATATGGGGATATATGTATACATACAGCTTAATCACTTTGTTATACAGCAGCAACTAACACAACATTGTAAAGCAATTATACTCCAATAAAGATGTTAAAAGAAAAAAAAAAACAAAGTATGGTTTCTACTGAATGCTTATCACTTTCCCACCATCATAAGGTGGAAAATCTGTAAGTTGAACCATAGTATGTCAGGGACCATGTGTATTCTATTACTACCTCTTCCATGATCCATCCTATGCCCCACGTCCTCCTAAACCAGACCTTAGGTAAACACCTCTACTTCCTCAATGTTTTCTTCTACCCAGAAGATGTATAACTAAATCCATTCTTGCTTCTAATAATGAAGAGGATGAGAGACAGTTATTTGAAGAGATTTGATTTGATTAAATAGATTCATGGATTAGTTTAGTGGATTTAGTCAATTTAATGGGTCAGAATCCACAAGAGAAAGTATTGGTGCTGTTAATGGGTTTTTAGGTTTATTTAGTAGTCTCTTTTTGCAAGAAAAAATTAATTGCTAATTACTCCAATTATGTGAGAGACAGTATGAGCATCACAGGTATGCATAATGATAAAGGGACTTGACCATAACCATCTGTGATCAGAAACTATGTAGACCCTCAGAACAACGACAATAACAACAATAACAACAACAAAATAGAAAATGGAGATTCATTCACAGGTAGCTGAACCAAAAAAGGGAGAACTGTTCATTCACAGCTGCTCAGCCCTGTCTCTGGATGTTATCATCCGTGTTGGTTTGGTTCCCTTCCTGTGAACCTGTTTGTCTTAGATTGACTCTAAAAATTTAAGTTTTCTAGTTCAGTTATGAATATTTAATGCTTATTACTAAGAACAACAACTTGCTTGAATTGGTCCATACTTAAAGCCACATATACTTATAGGAAAATTGTTTAGCAGGGCTCAAATTTTGTGTGAAGAACATTTTCAAGCTTGTATGTCTAACTTCAGGAAACTCCACAAGGATTGTGAAAGTTTTCACAGGTCTCTGTCATCTTGCTCCTGGGTCCTCCCTTCTTTTTGTGAGGGCAAAAGTAGGGAAGCAGCTCCCAGCTCAGTCCTAGGGTCCAGAATAATTGAAAACACTTTAGGGAAATAACAAACTGTTATTCTTCGAGAAAAGACTGGAGATTTCTCACATATGAGATATTTACATACTCAGTACCTTGTTAGTTACTCAATCTCCGTGATGGCTAGTTGAAAAGTGAAGCATTCTATAAATTAGAATAGCTTGAATTAGCTAGTAGGGGTGGTAGCAGGAGGGGAGGTACAGTTCAGTACTTCTAATATTCACTAGATTAAATCAGTCGAACAATATGGCATTTGCCCCCAGATGATGACTTTATATCTATTAATACAGCTGATGTAATTGCTTGAATGAAGTCTTTTTAAACTAGGTTATCATTTCATTACTATTTTATTAGGTACTAGGGCCATTGGTTGGTAGATACAATCCACATTAACTGAATACTGTGCTCTATGTTAAGGCAGCGTTTACAACGACAAAAAGAAATAGGTCTTACTGTCAAGTTGCTTATAGTCTAGCAAGAAGGTACGTGGCCAAGCAAACAAACACGGTAAGATAATTACTATAAAGGAGAGTCGGTTTTTGTAAGATCCCAGATAACTTACCTCTTCTTCTGTCTGAATTTGTGGTAGGTAAGTAAATAAAAGGGGTCAGATGGGAATCAAAAACAGGCTTTCTTGCTAATAATGTATTGGAGAATATGGCTTGAACCTCAGGCCACCAGGCTTTACTTTCCCCCAAACTGACCTTGTCCGTTGGTAAGCAAAGCAGCCGCTCTGGTTACTGCCGACAAGGCAACAGGAAGCAAAAAGGAGGATGTGGTTTGTTCGTGGGGAGTCAGGTCCAGGGAGCTATCAAGAGGCTGGGTCTCTAATGCGGATTATGGTCTTGTATCCAGTTTCACCAAATCAGGTAAGTCACTCCTCTTCTCATGCGAGTAGAGAGAAGGGATGGTAGGGTCCTCTAGTGCTATACCCTCCAAGGTCTCAAAACTTCCCAGATTTGAAAAGCTGGTCCTTTGGGTGGTATGCATATAGTCCTCTGCTTACCAAATGGGAAGGAGGGGTAAAGAAGCTGGTGTGCAGAAAATGCAAATGCAGAGGAAGCTTTCTTGCAAGTATCTTCCTGCTGACTCTGTAGGCTTTGGGAGAGAAGTTATGGGATGAAGTGGGTACACAATGCCTTTTCCAGATAGGAACCTATGGAAATCCTAGGCCCGCAGTTGTAAGGCAAATTGGAGGCCTTTGTTTGTCTGTACCCTCGATGGATGTTGTTGAGCATCTGTGCCTTCCATGCGTACAATTACTATAGCAGTGACTCTAGTAACTGATCGCACATTTCTGCACACGCAGTGTGATGCCTGACTCCTTCGTGGGGAAGATCTTCGTGATCTTTTTTGTGATAACCACGTAAAGAATTTTCTTCTAAAGAATGAAATCCTTTATATGTAATTTTAGATTGAAATGAAGTAATTTATCTGCAAAAGACTTTTGCATATGTGATAGAGGCTGCTCCAAAATAAGTAACAGATGTGTAGGGCGCCATTGAAACACAAATATGTGCCGGGCATTCTTTAAATATGAAAATTTCCCATTACAAAAGATGTGTCAGGAATTCAGCCTTTTATGTCTGTCTAGTTCTATTCAGTCATGAGCAAAATATGATAGAGAAATCCCCAACGCACATCTCAGCTGCAGTTTAGAAGGCAGTGGTCCAGATTGTCTCTTGGAAAATGCCAAATGTAAGCTCTGAAGCAAATGTAGGCTATAAATAAGTGATGATGGCCAAATATTAGGTAGAGCACTGCCCCAGATGCCCATGCCCCATTCTGACTCTCTGCTCCTTGACCATAGAAATTGTTTAGCTGGGAACTTGGGTCGCATGTGTGCTGAGGTCTTCAATGTATATTCCCAACCTTAACTAACTTGTTTATTGGCAAGAACAAATGTAACTGGTATTAGAATCAGACCTCAAAACAGACCAACTTTAGAAACAGGATGATTAGAAATGTTGAATACAGACATATTCACTGCCCTAGACATAAGACTTTAGAACCCTTTGTCCTTACAAAACTAAGTTTCTTTAATTTGCCTCTTCCAAAATCGTATAATGTATTGGTAGATGCACTCCTGAACATAAGCATATTTAGGGAATATGAAAACCTTATTATATTTTATCAGAACAGCTATACAACTTGCACAGATGTGCACTTGAATTAGTACTTTTCAAAATGAATTGAGAAAGCACAATTTTTGGAAGGAGTCAGCAAAACTTTATTTGCTCAAAATACCTGTAACAGGCATTTTATTTCCTCATTAAAATGTCTCTCCTTAGTCCTGTTTAGTGAAATGGTCTGCTACATGGCCTGCCCTGAAAGACTGAATGATAAATAAGCGAATTAGAATTTCTTCCTTGTTTATGTGAGAAAGAAACATCAGTGTCATCTCCACTAAAAGTCACCCAGAAAACTAAGAAACAATTTGAGATATTGCAGTTGCAGAATTAATTGTGTCATGTCTTTTCACTAAGTTGTCAGACTGTTCCAGCTTCCAGCGTGGTTTAATTTAGCAGCAATGCTACTCGGATGATAAGGATTAATTTACTGTGACCTATTTTTCTTTAACCTTTATATGACCTTAAAGCTTTTTGTTTTTAGGTCTCCCTTTTCTCCTTATTCTACTTGCCTTCTACCTTGCACAGCCATGAGTAACTTCAAAGCAGTTCTCTGTCTGATACTAGGTTTTATTGCATGGCGATTCATTCCACTACATAAAACACCATTTGCTTATAAACGTTCACCCCAAAAATAGGGGCAAAAGGAGTCATTAAAATTTTTCCTATGTTTTTCTTAGCAGGGAAATGTTTGGAAAAGGAAAAATGTGGATTCTTTACATGCAGTGGCATATTTTCTGTTGGCTATTTATAATTCACATTTCTCCCCATGTACTTGAGATAAAAGTCATTTTTAAAAATAGAGGCTGTAACTTTTAAAATTGAAATCAATAGTCAGAAATCTCTCCAGATAAATTAGGTAGACACTTCATTGCTTCTTATTCGAATTCTCTCACCATGACCCTGTTTATTTTTAATAAGTGCTGCAGGATGCTTTTCACAAGTCTCTCATTCTTTCAAAGCTTATTATTTTTAACACTATAAACACATCCACTCTAAATGTAATGATGACACACACAGAATCACACATGGGTTATATGAACAATCCCTAAGAACATGTTTAAAGATAACTTTAAATGAAATGCCTACATACATCCATATTTGCTAAGTTGTAGGTTAGTGAGTTGGGGAAAAAAAAACCAAAACAAAACAAGCACTTATAAACACTGAAAATAACACAAAGCCGTAGCCAGACTGAGTTTTGGACATGGATAATCAGAACAATCTGTAGCCCGTCTGTGGCTAATGGGATGTTTCTCCCAGCTTTGTCACCATGGCAAATACTTTATAATACACAAACATTTGTAGCGCTAAAAATCCACCCACTCTTGTTGAAAGATGGCCAGGTTTTGTAAAATTACATTCCAGCTAGTGCTACCCTGCTGCTTTTTAAGATAAGTTCTTTTTTGTTTGCCATTCATGTGCTTAACAAAGGACCAAAGGGAAAAAACATATATAGCACGTAAACACATATTGCACTTTCATAATTCAAGTACCTTATAAATATGTCAGTAGATTTTTGTGATGGCTAAATTTGGGGCAGAAGGAAGTCTATTTTGCAGGGGAGATGGTGGGGAGGGCAGATTAGGTCTTTAATCCTAATCCACAAACCCCATCATTCTCCCCAAATAAACATACAATCAAAGTTAAAAAAAAAAAACAAAACACCTTTGTGGAGCAAATATAGCTTCGAAGCAAGTCCCTTTGTCCCCTCAACAATTGGAGTGCTGCGTTTAAGCAACTCTGAAGCGTTTTGGATATGTCTTTATAGTGAATGCCACCAGGCCACTCTTCCATTGAATTCCAACTTTTTATAGGAGCGCCACATGCTTGGGCGAAGAACATACCTGCTTCCTTTCTGACCCTCCTCCTCTCTTGCCAAGACAGCAAAGTATAGCACATTTTCCAACTCATTCCTTTACTTAAAGGGAGGGGGAAAGAAAGCCTTGGTAACACTCCATTGCAGAGCCAGATTAGAGCGAACTGTCGTTCGGCGACGATGCCAAAAAAATTCAGAATGTGTGTGACTGGGGAAAAAAATGTAGGCAAAACAGTTTTTGCCACAAGTGGGTGGAAGAGGACAAGTCACAGTTTTCAAAGCATAACATAGGTGTGTAGTGCCAGAAAGGGCCAGTCCAAATATTTACATGCAATAGTGATATACGAGTAAAAGCTTAACAGCATGCTTGGGTTGGGGGAAGAGAGAACTCGAGTGTTACTGGAAGCTCTAGGCACAACACCGGGTTTGTTGGCGACCTGTTGGCGTTTTACAAGCCTGTTTATACTGTCTGTTACCACCCCATCATCCTGCTACATCATATGGTCTTTCCCAGAATCTCGCAGCATCAGACAGGGAAGCAGGAGAAGACAAGGGCGCCGATACATCACAATTATGAATATGCCTCCTTGAGGAGAGAAGCCCTCATAACAACTGTTAATTTTAATGATTATTAACCTTCCAAAAAAAACCATGAACGTTTATTACTAAAGACCAGTCTTTGTAGAATCAAAAGATGCCCTTAAATGTGGCAATTCAAAGTAGCAATTATTTGCTTTAGTTTTACTTTGGAAAGTGTTCGGATGCTAATTCACCATTTATTTGCATTATTCAGTCATTGCTACTGCTTAAGACAGTGGGTGCATGAGAGTATCAACCAACCTTGCGATCACGGTTTCCCCATATAAAATGCTGCATGTCAGACGTCAACCCTAAATGATTTTGACCGGCAGCACCTTTTTAACAAAAGAAGGAAATTATCTTTGATTTCACACTTATGGGTAAAGTTTTATACTAATAGTCGTTAGCATAATGAAGACTTCTTAGGCGAGATGATTTAGGAGTTGTTTTTTTTTCTCTTTTCAAGAAAAAATATGATAGTAAAACAGGAAGTAACTCTTGGTAAATAGCAACAATTTTGCTGTGAGTTTCAATATTTCTTTTATGGCCCACTACAAAACATCTATGTTCTTGATATTTCTAATAAGTTAAATACATACCCAAACTATATTCCAGGCAAATAACACCTGGTGATTTATGTTGCCTTTTTCAATAGCAGTTTTAACAGCTCTCAAACAGATAGAAATACCACCTTCTATTTTGTTTAAAGTTCATTTCCTGTCCCTAGGATATTCACTGACCTTTTAGTGTTGGCCCTTTTGCTTTTCACTTTTTCCGGTGAGTCTTACTCCAGTTCTCATTGACTTCATTCCATTCCTGACCTCTTTTCTCCTCAAGAAAATTAAATGCAGCCCAAAACATATTGGACCCCAATTAATTTTACAGCTCGTCTTACCTTCCTACTGTTTCATTCTCAGTTTGTTACAAGTCAACTGGCCGTGCTCATTCCATCTCTACAAACACATACATTCACAGACAAAACAAACTCAATTTAAATAGATTGATTTTTTTTTACATTTCTTAATTACCAAATTTAAAATCTCCTTAAGCTTATATCAGAAATTTCTTGCTAACCCTTACTTATATCAGCTTTATTCAATATCATTTAGTCTGGAAGCAATATCTGTTCTTATGGATATTTTTCTAACTATCATATTTTCATTAAAACCCACAATAGACTCTATTTTATCTTTTCCTTAGGGAACTGTGTTAAAGAAGAAGAATGCAAATAAAAAGAATGTTTTTATGGGACATGTCCTGGGATCATACAATGAGTGACTGTAAATAAGCCACATGCAATCCCCCGTTTCACCCAAAGTGTTGAAACGACGGAGCATTCTTATCTGTATGATGAGATAATTTGTAATCTTCTCTTTTTCCTTAGGGCAACTAAGTGCCCGTGTAAGCTTGTTTGCGCTTCTAGAAATGTCTTTAATATTTCCCTGAACTCCACCACAACATTTTCAGTGGAAAATGACTCTGTAGTTGCTTTCATCGTGTTAATTGAAATGAATTATTATACCAGGCAGAAAAAGCCTTTGTCTCTTCTACATTAGACTTGGCAGATATCTCCGATTTACCTGCAGTTGATTTACAAGAGCAAAATAATGCTTTAGAATTATTTAGTTACAAAAGGACTATGCATCTTAGCAAAAATGAAGTGAATGACAGAAAGGAAACCTGATGAAAATGATATAAGTTCATTCTTACATTTAAACAAATCAAGTAGGTATTAATTTGACACAGTTGTATGACATATTTTTAGCACTTTATGACAGTAAAGTCGTGGTTGATGAAGACACACCCCTCACCCATTCTACATTCATGAGCCTCTGGCCAAGGAATGTGCTTTTCTTTCCTCTCTGTTTTTCTTGTGATTTGTATTACTCTGAGAAAAATGAGGTTGTACAATTCTGTGGTTTGCATGGTGCTGTGGCTCTATTATAATACCTAACAATTTAAATACATAAAATTGCCTCCTAGATTCCTTAGTCTGAATTTGGGGCTAAAAATCATGGCCACTCTCCAAGTCCTGACCCCTTTTCCAGGCTAGCCTTTATCCAAGTGTTTCTCACTTTTTATGTTCCAAAGCCCCTCCAGATTCCCTCCTCCCAAAGCTCTCCTTCAAGTCCTCTGGATGGACTCTACTCTGAGAGTTTGGAAGTGTCAGGAGATAAATTTTGGGCAGCCAGTTGATAGTGGTGAGTGTTTCTTATTTTCCCTCCCTTGCGGGCTCCCCCCTGACTCTTTGTAAGACACTATCTGTGTCACCTCCCGCCCAGCAGCCCCTCAGAGAACCTCTTCCCAGGCTCCTCCCTTCCACTCCACATTCCTTTCATACCACTGCCACATTCGCTTCCCTGTCCAGGGCCCAGGTCAGCTTCACCCATTTAACAGCAGCTGCTCTGGGGAAGCACCCCATCAAGGTTCACAATATCCTGGAGTTTTCCAAACTCTTTCGATGCATTAGTGGCCTTGAAACCAATTTTGCAGGTCCCAATCCATTTACTATTTTTTACTTTTTATTTTGAAATTGTGGTAGATTCACAGGATATTGCAAACAAATATACAGAGAGGCCCCATGCACCCTTGACTGCCTTGCTCGCCGTTGACATCTTACGTAACTAGAGCACAATCTCCAAACCAGTAACTTGACATTGGTACAGTCCTCAGAGTTATTCAGATTACATTACATGTAATTACATTACAGACTTAGTAATACATGTACTTATCTGAGTGGATATATATACAGATCTATGCAATTTTATCACATTATGTAGATTCATGTAACTACTGACTCAATAAAAATAACTCCAGAAATAAAATGAGTCTAGAAAATATCACAGCTAGTAAAGGTAAGAGTTGCTCCATGAAGCTGTTGTTTCAGTTTTGTTTATATCTATATGCACACATATATAATATGCATTAGTACAAAATTATTGCATAACAGATATAAATATAATGTATAATACGAAATGTATTTCTTACAGTGGGTCATAATCAACACATTTTATTTCGTTTTATTTCATTTATTCTTTTAAGTTTTTTTTTTTTAAGAGTTTTTTGACGTGGACCATTTTTAAAGTCTTTATTGAATTTGTTACAATATTGCTTCTGTTTTATGTTTTGGTTTCTTGGCTGTGAGGCATGTGGGATCCTAGCTCCCCAACCAGGGATGGACCCTGAACCCCCTGCATTGGAAGGCAAAGTCTTAACCACTGGACTGCCAGGGAAAGTCCGCTCAACACATTTTAAAAGTCATTGTCCTTGACCCTTGCTGCTCAAAGTATGGTCTATGCACCAACAGCATCAGCTTTGGTGGAGCTTGTTAGAGATGCAGGTCTACCCCCGACCTACTGAATCAGAATCTGTATTTTAAAACAGGATGCCCAAATGATTTACATGTACATAGGAGACTGAGTGAAGCTATCATGGTAGGTAGCTTCACTGAGCCTTCAAGAGGGTAAAATACAATCTCTGCATTCCTTTGAGAGCTGGAGTGAGGGCAATGACCATTGCAAAGTTTGAATAGAGCCCTGGCATCACAGTTGTTTTCCCTTGCCTGCTTTAATAGGAGGTGACCCTTGTCAGAGTCCATAGGACATGGCTGCCCTAGAAATGATGACAGAGTTTACATCAGCCGAGTTCTTTATTCTTGCACGATTTTGTAATGTTTTCCATCAGCAGCCAGGGTACACACATAAAAAATTTGTGGTCCTTTTTATCTTCCACAAATAGTGATGTCTGGGTAAGGAGTTTAGCCCACAGTATTTTCTGCTTCAATAAAGGTGATTGGAAGCTCCCTGTGCCCTGCCTGCTTAGGGCTACCACCACACAGAATGTTCTTTTTTTCTTCGCTTTTCCAGGTAGGCAACTCAAAGAATACGCATGGGGTAAAAATAAGATGACCTTGACTCATTAAGATTAGAATCCTGTATTATGTGTCCGTGATTTCTGAGGTGCTTTTATTCTGTGAGCTTCATCATTCTTTATGAGATTAATAAAATTATTGAATATTACTTTTCTTAGTGTCTACGCTTTCAACTCAAAAATAACGTGTGTGATGGCAATTCCAAGGGCTCTCCAATATCCTGGTCTCTTTGTGGTGGGAAACTGGCGAGGGGTAAGGGTAAGGAGAAGGGAAGGGAGGTTTTCCAAGGACAGCAATCTAGCTCAGATTCATTCCAGCAACTCTGAAGTAAGGCTAATTAATGTAATTAACACATTTCAGGCAGAATAACCCACCCAAATATTAACAGAATGTCTTTCATAAAAAAAAGTGGTTCCATTGTTTTATTTCTGCTTGAGGAGGCGATATTATGAAAGAATGTGAAATCCTTTAATTAGGCACAATTTAAAAACCAGACAGAAAATTGAGATGCTGAGAATCCTACCTAGAGAAGCAATATTCATACTTGAGAGCATCAGACAATGCAGCACACACAGATGTTTTATAGTGAATTAAGATTATCTCATCACATCAGACGATTACTCTCTTATCACCACATTAAGATACACTTCGATCACAAGTTATAGCTTCATAATGAGATTAAAAGTCTATCCAAGTAGATGCCTCGAGCTAGATTTTAAGATGAAATTCTGAATTTGTTTTCCATTTTGGTACTTCCTGTATGCACATACATTTTACAGTTTGGAGAGAAAGGAGGTGGTAGGAGGGGGATGAAGTGAAAGCTGGATACTGAGGGAGTGCCATGAACATGGACTTGGGATTCTATGTTGCTCCTTGCAGCATAGGAGGAGCAACCTCCTCGTACCTATCTTGGGTCACTGGAAAGAACACTTGCCTGAGAATCACCAATTTTGGTTTCTACGCCTGACTTTGCAGTAATTACCAGAACTATCCTGAGTTAGTTTGTTCCCATTCTTGGCCCTGGTCTCTGTATATTCAAAACCAAAAGGTTGGACCCTACAGTCCCCAAATTTCTTTCCACTTCTGATATTTTATTTTAGGATTCTGCATTGTTACAAATAACGCAAAGAATAGAGAATTCTAGGATTTCAAGATCATCCAGGGCTTGAAGGACCCAATCTTGCTTGAAGACATCCAGCACTCACACCCTGAATTACTGGCCCATCAATGAACTGAATCTTCTATCCTGCTAAGCCCTATCCCACTGAAGCCCACATTTAATGCCTGGACTCCCAATTAGTGATTCAAAAGTCTTCACAACCTTGTAAATTATAAAATAAACACTTGCATGTCAACTACTACCTTCTCCACCCCCCAACACACACACACACACACACACACACACACACACACACACAGCACAATCTACTTGGGAGGTATTTAAACCCTCTTCCTTGTTCTCATCTCCCATCTTAATTTGAACTGTTAAATAAAATGGCTTAAGGCTTTAAACCCTTAACTGCTGGCAGAATTAACTAACTTCCAACTAGTCTCAAATGAGGGTAAGTAAACATGGGACTTAATTCTATTCTCACCTGTGCTGGTTGAGTTTTTCTTTTTCAGAAGATTTGTTCATGTTTTCCTCATCCACCACCCTCTCCCTCCACACACACTACACCTACAAATTAAGGTGGAATTTATGAGACTCTACTCAACTTAAAAGTGGCATCATCATAAATTAATGATATAATTATGATACTTGGGATAATCGTTGTGGACTTACTTGGAAAGAAAAGTATTTTAGGATTCTGCCTTCTCCTAAGAGATTGTAGCTTGTAAGTCACTCTTTAAAAGCTGTCAGAATTCATTGTCTTTTGCTGAAGACCCTGTACTAGGCTCTATTATACAATATTATGAACTCTGCGTGTCAACAGATAGCTGACAATGATGAACAGGAATGAGTATGTGAAATACCTGGCATCCTCAAGAGCCAAATATTACTCCTTCCTGATGCTGGAACCTTAACTCGAGTTTAGGGACGACCTGTTGCACCAGGCTGTTATGGCCCATTTTAAGAACTACAGATTATTCCCCAAGATAATTATGTGGTTACCAAAGGAGCTCACAAGTAAGCATGATATAACGGGGCTCTATGTACCTACTGTGTAACTTAAGAACTAGCAAAAAAAGGTGACAAGCAAAATCTGGTTATTAAGACAAGAGAGTAAGCTGAGAAAACAAAGTCAGTGTATCTGGCAGTACTGGCGGTTGGGGGAGAATAAATACCAAAATATTTCCTGCCTCCCTGTCTTAAACATACTTACTTATCACCACAGTTTGGAGCAGGGCAAGGGAAATGGGTATTGGGAAGGAAGAAAAAAGAGAACAAGAAAGCAGGAGGCTGATGGCAGGGAGGAGGGAAGAGGTTTTTAACCTTAAAAAGCAGAAGGCATAGTGTGTGTCTAAAAAAGAGAGAAAGAAAGCAGTGTTTCCTCTCTCCCACTCTACCCCAATGCCCTTGTCTTAGACTGCTTGAGTTGCTATAACAAAATACCGTAGACAGGGTGACAAACAACAAACTTTTATTTCTCCTAGTTTTGGAGACTGGGAAGTCCAGGATTGAGGCACTGGCAGATTCTGTTCCAGGTGAGGACCTGCTTCCAGGCTTGCAGATGGTTGCCTCCTCCTTGTGTGCACACAACCTCTTCTTTGTGTTCACATGGAAAGAGAGAGATCTCTCTGTCTTCCTCTTCTTATAAGGGCATCAATCCCATCAGGGGCCCCACCATCATGACCTCATCTAAACCTACTTACGTCTCAAAGTTCCCACCTCTAAATACCATCACACTGGGGATTTGAACTTCAACATATGAATATGGGGAGGACACAAAGATTCAGCCTATAACAGCCCTTTTTCATCCTAGGTATACAGCTCCACCCAGGGGAGCATGGAATATTTGCGGGGAAAGAGATGCCAGTCATATGAAACTCAAGGTTGGAAACAACTACTCTGATTTCCTGGTACATCCTTTAAAACAAGTCAAAGCTGGTAAGAATATTTATTCCTTAAAAATAGCTGTGATGTTAATTATAAGAGTGAATCATTTTGCTCACTCACTAATAGTTTCTACTTAGAAATATGATCAAGATGTGTTTGACTGAATGCTAAAAATTTGTAATTATAAAATATTCCAAGTATACAAGCATATTGAAAAGTAGACAAAATAATACAATGGACACCAATAAGTCAATCTGTAAATATAAAAGATGTTAGCATTGCTTCAGATCACCTTCTAGTCTTTAAAACATTTATTTTTTAAGATCCAGCTAATGTTCCACATCCTTCCATCCCTTTTTCCCACAGCCCAAGGCAAACACTGTCCTGAAACTGATGTGTGCAGTGGACACTTTGATCCTATCCCACATGTGATACCCCATCCTGATTGCCCTTCAGTAAAGGATTTGTTATTCCAGCTGTTGGGAGTGCTGTGGAAGAGACTCTCAGCTGACTGCCTTCCTTGGGGAGAGAGGGGACTGGGGAGGTAGGCAGAAGATGTAGGGTCTTGTAGGCTATGGTAAGATGCTTGGATTATTTTTTTCTAAATGCATTAACCATATTCTGTTCTTCTTGCTAAAGAAGTTGGTTTAGTTGTGAAACTCACCTGAAAATTTCATGTTCTAGCTCACAGATAAAGACTCACCTTTTAGCCTGAAATTTGAAGCCTTTTTGAGCTGCACACTCTTAACCTTTTCTACCTTATCACTCACTATCCTTGCCCCACATCTACATCTTCTGTCCAGTGGTCTGCTGGTTGTCCTCAGAAGACAACATTCCTCATCCTGCCTTTGCCCCCACCATTTCCATGGCTTGGTATACCCTTCTTCTTCCTACCAACGCCCCTTCCCCCTGCAAGACCTGGTGGAGGCCATCACTTCCATGAAGCCTTCCCTGACCACCCAAACTCTCAGTGATTTTCCCTCCTCTGGATCACCACTCTCATTTGCTATCTGTCTTACTGGGTTTTTTTTTTAGCAATTTCTAGTCTTAATGGAACCGGACAGGGATCAGTTTCTCTAAAGAGTCCACGCGGAGGCAACCTGGACTGACTGTAGTAGGTGAGTTCTATGACTGCTGGGGAAACAATTGACTTAAATACTGTAAGAATGAGGTGAGTTGAGATAGATAGACCAAGGTAAGGACAGAGGCAGATAAGGTTTTTACACCCCTAGAAGGGATGCAGGAACAATAGTCAGTGTCCCTTCTTTGAGAATGATCTGTTAAGAGAGTGTTGAAGTCTCAGAATGGTCCTACCACAGAAATAGAGGCATAGACAGCGTCCAGACTGTTCCTCCTGCTTTACTCATGAATCACTTAGTTGTGCTAACTCACCCCAACCAACTGGTCCGCCAGTACTCTCTGCAGCCTTCCTAGAACAATGCTAGCAATCCAGCCTCTTTCTACTTTGGGTCCTGGGCTAGTAGTGAGAAATCAATGATGGGTTAGTTCCACTTGGAAGAGTAGGTGAATGGTGAAATTTACCACATCACTGAGAATGAGGCTACCAAACATGTAGCCTAAGAGAGGTAAAAAGTCCAGAATAATCTCTCTCAAAGAGTCAATACAGTGAGCCTGGCACTCTTGGGCCATGTGTTCAGGTTTAGTCATTCATTCATTTATTTATTCAACTGGCTTTATTAAGTACTTACCATGTCCCAGTCACTGTACTAGGTGCTAGGGACCCAAGAGGAATATTATTCTATGTGCTCCCCTAAGCTGAAGCTTACTGCTAAAAGGGCTAGGCTTTCTTCACATATACTGCAAATGTGTCTGCACATTTGCTGCTGGGATTTGGTTCTAGCCTCTCTTTCTATTGGACAGACTCTGTGTTTCTGGCAATACCCATTCTGCTGCTCTAAGTTTTCTGTGGTCCTGCGCAGGTTCTCTTGGTGCTCTAAACCTAAGTTAGTCCCTTTTCTCTGGTTGTCACTGTGGAAAAATCATATAAACCCTCTTCACAGAAAAGTAGCTTCCAGTTTGGGGTATAAGATGAAAAACAGACCTTCCTCTTTTCCACTGGGCAGATGTGATTATCGTGACATTTCTTAGTGCTATTAAACACCACCTGCTTGGTGAGCACATTAGCATTTTAAGTATATTTTCTGTTGTAGAGGATATTAAATCTGAGATATGATACAGGGATTTGTGTTTGTTTTCTACATTTTCTCTAGATAGCCAAAAATTATAATCATGAGGAAGAAAAACTTTATACTTAAAATCATATCCCATTAAACTAGGCAGTCAGAAGGATGAAATATCACCCACAAAACCTTCTAAAAACTGATGAAAGCTAAATGACAAAGTATTTCAATAAGAATATCAGAGAGAACAGTAATTTCATTACTTCCAATTAGGATAAATGGAACGAGGCAGTTTCAACCTGAAGAGAATGAATATGGGCTGTCTGATCACAAGGAAACTGCCTCTTGGAAATAGGTCCTGGCAAAAAAGATTAAAGAAAAGATCTTGTCTTTGGCTTTCAAAATATAAGATCTGCACTGTTTGCTGTCATGTAGAGTGGTAATGGTTATACTAGCAATACACATCATAGATATAAAATTATATTGATGGGGAGAAAAAACTTAAAAACAGAGAAGTAGCAAAGTGCATGTAATCCCCCAACCCCTCAATTATTCCACAGCACATTCCTGGCAGGAATATTCTGTCTCCACCACGGAAAAGGTCCCAGCAGAGCAGGGCCTGCTTTGACCAACAGTCAGAGAGGTTTCCAAGAACAAAAATGAGTCCCACCCTATGCACTAGTACTTATTTGTAGGTTAGCCTAGGAGGGGTTGGGGACATCTAATTTTTCTAAGTTGCAATAAATATATCAAGGGACCTCTAGGCACAAGAAGCCCTCAGGAGTATGCACATTGGACCCTGGGAACACCCTGCCTACCAAGAGTGTTGACATCAACCAAAGGCTTTGCTAACCCTCTGCATACTGGCTTAGTCTGGCTAAGCCAGCTCTCAGCTAAACTACTGAAATAAAGGAGGAGGTAAACTTCTAAGGCCATCTACATTTCTTGCTCATCAGTGGGGAAAAGGATTAGGAAAAACAACTAAAGAGAAAAATTATCTTTATTTGTGATTTATAAAGATCTCTGGCACCTTACAGTAGGTTATTTTGCCAACTGAAATGAAATCTTAATAATCACTCTGAGGAAATCAGAAAATCATTGCATTTAAAGTTTGAAAGGAAAATGTGCCTTGAAAGTTAGATACAGTGTTTTGTTCTGGAGAAAGTATAGACTTATCTCCACTGGCACCATTTGCTTGCATTCCAGGGTAGTGAAGAAAAGGTAGACACCTTTCCCTCTCCCCTCCATAGAAGATTTTGTTTACATTCCAGAGTGAAGGTCTTTCTCCCTCTCTAGAAAGGAGAATAAACAGATGTGTGAGCAACCTATAAAAGCTCTGAGTTTCATAACTTGAGGGTTCCTCTCCTATGGTGCAATTCTATTGCATGTACAGAGTGACATCAAGCCCTCATTGAGTTGTTCCATGTTGACTGGAGCTCACAGCTAGATGCTCAGTGAATAATAAATGGTTTGTTCTCTGGTCCAGAGATCTTGTGTTTCCTGTAAAAAAGATATGTAGCTATGTATGTGTGCATATATACCATGTGTTACACACACACACACACACACACACACACACACACACACGCACCCATGTCCATATTACCCTAAAAGGACATCACCATCAGCTCTTAATTAGAAAGAATGACAATCCTCAAAGATAAAGTGCCTCATAAATTGAAATAAGCAGATGGCCTATTCCCTGCTGTAATGGTTAATTGTATGTGTCAACTTGACTGGTCCATAGGGTGCCCAGATATTGGATCAAACATTATTCTGAGTTTTGCTATGAGGATGTTTTTGGATGAGATTAACATTTAAATCACTAGACTAAGTAAAGCAGATTGCCCTTTCTAATGTGGGTGGGCTTCATCCAATCAGTGGAAGACCTAAATAGAATAAAAAGGTTGACCCCATGCAAGAGAGAATTATTCCTGCCTGACTGCCTTAAAACTGGGACACTGGCCATTTTTTTCTGCTTTTGCTCTGAAACATTTGCTCTCTGGGTTTTGAGTCTACCAGCCTTTGTGTTAGAACTACACTATGGGTTCCCCTGGTTCTCAGGACTTTGGACTCACGCTGGAACAAAACCATAAGCTCTCCTTGGTTTCCAGCTTGCCAATTCACCCTGCAGATTTTAGGATTTGCCAGCCTCCATAAATGTGTGAGCCAAGTCTTTAAAATAAATCTCTATATATGTACATATCCTATTGGTTCTGTTTCTCTAGAGAACCCTAACACAACTGCCTTGAAATAAAATAAATCCAATCAGCAGCAGGCTCACTTGCTTTATGTTTATGATGTTTCCACTTCCACATACATCTAGGGATTAAGGAACACATACAAATACTAGAATCCACAAGGAAGTTGCTTGTTCCCCTAAGCTTGTCTATACCTCTTTGAATAGTCCTTCATTAAAACCTCTCTATTTGAACCATTTGGGATACATTCTTTTAGGCCATGATACACCCCACTGTAGAATTCAATGCCACTGTTAAAAAGAATTATATATATATATATATATATATATATATATATGAATGAATGTTCTAACAAATTCACAAAGACAAGAGTGTTGCTTTCGGTTAGAATGTAAAAGTCACAAGAAAATTTCACTTCCATTCTAACAATGAATAAAAACCTAAGAAGGTCAAATTATCTATACAGTCATAAATTTTCTTGAAGCTCTCTGAGGGCTGAAGTCTCAGAGACAGCACACATGAATACACATGAATTGTTTCACCTTTGGCAGAGCATGGGCAGAAAAGGTAGCCACCGTAGAAATGAATTAGAAGAAATCAGCAAAAATTTTTACGAATTTTTAAAGGCAAATGTGCATCAACATATCAAATTAGAATACATGAAAGCCCCAGACACAAGGGAGCTCATATTCAGTTTCAAGTTCTTCTCCACAGGCCTCCTCTGTGAGCTCCTGAGAAAGACTGGGGGATAGAGGAAGAGGCTAGAGAAAGCCCTTCTCAGTGGCATAAATTTGCAGGATGTGACTGGTTGCTGTTGGGGAAACCAGCCATGAAACAC
Organism: Pseudorca crassidens; assembly: GCF_039906515.1. NCBI lineage: Eukaryota > Metazoa > Chordata > Mammalia > Artiodactyla > Delphinidae > Pseudorca > Pseudorca crassidens. The sequence goes on from NC_090301.1 coordinate 70,498,945, forward strand.
CACCCATTTTCCTGTACCCTTCCTTCACATGAAACAAAAGCCTTAAGTCACTGGATTTAAGCAGCAAAAACTCTTGACTCCAAAGCCTCTGGGGGACAGATAGAAATAAAACACATCTGCTTCTAGGGGTGGGGAAGGATACTCTTTCCCAACCTGAGTAACCAGCTAAAGAGCCATTGCTTCTGGGAAAAAGGTAAAAGAAAAAGTCTCTTGCCTCTGACATAGTAAAGAGGAAGGAAAAAAAAAAAAAAAGGGAAACCAACCTCTTGGACCTAGGATTCTGAACCAATACAAAGCAGAAGTCTTCTACTGCTAGGGAAGGGCAGGAAACTCTCTGCTTCTCAAGACACACCATATATACAAGACAGAGTTTTGCTCAATGTTACCCCAAAAGCCTAGGTTGACTGGTCTTAATACAGAGGCTAAAACAGCAACACCTAAAATTTCCCCACTGACCTTACTCTGAGCCTGGTACTGAGTGACATGCAGCAGTAGTCTACTGGAGAGAGGCAAGAATGTGCAGAAGGACCCTATTCTGTGGTGCAGACATGCAAAGACTGCTAAAAGCTAAGGGTGGAATAGGAACACTGAGAAAAGCCCTCCAGCCCTCAGGACCTCACACTAAGCCCAAGATAACAGCAGCCTGTGGGAGGAATTTGAAGCCTGCAGTAAACTCATAGTAGCAATGGTCACAATAAAACCCCAAAGAGCTCAATTGTTTGCTTGAGTGACTCAACTCTTACATTAGAGTCTGGAAGAGAATGAGATGTGGACATTTTCAGACATAAATACTATTTTCCTCAGTCTCTACTGTATTTTTACATATGATATCCAACATCCGATCAACAATTACAAGACCCATTTAAAAGCAACAAAAAACAGGACCCACTGTCCACAGATAAAAAAATCAAGACAATCATACTCAGAGATAACCAGAATGTTGGAATTATTTATTAGATTGGAACTTTAAAATATCAATAATTAATATAGAAGGATCTAGTGGGAAAAGTGGACAATATATTGATGGGAAATTTCAGTAGAGAGATGAAGTTATTAAAAATGTTAAATGAAATAAAAAAACATGATATTAGAGATGAAGAATTCCTTTAATGAGTTTAAAATCAGATTGGACACTGCTGTGGATAGTATCATTGAATCTGAAGATAAGCCAATAAAAATTATCCAAGATGAAAAACAAAGAGATAAAATTGTGAAAAAAAGAGATAAGATTATCGAAAAACTCAAGTAGAATATCAAATAGTCTAACATAAATGTAATTTGAGTTCCAGAAGAAAAAAGAGAGAACTGGGCAACAGAAACATTTGTAGAGATAATAATCAAGAATTTTCCAAAATTAATAAAAGACAACAAATCACAGATCTAAGAACCCAAAGATAAACACAAATACACATACACCTCTAGAAACATCAGTCAAACTGCTGAAAATCAAAGATAAAGGAAAAAATATTGCAGGAAAACAGAGAAAAAAGAAAAATTACATACAGAGGAACAAAGAATTACAGCAGACTTCTTGTCAAAGACTTTGCAAGATAGAAGGCAATGGAGGAACATCTTTCAAGGGCTGAAGAGAAAAAAAATCCTATCCACAATTCTATAGCCAGCAAAAATATCTTTCAAAAATGAAAGTCAGATAAAGATTTTTTTCAGATAAGCAAAAACTAAGAACATTCATTGTCAGTAGTCTTTTAGTACAAGAAATGTTACAGGAAGTTCTTTAGGTAGAATGAAAATTATACAGTACCAGATAGGATGTTGTATTGACTTAAAGAAGTAAAGATTACAAAATTTTAGATCTACATAAGAAGTAAAGGATTAAAAAAAGCAAAGGATTAGAAAAAAACACCTAGACCAGAACATAGGCAGAACACTCTGACATAAATCATAATGATAGTTTTTTGGATCTGTCTCCTAAGGCAAAATAAATAAAAGCAAAAATAAACAAATGGGACATCATTAAATGTAAAATCTTTTATACAGCAAAGGAAACTATCAACAAAACAAAAAGACAACCTATGGAATGGGAGAAATATTTGAAAATGATATGACTGACAAGGGGGTAATATTCAAAATATAACTCAATATGAAAAAAGAAAACCAATTAAAAAAATGGGTAGAAGACCTGAATGGATTCCAAAGAAGACGTACAGATGGCCAACAAGTACATGAAAAGATGTTTAACATTGCTAATTATTAGAGAAATACAAATCAAAACAATAATGAGATATCACCTCACACCTGTCAGAATGATTATAATCAAAAAATCTACAAATAACAAATGTCAGTGAGGATGTGGAGAAAAGGGAACCCTTGTATATTGTTAGTGGGAATTTAAGTTGGTGCAGCCACTATGGGAAACAATAGGGAGCTTCCTCAAAAAACTAAAAACAGAACTGACATATGATTCAGCAGCTCCACTCCTGGGGATTCATCTGGAAAAAATGAAAACACTAATTGGGAAAGATATATGCACCTCAATGATCATAGCAGTATTATTTATAGTTGCCAAGATATGGAAGCAACCCAAGTGTTCATCAACAGATGAATGGATGAAGCAAATGCAGTATATATATATGGCTGGGATATTACTCAGCCATAAAAAAGAATGAAATTCTGCCATTTGCAGCAACATGGTGGACCTAGAGAATATAATGCTTAGTGAAATGTCAGACAAAGAAAAATACTATATGATATCACTCACATGTGGAAAAACAAACAAATGTATATAGCAAAACAGAAACAGACCCACAGATATAGAAAACGAACTATTGGTTACCAGTAGGGAGAGGAAAGGCGAGAGGGGCAAGATAGGGGTATGAGATTAAGAGATACAAACTACTGTGTACACGATAGATAAGCAGCAAGGCTATATTGTATACACAGGGAATTATAGCCATTACCTTGTAATAAATTTTAATAGTATAATCTGTAAAAAATACTGAATCACTATGCTGTACACCTGAAACTAATATAGTATTGTAAATCAACTATACTTCAATAAAAAATTTAGATCTACATAAAGAAGTAAAGTGTTAAAAAAAAGCAAAGGATAAAAAAGGGTAAAAATAAGAGCAAATATAAAAAACATTTCTTCTTAATTTTAATCAACTTAAAAGATAATTGTCTAAGATAGGAGTTAGCAAACTTTTTCTTAAAGGACCAGACAGTAAATACTTTAGACTTGAAGGCCATAAAAGTCTCTGTTGTAACTATTCAAGTCTGATGCTATAGCATGAAAGCAGACATGGACAATGTGTAAATGAATGAGTGGGCAGTAATACCATAACAATTTATTTACAGAAACATGTGACTGGCTTACACGTCATAGTTTGCTGACACCTAGTCTAAAGCAAAAACAGTAACAATTTATTGTTAAGTTATAATTTATGTAGAATTGAAATATATGACAAAAATAGCATGAAGAATGGAAAGGAGAAAAAGGATGTATGCTGCTTAAGGCTCTAATATTATACTGGAAGTGGTGTAATATCATTTAAAGATAAACTGTGACAAGTTAAAAATGTATATTGTAAGCCCTACAGCAACCACCAGAAAAATTGAAAAAGAAGTATAGTTTATGAGCATATAATGTAAATCAAATTGAATAATAAAAAAGATCCAGTAGAAGGCAGAAAAAGATGGACAAAGGAATAAAGAGCAGATGACACTAGTAACTGGCAAGTTTATAGATTTAAATGCAACTCTATCAATAATTGCATTAAATATAAATGGTCTGGGTCTTCCCTGGTGGCGCAGTGGTTGGGAGTCCGCCTGCCGATGCAGGGGACGCGGGTTCGTGCCCCGGTCCGGGAAGATCCCATATGCCGCGAAGCGGCTGGGCCCGTGAGCCATGCCCGCTGAGCCTGCGCGTCCGGAGCCTGTGCTCCGCAATGGGAGAGGCCACAACAGTGAGAGGCCCGCGTACCGCCAAAAAAAAAACCCAAAAAACAAACAACAACAAAAACTCAGGTCAGTGTGACTAGAAAGCCAGTGTTTTTGACCCTGATTTTATACTGGTGAAATGTCAAGCATGATGTGAGAATAATAATAATCCCTTTCTGAATTTAAAATGTGACATCATTTGTACATCAGACCATTCAGCCTGCCCTAGCTCCATCTAGCTGCAAGAGCTAAACTTTCCACCTGAAAGGTAAGGTCTGGAATTGCCCTACTGTCCAAGGCCAGAATTCCCAGGTGAGTCCCTTGGCCGCTGCTCCCAGGACCTCAGCACCAACCCCACACAGGTCCCTGGAATGTTGCGTGAGGTCACCTGCCCGAGCATGAGCACAGAGGGGCAGAAGCTCCATCTTTTTTCTTTTTTTTTTTTTGACCATGGCAAAACCTTCCTCATCATTTTATTTTACTTTTTAAAATTTAATTTATTTATTTTTTATACAGCAGGTTCTTGTTAGTTATCTATTTATACATATTAGTGTATATATGTCAATCTCTCCATCTTTTCTGTTCTTCTTCCTGCCTCTGCCGCCCACCCCTACAAGCTCTACTATCTCGTATATTGGTATCGAATCAGGTCTCACCAATGGTAACTATAGCCCTTAAGTGCTGTGTTTCATGTTTCTTAGTGGGGCATCTGGTCCTAGTACCCTTAACTCTGACAGCTAACCCTCTTCCTCAGGTCTATTAGAAAATCCCATTACGTCTAGGGTTGGCAGATAACACAAAAGATACCCAGTTAAGTTTGAGTATCATACAAACAAGTGATTTTTTTAGCATGTGTCCCAAATAATGCATGGGACATACCTACACTAAAATTTATTTGTTATTTATCTGATATTCTAATTTAACAGGGTGTCCTGTATTTTTATTTGCTAAATCTGGCATCCCTAGCATGTTTAGTCACCAGGATTGGGCAGGTCTGTGCATCACTGTGGGCAAAAGGAGATGAAAATTCCAAACTCTTGTCATAGCAGAATACATACAATAACAGTTCTAACAGAAAAGTTTTCTTTAAAAGAATTTTCTTGTTTCTTTTATAAGAAACTTATTTCTTTTATAAGAAAGTTTCTTTTATAAACTTTTATAAGCATCAGTGAAATTTGGCTTAATTATCTTGAAGTGACAAAACATGCCACAATTTGTCTCTCTCCTTTATGCCTTGATGACACTCATAGTAAAATTGTTTTACTATATCAGAGATGCTTTCCTTGCGTTTTTCTCTCTGACTGAAACCTCAGATGAGGTTTTCTTTTCTTTTTTTTAAACGCTATGATACATAGAACTAGAGGGTAAAGAAGAAAAGTCCTTGACAGTGCCATTATCAAAATAAAGCATAATGTTTATAATAATATAAAATAGTAGTAGTGGAATTTATTGTCCAGGAATGCCAAGAGATTTTAGAGCACTTTACTAATTTGCCCAACATTCCTTTGAAGGGATTATCATTGTCTGGATTTTCCAGATAGGAAAATGTAAGAGAAGATAATTACCTTCTTTGTCCAAACAAGAAATTTGGGACACCATGTGTGGGCCATGAGCTCATTCCAACCTCCCCTGTCCCAGTGACTTAACTCAAGGCCCTCCAGTATTGTAAATCCTGGTCCAAGTGCCTAGAGTTACTAAACAGTTAAAGGAGCCAAAAATTAAAAACTGAAGAAAATTCTGAAAGGTGTCAAGTAACTCAATCAAGTTCCCAAGGGGAGGAGGGAAAGAGTGAGGAGAGCAAATTCAGCACTTCCTCAAAGCTCCAATGTAAAATGTGCCTTGCCCTCAAGTGACTCGTGAAAAATAAAATTAAATCTGATATATGTAAGCTGGCTTTGGTTATTCAGGCTGGATAAATTGAGACTTGTTTTTCCTGACACTCTATTTCTCCGTCTATTACAGGGCTGCTAATGTACACATATTCAGTATGTGAGGTTGTTCCCAAATGTCATCCAAACATATCTATTTGCCTCCGTGGGTTATATGACTTAAATTAGTCTTCATCCCATCAATCTCTGAGATCATCGAAGAATTGCTTAAACTCTGGGTGTGGCTTTTGCCAAGCATGAAGCAGGGTCACAGACAGAGCACTGCATGTGTGTCTGGGGTTGCAGGGGTACCTCGGGAGAGACAGCCGCCTTCATTCTGCTTGGCTAGGTGGCAGGTGGTTGGAACATCCACACTGGGTTTGATAATGTGATCATGTGACTACTTCTATGTTCTAAAGTGCAAACATCCCTAAGTCTGTAAGTGGCACATAATGTTTCACCATGAATTGGGGCTTTCATCAGAGAGCAAATGACCCAAATTGGCATGTTTGTGAGCTTTTCCATCTACACTAGCCCTTTAATGAAGGAGGCCTTTGGAGGCGCTGAGGGAGGAGGGTTGATGATGGAGGAGCGCGCCTCAGACAATTTACTGTGTAAGCACGAGTCTTTGCAGCAGGATCCCTGCATGAGAATTACCCTTAGACCGAGTAAATCTAGAGATTAGTCTGGAGTCTCTTTTGTGCACTAAAATGCAGGGCGTTTTTTTCCATGCCTAAGCCCTTTCCTGAAAATAGGTTTCTAATATTATGTCTAAATTCCTTGTTCACTGAACCTACAAGGAACTTATGGAGCAATGGAATTAAAAGATTAAACTTCAAGCCACTTGTGCTAAGTCTTTAAATGCCTTAAGGAGTACAGTTTACACAGCAACCTGGTCTAGGCTTGGAGTTGCACGACAATTGCTTTTAGAGAGTCTTAGACGCTCAGGTATTCTGAGAATTTTTTCTTAACTGTTTTCCTACTGTAGCAATAGGCTCAGAGGCATTATAATTCCTCATGGTGCATGCAGTTGAACTGTATACATTTAAGATGTATATACATTTCTTTTTAAGCATTACTAAGTGACCTCATGATCTCAGCCTGGATATTAGGTCCTATTTAAACATCAGGTGCAGCTTCCTGAGTAATCTCCTTTCACAGCTTGTTAGAGCTGGACAGCACTTTAGAAATATATGCCAGCTTCTTTTTATAGATGAGAAAAATGAGGCCTAGAAAAATTATTAATATTAAAAGTATTAATTAGAAAAATATAATAATTATTATGCTGGAAACAGCTGTTGTTCATGCATTATTTCTTTCACTCCTCACTACCGGCCTGTGAGTTCTGCACTAATATTTTCCTTAATATGTACTTTTGTACCATCTCTCTTCCCCTTTGTCTGGTGGGAGGACATTGGTCCAGCATTCCTTCCCTCTTGCCCATACATCATCAATTATTAGCTGTCTATTAGATAACACCCATCAGAAGGCAAACATCGTGTTAGTTCTTCTCTCTTTAAAGACAGAACAACCAAATAAAACAACAACAAAGCCTTTTCCTACTCTGCTTCCCTTGCTGGCTACCATCCTCTTGCTTCGTTTTGCAGAAAAATGCTCTGAAACAGCACTTAGCTCAGCCGATTCCCCTCATCCCATTTCTCCTTTCCTTGACTCAGCCAGGTGTGTGCCCCCGCCCTCACTGAGCCCGTGCCCGTCACCCGTAACCTCCATGCTACTGAATCCATGGCCGATTTTTAGTCCTCTTCTTACCTGATGCTACCAGCAGCTTTCGACAAAGTTACTTTCTCCTCCCTGAATCAGTGATTTCCCAGACATCACACTTGATTTTCCTCCCACTCCCCTCTTACCACTATCCCTCAGCTTCTTTTCATGTTGGAATGTCCAGGGCTCAGACTTTAGTCCTGCTGGTTCTTCATCCACAAGTACTTCTCTGCCAATCTCATCCAGACACTTAGCTTTAAATGTTTAGTACCTATGCTTCATCTCCTCCGTTGGTCTTTCTAGATTCACTCTCCACCCTTTTCCACCCTGCTCTCCTGGAAGCGCACAGCAACATGCTCCCTTGACCTTTACTTTTCATTTGGGTCTTGGCCCATGGGAGGCACTGGCACGAGCTAGGACGGCAGAAGGGAAGCCAGGCTGGAATATGAATTCCCAGCCGGTTGCCACAGCTTGGCTGCGGTCCTCCACTGAAGGCCGTATCTCTTGTCAGGCTCTACTCTTTGCACAGCCACCCTCTTCAGACTGATGAGTGCTTCCTCCACTGGCCTCTTCACACCAGGGATGCTATCACCTTTGGAGTACTCTACCATTCCTTTTGTGTTTCCTAAATCCTGCCCACACTTTTATGAATGTTTCTCTTCTCAGTCATTCAGTTTGAATCTTCCTTCTATTTCCTGCCAGGATGCTGATTGATACATGATCTATTTGCTGACAGTTCCAAGACCGGCTCTCTTTCTCGAATATCAGACTCCTATATGCAGCTGCTTCCTCCCCATCTTTATTGTGTCCAAATCTAAACTCTGTGTTTTACTTTCAGACCTGTCCTACCTACAGCTTTCACCACCTAATTGATGACAACTCCACCTTTCCAACTGCTCTGACTAAACACCTTGACTCCTTTACTTCCCTACAACACCTTATCTAATACGTTAGGAATTTTTGCAGGTTCTTTCTTCTGAATGTATCTATAATCCTACCAGTTCTCATCATCTCTGGTCCTATCACCCTGTCCCAAGCCACCAGCATTTTTTGCTCTCATTTATGGCTATAACCACCTGCATTACTGCTGAAGCTTTCTTACTGGTCTCCCTTCTGTACCCTTATCACCAGTATTATTCCACAACAGAGCACGCCTCTCCTCTGCTCAAAGCCCTGCAATGGATCCTGTATCACTCAGTAAAAACTAAAGTTCTTCTCATTATCTGCAAGGCCACACATGAGGTGGCTACTTGATATCCCTCCGACTTTCCCAACTCCCATTCTGCTCTCTCACTCTGCTCCAGCCACATTGACTAGTCTGCTGCTGCTAGAACATGCCAGGCATGCTTCCACTTTAGGGAATTTGATTTGGCTGTTCTCACTCTTAGAATGCTCTTCCCTCTTATAACTATTTGGCTAATGCCTTCAAGTTTTTTCTCCAAAGTCCCCTACAAAATGAGGCCTGCTCTGACCATCCAATTTATACTACAACTTCTCTCCCTGTCAGCTCTCCCCTCACTCCGCTCCATTGTTTCCTCTTGTACAAAGCACGCATCATGCACTAAAATTCCCTATTATTTACTTAATATGTTTATTGTTTGCATCCTCCCCTCCCCTCCCTAGGGATGTGAGGCTGGATTTGCAGAGGGTCATGATAAAAGACTTCAGGATGAAGCCACTGAGCAGAAGGCAGGACCAAGAGATTAGGAAGAACTGGTGACGTCATTCCCTTTATTCTGGAGCCAGTGCAACTCTGGACTTTCAATTACATGAACCAAGAAATTCCCATTTTTGTTTATTGCTTTGAGTTGAAGTTTCTGTCACTTGAAACCAAAAGATTCCTTCCAGACTGATATATTGATTTAGGACAGACTCTCTAGGGGCCACAAGATAATGAAAAATAAAACTTCCCCTGGAGCTTTGCGTTGTTGTCTAAAGCCTGTTATCAAGTTGCTTGATCAAAGAAGCCAAGTTAGACAGAGTATCCAGGAAGCTAAGTTTAGGGCAATTAAAAAAATTTATTAAATAAACTATTTATTTTGGAGTAATTATGTATTTACAAAAAATTGCGAGGACATTAGAGAAAGTTCCCATCATGCCTTTGCCTGGTTTCCTTTACTGTTAACATCTCACATAACCATGGCACTTTTGTCAAGACAGTGATGTGTTGCTATTACCTAAATTACAGATTTCATTTGGAATTTCATTTCATTTCACGAGTTTCCCACTAATGTCCTTTCTCTGTTCCAGGATTCCATCTAGAATACCACATTGCATTTAGTTGTCATATCTTCTTAATCTCCTCTGGTCTGTGGCAGTTTCTCCATTTTCCCTTGTTTTTCATGACCTTGACAGTTTGAAGAGCACTGGTTTGTATCTTGTAAAATGACTTTCAATTTGAGTTTGTCTGATATTTTTCTCATGATTAGAATAGGTTGATGGGTTTGGGGGAAGAATACTACAGAGATGAAGTAAGGTAAAATGCTAACAGAGTTGATTAGATGATGAGGAAATGAATGCACAGTGCATACCACTGAGTTAAGGAGGCCTCTGAGTGTGGAATATGGTGGTCCTCCTAGGGCTGGCTGTCATTCAGAATCATACTGCATTGAATAATAAGCATGGAGGGCTTCCCTGGTGGCGCAGTGGTTGAGAGTCCGCCTGCCGATGCAGGGGACACGGGTTCGTGCCCCGTTCCGGGAAGATCCCACATGCGGCAGAGCGGCTGGGCCCGTGAGCTGTGGCCGCTGAGCCTGCGCGTCCGGAGCCTGTGCTCCGCAACGGGAGAGGCCACAACAGTGAGAGGCCTGCGTACCACAAAAAAAAAAATAATAATAATAAGCATGGAGCTCTTTGTATTTCAAGGAGACAAAGGTCTGCAGTGATTTGCTATGAATCTTTTTATAATCATGGTAAATTTGAATGAGTTTTAACTTTCTGAAAATTCAAGACACAACGTTACTAATTCATTTCAGTAAGTGAAAAACCAAGCCTTCCCAAACGGAAATAGGAAGGAAGGGCCCCATTACTCCATCTTAGTTCCATGAGAAAGACCCCTTCATTCTGCAGGGACCTCTCTGCTATATGAATCCTATGACTGGATTTATGCCTGTGCCTCCAAATTATTTTCATAAAATGCTTCAGTACTGCTGTAGACTGAGTGTTTATGCCCCCACCCAATTCTAACCCTCAATGTCAGAGCATTAGGAGGTGGGGCCTTTGGGAGGTTATTAGGTCGTAAGGGTGGAGCTGTAATGAGTGGGATTAGTGCCCTTGTAAAAGAGACCCCAGAGAGCTCCCTCACTCCCTTGCACCATATGAGGACAGAAAGAGAAGATGGCTGACTTTGAACCAGGAAGCAGATTCTCACCAGACACTGAATCTGTCAGCAGCTTGATCTTGGAGTTCCCAGCCTCCAGAACTGTGAAAATAAATTTCTGTTGTTTATAAGCCACCCCGTCTATGGTTATTTGTTATAGCAGCCAGAATGTACTAAGACAAGCAGTCGTGACCAAATTTTCACACACACACACACACACACACACACTGATCAAAAAATTATTCAAACAGAAATGCATTATTCAGTCATCTTGTTATATTTCCAGGATATAGTAACTAGATTATTCACTTCCTCCTCTCTACTAATCCATCAATTATCGGTATAGTTATTGAATTCACTGAGCAAAGCAATGGACCAAGTCAATAGAAGAGAAACCAAGGATTCAGCCCTAATCCAAATGCCTTATGTCCTAACACAGATATTTATCATTCACACATCCAAATTAGGTCATGCGTGTGAAATGCTGTAAGGTATATGTAACAAGCCTGAAAATTTAACTTTCAAATAAATTGTTCTGCTGAACACTCATTAGAAAAAAAATATTTTCTGAATCCCCTCACCCACTACTCAGCTATTGTTCCTGAGGTATGGTGAATTTCCCTTAACTCCAGTTAGAAGCAATTATCTTTTATCATTATTTTTTGATTCTAGGATTGGAAGGTAGAATTTTCTAGAAAGAATTTGTCTTTCCTTAACACACATGTGCATTTAGAGGATCTAGGTAAAGGATTTCAAAATTGTGGTCCATTGATTACAAGTATTTTTGGTTTGGTCTGAAGGGAATTTTTAAATATCTTGAAATAATCACTAACTTTTGAAACTTGGGAGAATTTCTCTAAAAGAGTATACTGTTGGCTTCTCTTGTTGAACCAAAAGACTTGGTATTGTGGAATGGTGCCTGCATCCTATAGACAGGGTATGTAGCCCCTAACTTGTGTGTCTTACACCTGGCCGTCTTACACCTGGCCAGCTTACACCTTATTTGCTTTGGTCAACAAATGTCTGGTCAACAGAAATTACAATTCCTGGTCTATGCTTTTCCAGATAATTAAGGTGGATTGTCTGGAAGAGCCAAGGGAATAGAGGTTTGTGCTTGGAGGGTCAAGAAGGGAATGATTTAACCCCAATGGAGTTGCATCTTCTGGGAATGGAATAGGGATAAAGGGAGAGTGGTAAAGAGCCTTCTGGAAGGCACTTGTCTGAGATGGCCAGATGCAGGAGGGGAAGGAGCCTGTCAGCCCTGTGAACTAACTGCTCTGCCTTTGTAAGAGTCTCCGGTAACTGAGCTTGCCATAAAGGACTAGAACCACTATAGAGCTTCCATCTTTTTCAGGGGCCTATAGAGCTGCCATCTTTTTGCAGGGGCCTCTGCAAAGTTCAAAGCAGCAGCAGCCTCCAAAACCTAAGACCAAGTCCTGCTCCTGCTTTCTAGGGCCTCATGCCCAAGAAAGAGAGGGAGTCCCCAGCCCATTGACACAGGAATGGGGCTTCCTGCCAATTTTTGTGGGCAGAGATTTGGAGTTAGATTTGACTAGATTTAGAAAAATAAAGAAATGCAACATTACCTTCATTCTGGGGTTCCGAACAACTTATTCCTTTGAATTTCAATGTAAAGGTTGCTTTTTTGTTAAGAGAGCCTAGATACTTGATTTAACAAGAAGCAAAGAAGTATAGTAAGATGATAGTAATTAAATTGATTAGGTTCAACTACATACACACTTGAGTTTATGTTCAAGAATAAGTGGTTGAACTAGATGGTCGCCAAACTCTTTCTTGGTTCTAAAATACAAAATATTGGTAATCTAAGGGAATATTCAGAATACAGTTGGTGAATGGAGGTTGAATTATACAGGCTGGCAGGTAGAATAATTTAGCAACCAGGCTCGTAGGATGGAGATGCAGATATCTATCTTCATTTTAAAGCCTCTGTCACTTAACAGACAAATACATTGCACGGCAAAGATTTAAATTTAATGGAAACGGTGATTCTTAAACCAAAATTGACAGTTTACTAAGTTAGAATTTACTACAGGCCTCTCTTTACAACTGTGAGTAATTTTATTTGTTTCTATCCTAGTAAACAGGTTTTATTTTCGTGCTCAGGCTCATGTGTACAACTGCCTTCTAGACATTTCCCCTGGCAAGTCCCATAGGCACTTTGGACTCAAGTGATCAAAATGTTCCCCAAACCCCAGTCTTCCCAAAGTGCCCCTCTTCTCTGTTCCCATTTACTAAGTTACCTGAAGTAGACACCTGGGAGCCACCATCCATCATCATAATCCCATATCTAGTTAGTGGCCAGGACTCTACATCCTTATCTCTTCATGGCTATGAAACTACCCTCTATCCTCTCAGATTCTCTTTTTTTCCAGACATTCATTATCTCTGGCCAGAACCATTGCAGCAGTCTCTTAACTAAATTTAACCTCCAGCTTTCAATTCTATTGACATCAGCACACTGCCTCCAGAATGACCTCATAATTCATTAAAGAATGCACTGAAGTACAGACACTTCGGAACGCAGTTCAGCAGTTTCTCACAAAGCTAGACATAGTCTTAGCGTACAATCTAGCGATTATGCCCTTAGGTGTTTATCCAGCTGATGCGAAAACGCACGTGAACATAAAACCCTGCACAAGAATGTTTATGGCAGCTTTATTCACAATAATCAAAAACTGGAAGTAATCAAGATGTCCTTTTACAGGTGTGGATAAATAAACTGTGGTACATCCATACAATGAAATATTCAGAGATAAAAAGGAATGAGCTTTTAAACGTTGCAAAGACATGGATAATCTTAAATGTATTTTGTTAAGTGAAAAAAGCCACTCTAAAAAGATTACATATCATATAATTTCATTTATATGACATTCTGGAAAAGGCAAAACTATAAAAATGATAAATAGTGTTTGTCAGGGGTTCGGGGTTTGGGAAGAGGAAAGACTCGAATAGGCGAAGCACAAGAGATATTTTAGGAGGGTGAAACCATTGTGTATAACAATGTAATGGTGGACATGTGACACTATGTATTTGTCAGAAGCCGTAGAATTTTATAGTGAACGAATATTAATCTACGCAAGTTTAAAAATCATTTAGGTGGTCAGGGAGGTCCCAGAATGGGACGCAGACTGTGACAAAAGAATCTAACTATATTACAAATATATGAAACAACTTCACTAACATGGGTGAAGGAAGAAGGTGCTGACTTCAGTAATTTTGGAAATGATTGAAATCTGTAAGATTAAAGGCAAAAGAAACTGTATATAAGCACTGTAATCTAGTTAATGAAGTTGTTTCCCATGGGTGTATGGGTTAACAATTCTGAATCCACTATATGTGTATAATGGAATTGAACAACTCTATAAGTGAATGGCATATGATGGGGGCCAGGTTTCTTGCAGTGTGAAGTTACAGTCCAACAAGGGGAGGAGGCTAGAATTGCTCTGTGGTAATGAATTAGAGTTGGAGACATGAGTATGAACTAATGTTTAGCTCCATATGTATACAGACAGTCACATAGAGAAATATTTATAGAAATGTTTATATATACACGTGAGTCAGTATGCAAACGTATTTCTTTGCTCTCTCAGCTGAGAGGGCCCAGAAGCAACGACCCCTCGGTAGCAATGAGCATATCTGATGCTCAGATCTTGGTTTCTAATCTGATTCTCCAATAAAAGGAACCAGGGGTCCTTGAAAAATAGCCAATTTTAGGACTGGGGTGGGAAGTATGCATGAGGAGCTTTCAATATGCCAGAAAGTAAAGAAGTGAGGGGGAATACACACACACACGAATGGGGGTATGTAAAAGGGACAGAGGGGCCATCTAAAAAAGCTCCCAACGGCCAAAGCTGGAAAAATTTGATCAAAAGATAAATAAAGTAGTATTGGAATTTAAAAGTATAAAATAAAAACCATGAATTAATACTGTTATAAATGAATGATTGAAGAAATAAATAAATGGACAGAATAGGCAAATGTCTCATGCAGAAAAAAAAAACCCATGTAATTTATATAGATACTCCAACCTCAAGAAGTTAGAACATAAATCCTTACTCCTTACATGTGGGCTGTGCAGTGACTTCCTCTCAAAATGCAAAGGACCAAAAAAGAAAAAAAAAAAAGAAGAGTCACTTTACAGTAGAGGAAGCTGACAAACATGACCTCAGCCAGGTGATCAAGGTCAACATCCACAGTGATGTCTTGTTGCTAGTATGTACCCTTGATATGATGTGATAAAAATGATTCTGTACTTGTGGTCTTCCTCCCCTAATCCCATAACCCCAGTTTAATCATCAGATGAATTGCAATTAGAGACATTCTACAAAATACCTCAACTGTACTCTTCAAAATCCTCAAGGTTACCAAAGGCAAGGAAAATCTGAGAAATACGGCCAAGAGGAGACCAGGGAGACATGATGACTAAATGTAATGTGATATCTTGGATGGGATCCTGGAACAGAAAAATAACGTTAGATAAAAATGAAAACTCTAAGTAATGTATGAGATTTACTTAATAATAATATATTGATATTTATTCATTTATTGTGATAAACCATACTAATATAAGATACTAATAATAAGAGAAATTGACTGTTGGGTATATGATAACTATTTTTGTAATTTTTCTGTAAATCTAAAACTGTTTTAGAATTAAAAATTTATTTAAAAAATGCAGTGTCTACAATGTGCTAGGCACTGGGAATACAGATAATAAATAGCTCCTGCACTTGTGGAAATTCTTGTCTGATTAGTGGGACAGACTTTAGTAAATAATCACATTAATAACTAATATTGTTAATTTTATAAAAGTTAATGATATTATATCCTAATGGAAGACTTAACCTAATCTGAGGGTCCTGTGAATTTTCCCAATAAAGTGACATTCAAACCAAGGTGGAGTTACCCAGTAGTGGGTGGGGAAGGGGCTGGAGAGAAGAAAAACACTAAAAACAGAGGAATAGCATGTGGCAAGGTCCCAAGGCAGGAGGAACTTCACATTTTAATGGAGCAAACATTGGGGTTTTGAGCTCAAGATGCGAGAGGGAAGAAAGAGAGAGAGAGATAACAGAAGCCAGATACTTGAGTGGTTTGTAACCTGGAATCCACAGACTCCCAATGGGCTGATGGGTAGGACTTTACATTTCAACAAAATTGTTTTGCTTTCTAACCCTATGTTCTTTTAAATTTTATGTATGTAAAAATATTATTCTGGGAAGGGTTCATAGCTTTTAACAGATTCCCAAAGGAGACCAACATGGCACCATGTTAAGGACATTAAATTTTATCCCAAGTAGAACAAGAAACCACTGAAACATTTTAAGCTGTTTAAAATCCTTCATTGATTAAACTCGTTTACAGGATAAAGTCCAAACTCCTTAGCAAGTCCTACAATGCTCTTCATGAAATGCTGATGACAGACTTCTTCAGCTATTTTTTTGTTCAACACTTGCTCCCCAATTATTCATCTTGTTCCACACTCAAATCCTACCAAACCTCCTGAGCTCATCAGGGAAGACCTGCTCTTTCCTGTCTTCTTACTTATTCTCATGCTGCTTTCTGTGCCTATAACAGTCTTTCTTATCTGCTCATGTTCTTAGACTTGGGACAACAATAACCTTCTCTATAAACCTTTGCCTGTATCCCCACATTGAAATGAAGCTCCCTTCCTCTGTGGCCCGTTAAATCCCAGGTGTGGTAGAAAGAATAAATGACCCCCCATATGTCCACAATTCTGGAACCTTTGAAATATGTTACCTTACATGGTGAAAGAGACTTTGCAGATGTGATTAAGTTAAAATTTTTGAAATAGGAAATTACCTGAATTATCTGATATGCTCCATGTAAGCACAGAGGGAAGCACGAATGTCAGAGTGAGAGATGTGACAATGCAATCAGAGGAGAAAGTGAGAGTTCAGGGAGAGAGAACAGATTTGAAGATGCTATACAGCTGGCTTTGAAGATGAAAGAAGGGACCCCAAGCAAGGAATGCAGGTGGCCCCTAGAAGCTGAAAAAGGCAAGGAAACAGATTCTCCTGTCAGAGCCTCTAGAAGGAATTCCTACCAACACAATGATTTTTGGACTACTGAGCTCCTGACCTGTAAGATGATAAATTTGTGTTAAGTCACTTAAATTTGTGGCAATCTGTTATAACAGTGACAATAAACTTAATACACTAGATATGCCTCTATCTGATTTCTCTAGTAGGTTACTAAATCTGTTTCTGCCCCCTAGCTGGCTCTTACATATTCAGTTACTTATTCAACAACAACAGTTGTGTGTTGTGGGCCTTCTTTGGGCTTGGTACTGTTCACAGTGCTGAAAATACAAAGGTGGACAAAAGAGATGAAGTCTCCGATCTCATGGAGATTACAACCCAATTTCTGGCACATAATGGGTTTTTAAAAACATATGTTGAATAAATCAATCAAGGCACTTGTATAATTATGAACATTATTAATATCGCTTTATTCAAGTAACAATTGTACTTCAAACAAACATACAAACAAACTCATAGAAAAAGATCAGATTTGTAGTTACCAGAAGAGGGGGTGGCAGAAATAGGGGGGAATTGGATGAAGATGATCAAAAGGTACAAACTCCCAGTTATGTGATAAATAAGTACTAAGAATATAATGTACAACATGATAAATAGAATTAGCACTGCTGTGTATTATGTATGAAAGTTAGTAAGAAAGTAAATCCTGTGTTCTCATCACAAGAAAAAGAAATTTCTATTTCTTTAAATTTGTATCTATACGAGATGATGGATGTTCACTAAACTTACTGTGGTAATCATTTCATGATGTATGTAAGTCAAATTATTATGCTGTATACCTTAAGCTGTATAAGTGTTGTATGTCAATTATATCTCAATGAAACTGGAAGAAAAAAGGAATAAGGAAAGCATGAGCCCATAAGAACAAGAGAAATGAAGACTTAACACTAGTGAACATGAGTTTTTTGTTTTTAATTTACTTTGCAATGGGAATGCAAATTACTATCTTTCCATCTAGTCCACATATACTAACCTAATCCATTATGTAACTTAGTTAATATACGCCAACCTAATTATGTCTATTCATAATTGAACAAAATTGCTGACTCCTAGGACTAGGCTATAAACAATTCTGCTTGGTCAGCCTGGGATCATAAGTCCTATTAGAGAAGCCTATAAGCTGCCGAGGCATCCAGGGTGCATGTGAGATTTAAAGCCGTCAAGGAGCAGATGGAGGTATGGTAGCTGATAGAGTGGGTGGAGGAGCCATGATTTATAGTGCTTACAGAGAGGAAGGCTGGAAGAAGAGATGGAATTGGCACCACAGAACCCGTGGGGAGCTCAGCATTTGGAGGCATCAGAGGAGGAGGTGAGGCCCCAGATGGAGCAAATGGGCCCTGAGTTAAAGACTATGTAAGAAGACTGTCACCCCCCAACACCAGCCAATCCGCATAGAGCACCAGATCGATGCTCTCCTATGCACTCCCGCCCTCTCCACACAGGAAAATACCAGAGCTTTATTCTCCAGAGCAGAGGCAGATTTACTGAGAAGGAAATAAAGCTTTAACTTCGAAGTCCCTCATCAGTGTGGGCCCCTTCTAAGAGAGAGAGTATGGAAGGGACCTTACGGTTTGTTCACATGGCCATGTATATTTTTGAAACTTTGCAAAAGTAAAACGTATTAACTACAATTATTGAAGACTGCTGTCTCTTTCCAATTCAAGTTTCTCTCCATCATACTCTCTTTAATTTCAGACAACTTTGGAGTGGCTATGGACGTTTTGGGGATACATATATGGGAAAGTTGAGCTGGACATGCGTTTAACTTGGATTTATTGGGATATATTTATATGGTTTGCAAGCATTTCTGTGTATAGCTAAAGTGTGTTAGTTTTCTCAGTGTAGAAGTGGCAATCCATTGTACCAAATACAACCCAGTGTACCAGCTAAATCTGCATTGTGACCCAAAGGTGCAGGGACAAAAGTCACACAATGGTATGAATGTGTCCTATGGTTCCCAGCACAAGGAATGATAAATAATGGAGAAAAAACAAGTTAGTCTATGGAAAATTCTTCCAATCATCAGACTTATAAATAGTAAGCAAAAGATTTGGTTCCCATCAATGTCTGGTTAAAATGGAAATTCTTTCTTGTCAGAAACATATTTGATAACGTAGCATGTGCAATTATAAATACACCATATATATTTTTATGTGAATCACACAAAATAGCATGAGTCAGAATTCCTGTGTGTGTGAACACAGACACATATACACACCGAGTGTGTTTGTGTGAACTCACATGATTTAGGCAACCCAATGGATCAAACTGCATTCAATGCAGAATGGTCTAAAACAACAAGTGGCTCTAGTGTCAACACTCATATATATTAGAAAATAAGACAAAATATGTAATATAGATATTTATCTAGAAACTGAAAGAAAATTTAGATAGACATTTAAAGGAATATGAAACAAAAGTGACATTGACAACTGACATTGGTAGAAATTATTCTGCGATGAAGAAGCAACTTGAAACAAGCAATTTTCAGGTTATACTAAGGCAATAATTCACTGAGAGAGAAAAGAATTTAAATGGAAATAATGGCTTTTGGATGAGAATCATAACACATTGGAAAAATTTTAATTTCTGGCTGTTTTGCATAAAATATTGACATTGTACAGGTAACGTGAAATTCATAAGATGCCATCATGATGCAGACACTGATGACATGCTGGTTAATGAATGTCATCAATTTAAAGATTTTTAAAGACTAGTTATTACACAAGACACCTTTAAATGCACTGAAATTTCTCATCTTATGTTGAAAGAAACGTGATAGACGCCTCCCCAAATTTGCCAGCAATCTTAATTTACATGACATCACCCATGAGTTGTGAAGCTGAAACACCTAAACCATCAATAGTTTAAAAAATATTCAATCAAGCTGGAGGAATTATTTTCCTAGTCTCTGTACAGAAATGATATTATGTGATTATTATATAAAGAGGCAAAGAGTCTGTAGCAAAACAAAATGTAGGAGAAAAGGTATTACATAGTGAATCAATTAAAACTGTGATGTTCCCAGATTTTGTGACATTTATGGAATTTGTCATCTTTTTCAAATGTACTATTTGTTGTAACTTTTTCTCATTATAAACAGTCACTTTCATACTAAATTTGGATTCAGGAGTTGGTATTCTTTTCATTCAAGAGAGTCCCATATTGTAACATCTTCAGGCTCCACAAAACTTACGTTGGTTGCTACTCAAGACATCCAGAAAGGGACAGACTTGAGGCTCACAAAGAGATGCAGGGCTGAGCAGAGGAGTAGCTGAAAGTCTGCAGACCTGCCTGTACGGACCTCTGCCCAGTCACCCATCAGGGAAGCTGCAAGTCTTATCTGCAAATGTGGCGCTCTATCTAGCTCTTTAATGTCATGATTAAGAAGGGGAAAAAAGTGAAATATGTAATAGAGAACTGAAGAGAACACAATGAGCACATGCAACCTAGACATCAAATATATTAACATTTCCCCTGTTCTCTTTGTATATATATTTTTTAAAGAAATAAAACATCACACTTACAATTGAAGGCCCCTTTGAAATCCTCCTTCTCTCACATCCCACATGCTAATTTTAGGAGTTCTTGTCGGATCTGCTTCTCAACTATATCCGCAATCTGGTCACTGCTATCGCCACATACCAGGCCACTGTCACCTCTCATGGAGACCAGAGGAACAAACAGCCTCATAACTGGTCTCTTTGCTTCCACTCTTACAGTTTTCTTATAGCACCATGATCTTTTAAAAACTTAAATTTTTATGTTTAAGTTAAAATTTTTAAGGTGCTCCATTACCTTATTTTAAAACCTTCCAGCACTTCTCTGTTGCAATGAAGAAAAACCCCACATTCCATAAGAGTCTTCATGAAGTGAGACCAGGAGCAGGCTTCTCACCACTTCTTCACCAGGCTCCAGTCACGGAGGTCATTTCAAACTGGCCAGACTGGTTCCACCTCCAGACCCTTCAGCCACTGTCCGGGTTTCAGCCTAGATGGCGCTTCCCTAGTACCTCTCCCCCGATTGCCATCAGAAGCAGCATATCCACTCTCATTCCTTTACACCATCTTGTTTTCTTCATAGACTTTTCATAATTTGTAATCATCTAATTTATTTACTGCTTGTGATTTTTTTTTTTTCGGTCTGTTTTTAACACTGAAAAGTAAGCTCCATGAAGGCAGGAGATTTGTTTCTTTTTACATTGCTATATTTCCAACAGCACCTGTTACACTGCAGGCAACCAATACATATTTGCACAATAAATTCAAATGAGACTCCACAACGACACTTCTGGATGTTAGCCAATAATGGAGCAATGACTTCAAAAATCTGAGAGAACATGATCTTCAACTTGGAATGCCAAATCATTAATAAAATCTGAGGGCAGAAAAGGACATTTCCGGACACGTGGAGACTCAGAAAATGTATACCCCATATCCCGTTCTTGAGAAGCTGGGCAGGTTCCAATGAAAAGAAGTCCTAAACTGAGCAAAAGGGTGACGTGGGATCCAGAACGCAGTGTATCAAACTTAAGAGCACAGGAAAGAGATGTTTCAGGATGACAGCTTAGCGGCAGGCAGAGGGAGCAACTGGTCCACAATGCAGCCAGAGGACAGAGGGTACCAGGAGGGCGCCACCAAGAAAAGGGCCATCTGATAAGAGAGGTCACTTGGAAAAACAAAGAAAACAAAACAAAAACGAGATAAATTGTCGAAAGGTACTATGTCGCTTCTGGAAAAGAATTTAAGACATAATATTTGCATATTCAGTTAAGAGAGCTAGATCCTGTTTATAGTACGAGGAAGAATGTCTAAAATCAACAAATTGAGGAGTAGCAGTGTGCAATTATTTGGAAATGAGAAGGTAACTCTCTGATGGAATAGCTACGAGAATAAAAAGTGGTTGCCTCTGATAAACTGAGCTGGGAAGTTAGGAAGTGTGGGGCTTGAAGAAAGGGATTGTTTTTCTTGTCAGTCTTTTAGTACTATCTGATCTATGACTTTGGTGAAAATAAAACTATCTAAAAAATTTTAAACTATAATTTCTTCTGATAATAATGATGACAACATCAAAACCGAACAATTCAGGCTTATACTGGCTCCATGGTCTATGAATTTAGAAAAACTGTCTTGCTATCCTGGAGATGTTTCTATCACATTTGTAAATTACATCCATTCATTCCTTTGGGAGCACAGTGGTTTAGATAACCTTAAATATTTAAAAGTCAAATTTTGTAATGTACTTTTCAGTGCTGCATAATTTAGAAATTATATAGCCATGCCAGGAGTGTGTGTGTGTGTGTGAGTGTGTGTGTGTGTGTATGTGTGTGTGAGAGATGTTTTCAAGAAATGTCAGTAGATATGGTCCAGAACAAGAGAAACTTGAATTCTTCCAATAGAATTCCCAATTGGCCTGCAGTGGTAATACTTATGAGATCAAAATTGTGCATGTGGTAATGTCTAAGACTTTGGAAAAAACCTTTTAAATATTAGCCAGACTCTTTGAAGTGAATTCAAATTACTGAAAAATAATTTACAAAGAATGTCCTTTTGGAAGTAGGGGTTTAGACAAGGGCAGGAATGGCTTTCATTTTCATGACTGTTTTTGGAGGTAAATAAGCATATTTTTAAATAAAATATGAAAAGATTATACTTGGAGTTTTTGTGCTTCTAATGGTAATGGGGAACAAAATAAAAATTTATAAAAAGCAGCAACTTTCAACTTCACTGTTGTCCAAACCAAACAGAACTTGAAATGTAAAAGTTTTGACATTCGTAAAATGAAAAATCTTTGTACTTTTGCATTTTCCTAAATAGTTTCCCATTGCTAACTCAATAGTCATTAGGAACACGATAGTAGGTTGCATCAATCATTTTCACTGTTACTGGACAATGCGACCTGGGTATATTCAACTATTTGTTAACTAGTTCTTCACCACATTAGTAGATTGAACTAACCTCCTTCTCCAGGGGAAGGAACCTGTTCTCGGATTTAAAAAGCCAGCAGCCTCTGATAGCACTCCCTTCCTTCCTGAGTCATTTTGCATGCAAACATCCTTGGCTTCTTCATCTAATGAGAAATCTACTTGGAAGATGAAAAATCATAATCACTATTTTGTGGAAAGCTGAGAAGCATGAGAATTCTGGTAGCTTCCTGTTTTTGAGGTGAGAAAAACAGAATGCCATAAGACTTTTTTTGTATGTGTTTTTTTTTTTTGACCACACGGCTTGCGAGATCTCAGTTCCCCAACGAGGAATTGAACCCGTGCCCTTGGCAGTGAGAGCACAGAGTCCTAACCACTGGACCACCAGGGAATTCCTATAAGACAGTTCTAGATGGGCAGGTAGGTGATCTGAAGGGCTCTATTGGCAGTGTTAGCTACTTATTAAGGCAGTTCTGGGAAAGGAAGCCATACCTGGTGCCACAGCCAGTAAAAACAAAACAAACTAGTTTTTGATCTTGGCAGAGTTTGGGATCCAGGCTGGTTCTAGGCAAGATCCTGAAACAGAAAATTCGTTGCATATGGCTCTTCACTTTTACTCACTCTCCCCTTACTCCCAACCCCGCTGGGTAATCTGTAAAGTTTTCAGATACCACTCTCCCAATCACAGTGAGCCTGCCCACTCATTAGCACAAGCCTGGAATCCAAGCTGGGTTCTTTTGTAGAGCTGGAGTTGCGGAGAGAGCCCCCTTTCTTCTTTGGTTGTGAAGCTTTAAGAAGGCAAGTTAGAGCTGACCGGGGCCATTGTCTGGCCTTTTGAGGACAGCCAGTTTGAGAGAATAAAGCCAAACTAGAACTTTCCAGAAAGTTAGAGAGAAAGGTGAGAGAGAGAGAGACCATGAGAGTGAGAGCGGTTGGGAGAGTTGAAGGAAAATGAGACAGTAGTAAGTGACTGCAGTGGAGTGCAGGATGTACTCCTGAGGCCAAGTCCATCTGTCTTTGGTTTGGTCAATAAAATCCCTCTTTTAATTTAAGATAGCTCAAGCTAGGTTTCAAATTGGGGTTGAAAGATGCAGCCAAGAGTACTGCCTTGAGGGACAGTAATGATCTCAAAGGGAATGAAAAAGTCAATGGTGGATTTTTAGATATTGTAGCAACACTTGGGCAGAGAACAGTTCGATGAGGGACCCTTCAGCTTTCCCCTATGACATACTGACACCCCTGTGGAAGGGAAAGTTAGCAGTGGCTGGCACTTTTAAAATATGTGTATTGAAGTATAAATGTTGTAAAACAAACCTCATATATTTAAATGCACAATTTAATGAGTTTCAGTATATTAATACACCCATGAAACCATCACAAAAAACAAAATAATGAACGTATCCATCACTCTCAGAAATTTCCATATGACCCTTTGTAATAGCTCTCTGGACCACATCCTAATCTCCCACCCCTATCCCAGGCAAACAGTATCTGCTTTCATATAAATGGCATTATACTATATATACTCTTTTATTATCTGTTTATTGAGGGTCCCAGCAAAATTTTTTTGTGTGATTTATCCACATTGCTGTCTGAATCCATGGGTCTTTTTTTTCATTGCTGAGAGTGTTCTATCATAGGGATATACTATAATTTGTATATCCTTTCACCTATTGAAGGATATTTGGATTGTTTCCACTTGTGGCAATTAAAAACAAAGCTGCTGGGCTTCCCTGGTGGCGCAGTGGTTGAGAGTCCGCCTGCCGATGCAGGGGACACGGGTTCGTGCCCCGGTCCGGGAAGATCCCTCATGCCGCGGAGCGGCTGGGCCCGTGAGCCATGGCCGCTGAGCCTGCGTGTCCGGAGCCTGTGCTCCGCAGCGGGATAGGCCACGGCAGTGAGAGGCCCGCATACCACAAACAAAACAAAACAAAAAAAAAACAAAGCTGCTATGAGCACTTGTGGACAAATTTTTGTATGGATGCATGTTTTCATTTCTCTTGGGTATATACAAAGGAACGGGAAAGCTAAGTTGTATATTAGATGTTATGTGTAACTTTGTAAGAAATTGCTGAACTGTTTTCCAGAATGACTGAACCATTCATTCCCACCGGTGGCATGTAAAAGTTCTAGTTGCTGTTCATTCTCACCTCCATTTGGTACTGTTTGTCTTTTAAGGAAGCCATTATAATGGGCATGTGTGATTTTTATTTTCGTTTCCTTAATGACTAATGATGTGGAGCATTTTTCATATACTTAAATGCCATCTATCAATACATATTTTTTTGATGAATTGTTGTCTGTTGAAATCTTTTACCCCTTAAAAAAATTCTAAAAGTTTTTAAAAATAGCTTTACTTAAGTTAAAATTTACCATAAAATTAATTTACCATACCATAAAATTCACCCACTGTAAGTATATGGATAAGTGATCTCTAAGTAACTTCATACTGTTGTGGAACCGTCATCACAATCCACTTTTAGAACATTTCCATTACATCAGAAAGCTCCCTCCCACAGGTGTGCAGTCAGTCCCAATGCCACTCCCAGGTAACGATAGATCTCTTTTTGTCTCTATAGATTCACTTTTTCTAGATATTTCGTATGAATGGAATAATAAAATAGTCTCTTGTATCTGGCTTCTTTCACTTGGAATGTTTCTGAGGCATATCCATGTTGTTGCATGTTCCAGTAGTTTGTTCCTTTTCATTGCTGAGTCGTATTCCATTATATGGATATACCACATTTTGTTTCTCTATTCATCTGACAATGGACACATAGATTGCTTCCAGTTTTTGACTACTATAAATAATGCTACTGTGAACATTCATGTATAAGTCTTTGTGTAAACATATACTTTCATTTCTCTTGGGTAGGTACTTAATAGAATTGTTGGGTTGCATGACAAGTATATATTTAACTTTTTAAGAAACTACAAAAATGCTTTTTAAAATGGCTCTTCCATCTCATGTACCCATCAACAAAATATGAGGGTTCCAGTTTCTTAGTTTCTTTCTATGGGATTCAAGTCAAACACCTTCCTATGCTGGTACATGTGACCATCTGCTCTGGAGGGCTGAACCAGGGATGGGCCCTTGGCCACTGGGGCCTATGACATGAAAGCTCTACCCATGAGGACTGATGGAAACCAACTGAGGGAAACTCTCTTGGGGAAATTTTGACAAGTGATTGATACAAATACATGGAGAAGGAAGCAGAGCTAGAGTGGGGCTTAGTGAACTGTTCCACGTAGGGAACCCTGAGAGAGCGTGGTCTGCCCTGGACCTTAATGGGTCTCCCCTCTGACCCAGCTTACCCTCCCCTCCATCTGAAATCCTTCCTCTGTGCCTTCTCAAGTCGCCCCTTAGGATCAAAAAGTTCTCCCGTTTCTCAGTCTCCTTGACATTTTTCTGTCTTCTTTAAAATCTGACTGTCCCTGTGAGATTGCTCTCAGATTGAGATTGCTTGTCTTCCCACAAACACATCCATCAAGGTTAAGAGGTAAAGTCGGTGCTCTCTCCTCTGCCTCATTGTCTTTCCTACACCAGTGCCTTTCTGCCCTAGACTAGATCTTCACTCCTTTGCTAACAAACAGACAAACGCCTGTTCCCATTAGACTCAGATCATTTGACCACAGCACTCTTTACCACACTCCTCATTTCTGTTATCCTCCTTATCTTTTTTCATTGAAAACCCACAGTTTAGTCTTCCTTGCCTCAAAGACTCTCCTCATATAAGCAGTCCACTCAAGTCCTTGTTTCTTAAGCCCTTGAACTCCTCATTTCCAATGGCTGTCTCCATCATTCCACTCCTGCCACTTCATCCTAAGTCACACTTTGAAACTTGTCAGCACTACTGCTCCACCTCTGAAATTACTGATTTGGACAGTCCCCTTTCTGACGACAACTTCCTAAACTTCCAACTTGTTTGGTAAAGTACACCCTTTGCCAGTGTTCTTTCACATCATCAGGGTTTCCCAAATATCGATAGCTATACTGCCTCTTCATCTATCAAACTCCTCTTGTCTTCACTTCCCTCTCTCTACAGCTCAGATCCATGTTCTATTTCAAACACTCTTTTTTTATGTATTATAATTTCCCATAACTTTTCCTTCCATCACTTTCAGCTTTAAAAAGAAAAAGCAATCTGAGGAGCTCCACCACACTTTCTCTTCACGTGTATACTCAGGCAATTGAGGGTGTAGGTATCACTATATATTCATGTCTCCAACTTAAACTGTGTTCCCAACACTGCATGGCTACACTTCTCTACCACTCTCTTCAACAACCATCCCAAAGTTCTACTTGCCTCTAACCTTTGACCACTCTCCAACAATATGTGCCTCCCTACTGTCAGCCTATGACTTTGCTTCCTGTATCATAGAGAAATTGGAAGCCTTTAGATACCAATTGCTGAATTACTAATCCACCAGATCTACAGCTCCATCTGTGAGGTTTTTTCATTCCCTTTGTTCTCTCCTATTACAGTGCATTACGCATCCTTTCCTCCGTAATTCCTTCTGTTCTCTGGACCTTACACATGGCTGCTTTATCAAGAACACTTCATTTTTCCTGTATCTCGTGTGTCTTTTTCTCTTTACTGGATTCTTCCCGGTATCATTTCAAAAGACTGTAAACTCTTCAGTCTTAAAGGAGAGCTTCCCTCTTTTTTCCCCTTAAAAACAAAAGCAAAAACAAAACAAACCCTTCAAAGAATCCTCCCTGGACACCACATTCTCCTCCAACTGCTGCCCTCTCTCTTCCTTTATCTTCAGAGCCAATGTCTTTAAAGAGTTGTCTTCAACCATCTATTCTGTCTTCTGTTCCCCCACCATGTCAGTAACATTGTGTTTATTAAGGTCACTAAGGAACTCTACATGGCTAAATCTAATGGATCCTTGAGGACTTTTCTTACCAGCCTTTCTGCTACCAGGTCCCTTACTTCTCTGGGCTTCAGGTGCCACACATTTAAACTGAAGAGCAGACTTTAATTATGTGAAAGTGGGGGTGGACCAGATGGCTTCTTGAGGTCCTTTTTAGTCCCTGGAATCCCTGGTTGCTGATTTTGAGTCACACACGAGTTAGCAGTCACATTTGTATGCATGGTTCAGCATTGCCATCTTTGAAGTGAGACATTTTCTCTTGCTGCCTAAATTACTTCTAGGTTATAAAATCACCTTTGGAAGCGATATTAACTCTTCCTGGCCTCCAGTCTGCTCTTTACTAATGACTGGATTTTCTAGAGAGGAATAACTAGTTAATTGAAATATGAAGTTGGCTCCTTCAGCATACAAAGAATTCCAGGCTATTTAAATTCACAGAAATAAAAGTTTGCTCACTGGTCAGAGCACTAAGGGGATAAATTTTTCTCTGCCTCAGAGACTAGAGCTATCAGGAAGACCTCTACGATGTTTATGCTGGCCTCAGTACTGTGACTGATACTTCTTTAGTCCTGGGACAGAAAAATAGTCTTATAAAAAGACTTGAGGGGGAAAATAAAGCAACATAAGTAGCAGAAAGAAAAAAAAATTTTTTTTTTTTGTATGCTAGACCACCCAATGTAGAAAGAGAATGGACCTAGAGCTAGAACTAGATTTGGTCCAATCACCAGTTTGCTCTGTGATACTGGGCAAGCCACCCCAAGTGCTCATCTGTAAAAATAGGGAAGTAAGATATTTACTGGGCCTCTCACCAAGCATGTGAGAATCAAGTGAGCTAAAGAGTAGAAAATACTCTAAAAAGTAGAAAGTGCTCTATAACTCATGACACTTACTAACAGAGAAATAACAATGTCCTAGTAGGAAAGGTCTATTGGAGCAAGGAATCACTGAATCCATTTGTAGTAGATAGGCATTAGATTAATACTTCGGTATACCCAGGTAACAGGATATTGATCTGCAGGGGGCAGTTTTAGGCAGGGAGAAGCAGATGAGAATTGTTGATTCCATTCTTCTCTCTGAATGTTGATCTTTTAGCTTACAGAATTTGAGCTACATATATGCTTGAAGGAGATGACTAATGAATTTTCAGCCCATAGAGATTCCATTTTGCAGGAGTTTTCCAAAGGGATTATTGCTTTAAAAAAAGGAACAACCCAGAAAGATAATACAAGTCTTAATGGAGCAAAGAAGAGATAATTTAGATTTGTTAATTCCTTCCAAATTTTAATGACTTGGGATAATATAGGCCTGTGTCTCACTGGTATGTGTCAGAGAAAAGATCTTTTCCCCCTTTCCTTAAGTTTCCGTTTCTAAAAGACACTAAATATAAGGGAGTTAGACAATCCCTCAGTCTATCTGATTTAAACTTATCTGAAAGATATTACTGTGAAAGTCAACCTACATATATTAAAGTGTGTGAATTTCACTTTCACATTATTGTCCCTTCTTACATAGTATTACACATGGAGTAGTTGTAATCTTCTTTTCCCTTATAAATCACCAAGGAAGACCCATGAGTTAGGTAAACTAGACACATTATTTTATGCAAAAAATTTTACCTTTCTCCCTCTACTATTCATGATCTGAATTAGGACCACTTAAAGGAATACTTTTTTTTTTTTTTTTTTTTTTTTTTTTTTGCTGTACGTGGGCCTCTCACTGTTGTGGCCTCTCCTGTTGTGGACCTCAGGCTCCGGACGCACAGGCTCAGTGGCCATGGCTCACAGGCCCAGCTGCTCCGTGGCATGTGGGATCCTCCCGGACCAGGGCACGAATCCGTGTCCCCTGCATCGGCAGGCGGACTCTAACCCACTGCACCACCAGGGAAGCCCCAAGGAATACTTTTTTACATATCTTCTTCCCCTTACTTAATTCCATGTACTCGTAGTTCCATAGATGCTGGTTTTCCATTTCCAGGTCATAATATTTCCTTTTAAGATAAAAAAATTTCAAATAAAAAAGTGGGTCAACTTAAAGAAAATAGTAAACACATAACATATATGTAGTAAGCAGAGAGAGCAAAAGTCATGAAGGTGGAGGGCAAGTGACTGAAATCTCAGAAACACTGCCTTATAGAATGTTTCTGACAGTTTATATATGGTATATTAATTTTCCTTTGATATTTCCTCAAAATTTAATAATCCCATAGGATAGCATGATGGTTTGGCATCAGATAGACATTGGTTCAAATCTCAGTCCTTCTCCTGTCTAGCTCTGTAACTTAGGGCAAGTTATTTAGCTCCTACCTGAGTTTTTGCATTTGTATCAATAAAATGGACATAACATTAGTTTACAAAATAGAATGGATTATGGTGATGACTGTGGACTGTCTCACTGTGTCCAGCACAAGACAGAGGTTAAAAAATTATAGCTATTATTACCAGAGAGGATAGATATTAAGCATCTCATTTTACAGATGAGAAAATTCAGACTCAGAGAAGTTATGTGACTACAGGATAAAGTTAAATATTACCTACTCTGGGTGCAATCATTTCTTGAGTACTGATTTAAATTTCCAAAACCACATTTCATCACATTCTTGATGAAAGAGTAGCTAGGAAGGTATACGCAAAGACTTTGACTCTATTACTGAGTTGGTGCAGCATTTTAATAAATAGCTAGTTCCCTTATGTAGATGGACGTTGGTACTAATGATGCTACATGCGTAAACTTGATTCTTGAGAGATCCTTTTCAATTTGCTTTTTTTCTGTGACTACAGAGTATAGTTATCACTCAACTAAGTGCTATTGATGACAATAATAGGGCACAACAATGAAAGCTATTCTTTACTATTAGAAAACAAAACTGAAAGTGGGAGCAATTTCATTTTTTTCCTTCAGTAGTATAGCCAGAGAAACACTGGTTTTAGGAGCACTGGTTTAGGTGCAGTCATGCACATATCAGGACTGGAGACCATGGCAAAAACAACGTTACCCGGAGTTACTATTATCTCATGAGGCTACCATATCGTACAGCCTCTCTGACCATACTAGAGTGGTGCATGAAACTGAACTCACTTTCTCTCGACAAGTGCAGAGCTGGCAATCTCTAAGTGCAAAATTATGTCATATAATTCTGGCATTTCTAGATTAAGAAATAAACTCTTAAGAAAAAAAAAAAAAACACTCCAGAACAGATTTAAGATCAGACTATGAATCAGGTGGAAAAAAATAAAATTAAGAGCTTGAAAATTCTGCTAGTGCATATGCAGTCGTAGGCACAGTCACCCCCTCTTTCCTCTAGATCACATAGTTAATGTGATCTGGACCATGTTTACTCAATAATTACACTCACCTGCTTCCCTAAGTGACCACATTACCTTATTATGGTACTTATCAGTATGCATATAAAGTACATTTCTCTGTTGACAGATTTATTTAACCCTTAAAATGAAGTTGCGATTGTCTTTGCATCACATTCTTTGTGAGCAATTCGGTAGCAATTCACAGTGTTCTTGTTACAGAGGTGATTATGCAGTTGCATAAAAATATTGACCAAGACTGTTCCATGTAGAAGTTCATAAAGATGAAAGTCTGAAAGTCGCAAAATGTCCTTAGTGTAAGTAGTTCAATTACCTCTGAAGGTAGAAGATTAAATCTATTTTTACATGAAATTTTGACAAACATATCTGTACTCTCTAGATTGCCTTTTATATGATTTGTGATCTGATTTCTTGACCAATTAGACATCGAAACGTGAAATGATCTTCATGAAAAATAGTGGTGATGTATTTGTTCAAAACTGCCTGAGATTGCTTAAAAAATAAGATGTCTGTCTATAAGAAACACATGATTCTAGGAGAGGGCTAGGATTCCCATGAAATGTTAATCTACTAAGAAGCCAAGACATTTGGTAAAAGCAGGGGTTTCAATGTTAAGAGTGAGGGCAAGTGGCAAGTTGCCAAGGAGAGATGGAACAGGTTCACAGAGATGTTTGTTGCAAGCATCTTGATTTGTGGCAAACTCATTTGCCTCAGGAAGTCACTGACAGTAGGGGCAGAGAGGGACTAGACGCCGCAGTTGTGTCTAGCACTGATCCAGACAAAACAGCAATCAAAACCCAGGAGCTGACATTCAATCATTAAAGATCCCAGCCATTTGTACAGTGCACCTAGCTGACACTCAAAACATCTCAAAGAAAGCAGGATCTCAATTTCTCAAGCAAGGAAATAGAAAACTGCAGTGTCTGAATGATTTTATCTAAGCTCAGATTGGAGCAGTAATAGCATTAAAATGGAATGGGTTTAATAATAAATCTTGGCAATATAACTGCGATCTACAGAGTAGTAAATTTTTCAAGTTCATTTGCTCTGCCTCCTTTTAGACAGTATACAAGTGTACTATGTATGCATAGACAATGATGCCATTATATTGTGGCAGTAGTGGAAGAAATGGTTATGGCATGATTAATTGTAGAACAGAATTACTTGACAGCAGAGCTGTCAAATATCAAAACACTGCCAGGTTTTTAAATGGACAAGTTGAGGAATGTATATTGTTGTTGCTATACCCGAATTTAAGTAAAATTTAACTCTTTATAGTAACTTCCTCCTTATCTGCACAATGTCAAATAAACAAAACAAAACAAAAAACTCCACAGAAATGTGAAATGCTTACATGTAGACAGGCATTCAAGACTGATGACTGATAAATAAATAAAGGTGCAGCATTTGTATGGCTCTTTGAAGATTGCAAAGAGCTTTCATGTACATTATTTTATTTAATCCTCATAACAACACTCTGAGACTGATTCAGAAGGCATTTCAATTCAATTTTCAGGGAGGCCTACTCTGGGCCAGGTTTTATGCTAGACACTTAAGATAAAAAGATAAATTAGATGACATTCTTGTAGCCAAGAAATTGAAAACTGAGGAAACTGAGTCTCGGAGAGATAGAGATGGTCTAGTAAATTTTTACTCCAAAGCCCCAAAATCTATACCTTTGCACTGAAAATCTGATGCTTTTATCTTTTTACCATGTACCTCTAAACAGAATGAGACCAAATTAGTCAAGAGAGAAACCTGTTTTTGTTGAAAGCTGGTTTCCAAGACACTCTAAATTTCCTACAGTGAAAGCAGCTTAGCAGATAACTCAATTCAAAGATCACTTGCTTATTAAAGCAAGGGTTTTAGACCACTAATTTTATTTCCTTTAGGAGTAGTGCTAAATAAACTTGCATTAAAATGGAGTGAACTGTCCAGCTTCGACATGTAAAGAGACTGGAAGACATCACTCCTAGCCTTACAACATGAAAAAGCTGTACAAACTGAAAATCAATGACTTCTTTTGGACATATCAGAGAACTAAGGTTGCAGGGCAAAAAGCCACCCGAAAATTTGGAGAGACTGGTACATCCAGAAAGACACAGCCAAGATCTGCTTACCCAGAGCAGAAGCCGCTAGAGCCATAAACTGGGAGGAACACTTAATGGTAACTTTCTTGAATCGCTGGAAGATGAATGTGGACCAGCTGAGACTTAAAAACTTCAGAAGACCCAGTTTTAAGAGTTGGGAGGAGTCACACTTTGATGGGTTTTACCTCTAGGAACCCCAACAGGTTCTTCCTGTGAAGATTGGAGAAAAAAATCCAATCTTTGTGGTTTTGGCAGTTAGGGGGTAAGTGTAACCCATTGGAAATATACCTAGGGGAAAAGTAACCATATAAGTCATGTGGATAGTATATATCCTTGATAAGGTGTGATGAGAGTGGCACTTTCCCTGGGTGCTCTTCCTCTTTCAAACACATAAGCCCAGTCTAATCATGAGAAAAACATTGAACAGACCTCAGTTGAGAGACATCTACAAAACACTTGCCCGGTACTCCTCAAAACTGTCAAAGTCATCAAATACAAAGAAAGTCTGAGAAACTGTCGATGTAAAGAGGAGCCTAAGGAGACGTGATGACTAAATGTAATGTGGTGTCCTGGATGGGATCCTGGAACCAAAAAATGTATTAGGTAAAAATTAAGAAAAACTGAATGTTTGGACGGAAAGTATGGACTTAGGTTAAAAACAATGTAATAATACTGGTTTATTTACTGTAACAAATGTACCTAACAATAGGAGACATTAGGTGTGGAGTATATGGGAAATTGCAGTATTATCTCTGTGACTTTTCTGATCACCCAAAACTATTTTTAAAATAATGTGGGAAAAAGTAAACAAACAGAATGAATTGGGTTTTCAAATAACTTCTTAAGCTCCATGGGAAATATCTATGTTGAGAAGTAGAACTGGTTATAATCATAGTAGAATTTTCTGTCTTGGGACATCTCCTCTTTGGCTTCTGTTTTGGATGAGACACCTAAGGAGTTATGAGGGAGAAAGTGGTCCCCCATTTGTCACCCAGATTGATGAATCACCCCTTGAGAT
Organism: Pseudorca crassidens; assembly: GCF_039906515.1. Classification (NCBI taxonomy): domain Eukaryota; kingdom Metazoa; phylum Chordata; class Mammalia; order Artiodactyla; family Delphinidae; genus Pseudorca; species Pseudorca crassidens. The sequence continues at coordinate 70,533,066 of NC_090301.1, forward strand.
CCTGGAGTGACAGATTTCGAAGTAGAAGGTGGTTATTGGAAATAAAATCTGTTACAAAGGAAACCAGCTTTTCCCTGACTTACAGAATGTGAACACTAGAAACGACCACAGATGCACTCAAGTCCAATTCTCTCACTTTACAGGTGACAAAATTGAGGCTCAGGAGGGGACGCATCCATCTTGGATCCAAGATTAGAACTCAGTTTCCTTTTGATGCTAATGTTTTAATGTGAAAAATTTCAAACATATAGTTAAAATAACGGTACGAAGGACACTCTGTACCCACCATTGGGCTAAATGATTAACCTTTTGTCATATTTGCTTCATGTATTTGCATACCATTTAAAAGTAATTTTTATACTTTGTGACACTACATCCCTAAATATTTCCTAAGAATATGTATTTCCTAAGAATGAACACTTTTTTTTTTTACTTGAAGTATAGTTGATTTAAAATACTATATTTGTTTCAGGTCCCATTTATTTGTTTGCTTTTATTTATTTCGTCTTAGGAGACAGATCCAAAAAATTATTGCTATGATTTACGTCAAATAGTGTTTTGCCTATATTTTCTTCTAGGAGCTTTATGGTTTCAGGTCTTACATTAGGTCTTTAATCAATTTTGAGTTTATTTTTGTATATGGTGTGAGGAAATGTTGTAATCTCATTCTTTTACACAAAGCTGTTAAGTTTCCCCAGCAACACTTACTGAAGAAACTGTCTTTTCTCCATTGTGTATTTTTGTCTCCTTTGTCACAGATTAATTGACCATAAGTGCATGGATTTATTTCTGGTCTCTCTATTCTGTTCCTCTGACCTATTTTTTTCTTTTTATATTTCTTTCTTTTTTTTTTTTCCCCCCCAAAACCACATTGTCTTGATTACTGTAGCTTTATAACAAGTCTTGAGGATAGGTAGTGTCAGCGCTCTAACTTTGTTCTTACCTTCAATATTGTCTTGGATATTCTGGGTCTTTTGCCTCTCCGTATAAACTTTAGATTCAGTTTGTCAATATCAACAAAATAACTTGTTGGGATTTTGATTGGGATTGTGTTGAGAATATAGATCAATTAGGGGAGAACTGACATTTTAATAATATTGAGTCTTCCTATCCATTAGCATGAAATGTTTCTCCATTTACTTAGTTTTTCTTTGACTTCATTCATCAGAGTTTATAGTTCTCCTCGTGCAGGTCATATTTTGTTAGATTTCTACCTAAGTATTACTGAAAGTATTCACTTTCAGATGCTAATGTAAATGATATTGTGTATTTAATTTCAAATTCCACTTGTTCATTGCTAGTTATAGGAAAGCAATTAACATTTGTATATTAACTTTGTAATCTGCAACCTTGCTTTAATCACTTATTAGTTCCAGGAAGTTTTTGGTTGATTCTTTCAGATTTTCTACATAGACAATCATGTTATCTGTGAACAAAGACAGATATATTTTTTCCTTCCAGATCTGTATACCTTTTATTTCCTTTTCTTGTCTTAGCATTAACAAAGACATCCAGTACAATGTTGACCAGGAGTGGTGAGAGGGAACATTCTTGTCTTGTACCTGATTTTAGTGGGAAAGCTCAAGTTTCTTGCCATTAAGAATGATATTAACTGAAAGTTTTTTGTAAATATTCTTTTTTTTTTTTGCCACACCTCGAGGCTTGTGGGATCTTAGTTCCCCAACCAGGGATTGAACCCAGGGCTGCAGCAGTGAAAGCGCCGAGTCCTAACCACCAGACCACCGGGGAAGTCCCATAAATATGATGAAATTGATGAAATTGTATTTTATTCCTAATGTACTGACAGGAATTTTTTTTTATCATGATTGAGTGTTGGGTTTTGCCAAATGCTTTGTCCTACATCTATTGTTATGATAGTATGATTTTTCTTTTTTAGCCTATTGATGTCATGGATTGATTCTTAATTGGTTTTTGAATGTTGAATCAGCCTTGCATACCTGGTATAAATCCCACTTGGTTTTAGCACATGATTCTTTTTATACATTGTTAGATTGATTTGTTAATATATTTTGAGTATTTTTGCATATATGTTCATGAGAGATGCAGGTTTGTACTTTTCTAGTAATGTCTGTTTGGTTTGATATTAAGGTAATGCAGATTTATAGAATGATTTAGGAAGTATTCCTTCTGCTTCTATGCTCTGAAAGAGATTGTATAGAATTGGTATAATCTATTCATTAAATGTTCGGTAGAATTCACTAATGAACCAATCATGCCTGGTAATTTGTATTATGGAAAGTTATCAATTCTTTTTTTCTTTTTTTAAATTGAAGTATAGTTGATTTACAATGCTCTGTTAGTTTTAGGTGTACAGTGGAAGGTTATCAATTATTGATTCAATTTATTTAATAGATACAGACCTATTCAAATTGTTTATTTCTTCTTGTGTGAGTTTTGGCAGATTGCATCTTTCAAGGAATTTGTCCATTTTATTTGGTTATCAAATTTGAGGACATAGAATTGTTCACAGTATTTATTATCTTTTTATGTTCATGGGATCTCATTCTGTCTCATTGTGGTTTTGATATTCATTTATCTAGTAATTAGTGACATTAAGAATCTTTTCATGTGCCTATTGGCCTTTAATGCATTTAAAAACATCAAATACCTGAATCTGGTCAAGAATTTAGCTCCTGCTATTGTGTGACCTAAGCACATGTTTAGTGTTCTAATGAGACTGTCAAACACTAGCTTTAATTCTAGGGAAGGAAGAGAATCTGACACATCACCACATGGCAGGTAGTTTACCTCCCTAATCCAGGCACTTACCATTCCACCAAGATGACCAGTCTATTGGGTTCAAATGTCTCCTTGAATATAAATATTTAATAAGTTAAAAACAGTGCAAACATTATATCCATAATCCTACTGTCACACTGAACAAAGACTTAGAAAATGCAGGAGCTCAGTCCATCACCAGAAAGAACCTCATCTTCTTTGGAACTGACTATGAATATATTCTAAGCCCATAGGATGGTTAAGAACAGTTCTTCCCTGCTAGCCTCAAGTAATCTTTTCATCGCATCAATATCAGAAAATCCCTCTGCTTCTTCCTTTCAACTCCTCTCTCAAGGGGTATCAGCTTTAATCTGCTCCAGTAACTCATGGTCAAGTCAGCAAGTTACACTTTGCCCTAATCTTCTCTCCTTCTCTCTCTCTCTCTCTGTCTCCCTCTCTCCCTCTCCTTCTTTCTCCCATCCCACCCATTTCTAGTGCATCATTGCTGTGGGCTATTACTCTCAAAGCTAAAAGAGGATAGACAGGAAGCCCCACGCTGCCACATTTAACTTATCTTAAAATAAATGTGCTCAGAAGAAAATAATGGAAACAAATTCTTGCCATGTTGATTCTGGGTTTCACAGAACCATTTCCCCACCCCCCCGCACCCATAGAACTATATTTAAAATAACTAGAATTATGCAATAAAAAAGTACTCTTTATCCTGAATATATGCAAAGTTCAAGGAACATCATTTATGAAATGACTGCTTTTGCAAAAATTTCATCTAAAAGATGAGATTTAGGAAGACAGCTGAATTCTTTCTCTCCTCCCACTTCATCCACATATAGAAGAACTTCAAGTGTTCCTAGATTCAAGTGTAAAAGAGGACAACTTCTTTCCTGTTTATTCACAAGGCAGAGGACCTGGGCTCTGATAAGGGCTGCACCTCCTGTCACTAGTGTGTCTCTTGCTTCCTTTGGAAACCACGCAACAAAGGAGATGACTATTTTCTAGCATTGCCTATATTTGAAGTATGACTTTACCTGGGGTGACTCTAACTTAGGTCTGAATCAACAAATATTTACCTTCTTTGAAACTATAATCTTCTTCATCTATTCAAGATACCCTACAATGACTTGTAAACATGTGCAAAACTATAGCAAAAACAAAAAGAAGATTGGGAAGAAGTTTACCATTCTGAGCATATGGTTCAACACAGAGTTTTCTGGAAACTGTTGGCATCAGATGAGATGACAATAATAGAATTTTCTGTATTGCGTGCAGGGCAAACCTGGTTTCGGAAGCAGCAATTGCACATGGAAGAAAATCTAGACAGGAATGATCACACCTGTCTGAGTCCACACTCTATCCCTTGACAGCTATGTGGTCCTGATCACATTACCTAACTTCTCTGAATCTGTTTCCCCAGCTGTGAATTGGAGATAGCATGGATTAAACGAAATGATTTAGATTACAGTGATCAAGTTTTAAGTTTCATACTGATGCATAAATGTGAAACAATAGTCAGCTTAATATATGTTGCTATTTTCCCCACTTTCTCCTTACTTCCTGTTCCAGGATAACTTATTAACTTGTAGAGTTGATAAGACGTTGCTGCAAAAGCCTGTAAGAATATGCTTATTCCCTACCCTTAGTTTGCTCATAGGCTTGTTTTCCAATTTGATAATTATGAGATTTGTATTAGTACATATGTACCTACTTGGTCTTCTTTATGACACTGGCTCACCCGTGTTAAGTAAATAGCTGATGTTTAAGTGTTGGATGCAGGGCTCATCAAGGGAGAGGCCTCAGGCCTGTCTTTATGAGTGCTCTGTCAGCCTAGCTACATTCCTGCTGATACACCAGCCAAATCAGCTGTGTTATTAAGATGCTGAGGGTCACAAAAGCGTTGTTTTTCTCTTTGATTGCACTTTACTTGTACTGTGTAGACAGTGACAATGGGAACAAGGAGTCAGATAATACCCATGACGTTTCTCCATCTGAAGCAGCCAAATGGAGCAGGCTTGTCTTGTAGGTGTAGGCACCTGAGTGCCTAGACAAGTCTACCTTTTGAGCACACAATAGCAGGGCAGAGTATTGCCTTTGTGCTCAATTCTAGGCTGCTCTGGGTCCAAGCCTTTGGGAATGTACACAATATTCTCAAGGCTGTTGAAAAGCCCACACAAAAGAGATGGATCTTCTATACCCTCATGATTGGCTTGGTGTATGCACCTTTTCTGGAAAGCCAAAGGAAATTCTCAGCCTCTGATTCCTGGTTAAGAAAACCCTCCCTCCGATTTGAGACTATCAGTTCATTAAATGTGACCAGAATGTGGGTAATGAATCATTTCATCAAGCATTCGGAAGCTATATATGCAAGAACCTGACTAAATATTTTGGTACCTACAGCGTGTAATGTATTTGTGTGCATGTGCATGTGTGTGTGTGTGTGTGTGTGTGAAAATCGTGACCTCTGGAGACTTTGTACAGAAGGAGAAAAATATTTTTCTTTTTTGCATACTGGTATGGAAGGAGTCCCACCTAAGAATTTAATTATGTTAGAATAGAAATTGGAATTTCAAAGTTTCTGTAGGTTCTTTGTGCTGCTGAATGGTAGAGATAATCACTGTTTTTCAGAGTTTCCCAATAGTTTTTGGAAATGAAAAGTAGATTGAAAACATATTGGAGGCTGAATGAGTGTAGAGACAGTTAAATATCTCTGTACAAAATATAAGTATATTAGAAAACTGTGAGCTGGCAGCTGGAATATCTCGACATGAAAAATAGAGTCCAGAAATGATGGCAAGCTCTGGCTTAAGGAATTCTGGCTAGTAAGGAATTCCCTCAGCAAAGAAAGAATGCTGACATTTTATGCCAGTGATGTCTAATATTAACTTTGAAGTCATTGCTTAGAATATACTATGCCAGTTCCCTCAAAGTTTAGTAAAAGCTTATTTACACACAAGTTTATGAGTGGTTCGCTAGGAAAATGAAGGACTCCACGTCATACCAACAAAAGAAGTGTGGTGGGGGAGGGAGTGATGGATGGAGGAGAAGGGATTCAGGTGACTTTCAGATCAGAGATCAAAATGTAATTTGAGAAATTAGAATCAGAGGTAATCAGGAAAAACAACAGGCTCCCAATAATCTTTAGAGATATTGGGGAGAAAGAGGGCAGTTTAAGCCACTTTATTTGAATATGAAAGACAAAAATAACTGCTGAAGCTGAGGACTTGGGGATGCCTGGGTGGTTACATTTGGGAGATACTAGAAATATATAAAATACATATATTCACAAACATTTTTCCACTATGTGCTTTTGCATTTGAAACAAAATATAGAAAGTAGGAATCTGGTCATATCCAACCCTATCAGGACCCCTTGATTTGTGATGTTATACCCTAAGAAGAGCATTGCCAGATCTTCTGGCCTATTCTTCAAACACTTCCTACCTAGAATCAGATTGCTTAAGGAATGCAATGGTAAATGATGTGGTTGCTGTGGTATGTTTCCGCCAGTGGGTTATGTTTCATGTATTGCAGCAATGGGGCCCACAGAGCTAATACCAGAAAACACAGTGGGTATTGGAACAAGACTGTTTCAGTGTCCAAAGAATTCACAGTATATTTGGAGAGAAAGCCGCCAAACACACACTTTATCATAATAAAATGTAATAAGTGCTATAATAGAGACACTGTACATACCTGGTGTTGTGGGCACACAGAGAAGGTAGTTTCCCCCGCTTCCTGGGGAGGACATAAGGAGAGAGCCTGAAGAAAGCATTCATCCACAAGACGATGTATGATCTGTGATTTAAGAGTGTCTACCCATAAGAAAAGGAAGAGTGGGGCAACCAAGGCTGAGAGAACAATATTGCACAAGGACTCAAGATGTCAAAGAGCTTATTTGGAGGACATGTAGATTGCATGGGGTTGCCCAGCAGGAAAATAGTGGAAAAATGGGCAGGAATCATATCATAATTTACTAGCCATGACAGGTTAAGAATTTGAACTTTAAGATTAACCACTTTTATTATTCCAAGACATACATAGGGATTAGTAAATTGGAGCAATCACCAGGGTCCTGTTTTGAAGGGGAGGGGACAGGTCTGTAATAGCTGGAAGAGCTAGAATAAAACTCAGTTGCTGCTGCCAACCTGTATATTCCTTTCAAACTTCTTAATTTCATCTCCTGACAGCGTGTTGCTCTTGACTATAATTCTTCCCTACATGATTAATACTACTAATTAAAGTTTTAAGCTCTAGGTTTTTCTTGGTCCATAACTTTGAACCAGATACCATCTGGGTAAAAATGTTATTTCAGGCAGAGACACCCAAACAGCATTGTTTGTTCCAAAACCTTCTACTCTAAACTACTTTCATTCTCAGCATCATTTTTTAACGACCTCATTTTTTTTTTAGTGCAGTTTCAGATTCATAGAAAAATTGAGAAGAATATTCAGAAACTTCCCATGTATCCCTGCCTCAAGTGCATAACCTCTCATTTTAGCAACATCTATCACCAAAGGCTACGTTTGTTATAGTTGATGAGCCTACATTGACACCTCACAATCACTTAACGTCCATGGTTTAACATAGGGCTCATTCTTGGTGGTGCACATTCTATGTGTTTAGACAAGTGTGTAATGACATGTATCCATCATTATAGTATCATACGAAGTATTTTCACTCCCCTAAAAATCGTTTGTGTTCTGCCTAATCATTCCTCCTCACTTTCTGCATTTCCTGGCAACCACTGATCTTTTTACTGTCTCTATAGTTTTGCCTTTATCAGAATGTCATATAGCTGGAGTCATACAGTATGTAGCCTTCTTGGATTGACTTCTTTCACATAGTAATATTCATTTAAAATTTTGTTATGTCTTTTCATGGATTAATAGCTCATGTTTTTTTAGCGCTGAATAATACTTCATTGTCTGATGGTTCAACATCTGAAAATCAATCACTGTGACTTACCACATTAACATAATGAAGGATAAAAATCATGTGATCACCTCAATAGATGCAGAAAAAGCATTTGTCAAAATTTAACATCCTTTCATGATAAAAACTCTGAACAAGCGGGTATCGAAGGAAGTACCTCAAAATAATAAAGGCCATATATGACATGCCCCACAGCTAATGTCATACTCAAAGGTAACAAACAGAAAGCTCTTCTTCTAAGATCAGGATCAAGACAAGAATGTCCACTCTCACCACTTTTATTCAGCATTGTACTGGAAGTCCTAGCCAGAGTAATTAGGTAAGAAAAACAAATGAAAGGCATCCAAATCAGAAAGGAAGAAATAAAGTTGTCACTATTTACAGATGTGAAAATTATTACACTATTTATAACTATTTATTACATATAAAAAAACCTAAAGAGTCTACCTAAAAACTGCTAGAAATGATAAACAAATTTAGTAAAGTTACAGGATACAAAATCAATATACTAAAATGCTTAGGAATAAATTTAACTAAGGAGTTGAAAAATCTTTACAAGAAAAACTATAAAATATTGATGAAAGAAAATGAAGAAGAAAAAATGGAAAGTTATTCCATGCTCTTGGATTGGAAGAATTAATATCGTTAAAATATCCATACTACCCAAAGCAATCTACAGACTCAATGCGTTCCTATCAAAATTCCAATGGCATTTTTCATGGAAATAGAACAAACAGTCCTAAAATTTGTGTGGTAACACAAAAGACCACAAATAACCAAAGCAATCTTGAAAAAGAACAAAGCTGGAGGCATCATACATCTTAATTTCAATTTCACTTTTGCATTATTATCCAAAGAAAACAAAATCATTATTTCAAAGAGAGATCTGAACTCCCATGTTTATTGCAGCATTATTCACAATAGCTAAGGTATGGAAACAACCTAAGGGCCTGTCAATGGATGAACAGATAAAGAAAATGTGATACTCTCTCTTTCTCTCTCTCTCTCTCTCTCACACACACACTCACACACACACACACACACACACACACATACACACACACACCCACACATATACACACACACACCACTGAAATATGATTCAGCCTTAAAAAAGAAGGAAATCTTGTCACTTGCAACAACATAAATGAACATGGAGGGCATTATGCTAAATGAAATAAATCAGAGAAAGACAAATACTACATGATACCAGTTCTATGTGGAACCTGAAAAAAGAAATGCCAAGTTGAACTCATAAAAACAAGAGTAGAATGGTCTTTTGCCTCCCCATACAAACTTTAGAATCAGTTTGTTAATAGCCATGAAATAACTTGTTGGAATTTTGATTGGGACTGCATTGAATCTATAGATTAAGTTGGGAAGAACTGACCTCTTGATGATATTAAGCCTATCTATCCATGAACATGAAACATCTCTCCATTTACTTAGTTCTTTGATTTCATTCAACAGAGTTTTCTAGTTTTCCTCATATAGATCTCATACATATTTTATTAGATTTACGTTAATTATTTCTCTACTTACATATATACACATATATATGATATATACATAATTAAATACATTGTTGTTATTACTAGTGTGAACAAACTACTACCTGTTAGATCAACTAAAAAGAAGGAAAACAAAAGTTTTAATTTTACATTTACCTTTACTTATTCCTTCTTTGATGTTCTTCCTTTCTTTATACAGAACCAAGTTTCTGACCTGTATTATTTTCCTTCTTGCTAAAGAACTACTTGTAACATTTCTTATAAGGCAGGTCTGGCAACAAATTCCCTCAATTTTTGTTTGCCTGAGAAAGTCTTTACTTCTCCTTCAATTTCGAAAGATAATTTCACAGGGTACAAAATCAAGGTTGGTGAATTTTTTTCTCTCAACACTTGAAATATTTCACTTCACTCTCTTCTTGCATGCATGGTTTTGAAGGAAGTTGAATGTAATTCTTATCTTCGTTCTGTTTTAGGTGAGGTGTTTCTTCTCTAGCTTCTTTCAGGATTTTTTCTTTATCTCTGATTTTCTGTAGTTTGAAAATGATGTGGCTACATGTATTTTGGGGCATTCATCTTGCTTGGTGTTCTCTTAGTTTCCTGGATCCATGATTTGACATCTGTCATTAATTTGGGGGAACTTCTCAGTCATTATTGTTTCAAATATTTCTTCTATTCCTTTCTCTCTTTTTTCTCCTTCTGATATTCATATTACACTTATGTTACACCTTTTATAGTTGTTCCACAGTCCTTGAATATTCTGTTCTGTTTTTATCTTCAGCCCTTGTTCTCTTTGCTTTTCAGTTTTGGAGGTTTCAGTTGAGATACCCTCAAACTCAGAGATTTTTTCCTCAGCCATGTCCCATCTACTAATAAACCCATCAATGGTATTATATCAATGTTTTGTTAAGGATTTTTGAATTCATATTCATGAGACATATTGGTCTGTAATTTTCTTTTCTTGTAATGCCCTTTTTTGGTTTTGGTATTAGGGTAATGCTGACCTCATAGGATGTATTTCCTCTGTTTGTATCCTCTAAAAGAGATTGTACAGAATTAGTAAAATCTTTCATAACTGCTTGGTAGAATTCACAAGTGAACCCATCAGGGTCTGGTTCTTTTTATTTTAGAAGGTTATTAATTATTGATTCAATCTCTTTATTGGATATAAGTTTATTCAGATTGCATATTTCTTCTTGTATAAGTTTGACAGATTGTGCCTTTCAAAATATTGTTTAAAATTTTTATTTCATCTTGGATATTAAATATGTGAGCACAGAGTTCTTTATAGTATTCCTCTATTATTCTTTTGTGTCCATGGAATTTGTAGTGATATCCCTCCCTTCATGTTTGATATTAATGATTTGTTCTTCTCCTTTTTAAAAATTAACTTGGCTAGAGACATTAGTTTTATTATTTCCAAATAACAAGCTTTTCATTCATTTATTTTCTCTTGATTTCCTGTTTTCAATTTCATTGATTTCTGCTTTTATTTTTATTATTTCTTTTCCACTGTTTACTTTGGATTTGATTTGCTCTTTTTCTAATTTCTTAAAGTGGAAGCTTAGATTATTGATTTTAGATCTTCCTTCCTTGCTCATATGTATATTAAATAGTATAGATTTCCCTTGAAGCACTGTTTTCTCTGCATCTCACAAATTTTCTTATGTGTTCATTTTCATTTAGTTCAAAGTATTTTTCATTTCTCGTAAGATTTCTCCTTTAACCCATGTTATTTAGAAATATGTTGTTTAGCCTCCAAGTGTTTAGAGATTTTCCAACTATCTTTCTATTATTGACTTCTAGTTTAATTCCATTGTGATATGAAAGCATACAGTGTATGATTCCTATTTTTTTAACTTGATAAGGTGTGTTTTATGTGCATATTTTAGAGATTTTTGTAAGACTGGTTATTTGGGGCGAGGGTATTGCTAAATATGTGAAAAATTGGTTAGACAATGCCTATTGACTGGAGTGTTTTACTAGTAAATCCTTGACATTTAATGTTCAATCTTAGACTTTATTCTGCAACACCACTTGTACCTATGGGTCAATCTGATGCTGTGTTTTGGCAACTTGTCCCTGCATCAAGTATTGATATATAGCTTTGACTGGTATTCCACTATTTTGGTCCAGGAAGTAGTATAAGGCATACACATTTTGGCTGGGTGCAGATTACTATGAGAACAGCTCTCCAGCCCCAGCATTGCAACAAGCCTACAATGCATCTTTTGAAGAAAAAAATTCCCCCTTTGCCATCACTGGTTGAGACAGGTCAGATCTGACATTGCCAAGGGAACCACCTGAGGGCTTTCCTCAACCCTCTGATGGTTGCTTGCTTCACAGAATTTTATCTGTAATTAAATCTATTTTGTCTAATTTAAGAACAGACTCTGGTAAAGATTATGGCTTTAGTGTAAAAGACAGGTAGAATTCTTTTTAATTGCAGACATTTTAGAGCTGTATAATCTTTTACTCTTACTTTGTTTAAGTTTTTCCAACTTGACTTTGGGTACTGCTTAATCTCTTTGTGTCCCAACATTTTAATTTTCTAAAGGGACAGCCAATTTCAAAAGCCTTTGAAAAAGAGTATATATTGTTTTAAAATATATCTTTTCGAGAGTATTTAAAATTTGGCTGAATTGTAATGAGATGAATTGGCTTAATGTCAGTGCCATAAATTCAGTTAACCTCAAAGTCACTAAATCTGATTTATAAAAAGAGCATAATTCTACATAAAAACGGTGTTTTATACTTCATTAGATTTGATTGATCTCAATCACTGTTATATATTTGCTACAGATTAGCTTAAACAGGATTTCAACTTTTTGGTGCTTCCAGCTTTATATTCCTTAGATTCTAACATATCTTCTTAATTACTTGCCTCCTGATAGATTAAAAATCCTTGTACATTGAAGAGATTAAATATTACTGTGCTTTTAAAGAGATTAGGTTCTCTCTGAGAGAGAAAAAATGGAACCATTGAAAAATGGAAGCTTATCACCCTGCCTGAAATATAATCCTATCCCTGTATAGGGAAGCATACAGAACAGTTCAGTGAACCTTCCCACAAATGGCATTTTCTTGCTTTCTATCATGCTGGAAAATAGAACATAAATTCATTTTTTGAATATCTGTATAGTTTTAGTGAGTTTGAGTCTAATGTGGAAGGTCCCTCAGAACTTACCTCAAGATTAGATTTAACTAGCTCAGAACTCAAGGCCTGAGAAAGAACAGGCTAATCTTTGGTGCAAACTTGAGGGAGCCAGAAAGGTCTCTTTTCACAGGCCATTACAGTAGCAATGACTTGATCACCATTTGCCTTTAGTGCCTTCAGAGACTGGGATCTTAACAATAAAACCATTTATATTCCTTTAATATACTGGTGGTCTCCTCCTTAAGAGCAGTGAGCATCTCACAATGCATATTTGTAAGATTGGTACATTTTCTCATGTCATTCCTTCTTAAATCCAGTCTCTTAGCACTCCTCACAAAATCCAATAAAATAGCTTTCTTGGATAAAAAATTTGGGGGAGAAAAAGGAGAGATTGTCAAATTAAGAACCTAACAATCAAACCACTTTAAAATCTTACGTCCTCCTTTGATGACTTTATTTTTTCCATTCCTGACCCTTTCTCCCAACACAGGAACATAAACAAACAAACCCTCCAAACTGGTAGGAGTTCCAGAAAAAAAGAAATATTCTAAAGCATAGAAGAGTGTAACAAAGGCAGTTAATGGTCCGCCTATACAAATTTCCCTCTTTTTCTGTGGTAATAAAATCTCTGATTTTTATCTGGGAACGTGGCTACTCAGAACAAAGATTATTTTCTCCAGCCTTGTTTTCATCTAAATGTGGCTGTGTGGCTACATTCTGGCCAGTGAGTGGTATGTGGCAGTGTCTTGTGGCAGCATCTGAGAACCTTTCTTAAAAGAAGCTAGTGTGTGTCTTTTGCCCTTTCTTCTTTATCCCGTACTATCTTCTAGATGGAATTCAGATGTCATGCCTGGACCTGATAAAACCAGGAAAGAACCTTGGTAATGGCACCTCTTTCTCTGAAGATCCCTTCTTTGAACTGCCTGTTACTAGAATTCCACATGAAGAAAAATCACCTTTTATTTTGTTTCAACTACTGTTTTTCAGGCACTTTTTACTTGCAGCCAAACCTACCTCTAACTAGTATTATATATTTAACATTTCTCATCCTTATTGGAAAGATTTTTCCCAAAGTTATTAATTACAACAAATATTTATTTCAATTACTGTAATTTGCAAATTAAAAGGTCAACAAATATTTGAAATGTCAGTCTTTTTTATTTTTGTGCACCAATAAGAAAATTTGCATTCTACACTCAAAATGTATTTGTATATAAATTATCATCTTTAAAATAATCTTGACAATCAGTTCTTCATCTTCTGAAATATCATTATTGATTTAAGGATGACCACACTGATACAAATGATCATTGTGAATCTAATAATACCTCACCCCAACTTTGTGGTCCAATTCTTCTGTGTCAGTATTATTATTTTTTGAAACATCTAAAAAATGATGGTGTTGTTTCTGGTTCTACATGAAAGAAGTTTGGAAGTCACCATTGCATCCTAACAACAAATAAAAAGTTGAATAGACTGAAAAATCAACAACATTTTTTGGGTTCATAAGAGATATGAAGACACAAGACAAATCGCTGCTCCTGATATTGAAGAGAAAGATAGGTAAATATGGGGAGTCACAGCTAACCAGGGCAGAGACTCACCAGAAACCATTATGGGAACCAGTGACCGGATAGGAAAACCTGAACGGTAATTTATAAATTTCTGGAGATTCGGTGTGGACCACTCTGACAATCAAAAACTCCAAGGAGACCCAGTCATAAGGTGGGGTTCCACAATACTGTGAGATTTACCTCTAGGAGTTTGAAAGGGTTCCCACAGTAAATATCAGAGGAAATTCCCCTTCAGCTTCTGACAGGGAGAGAAGAAGAGGAACTATTTGTAAATATGTCACAGCATGCTGTTTTTTCTTAAAAGTCTGCCCTTACGAGAAACTGGCTAACCAGAGCCTAACCTGCTGGGTATTATCAGAGCCGAGCAGAACTTGGGGAAGGGAAATAACCCAACTCAAGCCCACTCGAACCCCACTCCAGCCATCCCCTTGCAACTGAAGGAGGAAAAAAATCCTAAGAAACACTTGTGAATTTCATAGTGTGGAGGCATAAGCTCACTAAAAGGTCAAGACCTAATTATAGGACTGTAGAACACTTCCCTCTCTCCCACCTCTCAACACCACATTACTAAAGGCCTATTTACAGCAGGGTTTTTTTAAATCTAATACATCATGTCTGACTATCAAGAAAAAAATTACAAAGCATAACAAAAGGCAAATAACACAATTTGAAGAGACAGAATGAACATCGGAACAAGGGATATTGGAATTATCAAACTGGGAGTTTAAAACTACTGTGATTAATATGCTAAGGACTCTAATGGATAAAATATAAGGCATTCAAGAACATATGGCAAGGTAAACGGGGAGATGGAACTCCTAAGAAAACACTAAAAAGAAATGCTAGAGATAAAAAAACACTGTAACAGAAATGTATTGTATTAGCAAATAGAATCCAACAGTGTATAAAATGAAGTATACAGCACAACAAAGTGGGGGTTTATCTCAGATATGCAAAGTTGACTCAACATTTGAAAACCAATTAATGTAGTCCATATCAATAGGCTAGAGGAAAAAAAACACATGATAATATTAACAGATGCAGAAAAAGTATTTGACAAAATCCAACACCTGTTTATGATAAAAATTCTCAGCAAACTAAGAATAAAATGAAACTTCCACTACTAGATAAAAAAACATTTACATAAAACCTACAGCTAACATTATTCTTCATGGTGAGAAACTCAGACTTTCCTACTAAGATCAGGTTCAAGACAAAGATATCCCTTCTCACCATTCCTTTTCAATATTGTACTGGCATTCCTAACTGATGCAATAAGACAAGAAAAGGAAGTAAAGGGTACACAGATTTGGAAGGAAGAAATAAAACTGTTCCCAGATGATATAATATCTGTGTAGAAAATCTGAAAGAATTAAAAACTAATAAGATTTCAATTATAAGTGAAATCATAAATTAAAGATAATAATCTGGAACTAATAAGTGATCAAAACAAGGTTGTAGGATACAAGGTTAATATACAAAAGTCAATTTTTCTCCCACATACCAGAAATGGACAGGTGGAATTTGAAATTAAAAACACAATGCCATTTACATTAGCATCCTCAAAAATGAAATACTTGGGTATAAGTCTAGCAAAATTTGTGTAATATCTATATGAGGAAAACTATTAAACTCTGATGAAAGAAGAACTACATAAATGGAGAGATATTTCATGTTTATGGATAAGTAGACTCAATACCATTAAGATGTCAATTCTTCCCAACTTAATCTATAGATTCAGTGCCATCCCAATAAAAATCCCAGCAAGTTATTTTACAAATAGCAAAACACTGATTTTAAAGTTCATATGGAGAAGCAAAAGACCCAGAATTGGCAATACAATACAACTTCATGACTTACTAAAAAGATACAGTAATAGAAATAGACCCACACAAATATTGTCAACTAATCATTGACAAATGAGCAAAGGCAATACAATAGAGGAAAGATAGTCTTTTCAACAATGATGCTGTAACAACTGGACAAACACATGAAAAAAAATTGAATGTAGACATAGACCTTACACAATTTACAAAAATTAACTCCACATGGATCATAGACCTAAATGTAAAACTCTTAAAAGAGAACATAGGAGAAAACCTAGATGACCTTGTGTATGGTGATGACTCTTTAGGTAGAATACTAAGGCACAATCCATGAAAAAAACTATGTACACACCAAGAATGAACGCTAATGTAAACAATGAACTTTGGGTGATACTGATCGGTTAATGTAGGTTCATCAGTTGTAACAAGTGTACCACCCTGGTGTAGGATGGTGACAGTGGGGAAGACTGTGTGTAGGGGGCAAGGGAGTACATGGGAAATCTGTACCTTCTACTCAATTTTTCTGTGAACCTAAAACTGCTCTAAGAATTAAAGTCTATTTTAAAAAATAAATGACATAAAGAGATATTCCATACAGACACTAAGCATAAGAAAGCTGGTGTCACTATATTAATGTCAGAAAAATGTTGTCTTCAATATAGGGAGTATTACCATAGATACAGAGGGACATTTCATAATGATTAAGAAGTCAATTCCCCCCAAAAGCACAATGTACCTAAATGTATATGCATTTGATAATAGAACTCTAAAATATATGATGCAAAAACTAACAAAATTAAAGCAGAATATAGACATATCTACAATCCTCATCAGAGATTTAACTTCAGTTTATCAATAATTGAGGACATAAGTCAACCAAAAACAATCTGTAATAATGTGGAAAATTTGAACAACTATCGACCAATTTGTCCTCACTGACATTTATAAAATATTATAACCAATCACTGTAGAACATAGATTCTTCTCAAGCATATATGGGATTATCACCAAAATAGACCTCATGCTAAGTCATAAATCAGCAAGAGAATACAAATGTCCAATAAGTATGTGAAATGGTACATCAGAGAAATGCAAGTAAAATCATGAGATATAAATTCACATCCATTAGGAATGGCAAAAATTAGAAAGGCAGACAATATCAGATATTGGTGAGGAATTAGAACAATGAAAACTCTCACACGTTGTTGGTGGGAAGCAGCCCAGCAATGTATTTTAAAGGGAATCATGACCCTAAGAGACATATAAACTATTTTATAAAAATTATGTACAAGAATGTTCATAGTAGATTTTTGAAAATAATTTCCCCAAATTGGAAATAACCCCTTGACCATCAAAATGAGAATGGATAAGAAAACTGTGGTGTATTTATTGATACTTAATGGAATGCCACTCAGCAATGAAAACGAATGAATTTCTGATGCCTGGAATGGCATGGACAAATCACAAAAATATTACATTGGGCAAAAGCCAGAGAGAAAGAGTGCATATTTTATGATCCCATTTATTTAAAGTTCTAAGTAAACAAAACAAATTTGTGATCAGAACAAGGGTTGCCTCTCAGAAATAAGGGGACTTTCCAGATTATGGGTTGCACAGTATGATTATTTCTAACATCATTTAATTATACACTTAAATATATGCTTTTTCTTATATGTAAATCATATCTCAATAAAAAGGAGTATGTGTAGAAGGAAAAGATACTCTCACTTTATTAGAAAAGAAAAATGCATCCCTCCAATATCCTGACAGTTTGGCAGAAAGTCAAATCCATTTTCAAGTATTCTCTTTTTCTACAGAGAGATAACTAGAACAAATTATCTGATGGGTGCAGTGTTGAGAGAGTATTTGTTGATGTTGATACCAATTTATGATTTTGAAAATAGAAAGACTTGGTCTCAATTCATATCAAGATATAACTTTGGATTTTAAAAAAAAGGCAAAGTATATGTATTCTCTATACCTATTGCAGAAATAAAACTGGATAGGACTATTTCATAAGAGCACTATTAATTTTCAGTTTAATTTATGCTCCTAGCTTTTTAACCCCTTTGGCTTCTCTTGCAAAATCTATTAAGAAAGGAATTCCAAGGTCAAATTCTGTTTCTACCCTTACCCAGTGGAATGTTAAGAAACTTCATGGTTTGCCACAGGGCAACCAGCACAATGTAGAAAAAGAAAGCAGGATTCCTGGTACCCATTATGAATCTCCTCCTCTGCCTTAATCTTGTTCTAATACTTATTTATTTATTTATAAGTTCAGGAAGCTCTTATCCAAAGTCCCTTTACTAATTCATACATCAAGCAAGCATTTTTTATTCAATACCAAGGAAAAGTAATTATTTCTGAAAAATATTCAATGCCATTTCAATCAAATCCCTCTAACCTGTAAAATCCTGACAGTGTGTTTTAGAGAATTTGATGACTCTTTTTAAACTCTTTAGAAAGGAGGCTCTCAGATGTATTGCTGTGTTCACATATGTCCATGCATGAGTGAATAAAGCAATTAAGGTATCCTTAGGTAGTATGCTAAACCCTTACAGGGAGACTTTGTTAGAAAACTTGGCATCTGATGCCAAGGCTACTGATCTTGCTTCCTTATTTGTAACAAAGCATTTCGTTTCTAAAAATTATGCTTAGGAATTAATTTACCTTTTGCCAACTGATGAGTGAGGTTTATCTTAATTTGAATAAACCATAAATGTCCATTCATTAGTTATGATCCTTGTTACGGCAGGCTGCCAAGAAACAGCAGGTGTCTGGGCCAGAGTTTACTCAACTATAAGATGAACACTTTTCCTATGTTTGAAAGCTATGAATCCTCTTTTTGACTTTGGGCCAAATATTTAATGGCTCTGAGTCTTGGTTTTCTTGTCTGTAAAGAGGTTGATTATATGGAATGTATATTTTAGTTCTACAATTCTGTGGACATATGATTGATAGCAAAGGAAGAGATTATTGATAGCACTAGCACAGGACCTGACTCAAAACTCTGTGTAAACACAAAGTTAAAGCCAAAACAATGCCTGGGTGATGTATCAGAGTCTGATGTCAAACTATAAATGGAATTAGGAAAATGGTCCTCATCCTCAAGAAACTTACCTTCTACTTTGGGCCATAAGACAAACATAAAGAAGTAACAAATGGCAATGCATAATGAAGTGTAAGAATAAACATTACCTAAAATCTAAGGGTTGGAAGAGTGCATTGAGAGTGTAGCTTACAACTAACTACAACTAACAGTTCCATCGTCTCTTTCTTTGCCCATATACTTTATTTTTTTAAATATTTATTTATTGTAAAAAAAATCTTTATTGGAGTATAATTGCTTTACAATGGTGTGTTAGTTTCTGCTGTATAACTAAGTGAATCAGCTATACGTATACACATATCACCAATCTCCTCCCTCTTGCGTCTCCCACACCTCTAGTTTGACAAAAAGCACCAAGTTGATCTCCCTGTGCTATCTGGCTGCTTCCCACTAGCTATCTATTTTACATTTGGTAGGGCATATATGTCCATGTCACTCTCTCACTTTGTCCCAGCTTACCCTTCCCCCTCCCCGTGTCCTGAAGTCCATTATCTACAACTGCATCTTTATTCCTGCCCTGCCCCTAACTTCTTCAAAACCATTTTTTTCTTAGATTCCATATATATGTGTTAGCATATAGTATTTGTTTTTCTCTTCCTGACTTACTTCACTCTGCATGACAGACTCTAGGTCCATGCACGTCATTACAACTAACTCACTTTTGTTTCTTTTTATGGCTGAGTAATATTCCATTGTACATATGTGCTACGTCTTCTTTATCTATTCATCTGTCAATGGACACTTAGATTGCTTCTATGTCCTGGCTATTGTACATAGAGCTGCAATGAACATTGGGGTACATGACTTTTTTTCAATTATGGTTTTCTCAGGGTATATGCCCAGTAGAAGGATTGCTGGGGTGTCTGGTAGTTCTATTTTTTGTTTTTTATGGAACCTCCATAGTGGCTGTATCAATATACATTCCCACCAACAGTGCAAGAGGGTTCCCTTTTCTCAACCCTCTCCAGCATTTATTGTTCATAGATTATTTGATGATGGCCATTTTGACCAGTGTGAGGTGATACCTCATTGTAGTTTCGATTTGCATTTCTCTAATGATTAGTAATGTTGAGCATCCTTTCATGTGTTTCTTGACAATCTGTATATCTTTTTTGGAGACATGTCTATTTAGGTCTTCTGCCCAGTTTTGGATTGTGTTTTTTCTTTTTCTGATATTGAGCTGCACGAGCTGCTTGTATATTGTGGAGATTAATCCTTTGTCAGTTGCTTCACTTGGAAATATTTCTCCCATTCTGAGCGTTGTCTTTTGTCTTGTTTATGGTTTCCTTTGCTGTGCAAAAGCCTTTAAGTTTCATTAGGTCCCATTTGTTTATTTCTGTTTTTGTTTCCATTTCTCTAAGAGGTGGGCTAAAAAGGATCTTGCTCTGATTTATGTCATAGAGTGTTCTTCCTACGTTTTCTTCTAAGAGTTTTAAAGTGTCTAGCCTTACATTTAGGTCACTAATCCATTTTGAGTTTATTTTTGTGTATGGTGTAGGAATTGTTCTAATTTCATTCTTTTACATGAAACTGTCCACTTTTCCCAGCACCCCTTATTGAAGAGGCTGTCTTTTTTCCATTGTATATTCTTGCCTCCTTTTTCAAAGATAAGGTGCACATATGTGCGTGGGTTTATCTCTGGACTTTCTATCCGGTTCCATGGATCTATATTTTTGTTCTGTGCCAGTACCATACTGTCTTGATTACTATAGATTTGCAGTATAGTCTGAAGTCAGGGAGCCTGATTCCTCCAGATCCGTTTTTCTTTCTCAAGATAGTTTTGGCTATTTGGGGTCTTTTGTGTTTCCATACAAATTGTGAAATTTTTTGTTCTTGTTCTGTGAAAAATGACATTGGTAGTTTGATAGGGATTGCATTGAATCTGTAGATTGCTTTGGGTAGTATAGTCATTTTCACAATGTTGATTCTTCCAATCCAAGAATGTGGTATATCTCTCTGTTTGTATCATCTTTAATTTCTTTCATCAGTGTCTTACAGTTTTCTGCATACAGATCTTTTGTCCCCTTAGATAGGTTCACTCCTAGGTATTTTATTATTTTTGTTGCAGTGGTAAATGGGAGTGTTTCCGCAATTTCTCTTTCAGATTTTTCATTATTAGTGTATAGAAATGCAAGAGATTTCTGTGCATTAATTTTGTATCCTGCTACTTTACCAAATTCATTGATTAGCTGTAGTAGCTTTCTGGTAGCATCTTTAGGATTCTCTATGTATAGTATCATTTCATCTGCAAACTGTGACAGCTTTACTTCTTCTTTTCCGATTTGGATTCCTTTTATTTCCTTTTCTTCTCTGATTGCTGTGGCTAAAACTTCCAAAACTATGTTGAATAATAGTGGTGAGAGTGAGCAACCTTGTCTTGTTGCTGATCTTAGAGGAAATGGCTTCAGTTTTTCACCATTGAGAATGATGTTGGCTGTGGGTTTGTCATATTCGGCCTTTATTATGTTGAGGTAAGTTCCCTCTATGCCTACATTCTGGAGGGTTTTTATCATAAAAGGGTGTTGAATTCTGTCGAAAGCTTTTTCTGCATCTGTTGAGATGATCATATGGCTTTTACCCTTCAATTTGTTAATAAGGTGTATCACATTCATTGATTTGCATATATTGAAAAATCCTTGAATTCCTGGGATAAACCTCACTTGATTATGGTGTATGATCCTTTTAATGTGTTGCTGGATTCTGTTTGCTAGTATTTCATTGTGGCTTTTTGCATTTATGTTCTTCAGTGATATTGGCCCATAGTTTTCTTTTTGTGACATCTTTGCCTGGTTTTGGTATGAGGGTGATGGTGGCCTCGTAGAATGAGTTTGGGAGTGTTCCTCCCTCTGTTATATTTTGGAACAGTTTGAGGATAGGTGTTAGCTCTTCTCTAAATGTTTGATAGAATTCTCTTGTGAAGCCATCTGGTCCTGGGCTTTTGTTTGTTGGAAGATTTTTAATCACAGTTTCAATTTCAGTGCTTGTGATTGGTCTGTTTATATTTTCTATTTCTTCCTGGTTCAGTCTTGGAAGGTTGTGCTTTTCTAAGAATTTGTCCATTTCTTCCAGGTTGTCCATTTTATTGCCATATAGTTGCTTGTAGTAATCTCTCATGATCCTTTGTATTTCTGCAGTGTCAGTTGTTACTTCCCCTTTTTCATTTCTAATTCTATTCATTTGAGTCTTCTCCTTTTTTATCTTGATGAGTCTGGCTAATGGTTTATCAATTTTGTTTATCTTCTCAAAGAACCAGCTTTTAGTTTTACTCATCTTTGCCATTGTTTCCTTCATTTCTTTTTCATTTATTTCTGATCTGATCTTTATGATTTGTTTCCTTCTGCTAACTTTGGGGTTTTTTCATTCTTCTTTCTTTAATTGCTTTAGGTATAAGGTTAAGTTGTTTATTTGAGATGTTTCTTGTTTCTTGAGGTAGGATTGTATTGCTATAAACTTCCCTCTTAGAACTGCTTTTGCTGAATCCCATAGGTTTTGGGTAGTTGTGCTTTCATTGTCATTTGTTTCTAGGTATTTTATGATTTCCCCTTTGATTTCTTCAGTGATCTCTTGGTTGTTTAGTAGTGTATTGTTTAGCTTCCATGTGTTTGTATTTTTTATAGTTTTTTTCTGTAGTTGATATCTAGTCTCATAGCATTGTGGTTTGAAAAGATACTTGATATAATTTCAATTTTCTTAAATTTACCAAGGCTTCATTTGTGACCCAAGATATGATCTCTCCCGGAGAATGCTGCATGAGCATTTGAGAAGAAAATGTATTCTGTTATTTTTTGATAGAATGTTCTATAAATATCAGTTAAGTCCATTTTGTTTAATGTGTCTTTTAAAGCTTGTGTTTTCTTATTTATTTTCATTTTGGATGATCTGTCCATTGGGGAAAGTGGGGTGTTAAAGTCCCCTACTATTATTATGTTACTGTCAATTTCCCCTTTTATGGTTGTTAGCATTTGCCTTATGTGTTGAGGTGCTCCTTTGTTGGGTGCATAAATATTTACAATTGTTATATCTTCTTCTTAGATTGATCCCTTTATCATTATGTAGTGTCCTTCTTTGTCTCTTGTAATAGTCTTCATTTTCAAGTCTATTTTATCTGATATGAGAATTGCTACTGCAGCTTTCTTTTGATTCCCATTTGCATGGAATATCTTTTTCCATAGCCTCACTTTCAGTCTGTATATGTCTCTAGGTCTTTGGTGGGTCTCTCGTAGACAGCACATATATGGGTCTTGTTTTTGGTCTGGTGGGTTTTTACTTTGCTCCTTCATCTGCTGTGTGTTTCTCTGTTTTCTCATTTTTCTTAACTTACTGCATTTGGGGTCTCCTTTTCGCAGGCTGCAGGTCCGTAGTTCCTGTTGTTTTTGGTGTCTGCCCCCAGTGGGTAAGGTTAGTTCAGTGGGTTGTGTAGGCTTCCTGGTGGAGTGGACAGGTGCCTGTATTCTGGTGGATGAGGCTGGATCTTGTCTTTCTGGTGGGCGGGACTGCGTCCAGTAGTGTGTTTTGGGATGTCTGTGAACTTGTTATGATTTTAGGCAGCCTCTCTGGTAATAGGTGGGGTTGTGTTCCTGTCTTGCTAGCTGTTTGGCATGAGGTGTCCAACACTGTAGCTTGCTGGTTGTTGAGTGGAGCTGGTTCTTAGCATTGAGATGGAGATCTCTGGGGAAGCTTTCTTTGTTTGATATTATGTGGGGCTGGGAAGTCTCTGTTGGACCAATGTCCTGAACTTGGCTCTCCCACCTCAGAGGCACAGGCCTGACACCTGGCCGGAGCACTAAGACCCTGTCAGCCACATGGCTCAGAAGAAAAGGGAGAAAAAAAAGAAAGAAAAATAAAATAAAATAAAATAAAATAATTAAAATAAAAAATATATTATTAAAAAATTTTTTAAAGTAAAGAAAGAAAGAAGAGAGCAACCAAACCAATAAACAAATCCACCAATGATAACAAGCACTAAAAACTATACTAACAAAACCAAAAAAATCAAAAAACAAAATTGGACAGACAGAACCCTAGGACAAATGGTAAAAGCAAAGCTATACAGACACAATCACACAAAAAACTTACATATACACAATCAGAAAAAGTAAAAAAGGAAAAAAATATATATATATAAAAGTAAGAGAGCAATCAAATCAATAAACCAATCTACCAATGATTATAAGCTCTAAATACTAAGCCAATATAAGCATAAAACCAGAAACAAATTAGATGCAGAAATCAAACCCCAAGTCCACAGTTGCTCCCAAAGTCCACTGCCTCAATTTTGGGATGATTCGTTGTCTATTCAGGTATTCCACAGATGCAGGGTACATCAGGTTGATTGTAGGGATTTAATCTGCTGCTCCTGAGGCTGCTGGGAGAAATTTCCCTTTCTCTTCTTTGTTCGCACAGCTCCTGCGGTTTAGCTTTGGGTTTGACCCCACCTCTCTCTGTAGGTCACCTGAGGGCATCTGTTCCCCACCCAGACTGGATGGGATTAAAGTAGCAGCTGATGCATAGCACAGGGAGATCAGCTTGGTGGTTTGTGACTACCTAGAGGCGTGGGATAGGGAGTGTGGGAGCGAGATGCAAGAGGGAGGAGATATGGGGATGTATGTATATGTGTAGCTGATTCACTTTGTTATACAGCAGAAACTAACACACCATTGTAAAGCAAATATATTCCCATAAAGATGTTAAAACAGTAAAAATAAAGTAGCAGCTGATTAGGGGCCTCTGGCTCACTCAGGCCAGGAAAAGGGAGGGGTACGGATGAGGGGCGAGCCCACAGCGGCAGAGGCCTGCTTGACATTGCAACAGCCTGAGGTGCGCCATGTGTTCTCCCTGGGAAGTTGTCCCTGGATCATGGGACCCTGGCAGTGGCAGGCTGCACAGGCTCCCTGGAGGATAGGTGTGGATAGTGACCTGTGCTTGCACACAGGCTTCTTGGAGGCTGCAGTAGCAGCCTTAGCATTTCATGCCTGTCTCTGGTGTCTGCACCGATAGCCACAGCTCATGCCCATCTCTGGAGCTCCTTTAGGCGGTGCTCTGAATCCCCTCTCCTCGTGCACCCGAAAACAATGGTCTCTTGCCTCTTCGGCAGCTCCAGACTTTTTCCCGGACTCCCTCCCGGCTAGCTGTGGTGCACTAGCCCCCTTCAGGCTGTTCACGCAGCCAACACCAGTCCTCTCCCTGGGACCTCCGAAGCCCGAGCCTCAGCTCCCAGCCCCCGCCCGCCCAGGCAGGTGAGCAGACAAGCCTCTCGGGCTGGTGAGTAATGGTTGGCACCGATTCTCTGTGCGGGAATCTCTCCGCTTTGCCCTCTGCACCCCTGTTGCTCTCCTCGATGGCTCCGAAGCTTCCCACCCACCCTGTTGTATCCTCCAGTTAAGGGGTTTCCTAGTGTGTGCAAACTTTTCCTCCTTCACAGCTCCCTTCCAGAAGTGCAGGTCCTGTCCCTATTCTTTTGTCTCTGTTTTTTCTTTTTTCTTTTGCCCTACCCAGGTATGTAGGGAGTCTTTTTCCTTTTGGGAAGTCTGAGGTCTTCTGCCAGCATTCAGTAGGTGTTCTGTAGGGGTTGTTCCACATGTAGATGTATTTCTGATGTATTTTGGGGGAGGAAGGCGATCTCCACGTCTCACTCCTCCACCATCTTGAAGGCCCCCCCAACAGACTTTAATATAATGTGGAACAATGGATTCTCCAAAACCAAATAGAATTATGGTAACTAGAAAATACTGCAACCCAATATTCAATGACAATCCAAACTTTAAACTAATGTTCTACTAAGAGGAAGAATAATAGAAAGTAAGGGAGGATTATATTATATACCCTCAACATTTTCTTTTTTCTCAGCTTAGGAAATGGTGACTTACAAATACTGTTTTACTTTGTTGGTTTTGTTCTACAGCTGAGTGAAAGAGAAGTCATTAAAACATATTGGCATAACATGTAATATCTATTACCTGTGTGATTACATGGCAGAAAGATATGATAGCTTTTACAGAAGGTGCACAATTACAGTGAAGGAGAATGCCTTAATCCTTGTTACTGCTGCACTTTTGGTCAGTAGAATTCTGCATCTATTTTTGCTAATGTAAAACAATGTGAAAAATTCCTTGTTTTCAGTCATTTCAGAACACTCCTTTTTCCAATTTATCTTATATTTTGATGCTCTTTTTGTGCACACTCCTTTTGCCAATTTATCTTATATTTTGATGCTCTTTTTGTGCACAATCATGTTCATTTTTATTATTATCATTAGCCCTTTGACCTTTTTACTAGCATGAATGCTCAGGAATAAGTGCTTCTTGCCACACTTACAAAAAGGCATTTCATTTGACAATACTTTTAATTTGTTAAATTTGGAGTGCATTCTAATTTATTTCATATACATCTTCATCTGTCGGTGGAATCACTAATACGAAGCAAAGAAGTCTAAAAGCATCTTTCTGATTAGTGCTTAGAGTAGATTCTGCCTGTACAACAAAAGCTTTCTAAATCATTAGCGTTCTATTTAAGACATTTTCCTCTTCTAGTTGATTTGACTTCTTAGGCTGGTGGTCAGAAGATGAGAGAAAGTAAATTGAAATTTAAAAAAGCAAAGGTAACTGAAAAAAGAAAACTCACAATATATCTTTTAATTCTCTGGAAAAGGAAGTTCAAAAACTAAAGACATCATTTGTCTTTTTTGTTTCTTTTAAAAAATTTGGTGTGGTACCCAAAGTCTAGCATGATTTTTGATCCTACAGTGTTACAATGTATGTAGAAAGCACTTAGCTCAGAAATACCACCAATATAATAGATCCCAAATGCTTTCTTTTAAAATTCAGGTCAGGTTTTCTGAAATGGAAATGCACATGCAACTCATTTGTAAGACTGAACATACATCTTACACTATATACTGGCATTAAATTGAAACCTGAATGATGAGAAGTCATTTGTGTGGGCAGGAAGCCAAATCATTCCTGGAGTTCTACACGCAGGCAATAATTTACATCAACAGGTAGAAAACATGCTATGTGCTTTTGGTACAATGATGCCGAAGAGCTTGATGATGACTCATAACTCAACTATCATTTAAAAATGCTCAAAGATATGGGAAAATTGATGAGAACCTGCTCTTGTTTAAATTCAAAGGCAAAGGAGTCCTGGAGCTCTGACAAGGTGAATCATGGAACAGGACTAAAGATAGATATAGATAGATAGAGAGGGAGACAGAGAGATAGAGAGATAGATAGAGAGACAGAAAGAAAGAGAGAATACAATATTATGTTTTGAGTTTCACTTCTTTCTTATTTCTATTACCATAAGAGACTTGAAAGAAAAATTAATGACATCTGTTTTTTCTATTCATTTTCTCACAGATTTACATAATTTATTTAAGATAAATTTATTTAAGATAAATTAAATGACTTTTTAACCCTTTCCATTTTTGTCACTGTGATTGGCTCCATCAGTTTCCATTATCTCCTCCCTATTTCCCATGGAATTGTCAATCATGAACAGATGGATATAAGCCATTTCCCTTAAAATTAGTTATACCTATGTTCTGAACCAGCCAGTGGGGGCAAATAGACAGATTGAATAGATGAACAACCCCCAGCCTGTAGCCCTCCCACTTCCAGAACAGTCAGAATTCCAAAGACAATCCCCACACCACAATCACTGTAGGTTCATGGTTGAATACCACTTTTCCAGGTCCAAACTACTGGATTTTCCTGTATAACATGAAATGACCATTGATGTTCTTTTTCCTTGAACGCTGCCCAGAACATCTCTATACATATAATTCGTTTTTTGAAGAAAAAAAGGATTTCACCCTTTGTTCTCGTTAACCAACAGGAACTGAACAAATGCAGTCACTGGACACATCAAGAATGGCCACATCTAACCATGGCTTCAAATCTCACAGGTGTTTCCCATCCAACCACATTGCAAGGGTGCTGCCATTATTCCCAAGTAACTGTACATGTCAAAAAGTCATCCTGGGCTTCCCTGGTGGCGCAGTGGTTGAGAGTCCGCCTGCTGATGCAGGGGACACGGGTTCGTGCCCCGGTCCGGGAAGATCCCACATGCCGCGGAGGGGCTGGGCCAGTGAGCCATGGCCGCTGAGCCTGCGCGTCCGGAGCCTCTGCTCCGCAACGGGAGAGGCCACAGCAGTGAGAGGCCCGCGTACCGCAGAAAAAACAAAAACAAAAAAAAACAGTCATCCTGCCATAGTTTGGGTTCCAGGGTACACTGCAAAGTGAAATTAGGCACATTCCATCTTGGTGATACAACGTGTCTCCACTGCTGGTGTGGAGGGCTGTTTCTTCCCGAAGCTGGACTCAGAAATGTCTGAGTTTTGGGGACAGAGGATCTGGTCATTATTTTCTTGGCAGTGCTTACATCAGCTCTCATGTGACTGGAGGAAAGTTTAAATCTCGAATTCTGAAGAGTCTCAATAACATTACAAGTTTCAACAGGTGGTACTGTTCAAATATTCACACAAAGTGCTTCCTTTGTCATTAAAACCTAACCTGTAATCTCTCTGTAGTGAAACGGAGTATTGTTTTTAAAATGCTGGAGTGGATCACTCCTTTAGCTAGGACAAAGAGTGCTTTTTTCTGGTTGGGCATGGGAGGGTCCTTGAATAAATTTGGTAAACAATGACTTGTGAATAAGTAAAAACATGAACCACAGATGTTACTCAATTTTCATTGCCGGCAGGGTTTTACTCTCCTCTACAATGAGGGATAGCCCTACTCTTACAGAGAATACAGTCTGCACTGAAGTAGACTCCCAAACACTAACTTAGTACTATGTGATGGATGTATACGAGTGCTAATGAGAGGGAACGTCACATAGTGGTAAAGGATGCAACGACCCGGGTCTATACAGCAGCTCTGCCACTTACTGTCTGTGTGATCCTGAGCAACATATACAGCTTCTGCGTACCTCATTTTCCTCATATGTAAAATAGGCACAGTAACAATGCTCATCTTATACAGTTTTGTGAAATTAAATAACTTACCTCTTAGAAGAGTCCTTGGCACATAGAAAGCACTTGATAACTGTGAACTATTATTGCTATTACTATAATTACAGTGACAAGCTGGGGGAGTGATTCATCTTCCTGGGTAAAGGAAAGGAAACAGAATGAGAGAAAGTGGCAAAAAAAAAGCTGTCTTGGGCTTCCCTGGTGGCGCAGTGGTTGGGAGTCCGCCTGCCGATGCAGGGGACGCGGGTTCGTGCCCCGGTCCGGGAGGATCCCGCGTGCCGCGGAGCGGCTGGGCCCGTGAGCCATGGCCGCTGAGCCTGCGCATCCGGAGCCTGTGCTCCTCAGCGGGAGAGGTCGCGACGGTGGGGGCCTGTGTACCACCCCCGCAAAAAAAAAAAGCTGTCTTGAAGGTTGATTAGAAGTTTGCCAAGTAGACCAGACATTATTTAGGGATGGGGAGAACACTGTTAGGTCTGTAAACGACAGGACGTTTACAGACCTAACTCATTCAAAGGAACTTCACAAGTGATATATAATTATGAGCCTGCGGCTCTTATAACATGTAAAAAGTTGAGCCTTTCCAAAGGCAAGGACCTTGTGTTGGTCATCTTTATATTCACTTATACGTATTGAATAAAATCAATATAAGCTTCATATTCATATTATTTTAGCCATTTCCCCATGACATGCTTCCTGCCAGTAGCAAGCTGGAGTCACCTGCCTTCAGCTGTAGGCAAAATTCATCCTGACACGACTCTTTACTTCTCGTCTAATAATCCTGAACTCTGTGTGTTAGAACAATCATTCACTGTTGCTCAGGGAGTAATCGCTACACTATTATTTACTGCACAATCCTGATTGATGACATTTTTGACTGAGTCAGGCAAATATGCGTATTCAAGGGAATGGACTCAGGAAGTTACTGGAGAAGCTCTATAGAGGCCAGAAATTGGCTGACTTTGTAAAGTGCTGTGCAATACAAGAATTTATCATAAGCTAGAAGCATTTCTTTTGCCCAAGGAATATTTTCTTATTCCAAAGGGAATTTTGGCCTTAGAAAGATGGCCTTATAAAAATCATCCTTTGCGTGGTGGACGGCACACTCTGATACAATGGCTTCCATGAAATAAAGGATTATGACAGATTCATTTGTTTCTGCCTCAGCATTTAGCACTCCCCAGCTTCCCAACTATCCTGTCACACAGGGTTTGGGGTTCTAGGGTAGATAGATGCAGAAGAGTTGTACATGCTCCAAGTCTGAGAATGACTTGTGTAGTATAGAATGAAAGTTCTATTTCTCCTTCTTGTATGTCCTTTACTGCCTTTAGATCCTAGAACTTTTAATAACCAATCTATTCACATATTAGAGACTCATTTCTCTAATTTCATGAGATCTCTGAAATGTTTCCTGAAATATTAGCAGTTTCATTCACCCTGATCTGCCTGGTAGCAGGTAAAGCTAAATTGGCTTGTCTGGTTGTGGATATCCATATCCTGCACAAAAATTAATTGTAATAACTCATCTTTATACATCTCTATTTAAATTTTAAAAAGTTTTGATGTTTACAAGGGACTTTTCCAGAAGTAAGTCAACATATTGATTCCAAGGAATTAAGTGGTTGAGAAAAATAAGGCTGAGTAGGAATCTGGTTCTTTCCAAATAACTCCTTGGTGTACTCGTTTAATAAGTATGTATCATTGGTGAGGAAATAGAAAAACAATTGACCTTTACGGGATCCTAAGTAATAGATGTCTAAGTAATAGAGTCTTCTCTTTTAACTAATAATGAATCACTGATAAACACTCTTGGGATGTGTCTACAAAAAAGTGCCCTCTGTTTTTACCAATCTGTTTAATGTATAGCCTAATAGAAGACAGCTAGTTCTCACATCTGCTTCTGTGTTCAGTCTATTGCAATATCACACATGTAGTCCCTGGAAAACTCTGCTTGTGAGAGTCTAAAAGTGGAAAAGACAAAGAAGGTCCTAGTATGATTATAGGAATAATTTTGACTTTGCAGGCCCCTGCTCTTTTAGATTACCTGTTTCTTCTTGTGTCCATCTTTGTAAATTGTGTTATTCAAGAAATGTGTTCCTATAAGTTGTCAAATGTATTAGCATAAAGTTGTTTATAAAATTTCCTGATTATCTTTATATTATCAGTGGGATCTGTAAGATAGTGCCTGTTTCATTCCTGTCGTTAGTTATTTGGGTTTTCTCTCTTTTTATTAATCTGTCTACTTAAGGTTTTATCACTGTAATTTATTATTTTCAAAGCACTACTTTTTACTGAATGTTGGACATTATATATGATATGTTGTAGGGAGTCCAGATTATGATGTCTTCCTTTAAAGAGTGTTGAGTTTTGTTCCAGCAACTAATTAAATTACTTGTGGATCCTTTTGATCTTGTCAAGCTTAATGTTGTTCTTTGTTAGTTTCGGATCTATTTTGGTTTTGCCTTCACCCTATGGTGTAGCTCTTACTCTAGAGTATGGTGCAGCTCTTACTCTAGAGTATGGTGCATACCTGGAAGGTTTGGCCTTTCTAGGGTTTAAACTGAGTATCTGAGGAATTCAGTAAGATCTTTCCACTGTAGCTAGAGTGGAATTCCAACGTTATCTGGCACTGCATCACTTCTGATGTCTTCTTTAGCTGTCAGCCATGCAGGAGCTTCTCCCGGCTACCCCTCTTCCCCATGCAGCTCCTTCCTATCAGATACTCTTTTCTTCTTATTCCAGTTGCTTCAGCCACCCCAACTCTGACCCCAGCTTCTTTTTTTGTTCAGCAAAAGCTTTGCCTTTGGCAGCCTGTGCCAGCTGCTAAGTGTCTCCAGGCAGAAAGAAAGGACAACTTATGTATTTTTCTGCTCTCAAAGTTCACAATCCTGTGGTCCCTGAGTCCCAATTACTGAGAACACTTGCCTCATGAATATTGTCTCATTATTTATGGCGGGACAAGTCCAGTACAAGTTACTCTGGCATAACTGTAAGTAGAAGTCCCTGCATCCCTGTTTTTTTAAAAATTTTTATTGGAGTATAGTCAATTTACAAAGTTGTGTTAGTTTCAAGTGTACAACAAAGTGAATCAGTTATACATATACATATATACATTTTTCTTTTTAGATTCTTTTCCCATATAGGTTATTACAGAATACTGAGTAGAGTTCCCTGTGCTATACAGCAGGTTCATATTAGTTATCTATTTTATATATAGTAGTGTGTATATGTCAATCCCAGTCTCCCAGTTTATCCCTCCCTCCCTTATCCCCTGGTAACCATAAGTTTGTTTTCTACATCTGTGACTCTACTTCTGTTTTGTAAATAAGTTCATTTGTACCCTTTTTTCTTTTAGATTACACGTATGAGTGATATCACATGATATTTGTCTTTCTGTGTCTGACTTACTTTACTCAGTACAACAATCTCTAGGTCCATCCATGTTGCTGCAAATGGCATTATTTTGTTCTTTTTCATGGCTGAGTAATGTTCCATTGTATGTATGTACCACATCTTCTTTATCCATTCTTCTGTTGATGGACATTTAAGTTGTTTCCATGTCCTGGCTATTGTAAATAGTGCCGCAATGAACATTGGAACCTGCACACCTACTTTTTAAAAGTACTAGTTAGCAAATTAAATTTTTGGACTCAGCATCATCCTTTTATCACATGAATCAAGCTTCAAAATTCCAAGAAAATGAAATTTTCGGTGCTCAAACAATTAAAAGTAAGACAATAATACCACTTGACTTCTCTCACAGAATGATCAACACATAATAGAAGATTCCCAGATTTTTCCAGTCTTGAATCCTCTCGTATCTGATTGACTGTCTTAGAACTTTTTAGTAACTTCTATGAATGTTTTACATCCTCTCTCTGTTCAGTTAGTATTATTCTTCTCATACTCTCCTATATCTACTACCATATACTACCTTATACCTTCTGAATATTTTTCTTCTGATCATCCCTTTCTCTTGAATACCATTTTCTCCCTAAATTTGCCCATAACCTCTACTCTTGCCTATAATTATTTCAGAAAAAAATAAATATACATATGCACTCACAGTATGCCACGCCCTGTGCTAAGCATTGTAAACAAAGCAAAATACATTAAAGATAAGGTCCTTAGCTCTTATGGATCTTATATACTATAGAATATGTCTTAATTAAGGTTACCCTGAAAGCAGAGCATGAAGCAAAATCTTGAATACTGGTCACTGATGGTAAATTTGGAGGTGATCCCAGGAAACAGGGATGAGGGGGAGGAGAGTGCAAGATGGGAAAAGAGGACCAGCCAATATTAATGTTGCTGCTGTCATAACAAGGGCTTGACTTCTGCTGAGCTCTCCTGAGAAATTACAAAAGGCCTGCCAGACTGGTTCACTTGAAGACTAGGAGACTGAAGCATTCGATCACTTGTTCCCAACTCCCATTGGCTGTCCTTGTGCTTGGGTAGAGCAGGCGCCTAGGGGCCAAAGAAAACCCTGGGACAGGAAGTAGGAAAACAAGTGGAGTATGATGAGAAGGGTCACCATTAGGGAGGTAAGTCTGAGCTTGCAGGGAATTGTCTAATAGCTGCTGCAGTTGACATGAGGGTGGGTCACGGGATGTGACATGTGGCCCCTGAGGCAGCTGCCACAGGTGAATATATCTGAGCAAACACAGATAGACCCTGAAAAATATAAGTACTATGATAAAAAAAAGTGGCAATGTGATAGAGTGAATGGGTGGTATGTGAGTGTGTGCGTGCGCACAAGCTCAAGGTATAAGTTCATTTTGGGTGGTTTGGAAGGACTCTGGGGAGATGGCATTTGAGCTAATATCTAAGGAATAGGGAAGAGGCAGGGTGTAGAGGAAGAGGATTCTAGCCAGATAAAGAGCAAGTGCAAAGGTCCTAAGATGGCATGATCGTGGCTTGTTTAGGGAGCAAATGGCGGAGGCCTCCTGAGAGCAGAGCAAGATGGTAAGAGATGTAGGCAGGGACTAGATTAGATCACTCAGAGTCTGTGACGCCATGGTAAGGAGTTTGGAATTTATTCCAAGTCCCTTGGAAGACCATAGGAATATTTTATGCAAGGGAGTGATATTACCTTATTTTTGTTTTAAATGATACTGTGAGAACATAATGGTTCTGATTCATTCATGTTAAGTATTCCTGAAGATTTCTTTGCAGTTACAATAGCTAATGCTGGAAAATATGCCTTATTTTGGTTTTATCTTCAATTATATATAAATCACTGTCTTTGACTAAAATTCCAGTCCTTTACATTCCACTATAATCAAATTTAATGCTCATATTTCAGAGTTCATTGAGAAAGCAGCAATTGCAATTAATGGATGTCAGAATGTCCCAGCACTTCCAGCTGATGAAGATTCACTCATTGAAGTAAGTCATGAAAAAAGGGTAAAAATTCATCGTTCGAATGGTAACTCACCAAGAGTATTTAGGGCTATATTTATTTCTATTGGAAAGATGTTTCCTTAATTTCTCTTTCAGATTTTTCATCACTGGAGTATAGGAATGCAAGTGATTTCTGTGCATTAATTTTGTATCCTGCTACTTTACCAAATTCATTGATTAGCTCTAGTAGTTTTCTGGTAGCATCATAAGGATTCTTTATGTATAGTATCATGTCATCTGCAAACAGTGACAGTTTAACTTCTTCTTTTCTGATTTGGATTCCTTTTATTTCTTTTTCTTCTCCGATTATTGTGGCTGAATCTCCCAAAACTATGTTGAATAATAGTGGTGAGACTGGGCAACCTTGTCTTTTTCCTGATCTTAGTGGAAATGGTTTCAGTTTTTCACCATTGAGAATGATGTCGGCCGTGGGTTTGTCATATTCGGGCTTTAGTATGTTGAGGTAAGTTCCCTCTATTCCTACTTTCTGGAGGCTTTTTTTCATAAACGGGTGTTGAATTTTGTCGAAAGCTTTTTCTGCATCTATTGAGATGATCATATGTGTTTTTTCCTTCAGTTTGTTAATATGGTGTATCACATTGATTGATTTGCATACATTGAAGAATCCTAGCATTCCTGCGATAAACCCCACTTGATCATGGTGCATGATCCTTTTAATGTGCTGTTGTCTTCTGTGTACTAGTATTTTGTTGAAGATTTTAACATCTATCTTCATCAGTGATATTGGCCCGCGGTTTTCTTTCTTTGTGACATCTTTGTCTGGTTTTGGTGTCAGGGTGAGTGTGGCTTCGTAGAATGAGTTTAGGAGTATTCTTCCCTCTGCTATATTTTGGAAGAGTTTGAGAAGGATAGGTGTTAGCTCTTCTCTAAGTGTTTGATAGAATTCGCCTGGGAAGCCATCTGGTCCTGGGCTTTTGTTTGTTGGAAGATTTTTAATCACAGTCTCAATTCCAGTGCTTGTGTTTGCTCTGTTTGTATTTTCTATTTCTTCCTGGTTCAATCTCGGAAAGTTGTGCCTTTCTAAGAATGTGTTCATTTCTTCCAGGCTGTCCATTTTATTGGCATATAGTTGCTTGTACTAATCTCTCATGATCCTTTTTATTTTTGCAGTGTCAGTTGTTACTTCTCCTTTTTCATTTTTAATTCTATTGATTTGAGTCTTCTCCCTTTCTTTCTTCATGGGTCTGGCTAATGGTTTATCAATTTTGTTTATCTTCTCAAAGAACAAGCTTTTAGTTTTATTGCTCTTTGCTATTGTTTTCTTCATTTCTTTTTCATTTACTTCTGATCCTATCTTTGTGATTTCTTTCCCTCTACAAACTTTGGAGTTTTTTTATTCTTCTTTCTTTAATTGCTTTATGTGTAAGGTTAGGTTGTTTATTTGAGATGTTTCTTGTTTCTTGAGGTAGGATTGTATTGCTATAAACTTCCCTCTTAGAACTGCTTTTGCTGCATCTCATAGGTTTTGGATCTTCTAGTTTTCATTGTCATTTGTTTGTACGTATTTTTTAATTTCTTCTTTGATTTCTTCAGTAATCTCTTGGTTATTGAGTATCACACTGTTTAACCTCCAGGTATTTGTGTTTTTTGCAGTTTTTTCCCTGTAATTGATTTCCAATCTCATAGCATTGTGGTCAGAAAAGATGCTTGATACGATTTCAAGTTTCTTAAATTTCCCAAGGCTTGGTTTGTACCAAAGATGTGATCTATCCCGGAGACTGTTCTGTGTGCACGTGAGAAGAAAGTGTATTCTGCCACTTTTGGGTGGAATGCTCTATAAATATCAATTAGATCTAACTGGTCTATCATGTCGTTTAAAGCTTGTGTTTCCATATTTATTTTCTGTTTGGATGATCTGTCCATTGATGTAAGTGGGGTGTTAAATTCCCCTACTATTATTGTGTTAATGTCGATTTCTCCTTTCAGGATTGTTAGAATTTGCCTTATGTGTTGAGGTGCTCCTATGTTGGGTGCATATATATTTACAATTATTATATCTTCTTCTTGGATTGATCCCTTGATTGTTATGTAGTGTCCCTCCTTGTCTCCTGTAACATTCTTTATTTTAAAGTCTATTTTATCTGCTATGAGTATTGTTACTCCAGCTTTCTTTTGATTTCCATTTGCATGGAATGTCTTTTTCCATGCCCTCACTTTCAGTCTGTATGTGCCCCTAGGTCTGAAGTGAGTCTCTTGTAGGCAGCATATATATGGGTCACATTCTGCCAGTCTGTGTCTTCTGGTTGGGGCATTTAATCCATTTACATTCAAGGTTATTATTGGTCTGTATATGCCTATTACCATTTTCTTAATTATTTTGGGTTTGTTTTTGTGTGTCTTTTTCTTCTCTTGTGTTTCCCACTTAGAGATATTTCTTTAGCATTTGTTGTAAAGCTGGTTTGGTGGTGCTGAATTCTCTTAGCTTTTGTTTGTCTGTAAAGGTTTTGACTTCTCCATCGAATCTGAATGAGATCCTGGGTAGAGCAATCTTGGTTGTAGGTTTTTCTCTTTCATCACTTTAAGTATATCCTGCCACTCCTTTCTGGCCTGCAGAGTTTCCACTGAAAAATCAGCTGATAACCTTATGGGGATTCCTTTGTATGTTATTTTTTGTTTTTCCCTTGCTGCTTTTAATATTTTTTCTTTGAATTTAATATTTTAGTTTCATTAATATGTGTCTTGGTGTGTTTTTCCTAAGGTTTATCCTGTATGGGACTCTCTGTGCTTCCTGGACTTGGGCGACTATTTCCTTTCCCATGTTAGGGAAGTTTTCCATTATAATCTCTTCAAATATTTTCTCAGACCCTTTCTTTTACTCTTCTTCTTCTGGGACCCCTATAATTCTAATGTTGGTGAGTTTAGTGTTGTCCCAGAGATCTCTGTGATTTTCTTCAATTCTTTTCATTCTTTTTTCTTTATTCTGCTCATTGGCAGTCATTTCCACCATTTTGTCTTCCAGCTCACTTATTCGTTTTTCTGCCTCCATTATTCTGTTATTGATTCCTTCTAGTGTATTTTTCATTTCAGTTATTGTGTTGCTCATCTCTGTTTGTTTGTTCTTTAGTTTTTCTAGATCTTTATTAAACATTTCTTGTATTTTCTCAATCTGTGCTTCTATTCCATTTCCGAGATTCTGGATCATCTTTACTATCATTACTCTGAATTCTTTTTCAGGTAAACTTCCTATTTCCTCTTCATTTATTTGGTCTTGTAGGTTTTTACCTTGCTCCTTCATCTGTGACATATATTTTTGCTGTTTCTTTTCTTTTTTTTTTTTTTTATGAGTGGGATTGTGGTCTTGTTTTACTGGTTGTTTGGCCTGAGGCTTCCAGTACTGGAGTTTGTAGGCTGTTGGGTAGAGCTGGGTCTTGGTGCTGAGATGAGGAACTCAGACCTCACTCTGATGAATATTCCCTGGGGTCTGAGGTTCTCTGTTAGTCCAGTGGTTCAGACTTGGAGCTCCCACCACAGGAGCTTCCGCCCAATTGCAGGCTCGCAAATCAAGATCTCCCACAAGCCGCAAGTGGTGGGGAAAAAAAAAAAGAACAATAACAAAGTAAAAAATAAAATTAGACTAGGAAACTAACAGGTATGTTAGAAAGAATGTAAAAATAAAAATATAGATGAATTAACACCAGAAGATACATCAGTACCACAATAGTAAAAAAGAGGAGGCAGGAAAAGAAAAACAAGTGTGTGGGGGGAAGGCCTTGGCCGTGGAGAGTGGGGACTAAGCAAGGGTGAAGTTTGGACAGTGGGTGGGGCCAATGCTCAGGGCCCACAGGGCTGGAAAAGGCTCTGGGGACTGTGGGAGGTGAGACTTAGGCTCAAGGAACAGAAGGGGCCCAGGCGTGCCCCTGACTCCTGGTCTCAGAGGACAGGGCACCTCACCTGGGAGACCAGCAGGCTTCCTGGGCTCGAGTGGGTGGGGCAAACACCTTCCTCTCCTCTCCTGCTCCTCTGGTCTGGGGTCTGAAAGCGCCCCTCCCGCCTGCCTCTCCTGATCCCCCTGCCTCCCTCCTATGTCCCCAAGACCCATGCAGCCTGAAGGGGCCTTGGAGGGTGGGGCAATTGCCCTCTGCTCCTCTCCGGCTCCTCCTTGAGGGCCCCTCTTGCCTGCCTCCCCTGTTCTCCCCTCAGCCTCCCTCCTATGCCCCCAGGACCTAGGCAGCCTGGAGGGGGCTTTGGGTGGCGGGAACCAGCTTGAGAGCTCAGCAGGCTCCCAAGCCCAAGTGGATCAGGCCATCATCCTCTGCTCCTCTCCTGCTCTTCTTGGAGAGGCCCTCCCACCTGTCTCTCCTGATCTCCCTGGCCTCAAGGGGATCGATCTTGTCTGGCCTCCACTTCTCCTCCCTCCTTGGTCCCCCTACGTCCTACCACTTCACTCTGGGGTTCCTCGCATCTCCTTGGGGGTTAGAGTCCCCCACCAGTGGCCAACAGGTGGCCTAGTTGTGGGGAGATGCTAACTCTGCATCTTCCAGTGCCACCATCTTGACTCCTCCTTCATGTCTACTTTTTAAGATTGTTGATTTTTAAATCTTTATAAGTTTTATTAAATGTTAAGATATGAAATTCTGACATAAACTCTTTAGGTTAGTACAATTTGCTTTTTCACAATCAAATTATTTTTATTGGTGATCCCATGGTCTACCAAAAATTCTGAACTGGGACATGGAATACCCAGCTCTAATATTAATTTGTTCTGTGACAATGAATGATGGATCACAAAGTATTTATTAAGCATCTATTGTGTATGTGCCTTACATATTGTACTAGGAGTGATGAGTTACAAAAATAAAAGATCTGCTCATGCCCATAAGGACCAAAAAATATAGTCACTATCTCGAATTTCATTTGAAACGTTCAGAAAATATTGCATTAAACTCTGACACATTCGGGGTTTTTTTTGTTGTTGTTTTTTAAATAGAGTAGGCTTGGATGTAGCTCGGAAAAAATGTGTTCTACCTAAAACCGAACGTTAAGTGTTAAAAGTGGATTTAATATTTTTGAAAGCCATAAGTTATTTTTTCAAGGGTTAAGATTTTCCTGCATAATGGAATTCTCTTATTTAAGATATACTGCCCTGTTCCCCAGATATTCCATACTGATAACACTTAATAGTCCCTCTGTCTAAGGACACTTCTAATCCTAACACTTTCTCTAGAATTGCAGGTGACAGTGAAGACAATTTCATTTCCTGTGGTTAGTTCTCTCCTGATTGAGTGTTAAGTGTGATTCTGGTCTGACACATTCTCTTCCTGGGCTTGAAAAAGCATAAACTCAAGTGGTCAGAATGTCCAGAATCACGTATATCATTTTTATTCTTCTTATTTAAGTTTCAAGTGACATTTTGGCTTTGCAGTTTTCACTGTCTTCAAATATTTGTGATCCATTTTGGTTCCTTTGATTCATAAGTCGACATTCGAAAAGTTATAACCACTGATGTGGGTAACTTTGCCAACCTCAGAAGGAAGATTACTAGAAGAAATCTGTGACTAACAAGAAGTAGCCCTTTTATCTGTGAATTGAAATTGCCTCTTATAGGAAAAGTGATATATACCTTTGCATATGTCTACTGATCTTGATAAGTTTAAGAGAGGTTGTACTTCCTTTTATATTGCTATGCACTTCTCAGGGCTCAGGAGTTATTAGATAACTACTTCTAAATATATATGCTGGTAGTTGGTTAAGGTCATTGTACAGTTTTCTGTCACTATTTGGTAAATAACCTATTTTATAGACTACTTTAAAAGAGCCAGCTTACAACGATATTACCTACTTTTCATGTTAAGGTCAAACTTAAACCTTTCTGTATGCAAAAAGGGAAGTAGGTCAATGCATCTTTTATAGAGATAGAACTATGGTTTGAGTTTAGGGGTATAAAGAGAAATGAAAAAGTTCACTTTCAAGAAATACATCAGGAAGCACTCATCAAGCAGAAAAGACATGAGTTAGAAATAACTCTAATGCATTTTACATTGATCAGTCATTCACCTCTGTAACCTCCTAGCACTGTCAAGCCCAAAAACCTTTATGGTTATCAGGTAAGATACATTTACGTGGAAGGAACTAAAGATCACTTGAGAAAAATCAGAAGAAAAAAAGTATTTTGCTCTAAGCCAGATTGCAGAGATCTGTTGCCCTAGTTTCCCTCCTCCCAACACACACCCAAGTTAGAGTGAGTTTTATGAGAAGTAAAGAAGAAATGTCACTCTTAAAGCGACTCTTGGAGAAAACAATGCTAATTAGATCAAGAGGAGGGGGAAAACGGGGACTCACCCAGTGAGTAAAGAAAACTCGATGAAAGAGCTACCACTTTTTCTGTAGCTCTGTTTAGAATAGACTAAAATCTGGATTTCCAAGGGAAGCATTCCAATGATCAAGAAAACACAAAAGGATGAGGTCAGGAGAAAAGGAGAAGCTAATGAGCTAAGGGTTGGAAACAAATTTTAACAAGTGAGGATTAGGCCAATCTGTTTGCCTGAAAAGCTTGGCTGTTGGCTCCAATCACACGGATTGAGTGTCTGCTTTATCCATGCCATAATCAGACAAACACAAGTGCCTAAATATATTAACAAACAGACTCTAGCTGTCACAGGATTTTAAAATTTCCAGTTTGAAAATGCTTACACTTGTGATATTTATTCGACTCTGTAAACTTTTTGCAGGGTTGAAAGGCAGAACCATTTTTCTGTTACATCCTCCAGGAAGACACTAGTGTTAACATTCATTTAGGTTTAGCATTTCAGCACATGGTGCTTCCCTAGGCACAGTCCCAACCATGTGAGGACAACTGAATTCAGAAGCACATTCTAAAATCCTATTTTGTAGGATGATGAGGAGGAGAGGATATTAAGGACTAACAGCCTGCAACTTTCATGTGGGCTCCAGTTTCAGAGGGCTATGGTCTATGGTCCAGTCATTGGAAAGAAACACCTTAAGTAGAAATTTAGCTGCAATGCTGATCCTTATTTGGGATGGAATTAACAAAATTATAAATGTAATATGCAAAATCTGTTTCCAAGTCACATTAAATGCTTGGATTCCTGGCAGTGTGGGTATAATTCCTGGCATTGTGAATACATAATGCCATACATTTTCCTACAGTGTAAAAAAGTAATTTCCATATATGCTTGCAAAAGCATCTTTGATCATGGAGTGTACTGGCTTTCTTTTGGGATAATGTTAACATTTCAATTATGTATCAAGAGAAAAATTGTAAAATCTTAAAGTTTTTAAAAAAGTGAATGTATAGCACTTTTAGCACTATATATCATACACTCAAGGAAAATTGTACTTAAAGTCAATAATTTTTTTAAATGATTTCTCTATAGTTAAATAATTAGCAAACAGAACTTTATGTTCAGACCCAACCGAAATGGACAAATTCTATGAGAGAGCATATAATTTGCATTTAGGAATGAAAGCATCTTTTAAGATGTTTTTTAAAAAGACCAGAAAAGAGATTTGTAATTTTAAAAGTATATCATAAATGTACAAATCTTTGGAATGACACCATGGTGACTTAAAGAAAAGTTCCAGCAACATGACAGAATAAGTCAGAGCTTTATTGTTCAATTACAAACACATATATAAATGATGCATATATAACAATAACATAATGTTTAATTTTACACACCTGGGTTAAAAAGCAAGAAAATGACAGGTATAAGGGGGATATTGGAAATCAGAGTGGTAAATTCAGGAACTGGTACTGCAGCAACCAAGAGGAAAATTGTCAAGGTATACCTAAAAATGCTTTAATGCCTATATGGGTATAAAAGACATACCTTTGGGCTTAGGCAAGTTTGGGGAGCTAAAGCATAACATTCCTTTGTAAAGCTGGGATAATGGAAGAGCGTCCTCTCAGTGAAAGGGGGAACATAACAATTCTACCTCCTGGAACAAGAAAGCAAGAAGGCAACTTGTGTTTTTCTGGGATTCTGAGGAGGAAAAAAACCTCATCTATGAAAAAAACTCCAAGTCTGTCCAAATTTCTATTACCCATGGGTATGAACATGACTAATCTGAGA
Organism: Pseudorca crassidens; assembly: GCF_039906515.1. Lineage (NCBI taxonomy): Eukaryota > Metazoa > Chordata > Mammalia > Artiodactyla > Delphinidae > Pseudorca > Pseudorca crassidens. The sequence continues at coordinate 70,575,352 of NC_090301.1, forward strand.
AATTAACAGTAAGACTGATTTCAGTTTGGTGAAATCCCTGGAGCACCCAGTAAAAACAAACACAAAATCATTCCAGTGTAGCACTTCCATAAGCGCAAGGACTCCAACAGGAAAACAAAACAAAACACACAGAGACAAGAACACTCTTTTGTTATAATGACCTTTCACATACAAACAAATAACAAGCCATGAGAGAAAGCAGCACACACAACATATATGAGGATTAGGTAACCTCTTCTTCCCCTAGTCAAACATGATGTAATAAAAACATCTGAAATAATCTATAAAACAAAATGAGTAGAGTAAAAAGAAAAAAAGGAATAGAAATAATCTCAAAGAATAGAACACAATAAGAATATATGGCAGATTTGGAAAAGAAAAATGTATATTTAGAAATGAAAAGAGTCCATGAAATTAAAATTCAATTGACATAAATAAAGATTAAACAATTTGAGAGAGGGTTAATAAACTGGAAAGGTGATCTAAGAAATTACCCCAATTGCCACACAGAGAGATAAGAAAAGTACAAAACAGAGGTTAGAAACATGGAGGATAGAGGAGCCAACATATGTTGAAACAGGAGTTCCAGAAGGAGAGAAAATAGAGAATGGGAAGATATCACATTCAAAGTGATATTCCCTGATAATTTTTCAGAGTTGATTGAAGATATGAATCCACAGATTTCAGAACATCAAAGACAATAAGCAAATCCTAAAAGCAACCAGAGAGAAAAGACAGATTATCTATAAAGGAAGAGTTAACTTTTAGAATGGAGAAAGGAGGATGGGATTGGAACAAGCATTTAGTTATATTTGTTAACATTTTATTTCTTTAAAAAATGACCTGGAGCAAATATAAAAACATTGATTATAGGGAAATCTGTGTGGTAAGTATAATGTGTCTGTTATATGTATTTTAGAATTAAAAATTAAAATATGAAAAGAAGAGGAGTACATAGTATTTATGGATAAAATACAGTTGTTTATCCCAATAACCTCTATCTTCCCTCCCCCCACCCAACACCATTTCTAGGTACTAACTCCCCCTAGCAGTAGTTCTAATTAGAGCTGAGAGAGCTTATACTGGTGTTCAACTTGGAAGAGGTTTAGCAATTACATTAATGGTGGCAATATCATTTAGATGAGGGATAAGCAAACTACAATCCTGAGACAGCTACCTGTTTTTACATACTTGTTTTTATTAGAGCACAGCCATGCCCATTTTTTTCAAGAGCTGCTTTGACTCTACAACAGTGGAGTTGTGTAGTTGCAAGTCTAAAATATTTAGTATTTAGCCCTTTAAGAAAAAGTTTAACCTGGCTTAAAAGTTCAACCTCTGGCTTAAAACATGATGCTTATTGTTATTTTCGTTTAACAAATTAGCAGTATATTTTTTAAATGAAGTCACAAATATTACATAGATTTGAAGGTAATAATTAACTAAGTTTAGTGGTCTTAGATTTGTACACAGGGGAAACTTGAGATAAAAATAAATACCAAGGAATTCTGAAGTATCTTTGAGTATTTATTTAGTTGAATTTTCTACTTCAACGTTCTCAATAATCAAGCAAAACCAGTTTGGGTACCATGAATGTTCAAATCAGTCATATAATTCTGCAATACAACCTAATTCATTTCTTGTGTATAGCACATTTCCCTTGTCTAGCCAGAGTTTCATTAATTTTGTATTAGCTTAGAAAGCAGAGAAGGAAAGTATTTGTCTGGGCCTGTACTTTTTAAAGATTCTCTTTCCCTACATATTTTAGTTTCCTATGGAAGGTCTGGAAGTACTGGCTCTTCATATAGTTAAGATGCCGGAAAATCATGTTATACTATTGCATATATATTATGATTTTTGAAGAGAATAACTCATCACTTAGTTATGGCTGGAACAATGACTGGATTTCTCACCTCAGTGTTTACTTAAACCTCAAGAAAAATTGTTTCTTTCAGTTGGAGAAAGTAGATTTTTTTTTCATTAAAGACTAGAGATTTTACTGATTTAATCACTTATGTCAATAAAAACTGTAACAATAGCTTCTTTAAAAACACAAGTTTCTACTTGCTGCAGATTCAACAAGGAAAATTACCCTGTCACGTCACTCCTTCAAGTCCCTTTGTCACCAGGCTCCACCTTTTCTCTCTGATCCTATTACATTATTTGGACTTGGTCTTCCCAATGACAGCCTACCCTGTCCCACACCACCCTTCCCACACATACAACTTTGTAGGCAGCACACGTTTGGTGCCTCTTTACATATCTTCCTGATGCCCAGCTCCAATCTCAGCGTCCTCTAGTTGTCATTTTATGAATGGATATTGAATTAACTAATTAAACTTTGACACTTTCGTATAACCTAGAATGATCTTGCCCTACTTGAATCCCTGTAGTTCTTCATTTTAAAAACAAACATAAAGAGCCCTGGATTATTTTCCATTTGCTATATGTAAATAAAATACTATGTCTCCAGTAAGACTGTAAACTCCTTCAAAGTCAGGGACAATGTTGTATGTGTCTTTTTATAAATGGCATCAAAAAGAATTGAGAGAGAGAAAGAGAGAGAGAGAAAAAGAGAGAAAGCCACCATGCACATCCCTTACAACATGGTGAAGAACCTAGTATCTGCTTTCATACTCATTGGCTTGCCTTTATATATATGTGTGTGTATATGTATATTTATATTATAAAATATTATACTATATATCATATTATATTTATAAAAATATACATTTCTTATATTTGCTATTCAAAGAAACAACTGCATGGTAAAAATAGTTGTTAAAAACACGACAGTGCATTAGTGAGATACAATATGAAATCCATGAGATGAATTTGTTAGGGTCAAAGAACTCTTTAAACCCAAATCAAGTGTAGAAAGGAGCAAAAAGCAAACAATGCAGTCCCACTCAGATTCCAAGTCCATTTTCCAAGATGATTTATAGTTGAATTTATCTTTTAAGGGCTTATAGAAGAATTGAGCCTGAGAATAGGCAGGAGTGCATAATTGTTCTTTTTCAGGCCAGAAACTATTTTTCTTTCACTTTGAAGGTTAAAGTCAGAATCAGTGGATTTGTAACTTACAACTTAAGCTTCCTTACTACTTTCCCTCCTCTACTTTTCATTTTATCCATCAGATTTTCTGAGATGTTCAAGTGGGTAATTTCCAAAGAATAACACTGACAGTCCCAAAGCCAGTAATAAATTGTAAAATTACTTTTTTTTATAGAAAGCTTACAGATTTTCACGAAGCTGTCTCATATGGTACTTTAAGACCATCTCCATCCCCTCTGCTCCCTATTCCTCTTCCTCCACCTTTGCATAGTTTTCTTGGCTCAGTTTTGACCTGTAACTGCCTTACAATGTAATAGCCATCAACACACAGTGGCTATGCTTGCCAGATAAATGGACCTGTGTGTTTCCCAACCTTTTTTTTTTTTACCAAATGTCCAGCAACTTTGCTTTGCCTTTGGGGCAGGTTATCAGGGGGAGGTGGCTGGTTCAAAGAAAGCCTGGAGATGAGAAAGATAACAATGCATATGCTTACAGTCTGGTACATATGCCTCCCTTCCCAGGACAAAAAGAAGCACACTCAAGAGTTTTCTTTAAAGAAAGAAGATGGGTGATACACTAATGGCAAAGCAAGTCTGTCCTCAAAGAACGGAACTGAATGAGACGTAGGCATTTTCCATGGAGTGTGACTCACCAGTGGTTCAGAGTGAAGGAAGAGTGTTGGAGAGAGAATAATAACCATAATTCAGACTGAGACCTTTATGAAGGCAAGAACCCTATTTTTTTCATCTTTGAGTCTCCAATAACTTATAAATATTTGTTGCATAAATATTTGTTGAATGATTAAATGAGTTTTACTCTCCCAGGCTTTCCTGGGCAACACCATTACTAAATTCTGTGAATATTTAAGTGACTGTATTAGAGGGGCTGTGCTGTATTGTGTGTGGGTGTACTGACATAGGGGTAGAATGGATGAAGAAATAAACGATTATGAATAGATATGTTTTGAAGTTGAAGCAATTTCAACGAGAGAGCACAGAAAATGATTATCTTTGATTATCAATCAATATATCTATCAAAAGATGGAAAGGTACATTTATTTATGCAGTCATTCAGTAAGAATTCAGTAAATAGTTCTTGTGTGCTTTAACCCTGAACTAGGTGTTGTGAATGATACAAATATAAGTCAAATGTCCAGCTGCCCCCATGGGTGATTTCTGTGGATATGTCACACCCACAGTTAGATGGCCCTCAGCACCTCTGACCATTGGCAAATAGAACCTCACACCGGTCAGAATGGCCATCATCAGAAAATCTACAAACAACAAATGCTGGAGAGGGTGTGGAGAAAAGGGGACCCTCCTGCATTGTTGCTGGGACTGTAAATTGATACAGCCACTATGGAGAACAGTATGGAGGTTCCTTAAAAAACTAAACATAGAATTACCATGTGACCCAGCAATCCCATTACTGGGCATATACCCAGAGAAAACCATAATTCAAAAAGACACATGCACCCCAAGGTTCATTGTAGCACTATTTACAACAGCCAGATCATGGAAGCAACCTAAATGCCCATTGACAGACGAAAAGATAAAGAAGATGTGGTACATACATACAATGGAATATTACTCAGCCGTAAAAAGGAACAAAATTGGATCATATGTAGAGACGTGGATGGATCTAGAGACTCTCATACAGAGTGAAGTAAGTCAGAAAGAAAAACAGATATCGTATATTAATGCATATATGTGGAATCTAGAAACATGGTACAGATGAACCAGTTTGCAAGGAAGAAATAGAGACACAGATGTAAAGAACAAACGTATGGACATGAAGGGTGGGGGGGAAGCAGGGTAGTGGTGGTGGTGGGATGAATTGGGAGATTGGGATTGACATATATACACTAATATGTATAAAATAGATAACTAATAAGAACCTCCTGTGTTAAAAAAAATCAAATTAAAAAAAAAAAAGGATCCACTCCCACTGAGCTCCTAAGTGAGCAATGGCAGGTTTACTGAAGGTCCCACAAGAGAGGCAGAGAAAGAGTCTATTGCACCTACCACAGCCCTCAGCTCGATCTATACCTCACTTGACATGGTTCCCCACCCCACCCCTTGCCCGCTTTTGGCTTCCCTTTCCATTATCCCAGCTCACAGTTTTGTGCCACTTCACTCCTCTTTCTCACAACTTCTCTGGAGCAAACATATTTTTTTTCTTGTCTCCTGGAAGAGCAGCTCCATCCTCAGTCTTTGGTGTCATCACTCACTGATGCTGAAGGCAGGATTCTTTTTTGTTTTTTGTTTTTTGTTTTTTTGCGGTACGCGGGCTGCTCACTGCCGTGGCCTCTCCCGTTGCGAAGCACAGGCTCCGGACGCGCAGGCTCAGTGGCCATGGCTCACGGGCCCAGCCACTCCACAGCATGTGGGATCTTCCCAGACCGGGGCACAAACCCGTGTCCCCTGCATCGGCAGGCAGACCCTCAACAACTGCGCCACCAGGGAAGCCCAAGGCAGGATTCTTGTACAACTTTTTCATATCTGTTTTAGTCTGGGTCTTTCTAGAAGCAGATTATGATTTTCAAAGATTCGGTGCAGTAGTTTATTTGGAAGGTATATCTAGAAAACACTGGTAGGGGAGACAGAGAGGCAGGGAAGTGTAGGTAGCTGCCATGGTCTGAATGTTTGTGTCCCCCACCCCAACCTCAAATTCATAAGTTGAAATTCTAACTCCCAGAGATGATGGTATTAGGAGGTGAGGCCTTTGGGAAGTGCTTAGGTCATGAGGGTGGAGCCCTCATAATTGGGATTAGTGTTCTTATCAAAGAGACCCCATAGAGATCTCTTGCCCCTACTTCCTTGTGTGGACACAGCAAGAAGGTGCTGGCTATGAACCAGAGAGAGAGCTCTCACCAGAACATGACCATGCTGGTGCCTTGATCTTGCACTTCCCAGCCTCCAGAACCCTGAGAAATAAATTTCTGCTGTTTAGAAGCCACCCAGACTATAGTATTTTGTTAGAGCAGTCCAAATGGATTAAGACAGCAGCCAATAAAATACGTAGTATCAGCTTACCCCTTGAGGCAACTGGAGCTTCATCTTGCTGGGATTTCTGGCAGCCAATATAGAATACCCACCTTAGAGTTATCTCACCAAAGGGTGAGGTATTTACACACAAATTCCATCAGTTATTGGTTGAGGGCTGCTTCCGGGTGGTGAGTATTTGTCTTCTGACATTTCTGGCCTGCCATGTGCACAGGCACAGGGGAACCCAACAGAGTAGGCACCAGCTGCCAAAGAAAGCCCTTAGGTGAGGAAATGAGATGCTGGGGTCTGGAAGCTGGGCCTGCATGCACACAATGGTGAATTCTGGGGATGTAGGAGCAGGGCACTACTGGCGTCTGTACAATATCATTAGACCAAGACAAATAAACATATTTTCCTTCTCTTAAGGAGTTTCCATTCTGGTTAGGGAGATACAGCATATATGTAAAGAGTTAAATTAGAATCCCAGATTATCTGTGGCAATGTCTTCAAGAATATGATACCCAGGGAACTTTTGTTCCACCAACAGCTGTTCAGGACCCACTACGTGTTGGAAACTGGGATAGTTGCTGGCGATAAAGGTACGTTCTCTGCCTTTAGGGGACCTGGAGTGAGAGGAGCAGAGGCAAGTGTTGTGATGCAGAAGGGCCGGCTCATTGGAATGAAGGGGAGGGGACAGAGACATCTTTGAGTGGCATTCTGAAAGGGGAGTGTAGGATTTAGGCATATAAGTGGTAAAGTCAGAGAAGAAAAAGAGAAGAAGGCTGACAGTCAGTGAGGGTGCCTCTGGAGGACACTAAACTGGCATAGCAGTGAGGTGGGTGTGGCCCAAGTCGTCTGTCATGTGGGCCCAGGATGAAGTGCACAGTAGCCCTTAAGACAGAGGATGGGTTGTTCTCTATTATTATTATCATCCCCCTTTGATCTTAACCAGGACCCACTTGTACCATAATAGAATTGACACATCTTCACCTCCTTGATTTCCTATTCACCAACTGGGAACAGATCCCTTGTTTCCATTGGAATTATTAACAGCGATAACAGCAGCTGATAACATTTATTGAGCAATGACTATGTGCCAGGCACCATGCTAGGTGCTTTATATGCATTCACTCATTTAATCCTCCCCTAAACCCAGAGAGGCAGCTATGATCTTTGAAGATAAGAAAGCTGAGGCAGTAACTTCCCCCAGATGACACAGAGTTGGATGTTGAAGCTGGGATCTGAATACAGAAGCCCAGCCCCAGAGCCTGCACTCACTTGGAGAGATTAGACACATTCAGCCCAGGTCTTCTAACTTTCCCAGACTATTTGGCGATAGAGATCAGGTGTGAGATCAGGTGGAGATCAGGTGTGTTTGAATGAGGATGTGTAGGAAGGTGTGCAATCCAATGCTTCTACCATCCTAAGAGGAATGAGGGGTTCAGGTTGATCCCAAGAGACTTTCAGACATGATACTCTTCACCCTATATTCATCACCTCCAATGTTTTCCCATGATGTAGAAGAAAAAAAAGTCACAAACGATTGCCTCTAGGGGATGCACATAGAGAAGCATAGTTCTACCATCTTACCTTGTGTTAGCAAATTTTGAGAGCCTCTCTGTCCTGACTCAGAGACCAAAATACAGCGCTAAAGTTGCAATGAAATAAACTTTTGTATCCCACCATGAAGTCCTAACCCTAAATGTGATGGTATTAGAAAGTGGGGCCTTTGGGAGGTGATTAGGTCATAAGGGTGGAGCCCTCATGAATGGAATTAGTGCTCTTATAAGAGTGACCCCACTCTTGCCCTTTTTATTTTTCTGCCATGTGAGAACAGTATGAGAAATCAGTGGTCTACCACATGGGAGTAGACTCTCACCAGAATTCAACCACACTGGCACCTTGATCTTGGACTTCCCAGCTTCCAGAACGGTGAGAAATCAACTTCTGTGGTTCATAAGCCACCCAGTCTATAATACTTTGCTTTAGCAATGTGAAATGACTAAGACAAGGGCTCTGAACGTAGTTTCACCTGAGAAAGTGCTGCTTCATTCTCTCTCTCCTCCTTGTCACGCTTAAGACGGGGAGGGCTGTGACACTCACACATTGTGGCAGTCTTTCTGTGGCATGGCCCTTCCCAGCTCAAGAGCCATGACTTTGGATTGGAGAAATGCCATTCTAGGCTTATCCTCCACCTTCCTGTAGTATTTTTCTTCTTTTTATGCAGCGACTTCCAGAATGTGCTGTTCCCTGGCACTTGTTTGATTTTCTCTCATTGGAGCCTTCTAAAAGATAGATGATAACATTATTTCTACTGAAATTGATATCCTCACTCTATCCTGGGAAACATATGATCCTCTCTCACCTCACATGACCCTGGAACTTGGCCTGCACTGATTAAAAAAAAAAAAAAATGCTAGGGAGTAGAGGCTCTTTTTTGCACTGTAAATTAAGCAAGTTAAAAATTCTGCCTCAACACTGTTTTGGGGAATATAGGAAGGTTATTACAAAGGGAGGAGGTAAAGAATTCCTCAGCATCTTTCTGATTATACATAGTAGAAATTATTTTCTCTGGATTGGAACAGCTCCCTTGGATACTTCCTGCACTTTCATATGGATACTGATTTATTTTTCTCTAAGTGAATTTAGGTAATGAGAAAGGGGCCTACTTGACATCTCCAGAGAATAAATCCTTCTAATTATCCACTAGAGAAGAGAAGCAGAAGGGCAGTCACAAAGCAAATACCTCCTAAAATATTTTAGAAATATGTCTCAAGTCCGAACCATGCAGAAAACTACTAAAAATTAGGAAATTACTTGTGCTGAATAATGTAGGATATTCCCGGTTATTCTAATAGTTGGTGGTAAATATATCAGTTGTTATCAGTCTTGATGACTGCTGGATGTGGGCAGTTTTTAAAAAGTTAAGACCTGAAGCTGAACCACCATTCCCTGTAGCTCAGGTCCCCAAGCGGACATTGGATAGTCACAGATAGATACACTGCATCCCCTCACCCAGCGTTTCCCTACCTCAGCACTATTGGCAGCTGAGTACTTCTTTTTTGTGGGGGCTATTCTGTGCATTGCAGGGTGCCTAGCAGCATCCCTGATCTCTACCCACTAGACGCCAGAAGCACCTCCTCCCTCCCCAAGTTGTGAAAATCAACAATGTCCTCAGTCATTGTCAAACATCTCCTGCGGGGCAAAGACACCCTCAGATGAGAACCCTGACCAGGAGAAACTTTGGACTCACCGCTCAAAGCCCTGGAACGCACCTATTTGCATATTGTCTATCATCGAATATGTCTTTAAGTCAAATTCATTTCCATCTTTTTGGGTATATTGCTTTCTGAATGTCTCAGCTGTATGATGCATTGTTTTACTTCAGTATATTCAGATGTTATTCTTCTTAATGCCTTCATTGCACTCTATTATATGAATATACCACAGCTTGTTTAACCAGTACATTATGCTATTTCTAATTTTTCATAATTACAAAGGATGTTGCAATTTATGTATTCCTTAAGTCAAGAAAATCTTTTTGAATGTCTAGCATTTCCATCAACTGTAATAGATGCTGGTGAATAAGGCAAAAAAACATGGACCTTGCCCTCATTCTGCTTACATTTTAGTAAGAAAGAAAACGTAAATATGTAAATAAAGTAATTGCAGGTCATATATAGATATATATTTAAAACAATTCAGTTAATAATAAATGCCATGAAGGAAATAAAAGGGGGAGACAGTGAGGAAGTGCTGAGGTCACTTTAAGTAGGGTGGTAGGGGAAGATTTCTCTGCGTAGGGGACTTTTATTGTTTTGTTTTGTTTTGCTGTACGCGGGCCTCTCACTGTTGTGGCCTCTCCCGTTGTGGAGCACAGGCTCCGGACGCTGCAGGCTCAGCGGCCATGGCTCACGGGCCCAGCCGCTCCGTGGCATGTGGGATCTTCCCGGACTGGGGCACGAACCCGTGTCCCCTGCATCGGCAGGTGGACTCTCAGCCACTGCGCCACCAGCGAAGCCCTGACTCTTTTTAATGAACATTTTATTGAAGTATAACATAACACAGAAATGTAAATAACTCATAAATGTACAGCATTGACTCCACAAAGTGAGCACGCCCAGCACCGAGATGAATCAACAAGATTACCGACTCTTCAGAAGTCCTTCTCATGCCCACTCAGGGTAACTGCTCTCTCGATTTCTACACCATAATTTCTTTGCCACTTTTTGAGCTTCATATAAATGGAATCATACAGCGTGTAACTCTTTTGTGGCTGCCTTTGTTAAACATTTCATTTGTGATAGTCTCCATAACTGCTGAATGTAGTAAAAACTAGTTTATTCTATTGTCTTTAGATGATTCAGTTTATTTGTCCACTCAATGAACAATGCATTGTTTTCAGATTTACACTATTACAAACAATACTGCTAAGAATATTCTTGGACATTTATTTTGGTGAACATATATATGAATTTATTTTGGGCATGTATTGAGCGGTAAAAATTGCTGGTCATAGGGTGTGCTTTATGTCCAAATTTATTAGATACTACAAAATTATTTGTCTACCAACAGTTTATGAGAGTTTCAGTTATTCATATCCTTATTAAGACTTGATATTACTGACCTTTTACGTTTTAGCCCTTGCAGTAGGTGTGAAGCCATTTCTCATTGTGTTTTTTTTTCATTTCCCTGATAACCAATGAGGTTAAATATCTTTCTTTATTACAGATTTATTGACATTTGTATATTCTCTTTTGAAACATACCTGTGTAAGTCTTTTGCATTTTTTTCTATTGGGTTGGTTTATTATATTTTTCTTACTGATTTGTTGGGGTTATCTTGTATTTATATGAGTTCTTTGTAAGTTTTATATGTTGAAAAGAATCTTCTCCCACTCTGTTCTTTGCCTTTTCACTCTCTTAATGCTGTCTTTGATTGGAGAGAAGTTTCTACTTTTAATGTAGGCCAATTTTTCAAATTGTTTCCTTATTGCTAGTACTTTGTGTCCTATTTTAAAAATCTTTCCCTTATGTTTTCTTCTAGGAGTTTTAGAGTTCCAAGTTATATGTTTACATAAGTCTTTAATCAATTTTGGGTAGATTTTTGTGTGTCTATTTTCATGTATAGTGTGATATAGGGGTCAAGATAAACTTTTTTCCTTTACAGATAGCCAGTTGATCTAGCATCATTTCTTGAAAAGACCATCCATTTCCCTCTGCACTGCAGTGTTACTTTTGTCATGAATCAGGCAATCATAATCAGGTGACATAAATGTGTAGTGTTGTTTCTGGAAATTCTATCCTGTTCTGTGGACTATTTGTTTCTTCCTGCTGCAATACCACACTGTCTTAATTTTGGTAACTTTACAATAACTCTTGATATCTGGCAGTGGAAGGCTTCCAGCTCTGTTTTTTTTTAAGACTGTCTTGGTAACTCTTGTCTCTTTGCATCTTATATAGATTTTAGAGTCAAATTGTCATTTTCACACACACACACACACACACACACACACACACACACACCTGCTGGAATTTTTATTGTGATTGCATTGAGATCAACTTGGGGGAAACGTGACACCAAGTCTTCCAATCCATGAAAATGGAGTACTGAATATGATAATACTTTTATACTCAACAAAGATTTCAGTCAAGGGCAGCTTTTGTAAGAAAAAGGTCTGTGCTGACTCTCTGATTTTTTGTTTCATTTTGTTTTGTTTTAAATAGAAAGGAATGTTTTTCAAGGCTTAACTGATCACCAGGAAGGTGCACTTGCAAAAATATCAATTAAGGTAACTCATAAAGATCTGGCCTTTAAAAAACCAGTAAAAATGTTAGGAAACTTCATCAAAATACAAATCAAAAGTATCAGTCTGTAGCTCTTCTTTCTGGAAATAGCTAGCCAGCAGAAAGTTACAAACATTTTCAGAAACGAAAACTTTTCTTTTTAACCTGTATGCTCTTTCCTGCCTTCCAAGGTAACACACACCTGTGCTGATCCAGCTTTTCCCCACCATTATGCCCAAACAGGAGACCATAGAAAAGTTTGTGTTTTCCTAGATGATACTCTTTATTAATAATTAACAATGTTTCTTGTGAATCATTTCACTCTTTTAAAAATGTTTCATTGACTAATAAAGTCAGCTTGTATAAAACAATTAGGTTTATACAGAGTTTTAGTGTTCTTCAAATGTTCTAGAAACTTGTTTTCTGTGTACATCCAGTACACAGATGGATCATTTAACCATCAAAAGTCATATCAAATATACATTACTATTTCATACAAAAGAAAAGGCTTAGGGAATTTATTATAATTTTAGTTTACAATTTTTTTCCTATTTAATCTGGTCATACATCCACCTAAATATTCACCAATGGTAAAAATGATCGATAAACATGTTGTTCATGATTAAATATTAAACATTTTGAAAATGACTATACCACCCAAAGCAATGTACGGATTCAATGCAATCCCTATCAAATTACCAATGGCAGTTTTCACAGAACTAGAACAAAAAATTTCACAATTTGTATGGAAACACAAAAGACCCCGAATAGCCAAAGCAATCTTGAGAAAGAAAAACAGAGCTGGAGGAATCAGGCTCCCTGACTTCAGACTATACTACAAAGCTACAGTAATCAAGACAGTATGTTACTGGCACAAAAACAGAAATACAGATCAATGGAACAGAATTGAAAGTACAGAGATAAATCCACACACATATGGGCACGTTATCTTTGATAAAGGATACAAGAATATACAATGGAGAAAAGACAGCCTCTTCAATAAGTGGTGCTGGGAAAACTGGACAGCTACATGTAAAAGAATGAAATTAGAACACTTCCTAACCCCACACACAAAAATAAATGCAAAATGGATTAAAGACCTAAATGTAAGGCCAGACACTATAAAACTCTTAGAGGAAAACATAGGAAGAACAGTTTATGACATAAATTACAAGATCCTTTTTGATCCACCTCCTAGAGAAATGGAAATAAAAACAAAAATAAACAAATGGGACCTAATGAAACTTAAAAGCTTCTTCACAGCAAAGGAAACCATAAACAAGACCAAAAGACAACCCTCAGAATGGAGAAAATATTTGCAAATGAAACAACTGACAAAGGATTAATCTCCAAAATATACAAGGAGCTCATGCAGCTCAGTATCAGAAAAAACCCAACCTGATCCAAAAATGGGCAGAAGACATAAATAAACTTTTCTCCAAAGAAGATATACAGATTGCCAACAAACCCGTGAAAGGATGTTCAACATCACTAATCATTAGAGAAATGCAAATCAAAGCTATATTGAGGTATCACCTCACACTGGTCAGAATGGCCATCATCAAAAAATCTACAAACAATAAATGCTGGAGAGAGTGTGGAGAAAAGGGAACCCTCTTGCACTCTTTGTGGGAATGTAAATCAATACAGCCACTATGGAGAATAGTATGGAGGTTCCTTAAAAAACTAAAAATAGAACTGCCATACGACCCAGCAATCCCACTACTGGGCATACACCCTGAGAAAACCATAACTGAAAAAGAGTCATGTACCACAATGTTCACTGCAGCTCTCTTTCCAATAACCAGGATATGGAAGCAACTTAAGTGCCCATCAACAGATGAATAGATAAAGAAGATGTGGCACATATATACGATGGAATATTACTCAGCCATAAAAAGAAACGAAATTGAGTTTTTTGTAGTGAGGTGGATGGACCTAGATTCTGTCACACAGAGTGAAGTAAGTCAGAAAGAGAAAAACATTTACCATATGTTAACATGGTTTATATATGGAATCTAAAAGAAAAAAATGGTTCTGAAGAACCTAAGGACAAGTCAGGAATAAAGACACAGATGTAGAGAATGGACTTGAGGACACGGGGAGGGGGAAGGGTAAGCTGGGACGAAGTGAGAGAGTGACATGGACATATATACACTACCAAATGTAAAATAGATAGCTAGTGGGAAGCAGCCACATAGCACAGGGAGATCAGCTCGGTGCTTTGTGACCACCTAGAGGGGTGGGATAGGGAGGGTTGGAGGGAGACACGACAGGGAGGGGATATGGGGATATAGGTATACATAGAGCTGATTCACTTTGTTATACAGCAGAAACTAACACAGTAATGTAAAACAATTATACTCCAATAAAGATGTTAAAAATTAATTAATTAATAAAAAGTATAAAAAGCAAACTCAAAAAAAAAAGATTTTCTTCTAATGCTCATGGGTGGTTCTAAGTCTTATCTGAAATAGTATGTCCAAGACCATTGCCAACATCTGTCATGTTGCCACGTGGATTTTTAGGTGTGAGTTTTGGGTCATTTTCCATTTGACAATGTAAAATGAGATGTTGTGTGCAGCTGTTTGATCCAAGATCGTCAGGTAGTCATGAGCTGTCAGAATCTGTGAACATTGGTTTCCGCAGGAACCAGAACCTATCTAGGGCATCATAGGCCACCATTTTTTTCCCTACTATAAAAAGCTATTTTTCTAATTGGGGTGTACTGTACATTGCACATGTTATCCTTGAAACTGTCTGCTGGTTGAGAAAGGGAAATGTTTTCACTCTTCTGAAAATTAAAAAATTTTATGATCATGGTACATGAGCCAGAAGCAGAAAGGAAATACTGTCATTATTTATTTAGTATTGACAAAACTTAGTGCTTGAAATACAACTCAGAGCATTAATCACACATCTAATGGGCTAAAAGCAATGAACAGTAAAAGTAGTAAAAGTAGAAAATCATCTGTCAGAAGTAATTTTGTTCAGAAAATTTACTGAAAATGAAATATAATTTTTCTTGATAACCTTCTCCAATGCCCTACTCTTACACTTTTCTTTTGTAATATTTAAGAATTTTAGCATATTTTAAACAAAGATTTAGAAAATACAAGTCATTAAGATAGAACTCGTAGGAAAAAACATCTTTCAACTTTGGGACCATTAAGCCATGATGTAGTTGAAAGGACCGTGAATCATCAGATTCATTCTCCTTTTCCAAAAATGAAGAAATTGAGCAGTATTAAGGGCTAGCTCTAAGTCATACTATTATTTGATGGTATAACCAAGACAGTATAGATTTGCTGTACACATGCTTATACACATGATCTTGGTGATGCCAGGGTGTTCCTGAGTCACTGCCCATGCAGCTTTGGAACTCTGTTCCCCAGTACCATGGTGTCTAGTACAATCGTCCCTCCATTATGCCAAAATAATGTTCTGCTATTCAGATAAATATTGCCTTACGTAAGTCAGAAATAATGAGTTCTGCTAACTCATGTACGCTTGTGTTCCAAATGTTTCCTTATATATAGTTTGTTGTTTTCTATGGGAAAATGAGTTCCCTTAATCTTTCCTGTCTCTAACATGCCCTTTCAAGAATGCTCGCTTCTCCTTTTTTTACCAAATCCTGCCTCTGTCTTAGTTAATGCTCTGTTTAAGGCTTGTCAAGGACCTAAAGCCTCCATAGGTTAATTATCCCTCACTCCTCACTTCTCACTCCAGTACTTCCTTCTTCTACCTCTCCTTCTTGTCTCATTCTCTAAATATGTATCCTTCCCTTAATACAACTTAAACTTATTATTTCATACGTTCATCATCTAGGATTTATTTTAGCTATAATTAATTAAAAGCCAAACTAACAGTGACTTAAACCATAAGGACATCTACTATTCACCAGAACAGAAGTCTGGAGGAAGGACTATGCCTGGGAGACAGCAGATCAAATTAGACCCAAAGCTGTTTTATGGTTTCAGTGGTGACAGAAACCAACCCGATTACTATCAGTCTGGGCTGAGCCAGTAATTGAAAACACCTAGCCGAAGTTGAAGACGTATGGGCAGAAGAAACCAGTGGGCATATCATGTCAGAATTGGGGATGACACATACCAACAATCTGTTAAGATAAGCTGTAACCAAGGACTTTGCAAAAACTAGGTCTTATAGAAATAACAGACAACAAATTTGTTTTCTGTGGAAGTCAGATGGAGTGTTGGGGGAAAAAAAGGGCTGTGACTTTAATGAGTAACTTTTATTTATTCATCCCACATTAAATTACTACCTGCTGTCTTCCAGCCAATCTAGACTTAGGAGCTCAGGATACTGATGATTAGAGACTATCCTTGTCCTCAAGTTCTTACTCTGGTTGAGAAGGTAGGCATGGAAATAATTACAATTCCATGTGATGACTGTTCTAATGGTCATATATAAAATGGTATGAAACCCACAACAGATCGCAAATAATTCTGCCTGAGAGTGTCAGGGAAGGCACCACTGAGGGGGTGACCTTTAAGCAGGAGAAGAGAAAAGTTCCAAAAACCAGAAGAACACACCAGAAACACGAATTCAGTGGTATGAAAAAACACAGCATTTTCAGTGAATAATGAGAAGGTGTACGTAGCTGGAATATATTGAGCATGTGGGCAAGATGAGCAATAGGAAGTTGAATCTAAAGAATATGGTCCAGTTAATCTACATTTGACGATTTTCAAGATCAGAGTAGAAGGTGATTGAGGGGTTAAAAGAACAGAGCGGATGCAGGTGAGAATAATTAAACTGACCAGCAGTGGGTATGGATATGGGGAAAGTGACATCAAATATGGGGGAGACTCAGGGCTGTAGGCGTTGATAAGTTCAAAGAATAAGTTTGGGACGGTTAAGTGGGAGAGAAGTGGTTCTGCAGGTTTGTTCAACTGTGGAATTCTGAAGTTTAAGATTTCAAATTTGAAGTCGTTCCAGAGGATAAGAACTAGTCCTTGACCTTGAAGACCAAAGTAACTAGTCTACAAGAGCTCTCATATGAGCCACGGGTCTTAGAGAAGTTGTCCACGTGGACTTTGTAATTACTCTCTTCAGTTGGGTTCCCCTTGAAGTAGATCCTAAGATAAGGATTTGAGTGCAAGAAGTTTATTTGGGAGGTGATCCCTGGAAGCAATGGTAGGAGAATGGGAGAAACAGAGGAAAAGGAAAGAAGCCAATATTAGAGTACATTATTCAGCAGGTTACTGCTATGGGCAACCGGGGCTCAATCCTTCTGGGTGATTCTAGGAGAGAGCACAGACAACCTGTCACAGTGATCCACACTCCCTCTAGTGGTTAGAAAGCTGGGGTACTTCTTTCCCTTTTGTCATTGACTGAGCACAGTTCCTGGCAACAGTAACTTCCTGGCACATCTGGCGCTAGGCTAGAGTCACAGGAGCCTGTCGTCAGCATTACCAGTGGATATGAGAGCAGTGAGTGCCAGGGCATAGAGTTGTGGCATTGACGGCACCTGCTGTGTTTACCCAAGATCATTTTAGGAGTTGAACTAGAGAGAAACTTAGTGAGCTGGGCACCAGAACCCTCCATCTAGCGTTGGGTGGGTAGCACAGAAGCTGGGAGATGAAGCAAGAGTCTAGAAAGCAGGTACTATTACAAATCACAAATCCACACACTGCTAGCAAATATTGAAAATGCTTGGCGAGAGAGCTGGAGTCCCTACTAAAAATTCCACTCAGTCAGGGGCTGCTGGGTGTCATGATAATTGCAGGTAAGAAATATACTTCTGGCTGACATGTTTTTATAATAGTGTGTCATGAAGTCAGTAGGTCACAGGCCCACCATTTCTTTCCTGTTGGCTGATGTTAGTTGATGTTAACAAGACAATAGAGTTACCCTTCTCAGAGATATCAAGAGCTAGCCTGAACAAGATGGCTTTAAGAGCACCCTCTTCTCTGCCGAAGCTCATCCTCCCAGCCGTGGCTCTGGTCGATTCCTCTCCTACCTTGGGACTCAGCCCCAGGGAGACGGTACTTCACCGTCAAGAAACATCATAGAGGAGTCCCTCATGAAAGTACTTCTCATGTGTCTACCAGACCCTTGTTAAATTAAGAAAAGACTCCACAGCTTGCTAATGGTTGCTTCTGCGTCCTAGGAACCGATCTCTTCTTTGGTGAAGGAATCTTCTAGAAAGCTAGACCTCTGTATTTTAGTAGCCCTTCTTTAATGTCTGTTACTTATTCTTTCTATTCTTATCATTTGCAGTTTGGAGCCATCAATCCCAGATCATAGATTTTAATAGACTTCTAGCGTTGTTTTCGTTTTTGTTTTTGCTTCCCCCAGGAAAATAGCTTTCCTTCTTTAATATTCAGCCTCCTTTTCTGTGTATATTGACAATCCCCATGTTACAGGAGTCATGTTCTTCAATGCATCATCAATGGAATTGCATAATATCAGTCCAACGTAATTCTGGTTTTGAGATACCGTGTTTTTAATTCTACCAAATTCTACCAAAGTTTTCTACTCCAAATTCCCAAGCTAAGCATCATAATCATTTCTTCATAGCTTAACACCACAATGCGTATAAATGTTTATTATTTAAATATGGTTTATTATTTAATAAAAATTTAAGTGCAGTCCCACATATTTAATCTCCCACTGTGTTGATGGATGTCAGTGGGTATATCTTTATCATTTATTTCCAAATCCTTTTGTCAACAGCAAAAGCCAATATATTTTTTAAATTCTCTATTTTTGTAACAGAGGAAGACTTCACTAAATTTTCATTTAGGTTAAGGGCACAAAAATAAGAAGCACACATTTACAAGATGAGGCTTAATAAGTGAGAGAAAGCAGGAGAGACTGTATTATTCCACGTTCTCCCAACACGAGACTGTGAAAATTTCTGCATCTGACAACCCCCATTATTTCTCAAAGATAGCTGTATAACAATATACACTTGTAGCTCAAGTATTACATAGTAATACATAACTTCGTATATTCATAGTTCAATAATTACATTCAATTGTAATTATATAAATGTATATCATCTCTTGCTCTACATCAAGCAATTTAACTACATAGCAGTGATGCTTGTTCTCCTTTTGGTTTTTCTGTTTACTTACAGAACCTGGATGGTGGACACAGGTGCTTCTTATGGACTGCTGGGCAACCTAAACATTAATAATGTTGTTTCCTTTAGGACGGAAGACAAGGAGAGAATGCTTAAGCTGGAAAACTGAAATTCTAGTCTAGCCTAAAGCCCAGTCACTGCTTCCAAAAGACAAATAAAGTTCTTCATCAAATTGTATGATAAGCATTCTTGCTCAACATCATTAATCATTAGAGAAATGCAAATCAAAACTGCAATGAGATATCATCTCACACCGGTCAGAATGGCCATCATCAAAAAATCTAGAAACAATAAATGCTGGAGAGGGTGTAGAGAAAGGGAACACTCTTGCACTGTTCCTGGGAATGTAAATTGATAGAGCCACTATGGAGAATAGTATGGACGTTCCTTAAAAAACTAAAAATAGAACTACCATGTGGCCCAGCAATCCCACTACTAGGCATACACCCTGAGAAAACCATAATTCAAAAAGAGTCATGTACCAAAATGTTCATTGCAGCTCTATTTACAATAGCCAGAACATGGAAGCAACCGAAGTGTCCATCAACAGATGAATGGATAAAGAAGATGTGGCACATATATACGATGGAATATTACTCAGTCATAAATAGGAACGAAACTGAGTTATTTGTAGTGAGGTGGATGGACCTAGAGTTTGCCATACAGAGTGAAGTAAGTCAGAAAGAGAAAAACGAATACCATATGCTAACATATATATGGAATCTAAAAAAAAAAATGGTCATGAGGAACCTAAGGGCAAGATGGGACTAAAGATTCAGACCTGGGCTTCCCTGGTGGCTCAGTGGTTGAGAGTCCGCCTGCCGATGCAGGGGACACGGGTTCGTGCCCCGGTCCGGGAGGATCCCACATGCCTTGGAGCGGCTGGGCCCGTGAGTCACGGCAGTGAGAGGCCCACACACCGCAAAAGAAAAAAAAGATTCAGACCTACTAGAGAATGGACTTGAGGATACGGGGAGGGGGAAGTGTAAGCTGTGACGAAGTGAGAGAGTGGCATAGACATATATACAGTACCAAACGTAAGGTAGATAGCTAGTGGGAAGCAGCCGCATAGCACAGGGAGATCAGCTCGGTGCTTTGTGACCACCTAGAGGGGTGGGATAGGGAGGGTGGGAGGGAGGGAAATGCAAGAGGGAAGAGATATGGGAACATATGTATATGTATAACTGATTCAGTTTGTTATAAAGCAGAAACTAACACACCATTGTAAAGCAATTATACTTCAATAAAGATGTTAAAAAAACAATTGTATGATAAGTATTCTTAAATACGAGGCAGCAAATTCTTTACTCTCAGTGCTGTCCCCTGAGAGGGTGTGGTCCTTGTTTGTGGGTCTATTTCAGGAATAAAGCTCTCTCATTCATTTACATACCAGTCATAATAAATTATATGTAGCACGCACGCTCTCAACTGAATCTTTGAGAATGAAACTTTTTTTTTTTTTTTTTTTTTTTTTTTTTTTTTGCGGTACACGGGCCTCTCACTGTTGGGGCCTCTCCCGTTACGGAACGCAGGCTCCGGACGCGCAGGCTCAGCGGCCATGGCTCACGGGCCCAGCCGCTCCGCGGCATGTGGGATCCTCCCGGACCGGGGCACGAACCTGCGTCCCCTGCACCGGCAGGCGGACCCCCAACCACTGCGCCACCAGCGAAGCCCGAGAATGAAACTTCTTAAAATAGCGAGGGAGAGTATATGGGGTTGCAATCCCCCCATAGGTGGGCACCTACATCATATCTTTAGGAGATACAGAGCCCACCTTTGTTCTGAAGTCCTGCTCAGCTTCCTTGATATGATACTCACAGCTCTATCCCACCAGTCTGCAGGAGCAGTCTGTTAGTGACCTTGCAGCTCCCCTGAGGGCCACTGCTTACCTGAACAACCCTTCAGAAAAATACACTCTTTCTACTTCCTAGGGTCATCTTTGACCTATGACTTCTTGGGACTCAGAATTCCTTGAATGAATAAATTTGTTAATGTTAATCCCTGATAACCAAATTGTAGCCATATAACAACTATACCTAAAATGCTAGCATAAGAGGTTAGACATTTACTCATGTGCTCTGGGGTGCCTGCCTCATCTCCCCTATTTTTAGAAGTGTAATCTTAGAAGTGGAGGGCAAAGGCTTACAGAAATGTTAAGGATTACTTAAACATATAAACACGTTGAGTGTTGAATGGGTCCCACACAAAAATTCGTTTTGGAAATCTTGTAAATTGTTAACCAGTGCAGCACTGTTTATAATATTTCCACACCTGACAACTGTGCAGCAATTGGACAAGGCAGCATCATTTCTATTCTTGCATTCCCCCAATGCCACACTTGGATTAACACAGCCTCTCAACATCAGCCGTGTTGGCGTTTAGGGTCAGGCAATTCTTCATTGTGGAGGCTGTCCTGTGCGTTGTAGGATGTTTAGCAGCGTCCCTAGTCTTCATCCTCTAAATACCAGTAGCTCCCCTAAATCGTGACAATTGCAACTGTCTCCAGACATTGTCAAATATCCCCTAGAGGGCAAAACTGTCCCCAGCTGAGAATCACTGGATTAATGGGAAAGTAGAAGGAAGCTACTCTTTTCATGTAAGTAATAAAACTCACACAGAACTCCTGCAGGAAATAAATTCATGCAGGAGAAAACAGGTTGGCCTTTTTATTTAGATGGCCTAAACACCCTCAGGCCATGTTCTAGATTGCTGCCTGGATGTTGACAGTGAAGTCCATTTTCTCAGTAAAAGGAACTGAAGGGGGAAAAAAAAGCCACTGGAATGATATACGATACGGGGCAGCACTATTGTCCATTGTGGGAATATTATATTATAAATGCTACCACATTAGTCAATAACCTACAAGAATTTTAAAACAAGTTTTTGTGTAGGACCCTTTCAACATTCAATGTTTTTTTTTAAATTCTACATAAGTGTCTTGGTTTAAAACCTCTACTCGCTTAAAATAAAAATGATTCTTTGGTACTGTTTTTCTAAGTAAAGATGCAAATCTGTCAACCACAGATCTAATCTAATTAAGTAATTCATCCTTTTTTTTTTTTAACCGGGAAATAGGCAGTGGGTTTTTCATTTCACTGTAACAGTCCCTGCAAATTTGAATGCTGTCGTATCTGTTGTCTCAGCCTGCAACTGTGCTTGCCAGTTAAGGTCACTTCAATGTGAATCGAACTGGAGGAATTCTGCTGTAGACATTTACAACAGTATCATTCTGTCACGGACATTTAAAACAGTATTTTTTTCACAGTCATTCCCCGCTGTCTCTTCTCCCCTCCCCCCAATATTCAAACATATGCTCAGTACTTTCAGGAAGGAAGGAAAGCAACCCAGGAGGTATAAAATGAACATGATTCAAATGTTTTGTCAGCTGGAGTCCTAGCCAGCAACGAGTTTTCACAAACTCTCGTACGTTATTCAAATTATCATAATATTATTCAAATAATCATAACACAGCATCGGGTCTTTGACCTATTAATTATCCTTTCATCCATTCCCTCCCTGCTGCCGAGTTAATTAGTCAGACGGTGGGGTCTCTGTTTTATGTACATTATCTCAACCACAGAAAGTCACAAAGTTGTATTAAGAACTGCAGTCGGAGTCATCCTTTAGTGTCCTAATAATCATGTATGCAAATTATTTTTAAATCTCTTTCTTCTTGCTAATAGCCTTGCTATTCAGAGGAGAGCTGGCTCCCCTGCATCCCTTTGCCACTGTGTGTGTATATATATATATATTTTTTTTTAAGAAGCAGTGAGTATTAGCCAGCCACCCAGCAGCCCAGATTGCATTCTTGCCCTAGTTTTCCCTCTCCTTGAAATAGAGGAAACCACTTCTTAGACATGTGGAATTCTCTTTATCCCGTTCTTTGTGCCCTAAAGCCATGATTAAGTGTCCTTGATTGGCACTGGCAGCGGAATATGGTCCTGTCCTCTGCTACACCAACACCACCGGGCTAATCCCCAGCAGTTCACAGAGTGGCTTCCTGAAATTCCTTTCTCGTGTACCAGTAAAGCTCACCCTATGACATCATTCTCAGTAAGTAAACATCGAGCCACATATTTCATGACAGAAATGCCACGAGGGTGCTAAAATATGTTTATACACCTCTAAACAAACAGAATGGATTTTCTGTCGAACTTTTTCTTTTTTAAGAACACAAGAGTCCCTTTCAGATTGGTAAGAAGATTATTTTTACGAATGCAAGATTAAAACCAGCACAGTTTTATTTTCCATTCTACCAGTGAAAGTTGAGTCAAGAAGACAGAAACTAGATATTTCAAATAGAGAAAATTTAATCTGATGAATGGATTATACATTGATGGAAGAGCTAAGAAACCAAATAACGAATGGAGGCAACCCAAAGATTAACAACAGCAGGAAGCCGCAAGCATCCCTAGGGAGGGGCTGGAGTACTAGAATCCAGAAGCCAGACCTCCAGCTGAAGCTAGAACCATAAAGGGTGCTGCCCAGGGGAGCAGGGACCACAGACAAATGCAGTCACTTCAGGAAACCACCCCATGAGGCAGAAATAGAAATAGAGGCTGCTCCCTTCCCCCTGCCATCTAATCTCTAATCAGGCCTCCACTGCTGGACGTTAGCTAGAGGCGCGGTGCAAGTAAGTTTGGGAAATATTATTTGCAGGAGAAGAGTGGAAGATGAATCTGGGTGTTGTATCCAGCTTCTCTTTCAATGATCGTTGAGTGAGTGCAGAGCTAATGAGCAACAGTTAAATGCCAGACCCATGAGGCCCATATACATGTGCTCATAGAATTAAGCCCCATCCGTCTAGAATTCAGGAGAACTCAAAAGAAGTTACTCCAGTTTAAATAATTAAAGAGTTAGCTAAGGAGGTTAAAGGAACAAACAAAAGAAACCATCTATTTCAAGTATTCTGGTATCACTGGGATGTTGTGGTTGACAGAATAATGACCCTAGAGAGACTTTGAGTTCTCATCACCAGAACTTGTGACTAAGTTACTTTATATGACAGGAAGGATTTTGCAGATGTGATCAAGGTTAACGGCCTTGGGATGGGGAGACACTCCTGGATTATCTGGGTGGGTCCAAGCTAATCATATGAATCCTTAAATTTGGAATCTTCCCCAGGTGTGAAGAGAGAGAGAAGGTGACAGGAAGAGGTGTCAGAGACTTGTGGAAACGACTCACCTGCTATTACTGGTTTTGAAAATGGAAGAAGGCAGCCAGGAACCAAGGGACATAGGTAGCCTCTAGAAGCCGGAAATGACAAGGAGATGGATTCTACCCACCCCACCTGCTGCCAGTTATCAATTTTCCCACTCCCTAGTCAATCTATCACTTCCATGAGTGTACAAACATGCTGGTATTTCTTCCACCTTATTAAAAAAAAACCTTCTTGTGACCGCAGTTCTCCAGTAGTTACTACCCTATTCCTTTTCTCCTCTTTGCAGCAAGTCCCTTAAAAGAATTTGTCTACACTTGTTCCATTTCATTCCACGTTTCCTATTCTCGCTTAAACCCACTCCAACCAGGTTAACTTCCCCTGCTACCCAGTGATGGTCAATTCTCAGTCCTCCCCTTACTTGATTTAGAGCAGCATTGGACACAGTTGATCATTCTCGCCTCCTTGATACATTTTTTGCACTTGCCTTCTAGAACACCAAGTTCTCTGTTTTCCATTCTACCTCAGTGGTCCTTCCTTTTGAGTCTCCTTCGTTTCTTGTTCCTCTTCTCCCTGACCTCTTATGTGGGTGCGTCCCAGAATTCAGACCTAGGCTCCCTTCCCTTCACTGTCAGCACCTGTTCCCTTGATGATCCTATCCTTTCTCGTGGATTTAAATACCATCTCTACTCTGATGATTCCCAGTCCAGGTTTATCTCCAGAACTATAGACCCAGATATCTAACTGCCGACTTGCCAGCTCCACTAGAATGTTTAATGGGGCATCTCAGCCTAACGTGTCCAAACTGAATTCAGATCCTCCCTCGAAATCTACTTCACCTCAGCCTTCCCCATCTCTGTTCGTAGTAACTCTACCCTTCTGTTAGCTCAGGTAAAAAATAAATAAAAAATTCGGACTCATCTTGGTTCCCATTTCTTTTTATACTCACACCTTCAGACTCTATCTCCAGAACATATACAGATCTCAAAATCAGTGAGCAGACCTAGCAACTACCTAACCAATTTTTCACTAAAGGAAACCAGGAATTCTCGGAGAAATGGCTGATTCTTGGGCTAGGGTTGAGGACATACAAAAATGAGCTGGATCCTCTTACTGTGTCAGAAGTGAGAAAGTGCTCAAAGTATGGTAGGGACGTGTCAGAAGGACACTGGTCCTGGTTTGAAAAGACACCCACTGGTGAAATCTGATATACTTTGTGCATCTGAATAAATGGGAATGTGTTATCTTATGTGGCAAAGGGGATTAAGGTTGCAGATAAAATTAAGGTTGCTAATTAACTGACCTTAAAAGAGAGAGCTTGTCCCTGTTTATCAGGGTGGGCTAATCTAATCACACGAGCTCTTAAAACAGAAAAACCTTTCCTGGTTGTGGTCAGAAAGAGATGTGACAACAAATGAAGGATAAGAGAGATGTGATATTGCTGGCTTTGAAGACGGAGGAAGGGGACTACGAGCCAAGAAATGTTGAGAAGCATCTGGAATTAAGGAAAAGGACTCACCCCTGGGGTCTGTCGATGCCTTGGTTTTAGGATCTGATTTTCGGAATGTAGAACTTCTAACCTACAGAGCTATCAGATAATAAATTTCAGTTACTTTAAACCACTAAATTTATGGTAATTTGTTAAAGCAGCAGTAGAAAATGTATACATAACTAAAAGGACTGTGACTCCTAATTCTCTATGCCGTGCTGTGCTTTTCTTCAGAGCCCTGAACCTTACCTGCCATTTTGCTATATATTTATTTGTTATTATTTGATATTTTCCCCCAGTTAGTTACAAAAGGCAAAGAGTTTGTCTGCCTTATTCACGGCTTTGTCCATAGTACCCAGAGCAGTACCTCAACAGAAAGAACACAATAAATGTTGGTTAAATAAATATTGAATTTGTGCATTTATGTTAATAAGGACAGTTATTCCTGTAATTGCTTATATGCTATCAACCTGAAATAGATTAGTTTTAGAATTTGCCAAAACACCATCAGTATACTCTACCTTAAACAATCCCTATAAGGGTGACTTTCACTTTCCCGTAATAAAACTCACAAAATAGCAATAAGTCAATGCACTCAGGGCGGTTTTTTTTTTTTTTTTTAGGACAACTCTCACTGATCAGCAGGAGGAACTCCTGAACCCACTTTAATAAATGGATAACATTTCACCAATTTCATATACTGTTTAGAGAACCTCCTCCAGCCATAAATCAGCTCTATGACCTAAGAACGGGGCAGGGAATTGTCAGAGTCCCTTTGCTGAGTAATTCCAGAAATGCCTTAAAGCTCAACAAAGGAGGGACCTGACATTAGAAAGCTGGAATTTATGACCTAAGGAAAAGCCCCAGTTGGGCAAAACAAAAAAATCAGGCTGAAAGCCTCAGGAGAACGTTTTAGTCTTTGCTTACAGAAGTCTTGAGACCTCTGCAGAAGACTTTTTTCAATGAAGCAAATGAATCCACTAAAATTCAGTCTAAATCGTAACTATGACTGCAAATCATCACCTTTGTCACAATTCTTTCTAATGTTCCAGAGGGTGATCATATAAACAAACTGCTGTAGGTCTGTTTGGTTGAAAGAGCAATGAAATGACATTCTCCTGAGGACTTGACAGAAACCTGTAGGTGCCAATGGTAAAGGGCTCAGGTCACTTTCCGTGACCTGCAGAGTGGCATGAACTGACTGGGTAAACACCAAGAAAGCTGAACACTCTTTTAAACATGGCAAGATGTTTTGGAATATAACTTTACCCAAGAAGCTATCTTAGATTCTTAATAAGGATGTATTTTTCCAAGATAAAAAACAAGAATGATTTCCTTTTATTTGAAAACCCATTATTTAGATTTATTACTTTCATCAAATGAAACAGTAAAAGATTTTGATCTATTGGTTCATCTTTTTTCTTTAGAGTAACATACCTTGGAGTCAGAGTTCCACTTAATTAAAATTGAGACTCTCCCTATTATTGCTGAAAAGCTTTGCAAGCTGTTCCGATCCAGACTGTAAGAGTTGTTCATCAAAACTGCACTAAATTTAGGATACATTCTTCATTGCTGGTTTGCTCAACTTTTATTTACACCCACATATAGGACACTATGTATATCTACTGGGTAAACTCAGATGTGGACAGGCTCAGGGAGACTTTAAAACAACTTAAAAAATTACATGAGGCTAATTCTTGGTTTAATAAATGGAAATGTTGGGTTGTAGGGCACTGAGCAATTAGAGATTTATTGGCCCATTTGTTCTCACAGTCAAAAGTTTTTCTTACATAAAAATGTTTTCTACAAAACAATTGTACTCTCATTAAACTTGGCTCTTCACATATCTACTTATGGTCTTATAGCTTTGGAGAATAAATCTTGTATTTGTAAATCAGGTGGATACTGTTTATTTAACTTTCATCAGTGACCTGTTTGAAAAACATAGGAAACTCATTGATTTAGCTGACGTAGTCACCTAGAGAAAAAATGTACTCCATAGTGGATGGGATTGGAATGCAAAATGACCTTGCTAAGTTAGAGAAGCAGATAGATCCAGGTAGAAAGACACTCAAAAATGATAAGCACAATGTGGAATCTAGAAAACAAAACAAATGAGCAAACATAACAAAACAGAAACAGACTCATAGATACTAGAGAACAAATTAGTGGTTGCCAGAGGGGCGGAGGGTGGGGAGGATAGGCGAAATAAGTAAAGATGGTTAAGAGGTACAAACTTCTAGTTATAAAAATAAGTCATGGGACTTATTTTTTACAGAATAGGGAATATAGTCAATAATATTGTAATAACTTTGGATGATGACAGATGGTAACTAGGCTTATAGTGGTGATCATTTTGTAATGTATAAAAATATAGAATCACTATGTTGTAGACCCGAAACTAACATAATATGTAAGTCAATTATACCTCATTTTAAAAAAAAGAAAGGCTGATAAGCACAACAATTAATTTAGATAAAACTAGAGCAAAAAAAAAAAAAAGTATGTTAGAAGAAAGAGACAAGCCTAAAAAATAAATGTGGGCTGTAAAGGACCTGAAATTTGTTGAACTGAAGCTAACTAAATAACAGAACAATTAATAAACTAAAGAAAGCACAATACATACCGCAGGTTTATGTCCACATGTGGTAGAAGAGTTAAAGATATAAAAATCTCTATAAGGGACTTCCCTGGTGGAGCAGTGGTTAAGAATCTGCCTGCCAATGCAGGGGACATGGGTTCAAGCCCTGGTCCGGGAAGATCCCACATGCAGTGGAGCAACTAAGCCCCTGCGCCACAACTACTGAGCCTGCGCTCTAGAGCATGTGAGCCACAACTACTGAAGCCCACGTGCCACAACGACTGAAGCCTGCACGCCTAGAGCCCATGCTCCACAACAAGAGAAGCCACCACAATGAGACGCCTGTGCACCATAACGAAGAGTAGCCCCCGCTCGCCGCAACTAGAGAAAGCCTGTGCGCAGCAATGAAGACCCAACACGGCCAAATTAATTAATTAATTTTAAAACATCTCTATAAGATTTAGAGAACCAAAAATTAGCGGGATGACAGTTTTTCAAGAATGTTGTTTTAAAAAAAAGGAGATATTAAAATATTAATTTATTGAGCACCTACAATATGTTGAATAATGGAAATATAAAAGTGTATTCTCATTTGCTCTCAAGGAGACAGGCGTCTAATAAGAGAAGTATAACTAAGCAGACAAATGAAACAGATTAGTGTTTTGATAGAAGATTGACATAATATTTAGCAATAATTTTTAAGCATGGCTTATAATAATAACAACGAAGAAGCTGAGGCACAGAGAGATAAGAGTTTTGTCCAGATTGGTAGGTGGTAGAGGCAGAAATTAAACCCAAGTAATCTGGTCCCGTAGCCATGTTCTTAACCTCTCTATACACTGCCCTCTGTCTAAGGGCACAAAAATTAATGGTTGTAAGAACAGTGAATTAGTCACTAGTCACTGCAAGTGTCTGACATCTAATACTCAAGTTTAGGAAGCCAATTCCTACTCGGACCTATACAAAAAAGCTAGCCAAGCTGGGACCCAGAAGTAAACAGGACAATTCCACAGGCAACATGGGACCCCACACTCAGAGGCTATCTTCCCTTGGTATCAGACACATTCGTTTTTTGGGGAGGGCAGTACAATATTAATTTTGGAGCAGAGAAGAATAGGGACTTACTTAAGTGACCCCAGGTAAAATAGGAGTACTTTATACTATGGATGGAAATAGAAATGGATAAAACAAGAGCCTCTGCCATCAGGCCAGGCTTTCTTGGAAACACATAGGAAGATGAACCCGCTAAGTCTCATGGAAGGACAGAATGTGTGGAGGGTCAGCCTCAGGGAGATTAACCAGCCAGGGAGTCCATATGTAGGGTGACTCTAGCAACTCCCTCAGCAGCAGGAATTGGTGGGGGTTTTGCCATCTGGGTGACTTGGCTCTTTGGGCTTCGTTTGCCCTGGTTCTCGTGCTGCCGGCCAACTAGCTCACCCTCTTTTCCCTTAATTCTGTCTTGCTGTCTCACTGTCTGTGCCAGCTCATAGATTCTGCTTCCTCATCACATCAACATATTTGTGGGCCTGACCACCTCAAACCTTAGCTTTTTAGCTCCTGCTTCTTCCCTCCATAAATCTCCTTTCAAGTGTTTTCCTGAAACAGGTGCTGATTGGCCAAGCTAATCTCCTCATCCTGATTTGAAGAGAGCTTTTCATACCAATTGACTCTGTAGGTTGTAGATCAACCTATTAAATGTCTAACTCTGCTTCAATTGGTTGTATTTATGGTGGTTGGAGAGGCTTGTAGGGAGACAAAGTAGAATGTGGGGAGGGCAAGCCTACCTGAGTCAGAAGTTGGCCGTTTCTGCTCAAGGAATGGTTTAGGACTGTTCATCCGGACAGGAACCAACATTTGTTGATCGTTAGGCTATGCTAAGTACAACACCCCACTTAATCTCACAACAACCCTAAGACGTAAGTATCATTGTCTCCATTTGCAGGTGATAAAAGAGGTTAAGTCACTGTCTGTGTGCAGAGCTTAGACTGGAATCAGGTTTGCCTGACTCCAAAGGCCTAGTTCCTCCCACAAGTTCACACTGCCCCCATCATTTCACCCCCACAGGCAAAAACCAAGAGGGTACTGAGGCACTATAAATAATTTTTTGAACCTTACTCTGGGAAGATAATCTATCAGATAAAATAGATACTCTCAAATATTCAGTTTCTTTGTTCCATAGAGAATTTTAAGAAAATAGTGGGCAACGAACGTTCTCATCTTGCCAGAATCAAATGTTACCCAAATGCAAATATCTGAACCAGATTTAAGAAAAGCAAACTTTTTAAAATGGTTTCTCTGGGCAAATCCCTTTGTGTAATGTACACTAACTCCTTTAATCCTCACAAGAACCCTACGAAGGAGGTACTTTACCACCTCCATATTCCAGATGGGAAAACTGAGGCAGTGTGAGGGGAAATACTTGCCCAAGGTCATTCAGCAGCAGAGCCAGGACCCAAATCCAGCCCACTTGGCTCCATAGCCCATGTAAACTAAGCTCTTCTACTGTTCTGCGGTCTTCTTTGGGCGTGCACAAAAATACTCACCTAGATGAGCATGTTTTAGCTGTCCTCTGAAGAAAGGAAAAAAGTTTCATTTTCTTAGATGCAATTTTTGATGTTCTGCTACAATAATAAAAAAGAGGTATAAATCTATCACAGGTAAAAGCCTGTCGAGATTTTTTAAAGCAGTTCATACAACAATCTTTGAATGATTGTTTAAGTCTCTCGAATTACCCTTCCATCTGTTTGGGACTGACATGTGAAGAGCTATGAGTCAGGAGGAAGTCTGTAAACAATACAGTATCAAGCATTAATTGTATCATTTACTCTTGAAAAAAATGATGGTTCCTGAATATTGAAGTGTTCTCGTTGTTGCTATAACAACTTCAGCTTGCTATTGTGACTTTCTCTATTCAAGGTGAATGCTTATGTTTACCAGAACTAAAGTTCAGGAGGTTTAGAAATATTATGTATCTGTAATGCATGTCACTTAGTCAATTCATTTGTAAAGGAAAATAATGAGCAACCGGCAGAAGGTAATAAATGACATTCCTGGAGAAATGAGCTCAGAGAAGTTCAGTATGAAACATGCTCTGAATAAAGCACGCCACTGACTGCAGCCGTGCCTCATTCCTACCACAACCTGGGCAGCATCTGAGCCAAGACTCAGTTGCTCAGGACCAGTTGTAAACCCACCACCCAGAACAATGCCTGGCACGGACATTTGCTGAATAAAATATAAGCAAGTGCTAGAACCCTCCCATTCAAGGCCACAGTCAGTCTTTGGTCTGTTTAGTTGATCTCCCACTGATATCAGGTAGAACACATGGTGCTTGCTTGATCTAGGATGTCAGGTTTTCTGGGTTTTTGAGTTCTTGCTTTAGTCCTGATTATCCTGCATAGAACATGTATACCCAGCAAGTAATTAAACCCTGCCGAACTGCTAATAGTCAAGGAAACAGAGACCGGCATTACAATTTAGAATTCAGAAAAAGTGATGAATTTTTGAAATTATAGAGCTTTTTAATCATTATTGCTACCTCCAAATACAAATGAGTCTGATCAGCAAGAATGCAAGGTGCAAGTCAAAGACATCTAAAAACCAAGAATACAGGCAGTGCGGAGACATTCTTCCTACAAAAGAAAATTTCTCCAGGTGCTGCCAAGCCATTCAAATAAGCCCATACCTTCCCATGCCCCTAGGTGAAATGTCAGCAGATGCTGGGGCAGGGGACAGACAGCTCCAAATTGACGAGAGGGAGTCTTGCTTTGTGATCCCTTGTGGATCCCTCACAAACCACACAGGTGGGGAAGAAAACAGCACCCCAAACTGCAGGCAGCAAGGCCTGCCAAACCCTGTGGGTATGGACAAAAAGAGCTGCTCCACCAGCCAGCACTGTCACTGTATCGTCAACCCTCCTGCCTCTTACACGCGTCGTGCTTGAGGGCAGGTGTCCAGGGCCATGCTCTGGAAAAAGCAGGGCACACCTGCCAACAGTTTTTGCCCTTTCTCTTCCTTCTACATCTCCTTCTCCACTATCAGCTCCTTTGCTGCCTCTCCACTGCCTCCTTCCCCGCCCCCCGCCCCCCGACATCCAGTAAAGCATGTAATAGTTCAGGATGTTTGGAGGTCATGAGAACAATATTAGAAAAGAGGGGTATACCAAAGAAATACACTAGTCAAATATCTTCCGTGAGTCTCTTGGAAGAAAAATATGGTAACTAGAAAATTATTTTTGGAGTGTCTAGAACCCGATTCTAAGATACCATAAGTTGTATGATGCATCATAGATTTAATAGTAGCTTTTCAGGAGGAAGAAGGCCCCCACATTAATTGTGTAAGTATATACTTTTAGTAACTGAAAAAGCATTTATACACCCAGATAATTATAGACTAACTTTCTGCTTCAGCGTAATGACCAAAGTTTGAGTCAAAGATTTGTTCGTACATGTAGCCTAAAGAGTCTTTGGATTCACGCTCGGCCCTTAACAGACATGACTGGCACCATAGTGACAAGATGTTTTGCATCACCAGTGCTCATTATTTTGGTTTCTTTAGCTCTTGAAGATTGACAGTATAATTCTGAGAGATATGGAAAATAGTAGACTTTCTTCTGAATTTCCTATTTGGTTAAACTAATAGCTTTATATTTTTCCTTCATTGAATTACACATCACTGGAAGTTAAACAGCTTTTCTTGAAAGTCAGCCTGAAGTTTTGACAGATATGTTACTCATAAGAGTTGAGCCTCTTCACAGCCCATCCTGGCATGGTGTCACCTTCAGGAGGAAAAGCAATTGTCATGTCCAGAAATAATGGAAAAGCAATTTAAACCTTTAGCACAATCTTTTAAAAATGCCAGAAGAGGATTTTATTCATATCACATAGAAAAATATATTCAAATATTCTTTCTCCATCTATGTTTTGGCTGTCCTCCTCTTTCTTCTCTCCCCTCCTGCTTTCTGGGTCTCTTTCTCTTTTCCTTAAGAAACCCTCTGCTTTTCCCAGTGTGAATTAGCCAAACTGGCTGTCTTCCTCTCACCCATGACCCAATTGCCACCACAAAGACTAGAAACCAATGGGATCAAGAGACTTCTCCCAGGCAGCAAGGGAGAGTCAAAGGCTTATATTGTCTTATCAAAGGTAGATATTTAGGACTTGAGTAATGATTCCCCAAAAACATCAAATGATGACCCCCACACTCTCCCAGCTTTGAAACATCTTGTTTATGCAGGATTTAGCAATTTCTTCTGCCTTAAATTGGATTGCCTGGTAGTTGCCAATCTTTTGTGTAAAAATAACAGGCAGCCAAGTGTAGTCATTTTATGAGCATTTGAAACAATAATCAATAAATTTAAGTTTAATTGTTAATTACTCAATGACTAATTTTGTACATTTTATACATTTGCAAATAATAACAACTACATCAAAACTTACTGATCTGCAGGCACCTGGCAATTTTCTCTTATCATTGGTTGCAAGAAGCATCTAAATTTCACTACGGTTATTTAGT
The DNA here is from genome assembly GCF_039906515.1 of Pseudorca crassidens. Taxonomy (NCBI): domain Eukaryota; kingdom Metazoa; phylum Chordata; class Mammalia; order Artiodactyla; family Delphinidae; genus Pseudorca; species Pseudorca crassidens. The sequence continues at coordinate 70,609,029 of NC_090301.1, forward strand.
TAAGAAAAGATGGTCTTTGGGGTACCCTAAGTCTCCTGTAGGTTATATATAATATTAAGAGGAAGTTGGTTATTAAGAGACTGAATCTATTCTGTTTTTCAAATTTTACCTAAAAATCATAAGACAGGACATTTCTAATAAGGTTAGTAAAATACTTAAACAACTGAGTATTTTTCTCCTATTTAAAAAATTAAAGTATAATTTACATACAGTATTATTCACCCCTTTACTGTACATTTCTGCAATTTTTGACAAACATATACAGTCACATAACCACCACCTCAATCAAAATATGAAAAAATCCTTATAATTTTGCCTTTTCCAGAGGGTCATACACAGGGAATCACACACTCTGCAGCTTTTTGCATTTGTCTTTCTTCACTTATCATTGGGCATTTGAGATCCATCCATGTCGTTGAGTGTATCAGTAGTTCGTTCCTTTTTATGACTGAGTAATATTCCATTGTAATGCACCACAGTCTGTTTTTCAGTTCCCCAGTTGAGGGATATTTGGACTGAGCAACTTTGTACTATTTGTTCTGCAAGGAGTGAGGTCCATGTTAACTGGACCATAAGTTTCAGACCCTAATTCTCAGCCCATGTGTCCCCATATAGCTTTTAGCTGGTCTAATATAATTCTAAATAGCTATCTTTCCATATTTCTCATTTGTTAGTTTTCTTTCACTGACTACATGTGTAGGGTTGTGAAGTGGAACAAAGTAAATAGAGGAAAGTACAGAATTTAGAATTTTAACTCCCTGACTTCAAATTTAATATTGAACAGGCTATTTAATCCCTCTAACTCTCAGTTTCCTGATTGTAAAAATGGAATTAGCACATCCACTCGCAGTCTTGTCGTAATGATGAAATGAGGTAATACGTCTGAAGGAATCAAGCAGAAGTCTTGGAACATAGAAAATAATAACATTAGCTCCCCATTGTGCCTCGGTCTGATTGTGTTGTTACTTTGAGATATTTATTTATGGATTAAAAGGTTTTTTGTTTGGGTTTTCTTTTCCTTCCTTGTCAGCTTCTCTTTCCCATGGTCTCTTTCAAGCAGGGAGTTGGCCGAAGGGTGATAAGTGGCAGAGCAGAACATTAAAGTCCTTGTAAGTCTTTCTCACACGTATTTCACTAAAAGCCACAGATTAAGTGCCTTGGAAGAAAGGATCTCCCCTCTGCTAGACAGTTCTGCCTGGGGGTGGGGGAGTGGCAGGAGGAGTGAAGGATAGATAGTGCAGAGGAGGTTGGGATGAGGGAGAAAAGTACATCCCATGAAGGTCACCAGGCTAGCAGCAAAACCCCACAGAGGAAGACCCCAAAGAGGAAAGGGAGCTGGGTGCACATTTGGCAAAATGGGACTTTAGGCAACTTTACCAAAAAATTTCTGTGCCCCAAGCTTGAGCCAGGATGCTATCTGGACCTGATGAAGCCATACAAACAAGGATGAGAGACATCTCAGCAGTATCCTGTGGGCACAATGACTGGAATAATATACATTGCACCCTCCCCGCCACCCAAGTGCTCTGTCAATTCCCAGAAACTTGGAACAATTCCAGGAACTAGCTGTGTGTGTGTGTGTGTGTGTGTGTGTGTGTGTGTGTGTGTGTGTGTGTGTGGTGGATTCCAACAAAGATTTAGAGGGTTTTTTTTTCCCCCTTTCTGCCAAACTAATAGAAAGGATGTTCAGAACTAGAAGTTGAGTAAGAAAGAGACAATGAAGAAACTTTTATGTCTTGCGTACCTGTGCTCATAACCAAGTACTGTTGTAATTACAGGGATAGAACACAGACATTACTACCCCCCTTATGTTCTTTCACACGTTTATCAAACTGTATCAGTGAGGGAACAGATTGGCTATGAGGTGCACAAGTACTATCATGAGGTAAGGTGGTCATAATCAAAGCCAATTTCTATAAGAAATGATGAAACTCTTATCATCCTAAATTAGCATTTCCAATAACCATTTCCTTATGAAGATACATTGCCAAAGTATACTGCCCTCATCCCTTGGAAAAGGAACACCTCTGGGAAATGCTACATTTTTTATAATTTCCATTCAGCCCAGACTAACACATGGAAAGTAAGACATTCTACCATGTGTATGATTAGTTGCTTCCCTGAGTATTTGCTGTCATTTCTACTCATTATTTACTCACTCATTCATTTGTTCATTCACTCACTCACCAAATGCCTAGCAGGTTCCAGACACTATGGTCAATACATTAACGTCATCTGGACATGTACAAAGTCTTTAAGTACTCTAATCTGCTTTTCCTTTATTCTTGACATGTGTCTGACCTCCATTTTCTGAGGATGAAAATCAGGCCCAGGGAACATGCCTAAGTCCCTGACAGAGTTCAAGGGTTCAGACTCCTTTCATTAAGAGAAAAGAATTCTAAATCGTCGGAGCCCCATTGTTAATCTACACTTTAGTAGGATTCCCAGAATCCTACTAAAGGCACTTTCAAAAAACAGAGTTTCTGCAATAATGGAAAGACGTACTGACACTGTCACTCTACTTATACTGTGAGAAGCCCCTGTAACAGCACAGGCTGAGAAGTCTGCTTGAATAAATTAAGAACCGCCCTGAAATAAAACCAACAATTCAAACATTTGAAAAGAAAAATGCTGCAAATATTTGGTGATGGTTTTCTCTAAATTAAAGACCCTTTTTATTTGCTGGTATCATGAATGATTAGAATAAGAAGTTTAAAATATCTAAGGAAGAGCTCTTGTTTTGAACTGTAAAATATATTTAGGGAGACACTTGAGCTTTGCACAATTCTGATCCTTTTTTTAATTTTGGATTTTTTGTAACCAAATCAAACTGACTCTGAAATTCTCAGGTTCTTGTTTATAAATTTGCCCAGAGAAGGTAAGTCTGAAATGTGTATTGCCATGTAGTAGTCATTTATACCAGTAAATTTTCCTAGCTGGAAGATAAAGGACCCAGAAACAAAAAGAAGGCTACTTTCAAAAAAAGCAATCTAAATAGGAATTGGCAAATACAAACTGGAAAATTTAATTCAAGTTTAAAAGTTGTAAGATATGAAAAGCAATGCAAGAACATTGAGAAATAGCTGAAAAAGAGATTAGACACGGAGCATACCTCAAGATTGGGACATCTTATCTATTATAGCACATCCCCACCCCCTCAACCCCTAACACAGAAAGTAATTTCTCTCTCCTGCTTATGGCCACACACAAGCATCAATCTAAGTAGCTGCTGGGATGGATCTTAGTGATAAAACAATCACAGAAACAATATAATAATGTAACTCGCTCTATTCTTCCAAAATCACAAGGAAAATAGGATCCGAGGTATGGAAACTTAGCCACGTAGCTCTTGTTCTCAGGCTTCTCATCTGTGAATCGAAGAAGTGTTGAACTTGATCTTATCTAAACTTTTATTCTATGCTTTTATTCAGTCCAAATCATTACTATGTTAGGGCATATTCCCTACACATGCTGAAGTAAACCCTCCTGGATTTAAGAAAAGTTTCCTGAAATTCAGAATTCCTCTGTTTAGTAGTTCTATCCTCCTAGACTCCTCGGGCCCCTTAGCCACGTAATCAAGTGCCAGCCCATGATGTTCAATATTAAGTGCACCTGAAGTCTTTAGAAAATAAATATTGTGACTCTGAGAAAATCCAAGGAAACTGTTTATAAAAATGCTCTGTTACAGTCCATTGATTGCATATATTTCAAGAAGAAAAACACCTTGACTTCATTAGGGAAAATGTCAAGAAAATTAATCAATTGTATTGATTTATATACACAGAAAGCTATAGATATATTGATGGTACATACAGTCATATAGATACACAGAAGACATATAGATTATATACTGTTCATAATAAGCCCATTTTAAATATAAAGACTTAGGTTAAAAGTAAAAGAATGGAGAAAGATATACCATGTAAACACTAAACTAAAAAAACTAGAATAGCTATAATAATTTCAGTCAAAGTAAATTTCAGAACAAGAAAGATTACTAGGGATAAAGGTGAGTTCTACACAATGACAAAGGAACCAATTCTCCCAGAAGACATAAAAATCTTAAATGTGTATTCGCCCAAAAATAGACTTTTATGATACATGAAGCAAAAGCCTGATATATCTGAAAGGAGAAATAGACAAATCCATAATTATAGTTGGAGATGTCAACACTCCTTTCTTGGGAATTCATAGAACAAGTAGATAGAAAATCAGTAAGAATAAACATGACCCAAACAGCACAATCAAGCAACTTGATGTAATTGATATTTCTAGAACATTTCACCTGACAACAGCAGATTACACATTCTTCTCAAGTGCACATGAGTTATTCTCTAGGGTGCACCATATTCTGGGCAATAACAAAACTTTGACACATTTAACAAATTAGAAATCATACAAAGGACATTCTTAGACCCCAATAAAATTAAACAAAACTGTACTAGGAAGATATCTGGAAAATTCCCAACTATTTGGAAATTAAAGAAAAAGCTTCTAGGGACTTCCTTCTTGGTGCAGTGGTTAAGAATCCGCCTGCCAATGCAGCGGACATGGGTTCAAGCCCTGGTCCGGGAAGATCCCACATGCTGTGGAGATACTAAACCTGTGAGCCACAACTACTGAGCCCCTGTGCCAAAACTACAGAAGCCCACACACCTAGAGCCCGTGCTCTGCAACAAGAGAAGCCACCACAATGAGAAGCCCGCAGACCGCAATGAAGAGTAGCCCCTGCTCACCACAACTAGAGAAAGCCCACGTGCAGCAAGACCCAACACAGCCAAAAATAAATAAATAAATTATTTTTTAAAAGAGAAAGCTTCTAAATAACAGAGGGGGTCAAAGAGAAACCTCAAGGGAAATTTTAAAATATTTTGAACCAAGTTAAAATACAAATATCAAAATTTGTGGGATGCAGCTAAGCAGTGCTTAGAGGGAAATTTGTAGCATTAAATGCATATATTAGAAAGCAAAAATAGCTAAAATAATTAATCTAAGCTTCCAACTTAAACTAGAAGGAAGAGCAAATGAAACCTAAACCAGGCACAAAGGAGAATATAATAAATATGAGAGCATAAATCAATGAAATTTCCCCTAAGATCAAGAGCAAGCCAAGGGTATTTACTTTTACCACTTCTATTCAGCTTTAAACAGGAGGTAGGGCCAGGGCAATTAGGCAAGGAAATGAAACAAAATAATCTAGCTTTGAAAGGAAGAAATAAAACTATATATCTTTGCAGATGACATGATTTGTACAAAGAAAGTCAAATGAATCCACTAAAAAGCTATTTAAGCATGTTTGTCAAAGTTGCAGAACACAAGTATCAATATACAAAAAATAATTGTATTTCCATGCACTAGCAATGAAAAATCCAAAAATGAAATTAGAAAAAAACTGTATTTATAAGGGCATCAAAAAGAATAAAATACTTAGGAATAAATTTAACAAAGAAATGTGAAACTTATACTCAAAACTACAAAACGTTGCTGGGAAAAGTTAGAGAAGACCTAAATTAATAGAAAGACACCCCAAGTTTATAGAAAGATTAATATTGCTAAGATGGCAATACTTCCCAAATAGATCTATAGACTAAATGTGATTTGTATCAAAATTCCAGCTGGATTTTGCAGATATTGACAGGCCAATCTTAAAATCATATGGAAACTCAAGGCACCTGGAATAGCCAAAACAATCTAGAGAAGGACCAACAAAGTTGGAGAACCCCGATTTCCCAATTTCAAATTTTAATGCAAAGCTATAGTAATCACGACTGTGTAGCACTGACACAAGGATGGTTGGTTTTCAACAAGGGTGCCAAGACAATTCAATCTTCAACAAATGGTGCTGGGACAACTGGGTAGCCACATACAAAAGAATGAAGTTGAATCTCTTTCTCACACCATACACAAAAATTAATTCAAAATGGGCCATATACTTAAATGTAAAAGCTAAAACTGTAAGATTCTTAAGAAAAATATGTGAGTAAATCTTCATAACTAAGTTAGGCAAGTCTTCTTAGATATGACACTGAAAGCACAAGAAACAAAAGAAAAAAATGACAAATTGTACTTCATCAAAATTAAAAGCTTTTGTACATGAAAGGACACTATTAATAAAGCGAAATGATGACTCATAGAACAGGAGAAAATGACTGCAAATCATATATCTGATAAGGGTCTAGTATCCAGGATATATAAAGAACTCTTACAACTCAATAATAAAAAGAAACATAACCCAATTAAAATTGGGCAAAAGACTTGAATAGACATTTCTCCAAAGATATACAAATGGCCCAACAAGCACATGAAAAGATGTTCAACATAATTGGTCATTAAGGAAATGCAAATTAAAACCAGAATGAGATATCATTTCATACCCACTAGGATGGCTTTAATAAAAAATGAACGAGGTACTGAAACACGCGACAACTTGGATGAACCTTGAAAACTCTATGCTAAGTAAAAGAAGACAGACGACAAAGGTCACGTATAATACGATCCCTTTTATTGATATATTCAGAATAGGCAAATCCATAGAGACAGAAAGTAGATTAGAGTTTACCAGCGGTTAAGAGGAGCTGGAAGTGAGGAGTGATTCCTTAACAAGTATGGGGTGTTTTATGGGGTGATGACAGTTTTGAAATTAGAAATAGCTGGTGGTTGCGCAACATTGCGAATATACTAAATATCACTGCATTGTACCATTAAAATGGTTAATTGTATGTCATGTGAATTTCACCTCAATTTAAAAAAATAAGACAAATTGCAGAGACACATACAGAATGAAACCATGGTGCGCTCAAAACAGTATATACGTTGCTTAGAAACACAGGTATCCCCTGACTTTCAAAAGTTCGCTTTCTAACACTTTGCTTTTACAAAAGACCTACATTAGTACCTGTATTTACTAACCAAAAGAAATCCAAAGAGGATTTTTGCTTTTAGGAAAAAGGCAAAAAGTGAAAATAGCATTCAGCGTTTGTTTTACAGGGAGCCATTGTAGAGGCATCAGCGCATCCCAAGCAGCGAGAGTGGCTCGGCCAAGCTCCTTCCCTGGGACTACACTCAGCATCTCAGCGTCAGACCACCAGAGCTTTAAACTGTGTGAGCATCTGTACTTTACCTTGATTTATTTTGTGCATCCATTAGCAAGATGTCCTAAGGTAATTTCTTCTTCACTTTACACCATTTCTGCTTGTGAAAGGTTTCATAGGAACGGCTCTACTTTCAGATAGTAGGAGGAAGCTGGTACATATATATTTGGTAAAAGTATAAATCTATGGGAAAGAAAAAATGACAAAAAGAGGATAGTAGTTACCTGGAGAAGGGTGGTGAGGGACTTCCCTGGTGGTCCAGTGGTAAAGAATCCACCTTACAGTTCAGGGGACGCAGGTTCGATCCCTGGTCGGGGAACTAAGATCCCACATGACACAGGGCAACTAAGCCTGAGCACTACAACTACTGAGCTCATGTGCCTCAACTAGAGAGCCCGCGTGGCACAAAACTACAGAGCACACATGCTCTGGAGCCCGCATGCCACAAATAGAGAGAGAATATCCACACGTCACAACTAGAGAGAAGCCCTGCGCCACAACAAAGAGCCCGCGCCGCAATGAAAGATCTCTCGTGCCACAACTAAGACCCAACGCAGCCAAAAATAATAATAAATAAATAAAATAAATAAATAATTTTTATAAAAGGGTGGTGACTATGTGGGTGTTTGTTGCATTATTCTTAATATCTTATTGTAAGTTAGAAATATTTAAAAACAAATACAGCTTAAGTAAGTCAACTTTTAAACTTTAAGTATAATATAGGCAAAAAAAAATTAGTGTAAAGTTTGATAAAGTTTCACAAACTCAATACAACTATATAACCAACTGCTAGGTCAAGAAACATAATACCACCAGCACTGCAGCACCCAACCCCTTGCAAGGGTTAAGCACTGTACTGACTTCCAACACCAGCCAAAGGAGTATATTTTTCATAATGAGCACCTCAAGTGTAAGAAAGGGGTGGGGATTTGGGATGGAAATTTTCTACTTGCATTTTACACCTTTCTATATTGTTTGAATTTTTGCCTTTATTTTTTTCATAACTCTATATGGACAAACCTCAATACCTTGACTGGAAGTTTTTCTTCCTGCTGATTCTTGATGATTTTATTTTATTTTTTTGTGGTGTGCGGGCCTCCCACTGCCGTGGCCTCTCCCGCTGTGGAGCACAGGCTCCGGATGCACAGGCTCAGCGGCCATGGCTCACGGGTCCAGCCGCTCCGCGGCACGTGGGATCCTCCCGGAACGGGGCACGAACCCGTGTCCCCTGCATCGGCAGGCAGACACTCAACCACTGAGCCACCAGGGAAGCCCCTCTTGATGATTTTTATCTCTACTTCACTCTGCTTCCCATTGCCCTTGCCACACCCCAAAACTTGTCATCACAAGGCATTGTACTCTCAAAATCAGAAGTGCCTTCATTCCAGGGTCTCATCACGGCCAATGCCTTGGTACTTCCATTTCCTAGGTTTTTAATCCCTTCTTTTTCCAGTCCATTAGTGCCTCTCCTAGACACACACACACACACACACACACACCCACACACACACACAAAGGCACACAGAGGAATGATGCTAGTTATTATTTCCCTAGTGACAGAAGAATAAACAAAAAGACAAATATGACGAACATTTTAATAAAGGTATGCCAGTCAGTTACCAAAGGAGTCTTCCTAGAGTAAATCCCATCCCCTTGAGGAGGGAATGTACTTCACCCTCTCTTCAAAATCAGTAGAACCCTATCAAAGTAAAATGATAGACTATACCTCGAGAAACCTCCCAGTAGCTGATGGCCTTGCCCAAACTCTTCAAATAAAATCATGGTGCCATGTTCTGAGATCTAAAGTATTTCTTTTTTATTTTTATTTTTTAACATCTTTATTGGAGTATAATTGCTTTACAAGGGTGTGTTAGTTTCTGCTGTATAACAAAGAGAATCAGCTATACGTATACCTATATCCCCATATCTCCTCCCTCTCGAATTTCCCTCCCACCCTCCCTATCCCAGCCCTCTAGGTGGTCACAAAGCACCGAGCTGATCTCCCTGTGCTATGCAGCTGCTTCCCACTAGCTATCTATTTTAAATTTGGTAGTGTATATATGTCCATGCCACTCTCTCACTTCGTCCCAGCTTACCCTTTCCCGTCCCCGTGCCCTCAAGTCCATTTTCTATCTATGTCTGCATCTTTATTCCTGTCCTGCCCCTAGGTTCTTCAGAACCTTTTTTTTTTTTAGATTCCATATACATGTGTTAGCATACGGTATTTGTTTTTCTCTTTCTGACTTACTTCACTCTGTATGACAGACTCTAGGTCCATCCACCTCACTACAAATAACTCAATTTTGTTTCTTTTTATGGCTGAGTAATATTCCATTGTATATATGTGCCACATCTTCTTTATCCATTCATGGACACTTAGGTTGCTTCCATGTCCTGGCTATTGTAAATAGAGCTGCAATGAACATTGTGGTACATGACTCTTTTTGAATTATGGTTTTCTCAGGGTATATGCCTAGTAGTGGGATTGCTGGGTCATATGGTAGTTCTATTTTTAGTTTTTTAAAGAACCTCCATACTGTTCTCCATAGTGGCTCTATCAATTTACATTCCCACCAACAGTGCAAGAGGGTTCCCTTTTCTCCACACCCTCTCCAGCATTTACTTTTTGTAGATTTTTTTTTATTTTTTGCAGTACACGGGCCTCTCACTGTTGTGGCTTCACCTGTTATGGAACACAGGCTCCAGACGCGCAGGCTCAGCGGACATGGCTCACAGGCCCAGCCACTCTGCAGCATGTGGGATCTTCCTGGACTGGGGCACAAACCCGTGTCCCCTGCATCGGCGGGCGGACCCTCAACCACTGTGCCACCAGGGAAGCCCTGTTTGTAGATTATTTGATGATGGCCATTCTGACCAGTGTGGCCAATATAGCTTTGATTTGCATTTCTCTAATGATTAGTGATGTTGAGCATCCTTTCATGTGATTGGTGGTTATGGATTTGGGGGTGGGAGGAATGGGCAAAGGTGATCAAAGGGTACAAAACAAACTTTCAGTTGTAAAATAAGTAAATTCTGGGGATCTATTGGGCAGCATGGTGACTATAGCTAACAATATTGTATACTTGCAAGTCACCAAGTTCTCACTACAAAAAAAAGGTAAATATGTGAGGTGATGGGTGTGTCAACTAACTTTATTGTGGTAATCATTTTGCAATATATATGTGTATCAAATCCTCACACTGTACGCCTTAAACTTACACAATGTTATATGCCAACTGTATCCCAATAAATCTGGCGGGAGGGAAGACTGTTCTCAGAACCATTTTTCCTGTCACTTACTCCTATACCAATTGGTGCCCTTTTTCTACAGGACCTTGGGTCTGTTCTGAGCCACACCGCTGTGTGGATGCCTTGAAGTGGGAGGGAGGGGAGGGTTTCTGACACATTCTGTGTCGTCTGAGTTTACATACCTAAACATCGGGGTCAAATGGTACCCAACTTGTAGATATACTGCAGGAAGACTTGGAGGATGGACACAGAGGTGTGGAGAAGGAACCAGGGTGGGAGCACACTGAATAAGCCTCTCGGGTCCTCCTGGTGGGAGGACCTCAGACACTGCCAGACCACCCAGCATTGCAAAGTCCTTCACACCTCGCCCCTAACCTTGGTCTGAACTACCACGCAGGGCAAGGGTCACGGCTTCCCCCGTCACACCCGCATTCCCTGATTTGCAATATTACCCACAGCCTCCATGTTGTCATTCAATTCAGAGAAAGCCTTTCAACAAGGCCACAAAGGTCAGAGAGATGACTTGAAACTCTGGGGAAGGCGGAGTTCCCATTTCCTGACTTAACATCTGCCACTCAGTCTGAGGCTCCCTTTCTTCCTCTTAGCTTTAGAGAACAAAAATTATTGAATAGCCCAGGGCTAAGGGTAGTGAACAATCTCATTACATCTTCTCTGCTATCTCTTCTCAGAATGCATTTCCTAGTCAATATTCTTGCAACAAATCATTTTTAATTTGAAAGTCACACTCCACCATAAAACATATACAAATATTAGGAGGTTAGGCAGGGAATTGCTATGCTAAGCATATTGTAAATACAAGAATTGTTTCCCTAATGCAAGAGGAATAAATTATCAATTTATCTTCCCATGGCTGTCTCATCTGGTTATAAATGATAGCAGAGCTTTAACTAAATATAAATATTTAAGTTCATTAAACAACTAAGATTTCATCCAAAAACAGAACCTTGGAAAGCTGAGACTTTTGTCACATCTCAGTAAATACAAATAGAGTACAAATTGATTTAAATTAAACAAAATCATATTTAAATGCTGCTTGAAAGTTGATTTAAAAAAATAAAGTAGGGCTTCCCCGGTGGCGCAGTGATTGAGAGTCCGCCTGCCGATGCAGGGGACACGGGTTCGTGCCCTCGTCTGGGAAGATCCCACATGCCGCGGAGCGGCTGGGCCCGTGAGCCATAGCCCCTGGGCCTGTGCGTCCAGAGCCTGTGCTCTGCAACGGGAGAGGCCACAACAGTGAGAGGCCCACATATCGCAAAAAAATAATAATAAAAAAAATAAAGTAAACTTAACAACTTGAACAAAGATGAAAATGACCTTTGACTTTTTTCTACTTAATTGCAATTAAGAATGAAAATAGTTATTTCCTTGCAAATAATTGCTAACATTCTATGGTGTTTAATTCTGCAAATTATTAATATTTGAATGCCATTTTCCATAGCCTAATTAGGAGGAATGAAATGTATTTTAGTGTTTATTTTCTGCATAGTTAGGGAAACTAGTCTGAAAGATACCCCACAAGTGAGTTTGGATAACGGGAAATCAGGGTCTTAAATTCTGAATATGAGTGTGGGTGTGAGTGTGTGTAAATGTACACTTTTATGTTAGGGGTGAGTGTGTATAAATAAATTATCTCTTCCTTCCCCTAAATTTACCTATAAGCCAACTGAGATCCAGAAAAGGCCAGTGGTTCTCACACAATGTACAACGTGGAACTCAGGTAGCCACTTCACAATGCAACTTTCATCATTCAGTTTTCTCTTAACCTCCTTTTATTTTTATTTCTACGTAACATTTAACATTTTTAATAAAAACAAAAGTGTCAACTCAAAGTCAAGTAGAATCCATGTGAAAAAAATCTAATACACTTTTGCTTCAATAAGTTATAGCTCCTTTGCCCTCAAATGAATATGTCAGTGATCAAGTTTTCATGGAAGCAACAAAACTCAATTCAGAGAGAGCCATATCTTATTTTGAACATCTTGAGAATGCTCCATGTGTATATGAAGTAAGAGGGTGGGAAGAACCTGGAGGTAGAACCTGACTGATAGCTGGAGGGTCTCAGGTGAGTCGTGGCCACCCCAGGTCTCAGATTTCCTGTCAATAAAATAAAAGGATAGACTAGAAAATACCAGGTGGGTTATTTACCCTAAGCCTTTATGAAAGGCTGCAAAATCAACCAGCAAGTATCAATTACAGTTGAGGAAGCAAAACTGAAGGATAAGAGACAGAGAAGCAGTCCTGGGTGTCAAGTATGAGGAATGAGGCGAGGCTATAAATGAGGTACCTCAGGCAGATGAGTCAAAGGGTCATGGAATGGATGGAGGGAACAGCTTTGGCAGAGAGAACAGGAGTTCTGGCTTTGTGTGGCCCTGGATGCGTAGCACAGAGGGCTCATAACATTCCTACCAATTCCCACATCCTCCTTGAAACCTCTGGCCAATGTAAACTGTAACAAAGTCTCCTAGTAACAGTAGGAAATGCTAACCTTAGGCTCCATTGATTCACACATAACATGCTGCCCTTGTCTTTGATCACTTTGTGTATTGGTTATATAACATTTTCTATGTGGATTTATATAACATTTTCTATGTGGATTTTTTTGTCTTTCCCAATTGGATTATGAGCAAATTACAAATAAAGGTTGTATTTTACACTAGGAAACTATTAGGGTACCTCATAAAGGTGTTTTATAATAGGCACTTAAGTATTTCTTTATAAATGACTAAATAGGTGAATGAAAGGAAGACAATTGCAAGACATAATTTAATGATTCATCCATTTAAAATCCAGTCATACTTTTATTGTGCACCTATTATGTGTCAACCATTGGCTTAGATGCAGGGGATAAAGAAATAAACCACAAAAGAAAAATCCCTATCCTAAGCATCTCACTCTATATGGAGCACATAGTCAAGCAAACATGCCATTATGATGCAATGTGACCAGGGTCATACCTGGAAGAAGTGGGAATGAAAAACTAGGAGTGCCCAGTTTCTTCCTGGGGAGACCAGATGCGGTTGTCAGGGAAGGCTGCACAGAGGAGGTACCTTTTTCTCCCTGAGTTTTGAGGTATAATTAGGAGTTTTCCAGAAGAAGGACAAGGAATGGAAAGAATTTCACAGTGTAGAAGTGTGTGATACAACCCATTAAGCATGTCTCTATTCCAGAATCCCTGTGTTTAAAGTGGTGAAAATGAAGTTGCAAAATAAACGACAGCCAATCTAGGAAGGGTCTTAGGTGCCATAATAAGAAAATCGTCATTTCACAGGGTGATGATTTCTAAACTTTTGAATTTTACAGACCAGTAAATTCCAAAGACATTTTAAGATGACCAAGTCTTTATTTTGTCTAATTGAGTCAGCTTTTCTCAAACTTACATTAACAAATACCAGCGTTTCATAAAGGAAAGGAAATTTTTGTTAATGCCAAAAAAAGTATAAAGGACATAATCCCAGAACAAGTTCTTTAAATGAGTAAATTTATTTCTATGAAAAAAATATCAGTAATTATCTTACTTCTCCTTTAACTTTGATGCATTAAAACTTTTATCACAGGTTGGTGCTCATTTCATGAGCTTGAATCCTAGAACCTCAGATGTAGCTAATGAGGAACTAAGGAAAAACTTCAAGAGAATTATACAAACTTCTTTGTTTCTAAATAAAAATAACTCGTATTCCATTTGGACCATTAGCCACGTGTTTCACACACACTTTAAAATTTCATATAATTGCGTGCTTCACTGTCTTAACAATGTGGGGACTGGGATGTCAAAGGGGCATTAATTGTGTGGTGATAGTTATATTGAGGGCAGCACACCCAAGGGAGCTCATATGTGGCTTCAGGTTTCACATTTGCTACTAAATTTCCTCACTGAGGCAGAGAAAGGCATTCCAGAAAGTCACCTCAGACTCCTCAGAGAATGCTATACTTAAATCATTCTGAAAATAACTTGAAAATATAACATTTTAAATAATTCGTAGACTAAAATCTGGATGATTATACTCCCAGATTAACTTGATTTGTTTATTGGTTTATTCATTTAGCCGATCAATTCCACAGAGGAGCCCAAGTAGCCGTACTTCAAGGGATCTTGTATTTTTATGATTAATGGTGACATGTAACCCCAAATCAAAGAAATGCTAAGTGATGGATGAAATTCTAAAGCTTTGCAAGTTCAGTCCACTTGGAATTCGCATCAAAATGTACAGAGGCGTATCCCAGGCTCACGCTGAAACTGCTAAATTGGGCAGTAAATCTCATGAGAGTTCAGCACATGAAATCCCTGGTATTTCCTGCTTTTAATTTGTCTAGAAATACTTCAAGGATAGCTTTTCTTATCATATTTCAGAACATGCCTTTGTAAAACAGAGACACATAGAAGAGATTTGCTTTGTGTTAATAAGGTTGCTTCAACTTTGGCTCACGATTTGTTGTTATTTTTTAATAAATTTATTTATTATTTGTTTTTGTTTTTGGCTGCGTTGGGTCTTCATTGCTGTTCGCGGGCTTTCTCTACTTGTGGTGAGCGGGGACTACTCTTCGTTGCGGTGTGCGGGCTTCTCATTGCAGTGGCTTCTCTAGTTGCGGAGCACGGGCTCTAGGCACGCAGCCTTCAGTAGTTGTGGCACGTGGGCTCAGTAGTTGTGGCACCCGAGCTCTAGATCACAGGCTCAGTAGTTGTGGCACATGGGCTTAGTTGCTCTGCGGCATGTGGGATCTTCCCGTACCAGGGCTCGAACCTGTGTCCCCTGCATTGGCAGGCGGATTCCTAACCTCTGTGCCACCAGGGAAGCCCCAGTTGTTATATTAAGGCCAATTCATGTATTCCTTAACCAAAGGGAAATGGAGACCTCCTCACAAACAGTTAGCTAGGTAAGACAATTAAAGACATTCTTTAATTTAAAAAGAAAATAAAACTATTCACAAATCCAAAGTTTTATCATATAACAGAAATTCATAGAGACAGAAACACCATTTTCAGTTGGAAGAACTAAGCAGTTAACCCCCAAAGTCACCAAGCTCTTCATATTCAGCTTACAATGTTTTTTAAAAAATCCTTCCCACCTCCTATTTTCCTTTCTCCATGTGGACACCTAAAATGTTGAAATTTATTGACTCTGCAACCCTTACCTGGTGTCCCAAGTGATATGTGCTCGTTTTTCTTTGTCCAGTGGTTTATTCCTTTGAAAGGAAACATGAGTAATCTGAAAACACACAAGGAGAGGCATGAGATGAGGAATGAATGACAAAGCACCTCAGCATTCATGTTGATAATGTGCTTGACTAATTAATAAACTTAACCCCCATTTTTTCAAACACTATTGGGGTATAACCTGGGATTTGGCAAACATGTGTTGTTTTTTCAGTAGTCACTGGTGCTAAGACTAACTTTGTTTACAAATTCTTTCCATCTGCCGTCTCTAATCTTAGAAAAGTTTTGAAAGCCAAAGTGTATTCTATCTATGCAACGGCTGTTTGGGGTTTTGAGGGAAATCTCATCTTCCTGTAATCACTGCTCCACCAAATCAATGATATATTTTCTCCATAAAACTAAATGCAATGATTATTTTTCTTAATGCTGTTATTCTTATCCCAATGGTCTTTTGACATTTGAATCCCAGATTGATCAGTTCTATAGGAAGTCATTTACTTTGATTTAGGGAATATAATGGATTGGATTACATGTGCCAAACTAAGTGACTACTTTCTCTGCCTAAGATCTATTTAACATAACAGCATAGTGGTTAAAGGGAAGCATTGCCAGTCACATATGAAATCTCTTAATTTTCCCTTCAGGTAAAACACTTGACTAACTCAAGAAGACTCTTAAATGATTTTCATCTTTTATAATACGAGAGCCCACATCCTCTGTCTGGGGATGAGAGGGGAGATTGGAGATACACACAAACACACAGGCACATAAATTTTTATAAGAGGATTGTGCTTTTGTTTTAGGCAAGCACACTAAGATACGTTCTATTTGTATAATGCAAAGTAATGCCTACGGCTCCACTTCTATCAGTTTTCTCTCCTACTCAACAAAGATTAAGCCTATAGTTCCTACTTTGCTCCAGCTTAAGCTGTTAAGGACTGAGACTTTCCCAAGGCACGAAACATCTTATTTTCATAGCCATTTCTGGTGCTCAGAGTAACTTGCCGGGCACGTCAGCATTCTGTGCTCTGCCTTTCAGCACCTTTGCTCTTTAGAGTTGAACCAAAAGATATGACAGTTTACTGAAAGCTAGACCTTGGCCCTAATTAATTTATTAACTGTTCTATGGAAAACAATTATGCCAGTCTCTTGTTGTCAAACAGTAAGTATCTCAGGGAAATAAGGATCTGGTTGTCTTCAGACAGGGGCAGTTTCATGTTCTGCGGGACCTGAAGCTGATACCATTTGGAAGGCCACTTTTAAGAAAAAAGAATATAAAATCACAAAATTAGGTACATTTTAGAATAAGAGAAGCAATCACAAGAAATCTGGAGAGTCTTGGAGATTTCTTGGGAGATCTCTTGCCAGAAATGCTTACATGAAAGACTTTCAGACTGCTCTCTGGCTGCTTCTTCCAAATTCAAACACAGCTAGCCGCTCCCAGCAACCTCTATAACTCTTGCAAGTGAGAGGCTCTTTATCTTTTTATGAAGAAATCATCAGAAATAATATATGATTGCTTGCAATTCTTCCTGACTTTTACAAGCTTTTGAATTTGGGGATGGGCCAAACTACTTGAATTGAGAACATTGACTATTAATGCCTCTTCAGCATTTTATGAGAATACAACCTACTGTAAGAAAAGGATGGTAGAAAATCTCTCTTGACAGGGCAGTTAACAGATTTTGCCTTCCCTACCAATAGAATATCCATGTTTGAATTTAATAACCAGTTTTTGGTGCTTAGCCATCTTTTGAGAGACAACCTTCCTGCTAGAGAGATTATAAAATTAGCAATTGCTTTACACCTAGTAATATGGTTTTATTATGAGAGTTTAGTGGTGGCTTCAATAAAGTCTGGCTCTGCTAGGCAAATACTACCACAAAGATGGACCTCTTTGATTCCAAAAGCTAAAATCTACCATTCTACAACCAAAGTTATATCTATCTATCTATCTATATACATATATACAGATATAGTTTCATAATTCTCCCCAACTTGTAACTGGCTTATAGCTACTTATTTCCACAGAGCAAGTCTCTCCATTTACTTACTCTGAAAAACGTTTTGTAAAATATTTATTTTGGAAGATATACCAAGAAGCTACAACTATCAATATCTGGGGACATAAAAAACTGTCGATGAGTATCAGATACAAATCATCGTAGCTTTATAAAAAAAGGACTGGATTTTGGAAACACATTTATCCATTTGTGCATTAGGGTAGATTCAAAATTGATTTTGATGAAGCCTCTTGGCTCTGCCCGTGAGAGTTCTCTGTATCATAGGTGACTATGAATGCAAGCATGTATCCTTGTGAAACCCTTAATTTTCATAGAAGTCTGCCCACCTCTACAACTCACACACACACACACACACACACACACACACACAGAAACTTGGCTGAATGTTAAGCCATATGGTTCTTCTCTTATATATAGTGTGACCAACTATAGCAGGTTGCCTGAGACTGTCATGGTTTTAGCACTAAAAGACCTGCATCTCAGAAAGCCCCTCTGTCCCGGGCAAACCAGGACAGTTAATTACCCTCCTTATATGACAACACAGACATGTTGTAAAATAAGTCCTCCTTGCTGCTAAAAAATCCAGATTGGAGATTAGATATTAAAAGTCCAGATTGGTGCTGGGTTCTTAGCCTAGAACTTCCAAACCCTTGGAAGTCCACAACTTCTTGAAATTGTAGTTAAAATTTGGTGCACCTGGGCATTTTCTGTTGGAAGACCTACAGTTTTCATCAGATTTTTAATGTAGTTCATCTAAAAAAATTAAAGAAATGGTGTCTGTGGAGGATTGCTCGAAAGATGTGTGACCCATTATTTGTCTAAATGCTCTGTTTTGCTTCATTGTGCTTTGGATGAGGTCATCAGTTATTAGAACAACCCAGGGATGTTTGCCTCTGTAAGGAAGCTAACAAGGACATTGTTTATTATGTCATATTGCCCCTTGTATAAGAAGCCTTGGAAGGAAATATTTGTCTTGTCTTGCTATCAAAATTCATTTTCTTCTTCTGAATGACTTTGCTTTTTCTCTTGTGGATAGATAACTGACCACATTTCCCTCTTTCTATTGTCTTCTAGACATCTTAGAAAGAAATGTAGGGTCTGCCCATAGAAAGTATATAGCACTTCATAGTATGGCTTTTTGTATTAAATACATCCCTGGTTCTATTTCCTGTACCTGACATTGTTTTCCCTTTGTCTCACCTACTTTTAATATTTATTATTCTACCAATTAGGAATTAGATTTGGCTGTGAGCATGAGAAATTCCTTAAATAGATGCTTAAACAAGTAGAGTCTTATTTTGCTCATATAAAAATAAATCTTTTGTTCAGGAGAGAAGGAGATTTTCCTTCCCACAATTGTTGTCTTGTGCTCTCAAGATGGCTATTCTACTCCGGAACTGAATCCTCATTCCAAAAATGAAGAAGAAACACAAATGTCAAAAGGCAGGTACCATTTCTGCTTATTTTCATTAGCCAGAACTTTATCATATGACCAACCCTACCTGGAAGGAACACTGGGAAATGAATTTGTTTTGCTGGGCGCATTGCCACATAAACAAAATCAGTGTTTGATTTAGAAAGCATAGGAAAATCACAACCAGCAGTGACCAACACAATTATCTTCTAGAATTTTCTGTTACCTTTATAAGCCACCTTAAGTCTCTTTGGGTCTGGAGGGTCGTAATAACAAATCAGATAAATCAAATTACAATAGGCTACTGCAAAAGTTTCTCAGATAGCTTCTGATAGGATATAATTACAACTCAGGTGTATGAGGTATAATTCCTGACTTATCTGACTTCTAAATCAAAAGCTAAACACTGTTTTATTGCTAGAATTTGGGGCACTCCAGCAAAATTTTATATAGAGTTCCTATACTTATTTAACTGTCAAAGAAAGGGACCCATTTCATCATTCATGTTGAGTATCTGCCTTATGCCAGGCACTGTACCGAGTTCTGGAAACTTGACAACTAAGAAGTTTCAGTCAGTTCCTAGCCCCAAGATGTACAGTTAAGGGCTTCCCTGGTGGCGCAGTGGTTGGGATTCCGCCTGCTGATGCAGGGGACGCGGGTTCATGCCCCGGTCCGGGAAGATCCCACATGCCGCGGAGCGGCTGGGCCCGTGAGCCATGGCCACTGAGCCTGCGCGTCTGGAGCCTGTGCTCCGCAACGGGAGAGGCCACAGCAGTGAGAGGCCCACGTACCGCAAAAAGAAAAAAGATGTACAGTTAAATAGAAAGATCAGGGAGCAAACCCACAATTGTGGCAGTGTTTGATAAGTGATACAGTGGGTGCACACACATGGCACTCTGAGAGCATGAGGAGGGACCATAAGCTGCCTGGGATGGGAAGAACAGGGGAGACATTCTGGAGGAAGTGACACTTGACCTGGAGGATGATTTGAATTAGCACATAGAAGTGGATTTCCAGGCTGATGGGCATAAGTGGAGGGGATTTCCAGGCTGATGGGGATTTCCAGGCTGACGTGCCTATGTGGAGAGGATGCAAGTAGCTCTGAAATATGCATGAGGCAAGAGTAAGAGATGATACAGAAGTGCTCCAGATGCCAAAAGACAGTACACTAAGCTAAGGAGTTTGGATTTTACACTACAGATAATGGAGAAAGTAGCAAAGATTTTTTTCTCTTATAGAAAGGAGTCACAACCATATCTGTGAATATTAAAAAGGCTACTATGCCAGCTGTGCACTTAATGGATTAGAGACAAGAAGGGTTGGGAGGTTGTTACAAAGGTTCAACCAAGAGAAGCTGAGAGGTTGAAGTAGGACAGTGTCTGCAGGTGGAGAGGAGGGAACAGAATTGAAAGCTGTTAGGATTTAGACTTCTCAGGACTTAGGACCGGATGACACAAAGTAGATGAGTGTTACTACGAGTTTAGAGTAATCCCACCTCCAGGTTCATGACTTTCTAAACCAGGCATCTTTGTCCAGGTTGATCTCATTTACCAGGAAAGAGAATACAAGGTAAAGAGCTGGCAGGGAAGGGTGGGATAGAGAGGAAATCTCAAAATATGGGTTTCAGAAAGAGAAGAGATGAATTCCACTTTTAATATGTTGGAGAAAGCTCTGAAAAACCCATTGGAATTGCCTAGAGATAGTCAGAGTTCCATTTCTTTCTGATTTCTCCAGGAACTTCCTATGGCAATTATCCCCTTCCTTCTTTATTTCCATCCTTACCTTCTCTGTAAGCTCCTTTCCTGTAGCTAGGAGCCACAGTCCCAGCATGGTTCCCATCCCCATCTCCAGCCTCACCTCAACCATTCTTTATTCTCTCTTTCTGTGCTCCAGCCACACTGCACTGCCATTTGGTTCCAGATATGCACCCTCCTACCTCAGGGCCTTTGCATAGGCTTTACACTATGCTTGAATGCTCTCTTCATTCCACTCTTCCTTCCACTTGGCTAACTCCTATGCATCCTTCCTTAAACACATAGGCAATCCTTGTTTTATAGTCTCAGAGCACCTGATATGCCATGGTTTATCTGATTATAATTGCTTAATTGTTTAGAATTAATATTTAGTGTCTGTTGCTCCTGGTGGACTTTCACTCCATGAGGGTCAGGGCCTTACATTGCACAGAGCTCAGCTAAAACATTCTGTAGGTACTTACTGATTAACTGGTGATGCACAAGTCTTTACCATCTTAAAAAACGAAAATAACTTCTTTCCAGCCCCACATTCATCTTTAGTCTCTTCCACCTATTTCTCCTTTGTTTACCATTGAGCATCTTGGAAGATGGTCTAGTGCTTGCCCTATGGGAGCTGGTACATCATGCAGAATAGGAGTTAGGCAGAGAAGACAAGCATAGACTAGGCAAAGAAAGTATGATAGAGGCCTGAACACTCCCCCAAACACAAAGAGTGTTCTACGTTCACTACTTTCATAACATCTTCTACCGTTTATTTTTCAACCCACAGCAATGTGACCTTGTATCCCTGTCCTTTCACTGAATCTTCTTGGGCAAATGTACTTGCTGAACTTCTCACCATGAAATCAGCCAACCGGGACTTCCCTGGTGGTGCAGTGGTTAGGAATCCTCCTGCCAGTGCAGGGGACCTGGGTTTGAGCCCTGGTCTGGGAAGATCCCACATGCCACGGAGCAACTAAGTCTGTGCGCCACAACTATTGAGCCCTCCTGCCACGACTACTGAAGATCACGTACCTACAGCCCATGCTCTGAAACAAAAGAAGCCACCGAATGAGAAGCCCTAAGAAGCCTGCACACTTCAACAAAGAGTAGCCCCTGCTCGCCTCAACTAGAGAAAGTCCGCATGCAGCAACGAAGACCCAACGCAGACAGAAATTTTAATTAATTAATTAAAAATAAATAAATCAGTCGATTGACTTTAAATTATTAAGTGGACCCTTCTGCAGGCCTTAACACTGGCTTCTCTAACACCACCTCCTCCTAGATCCCTCTTTCTCTGACATTCTCTCCCTTGCTCCTTCACTATCTTTGTTGCTTTGACCATCTAATAAATGTCAGCTTCTATCTTAGTCCCCTTAGATGCTCACTGTACAGTGGGACAATCTCACTCATCCTCAAGATTTTGGCTGCCATCCATAAAATTTCCCATGGGAAGTTCCCATGAAATATGGGTCCACACAGGGGTGAGGTAAGGGATGAGATTAAAAAAAGGTCGAGCTTAGATGGAGATAAATTTGTAGGGTGGAGGCTTAGGAGATTGCCTGGTGGCCTCTGCTCCTTAGTGAAGAAGATAGGAGGTCTTCTCTTGGGACTGAGTGGCAGATGTGGAATAATGGGGCAAGGGGTAATGATACAGTGATGAGATGGAAGAGAATTAAAGAAACAGCTGCCCTGGGGTGCATACTATTCAGCTGAAGTACTACTCAAGCGTGAGGAGGGTGGCCACCACTTGTCTGGGAGAGTTTTCTCTAGCGGTCCTGGGAGGCTGTGTGACTTAGTTGGAAGAGAAGCAAGAGCTGGACTCGCCAGGGCTGGGGGTTTGTATGCCAGGTTTTGAGAGCAAACAAGGGAAAAGGAAAATGACAACGCTGGGGAGAGGATAGGTGAGGATATGGAATGTAGAGCATTAGTTGCAGAGGTAGAAAGAGGAGCTAGGAAGGCACTAGTAGACTAAGAGAAAATTAATGACCAAGGAATGACTAACTCCTATCAACCTGAAGGCTGCCCTTGGTGGATTTATCTCCATAAATAAAGAAAAAAGAAGAGGCAGAAACTCTCTTCCTTTTCTGAATTTAGCTTTCTCTCTTTTCTTGCATGTCCTCCTTATACAGCAGAATCATAAGAACAATGATACCATGAGCACCGGCTTTTGAATCAAATACATAGGCTCCTCTACCTATCATGTGACCTTGGACAAGTTCTTTAACCTCTCTAAGACTAAATCTTCTCAGCTGGAAGCGATGATAATAACAGTTTTTCACATATAAGGTCGATGTGAGAAAATAGTGAGTCTATACATAACAAAGCTCAGAAAAGGATGTGGCATATAGTAAGTGCTCAATAAAAGCTAGCTCTTATTATAACTAACATCAGGAGAAATTAATATTTGCTAAGGATTACCTTCTGAACATGAATTTTTAGACAATATTTCTATTGCAAGTTGTAGATTTTAATGGGGATTTTCTACCCTGAGAGTATAGTATATCCTTTGCTGAATTTGCAGAATATTTGAATTGGCCCTGAGTCATTGCCCCAGTCTAGGTCTGAAATCTGTAATGCCCACTGGGCTTTTATTTCAACATTAGAATACAGAAAGCTTGAAATTTACAAGCTAGTAGAGAGACAAGCAACTCTATTCTGAAACCATACTTCCTCGCCCAGGGGTGACAATGTACATTCCTCATTTGTCAAATTAATGTCCCTGGCCTCCTGGCATCACTTCAGTGTGCCTTAAATTGGAGTTTTGGGTGGATAAGAATTGTCTTGAGCTAACTGCTTTTGTCAATCATTAGAACCAAGCAATTTCTGAATTTGCCACATCAGCATGACACTGTATTCAGTTGTCATTCTTCATAACCCAATGAACAGGAAGACAGTTACCAGGTTCACTTGGGAGCCAGGCAGAGCTAGTGTCTAATTCTGATTATGCTACTTACTGGCTTGTGATTTCAAGCAATTTGCTTCATCTCTGTGAGCTTCAGGGTACTCATCTGTAAAATGGGACGATAATAAGAGTGCCTACTTCATAGACTTCTGGTGACTATAAGTATATAATGAGATAAAGTATAAACACAATGTCTGGCACATAGTAATCAAAATATGTTAGCTATCAGCACTGTTTATTCATTTACATCAAGCCCATTCGTGTTGTTTTATCCACCCAAGTGAAAGACTGACTGAAAAAAACACTAGTTGAGTTACACGACCAGTCTTACCCGAAAAGAAGTACAGGTATCAATATTAGCCCTCAAGCGAAAGACTTCAGTAGTTTCCAGTGAATCATCGAAAAAGAACATCATTTTCAAACCAAGTATGAATAAAACGTAAAGGTGTCATTTTACATGGCTTCTCACGAACAAGGTGATGCCATTTCCATAAGTGGGTTCCGCAGTCTTTGCTGTGGTTGTGGCTGCCGTGGTATAAGTATTGCTGTTGACGTTCCATGTCTGCCCCACTATCTCCAGGAAAACAGTACAAGAATCCTGAGACCAGGTGGGGATCCAGAAAACAAGCCAATTCTGTCTCTACACTGGGGAACACCACCCTTTTTTTTGGTCATTTCGGTTTGGCAAAGATTTCTGGGTCTCTGTGGGCCAAGGCTGGGTAGGACAACATTAACTGATGAGTCCTGCAGCACTGAAATTGTTCTTTGGGGAGCAGAGTGACAGGCTTGCCATCCGTCTTCCCAGCCTGGACCTGGGAACTGATCCAACTTTAAAATATGACAAGGATATTCCCAAGCTGCAGCACTATAGCTGTTTAACAACTCTCAAGGACGAGCTCTTCTGCCTTGTAATTAACTGTAATCCCTCTTCTTGGGGATTAAACTGCTTTCCTTTGTTCTTTCCTCCAGTAGAGATGGAGGGCAGAAATCTGGGTGGGCATGAAGGAGAGTGAGGAGGGGTAGCATATCTTAATGACAGTCCATTTCTTAAATGTTATACTTCTAGAAATTCTCAAATCATAGTGCTTTTTTCCAAAATATAATTTTCTTGGTTTCTTATGATTTATTTTTAAAAAACAATTACACTTGGACTTCCCTGGTGGCTATAGATCTCACCTAACTAGATTCTGTGTATTGTTCTAAAAGGCAAAATTAGTGTTTGATGTGTGTAAGTAATTGCTCAACTTCACTGGTAGTAAATTTATAGTTGAGATTTAATGGATCAAATCACATTTGATAGCAACAGTAAAAAAATTTTGGTATTCTAAGAATCTGTTATTATCTCAGCTAAATAAAATATTTACATAGGCTGGTTTCTGCAGAGCACAAAGTTTTCATTGATGGCTGTTCCCTGTTTCTTCAAGCTCAGTAATACTCTAAGTGAGGCTACTCAACAGGAACCAAAGTTCCATTCATCATGCACATTTATTTAGTTCTATGGATTTAATTTCACATTTACATTGGCTTACTATAACTAAGCAGCAGAAATCCACCAAAAATTACTAAGACTTGGAAAAGAAAACTTCAACTCATAAACTAATATTTGGGTTAAAATCTAGGCAATCCTTTTCTAAATAGAAGAAATGGGAATCCTTTTACTGACACCACAAAACTCAACCATCCTTATTGCAAGATTTGGGAAAATTCTAGACTTAAAACACAGAGAGAAACAATCTACCTCAGAGTTCAAACACCTCCCTTCCACTTCCCTCTCCCGGAATAGTAAATTTAGTCCAGCAGCACTCAGTAAGAGAGCTAGGCCTCCCAAGGTCAAGGTGGAACATCTGCTTGACTACTAATGGGCTATCATTCATCCTGTTCGTTCTGTGTATATTACAGTTTTGCAAACCTTCAAGTGAGATAGACAGTTGAAAGAAAGGGGATTTCACGATCTTCCTCCAGAAAACTTATTGGAGTCTTGAACAAACTTTACTGTACCAGAGATCCTTCTTTGGATCTAAATCCTTTGAGCAACAGTTTAAACCATTTCTAATAAGTCACAGTAATAACCCTGAGGACAAATAAGCCACATCCTTCCTGTACCTTACAGCACAGCTCTCCTTTGCCTGTTTTCTTAAGTTCAATTTAGTTTAGGAAATAAGTCCTACTGTTTCTACTTCTATCAGGAAGACGTGATAAGTAGACTGGAAAGCAGAGCCAACGTTGCTGTGCAGACTCCAGTTGCTCACATCGCCAAGGGGCATACTCACCATCTAAAAATGTTTTTGCAAAAACATTTTACAATAGAAATTTCTAAGTGGTATATGCACACACTTTCCAATTTCTCCAGATAAATGGTTTTCACTTTCTTGTGTTCTTATCCAACCCTGGTCATAAGTGTGGCAAATGGTCTTATTTGAAAGTGACAGCAACAATATCTTCCATTCCACCTGCTCTTCTGCACGTGTCCTTGCCCCTTCCTCATCAAGGGGTAGAACCCCATTGCCCTCTCTTGAGTCAGGGCCAGCCTTGGTGACTCACTGATAGTCAATAGAACGAAGCAGAAGTGATGTTACACGACTTCTACAGCTGGACCACAACAGGTCATGCAGTGCACATCTGGTTCTCTTGGAATTCTCACCCTCCAGATGCTCCCTCAGAAGTTGCTCCTCTTACCCTCCATGTGGGAGCAAGCCCAAACTACATGTTAAGACCATGCATAGAACCTGTGGCTAATCATTCTGGCTGAGCACACCCTTTGTGTCCTTCCAGCCCACGTGGCAGGAATCTGAATGAAGACTCCAGATAATTTCAGGCACATCTGATCCAGTCACTCCTAGTCATTCAAGTTTTCCAAGGTGAGAACCCAGACACTGTGGAGCAAAGACAAGCCATCCCTGCTCGGCCCTGCCTAATTCCTGGCCAGAAGAATCTGTGGGCATGTTAAAATGATTGCTGTTTTGAAGCTTTGAGATATTTGCTACTCAGCAATAGATAACTGGACCAAAATGCATATGTGTTTTTCTTAGCTATAATTACAGAAGATGTATGATTTTAATGTGGATAACAGAGGAAGCTATACACATATGGAGGCAAAGCATAAGTGGGTAAACTCTGTACCTTCTCAATTTTGTTTTAAACCTAAAACTGCACTTTAAAATGTTTATATTTATTTTAGATCTCTTTTATTTTTACTCATTCCCTAATTTAGCACTCCTTTTTTACTATTAAAATCTATTTTTCTTCCTTTTCAGCTGTTTCCACTTTATTCATTTAGTCACAAGTATTCAATAAACACCTACTAGGTCGTATGTGCAGTGCTAGGCACCAGACAAACCTTCAAAAATGTGGGTCTAGGATCACGTCTGAAGCGTGGGGCTCAGTGCCCAGTCTGCTCCCACCTATACCAGGTTTATAGTGAAGTAAGATAAATATTAATATAAAAGATCGGTTATATTAAACTATAGGTCATGGATGAACAACTAGAAGCTTGAGAGTTATACAGGGAGAAGTAGAATCAGGAACATGGACTGAGCCCATGAACTCCTTCCCTCTGTGTGAGTTCTGGGTGTTCCTTTCTTTATCAGCGGACACTCATCCGCACTCCCTCCCTGTCTCTCCCAGAACTCCCTTGCCTCCAGGATTTAGATGGACTTAATTTCTCCTGATGAGATATATCATAAGTGATTCAGAAGGCTGAAGGGAAGAGCCCTGAGCTTAGCAGAGGTGACGTTTGCAGTGGTCCCCTGCCTTTCTCCAGAGAATCACCGGTCCTAATGCTCTGACCCTGCCAGACCCTATACCTACTCAGTGGCAGTTTTCTTCTATTCTGACCCCAGGTTTGGTAGTAACTTTCTGATTCCCTGAAAGCTGGTGAGGAACTTCAGGGCTGGCTGAATGCCTTCCTTGACCTTCCTGGGCCTTTGGTCTTCTGAACCTTTCAATGACGTTTCAAGCATCCAATTTCCTACAAAGTTTTCTTTTGTGGAGACTGAATATTCACTGATACACTGCTTCAGATTCCTGGAAACGACAGACAAGATATTTAAAAAATAATACTCATACAAGGGTCATCAGCAGACCAGAAAATTTGAGTTATACTTGAACTATGGCATGCAGATGAGATCAAATCTATAGAAAAACAAAACTGAAGGAAGCCATCATCTAAAAAACATGCATGAGAAGACTGCAGTGGAGGCGGCAGTTGTGCAGGGGAGGGAGATCCGAATTTAGATTCACTGGACACAGGGAGTGAGAAAATACATGGGACAATCATCAGGGTGATTGATAAGAGAGTTGGATTTGGTACCACTTGACTATCAGTCTCGCTTTTGTCTCCTGCTCTTGCTAAATCAGGTAACAGTAGTGGATATAACGGGCTAAAGCCATAAAAGTGGGCATGGAACATAAAGGGCAGATAACCAAGGTAACTGCTTGTCCCAAGGAGGAAATAGGTAGCCCCTACAAAGGCGACAAGCTACTAGTGCACTTTCACGTCAGCTGCTTCTGCCCTTAACCCACAATCATCAGTGGTAACATACAATAAGCAGAGCCAATATTCACAGAGCTGTAAACAGGGATTTTCAGATGCAAAGAAAAGCAGACAACCAAGAATCCCTTAAATATTTTAGGGAAGCCAATAAATGTCATAAAAGAGAGGGCCGAAACTCCATTAACAACTTATTCCAAAGAAAGAGGAGTTAATAGAGCAAAGAGGAGAATTTGACATAAGTAAATTTAGTGTCCGAGAGCTTTAAGAGGACAATGCATCTGTGAAAAAGAAAAAAAAACCTGGACATTCCCATAAATTAAATATTTCATTGATCATATTAAAAATACAATATTTAATCTAAATAGGAGAACATTCACAGCTAAAGGATAATTTGTTAATTTAGGAGGTCAATCCAGAAGGTCTCTCACAGTGCAGCTTAAAAGGACAAAGTTGTGGAAACATGAGAGCTTTGTGAGAGGCAAGTGACGGACTCTGAAGACCGACTCTATCTAATAGGAAATCCAGGAAGAGAATGGAGAGAATGGAGAGCAGGCTGGAGCGAGTAACCACTAAAATAAAATAAACTTTTAGCTTAAAGAGACTTGGTTTCTCAGACTTAAGCTATCACTGAAAGCTAAGCAGAAGAATTACAGAAATATAACACCTGGAAATATAGTGAAATTTCTAAGCTGCAGAGAAAATTCTCGAAGTTTTCAGGAAGAACAAAATATATCATTAAAAAAAATCAGATTGGTAGCAGATTTCTTACTGGCAATGCCAAATGTAAGAAAACAGTGAAGAGTTTTATCAAAGGTCTGAAGAAAATATTTTGAATCTAGGATCTTATATTTTAAAAGCAACTGTGGAATTGTTAATACCAAACAATGCCAGATGAAATGGAATTCTAGAAAAAACACATTTTTAAAGAATAGGGACGGGCTTCCCTGGTGGCGCAGTGGTTGAGAGTCCGCCTGCCGATGCGGGGCACACGGGTTCGTGCCCCAGTCCGGGAAGATCCCACATGCCGTGGAGCAGCTGGGCCCGTGAGCCATGGCCGCTGAGCCTGCGCGTCCGGAGCCTGTGCTCCACAACGGGAGAGGCCACAACAGTGAGAGGTCCACGTATCGCAAAAAAAAAAAAAAAAAGGAATAGGGAAATAAAGTTGTATTTTTCATTAATAAAACGTATGGTCAATCCAGAAACTTCACACAGCAAACATAAAACTTTAGCAATATAACACAAAATATGATAGAACTATAAGGAGAAATTAGTAAATACTCTATCATAACAAAGACTCTAGTATACCTCTCACAGATCAAAATACCAGGAGACTTATTATGTATTAAAGGACACAATCCACAGAGTGAAAAGACAATGTACAGAATGGGAGAAAATATTTGCAGATCATATATCTGATAAGGGTTAGTTAATATCCACAATATAAAAAGAACTCATAAAACTCAACAATAAAAAACCAAATAACCCAAGTTTTAAAAATGGACAAAGGATATTTCTCCAAAGACGATATAAAAATGGTCAACAATTGGGCTTCTCTGGTGGCGCAGTGGTTGAGAGTCCTCCTGCTGATGCAGGGGACACGGGTTCGTGCCTCGGTCCGGGAGGATTCCACATGCCGCAGAGCGGCTGGGCCCGTGAGCCACGGCTGCTGAGCCTGCGCGTCTGGAGCCGGTGCTCCGCAGCGGGAGAGCCCACAGCAGTGAGAGGCCCGCGTACAGGGAAAAAAAAAAAAAAAAAAAAGGTCAACAATAAGCGTATAAAAAGATGCTCAACCTTGCTAATCATTAGAGAAACACAAATTAAAACCACAGCACAACAAAATATCATGTCATACCTATTAGAACTGCTATAAAGGTGAGAAAATAATTGTTAATGACAATTGAAATCCTGTTCACTGTTGGTGGGAATGTAAAATGGCATAGCTGCTATGGAAAACAGTTCCTCAAAAAATTGAAAACAGAATTACCATATAAACTTGCAACCTGACTTCCGGGTATACTTGCAAAATAATTGAAAGCAGGATCTCAAAGACATATTTGTACTTCCATTTTCATAACAGCAAAACACATTAACAACCAAGAGATGGAAGCAATTCAAACGTCCATAGAAAGATAAAAGGATGAGCAAAAAGTGGTCTATACATACTATATAGCCTATTAGCCTTACAAAGGGAGGAAATTCTGACATGTGACAACATGGATTAACCTTGAGAACAGAATGCTAAGTGAATAAGCCAGGCACAAAAGGATGAATGTTGGAAGATTCCACATTTGTGAGGTACTAGAACACTCCGATTTATAAAGACAGGAAGTAGAATGGTTGTTGCTAGGGGAAAGAGAGGGACGGAGAGTTAGTATTTAAGGAGTATGGAGTTTCAGGTTGGGAAGATGAAAAAGTTCTGGAGATGGATGGGGGTTACGGTTGCACAACAGTGTGAATGTACTTACTATCACGGGATTGTATACTTTAAAATGGTAAATTTTAAGTTATGTATATTTTATCAGAACAAAAATAAATTTTTAAAAACGAAAAAGAAACCATGCATAAGGTTGGGAGCAGACAGAAACAGAAAAGATTGCCTTGCTTCCCAGGTTATAGTCCCACTGCTTCCTGGAATTCTAGATGGTGACACCTCACAGAGGTTCCTCCATGTCACAGGCTTCCACAGTAGAGTGGAAATAACATGGAAAGTCAAGGCAGAGAGAAGCCTAACATGATGTCTCCCCTAGTCTTGTTGAGAAGTAAAAGTTCCAGAGAAGCTCACCGGGTACCATATTTGAATTCTCCGCAGAGCATCTATAACTATCTATTACTTTTCCAGTTTATCTCTCTGTGGGTTTCTCATCTGGCCTTTTCCACCAGCTGGAATCTTGCTGAGCCTGGGCAGTTTACTGTCCCCAGTATTTAGAACAGTGCTGGCCCTGAATATGGGCTCCAGGAATATTTGTTGGATGAATAAACATCTTGAAAATGAATCTTTATGCATATATGCAAGCATTTCTGTAAGACAAATTCATGGAACTGTAACTGCTGGATCAAAGAGCCTATGCATCACACGTTTTGGTAGACATTAGCGTGGTCAGTGTGTCCGGACTGCTTGATGCGCTTGAAGTGGGCGCTGTGTCTGGAGACGTCAGTGCGTTTGGGCTCATCCATGCATCCCCAGATGGTTCCAGAGTGCAACCAAGATGAAGAACTACTGCTTTAGACACGTCTCTCTGTTGTCCCGCTATACAATACATTAAGGTTCAGCTGCGTATGGTTCCCACATAAATGCTCCAGCCAATTCCTCCCCAATTATCTAATCTAGTGATTCATGAAACCTGGAGTCTTTTATTTATAAATGTTGACAATGGCATGTAAGAAGTAGGGAATGATCGTTTGCAGAAATTGTGTAGCTATCTAATGTTTAATTAATCTTCTTGAAATAAAGTTCATAATTGGTATGATGTATAAAGTTAAACACATGTCACCCATTTTGGCCTTTAATTCCTTACACAGATATGTTTATATAGGAATTGTGTGTGCAACTGCGACTGTCTCAGAGAAAGCCTTTGGGTAAAATCTGATTATATGGTCCAAAACCTGAATTTAGTTATGGACAAAGGAATGCCTTTGAAAGCAACTTATTTTTGAACTTAGTAAGTGCATGACTCTGAAGAACAAAATTTTTAAATGCCTCAGTAATTAAATGGGTAAATAAATAACCAAAACATGTTAGTGTTTTATTAACAAATTTTAAGATGTGCAAGATGCAGTGTGTGTTATCCTAACGAAGAAAAAGTGGACCAGTTATAAAGAGACAAGTAGACACAGGGAATAAGGAGCCAAGATAAAATTTGTGAAAACTGGGATTTCCTGAAGAAGAAACTAGAGCTAAAAGACAGTGGCAATAGTAAAACAAAAATATGAGAAACTGTTCTTGAGGGAAACTGGTATATTCACACACACACACACACACACACACACACACATTTACACCTAAATAAATTCTGGGGGAAAAAACCTAGATTCAAAGGGAAAAAAATCCCACAATTTTCAAGCAACCAAAACTATATCAAGTTACATGCAAAGATAAAAATCAGCCTAGCTTCACACTTCTCTTCAACAAACATCATACAATTGTACTGTAAACCTTGAACTTTCAAGTTTGTCATTCATGTGTGTAGGCAATAGATATTTTCCTAGATACAAAATGGCTCAGAAAATATTTCACGCAGACTCTTCACCAAAAAGAATTGCTTGGAGATATATTCTAACTGACCAAGAGATTAACAAAATTAATATTTCTGGTTTTTAACCTATAAAGTGTACAATGATCAAAAAGTTGATAGTACACAATTTTGGCAAGGATGTGGTGAGAAACAGACACTTGTTTCTTATTTATGGGAGTGTGAATTGGTGCAAACTTTTAGAGGCAATTGGAAATGTCTAACAACATTTGAAATGTTTACCTCCTCTGTTTGCTAGCAAACTATAGTCTGCATAGAAGAGGAGGAATAGGATTGTCATGGCAACATCCCAGGGATAGCTGGGGACATCAGTAAAGATGGTGCTAGTTCTGCAAAACATTTGGTAGACTGTGGAGACAATGGGAGTTTCTTGACAACTACTTTGGTGCTGAGAATCCAACTGAGGAGACACAGAAGCTATGGCTTGTTGGGAAAGGTCAGAAAATAGTAGTGGGCTTGGAAAGCAATGAGAAGCCAAGCTTAACTGCCACCTCTTCTTCATGAAGGCCTTGAATCAGAGAGAGGACATGAAGAAAGCTATGTTGAATTAGTGAAATCCTATCATATGGGCATCAGAGATGGAAGGAGGGAGCCCTGACTAGGAAGAAGAGTACACGGTGGGCATTAAGGCTGTTTCCCTCACATCCATTTTCCTCTCTCCCAGTTTTAGTCAATCGCGGTGATTCCACATCTCTTGACTTTTTCAGGATCCAATAAGACATTGAGGACAGGGATTGGTTTAAGAATGTACATATGACCAATGAGAAGTAAGAGGAAGTTTGCTGGGGGCTTCTGAGAAAAGTTTCCTCCCAAGAGAAACCTCTGGAACACATCCTCAGTCTTGTGTCATATTTTCCAGAAGAAAATTTTACTTTCCATTTTGAACTCTCTTATATAGTTGGAAATTTTGTTACCATATGCTTATGCTAGTGACAGGAAATATTTTTATATATTGCAGTAAAATCTTTATAAATATTGCTGCAAAAGATTTTGTCATGGGAAAAATATACCACTTTTGATAAGAAATAAAACATATGTTCATGGAAATAAAGGGTATTTTTGGTTTATGAAATTATTAAATATGCTTTTATTTTATGGTCTTCCAAATTTTCTACACTGAAAATTGAAAGTAAAAAATAAGTGTTATTTTCAAAAAATGTTTATATCTTCTCAAGAATAACCAAAAGTTAGAATTCATCTGGCAGATCACATCAGAAAAATTGAAATATTTTGTAATGGCCCATGGCTTCCATGCTTAACTTCTCAAAGCTTCCCAAAACATATTATACCTTTGGGGATTAGGAGTTGACAGTTAGATCCATTTTTACTTTTCACTTTTCAGTACCTTAAATCTGGTATATTCAATGTGTACTGAGAGCTTTGGGCCATATACAAATACAGTATCCAGGAGCTTCTGTCCTGTTTAAAATCTAAATGGAAAAAAGTTGAAACCAGCACACATTCTGCTCTTCATTTAATTAATATCGAAGAATTTTTGTCATGATGTCTTTCTTTTGTCTTACTTGTTCATTTTTGTATGGAAAGGTACGTGTTAGTATTTTGGCCTTAAAATTTTGCCAGAGACAAGAGCCAGCAGCAATAATGACATAAAAGGCAATTGATTGTGGATTATTGTTTAGTTACGTCTTAGCATCACCCACCTGGATTGTATAAATCCAGTAGGAACTAAAGTAACCTTTCAGTTGAGGAGAGGAAATAAACTGTTAGGTACAAGATAGCAAAATATTTCAAGCCAAAAAGGAGGCTTGAAAGAGAACATGAAACAGGATAGGAGTAAAAGGAGGTGAATAGTGAGTCAATTAATTCTGTCATATTAGTTTTGGAGAGACCATTTGGAACTCGACCCAAAGCATCTGGTAAGTTACTCAAATTAAATAAACTAAAAACCAGGGGAGAAAATGTTTTTCACAAGATACAAACAGCTTTGACTCACTCTTTCCAAATATTCTTTCCAAATATCACCAATTCTAATAAAAGTTATTTGCTTCCTGAATGTTTGGAGGTCAATAGGGCAAAACATTTCTTGGTCACTTTGAAATAAACTGGCTCCTATATAATAAACCTTGGTTTTAAAGCCTCAAACTGTGAGTGTGGGTATCAGTAGCACCAATATGCAGGCTCAGATTCCAACCTAGATACGTGGGGAAATGATACAGGATGGAGAGGAAGAAAGACAGTGAAGTCATTGCTGGGGCAGAACCGCATCAGTCCCAGCAGCAGGTGCTGTCACAAAAGACTGGCGTCTAACAAAGTCCCAGCACTTAGCTCTGAGGGGTGGGGTCACAAAGGTGAAAAAAGAAGGGCTAGGAAGATCTAGAAAGGAAATAGACAAATAAAAGGAGGAAATAAAACACAGACAGGAAAGAGAGGAAAAGAGGAGCAAGAGAAAGAAAGAAAAAGGGAAAAGGAAGAAAGAAGAGGGAAGCGAGAGGGGAGAAAATAGGGCTGCACCTGACATTGAAAGCAGAGCCATGCACAGATCATTGATTCCTGAGCTAAATTATTGTTTGCTACTATTGTTATTTTAAGGCATTAAGTTTGGGGTGCTTTATTACTCAGCAATAGATAAATGGACCCCTAAGTGTGAAATAATTCTATTTTAAAATGTGTTATTACATAATGCACACCTCACTTTTAAAAATAAACTTTAAAAATAAGAATAAGCTATTTAAGCAAAAATTGAATTATGGCTCTTTCTACATGTACAGTAGGCTTAACTCTATTTAATAATTTAGTGTTTGAATTTAGTTAAATTTAATCGAATACTCACACTGATTAGGATGGCCAATTAAAAAAAAATAAAACAGAAAATAAGTGTTGGCGAGGATGTAGAGAAATTAGAATCTTTGTGTTTTGCCAGTATGGAAGTAAAATGGTGCAGTATGGTGGTTCCTCAAAAAATAAAAAATAGAACTACCATATGATCCAGCAATTCTATTTCTGGGTATATATCCAAAATAATTGGAAGCATAGTCTCGAAGAAATATATGCACACCCATGTTGATAGCAGCATTATTTACAATAGCCAAAAGGTGGAAGCAACCCAAGTGTCCACGGATGGATGAATGGACAAACAAAATGTGGTCTATACATACAATGGAATACCATTCCACCTCATAAAGGAAGGAAATATTTCACATGATACATGGATGAGCCTTGAGGACATTATACTAAGCGAAATAAGCCAGTTAGGAAAAGTGCGTGATTTCACTTACACGAGGTACCTAGAGTAGTAAAATTCATTAGAGACAGAAAGTAGAATGGCGGATGCCAGGGGCTGCAGGGAGGGAGGAACAGGGAATAGCCCTTTCTTGGCTCCATAATTCCAGAGTTTCCCCTAGTTTTATTCATTCTCTTATTATATAGACATAGCCAATATTTATTTATACAGTAAAATCTCCAGAATTTTCTCCTAAATTTGCATAAGCAAAATTATTCATCAAATTTGGCAGTATTATCATGAAATTTAATAATATTTAAGCCAAGAAACAGCCAAGCAAAAAGGGAATCTGACACTTATTTGCTGGTTCATTAACAATAATAATGCATTTCATAGCCAGTATATTGCGGCATGTAACATCTTTTTCAAGACTAATGGTCAAGGCTCTAGTCAGTGTTTATCAGTGTCTATCAGAGTTCAATTCTTGTAGTCAATTATAATTTTTTCATATTTTATATTTCAAGTTTGAAACACATACAAATTGTTTGACTCATACAGTTATGTTTGTAGATGTCATCCACTAATTTTTATGGCAGACAATTACAATTTTCAAAAATGTGAAACATGCTTTCTTCATCCTGTGCAGCAAATAGTTTTACATTGCTGAACAAATTGAAAATATCCTGCAACTACTCTGGATTATTAAGTTCAAAAAAGAAAATATTTTATCAGTATTTCTATAGGGAATTTGTAATTGTAATTTCACAAGCTACACACCCAACAGATGGACTACTTTTTTTTTTTTTTTTATTCCTAGAAGCAGAGATGATATTTGGGGAAAAAAGAGAAAAGTCACAGTAAAAAAAAAAATCAGTAAATTGTTTCATTAAAAAAAAATACTTGTCTAAAAAATAACTGAATAGAACTTAAAATTGTTCCCAATGCTTTTCATTTGTTACAATGGAAGGGAAGGTCACTCATATCAGAGCCACCTTCCTGATGACAGCACAGAATGAGAATATTTTGACCTAATAAGTTGTTGTTGACTTCTGCCTTCTGCCTTAATATTTGGGTATCACACACAGAAAGAAAAAAATAGAAAAGAATTTCTACTCAACATTCTCCCAAGTTAAGACTACCTTTCTATTAGGAATAATTTCTAGTTTTCTCAAGCAATTTTTAAAATAATAATGCTTTTTTTATTGTTTATATTACCATGACCCACATGGTTCATGTCCCAGAGCAGTGTTGTGGCTAAAACATATACAATCCTTGCAAGCAAACTGAATTTCATTTCAAAATATATCAGGTTCTTTTTTTATATTTCCTGAACTATGATGAGGATGCATGAGTCCCAGCAATTCTTCTTATAATTCTCTTTTTTTCTCCCTTCCTTTCTGTCACTATCACATATATGAACTATTATTCCAGAATCTTTCTCCTCCAATCCTCCCCCCCAATACTACACCCCCCAAATTTCTCCCCAAATGCCTTCAGCCTATATGACTTTTTTTTAAAACTATTTTCAACTTATCTTCCCTCTCCTAGCCTCTCATTATATAAATTGACACTAAATTGTTCCACATCTTCCCTTTATTCCCATCTCTCTCTCTCTCTCTCTCTCTCTCTCTCTCTCTCTCTCTCTCTCTCTCTCCCTGTTCTCCTATTCTCTCTCCAAAGCCAAGAGAACTGGCAAGACACTTTTGGGGGGGAAAAAATGACTGAGCAAAGCTGACAATCTCTTTTGCAGACAGGTTTTTAGTATGAAAGAGAAACTAAAAATCTGAAACACTAGTAATTTTTAGTCTGTTACAATCTAATAGATACAAAATTCACTGCCCCTCCAATAAAAATATAAAGCTGCTCAAGAAGTCTCTAAACTTAAAATCCTGAAGCCCTTCCTTCATCCAGACCCTAATTTTTAAGTAACATCAGCAGCAAAACCTACTGAATGTCCTCTCCACTTCTTTTCAAGTACCTCGGAGAGCTTAAAACCTAGTATGGTACTGGCACAAAAACAGATATACAGATCAATGGGACAGGATAGAAAGCCCAGAGATAAACCCATGCACATATGGTCACCTTACCTTTGATAAAGGAGGCAGGAATGTACAGTGGAGAAAAGACAGCCTCTTCAGTAAGTGGTGCTGGGAAAACTGGACAGGTACACGTAAAAGAATGAAATTAGAACACTCCTTAACACCATACACAGAAATAAACTCAAAATGGATTAAAGACCTAAATGTAAGGCCAGAGGCTATAAAACTCTTAGAGGAAAACATAGGCAGAACACTCTATGACATAAACACAGCAAGATCCTTTTTGACCTCCCTCCTAGAGAAATGGAAATAAAAACAAAAATAAACAAATGGGACCTAATGAAACTTCAAAGCTTTTGCACAGCAAAGGAAACCATAACCAAGACCAAAAGACAACCCTCAGAATGGGAGAAAATATTTGCAAATGAAGCAACTGACAAAGGATTCATCTCCAAGATTTACAAGCAGCTCATGCAGCTCAATAACAAAAAACAAACAAACAGCCCAATCCAAAAATGGGCAGAAGACCTAAATAGACATTTCTCCAAAGATGATATACAAATTTCCAACAAACACATGAAAGGATGCTCAACATCACTAATCATTAGAGAAATGCAAATCAAAACTACAATGAGGTATCACCTCACACAAGTCAGATGGCCATCATCAAAAAATCTAGAAACAATAAATACTGGAGAGGGTGTGGAGAAAAGGGAACCCTCTTGCACTGTTGGTGGGAATGTAAATTGTTACAGCCACTATGGAAGTTCCTTAAAAAACTAAAAATAGAACTACCATACAACCCAGCAATCCCACTACTGGGCATATACCCTGAGAAAACCATAATTCCAAAAGAGTCATGTACCACAATGTTCCCTGCAGCATTATTTACAATAGCCACGACGTGGAAGCAACCTAAGTGTCCATCGACAGGTGAATGGATAAAGATGTGGCACATATATACAATGGAATATTACTCAGCCATAAAAGGAAACGAAATTGAGTTATTTGTAGTGAGGTGGATGGACCTAGAGTCTGTCATACAGAGTGAAGTAAGTCAGAAAGAGAAAAACAAATACCGTATGCTAACACATATATATGGAATCTAAAAACAAAAACAAAACAAAACACAGTGGTTCTGATGGACCTAGTGGCAGGACAGGAATAAAGACGCAGACGTAGAGAATGGACTTGAGGACATAGGGAGGGGGAAGGGTAAGCTGGGACAAAGTGAGAGAGTGGTATGGACTAATATATACACTACCAAATGTAAAATAAATCGCTAGTGGGAAGCAGCTGCATAGCACAGGGAGATCAGCTCGGTGCTTTGTGTCCACCTGGAGGGGTGGGATAGGGAGGGAGGGAGGGAGATGCAAGAGGGAGGGGATATGGGATATATGTATATGTATAGCTGATTCATTTTGTTATACAGCAGAAACTAACACACCATTGTAAAGCAATTATACTCCAATAAAGATGTTTAAAAAAAAATAGAAGAAACGAGGGTTAGTGTGACTGTTTTTGCTCTACACATTTCTGCTTTGGAGAGCTGCGGTGATGTGGGTTGAAATTTTGGCCCTAAGGACCATGAAATTCCCACCCATGATATGAGTCCCAAGAAACATCTTTGCGCAACGAGTGTCTAAATCTTCATTTCCCCGTGCGGAATACACAGGCTGCTACACACTATGATGTAATCAGCTGCCTTTAGAAAAACAGGCACTTAGAATTCTAACATACTGGAACCACTGGTGTTGTTTTGAAAGTCACAGCAGGACCACACTTATACTTTAGGACGGCACTGAGTCCAGAGTCCTTTGTCTCTCCCTACAGCTCATCTCTTTGTACAAAGTAAACTTTTCTTCCTTCGGGCAAAAGGACATAGTGGGGGCTTCCCTGGTGGCGCAGTTGTTGAGGGTCCGCCTGCCTATGCGGGGAACGCGGGTTCGTGATCCGGTCCGGGAGGATCCCACGTGCCGCGGAGCGGCTGCGCCTGTGAGCCACGGCCGCTGGGCCTGCGCGTCCGGAGCCTGTTGCTCCGCAACGGGAGAGGCCGCAGCGGTGAGAGGCCCGAGTACGGCAAAAAAAAAAAAAAAAAAAGGACATAGGATGAGCTTTGGGCATGAAAGCACAGTTTTCTTGTCTCATGAATCAGTAAGTGACTTGGTTCCCGATTAGGTTCACCGCAGAACACAGACTGTAACAGGAACACAGAAAAGCTCTAAAAGCGGAGGGGAGAGATGCTGTTCTGTTCTGGAATATCTTTGCCAGAGTAACGTAAACCTTGTGAGTTTTCACAAGGAAATGAGTCACTTATTTCTGTTGGCTAAAACTCTGTTTTCTTTAATTTCATATTTTAGCTGTCTAATATATACCGAAAGGGCCCAGGGTTTCCAGTCTTCAGATGAAGA
Source organism: Pseudorca crassidens (assembly GCF_039906515.1). Classification (NCBI taxonomy): domain Eukaryota; kingdom Metazoa; phylum Chordata; class Mammalia; order Artiodactyla; family Delphinidae; genus Pseudorca; species Pseudorca crassidens. The sequence continues at coordinate 70,648,991 of NC_090301.1, forward strand.
TAACTTGTGAATTAAAAGCTCAACAGAGGGTTTGTGTGGTAATTAAACAGAACGGGATAAAAGGAACACTCAAGCAACCAGGAGCACATAGCAAAGGCAAGGGTGAGAGTGCTCAGACCTTCATCAGTTCTTCGAGGGGGGCGGTGGGGGAGTCCTGGGGTAGGGCCAGGGGCAGGCTCAGCACACGCGATAATTCAGAAGTAAACAACAACTAAAAATAAAATTTACCAAACCCAATTTGTTAAAAAATATAGTATACTCTGACAAAGTCAGGATGAGTTTGCTTTGAATTGTTGGAGTATTTATTTTAATGATTTTCTTTCTTTGGGATGGTTTAGCATTGGAAAGTATTAAAGCAGGAGTTGCAAATGCAAGTGTCCGCATGGCTCAGCCTGGCTATGGGTGACAGAGAGGCACAGGAACTGTGGCATTCTAGAAAAAACATTTGTGTGAGCCAGATTCAGCCTCTGGGGTTCTAGATTGGGACCTCCATTCTAGAGTGCCAAGGAACACAGTATTCTTCACTTTTATTGGAAGACTGGCTTTCTTTTAAATATATGCGCTGATTAAAATGTCAATATCCATTCAACCTTTTTTGTTTATACAACTGTGTATATTAAGCATCTAGTACTTGCTTTTAGGACTCAGGTGTAGTGCCTCTTCAGGTTCCCAAAATATATGGCCATTTTGTAGCACTCTGGCTATATTTTTCCTCCCTGCTTTCTTTGACACCTTTTTAAGCAAGTAGTCAGTACCCCATCTCTAATGCATTAGAGCCTCTTCCCCCTCCATCCCAGAATTGTACCCTCAACTGTCCACTTTACCGGAACTGTTGGCCTGCTAAGCACCATATCTAATGGACTTTTTTCAGTTCTTATTCCCTTTGGCCTCCCTGCTGTGTTAGGCATTATCAGAGCCACTCCTTGGTCATACTGCTCTCCTTCAACAGCTTCCCCCTCAACCACTTTTAATTTCCTTCTTCATCCTTTTGTCTTTCGATGAATTCCGTATCAAAATTTCCAAGTCTGATCTACCTTCCTAATTACCTCTGAACCTTTTCACTTGGTACACAATGTAGCACTCCAACACAATATTTTAAAAATCCATATACACGCTACTATATTTAAAATAGATAACCAACAAGGACCTACTATATAGCACAGGGAACTCTGCTCAATATTCTGTAATAACCTAAATGAGAAGAGAATTTGAAAAAGAATAGATACATGTATATGTATAACTGAATCACTTTGCTGTACACCCAAAACTAACACAACACAGTAAATCAACTATAGTCCAATATAAAATAAAAATTAAAAAAATAAAAATCCAACTCCCCCTCTTCTCCTCTAAACCAGTATCTCTTCCAAATGTCCTTATTTATTTCAATGGCACCATTATTCTCTCTCTGAGACAATCTCATATCCAGGAGAAGTCTTTGATTCTTCCCTTTCCTCCCTTTCTCCTACAGTTCTGATCAGTCACCATGTGTGCTGATTCTTGTGAAGTAATCTATTTTGTATCCACGCCTTCCTTTGCAATTCCACAGCCATGCCCTTGTCTAGAATCTTAGTTATCACTTCACATCTAATTTATTACAACAGTTTCCTAATTGGTCTCTGCCTGCAACCTCCCACTGCTGCAATCCACTACAGCTAGATATGCCTTATTTAAAAACTCCACTGTGCAGAGTTCATCCCGGCTCAGAGCTTACCCTGCCTATAAGAAGTTCGGGCGTCACAGTCTAGTGTTCAAGGTCTCCATCTCTTGCACCCTTACTTTATCTTCCTCACATCTCCCCATTTCTCCCACGAAGTCTTTCCCTCTGGTCTGATCTATGCCATCTCTCATTCTCTCCCCTTGTTCCTTTCTACTGCTCAAACAACACAGTTCATCCTAGAAAGGGTGCCCGTTCCCATTTTATTCCTACTCACTACCTTGATCCCCATCTCCTTGCTAAAGGCTTTCCTGATCATACAGACAGCTCCTGCCATATTTTTGTTGTACTTACTTAATTTTTCATGTGTTTGGGCTTTGTCCTCATCAAGAGTTCCTAGCCTTCTAAAGACAAGAAGTATGTCTCTGGTTCACATCTCCTGTAGTCACAGTGATACAGCCACAGAAGGTTTTCTATAATTATTTCATGAATAAGGATGGTAATTATCTTAATAATGTCATCCATAGCTACTAAGTTGTACGCTGAGTTGAATATTTTTAATACATTTTAATGAGTGTGTTTTGGGGATTTTCATAACTTCTTTTATAGACATCATTTGTTCATCTTTCATGCATGTCTGAAAGATTTAAGAATATTAATTAAATGTCTAATCAATCTGCATCATAATTAACATCATCCACATCCTTATTTGGAGTCCATGTTCATTCTCTTCCCCTTAGGTACATTTTTTTCTTTTTAGGGATTTTTTTTTCCTCCTATATATGTATTTATATTACATATGCTTTACTAAATCTCATTTTTATTATTTTTTAAACGATTATTTAATTTTTAGAATTCTAACTCAAAAAGTATAAAGTGTATATACTGTCCCACCTTTTCTGTTCCCTTTTCTTCCCAATGGGTCACCGTTTTATTAACTTCTCTTTTACTCTTTCTGAGAATTTTTAAGCATGTGCAAGTCAATATGGCTTCTTCTTTCCACCTACTTTTCCTCATTTTTTTTTAAAACATATTTTTCAGCACCTTGTTTTTTTCAATTTCCAATGTATCTTCAAGTCCAAAAAGTCTTCCAGATTCTTTTCAACAACTATCTGGCATTCCAAAATATGATGTATCATAATTTATTTAAGCAGTTCACCACTGATAGACATTTGGGTTGTTTCCAGTTATTTACTATTACACAAGGTGGCATGTATACTTTTATATAAACTTTTTGCACACATGCAAGTATATGAATGGGCTAACTTTAAAAAAATAGAAGTTCTGGATCTAAGGCTACATACATTTGCAATTTTGACAGATACTACCAATTATAATAAACTATTTAATACCCACACAAACAATGCCTAACAGTGCCTGTTTCTCCAAAGTCCTATCAATATAGTACATTATCAAACTTTTGGGGTTTTGCCAGTTTAATAGGTGAAAAATTGATTACAGATAGTTTTTTAAAAATCACCTATACTGTGGTGTAATTCATATAATAACATTCATTTTAAGTGTACAATTTGATGAGTTTTGGAAAATGTATGTGTTCCTATAACCACAACCACAAATATAATAAATACAGAGCATTTCTATCACACAAAAGAATTCCCTCATGCTCCTTGACAGCCAACACCTTACCCCCATCCCCAGCCCCTAACAACTAATTTGCTTTCAGTTACTGTAGTTTTGTCTTTTATAGAACTTCATATAAACTTTATGTAGTATATACTCTTTTTCTGTATTTTTTTCCCTTAGCAAAATGCTTCTGGGCATCATGCATGTGAGTGTACCAATCTTTCATTCTTCTCTGTTGCAGAGCAGTATTTCATTGTAAGGATAAACTAAAAGTCGTTTATCCACTTACCAGTTGATGGACATATTGGTTATTTCCAATTTGGAACTATTATTAATAAAGCCACCATGAATATTTGAATGTAAGTGTTTGTATGAAAATGTCTTTATTTCTTTGGATAAGTTACTAGAAGTGGTATTGCTGAGTTGTATGATGTGTATTTATAACATTACAAGAAACTGCCAAATTGTTGCTATACCATTTTTTATTCCCATCAACAATGTGTGAAAATTCCATTTGCACCATATTGTTACCAATACAAAATATTGCCAGTTCTTAACTGTAGTTATTTTAGTGGGTATGTAATGGTAATTGAGATTTTAATTTGCTTTTTCTTCATGACTAATGATGGTGAGCATCTTTTCATGTGCTTACCTGCTATTCATGTATCCTCTCTGGCGAAATGTCTATTCAAATATTTTGCCCAGTATTTATTATGTTGTTTTCCTATTATTGAGTGTAAATGATGTTCTTATATATTCTAGTTAAAGTCTATTATTAGACATATATGTTACAAATATTTTCTTCCAAGCTATGGCTTTCCTTTCGTTTTTTTTAGCAGAGTTTCTTGAAGAACAAAAGGTTTGAATTTTTATTTTAGCGAAGTCCAATGTGACCACCTATGACTTTATGATTTGCGCTAACAAATCTTGGCTTACCAAGGCCACATAGGTTTTCATCTATACTTTTTTCTAAAAGTTTATTAGCTTAGCTTTTATATTTCTATTATTCATTTTGAGTTAATTCTTGTGTATGATGTGAGGTAAGGGTTTTGTTTCATCTTTTTACATGTAGATATCCATTTGGTCTAGCACCATTTGTTGAAAAGACTATACTTCCCCTGTTGAATTACCTTGACACTTTGGTCAGAAATCAAATGCCATTACATGAAAGTTTATTTCTGGACACTCTTCTGTTCCATTGCTCTATGTGTCTATCTTTACACCAATGTTATACTGTCTTAATGACTTTACCTTTATATAGTAAGTCTTGAAGTCAGATTGTGTAAGTTTTATAATTTTGCTCTTCTTCAAAAGCATGTTGGTTATTCTAGATATTTTTTATTTCTACATACACTGTAGAATCACCTTGTCAATTTCATAAGTACTGCTGGAATTTTTACTGGGATCATGCTGAAATTATTTTTCTAATCCATATTGTCTTCTAGTCCATAAAGATGGACTTTCTTTTCATTTATTTAGATTTTTCTTTTCTGTCATCAGTGTTCTGCAGATTTTTGCACAGACCTTGAATATTTTTTCAAAACTTAATCCTAAATATTTCATATTTTAACACTCTAATGGCACTTTTAATTTCAATTGTTTAGCATAGAATTGCATAGAAATACATAGCATAGAAATAGATTTCAGTTTTTAATACTGATCTTATTGTGAGGTCTTGCTAAATTCACTTATTTTCTAAATAGTTGATCTTGTTATCTGGAAATACAAGTCCCTGATTTATGATGGTTCGACTTTCATCTCTCAACTTTACTATGGTGCAAAAGTAATAAGCATTCAGTAGAAACCATACTTGAAATTGTAAATTTTGATCTTTTCTGGGGTTAACAGTATGTGGTACCATACTCTCTTGTGACGCTGGGCAGTGGCAGCGAGCCACATCTCCCAGCCAGCCATGCAGTCACAAGAGTAAATCCCAACACATTTATAATCATTCTGTACCCACACTACCATTCTGTCTTTCACTCAGTACAGTACAGGCATACATCATTTTATCGTGCTTCACAGACGTTATTGTTGTTGTTGTTTTGTTTTGTTTTGTTTTACAGATTGAAGGCTCATGGCTACCGTGCATTGAACAAGTCTATTGGCTCCATTTTTTCCAACAGCATTAGCTCACTTTGTGTCTCGGTGTCACATTTTGATAATTCTCATGATACTTCAAACTTTCATTATTTTGTTACGTCATCTGAGATCAGTGATCTTTGATGTTACTATTGTAATTGTTTTGACATTTTTTAGCAATAAAGTATTTTTTATTAAAGCATATACGTTGGTTTTTTTAGACATAATGCTATTGCACACTTAATAGCCTATAGTATAGTGTAACCATAAATTTTATATGCACTGGGAAACAAAAAGACTCATATGATTCACTTTATTGCAATATATGCTTTATTATGGTGGTCTGGAACCAAACCAGCAATATCTCCGAGGTATGCCTGTGTTCAATAAATTACATGAGTACTTCAACACTCTATTATAAAATAGGCTTTGTGTTAGATGTTTTTGCCCAACTGTGGGCTAATGTAAGTGTTCTAAGCACACTTAAGGTAAGCTAAGTTAATCTATGATGTTTCATAGGTGAGGTGTATTAAATGCATTTTTGACTTAGGATATTTTCAACTTATGATGGGTTTACTGGGATGTAACCCTGTCATAAATTGAGGAAGATCTGCAGAATTTTAATTTTTTTATCTCTATGCCTTTTATTTATTTTCCTTGCCATATTGTACTAGCTAATATCTCCAGTATCATGTTGGGGAAAAATGGAGTTAACATTTTCTGCCTTGTTCCTGTTCTGAGAGAACCTGTAATTGTGAATTTATCTATTTCTCCTTTAAGTTCTATCAGTTTTCACTTCTTATCTTTTGAAGCACTGTTTTTAGGTACATGCACATTTAGAATTGTTTTGTTCTCTTGATAAACTGACATGTTTATCATTAAAGAAATATTCCTCTTTCCCTGTTATTGTTCCTTGTTGTAAATTCTACTGTTTGATATTAATAAAGCTACCCAAGATTTTTAATAAGTGTTTGCGAGGTATATTCTTTTTCATTTTTCTTACTTTTAATCTGTGTCTTTAAATTTATGGCTTTCTTATAAACAGCATACCTTTGGATCCTGCATTTTCAGCCTGTCTGACAGTCTCTGTATTTTAATTGGGGCATTTAGACTACTTACATTTGATGTGATTAACAACATGGTTGCGTTTAAATCTACTATTTTCCTACTTGTTTCTTTATGGTCCAGTCATTCTTTGTTTTCTCCCCACCACCAGCCCATTTCCTATCTTCTTTTAGGTTAACTAAGTGTTTTTTTATGGCCCCATTTTATCTCCGCTATTGACTTACTAGCTATATCTCTTTGTTTTATTATTTCAGTGATTGCCTTAGGGTTTGCAATTTACATCTTTAACTTATCACAGTCTGCTTTTAAATAACATTATACCATTTATAGGAGATTCGTTCAAGATGGTGGAGTAGAAGGACGTGTGCTCACTCCCTCTTGCTCACTCTCTCCTTCTCCCACCAGAATCACAACTAACTGCTGAATAATCATCGACAGGAAGACACTGTAACTCACCAAAAAAGATACCCCACATCCAAAGACAAAGGACACAATGAGACGGTAGGAGGGGCGCAATCACAATAAAATCAAATCCCATGAATGCTAGGTGGGTGACTCACAAACTGGAGGACACTTATACCATAGAAGCCCACCCACTGGAGTGAAGGTTCTGAGCCCCATGTCAGGCTTCCCAACCTGGGGGTCTGGCAACGGGAGGAGGAATTCCTAGAGAATCACACATTGAAGGCTAGCGGGATTTGATTGCAGGACTTCAACAGGACTGGATGAAACAGAGACTCCACTCTTGGAGGGCACACACAAAGTACTGTGTGCAATGGGACCCAGGGGAAAGAACAGTGACCCCATGGGAGACTGAACCAGACCTACCTGCTAGTGTTGGACAGTCTCCTGCAGAGGCAGGGGGTAGCTGTGGCTCATGGCAGGGACAAAGACACTGACAGCAGAAGTTCTGGGAAATACTCCTTGGAAGGAGCCCCACAGAGTCTGCAATTGGCCCCACCAAAGAGCTCCAGTTCTGGGTTGCCTCAAGCTAAACAACCAACAGGGAGGGAACCCAGCGTCACCCATCAGTAGACAAGTGGACTAAAGTTTTCCTGAGCTCTGCCCACCAGAGCAACACCCAGCTCTACCCACCACCAGTCCCTCCCATCAGGAAGCTTGCACAAGCCTCTTAGATAGCCTCATCCACCAGAGGGAAGACAGTAGAAGCAAGAAGAACTACAATTCTGCAGCCTCTGGGAGGAAAACCACATTCACAGAAAGATAGACAAAATGAAAAGGCAGAGGACTTTGTACCAGATGAAGGAACAAGATAAAACCCCAGAAAAACAACTAAATGAAGTGGAGATAGGCAACCTTCCAGAATAAGAATTCAGAATAATGATAGTGAAGATGATCCAGGACCTTGGGAAAAGAATGGAGGCAAAGATCGAGAAGATGCAAGAAATATTTAACAAAGACCTAGAAGAATTAAAGAAGAAACACCTAGAAGAATTAAAGAACAAACAAACAGAGATGAACAATACAATAACTGAAATGAAAAATAAAATAGAAGGAATCAATAGCAGAATCACTGAGGCAGAAGAACAGATAAGTGACCTGGAAGACAGAATGGTGGAATTCACTGCTGCAGAACAGAATAAAGAAAAAAGAATGAAAAGAAATCAACACAGCCTAAGAGAGCTCTGGGACAACATTAAATGCAACAATATTCGCATTGCTGGGGTCCCAAAAGGAGAAGAGAGAGAGAAAAGACCCAAGAAAATATTTGAAGAGATTAGAGTCAAAAACTTCCCTAACATGGGAAAGGAAATAGCCACCCAAGTCCAGGAAGCACAGAGAGTCACAGGCAGGATAAACCCAAGGAGGAATACACTGAGACACATAGTAATCAAACTAACAATAACTAAAGACAAAGAAAAATTATTGAAAGCAACAAGGGAAATAAAACATATAACATATAACAAATAACATACAAGGGAACTTCCATAAGGTTAACAGCTGATTTCTCAGCAGAAACTCTACAAGCCAGAAGGGAGTGGCATTATATATTAAAAATGATGAAATGGAAGAACATACAACCAAGATTGCTCTACCTGGCAAGGATCTCATTCAGATTTGATGGAGAAATCAAAAGCTTTACAGACAAGCAAAAACTAAGAGAATTCAGCACTACCAAACCAGCTCTAGAACAAATGCTAAAGGAACCTCTCTAAGTGGGAAACACAAGAAAAGACAAGGACCTACAAAAACAAACCCATAACAAATAAGAAAATGGTAATAGGAACATACATATCAATAATTACTTTAAATGTGAATGGATTAAAATCTCCATCCAAAAGACACAGGCTCGCTGAATGCATACTAAAACAAGACCCACATATATGCTGTCTACAAGAGACCCACTTCAGAGCTAGGGACACATACAGACTGAAAGTGAGGGAATGGAAAAAGATATTCTATGCAAATGGAAATGAAAAGAAAGCTGGAGTAGCAATATTCATATCAGATAAAATAGACATTAAAATAAAGAATGTTACAAGAGACAAGGAAGGACACTAAATAATGATCCAGGGATCAATCGAAGAAGAAGACATAACAACTATAAATATATATGCACCTAACATAGAAGCACCTCAATACATAAGGCAACTGCAAACAGTATAAAAGAGGGAATCAAGAGTGACACAATAATAGTGGGGGACTTTAACACTTCACTTAACCAATGGACAGATCATCCAGACAGAAAAATAATAAGGAAACACAAGCTTTAAATGACACAATAGATCAGATAGATTTAGTTGATATTTATAGGACATTCCATCCAAAAACAGCAGATTACACTTTCTTCTCAAATGTACACAGAACATTCTCCAGGATAGATCACATCTTGGGTCACAAATCAAGACTTGGTAAATTTAAGAAAATTGAAATCATATCAAGCATCTTTTCTGACCACAACACAATGAGATTAGAAATCAATTACAGGGAAAAAATGTAAAAAACACAAACACATGGAGGCTGAACAATACATTACTAAATAACCAAGAGATCACTGAAGAAATCAAAGAGGAAATCAAAAATACCTAGAGAAAAATTAGAGTGAAAACACGATGATCCAAAATGTTTGGGCTGCAGCAAAAGCAGTTCTAAGAGGGAAGCTTACAGCAATACAATCCTCAAGAAACAAGAAAAATCTCAAATAAACAATCTAACCTTACATCTAAAGGAGCTAGAGAAAGAAGAACCAAAAAAACCCCCAAAGTTAGTAGAAGGAAAGAAATCTTAGAGATCAGAGCAGAAATAAGTTAAATAGAAACAAAGAAAACAGTAGCAAAGATCATAAAATTAAAAGCTGGTTCTTTGAGAAGCTAAACAAAATTGATAAACTTTTAGCCAGACTCATCAAGAAAAAGAGGGAGAGCACTCAAATCAATAAAATTAGAAATGAAAAAGAAGTTACAACAGACACCACAGAAATACAAAGCATCATAAGAGACTACTACAAGAAACTCTATGCCAATAAAATGGACAACCTGGAAGAAATGGAAAAATTCTTAGAAAAGTATAACCTCTCAAGACTGAACCAGGAAGAATTAGAAAATATGAGCAGACCAATCACAAGTAATGAAATTGAAACTGTGATGAAAAATATTCCAACAAACAAAGCCCAGGACCAGATGGCTTCACAGGTGAATTCTATGAAACATTTAGAGAAGCGCTAACACCCATCCTTCTCAAACTCTTCCAAAAAGTTTCAGAGGAAGGAACACTCCCAAACTCATTCTATGAGGCCACCATCACCCTGATACCAAAAACAGACAGAGATACTACAAAAAAAGAAAGTTACAGACCAATATCACTGATGAATATAGATGCAAAAAATCCTCAACAAAATACTAGCAAACAGAATCCAACAACACATTAAAAGGATCATACACCATGATCAAGTGGGATTTATCCCAGGGATGCAAGGATTCTTCAATATATGCAAATCAATCAATATATACACCATATTAACAAATTGAAAAATAAAAACCATATGATCATCTCAATAGATGTAGAAAAATCTTTTGACAAAATTCAACACCCATTTATGATAAAAAAACTCTCCAGAAAGTGGGCATAGAAGCAACCTACCTCAACATAATAAAGGCCATATATGACAAACACACAACAAATATCATTCTCAACGATGAAAAACTGAAAGCATTTCCTCTAAGATCAGGAAAAAGACAAGGATGTCCACTCTTGACACTATTATTCAACATAGTTTTGGAAGTCCTAGCCATGGCAATCAGAGAAGAAAAGGAAATAAAAGGAATACAAATTGGAAAGCAAGAAGTAAAACTGTCACCTTTTGCAGATGACATAATACTATACATAAAGAATCCTAAAAATGCCACCAGAAAACTACTAGAGCTAATCAATGAATTTGGTAAAGTAGCAGGATACAAAATTAATGCACAGAAATCTCTTGCATTCCTATACACTAACATTGAAAGATCTGAAAGACAAATTAAGGAAACAATTCCATTCACCAGTGCAACAAAAAGAATAAAATACCTAGGAATAAACCTACCTAAGGAGGTAAAAGACCTGTACTCAGAAAATTATAAGACACTGAAGAAGAAATCAAAGATGACACAAACAGATGGAGAGATATACCATGTCCTTGGATTGGAAGAATCAATATTGTGAAAGTAACTATTACCCAAAGCAATCTACAGATTCACTGCAATCCCTGTCAAATTACCAGTGGCATTTTTTACAGAACTAGAACAAATCCTCTTAAAATTTGTATGGAGACACAAAAGACCCCCAATAGCCAAAGCATTCTTGAGGGAAAAAAACAGAGCTGGAGGAATCAGACTCCCTGACTTCAGACTATACTACAAAGCTACAGTAATCAAGACAATATGGTACTGGAACAAAAACAGAAATATAGATGAATGGAACAGGATAGAAAGCCCAGAGATAAACCTACACACCTATGGTCAACTAATCTATGACAAAGGAGGCAAGGATATATAATGGAGAAAAGACAGCCTCTTCAATAAGTGGTGCTGGGAAAACTGGAGAGCTACATGTAAAAGAATGAAATTAGAACACTCCCTAACACTATACTCAAATATAAACTCAAAAGGAATTAAAGACCTAAATATAAGAGCAGACCATGTTAGAGGAAAACATAGCAAGAACACTCTTTGACATAAATCACAGCAAGATCTTTTTTGATCCACCTCCTAGACTAATGGAAATAAAAACAAAAATAAGCAAATGGGACCATATGAAACTTAAAGTCATCTGCACAGCAAAGGATACTACAAACAAGATGAAAATATAACCCTCAGGATGGGAGAAAATATTTGCAAACAAATCAACGGACAAATGATTAATCTCCAAAATATATAAATAGCTCATGCAGCTCAATATTAAATAAACAAAGAATCCAATCAAAAAATGGGCAGAAGACCTAAATAGACATTTCTCCAAAGAAGACATACAGATGGCCAAGAAGCACATGAAAAGCTGCTCAACATCACTAATTATTAGAGAAATGTAAATCAAAACTACAATGAGTTATCACCTCACACCAGTTAGAATGGGTATCATCAGAAAATCTACAAACAACAAATGCTGGAGAAGGTGTGGAGAAAAAGGAACCCTCTCATACTGTTGGTAGGAATGTAAATTGATACAGCAACTATGGAGAACCATATGGAGGTTTCTTAAAAAACTAAAAATAGAATTACCATATGACCCAGCAATCCCACTACCGGGATTGAGAAAACTATATATATAGAGAGAGAAAACTATAATTCAAAAAGACACATGCAGCCCAGTGTTCATTGCAGCACTATTTACAATAGTCAGGTCATGGAAGCAACCTAAATGCCCATCTACAGATGAATGGATAAAGGAGATGTGGTACATATATACAATGGAATATTACTCAGCCATAAAAAGGAATGGAATTGAGTCATTTCCAGAGACATGGATGGACCTAGAGCCTGTCATACAGAGTGAACTAAGTCAGAAGGAGAAAAACAAATATTGTATATTAACACATATATGTGGAATCTAGAAAAATGATATCAATGAACCAGTTTACAAGGCAAAATAGCGATACAGATGTAAAGAGCAAACATATGGACACCAAGGGGGGAAAGTAGCGGGGGGTGGTAGTGGTAGGATGAATTAGGAGATTGGGATTGACATATATACACTAATATGTATAAAACAGATAACTAATAAGAACCTGCTGTATAAAAAATAAATAAATAAAATTCATATAATAAATAAATAAATAATATTATACCATTTATAGATCTATACTTCTGTTTCATCTTCTGTCCTTTGTGTCATTTTGTCATGCTTTTTACTACTACTTGTGCTTTAACCTCCACAATACATTGTTGATATTTTTGCTTTAAACAGATAATTAGCTTTTAAAGACATTTTAAAAGTAAGAAAAATATGCCTGTTATATCACCCATTTCTAGTGCTCATCATTTCTTTGCATAGATCCACATTTCCCTCTGGTATTGTTTCCCTTTTCCCTGATGATTTTTTTTAAAATATTTCTTGAAGTACAGATATGCTGATGATGAATTCCTTCAGCTTTTGTATGTCTAAATGTATTTTTTTACTTTTCATTTTGACTGGTTGAAGAATTCTATGTTGACAGGTTTCTTTTCTTTTTAGTACTTTAAAGATGTCTCTCTACTGTCTTCTGGCTTGCATAGCATCTGATAATAATGCTTCTATCATTCCTATCTTTGTTCCTCTGTGCATAATGTGTCTGTATTCTCTGTCTGCTTTTAAGATTGTTTTCTTTGGCAGTGGTTTTCAACAATTTGATTATGATGTGCTTTTTGCCTGGTTTTCTGTCCTGGTTTTAATCTGCTGGATTCACTGAGCTTTTATAAATATATGAGTTTGAGTTTTCATCAGTTTGGAAAGTTTTTGATCAATATTGTTTTAATATTTTTTCTACCTCCAATCCCTTTTTTGAGACTCTAAATAAATGTATATTAAACCAACAATAGTGTCCTATAAGTTATTGCTACCCAGGATTTTTTAAATCTTTTTTTTCCTCTGTGTGCTTCATTTCAGATAGTTTCTAATGCAATGTCTTCAAGTTTATTGATCTTTTATTCTACAGTTACTAATTGATATTAACCTCATCCAAGACATTTTCCATTTTGGATATGGAATTTTCATTTATTTGAAAACTATAAAATGTACTTTATACAAATACCTTTTTTTTTTGTCTTCTATTTCCCTTCTCATACTGTTTATGTTCTCTTAAACATGTGAAGCATATTTATAGTAGCCGTTTTAACATCCTTGCCTGCTAGTTCCATCATTTCTGTGTGTTTGTATTGAATAATTTTTTTCTGGTTATGGATCATATTGTCTGCATTTTTGCATCCCTGGTAGTTCTTTTTTGCCATGATGATTTTATGTTGTTTATTGCAGGATTTCTTATATTCCTTTAAATAATATTGTATTTTACTTTTATGCACAATTAAGTAATTTAAAATCAGTTGCATTATTTCAAGGTTTGCTTTTAAGCTTTGTTAGGATATGTTCGGATCAAATTTTAATCTAGGATCAATTTAGCTCTACTACTTACGATTACTTAACGTCCAAGTATTTGCTCTTTCACTCCGGCTGGTGTAAGCAAAAATTCCCAGGCTTGTGTGAGATCCTGGAATTTGTCTGCCAACTGACATCCAGTGGTTTGTAACTGAGCATGGTTTCCTTTCATACATATGTAGATTAGTGATGAGTAAAATACTCAAGGGACCCCACTGCAGATCTCCAGAACTCTCTCCCAGTATCTCCTTTGCAGTATCTGCCCCACAGTTTCTAGCCTTTAGTCTCCCTGAATCCCAATCTTTCTCCTCTTCTCAAGCAGAGAGCCTAGCTCTGTTAGGTTCCCTCTTTCTACACTGAAAACTCTCCAGGCACAGTAAGCTAGAGTAATTATAGGTCTAACTTTTGTTTGTTTGTTTGTTTGTTTAACTTTTCTCAAGGATCACAGACTCCAGCTGCTTGTTGTTCAATATCTGAAAATTATTGTCTCACATATTTTGTCTAGTTTTCTACTTTTTTAAGGCGTAAGATTAAATCTGGTCCTTCTTACTCTGTCTTGGCCACAGTCAGAATTTCCTATCAGTTTAATATGAATTTCTCTTACTATAAGTGAGGTTGAGTATCTCTTCGTGTGTTTAAGAAGAGGGTTTTGTATTTCTGTCTCGTGAGTGTTTTTATATCTTTCAGCTATTTTTATTGTGTTGTTGGTGCTTTCACCATTTTCAGTAATGTCGTTTAATGCTAGAATTCTACTTCACTGATTCCTTATAGTTCTAAAAATAGTTTTTCTTATTCATTGATATTTCAATAGCTCTTCCTAAAATAATTTGCAATGCTGTTCTACTGGTGTCTTCATTCCATTTTTGTAAACATCAATTAAACAAACATTTTGGGCTTCCCTGGTGGTGCAGTGGTTGAGAGTCCGCCTGCCGATGCAGGGAACACCGGTTCATGACCCGGTCCGGGAAGATCCCCCATGCCGCAGAGCGGCTGGGTCTGTGAGCCATGGCTGCTGAGCCTGCGCGTCCGGAGCCTGTGCTCCGCAACGGGAGAGGCCACAACAGTGAGAGGCCCGCGTACCGCAAACAAAAACAAAAACAAAACACACATTTTTAAACCATGTAAGGCCCATTTATATCTACTCTAGAGATTAAAAGGAGAATACCAAGCAAAAAAACACATTTTATAACCTTAAAGAGCTTATTATATAGATTGGGAGAAAATATTATACATATTTAAAGTTGAGAGGGGCACATAAAGCCAAAATTATAAATTGGGCTAAGATTAGTCGTGGAATTCTCTTGAAAAAGCTGCATCTTGAGCAATATTTTGAGCCAAATTTAAAATCCAAATATATTGGGAGAAAGCAGCAAGACGGGCTTTCCAGGGTTAATTGAAAAAAAAAAAAAGATTAGGAAAGAAGGAAAAGCCACAGAGATGGTCTCGGGGGGCTTCAGCCTCCACTGAAACCCCACTTTATATCCTGTCCTTTAGAAAAAAGTGACGGTCTTGAGAAGTAGAAATTCAAAGTCACAGAGGCCTGGGGGAGCTGGTCTCAGAGACTTGGAGGGAAACACAGCAGTGCCTCATAAGTAGATGAAAACTAGATTCACTAATTAATAACTTGTTTATATTTTTAATGATACTGGTGCATTTTAGGGTTATGTTTGTTAGTTCATCGCTGTCATGTTTAACTTAAGGAACATGAGGACTCAGTAACAGGTTTAACTGCTATTCCTCTTTCGTATAAAACTCTGATCATTCTTCTTACTACTGATCGTTAGGCTTCCCACCATAAAGGGATCGACCAATTTGTATTTCCAAACCCCATACTTGTCAGCATTCCTCTGACCACCTGGCTGTACTGAACTAGAAGCTTTCTCCTAAGTGATACCCTGGAAGACTTGGAGAGGGCGGTCCTGTCAAATCAGACTAAAGGCCCATGTGCAGACCCTTCACTGCATCTGTAACAGATGACTCTTAATCCCATTTTCAGGACTCTGTGGCTTTCCTTGTGAACCCTGTGTTGATACTCAAAGAGTACAGTGTCTCTCATTCGTATTTTCCTGGTCTTCTTCACAAATGCTACCATTAGAACGTTCCTACTCTTTCCCATTAATGGCTGAAACTCTTGAAAGCCTATTAGTGGAAAGGAAAATACCACATCATTGAAGAGCATCATTCACTTATGAATTCACCATAGGCCTTGAGGTTTTGCATAGTTCAAAACTTGGGGTCAATCCAATAGATAAATATGTGACAAAAAGGAAATACACCAGTGATAAGCTAGAAATATTAAAGACAACTGCCAAATTGACAAGGGAAATTTAAAAATGAAAAGTAACTTGGCCAAACACAAAAATAAGAAATAAAGGCATAACAAATTAAATTGTAAATATTAATTAAAATAGATATGATAAAACCAAGTATATCAATTATAACATTGAATGTGACTGGATTGAATTTTTATATTTAAAGACGGGTACCGTTACTTCGATATTTTTAAAAAAAATTTTTTTAAGCCTGAGCTATATATTGATTATAAGAAAAGTACTTTCAGGGCTTCCCTGGTGGCGCAGTGGTTGAGAGTCCACCTGCTGAGGCAGGGGACACGGGTTCGTGCCCCGGTCCGGGAGGATCCCACATGCCGCAGAGCGGCAGGGCCTGTGAGCCATGGCCGCTGAGCCTGCGCGTGCAGAGCCTGTGCTCCGCAACGGGAGAGGCCACAAAGGTGAGAGGCCCGCGTACAAAAGTACTTTCAACACTGGAAGTTTTTTTAAGGGCTAAATACAAAAGAGAGAACGAACTAATACTAGGCAATCACAAACAAAAATAAATAGCAGGGGAAATATTAATTTCATATAAGTTAAATTTCAGGTTCCAAGTATTAAACAAGATAAAGAGAGGGCATGATGATAAAAGTCATAAGACAAAATTCATCTTTCAAAGAGGATAATATTCACAGCTCTATATATGCAAAAGTGTATATAAACAAGAAAAAAATCTCCACAGTGGGAAAGGTTTAAATACCTCTTTCAGAAGTGGGCTGAAAAGTAATAATAAGAAGATGTAAGTAAGAAAAAAGGGATTAAATAATACAGTAAACAAATTCATTATAATGTAAGTAGAGATACTTCAAACAGACAATAGTCTTTTTCTTCCTACATGCCTGTGGCATATTTACAAAATCAGTTATGTAATGGCCACAAAAAGAGGTCCTTAGCAAAAATTTTAGAGTAGAGATTTTATAGGCCATATTCCATAATCATAATCCAATAAAATTAGAATAAATAATAAAAATACCCAAGCAATTCTACCTACTTGGAAATCAAGACCCATAACTCCTAAATAACACTTGGAACTAAAAGTGGCTACTAAAAATGGTATGAAATAGATACAAGAGACCCATCTATTACATGTACAAAGCCCTCTGTGAGGAGACAAAAAAATCATCCTTCATCCCATCTGTCATTTTCACCTTTAGCAAAGCAGTTACACTTACTCATCTTATATGATGGTGTGTGTCTGGGATTAATATTCGGGATTAATATTAATATTCAGTTTATTTATTTATATCATTGATTTGTTTCATTAAAAGTACATCAGGGATCCAAAAACAAATTAAATTGCCCAACTTTTTAAAAACATATAGAGCATGTCGTTAGTTTGGGTATTTTCAAATATGTACTTTTATACCGTTTATACATTGTTATTCACATTTATTCATATTAGAGTTAAGAATGCAAAACCTTAGGACAGGACACAAAACAGTGTCCAACATTAGCTGTTATTGGTTTAATACATGAGTTCCT
This sequence comes from Pseudorca crassidens, assembly GCF_039906515.1. Classification (NCBI taxonomy): domain Eukaryota; kingdom Metazoa; phylum Chordata; class Mammalia; order Artiodactyla; family Delphinidae; genus Pseudorca; species Pseudorca crassidens. The sequence continues at coordinate 70,666,757 of NC_090301.1, forward strand.
ACCTGCTCCATTCTGCCCTTTCCATAGCGCCATTTCCCATTCCTCTCAATGGGCTCCTGGAGCCAGAACTTGGACATCTTTCTCTGAAGCTAGAAATACTATAGAGAACTTTTTAGAGCATTTAGAGCTTTCCTTGTAGAGCTAGACCTTCCATGTTTCTGAATGTGCCTGCTTCCTTCCCTACCGCTCTCCAGGAGAAACACACAGCTGGTTCTTCTGTCCAGCTCACCTATAAATGATCAGGAAGTAGAAATACATGGCCCTCTGTTTCTCAGCAGGGTCAAATGCCTGCTCCAAGATCCTCAAGCATGTGGGCCTCATGGAAGTTACATTCTAAAAAGGGAGAAAGAAAGTAAACAAGTAAATCGAAAACAATATAACAGGGAGTGATAAATGCCATGGAAAACATAAAACAGGATATATCAATCAGGATCTGGGCAGGAAAGTGGTAGCCCAATAAACAATAGTCCAGAATTTAATCTCAGGAATTAGTTACGACATAGAAATGCTTAAAGAACAAACAGGTGACAACGAGGCAATTCAGAGATTTGCAATTTCCCCTCAGGTTACAGAATAAAAGCAAGAAGTGGTATTATTGAAGCCCAGGGGTCAAAGGACCATGAAACCCTGGAACAGTGGAAGAGAAGCAGTCATTTCTGGTGATGCCACCCCCAAAGAGAAAAGGGGAGAAATTTCCTGGGTTTTTCTCTCCCTTCCTTCCTTCTCCCCCAACACCCTCCCCCAAAGACTAATGTCTGTCTTGACCAAACTTAACTGGAAGTCAATTGGCACGGGAGGCTGGGAGATGTAATTTGCAAGGATCAATCTCCACAGTCCATAAAGACCAGGTGAAGGTGGGAAATGGGTCTGAGATGAAACAGACAAAACTCATTGAAAGGAGGATTTGGAGCGACAGACGATGTGTGGGGACAATTTCAGAAAGGATGGTTAGGAAAGACCTCCCTGAGGAGGTGATATTTGTACAGACACCTGAATGAAGGAAGAGCTTAGGGCATCTGAAGATCTGGAGAAACAGTGTTCCAAGTAGGGGGAAGAGCAAATGCAAAGACTATGAGAAGGAAACTAGCTCAGCGTGATCAAGGAGCAGTGAGGAAACCAGCGTGGGTGGAGCACACTGAGCAAAGGGTAAAAGGGCAGAAGAGGAGGTCGAGAGAGAGAGGAGAGGCCAGAGCATGCCGGGTCTTCTAGGTTAAAAACTTGGAGTTGGTGCTAAATGTGGAGGGAAACCATGGGAATGTTTGAGTAGTGCAGTGATGTGAACTGATCAACATTTTTGAGAGGCTCCACTTACCTTGACGTTAAAAGTAACCTCAGATGCTGAGCGTGCATGTGTTCCCATGAGTCTCTGCTGTGTTTCTGCCTCCTATCCTTCCCCTATGGTGCAGAATATCCCTCAGGACCCATCTGGGACTTGCAAATCTTGGTACAGCACATTTCCACTCTGGGCATAGTATAATTCTTTACAGAGCAGCACGGTCTTCTCCAACCATTCAGGCGGAAGCAGGCTTGAAGGGATGGTTCCTGAATTATCTATGTTTGCATTGGTACTAGGACTCTCTAGCAGTTGGCATCCAGACTATGAAAAGGTCAGGAATATTCTAAATGAAGAATACCACCCCAATCCCTTGGCACGAAATGTGAGATCATTTTCTTCCATGCAGGAATTCTAGCTATGAGGATTCACTGCTCTCTACAGAAAGTTAATTGAAGTAAAATATGAAGAAGTTTCATATGTCACAAAATATCGTTATCCTCATGATTTTTTCCAACATTTAATACTTTGTAAAAACCAGCCTTAGCACCATACAAAAACAAGCAATGGGTCATATTTGACCCATGGGCTTCAGGTTGCCAAACCCTGCTCTGGAGTAAAGTTCCCCAGTATACAAATCCTCCCCACAAAGCTTCCAGCAGCTTGTTGAAATATGAATGGAAAGCCAGAGATCACTCGCTGGTTGAGGGAAGTCTCTACTGGGAGGGTCAAAAACCAAAATAAAGAAATAGCAGGGAGGGCTTCCCTGGTGGCGCAGTGGTTGGGAATCTTCCTGCTAATGCACGGGACACGGGTTCGAGCCCTGGTCTGGGAGGATCCCACATGCCGCAGAGCAGCTAGGCCCGTGAGCCACAACTGCTGAGCCTGTGCGTCTGGAGCCTGTGCTCCGCAACAAGAGAGGCCGCGACAGTGAGAGGCCCGCGCACCGCGATGAAGAGTGGCCCCTGCTTGCCGCAACTAGAGAAAGCCCTCACACAGAAACGAAGACCCAACACAGCAAAAATAAATAAATTAAAAAAAAATAGAAATAGCAGGCAGTAAAGCCAATGCAGGGAGCAAGAAGAAACCCACACAAAGGCACACTGGTCCTAAAAGGGACTCATGGCATAAAAGAGGGGAGTGTCATGTACAAAGTATGCAGAGCCAGAATACCATTGGATTACTCAAGGTTAATTCTGGAAGCTAGAAAGCAACAGAGTAATTACTTGAAATTTTGAGCAAAAATAATTTCCAACCTAGTATTAATTCTCTCAATCAAGTATGAAGATAGAACAAAATCATTTAATCATTTTAGTGTCTTAGGAAACAGAGGATCTAATACAAAAAGAGAAGCAATAGAAATCTTCAGGATAACGGCAGAATAAAACCCCTGGCAGGATAACGGCAGAATAAAACCCCTGGCAACCTTCTATGTAGCAGGCCTTGAAACTCACCAGACCATATTGGAACATAAGCATGTATTAGTACTGGGGTCTCCACTTTTTGCAGAGAATGAGGGATGGATTAGTGATATGTATATAGACAACTAAGCCAACAAAACCCAAACAATTATTAACAAGATAAACGAGTCAAACTGGAAAGGAAATATAATAATAGTAGGCCACATGACTCAGCTGTGACTAAAAATCACATTCAGAGCAATATAAACACTGAATTTTGATCTAACTTGAAATTATGATATCATTCTATTCGGAAGATGGGGTGGGGCAGAGAAGAATTTAAGACGACTTAAATTCTCGTCTTCAACAGTAAACAGAAAGTCAGAAAATAACGTCTAAAACAGAAAAATCCAGTAAAAGTAGTATAAACTTGCAGTTTAGAAATATAGAGGAAATATAGAGAAATGAGAGAGGCCAACTAAAGGGGTTGAAGATAGTTACTGCTGGGACTGAGAATGAAGGGTAGGTAGGACACAGCTCTGTTATTTCTGGGTAGTTATGGTAAGAATTGTAGAATTATGACTTCTTAAACTATGCACATGGAAAACTCTGATGAAAATAAAAGTTCACATGTGTAAAAGATCATGTTGGCTGCTCTGTACAGAATTGATTGGAAGGAGTGTGTGAAAGCAGGAGGGCTGGTTAGGGGTTCTGTCTGGGCAGAAGATGGCAGCAGTGGAGGTAAGATTTGACAGACTTACAGTATTCTTCAGGGGCTGACACAACCACATTTAGTAATGCGTTGGCTACAAAGGCAAAAGAAACAGAGTTGTCCAAGACAAGTCCCAAGGTGCTGGCACGAGCAACACATGGCGGTACCATTTAATAAGTGAAATGTGTTCAAGTTGCGGATCATCTGAAACTTTGAGCTCGGATATGAGAAAATAACTTTCCAACACGGTGTTTTAATGGTGACCAGCTTCTCTGATTTTCAGAGGATTTTTTCCCTCATGTATGAATCTGCTTCTGGAAAACTCCTCCTGTGAGATGAAACTTCCCAAGGAGCAAGGTGAATCCCTTTGTCATTACTCAGAGACAACTGCATAAATGATATACCCTAGGGTTGTAGGCGTTCCACCTACACAATGCTGTCAACCTGCTTTCCACTTTCCACCAGCCCCCCTATTCACAAACTGTAAGGTAAAAGCCATAATGAGTGGCACTGATTTCTGAAAATATATTATTTTTTTTACTGAGCAGGTTGTCCCTGTTTTCATTTTGTTCAGCAGATTATTTGAGAGCAAACCTTCTATTAAAAACCTAATAAACTGATTGGAAACATTTAAACGTACTCCAAACCAAGCTGGAATCCCATACTCCCTAAAGTATTTGCATGGAGAAGAGCAGAATCTGTGGCAAATATTCATCTTAAGCAACCTGCTCAGAATTCCTTCTGGGGGGGGGGGGTGTGCATTTTGCATTCCTCAAATGCTCTCTGTTTACTCCCGAATCACATCAAAGTAACCAGATGCTGAGTCCCAAAACCCAGTGAAGACCAAAGGACATAGATTTAGATCAGTCTAGGAAAGGAAACCAAGGCGAAGAAGCTCCTTAGCCAGAAATCTTATGTAGAAAAACAGCCACATGAGAAAAAAAGAGCAAAGCAATTCAAAGCATCAAGTTGATGCCTTCCCAAAGGCAGCATGCACCTCCACACACGAGTTGCATCACTCCTGAGCAGGAATTGAGAGAAAAAGAGGTGGCACTGAGGTCAGAGTTGAGTTTTTTGTCAAGCTTTACTTTGTTTTGCTGACATGAGGGCTGTGTAGCTACTCTGGCTCCCACATGAAGGAATGCAGAGCCAATCCGCAAGCTGCATGGACAACATATGTCAGCAGCTTAACAGGTACCAGCCTGCCAGGTTTTTATTACTTCTTACACAAACAATTCTAAATACCGCAACTCTGGAGAAGTGATAAGCCCCAGTAGGTTAGGTTGGTTAGCATTCCTTTCCTTGCTTTCCTGAAAGCCTTTTCCACCAGCGCTTTGGCTTTCTGGGCTGGGCTCTGTATCAAGTCCCCCAACAAACAAAGATTCTTTCTTGCTCTACAATTAACTAGACAGTGTCTTTTTGTTAGGTGCTTCTCCATAGGTGTATTTTTATCTGAATTATCCAGTGAATTTTAGCACCTGGATAGACTTTATGTCTTCCTAAATCTACCAGATCAACGGTTTTTTCTAAATTTACCAGACACGTAGTTAAGCAATTCACCTTATCTTGTCTAGTTTCATCATTGTATCGGTGGGTTATTGTTCCTAATTGGCATACATCTTAGCCAAGAATGGGAAAAGGAGTGTGATAGGCACAACTTGCTACACACACACACACACACACACATATTCACATGCACATCCACAATACTTGCTGAAGCAAGTGAGACTCTTGTATTATAACGGTATTTTATTTTTTTTTTTATTGAAATATAGTTGATTTACATATTGTGTTAGTTTCAGGTGTACAGCAAACTGATTCGGTTATATATACACTATGTATATATATATTCTTTTTCAGATTCTTTTCCCTAATAGGTTATTACAAAAGTAGTGGTATTTTAAAGATGACTTTTCATTGAAAATGAGTCATTTTTATCAGCAGTCAAACAGCATAATTAATTTAGAATACTTTGATGATTAGCTTCAGAAATAATAACAGTGTTAAATTAAGAGGACTAGATAGTGTTAACTGAGGTCAAAATAGGCATTCAAAGGCCTGGGGTAATATGGGAGGACACATTTAAACTTATTCTGCTAAAAGATATTTGGGAATATCTTGGTAATTGACTAACTTTTGGTGTCACTTAGAAATTGGCTCAGTTTTTCCTTTTATCAAATGGCAAGAAGTCTTCCTACCAGCCTGATGGGACAGTGATAAAGATTTATGTACAGGAAGCTAATGAATTCCTTTTAATACCAATTATAAACTTCAAAATAAAGATGGGTATTATAACCTATGGAGCTAATTCTGCTAGGGCAAAGGTTATGTAGGTAATAGAAGACAGTATCCAAAACCACTAAATATACAAGTTTATTCAGAATACACATATATTTAATAATCATTGCTCAGATTATTAACTTCATCTTTTAGGTTGGTGCTTCCCCCAAATAGGCCAAAATCACCCAGGGATTTTTATTTTTATTTTTTTAAACAGCACTGATCTTTTTTTTTAATTTATTTATTTTATTTTTTGGCTGCGTTGGGTCTTTGTTGCTGTGCATAGGCTTTCTCTAGCTGCGGTGAGCAGGGGCTACTCTTTGTTGTGGAGCACGGGTTCTAGGGCTTGCGGGCCTCAGTAGTTGTGGAGCTCAGGCTCAGTAGTTGTGGCGCATGGGCCCAGCTGTTCCGAGGCATGTGGGATCCTCCCTGACCAGGGCTCAAACCCGTGTCCCCTGCACTGGCAGGCAGACCCCCAACCACTGCGCCACCAGGGAAACCCACCCAGGGATTTTTAAAAACCACCGATTCAAAAAAAAAAAAAAACAAAAAACCACTGATTCCCTGACCTTATTCCAGATGGCAATGTCCAGTAGTGAAGTCTGGGCGTGTATTTTTAAAATGAGTCTCACTGTGTCTGAGCCAGGTTTGGAATCACTGACTTAAGAAGGCCAAGATAGCTGGCTCATAACTTGTTGTGTCTGGTTACTTTGCCTGTCTTAAAAACCAATATACCTGTCATCTGGTGACCAGTAATGGATATGGTTGATTCAGTCAATTATTCATGCAAAAATTTCCTAAAACTGAATCTTGGAAAGACCCATTAATGGTTCCCATCACTGAAACACTGCAGTAAACACTACTCTCTTGATCTCTTTTTTCAGGCTCAGTCTGCTAAATTTAATTTACTGTCAGAACATAAGGAGACTGGGCAAATTGTACAAAAATCCACTGGATAATTTAATGTAGCCTTGTTAATAATTTTGTGGCTGGATAATAGTTTGATAGAGTATTTTATAAACCTTTCCAATTTATATTTTCCACTTTTTCCTTCCCCAATCTACCTGCATCAGGCTCTCTTCCATTGTTTGTGGTTTCATTGCCAAAGGAGGGATAGGGGTTTGGGGGGTGCACACAGAGAAAGACTCCATCTCTGATGTTTTTCCAAAGCTTAATCCCTTAGGGTAATTTATAAGACTTGAGGAAAAGGTAAAGGGGACACAATTTTGAAAGAAGAAACAGAGTAGTCTAGAAGAGCAGGCAGGAGAAGGGAGCTACCTTCCAAAATATTAAAAATCTCCCAGGGCTAGAAGAGGAAGTGAGGAAGTCTTACTCCTCTGGGCAGTGCCCCTAGGGTGAGTCAGAGCTGCAATGGTAGCCACTTGATGTACCAGGTAAAGAGATCAGAGGTCCCTGCCTCCTGAACAGTACCTGAACCCCAAGCATGGTATACAAACCGCAGGGACCACCAGGCCTTGGGAGTCAACAGGGAGAGTGGCCTGCTCAGCATTTATCTATGTGTCCAGAGGACCAGAAACCAGATGCCCTGCCATCCACATCAGCACCTTGCCTGGTATAAAGCCCTGTATCCATTCCTAACAAAGTACTACATACCATGTGACTTGGATCAGACCTTTATTGTCTTACAGCCCTGGAGGCTAGAAGTCCAAAATCAAGGTGTTGGTGGGGTCATGCTCCCTCTGAAACCTATAGGAATCACTCCCTGCTTCTTCTTACTTCCGGTGGCACTGGCAATCCTTGGTGTTCCTTGGTTTGTAAACTGCATCATTCCAATCTCTGCCTCCATCATCACATGGCTGTCTTCTCCCTGTGTGTCTTTGTCCTCTTCTCAAAAGGACACCAGTCGTATTGAATTAATGGCCCATCTGACTCCAATATAACTTCATCTTAACTAATTATATCTACAATAACCCTATTTCCAAGTAAGGTCACATTTTGAGGTACCGCAGGTTAGGACTTCAACATATCTCTTGGGGAGAAACAGTTTAATCCATAACAGGCTCCAACACCTCAACTGAAGCCCAGAGTGAGCAGGAACCCCAAGAATTCTCGAGGTGAAATTTTCCACTAACTGGTGGGATCAGGACTTCGATATCCAAGTAAACCAATCGAAAGAAAGTTAAAAGAAGAGGAAAAATATGTCTGGCGTACTTAAGTTTGTAGACTGAAAATCATGTGCACTATAATTTTCATTCAAATGTTTAATATGTATATAAAGTACTTAATATTTTAACAACCTGTCATGTATAATAGATCTGGTGCTTCTCTACAACAGCTCCCTAGCCCCACCCGCAGTTTTTCTGTTTAGCACAGTGAAAGTAACTGTCAAATATGAAATAAATAGATAAATAAGTGTATCATGGAAGATTCCAACAGAAAACATATAATTTCATACAATATCAAAACATACAATATCAGAAACCTGATATTTTCCTGTGAAGATATCAAAACTACTTATAATAAAGTCACTTTCTACTTTCTGAACCTGATGTTACTTTAAAAACAATGTCAAAGAAACTTAGCTTCATTGAGATCTTCTTATAATTTTCATAGTTACTTTTCCCATAGTTTATTTGATTTTTTTTCCCTCATACAAAACATAGATCACTGGGGAGTTGCAATCTCTCTAAAAATTCTAACTGCAGGTACAACATTTAAAGCTCATTTGATTAAAATCATTCCTTAGAACAGTGACTTTTTGAAAAGGTTAATTTTCTTCTAATGTAGTCAGATTTTAAAATCAGAATGCTAGTGCTCCAGTAGCTATATTTATTTCAGAAATATCAACCAAATATTCAGATGCTTATAACCAATGAAGAAAATAGTAGTTACAGAACCCATGTCACTCTTAAATTGTAGCAAAAAGAAGACCCAACATATTACACAGAAACGTTTTTAAAAGAAAGGAATTTGATTTAACTGACATAACATATTTAGTGACCTTGTTTCATGGATAAAAATAGGCAAACTTTCCCCCTGAGTCCTTCTCATCTTTTTGAGGAAGAAACATAGGATAAAGTCAGATGTTTGCATTGTTGGGTTTGAGCTCCTCTACAGGGGGCATTTAAAGCTTTTTCAGACCCCTTGAATTCAGAATAAAAGATTTATTTAAAAAAGAATATTCTGCGTGTGTGTGTGTGTGTGTGTGTGTGTGTGTGTTCAGCAAAAAAAAAAAAAAAAAAGTTTGAGCTAACCTCAATCCAAGAGACACAAACCCCCTGATCTCTTGCCATGAAGGAGTAATCACCTTTGATGTTACTCTAAAGGATTTCCAGCTGTTCAAAAGCAATTCAAGGCCATTAAACTCATTTTAAAAATTAAATACTTGTTTTTGAAATCATAAACATAGATGGAAACTACAACCCACAAATAGATATAAGTTTAATTTTTAATATCCGCTCAATTCATACTTACCCTACCACTATCTTCCACATATTTTAGTATCATTATGTTAGGACTTGAAATACTTTAGAATCACAGAAAAGCAAGTTTGAGGAAGTCATTTATTCTATTCCTCTTTCTTCAGACTTCAGTCTCCTTAAATTATCCTTAGATATTAAGGTTTTCTAAACCATTGGTATATGTGTTTCCTTCTGAGGGTGCAGGGTTTTGGGGGAACCAGGACAGGACATTTTAGAAGTCCTAGAAAATCCTCTCATTCTCAAATGTCGACTAGACAGAGAGATAAAAAGAAAGGAGCCCACAAAATTTGACCTTATTCTTGACAGAACACTGGAAGGAATGCCAGTGCCCCAGCCCTGACCTAATTCCATTTGGTTTAAAGAAATGGAAAAGATTGAAAGAGGAAATACTTAGTGCTCACAGGGGGGAAAAACAAACAAACAAACAAAACAGTATGCTGCTAAATCAGAACAGAGTTCCACAAGAACTAAATTATTATATTAGTTTGGTGACCAAGGCAATCCCCTTCAGCAAAGTAAAGAGACTCTAGAACCAAGCTTGAAAACTCTTATTTGCTCCAGTCTTACCCTGGTCATGACTATGGACTTGATTAAATGCCTGAGTTATAGACCAAAAAACCCTAAAGATGCTATAAGTATAAAAAAGGTGGTTGTGGCTAGTATACTATTCTTACAGTGAAGATAAGTTAAGAATTATGTGTATTTAGACTACCTTAATTTTTATCCAAACCTTCCTCAAACCTTTTTGAAATAAAAACTTTGGGAGGGGAGCATGATTAGATTAAAATTTTGAAAGAAAGACTGTGAGGGCAGATTCGGAAATGAACTTAAAATTATCCATATATCTATTTAATAAATATGTTAGACGTTAATGGCTTCTAGATACTATGCTAGGTGTTGGGCATACAAAGATGAAACCTGTCTTCAGAGAACTTAATTTAGTAGAATTTGGCAATAAAATGAAATGAAGTACTGATACCTACTACAATATGAATAAACATTGAAAACATACTAAGTGAAAGAAATCAATCACAAGAAAAACACACATTGTATAATTCCATTTATATGAAATGTCCAGAATAGATAAATATATACAGATACAAATTAGATTAGTGGTTGTAGGGACAGGGGGGAATGGAAAATGGGGAAATTCTGCTAATGGATAGAGGGTTTTATTTGGGAGTGATAGAATAGATTACAGCAATGGTTGCACAACTCTATGAAGATACTAAAAAACAGAATTGTACACTGAAATAGGTGAATTTTATGGTATTTAAATTGTCTCAATAAATGTTTTAAAAAATCAGACACAGATACATTCTTAAAACAGCATAAATAGCATAATTAACTATATGCTAAAAGTGATGAGAAAAATAATAGGATGTACTGAGAAAGGGGTAATTAATTTCAAACATAAGGCAGGAATAGGAAACATGTGAGATTGATAGCCACTAAATAATCAGTACATGTCATATAAGGACACTTCCTTGTGATTTATTCAAGAATAAACTCTACACAATGATATAATTCAGTATTTCAGAACTAATATGAAGTTAAAGATTCCCAGATAAAGATGGAAAACTGAACCCATGCAATTATCTCCAGCCACCACTAAAACTAAAATATGTTTTAAAAGTTAAGAAGTCACAAAGTTGAAGAAAAGACAAGAAGTGTTAACAATGGAGGAATGATGTCAACAAATTGTTGAACTTAACAGTAGCAACATTGAAAAATGGAGGACAATGAAGCAATGCTTTCAAAATTCTGAGGAATAGTGATTTCTAAATTAGAGTTCTATACCCAGCCAAGCTATCACTCAAGCTTGAAACTAGAAAAAGACATCTCAAAAATTGATTCTCACCATTCCTCTTCAGGAAGCTAATAAAGGATGTCCTTAAAAAAAAAAAGAGTAAAACAAGAAAGAGGAAAACATGAGATCCAACCTAAGAGAAAGATCAAGAGATTTCCATGATGCTAGCTGTTCAGGAAACTAAGAGAACAGCCAGTCCAGATAGGAACATGAAATTCAGGATTCCAAGAGAGAGTTACTGGGAGTGGAGTATGGTCAGGATTGAAACTGACAGATTATTTAATGTGTTTGACCACAGCAGAAAGGATTTTATAGTTTTTTAAACTAGAGATAGAAACAAAGATGATTTTAAAATGACAAAGTGAGACAATTATTAATTGTAAGAAAAACAAAAAGTCGTAAAGAGATTATAATCATAATACTGTTAGTAAATGGGGAACAATGCTTATATAAATATAGTAATATCAACTTGAATATTTACTTTGCCAAAAATTATAATTATTTTAAAAAGAGGAAGGTGAGAAATAACAGAAGTTGGGCATAAAAAGAGAGCTAAATTCTCATCTTGCAATAATTAAAAAGTCAAGTAACGCTATTTATAAATATTGAATTAAGTAGCTCAACAAACACCCACAAGACCTGAATGTGGTTGCCTCTGGGTAACGAAACTCAGGAAGAAGTGGAGCAGCAGACTGCCATTTTCCATCAGAAGTCTTGAAATAATATTTTATATTCCTAACTTTGTAAGTGTATTTCTTTCATAAAAATTCATATTTGAAAAATATACACTGCACTGAAAATACTGTCAAGTCAGAACATGTATAGTGAAGGGACATATTTTATTCTTCTTGAGGTTCCCAAGCTCAAACAGTGCCTTGAATATTTTAGGAACTCAATCGATACATGTTGTTTAATAATGACCACTCAAATGCTAGTTCAGTGGATTTAGCAATGGATCCCATGGCATATAATCTGAAAGCTAATTTTCTCTCTATAAAGAGGATCTAGAGGTCACAACATGCTATGCAGTCTTTTGTCTTGATACCGAAAAAAAAGGTTGGATAACAACTAGAGGAAAACAGGGCTGATCGTATTTATTGTACAATGCTTGGGAAACTGTAATGCTCAATCCATTAAACAATACCTTCCACTACCAGTCTAATTCAGAGGACCGATAATATGAGCCAAGTATTTCTAGTTTTTTACACTTTTTATGCCCTCTAGGAGTTTGTATCCTGTTTCCAAAACTTTCAAATGATTCTCTTCCTCCTTCAAAATCAGTTGATTTAAGATGTATTTGTTAAGAAGTTTTCAAAGATGGCAAATACATGGGAACCATGTCACCTATCCCCCATCCAAGGCAGGTATTGCCATCTGAAAGATATTCTCAGGTAGTGGAAATGGGCATGGCATTTTCAGGGGACAAGGAAGTTGATTGTCTAAACTGGAGCAGAAGTCTATATCTTAAGTAGTAGGAGATGAAAGTGACCACCAAAGCAGGAACGATGATGCTAAGACTTGGATATCTAGTTGAAGAATTTGAATATGATTCGTTGATAGTGGTAAAATTTTTTGAACCGGGAAACAGCCTAATAAATGATACGGCACACAGCAAAGAGTCTCTGAAATTCTAGCTATGAAAACATTCATTCAATAGATTGAGGAAATGAAGACAAGATGGAAAATAGAGAGATAATTAAGATGGAAGGGAAACAATTTGGTGAATTATTAGACGGAAAGATTAAGGAGAAGACAGTTTCGTAGATAATGAGTAACAATCATAATAAACTTTTTTAGCATTTATTAGGTTACCAGGGTGTTGTGCTAAGGTCTTTCCATATATTACTCATTAAATTCACTGAGGTAGACTTCACCATCGTTGCCCCATTCTCTAGTTGAGACAATATAAAGTAACTTGCACAGAGTCCCTCAACAAATAAGTTTAGATCCAAGATTTAAACCCAGTTCAATCCATCTGTTTCCTGGAATGGAGAACTTGGGAGGGAAGACTGGATATCCAAATGGAAATGACTAATAGGTAGATTAAAGAATGGAACAAATTTTTTTGTGAGTGGTTAAGGACCCTTGGAGGGATTCACTACCATTTTGATAAAAGTATTAATTTTGAAAATGGATGAGCACAGGGACAAGAACAAAGCCTTGAGTTAACGGCTAGAAGGAGAAAGGGGGCTCACCAAAGGAGAGAAGGAGGAGTTGCAGAGGAGGAGGAAAGAATTCCTTTACAGAGACAGAGCCTCGAACAAATTTTTAAGGCAAGATGATAATCAATAATACCAAATGCTCTAGAGAGATTTGATGGGGTAATAACTGAAGAAAAGGACAAAGGGCTGGTAGAGAAGCACAGAATAAATTATTTCAGTTGTTTGGTAGGAGTGGAAACCAGATTGCAAAGGCTTAATATGAAAATAGGTGATGAAGAAATTAACACAATTAATAAATATGTACTATCTGTTCAGGAATTTGGAAGGTGGCTGTGTTGATGCAGTACTGTGATAAGGTAATGAGGTGAAGTAAAGCTTTATGGTCCAAGGTAAGGAAAAACCTACTTTGTGAGAAGGTAGGAAGGAATAGTTAAAGGCAGAGAATAGGTAGGGTTTTTTTCATGAAGTCAATCTTAACTGTAAAGAATATACCTCCAAACACTGAGAAATCCATTAAATTTATCTCTGCAAATGTGGTAGTCAGCCAACATATCATTCCTTCAAGATAACCCTGGGCCTAAAGCCAAGTAAAGTGAATTCTTAAGATCAGTAAGAAGTGATGTGACTCTGACTCCCTGCTACTCATCTGGAAGAGAGATGCTTGCCAAGAGGGACCTTTTGAACATTCAGAGGAGGTAGCTGATTCTGCCAGCACAGGATCAAGGCCAGGAAGCTCACTCCTGGGATTGGAGCAAGGTCAGTGAGGAAACAAGTGTTAGGGGATAGAGGGGGGGTGGATCAGATGAAACACTCCAGAGGCAGACATTTCACAGACATTTGAGTGGGTGTCCATGTCATCACTTGGCAAATCTCACAACAGAGTCAAGACCCAGGTGGCAGTCTGTCTCCACTGAATAAGCAAGTGATTGCCTTTCCTGACAAACAGCCCTGCTATCAGTGCCCCTTATACTCATTAAACCAGTTGAAACAAAAGGACAAAAGCTTGTAATCAGCCTGAGGTGCCAATAGACGCACAAGCTAGTGTTTTCCAGATACCCAAACCTCCTACACACCCGTGAGGTAAGAGGGGAAACAAATTTGTATTTCTCCTTGGTCAATGCTGGAAGTGAAGGAATTGGGGGAACTCAAAGTCTCATACTCAGGGTTCCCAGTATGACACTAACAAAAGTGAGACAAGAATCCAACGTTCTTGCTTCCCCTGCTAGAAATATTTCTCATTAGCAACGCTAACTCTCTTCTCTCTCTAATGAGTGACACCCCCACCCCCGATGCAACCAATTTGGTTATTTGACATTTATTGTATTTTCAATTGAATCAGACACTACAAATCCAGAGTTAAATCCTTAGGCAGTAAGTATGTCCTTTCTAAGCAGGGTGGGTAAAAATCCTCACCTTTGAATGCCCAGAGCTAACGATTAACTTCCCATCTTTATGTCTACATCAAATCTGCCAAAAAGAAAAATCAAAAACATCCTCTCTGGAACACCAAATTCAAAAGCTGAAAAGCATCCTAAGAGTCAATCTCTATGCCCTATTCTTTGGCTGGCAGTTTAAAAACTGAATTTGCATAAATTCATAGCAGTCAGCCATCTCTTGTTGGTGAGGATAAAAAAGGTCTTTATATGCTGAAGGGGAAAGGGCTGGCCATGCTGCTACAAAGTCATGAAAAATGGTATGAGGGTGTGAGTAATGGAGTGCTTTAACTAGGAGCCCGGGAGTAATTTTTTGGGGGGCGGAGGGAGGCCTGAGCTGAGCGGCATGCAGGATCTTAGTTCCCAGACCAGAAATGGAACCCTTCCCTCCTGCAGTGGAAGTGCGGAGCCCTAACCACTGGACCACCAGCGAATTCCCTGGGGTGGGGGGCGGGTAATTTTAAGCATTGATAAGAGGCTAAAAAATGGTTAAGACTATTATCCACTGGCATATAGAGGGAAAGGGAAAAGAAGGTTGAAGTTCAAATGGGACATTTATCTGGAACTTACTGACCCTGGCCCAGGCTGAGGACCCCTCTGAACTTCTGGTAAGTTTTTTTACTTGCTTCCTTCACCAGCATAATATATCCCAGGCTGATAGGCACCCATGTAGCCTAATGCTAACATCTGTGCTGATTGGATGATGCCATATCATACCTCATTAAATATTTTAATATCACCCCTGGATATATCCAAAACTGGACTCATCATCTCCTCAAGTCATTTGTAAGAATTGTGTTATGTGGCAAGGAAGATAGGGCCCAAGAATAAGGCAGATTTCTAATTATCAGAATTTAACCATTCAATAATATTTACCAACCACCTCCTGTAGGTCATCACTCTGGATATTGGAAAAGAGTCTACATGTAAGTGAAATTCAGTATATTAACTGCCAAATCCAAATTTAGACAAGGTTCAGAAGAATCCAAAGGAAGGGATGGTCAACTCTACTACCCGGAGGTGTTACACTAGGTACATAGAGGAGATGACCCTCAAGCAGGTCCCTGAGGTAAGATTTTTCCCCAGCCATGTGGAGAGGGACCTTCAGAAGGAAAGCATAGCAAAGATGCTGAGGACAGGGTGGCTAGAGAATGCAAGGTGTTCACACACATTGCATGGCAGCAAGGGTGGCTGAGGGTGTAGCCATGAGACCAGGTGGTCGGGGCTGCATAAGCATCTCCAGCAGCTGGCTGGAAGTGGCCCTGGATATTCAAGCAGAGCTGGGCTTGAAGATCAAAATTAGGTGGGGTAGAAAGGAATGCAAGAGCTAAGATCTATGGAGGCATTTAACATCTTGAACCAATGAGGCTTTAAGTCCAAAATGGTCAGGAATTACTAATTCTAAAATCTTCATTTTGGGGGGAAATGTTAAATGTCAGATACCCAAGTAGTAACTGCAATAACATGTGATTATAGAAAGTCAGAAGTTATCTGTGTAAAAGGGGATCAGTCTAAATCAAAAAGCAACTTTGGGTGTAATAAAAATCAAAAGGGAAGAGGACAGGCAGCATCAACATATCTTATCATTTATTTTTCACAAGCAGATCCTCTAAGTTTCCAGAAACAGTGTGGATCACTTCAGAGTTACTATCTTGTTCGTAAACACATAGAAACGCATCACAGTGTAGTCTGACATCCTTTGCAAAAGATATGAACGGCCACTGTCTGTTAATAGTCTGCTTTTAAACTTTATTCCACTCATACGACTGAAGAGACTATAATGTATATAGGCTACGTTCAGAGAAACAAACTTCCTCACTGGCCCCCAAAATTTTGTTGCAAACGACACCAGGAATTTGGCACAGAGAGAAAGCAGGGTCAGGCTGCCTGATCAGGGCCGGCAGAGAAAATTCCTACGGCTTCCACTAGACAGAGTCTTGTTTCCGAGTGCCGCTGACCACAACTATGCGCTCTGCCTCCTCAGGAAGAGCACAGACAGCAAGTTTACTCTGCTTTGAAGGGCCCAGCCATAACCCCAACAGCTCCCCAGGACCGGAATCCCAGCTGGGATGCTCTGGGCTGCAAGGAACGGAAGAGCCAGCTGATAGTGATGGAAAAAAAAAGGGCATCTATCATTTCACAGAGCGATCAGTCTGGAAGCAGTGGCAGTTCCGCAACTGAAGCAAGAGCTCCATGAAGCCACCGAGACCCCAGCTTCTTTTCGTCTTTCTATTTGTTTTACTCAGACCTTGGGTTTTGTCCTCAGACTTTTTCTGTGGTGATTACAAGATGGCTGCCTCAGTCCCAGTGTATTCTGTCTTCACACAGTCACTCCCAAATGCAGAAGAAAGACAGATTTTCCATGCACCTCTTTTTATCTTAGAGGAAGACCTTTCTCAAAAGCTCCTTGTTGAATGACCTTCAGGTCCCTTAACGTGGGATTTGGGTACCTGCTCAATTCCTAGCTGTAGGCGAGGAAAGCAGTATTGATCATTTTCTTGTCTTTCACTCTTGCCTGTCAAAGTCTGACAGCAAGATAGATGTGGTGGCTGAGCAGGCAGCAGGAGCAGCTGCAGGGGGCAATTGGGTGGACAACCAGCAGTGCCACTGGCGGAAAGTTAACTGCTTTTAATGGCAGCTCCATTTAAACATAAACATTTAAAGTATGTTCCTTTGTACTTACAATAACATCCTTTACCAGCATGCATTGCTATGTTTGCACACTTAGGTAATAAATGAGGGAGGCATAGCTACCTTCCAGATGATGATGATGATGATGATGATGATGTTGATGGTGATGATGATGCTGAGTGTAAATGCACAAAATACTGACTGGCATTTGGAAAGTATTAGGCTTAGTGAAATAAGTCAGACAGAGAAAGACAAATACTGTATGATATCACTTATATGTGGAATCTAAAAAATAAAACAAACTAGTGAATATAACAAAGAGAAACAGACCCACAAATATAGAGAATAAACTAATGTTTACCATTGTGGGAGAGGGAAGGGGAGAGGGGGAAAAATAGAGGTAGGGGATTAAGAGGTACAAACTACTTTGTATAAAATAGGCTACAAGGATATATTATAGAGCCCAGGGAATATAGCCAATATTTATAATAACTGTGAATGGAATATAATCTTTAAAATTTGTGAATCACCATGTTGTACATCTGAAATATATATAATGTTGTACATCGACTACACCTCAATCAAAACAAAAAAGAAAGTATATTTCTAAGTAATGGTCAATAAAACTGGGAATTTCTGAATGGTTGTCATTGTTTTGGGGTTTGGTATTGGTTTTTTGCCTTAGATATCAATTCCTTCAGGATCTTATCCAGATATTTAAACCCTATGACTCAATGTCCCCATCTGTTAAAAATGGGTAACATTTGAAGACAGTAAATATATAAAATTTTTTAATGAATTCTTTTCTGATAATTATTTCTAAACTTGGATAAAGAAGAATTGATTATGTCAATGATTGGGCAGAGTTTGCCTGAGGGTTGGCTTGGGAGGGCCCCAGTTGGTCTTGGGAGAAAGGATATAATAATCAACACGCCATTTCACTGGGCTCTGTCAATATTTGTTAGATTTCCCAAAGCTACAGTACTGCCTATTAACAGTGCCTTTACACAAAAAAGCTAATCAACATTTTCAACAGGAAGACTGTGCTGGCATCCATAACCCACTTTTAAGATGAAAGATAAGCTTATAAGATAATTTGTTAACCTGTTTTAGGAATTTTGAAGCTACTCCAAATTATTTAATTGATAAATAGACCCATACAAGTAAATGGCCGTGAGGACATGTGACTTGACAGTCTGAAAAGCTTCCTCCCTATCCTCTATCTTACCCCAACTCACTCACAAATACTACTCCCTCTTCACAGGTGTTTAAAATTATCAGTGAACTCTTCCTCCTATGCGTGGAGGTGGTAGAAAGAGGGAAACTAAAAACTGCAGGAAATGGTCAAAATGCAAATTTTGTACGTGGGAAAATTATGAATAGCTATAGTTTTCTGTTATCACAATAGCCAAAAACAAGCCTTTGAGTGAATAAGACTGGGTTGGGGAGGGAAAGGGGGGCAGCACAGCTGGGGAAAGGGGGATGAGGGGTAAATGCTGAAAGTGAGGGAGAGGTTAGGTGAATGGGACAGGCAAGCTCAAGTGAGGGAAGAAGGTACCAGGAGGGTAACAACGACAATCGTGGTGATGCTAGCTTTAATTAGACACTGACAATGGCAGGTGCTATGGTAGTGATTTTCATGCATTGTTTCTGATCTCCATCATAACTTCAGGCAGATAGGATAAGGAAGCTCAGGGAGGTTAGGTGACTTGCCTGGCATCTAAAGCCAGCAATTGATGATCTCTGGATAGACTCCTGGGCTTTGGAATTAGAGAGACCCAAGTTCAAATCCTCTGTCTGTTTCTTACTAGATGTATAACTTGGTCAAGTAAGTTCCCTCTCTGTGTTTCTCTTTCCTCCTCTGGAAAATGGGGATAAGAAGATTTATTTAGTTTCTAGGATATTGTGAGATTGCAATATTATATATATAACTAGAGGTGTTTATCTTTGCCTAGTATGTAATATGTGTTAAATAGTAGTAGTATATGCTATTATTACTATTTGCACTAAGAAGGATGTCACCAAAACCAAAGCAACTTCTTCACAATTTTCCCCATATTTGCCCTGTTTCAGTGAGTCTATTTGGAATAGTGTACAGTGAGAAGTGCAAAATATGTGTATGATCGGGTCCTCACCCTCATTCAGCATTCACTCCTGCAATGGATGGTCATTCACTAAGAGAACCAGTCAACTTAATCTTTCTTGAAACAAAAAGCGTCCACCATTAAGCAAACACAAAAAGTGAAAAGCAAAGCCCACTAACAGCCCCTGCCTTGAGGAAGCATTTGCAGCCATGCGATAAATGCACATGAGAGGCGTGTTCTGCATGAGTAAAGTGTTATGGGAACAGAGAAGAGGAAACACCAGACACTCTAGTGAAGTCAGGGAAGACTTCACAGAGTTGCTGCTCACTCCTCCATGCCTTCTACGGTGATTTATTTCTCATGTTAAAGCACAATTTTTAAAAGTTTAGACAACACTCCAACTGCATAATGAATATGTGTCAAAGATTGTATTTAACTCATTCATTAATGAAGGAACCAGTTCATACATTCATAGGTGTTAAACCTGGTTCAAATAAGAATTGGAAGAGTAAGTGCTTATAGGCAATTTAATCAATAAAGGAATCTTAGGAAAGACTTGGTTACATACAAAACTGGCTCATGTCACTACTGGGTAATAATCTATAAGCTTTGGAATTATCTTTTGTTGCTGGGTGAAAATTATTTACATCTCTACCACACTTCCATGAGTGGTAGAAGGGAGAATTCCCTACTTTCCTAGCCTTACCACTTTCTGAAGAGCAGAAAGGAAAGGGTTAATTTCAATCATTCCATATTCTTTGGACTTTCCTTTAACAGTATTTTTTTTAATTAAATAAAATATGTTTAGAGAAATTAAGAATTATCCAGAGTCATATTTCTGATTATATAGCATCGGTTCTTGGGATGTTTATAGCGTTCACTGAAGGAAGAAACAAATTATTGATGCTTCACAAGCAGCAAGGTGTGGTGGAAAGGAGCTTGGCCTGGGACAAGTAAGGAAGCTGAATCTACCCAAGCTCTGCCACTAAATGGCTGGGTGACCTTTTGAAGGTCATTTCCCCTCTCTGAGCCTCAACCTCCTCATCTGAAAATGAGCAGGTTCACTAGATAGCAACTAAGGGAGCAGGTCTCAAACTTCAGTGAGCATCAGTATCACTGGGGGAAGCTTGGTAAAATGAATAAATAAAAATGCAGTTTCCCAGGCCCCACACCCAGAGATTCTGGATCAAAATCTAAAACTCAGATGATTCCAGGATTCTGCTGTGTTAGTGTGGTTTTATTTTACAGCACCCCAGGTGATGCTTAGAGGTCTCTTCCAGCTTTAACCGTCCATCCCTAGGTGCTCGGAGCCCAGAAGCCTCAGCTCAGCCGCCTGCTGGTTCTCTTGTCATGGGTATCCATGGGGATTTCATTTGTTACCTGTTTCCTTTGTTCCCTATTTCCTTTCAGGAAAGGATTAACAAACCGGCATTGGTACAGCTCCTGAAAATAATGTCCTGTTATCGCAGAGGACTTTTCTGAAAGGCTTTTAGGTTGTATATTGTTGAGCTCCAAGTTATTGTTTTACTTACATAAGACTTCTGAGTGGTAAATTGGTATATATGTTATTTCAATGTACTATTTTCTCAGCTAATATTATGGAAGGGTTTTTTTTTTTGAAATCTAATGCATTTCAAATCTGAGCATTTACAATTTTCTGAGAGCTAAAATTATAAACTGTCTTGAGTGGGTTTGCCTTTCATCTTCGGTTATATTTTTAAATTGATTCTTCTAATATAGCCATTCAGGTCATTTAAGTGTGTATTAGCAACATAAAAACATTAGTCTTAGACACAAATAAGCTTATATTTGTGGCCTAGAGTAAAACAAGTTTATTCATGTCATTTTGTGTTTCTGTTAAGAAGCTAACAATGACTTTCAGAGGACTTAACACAAGTAGAAACAAGATTTAAATTGCCCAAGAGATCAAGGAACCTCAGATTTTGTACCTTATATACACTAAGAACTTTCTTTATGATCAAAGAAAAGAGGAGAAAATTAATATCCCACTGTGTTAGCAGAGTATGTGTCAACACACACACACACACACACACACACACACACCAAAAAAAAAAAATTAGGGGAAAAAATAAGCTAATGATGCAAACTCAACGGATGTTTAAAACTTGCGAAAGCTTATTATTTTTCAAGGTGGAATTTGGGCTTTCTCTTACAGTCTAATACCTCCTGTTATGGCTGAAACAAGTGTACTTGGAATATCAAAGTAATAAAACAAGTAAATTAGCTCTTCATCTCCTAGGGAAGACTCAATTTCCCTAGATTTAGATGGATGGAAGGCAAACAGATAATCTACGTTAAGAAGTGAGTTATCTACCTACCTTCCATCCACCCTATGGTGGATCATTTCAACCAACTCCGAGGCTGCTTTGAGGAAATGTCCCCATCCACCACAACTCAAGGACCTCTCTATCTACTGTCACATAGTTCTAGCTAACAGTGAGCAAGATAACTTGCTTCAAGTAGAGCCCTCATCTCACCCAGAAAGCCTCCGTCTCAAATCTTTTCTTTCATATAACACCAATCTTCCATTTATCTGGAATTCTCTCTTACCTGCCTCACGCTGACATTATCCTCTTATACCTGTGCATGCACAGGATCTGTGGGTAAAGAAAGAAAAGCTTTCCTACCTATCTTCCCTTGTTCTCTTTACTGGAAAAAATTCTCTTAAGTCAATTGAAATAATTGCCCTTTAGTTGAAGGACATTCAACAATTTATCTAGGGAGACCTTCAAGATGGCGGAGGAGTAAGACATGGAGATCACCTTCCTCCCCACAAATACATCAAAAATACATCTACATGTGGAACAACTCCTACAGAACACCTACTGAATGCTGGCAGAAGACCTCAGACTTCCCAAAAGGCAAGAAACTCCCCACATACCTGGGTAGGGCAAAAGAAAAAAGAAAAAACAGAGACAAAAGAATAGGAATGGGACCTGCACCACCAGGAGGGAGCTGTGAAGGAGGAAAAGTTTCCACACACTAAGAAGCCCCTTCACTGGTGGAGATGGTGTGTGGGCGGGAGGGAAGCTTTGGAGCCACAGAGGAGAGCACAGCAACAGGGGTGCAGAGGGCAAAGCAGAGAGATTCCCGCACAGAGGATCAGTGCCGACCAGCACTCACCAGCCCGAGAGGCTTGTCTGCTCACCTGCCAGGGCGGGTGGGGGCTGGGAGCTGAAGCTCTGGCTTCAGAGGTCAGATCCCAGGGAGAGGACGGGGTTGGCTGCATGAACACAGCCTTAAGGGGGGCTAGTGTGCCACAGGTAGCTGTGAGGGACTCCAGGGAAAAGTCTGGAACCGCCTAAGAGGCAAGAGACCATTGTTTCCGGGTGAGAAAGGAGAGGAGATTCCTTCCCTGTCTGCCCACGGAAGGCAGAGCACCACATAAAAGAGCTCCAGAGACGGGCATGAGCCATGCCTATCAGCTCGGACACCAGAGACGGGCGTGAAAAGCTAAGGCTGCTGCTGCAGTCACCAAGAATCCTGTGTGCAAGCACAGGTCACTATCCACATCCCCCCTCCCGGGAGCCTGTGCAGCCTGCCACTGCCAGGGTCCCGTGATCCAGGGACAACTTCCCAGGGAGAACACATGGTGCGCCTCAGGCTGTTGCAACGTCATGCTGGCCTCTGCCGCCGCAGGCCTGGCCTGCATTCCAATTATAACTACCATACCCCTCCCTCCCGCTGGCCTGAGTGAGCCAGAGCCCCCTAATCAGCCGCTGCTTTAACTCCGTCCTGTCTGGGCAGGAACAGAAGCCTGAGGGCAACCTACACGCAGAGGCGTGGCCAAAACCAAAGCTGAACCCCAGGAGCTGTGCGAACAAAGAAGAGCAAGGGAAATCTCTCCCAGCAGCCTCAGGAGCAGTGGATTAAATCCCCACAATCAACTTGAGGTACTCTGCATCTGTGGAATACCTGAATAGACAACGAATCAACCCAAAATTGAGGCGGTAGACTATGTGAGCAACTGTAGACTTGGGGTTTGCTGTCTGCGACTGACTTGTTCTGATTTTTATGTTTATCTTAATATAGTTTTTAGCGTTTGTTATCATTGGTGGATTTGTTTATTGGTTTGGTTGCTCTCCTCTTTTTTTTATTTTAATATTTTTTGTTATTTTATTTTAATTATTTTATTTTTCTTTCTTTTTTTCTTCCTTTTCTCCTGAGCCATGTGGCTGACAGGGTATTGGTGCTCCAGCCTGGTGTCAGGCCTGACCCTCTGAGGTGGGAGAGCTGAATTCAGGACATTGGAACACCAGAGACCTCCCAGCCCCATGTAATATCAATCAGCAAGAGCTCTCCCAGAGATCTCTGTCTCAACACTAAGACCCAGCTCCACCCAATGGCCAGCAAGATCTAGAGCAGGACGCCCAATGCCAAACAACTAGCAAGACAGGAACACAACGCCACCCATTAACAGTGAGGCTGTCTAAAATCAGACTAAGTTCACAGACACCCCAAAACACACCACCAGACACGGTTCTGCCCACTAGAAAGACAAGATCCAGCCCCACCCACCAGAACATAGGCAACAGTCCCCTTCACCAGGAAGCCTACACAACCCACTGAACCAACCTTACCCACTGGGGCCAGATATCAAAAACAACAGGAACTATGAACCTACACCCTGTGAAAAGGAGACCCCCAAACACAGTAAGTTAAGCAAAATGAGAAGACATAGGAGTACACAGCAGATGAAGTAGCAAGGTAAAAACCTACCAGACCAAAAAAATGAAGAGGAAAAAGGCAGTCTACCTAAAAAAGAATTCAGAGTAATGATAGTAAAGATGATCCAACATCTTGGAAATAGAATGGAGAAAATACAAGAAGCATTTAACAAGGACCTAGAAGAACTAAACAGCAAACAAACTATGATGAACAACATAATAGATGAAATTAAAAATTCTAAGTGACCTGGAAGATAAAATAGTGGAAATAGCTATTGCAGAGCAGAATAAAGAAAAAAGAATGAAAAGAATTGTGGACAATCTCAGAGACTTCTGGGATAACACTAAACACACCAACATTTGAATTATAGGGGTCCCAGAGGAGGAAGAGAAAAAGAAATTTTCTGAGAAAATATTTGAAGAGATTATAGTTGAAAACTTCCCTAACATGGGAAAGGAAATAGTCAATCAAGTCCAGGAAGCATAGAGAGTCCCATACAACATAAATCTAAGGAGAAACACAGCAAGACACATATTAATCAAACTATCAAAAATTAAATACAAAGAAAAAATATTAAAAACAGCAAGGGAAAAACAACAAATAACATACAAGGGTATCTCCATAAGGTTAACAGCTGATATTTCAGCAGAAACTCTGCAAGCCAGAAGGGAGTGGCAGGACATACTTAAATTGATGAAAGGGGAAAACCTACAGCCAAGATTACTCTACCAGCAAGGATCTCATTCAGATTTGACAGAGAAATTTAAAACTTTACAAACAAGCAAAAGTTAAGAGAATTCAGCACCACCAAACCAGCTTTACAACAAATGCTAAAGGAACTTCTCTAGACAGGAAACACAAGAGAAGGAAAAGACCTACAATAACAAACCCAAAACAATTAAGAAAATGGTAATAGGAATATACATATCGATAATTACCTTAAATGTAAATGGATTAAACACTCCTACCAAAAGACAAAGATTGGCTGAATGGATACAAAAACAAGACCTGTATATATGCTGCCTACAGGAGACCCACTTCAGACCTAGGGACACATACAGACTGGAAGTGAGGAGATGGAAAAAGATATTCCACACAGATGGAACTCCAAACAAAGCTGGAGTAGCAATTCTCATATCAGACAAAATAGACTTTAAAATAAAGACTGTTACAAGAGACAAAGAAGGACACTATATAATGATCAAGGGATCAATCCAAGAAGAAGATATAACAATTGTAAATATTTATGCACCCAACATAGGAGCACCTCAATACATAAGGCAAATGCTAACAGCCATAAAAGGAGAAATCAACAGTAAGACAATCATAATAGGGTACTTTAACACCCCACCTTCACCAATGGAGAGATCATCCAAAATGAAAATAAATAAGTAAACACCAGCTTTAAATGACACATTTAAAGACAAGAGGGACTTAATTGACATTTATAGGACATTCCATCCCAAAACAACAGAATACAATTTCTTATCAAGTGCTCATGAAACATTCTCCAAGATAGATCATATCTTGGGTCACAAATCAAGCCTCGGTAAATTTAAGATAATTGAAATCAAGTACCTCTTCTGACCACAATGCTATAAGACTAGATATCAACTACAGGAAAAAAACTGTAAAAAATACAAACACATGGAGGCTAAACAATACATGACTAAATAACCAAGAGATCACTGAAGAAATCAAAGGGGAAATCAAAACACACCTCGAAACAAATGACAAGAAAACACGATGACCCAAAACCTATAAGATGCAGCAAAAGCAGTTCTAAGAGGGAAGTTTGTAGCAATACAATCCTACCTCAAGAAACAAGAAAAATCTCAAATAAACAACCTAACCTTACACCAAAAGCAATCAGAGAAAGAAGACCAAAAAACAAAAACCCCAAAGTTAGCAGAAAGAAAAAAATCATAAAGATCAGATCAGAAATAAATGAAAAAGAAATGAAGGACACAATAACAAAGATCAAAAAACTAAATGCTGGTTCTTTCAGATGATAACAAAATTGATACACCACTAGCCAGACTCATCAAGAAAAAAGGGATAAGACTCAAATCAACAGAATTAGAAATGAAAAAGGAGAAGTAACAACTGACATTGCAGAAATACAAAGAATCATGAGGGATTACTACAAGCAATTATATGGCAATAAAATGGACAACCTGGAAGAAATGGACAAATTCTTAGAAAAGCCCAACCTTCCAAGATTGAACCAGGAAGAAATACAAAATATAAGCAGACCAATCACAAGCACTGAAATTGAAACTCTGATTAAAAATCTTCCAACAAACAAAAGCCCAGGACCAGATGGCTTCACAGGTGAACTCTATCAAACATTTAGGGAAGAGCTAACACCTATCCTTCTCAAGTTCTTCCAAAATATAGCAGAGAGAGGAACACTCCCAAATTCATTCTATGAGGCCACCATCACCCTGATACCAAAACCAGACAAAGATGTCACAAAAAAAGAAAACTGCAGACCATCACTGATGAACATAGACGCAAAAATCCTCAACAAAATACTAGCAAACAGAATCCAACAGCACATTAAAAGGATCATACACCATGATCAACTGGGATTTATCCCAGGAATGCAAGGATTCTTTAATATACGCAAATCAATCAATGTGATACTCCGTATGAAAAAACTGAAGGATAAAAACCATATGATCATCTCAATAGATACAGAAAGAGCTTTTGACAAAATTCAACACCCATTTATGATAAAAACTCTCCAGAAAGTAGGCACAGAGGGAACTTACCCTCAAGGGGCAGGACAGGAATAAAGACGTAGATGTAGAGAATGAACTTGAGGACATGGGGAGGGGGAAGGGTAAGCTGGGATGAAGTGAGAGACTAGCATTGACATATATACACTACCAAATGTAAAATAGATAGCTCAGAGGGAAGCAGCTACATAGCTCAGGGAGATCAACTCCGTGCTTTGTGACCACCTAGAGGGGTGGGATAGGGAGGGTGGGAGGGAGATGCAAGACAGAGGAGATATGGGGATATATGTATACATATAGCTGATTCACTTTGCTATATAGCAGAAACTAACACAACATTGTAAAGGAATTATACTCCAATAAAGATGTTAAAAAAATTTATCAAAAAAAAATTTATCTAAGAGCTTCCTTGTAGTCTTTTAAAGTAAAGTTTGTGCCAAAATACAAATACCAAAACGTGAACAAATCGTAAGTGTGCAGAGCAAACGCACCCATGTAATTGGCACCAGGTCAAGAAAGAGAACATCATCACTATCCTAGAATCATCCTTGTGTCTGCTTTTAGTCATAACTCAAAGAAAACCACTCGCTTATTTCTAACACCATACATTAATTTTGCTTGTTTCTGAAATTTATACAAATCAATTTGTGTACTGTGTACTCTTCTCTGCCTTCTTTAGCTCAACATTATGTTTGTGAGATTCATTCATGTTGTTTGTGTGGCAATAGTTTTTTCATTTTCAATGCTAAATGTCACACCATTTTACAAATACACCACAATGTATTTATCTAGTCTACTTTTTTGAACATTTGGTTTATTTCTAGTTTGGAGCTATTATGAATTGTGTGCTTTGAACAATCTTATACATATTTTTTGGTGAACATATATGTTTTGGTGAACATATATGTGTTTCTCCCATATATATATATATATATATATATATATATATATATATATATATATATATATATAAGAGTGGGATTGCTGGACCAGCTTTAGTAGATGCTGCCAAATGACTTTCCAATTTACACTCCCACCACCAATTACTTTAAAACCTAATTGGAGTATATAGTATATATCATTACGGTTTTAATTTGCTTATCCCTCAAGTTCAATGAAGTTGAACATCTTTCTATATATTTATGGAAATTCAGATATCTACCTTTATCAAATGCATGTACAATTCTTTTGTCCATTTTCTTCAGGCTGCCTGCCTGAATTTTTCTTAAAGAACACCTACATTCTTGTAATAAACCTACTTGGCTTTATGGAAGTTTCCAGGTTGTATATCACTAGATTTGATTTGCTCTTTTGTTTAGGATTTTTGCTTCTAAATTCATGGAAGAGATTAGCTTATAATTTCTATTATCGTGAACTTTTCAGGTTTTAGTAGCACATTTATACTGGCCTCATAAAACATGTTGGAGAATGCTTTCTTTTTGTCTGTATTCTGGAAGAGTTTATAAAAGAGTGGTATTATTTCTCCCTTAAACGTTTAGGATAATTTATCAGCAAAGTGACCTAGGCCTAGAGTTTTCTTTGTGGAAAGGCTTTTAATAATGGATTTGATTTCTTTAATAAAATTAAAAGGTCCTTTATAACAGATTTAGTTGTTACATTTTTTGAGGAATTTATTGATTTCCTCTAAATTATTGAACTTATGGCATAATATTGTCTATACCATCCTAGCTTTATTTTTTCATATGTGCATGATCTTTAATGATACCTGCTTTTTATTCCTAATATTGATAATTTTTGTCTTCTCATTTTCATGAACAGTCTTGCTAGGGTTTAACAATTTAACCTATTTTTTCAAAGAACCAATTTCTAGCTTTGCTGAAATTGTTCTCTATTGTAAGTTTGTTTTCTATTTGACTGATCACTTGTTTTATCTTTCTTCTATTTTATTTGATTGCTGTTCTTTTTCTAGTTTCTTGAAAGGAAAGCTTAAACTATTCTTTTTCCGTCTTCTTTCCTAATCTGTGACTGTAAGTGCATCATACAAGTTTTGATAAATTGTATATTCCTTATCATTCAGTACACAGTATTTTCTAATTTTTTATATGTGACAACTTAGAAATACATTGTTTAATTCTTAAAAAGTTGGGAATTTTCTAATTAACTGATTTCTAAGTTAATTCCACCATGGTCAGAGAGCATATTCTAGATGACTGAATTTTTTAAATCTATTGAGGCTTGCTTAATGATGTGGCAAATGGACAATTTTGGCAAATGTTTTATTTGCACTTGAAAAAAGTGAGTATTCTGACGTTGTTTGGTGCATTGTTCTATAAATATGAATTAATCCAAGTTGGTTAATTTTATTGTTCAGAACTTCTATAACCTTACTGATTATTTTGTCTATACAATCACCTATTGGGAAAGGTGAGTTATGGATTTGATTGTGGATTTGTCTGTTTCTTCTTTTACTTCAATTTTTGCTTTATACATTTTGAAATTACATTACTAGGTGGCTACAGATTTAGAATTATGATATCTTCTGATGCATTTATCCCTTTTACATTATGAATCTATTTCTTTTGAACTGTTTGAACATTTCTTACATTAAAGTCTAGTTTGTCTGAAACTTATACCTTTCTTTTGGTTAGTGTTGATATATCTTTTTCCATCTTTTTAATTTTAACCTTTCTGTGTCCTTATATTTAAGGCATTTGTTTTAAAATTAATATTTAAAAAAATATTGTTGAGTTTGTTTTTTATCGTCTGAAATTCTTAAATTTTTTTGATAGCATTTAACCTTTTTTTATTTAATGTAATTATAATAAATTGGGGCTTACAGTTACCATTTTTCTGTTTGGTTTCTATTTGTCCTACCTGTTTTATTCTCCTTTTTCTCTCCTTTCCTGTCTTCTTTTAAAATAATCAAATCTATTTGTTGTTATTTCATTTTTCTCCGTGTTACCTTGTATTTATCCTTTCTTTTAATATTCTTTCAGTGGTAACCCTAGAGATTATAGCATGCATCATTGAGTTAGTACAATAAGATCAAATTATTTATTTTACAACTACCCTTTACAACACTAGTACTTAGAATACTTGAAGTCTATACAGCCCAGCCTCTCTTACCTTTTGCATTGTTATCATGCATTTTACTTTTACATATATTATAAACCTAGTAGATATTAGTATTAATGGTTTTTATAGTCAAGATTTATTTACCTTTACTCATGTATATACCTTTCTGTGTTCTTCATTCTTCCTTGCATTTCTGGTTTTCCTTCCGGAGGCATTTTTTTTTTTTTTTTTAGCTAAAATTTCATTCATAAAAACTCTCTTAATTTTTTAATGGATATCTACTACTAAAAAATTCTCTTTGTTGTGTTTCTCTAAAAATGTATTTATTTCAGCTTATTTTTGAAGAATATTTTTGTTGAACATAGAATCCTAAGTCTGAAGATATATATTTTTCATGACTTTGATGATGTCATTCTGTTGTCTTCTGGCCTCCATCATTTCTATGAAAACTCAGGTATAATTCTTCTTCTTGTTTCTTTGAAGATAATTAACCTATTTTTGGTGCTTTAAACTTTTTCTTATCATCTTTGGTTTTCAGGAGTTTTACTGTGACATACCTTGATGTGTTTTCCTCTTATTTACCCTGTTTGGATTTTAGGCACCTCTTAAATCTGTGTGTTTATCAGTTCGGGAGAATTTCTGACAAATGTATTTTCAAATAATGCTAGTGCTCTCACCTTTCTCTATACATTCAATTGACATATATGATAGAATTTTTTTTACTGTTTTGCATGTGTCTATAATTCTCTTTCCTATATTTTCCCTTCTTATTTCTCTCTGTGCTGCAATTTAGATATTTTTCTGTTGATATATCTTCCAGTCAACATGGCCATCTCTTCTGCTAAATCTGTTCTGCTGTGAAAATCATCTACTAGTTAATTGTTTTTCAATTCAGGAATTTCCCACTTAATTCTTTCTTACATAGATTCCAAGTCTTTGGTAAAATTTTTCATCTTTTCTGTTTTCTCTATCTTTTCTCTTTTTCTTTAACATCCTAATCATTTTTAAGATCCTTGTGTGCTAACACCAATACTTGCACCACCTGTAGGTCTGTTTCTGTTTTCTATTTTTCCTCTTGTTTTCAGTCATATGATTTTGTCTCAGTGTATACTCAGTAATTTGTTTTATAGAATACTAGAAAAATAAATAAATATACATGAG
Organism: Pseudorca crassidens; assembly: GCF_039906515.1. Taxonomy (NCBI): domain Eukaryota; kingdom Metazoa; phylum Chordata; class Mammalia; order Artiodactyla; family Delphinidae; genus Pseudorca; species Pseudorca crassidens. Next base: position 70,697,615 of record NC_090301.1, read on the forward strand.
GAATATATATATATATATATAAATGGAGAGTGAGAGAATAGAGATTCCATATAATGTTAACTTCACTGAGAGAGTTTGACTTTCCTCTGCTAGGCAGAGAGAATGAGAACTGATCAACTTAATCCAATTAGGGAGTGAACTGAGGCTGGTTACAGGTTTGGTACAGCTCAGTCTATCTCTGGTTGACTTCAGTTCCTAAGACAGAGTCCTCTTCTGGATGCGTCCCAAATTTTAATCCTTATGTTTCAGCATGGCAAGACTGCTGAGAACTTATCTCTGCTTTTTGCAGGCTTTCTGCTTAGCTTCTTAGCCTTCTGAGCTACAAGAAGCTCAGAAGCTTGTTTTACTTTTAACAAATGTATTGAGCTGAAATCTGGCCTTAGGTCAATCTCAGTTTTCCATTCCATTCTTTTCTTAGTCATTCCCCCACTTTTGAAAAAAAATCTCTGCTGGTTTTTCTGTCCCCCTGCAGCAACCCTCCCTATGGATGACAAATTCCTGATTCTCAGCCCTGTTTCCCACTCCCAGAATCAGCAAATGCCCCCAGGGGGAAAAATGTAGACTATTGGTTGAAATTTATGAGGTTTTCCCCATTTTTGGAAAATTCCCTCCTTCCCCATTCCTGGTTGTTTCAACAGTTCTCCTATACCTTGAAACTGATTGTTTTATTTTTTGTTTGTTTGTTTTATCTAGCTTTTCTACTTTTTTCCAGCTAGTTTGCAACTCTGCTGCAAACTACTTCAACAGAAACAGAAGCAAAACTCTATATTGTTTTTAAAATTGGTTCTGGTTTGCTATGGAACAAAAGAGGAGCTACTGGAAGATACATCCTCTGGGGGTTCCTTGGGTGATGTTTTACTTATGTATCCACAAGTCAGAATAACTAGTTGTAACCACAACTCTTCAGTAACCTGCTGAATAAACAGAGACCAGCCATTCAACTTTCCCCATCTAATAAATGAGGACTTTATCTGCTTTTCTTATTTGATGGAGTTGTCATGAGAAAAAGTATTTATTTAAGCATTTTGGAAAGGTAAACATGATGTACATTAGGAATACAATCAGTTAGCTGTACATGATCAAATATTTGGTTTTTTTCTCTAGCTGTTCATTGGATGAACGTCTTTCTCTCCCAGCTAAACTGTTAACACTTCAAGGACAAGACCTATGTCCTCTGTTTCCATTTTATTTCCTGCAGTATCCAGTTTAGCATGATTCACAAAATAAGCATTGTTTTGAAAAAATGCCAATTTACCCTGTGTCTGCCCATGTTGAAGTATTCTGAAGTGCAGGCAATAAGCCTCATTTTGATCTTTTGCAATCTACGTTGGTAAAATCTCAGCTTAAGAGATTTTAGTGTTCTGTGCTGACTAATTTGGGGGACAAGTTTTGATAATTAGGTTTTCCTATTTCATCCTTTCAGTTAATAAAATCTTAGAGTAAGGAACTGTCAGTTGTATAGAGCAGATGACTCCATTTGCCTATAGTCATTAGACCTAACTAACTACCTTTTGCGGTAATAACTAGTATGTTGTAGAAATGGATCAACTCTGACAAAGATAGAGCACTTAAAGTGAAATGCTTCTGTCTGTCTGTCCACTTCCCACTCCACTGACTCTTCCTTTCATCTAAAAGCAAATGAAATCAGTTGTTTATTTCAAAATAGTCTTGAAAATCATTTAGGCATAATTAAAGTTTGCAATATCCTGTAAGTAAGTATTATCTTCTAATATTTTCTGCCAAGAATTGAATTTGCTAGGCATGACACAATTATTGCTGGCAGTAGATGTACCAAAACGTACCAACACCAGGGAATTACTAAATACCACAGCCCTCCTATGGAGCAAGTTGCATAAATATTTAATAGGAAATGCATGATGAATTTCTTGCATGATTATGCAGAAAAACATTTGGGAATGGTGGCAGCTGTTACATGAACTAAGCTCAGTCTCTTTTCCCCCATCGTTTTCGATCTTTATCAAATTCAATATTGTGCTTTAACTTCAGCAGTATCTCCAATGATGAGTATTGCAGACACCTGTCAACATTTTAGGAAATGTGTGACTCTTTACATATGCTGTGTGCATGTACCTGACAACTTTCAGTGGTGCAGTTGAGGGAACAACTGAGAGATTCTTGGATAATAAAAGGGCCATCAGGGAAATCTGACTCAAAAGAGAAGGTGAAAGAAGCTAAAAGAGTAACAGCTGCCACACTTACAGGTGTACAATCAAGTTTTCTCTGGTGACACTACATCTGTACCTAAGCCCCATGAAAATATATTCCATTCTAAATTTAGGTGGGTTTTTTTTTTCTTTTGGCAGATACTTCATGGTTTTAGTATCACAAAGATTTTATTCTCTTTATCCCTTTATTTTCCCCCAAATATGTACTTTTGTAGCAGTACATATTCCTTTAACATTTTTGAAGTTTCTGGCATATTCATAAGGTTGAAAGTTCATAACACAAAAGGAATTTTTTAATCAAGGGTTATAAACAAGAGATCATTCATCAAAATTGTGTGAGCAGTGAGGTCAGATCAACATATACTGAAAGCCAGTTGGTTTGGGTCCTCTGGAGTTTTAAAGGGCATCTCTTTGAAACAAAACCACTCTTTGGTTCCATTCAAACATCCTAATTCATAGTAGATCCTCAGCATCATGTCCTCAGGAAATGGGGGCTCCAGAAAAACCTCAGACTCCGGCATCTTCACAGATAGAACACAATATTATCAAATCACTGCAGAAGCTAAAACATGCTTTTGTTTTTTTTACAAAGTCCTGTGACCTTCTAATGAATTGCAGGTGACACAATGTCTCTGCCCCTTAAAGCAATTTAAAGAGTTGCCATTAAAGAGTTGGCACCCCATAAATTATCAAGTGATAATTATATTCTCGGCTTCAAAACAAGTAGAAAATCCTCCTTAACAACAAATTTGTTCCCCAAGTGTGGTAGTAAGATGAGTTGCACCTCTTAAAATGGTGACTTGATTTACTGCCTTCACATTTTGGAATCTATTTTGGGTAAGAACTCTTGGTCAGCCTGGGCAGAGACTCTGCAATCACAAAGAGAAATGCATCATCATTGAATTAAATATTTCTGTCGAGAGAAAGTTTAGACAAAAGACAGGATATCGTTAAAATTCCAAAGTTCCAGGATGTGCACCCAGGTTAAAAAATAATCATGAACAAGATTAGAAAGCAACTTTCTTCTTCAAAAGTTAAAATGTCACCATGAAGCAAGCCAGCTTATGTCCCAGCTTCCCTGAGAGTTTCCAGCTGGAATCCAAATGTCTAATATGTGAGCATTCTTTGACAAACCCACCAGAAAAAGCCATAGGATGTCTCTCCCACTATTGCGGATGTTCCGCGCTGTCCTCCAAAGCCCTTACAAACACAATATCCAGAATGGCCTTGAGCCTTTCAAAGCACATTCCCATGTCAGTGACTGAATGTCCATATTTACCCATCACAGAACCTTTATCAGTAACATAGTCCCTTGGGGATACAACTTACAGTGATCAGATTTACATCACCACCTCCTTCCATTTTGCCAAAGTCTAAATTCACAACCAGTTCTTGTGGAAAAAAAAAAAAAAGGAGAAAGGAAAACATCATATGCTAGAATCAGTCTGAATGTTCCATTTATCGTGGTCCATCTTTGGCAATCTTAGAATATTTATATACAGGCCAAAGTATGTAAATTCAAGAAGAAGGAAGCTAAAGGGCTTTTGCTGTTCTACAAAGAGATGACTGAAATCCATTTCAGTCTGACCATTAAAATATTACTTATATTGTATTAAAACTGTAATTTCATAGAAGGAGAGAGCATAATGGTGGTTGCCAGGGGCAGGGTGGCTGCAGGGGTTGCTATGGGAAGATGTTGGTCAAAGGGTACAAAGTATCAGTTATGCAAGATGAATAAATTCTGGAGAGCTAGTGTACAGCATAGCGACAGACTGAAATTTGCTAAGAAGGTGTGTTCTCACCACACACACAAAATCTTTAGTTATAAAGATAACAGTATAAACCTCAATTAGAGCTTTATTGTCTGGGTGATAGAGAGAGAATTCTACTTCTAATGGTCCAAAAAAGCCCTTTCCCTAACCCAGCATTATCGGTTATAGTCAATGAAAATGCCCCAAATATTTATACTAACTCATAAAGGAAAAAATAAGGAAATTGGCTTTACTTCTTTTTTATATCTTGCAGTTTAGTTCAGTGTTACTTCTCACATGAATGAAGATGAAAAAAAAAATCCTTCTAAATGAATAACATTGTTTAGAGCTAATGTGCGGCATTTTTATATTCGGAAACTGACTCGACCCAACTCAGACTTGCTCTAAAGGAATCACGTTCAAACCACCCGTTGGGAAGGGGCCAAAGCACAGCCACCAGCTTTCTGTTGCCTGAATCTTCTATTACATTGGCTCATTAAAACTCCTTGTTTATATTTGCATTTTACTGTTGAGCAATTTTACAACACAAAATACTGATAAGTTTGCAGACTGATCCTATGCATTATATTTAATCATAACTGCAATAAGGAAGACCATTGTATCATGCCTCTATCTCAAACCCACTGCAGTGATTTAAAATAGAATTCATACCTTACAATAGCTTTGGCACGTGTCCTCTCTGTCTCTCTTTTTTTGCAAGATTCTCTTGAAACCAAATAAAAAGCGTACGATAAACTTGGAGAGGTCCCCATTTTTTATTAGAATGTATGATTAGAACTAGGAAAAAGCCTTACCTGAAAGCAAACGTGTAGCAAGAGAGAGAAAGAGAGAGAGAGAAGGGATGAATACCATGAAAGGGTTAGCTGATTTCAATGGCTGCACCACAGGCCTTGTTTTAAACCATCTATCCTAGTGGGACCAAGAGGACCTCCATGTTGTTTCAGGTTGGTCTCCTGCATATTAAGGTTTATGTTATAGTTTAACAGAGCCCAGGCTTCAGTTTCAGGCATAAGTTACTAATTTTCTTATGCTAATGAAAACCACACATCAGCTCCTTGAAATTCCCAAAAGTAGCATCAGTTTTGCCACTAATTGCAGCCCTGCTGGGGTGGTGGAGGAAGAAGGGGAGTGATTACAATAGCAAGAGTTGGGACAGTGCCCTTCACCTCCCTGAGTGGTCCTCTAACTGAAAACATTTGAGACTTGCCCCTCCTGGCCTTGAGTTCTCATGAATTTTAAGAAATTGGACGCTCCCAGGAGCACCGGAGCATGATGAAATAATGGAACTCGGGCCTAGGAGATACGAAGAAGAAGGTCTGGCTCAAACTTCAAACCCCAGCGGAAGGGAATCTGAGACATAACTATTTGATCTTCTTTCTCAACCTGACAAGATATTTCTCTTCAGGGCCAAGGGCACTTATCCTGGCTTCTTCAACAACTGATACTTTATGCATGAGAACCTTGTAATGAATCTGACAAGCACAAATATAATCAATTTGTTTTCCATGAAACATAATTTTTCAAACAACCAGAGGATTTGGGAATGCTGAAAATTCTCCCTAAACTTTGGGGAAATCACCAGAGGACTTTTTCCTCCCCTGAAACCCATCTCGGGGCTTCCAAATCCTAGTTACCAATGCATACAAATCAGCTTTGTGCAATAAATGTTGTTCTATGGATAAAAATAGAAAAGCCGCAAAAAGGTTGAAGACCCCATTACACGCAATATCTCAACTTGTGCATATTCAAAACACACACGCTCTGTGGGTATTTCACTAAAATGATTTGCTGCAAAGCATGAACCAGGCAGGAAGCTGATGCACAATGAATTGATTTCCAAGTCTTATTTGTGGCCGATTTGAGGTTAGAGAGCATTTCTGTGCTGGGTGGAGTGGTAAAATGAATGTTTATTGTTTAGGATTTAAAAGGCCCATTATCATGCAGACTCAGTAAGGTTCTGCCCCACGAAACTGAGTGCTAGGCCAGCAGGCAACTGATTCAAGTGACAAGAGGTGAGCTGCAACAACCCTTCCATGTTAATAAAACATGTCCCAGCACTCGAAGGAATCCTAGCACAGTGTGAGAGCAGGTAGAACTTATTAATCAGAACTACTGTTAAGTCTAATTATAGGCTTCCCCCAAGTTACAAAATAAATGGATGCCTTGGCAATAAAGCAATTTTTTTGGTATATTGAATCCTGGATTTCTACTGAATCCTCTTATTGTAATTGAAAGTGAGTTTTGATTTTTTTTTAAATGTCTAGTCCTATTAGTAGGGACTGTGAGATATCTCCCTATTCAATTTCCCACTTTTAAACTTGTCATCTTTAGTTCTGGCTGAATTGCTTGTCCAGGAGTTAGGAACAGTGATGTCTGCTTGTGGTTTCTCCAGACTTTAGACATGAGATCTTAAGTAAGATGGTTTCCTCATCTGCCCAAAGGAAGGTGTTGGACAAGATCAATTGATGCAACATCTGAGAGCAGTGATTCTGGTGTTTACACATTCTCATTTCTCCCACTTCTTACACTGGTCCCTCTTGTCTCCTGTATTTATTCTTCCTGGTTCCCTGACCCGCTAATTGTGAGATCCCCCAAGCCTTTGTCCCTGACCTTCCTATTCAGTGTTTCTTCAGTGAGCACATTCACTTCCAAGGCTGTGTCTATCAATAATAGTACTGTAATATTAAATACTAGTGCTTGACATATGTCAGGCACTATTCTTTACAATTTTAAATTGTTTAATCCATACAACATCCCTATGGGATGAGGCAATTGAGGCATAAAAAAGATTAAGAAACCTGCTACGGATCACTTAAGTAGTAAATCCTGAACAAATGCCCACTGAATGCTTAGAGTTACCTGAGCAATTTCCATAATCCTGCACCACATCTCTTGGATATGAAACTATACCTCAGTTCAGTGCAGAACTTTTTTTTTTTTTTTTTTTTGGCTGCGTTGGGTCTTCGTTGCTGCGTGTGGGCTTTTCTCTAGTTGCGGCGAGTGGGAATTACTCTTCGTTTCGGTGCGTGGTCTTCTCACTGCGGTGGCTTCTCTTGTTGCAGAGCACGGGCTCTAGGCGTGCAGGCTTCAGTAGTTATGGCACACGGGCTCAGTAGTTGTGGCTCTTGGGCTCTAGAGCGCAGGTTCAGTAGTTGTGGCACAGGGCCTTAGTTGCTCCACTGTATGTGGGATCTTCCCCTACCAGGGATGGAACCCCTTGTCCCCTGCATTGGCAGGCGGATTCTTAACCACTGCGCCACCAGGAAAGTCCCAGCACAGAACATTTTTTTAATTAATAAACATTGATCATTTTTAGCAAAAAAAAAAAAAAATCATTTGATGCAACTGTTGAGGAATCTTAGACACCCGTGAGTATCTTATGAAAGCTCTAGCTCCTTTCCCCAGAAAAAAAAATGCATGTAAACACGTGCAGAGGACACGTGGCAAACAATATTAGCAATAAAGCAACAGAATCCTAGTCAAGAATCCCAGATCTTGAAAGCCCTGAACCAGACAATCTAAGGCAATTTAAGCTTTAAGACCTTCTATGATTTGGGTTTTTTGACCAGGTTCTATGTGGAGATAATGTTCTATAGACATCAGAGTTAGGTGCATTCCTAAGCTCTATTCTTTCTTTTTTTCTTACATCTTTATTGGAGTATAATTGCTTTACAATGTTTTGTTAGTTTCTGCCGTATAACAAAGTGAATCAGCTATATGTATACATATATCCCCTCCTTCTTGCATCTCCCTCCCACTCTCCCTCCCTATCCCACTTCTCTAGGTGGTCACAAAGCAGCGAGCTGATCTCTCTGTGCTATGCAGCTGCTTCCCACTAGCTTTCTGTTTTACATTTGGTAGTGTATATATGTCAATGCTACTCTCTCACTTCGTCCCAGCTTACCCTTCCCCCTCCCTGTGTCCTCAAGTCCATTCTCTACGTCTGCATCTTTATTCCTATTCCGAGCTCTATTCTTGACTGACCGAGATGGATGTTTTCCCCTTTCTTCATGTCAGCTGCCTCTACACAGTATGGGTGGGCATGGAGAGATTTTGCTTTAAGTTAACACGTATTCCAGTACATCAAGTACCAATGTGTACCACCATGAAATAAGCCCACCTACCTATATGACTAGATCAGAACTTCAAAGGATGTAAGTACAGGCAGTTTGCATTCAATAAAGGCTTACGGAGTGGTGTCACAGAGTCTGGATGTAATAGGACAGTGTTAGTTACACTGACCACCTTCCATTTCTGTATAGTGCCTGTGCTGATCTATGCTGTGGAGTTCTTTCTTCCACCATTTTGAAACCCAAGAAACAAAACATTGGACATCATACCTAAAATACTCTTTCAGGTTTTAAAATTATAGTGTAATATTCTTGAAAACCCTCATGCTTATCTGTGACACTCATCCTTGATACTATAATCCTTACCCTCAATTTACCCCTTAGACAAAGAATATCCCCGACTATCATAAGTGAGGATCAAGGGAGACAGGGAGACCGTCAGGATGAAGGTGAGGCTCAGGGGTGAAATGCGTGAAAAGGAGGGGTTGGTATTTGTAGTTAAGGACTTTTTATTTAAAGATCATTGAATCTACACATTTTTCCCTTAGTCCTCTTACCAAAATTTGAATTCCAGGAATTGGTTTTCCGTCTCTGTAAAATCCATGTATGTATAAAGAGATCTTTACCTACCCCCCAAAAAAACATGCTGAGGGAATCAGCCCAGAATTACTCTGGGAAATTTAATATGCCTAGTGAGGACACACAAAAAAGATAAAGTGGTAAATACTAAGTCAATCTGGGTCTGCTAAACATTGGAGCACTGCTATTAGTTCCAGTATTGATGTCACCAACCAAGTGACAGAGTGTTGTTGCAGTAGGAAAAGATATTTACAATACATAAAACCAAATCTATCCAGAATTTACCAAGATTTCTACAAATCAATAAGAAAAATATTGCCAACTCAGGAGAAAAAAGGGGAAGATACGTGAAGACACATTTCAAAAGAAAATATCCAATAGCCATATAAGAAAAAATACTTAATCTCATTAGTAAGAAAGCCATGTAAGAAGATATCCATTAGTAAGAAAGCCATGTAAGAAGATATCCAATAGCCATGTAAGACAAAATACTTAATCTCATTAGTCATCAAAAAATGCAAATTCCAATCTAATTAAATATCATTATCTACTAGAAGACAAAAATGGGAAAAGGCTGACAGTACCAAATGTTGTAAAGGTGTGAAGCAACTGGAACTTTCATATACTGTTTAGAGGAAAGTTGAAGATACCGGTAGTTGGACCCAGAAATTTCACTTCTGGGTAAGTACTCAAAAGAATTGCATGCACAGGTACACAAATATTACGTACGAAAGAATGTTCATAGTAGCATTAGTCATAATCATTCCAAACTAGAAACAGCCCAAATGTTCATCAGTAGTAGAATGGATAAACATATGTGAGTATATTCATACAATGGCATATCAGATGACAAACCACACTTACATGCAAAAAGCTAGTGAACTTCACAAACATTATGTTGGGCAAAAAAGCCAGACACAAAAGAATATAACTAGAAATCCATTTATATCAATTTCAAAAAGAGGCTAAGCTAATCTGTGACTTTAGAACTTAAGATGTGGTTACCTTTGGGGAAGATGGAAGGGATAGTGGTTAGGATGGGATCCAAGAGAGGAGTGATCCTATGAGTTTTCTGTTTCTCAATAAGAGTTTTGGCATGAGTTTCACCCATGCAATCATTTTGTGATAATTCACTGTGTACTGTTCTAAGCATATACTTTAAAATAAAAGTTAAAAGAGGGAGAGACCATATGTTTAGAGATGTAGACTGACTCCAAATGGTTGAAATATTGATTTCTCATTGACAAATTGTGTGACCTTGGGCAATGTATGTGATTTCCCTGAGCCTCAGTTTCTTTATCTTTTTTTTTCAATTTTTTTCTTTTATCTTTAAAAAGAAGATAATAATGCTTATTGGCTTTGCATTACTAAATGGGAAAATTCATGAAAATTATTTTGCACAGTATATGTTTGCCAATCTAGTCCATCTCCTCAGTTTACAAATGAACAAACCAAGAGACAGAGATGCGATGGACCCCTGAATTTAGGGATCCCTGAATTTAGGCTTATATTGGATAGCATTCACAGGCAAGGGCAGCTACTGTACTGTGAACTGAAAGTAAACACAAGATGCCCTTTGGGTTATCTTGTTTGCTTCTTCCATGGGTGTCAAGAACGCAAGATAAGGCAGAAATTTCTCCTTCACTCTGATCCTTCTTAGAGACACAGCCCAACCAGTCTCTGCAGAGTGGCTCTGAAAAAAGGATAACAAAATAAATCAAATAAGTAATTAATTCACTTCAACAAATATTTACTGAACACATACTATATGCCAGGTACCATTCAACACCTTAGAATTTCATCAGTAAACGAAAGAGACAAGTATCTGTCTTCCAATTTATTCTAGCAGACAGAGGGCAGAGAGAGAAGGAATGGGAGAGTTAAAATTAACATGATTAAATAATCTGTATTGTTTTTGAAGGTAATAGGTTCTTTTAAAACATAGGTTTTATTACTATTCAGATATGGTGAGACCAACAGATCAAGGTATGACTGCCATTGAAAAGGCAGTTGTTATACTCACGAGTCCCAAAAGGAGGGGACACACCACACCATGGCGGGGGTTGGGGGGGGGACACAAGGGGAAGCGCCAGGGTTAATCAGGAGAAGCAAGGGAAAAATGTGGGCAAAAGCCTTCATCGCAGTTTCTGCAGGAAATAACAGGGGAGACAGGTTAAGCAAGTTTAGGATTGACTACTTTGAATAATTTCAGCAGCTCCGAAGGTGTAAATGCCTGACCCTGGGATGATTAGGGTGTGGGAATATTGTCCCAGAGTGTAAGAGCTGTTTAACGCAGACAGTCGGGCATATGGGCTTCAGATTGGTTGACTTGCATATAAAAAGTACTTCCACAGGCCAATCAGTTACTATATTTAGGAATCAGCTAACCCTGGTAGGGACAGCCTCTCCAGGTCAGCAAGGCACCAGATGTCAAAACATCTGAAACATACGGTTAATACACTGCTCTGAAAAACAAAGATGGCAGGGGATAGGAAATAAGGGTGAGGAACCAAAACCATCACCAAATTTAGAATATTTACCAAACAAATCACGAAATGCATACCTGAATTTTTGTTGGACTAAGTTTATATGTTTCCTTTTGCTTTTTTATTCTGGTTCTTAGCTGTCCATGCAGAATTAACTCTCCCATAGAGGAAAAAACATCTCGCATACGAAAGTTCAATCATATTTTGTGATTTAAGAGCAATAATATAAAATAAAATAAGAGATTGTGGCTTGTAGTATCTATGTGCTCATGTAGCAGAGAAGCCATCCAGCCAGACATAAGCTTTAAGTCATCCCTCTGCCAGAACAGCTGCTCACTGAATGTTTACATTCTCTGCACTCAAATATTAATCTCATGGTCAGGTCAGCACCCCTACCTCAGGATCCATGTTTAGCTATAGCTCTATGAAAATATAGCAGAGAGATGACAGAACAACTTATTTTTACATACAGTTTGCTATACACAGTCCTAAGTAAAGAACAATGAAGGCCATACAATGATTCTGCCACCGATCTCTAGTCTCTCTTCACTGTAAAATAATTATCTTTAATCAGTGTGGTTAAGAGAATACTTCTGATCCAGGTCTATGCTTAATCATCTTCACTGTCAATCATCAAGAAATAGTAGCTCCTGAGTGACAGTGGTAGAGCAGACTTTGGTAAGGACAGGAAAGCAGAATGGAGAACAATTAAAAGCTGGCAAAGTAATAAATGAGAGTTATGATTAATCCAAGAAATAAATGACAAGAAGGAAAACACTTTGCAAACGTTTTTAAAACACTGTTATTTTACACATAATCAAAGCAATCACAACCTATTCTAAGCTCATAACACTTCTGAATAGATGGCGGCAGAGACTGGGGAGTTTTAAGAGGCCCCAGAGTGGTTAATGGGGGAATTAGCACAACTCAGAAAAGACATTAATTAGGTCAATCTGCAGTTTTGAAAAACTTTAGCACCTCTCCAGTGCTATTATTGAATTAATGACCACAGTTACTGAACAGTAGACAAAGACTAACACAAAAATTGGGGCTGTTGAAAGCCGGCTTTAAAAGGGAAGTCCAAAGAAAGAGCTGACAAAGTTACAAAACTACAATAAGAATTAATGGAAGTGTGTTTGTGAATTCTGAAAACAGATATATATGAAAGAATGAGTGTTTTATAAAGAATTCTTCAACACAACTTTTACAACTAAAGGGAAGACAAGGCCCAGTGATACTGAAACTAAAAAGAGAGATTACATGTGTAAATTGTCTAGAAATTTTACCTTGTGTAGAGAGTATGAATCTGCTCAATAGTACTTGGGAGCAAAAAGCATCCCAATAATTTATAGATCTTTAAATTAAATTAATACTAGCACCAAGTTCCCCTCATCAGAATGAAGTGTCCTATTTCAGGAGCCTCTCGTTCCAGCATTACAACATCCAAGGTGCCTATGTAATGGCTCAAAACAGGGAAAGGAGCTGTCCCTTAATTTCATGGTGCTTCTCAAGGCTGATGCTGCTCTACTACTTATAGTAATAAAGCCTGCTCCTCCACTATCTGTCAAGCAATCCTGCTCCAGAAAGGGCAGAGCTGTCCTCCCAGCAGTCCCCATCAATGACCACTAAAATCCTTGTAAGAATCCTATAATACTACTCTATAGGGTCTCATGAAGTAAGTGCAGAACTTTTACCAGATAGTACAAAATTTTGCAATCTGTATGCTACAAATGATACTCGATTTGCTATACAGATACCTGGAATTACATAATTCAAAATGCTACTTGTTCCAAAATACAGGATACCATAACCAACAAATTCTTCCAAATTTGAATGATCAGTCAAATTATTGTTGTTATACCACAATCAATAATCAATTATATATCAAGAATTTATGCTCTCTTTTATATGGAAAAATCAATGTCTTTGGCATAGGTTGCCAATCAGTTTAGGAGGATATAAAAATCAGAATTCATTGTCAAGAGCTAAAGCTTCTTCCTCTACACAAATAATCCCTGAAAGTGTTGTTAAGTAGCACGGCTTTAAAAAAAGAAGCAATGATTATTTTCCAGAAGAATGGTCAAGTTACCATAAAAGGGATCCTTTATGAATGACAAGGCATGTTGACTGACTTGAATTCCCCAGGATGGCTTTCCACTACCTCCATATCTATTTTAAGATTTGATATGTGGGATTCCATATAGTTAATCAATCAGAGAGGTTGATCAGCTGTAGCACATGGATCAGGGAAGTCTTCTGACACTAACATTTCCAGTAAAGTTTGCACAATATGGTCTGGAATCTGTAGAGAGTCAGGGCTGAGGACAAAGACATTTGACAATGTTCTTCCAGACTTACAAACAACACTGCAGTAATAAAGACTGGACAAAAGATTCTAAACTTCTTCAGAGGGACATAATTAAAGAGTTTGGTTCCTTTCTGAAAGAGAAGATAACAGAGACTTAACATCAACACAAATTTTAGAGGCACCTTTAGTGGTAATTATGTAAATTCTCAAGAGCAAGGGCTTTGTAATCAAGTTCTGTGTAGTTCTGCTTTACCAATTACACTGTTGTTGAATATAAGCAATCAGTGCTTTCTTGCTCTGGACACCAACACATTGATTACATGGTCAGGCAGATACAACAACTCAGGAATCACAAGCACCAATCCCTGAAGGATTTTGAATTCTAGCTTGGAATTGTATGAAGAAGACAGAAGGACTTACTGAAAATGACTAAACCACATGCAGTGTGAGAATTAGATTCCTTTTACTTCACACACTTGTATACAATAAACTATAAAGAATAAATAGTGATTCTGGAATCAATCTCCAGTTCTGCCTCACTGTGGAACTGATGACAAATCTTTAGCCAGAGTGATTAAGAGAATAATTCTGGTCCAGTTTGGATCCTCTTAAGAGCCTTGCATTGCTCTATTCCTACATTTTCTGATATGTGCTAGTCCGACAGTCTAGACAGTTCTTGAGCTGCAGCTCTTCGTCACCCTGAGATCTCTGTGCCTGGGGCAAACAGCATAAAAAGTGCTCTCACTTAAATAGAGACTCATAAAAATGTAGGTAAAACAAAAAGAGGGAGAGGGAAGAAGTTGGTTCCTCATGGGACACCACAGAGTCTCCACGCCTGTAGCCCACTGACCTGGAACTTTGTTCTCTCGCTCCATCTCCATTCTCAGTAGGGAGAGTTGCAAGAGACAAGAAAGAGAGCCTACATTTTTGCAGTATCTTTCAAAATTTGTATCTCGTTCTTGCCAAATTCTGCTGTGGAATCTGTATTCTCTGTGAAAAGGTAGCATTCTTCTTCAAGCCACAGCAATGGGGATAGTCATACCTCTCGAATTTAAAAAAATGGACACCATACTTTCTTTGTAATACTAATAAATATCCCTTACAATAACCAACCACAGGAATCCCAGCGGACCACTTCTCACCCAAAACTGTGAGGGTTACAACACTACAGATTCAAAAGTCTATGGGGGAGGGCTTCCCTGGTGGCGCAGTGGTTGAGAGTCCGCCTGCCGATGCAGGGGACACGGGTTTGTTCCCCGGTCCGGGAGGATCCCACATGCCACGGAGCGGCTGGGCCCGTGAGCCATGGCCACTGAGCCTGCACGTCCGGAGCCCGTGCTCCGCAACGGGAGAGGCCACGGCAGTGAGAGGCCCACGTACCGCAAAAAAAAAAAAAAAAAAAAAAAAAAAAAAGCTATGGAGTTTTTTAAAAAAAATTCAGAAAGTATCCTCGTGCTTGGAAATCCAAAGTTATTAGATTCCTTTTAATCTGTAAAATTGAGGAGCTCAAGGAGGTCCACATTCTTGCTTTCTTTGTAACCTGGGCCTATCACAGATTCCATTTTCTCTTTCTTGACCGGAATTCATGCTCGTTACTTCTGAAGGTGATCACTTTTTTTCCCCAACAGTTAAGTATTGTAATGACGTGAACCATCTAAAGTCTAGCCATGAGTTTGTCCTCTGTCAACTGCAAAAGTAAGGAATCACTGAAATGAGGTACCACATCTGAGTTCTAGAAATCAGTACCTGGTTGAGGCATTAAAGTGTCCAGGAGGGATGACTGGACATCTGCAGTATTTATATCCAAAATCTTGAGCAACGGCCATTATTGAAAAGACTAATTCCTCTCATAGAACAGTGAGGAGCTTCCTACCTCTCTGAACTGGGTTGGGGGCTGTTTAGGTGCCTCAGATCGTCATCATATAATTAGCCAATTCAAAGATTCCTTGTTGATTCAAGCTCTCATGATATTAGAGATTTGAAATTTTCAAAGAGAAATGGACAGAAGAAAGAAAAAGAATAATAATGTGTAATGACTATTTGCTCTGAGCTAGGCAATTTGCTAAGCATTTTATAAACACTGTGCCGTTTAATCCTTACTACAAAGCTAAGAGTAGGGATGACATTCCTAACACTCCACCATAATCCAACACTGGCACTGACAAATTAATTTAATGGGCACTTAACCAGTCATTATGTCATACCAGTATAAACTAGCTGAATAATCAATCACATTGTACAGGTGAGAAAACACAAGCTTAGTGAAACTAAGTAACCTGCCCAAGAGACACAGCTAGAAAATGGCAAAGTCAGGATTTGAACACAGATCTGCCTGATTCCAAAGTTTGAGATCCTTTTTTTTTTTTTTTTAACTATCCCATGCTTCTTCCTACTGACTACTCACAGCATAACCTGTGTGAGCATTGTTTTTATATTTTGTACATTATCTCCCGGAAAAACATTTTCAAGATCTCTCCATTTTCTATAGACTCTAAACTCCTTGGCTTTGGCCTCACAACTTCATAATCCAGTGGCCCCAATCTTGTACTTATACTCCAGTCAATCGAGGTACTTAAATATCCCCCAAATATACTTGGACTTTCCTTTTTTCTTTCCTTTGCTCATGCTTTGCTCAAATCAGAACTGTCCTCCAATCCTGAACCCCAACTGAAAGTCAGTACCTCTTTTGATGGTGAATGAAAAGCTGTCTCCTAAGGGAGGCATTTAATGTGCTCCCAGCCCCCTTGGGGCATGGGTTCTCACTGTTCTGCATACTCCCGTCTCTCAGCAATGCCTGAGCCAAGGCCAGCCTGTCTACCAGCTGATTAGCCACCAGTCAGATTCTTTCCCAAATATAGAGACTGTAGTCAAATCGTACTGAATACCAAGCCCAAAAGGTCCTGTCCAACTAAGGCTAGCAACACTGTAGAGCTGAGTGAATGTAGAGGGAGCCAGCAGAAACAGAGAGGGAACAAAGAAAAACACAGCTAAGAGGGACTGGAAATTGCTTCTACCACAGTTCATCTGCCTCAGGCCCCATTTTCCAGGAAGCCTGCAGTGCATTTTCATTCACGTGATCTTCATATTCCTTCAACAACCCCTTTTTTTTTTTTTTTTTTTTTTGCGGTACGCGGACCTCTCACTGTTGTGGCCTCTCCCGTTGCAGAGCACAGGCTCCGGACGCGCAGGCTCAGCGGCCATGGCTCACGGGCCCAGCCGCTCCGCGGCATGTGGGATCTTCCCGGACCGCGGCGCGAACCCGAGTCCCCTGCATCGGCAGGCGGACTCTCAACCACTGCGCCACCAGGGAAGCCCAACAACCCCTTTTTACCTGAGTTAGCTTGAGTAGGTCTCTTCTGGAAAACAAAGAGCCTTGCCTAGAGATCAGGTTTCTCTGCTCACTGCTCAAGATTTAAAATCTTCCTGGTTGGCATTCCCTAAACCTTTTTGATTTACACTTCAATTTTGGCACTATCCCACCTTCAATTACGTCAATTATGCATATATCTTTCTCCTCACTTTTCCCTCAGACCAAATTCATTCATCTTTCTTTCCCTTAGCACCCAGTAGAGTCTGGCACAGACTAGATTTTTAACAAACATTTATTAAACTGGGTAGTGCTTGGTGACGTCAATAATCATCAACTGTGCCTCGTGAAACTACGTTATTGACATACCATAAAAGGTGTTACCATCACTGCCACCCCACACATGGGGTGTCTGCTTCCTAAAAGGCGACAAAGAAGGAAAGGGTGGCAGAGATGTTTAGCTGACCCCCCTGCCACATGTACAGAGATCCTCTTTTACAGTGTACAGCTGTTGATGTTAAATGGCTTTCAAGCCAGGAACCATATTTCCCAGTCTTCTTTACGTGGTTAGTGTATAGTTCTTCCCCAAAGAATGTGAGCATAAGTGACAGAAGCCTCTTCCAGACCAAAGTGGTTAACAAGTGATAGTGAGGCCCATACAACATGGAAGAGCCTGGGTCTCTGAATAGTCCCACAGAAGCCTGCTGACCAGGAAACCTTTCAATGGACTATGACAGGAGCTAGACTTTTATTGGGTTGAACTCCTGGGATTTCAGGCATTCTCTGTTATAGCAACTGGTCTTAATAAGACAAACAAAGAAGAATACTGCCCCCATTTTCTCTTTAGAGCCGAAATATTCCATTTCTTCTAGTCTTTTGCTGTCTCTTACGGTATTGATTAGATTGACTGATTGACAAAGTTTCTTCATCACCATTTTTTAACCTTTAGTGGGTCTTCTTTACATTTATTTCTACATATCCCTGTATTATATTTTCTTGATGGTTACCAGGACATCTTAAGGGGATGAGGGTGAGTGAAGGGTAAGATGTGAAGCCAATGATTCCACTGAACTTGATGCAACTCCTGGGGCCCTTCAGTGGCATGTGGACAATTAAGATTACCTGACTCGAGGTGATCTGGAATACTAACACAGTTTCTGGATGTCAGTCTGATGAAAACAAACCTTCATCTCACAAAATCTTCAATCTGAGTCCTTGATTCATCAAGCAGAATGTGGATGTCTGCTCTTTTTTTTTTTTTTTAAGTCATTAATGTGTTGATTTTGATTCAACCAAACAGGCCTCACAAAAGGGTTTCATCTTGAACTTCATATACAGAGCAATCCTACAATATGTCATCAAAAACAATTTATAAAATTGTGGTTTTAAGACAGATGGCATAGCTCTGTAATGTAAGTAGTATGCAATAGGGCCCTTGTCGTGATGAAATTCCTTTCTGTGAAACTTAAGCCTTTGAATGATGATTAAGGGTACTGGAGAGAAGCATGCTTTGGATAAACTCCCAAGTTCATCAGATGCCTGACATGCATTGGCATGTGTCTGGATCCCACAGATCATTAGGAACAGAGTGTGCTTTGGTTCAGGGCCCTTATTTGGTTTAAAGTTAGGCCATAAAGAATAGCCCTTAGCATGTGAATCTAAGGAAACTCATTCATGGACATCTCACGCTATAATATGCCTCAAGATGACCCAGAGTCATGATTTTAAGCATTGACCAGGCTCAGCTTCTTGGATGAAGGCTGTATTCAAAAGTTTGCTGGCAACACTTGAGCATAGTAATATTAATTAACATTTATTAAGTTATGACTAGATAACAGACTTTGTGTTAAGCACTTCCCATTCATTATCTCTCTAATCCTCACAGTAACTGTATAAAGATGTCCTGTGGTCAGTTCCACTTCAGAGCTGAGAAAAGCAAAGCCTACAAAGGTAAATAATTTGTCCAAGGTCACAATATTAAGTCAGGACCAGAACTGTGGACTGGAACCAAAGCATTCGAAATCCAGTGCTTGCACTCTCTATTTTTATAATGTAACATTTTATTAATACAAAGCATTATGTATATGATAAAAAATTTTAATACAAAGAAGCACATATGAAAAGATTAAAATACCTACTATTTAGAAGTCATCGCCATAACATGTAGAGCAAATACTTCCAGATCTTATTCTATATACACATATTTATTTTTATCAAAATGAGATCATACTGTCATCTAGTTCAAAAACCTGCTTTTTGAGTCAACAAGCACTGCAGTAAATTTTCTTCTTATCTAATTCTGAGAACATATTCAAGTTTCCCCAATGACCCAACAATGTTCTTTACAGATGATTTATTTAAATGACTATCCATCCCAGGACCACGTACTGCAACTGTTTATGACTCAAGATTCTTTTAATATGGATTCTTTTAATTCTTTTTTTTTTAAATAACATTAATTTGTTGAAGAGACTAAGCCAGTTGTCCTATTAAATGTTCCGTCTTCTGGATTTGCCTCATGGTGTCATGTAGGTTGTTCCTTTATCCCTTGTTAGTTGTAAATGAGAGATCAGAGATAGTAACAAGAGCTGTAGCTTCAACCCAGAACCAGTTAGGGGTATATCATTAGATAAGATACTTAACTTTATTGAACCCTAGTTTTCTACCTGGCATGCAGCTCAAACTCAACAAATATTAGCTAGCATTAGAGCAACATTAGTCACACCAGGGTAGTACACAGTAAACCAAAATTTGTTTTTAAATCAGTGACAGTTGATGATTCATTGGTTGTGGGTAGAAAGAGAGCCTCTGATCAATATTAACCCTCATCATAATCTGTTTGCTTAAGGCAAGTGCTTAGTTTTTAAATTAATTCCACAATATTAGAGTATTTAGGACGGTATCTCAAATTTTTAAAGCACGTAGATTGAAAGAAAATTGGGAGTAGTGAGCACCTGTTGGACTGCTGCCTATCCCCTCTTCTCTAGAATCTGCCTGCCCCCCACTCCTTTACTGGTTGGGACCCCCAGCAGGCATGCCTGCACTACACAAATTTGGCCATAGCTGATTGGATGATGAGCAGATTCCCAACCAATCAGATTCTCCCTCCTGAGAGTATGAAATTGGGACTAGGCACTTCCAGGCTGATCTGGGCTATTCTGATGGAAGGAGAAGTTGTTATAACTTAAGAACTCTGGGTCAACCATCTTCTGCCACATACTTAGAGTAACAGCTAAAACTACTCTTCAGAATGGAAAAAAAAGGCAAATCTCCTGAAACAAAGACTAGAGATGAAGAATAAGACTTCCTAATTTTCCAGCCTATTTCTACTTTTTTGTTTCTAGTCTCTTCATGCAGTTAAGGTCTATGATATCCCTGAATCCTTATAATAATGTACCCTTTTTGTTTCATGGTTCCTGTCACTTGTAACCAAATGCAGCAATAAATGTCCTTGAGACTATTCACTAGCAAAGAGGCAGAAAATGAAGATGATATAAACTAATATGTTTATTTCAAAAGAATGTCTAAATTAACACAAATTTTCACTAACAAAAAAGATAATTTTTATGTGACATGGAAAAAGAGCCAAGATACAGAAAAATGTTCTAAGATACAAGATACCACTCAACCACTATGAAAGATAAAAATGTCAGTGCTTCAGATATAGACAATAGACTTGTGGTTGCCAAGGGGGAAGTGGGGTGGGGGAGGAATGGATTGGGAGTTTGGGATTAGCAGATGCAAACTATTATACATAAAATGGATAAACAACAAAGTCCTACTGTATAGTACAGGGAACAATATTCAATATCCCATGAATAAACCATAGTGGAAATGAATATGAAAAAGAAAATATATGTGTGTGTGTGTATAAATGAATCACTTTGCTGTACAGCAGAAATTAACACAACATTGTAACTCAACTATACTTCAATAAAATTTTTTTAAATGCCAGTGCTTAATATGGTAGAGTGAAGCCTACTAATGAGCCTTCTTAAAAATTGTTAGAGAATATAAACATCTAATAAGTAGTTACTTAAGCCAAGCACAAAGTTTCATATTTCTTAAAAGAAGCAGAATGGTAATTCTTCAAGGGAGGCAAATATCAAAAATATTTAATTCGGGCTTCCCTGGTGGCACAGTGGTTAAGAATCCACCTGCCAATGCAGGGGACACGGGTTCGAGCCCTGGTCTGGGAAGATCCCACACACCGCAGAGCAACTAGGTCCGTGAGCCACAATTACTGAGCCTGTGCTCTAGAGCCCACGAGCCATAACTACTGAGCCCGCATGCCGCAACTACTGGATCCTGTGTGCCTAGTGCCCGTGCTCCAAAACAGGAGAAGCCACCGAAACAACAAAGGGTAGCCCCTGCTCACCGCAACTAGAGAAAGCCCGCACACAGCAACGAAGACCCAACGCAGCCAAAAATAAATAAATAAAATAAATAATTTTTTAAAAGAATATTTAATTCATATTTTTCACTAAATACATAATATAGATAAAAAGCAAAATAGTACCAAAAATTTAATGACTTAGAGATTCCTGGGATGAAATTGTTTCTAACTGGGCATACATCTATAAACTTTCAAAATTTGGGATCTAATTCACTTTATCTTGTCTATCAAAGCATTATTCATAGTTGAGTGCTCATTAAGGGTTGCTTGTGGAAAGAAAGGAAATTTTCAGGCACCACAGTTTTAATTCTTGTATAATAGATGCCTTCTTGGAATACTACAATTTATAACAATCCCAAAAGCCTTTTGGGAGTTTCAGAATTAATAATAATAATTTTGGTTAAGTACCCAAATTATATTTTGAAAAGGTCTATTACTATAATTTTGGATAAAATGCCACATAAATGTATGAGAAGAGACGCTGCCCAAATTCAAGAAAACAGTTATTAGCAAAGCCACCCTAACAGTCATTCCTTTTCAACTATTTTCCTGAACTTGTGATTCTCCAAAATATTCATGGTATACTGTGGTAGATATGCCCACCAAGATAATTAGGAACAGATTAATTCAATGTGTTCATTCAATTTTTTAAAAAGTATCAAGTATCTACAATATGCCCAGCAAATATCCAAGGCACTAAAGTTATAGAAATAAGCAAAAGACACCAAATCCTTGCTCTCAGGGAAAACGGCAGGGGGAACAGATGTGCCAGAGAAAGGGTGATAATCAATACAAATAACCTAATAAAATAAATAAATCTATAAATAAATAAATAAAGTCAGGTAATAATATGCACTATGAAGAAAACAAGGCAAAGTAAAGCAGCAGATAGAGAGAGATGTGGAAGGGAAAAAACTCTATTTTCGTTATAGTGGTCAGGAAAGCTCTTCGTGATGAGGTAACATTTGAACAGAGATGTGAGAGATGAGTAAATAAATCATGTGGCTGTCTGGAGGAAAACTCTTTCAGGCAGAGTGAACAGCAAATGCGCAAGCCCTGAGGTAGAAACATTCCTGTCATGTTTTATGAATAGTAAAGGCAAACATGGCTGTGGTTGAGCACACAAGGGGAAGAGTGAAGAAAATGAGATCAGAGAAGTGTACGAGGAGCAAATTTTGGTGGTTTTAAATTTGTCTGAAGATTCTATGACACTCTCCCTTTCAATAACAGCCAGACTTAGTGACTTGGTTCTAATGAACAGGTTGTCACAGAAGGGATGTTATGTGACTTCTGAGGCTAGGTCATAAAAAGGACAGCTGGCACCTGCCCTCTCTCTTAAATCATTCATCCTGGAGTTTTGTGAAGACAATAAAGCAGCCTAGAGAGAAGCATGCCTGGGGAGGAACAGAGGCCTCCCACCAAGCACCAGCCTCACATGACAGGCATGAAGTGAACCTTCTCAGGAGCAGATTCTCCATCCTCAGTCAAGCCCTCAGATGACTGCAGCCCCATTTACCATCCTCCAACATCTTAACTACGACCTCAAGAAAGGCTCCAAGTCAGAACCACTCAACTAAAATGCTCTCAATTTCCTGACCCACAGAAACACTGAGAGATAATACATTTTTTTTTGTTTGAAGCCATTAAGTTTGGAAAGAATTTGTTATGCAACAATAAAAAATAATGCATAGATAATATAGGGTCTAGTAAGCAATAGTAAGGACTGCCATTTTTATTCTAAATGAGATACGGAGGCACTGGAGTGTTTAACACAGAAAAGGTACATGATCTGAAAAAAATCACCCTGGCTGCTCTGTGAATCTATCAATGCTAGAGAGGGAAATAGTGGAAGGAGATAATTGCAGGAGTCCAGATTAAGGAATATGTTGGCTTATATTAGAGCAGTAGCAATTCAAGAAGTAGAGAGGTATTTAACTTTCAGATAAATTCGAAAGTAGAGAGCTGATGGGATTAGTTAATGTAGTGTATGAGATAATGAAATGAGAAATGTGATTCCAACTTTTTGGGCTTCAGCATTCAGAAAAAAATGAAGTTGAACTTACTGGGATGAACAAACTAGGGGTATAACAAGTTTGGTATTTTGGTTTTGAGCATGTTAAAAATTAGATGATTATTAAACGTCATATGGAGATATTAAGAAGGCAATTGGATATGGAGTTTCAAGTTCAGGGAGAGGTTGGTTTTGAGGATATAAACTTATAAATCCTTGGCATATAGAAGTAAATAAGAGTCATAGACCTGGGTGAGCTGAATTAGCTAATGAGTGAGGGTGGAGAAGAGAGGAGGATCAGCTGCAAGCACTGGGCTATTGCTCTGTTTTGATGTCTGGAGAATAAGAAGGAATTATCAAAGGAGACTGAAAAGGAGTAACCAGTGATCTAGGAGAAAAGCATGTGGGAGAGATGTCCCAGAAACCACATGAAGAAAGATTCAAAATAGAGGGAAAGATTTACTGGATCAAATGCTGGTTGAGTAAAACGAAAAATTGTTATTGGGCTTAAAAATCTGGTTCTTTGATAAGCACTTTCAGTGGTGGAATGGGCATGCAAGCCCAAGTGGAGTAAGCTAAAGAGAATGGGAGTGTTAAGATGTATGTGGTATGCCCGAGAGCAACCACTAAGAAAATAACTAAAAAATACATTTTGTGGAAGTCATTAAAGGAATTAAAACATTACTCCAGAAATATTCACTTAATACAAAAGAAAGCAGTAAAGGAAGGACAGAACCAAAAAAAAAAAAAAAGATATGAGACATATAGAAAAGGAAAATTAAGATAGCAGATGTAAATTCAAATGTATCAATAATAATATTAAATGTGAATGAATTAAACAGTCTAATCAAAAGACAGAGATTGGATTATAAAAATAAAAAGATACCACAATATGCTGTCTGCTGGAGACATATATTAGATTCAAAGATACAAATAGATTGACAGTAAAAGGATGAAAAAATATATACCATGAAAATAGCAACCATTAGAGGGCTGGCAATACTAATATTAGAAAAGATGGACTTAAAAAATTGCTAGATATAAAGAGGAACCTTTTATATTTTAAAAAGGGATAAGTCATCAAGAAGATATAACAATTATAAACATATACACCAAAAAGGGCACCCAAATATACGAGGTAAGAACCAGAAGAATTGAAGGGAGAAACAGACAATTCAACAATAATAGCTGGTGACTTCAATACCCCACTTTCACACTGGATAGGACAGCTAGACAGATGATTAACAAGGAAATAGAAGACTTGAATGGCACTATAAACCAACTAAACCTAATAGACATCTATAGACCATTACATCCAACAACAGGAGTATATATGTTCTTCTCAAGTGCACATGAAATTTTCTCCACTTAGACCATGTATATTGGGCTATCAAAGAGCATCAACATATTTCTTTTTTTATATAAATTTATTTTATTTATTTATTTTTGGCTTCATTGGGTCTCCGTTTCTGCACTTGGACTTTCTCTAGTTTCAGGGAGCGGAGGCTACTCTTCATTGCAATGTGTGGGCTTCTCATCGCAGTGGCTTCTCTTTTTGCGGAGCACGGGCTCTAAGCATGCGGGCTTCAGTAGTTGTGGCTTGTGGGCTCTAGAACACAAGCTCAGTAGTTGTGGCATGAGGCTTAGTTGCTCCCTGGCACGTGGGATCTTCCAGGACCAGGGCTCAAACCCACGTCCCCTGCATTGGCAGGCAGATTCTTAACCACTGCGCCACCAGGGAAGCCCAACATCAACATATTTCAAAGGATTAAAACCATTCAAAGTATGTTCTCAAACCACCATGAAGTGAAATTAGAAATCACTAACAAAGAAATTTGGGAAATTCGCAAATATGTGGAAATTAGCAAATATGTGGAAATTAAACAGTACACTCCAAAATAATCGGTAGGTCAAAGGGAAAAAACACAAAGGGAATTTCATAAGAAATCACACAAAAAGTACTTTGAGATGAATAAAAATGAAGACACTACATATCAAAACCTATGGGATGTAGATAAAGCAGTGCTTAGAGGAAAATGTATCCTTGCAAATACCTACATTATTAAAGAAGAAAAATATTGAAGCAATAACTTAACATTCTATTTTAAAACACTGAGGGGAAAAAGAGCAAACTAAACCCCAAGGAAGCAAAAGGAAAGAAATAATAAAAATTAGAGCAGAGATTAGTGAAATGAGAATAGAAAAACAATAGAAACAATGATACCAAAAGTTGGTTCTTTGAAAAGAATAGAATTGTCAGATTATCTAGACTAACCAAGCAAAAAGAGAGAATATTCAAATTACTAAAATCAGGAACAAAAGAATGAACACTACAATAAGCAAAACTATAGGAATGAAAACTGAATTAGTGATTACCTAGGGCCTAGGGGTGACTTGGAGAAAATGAGGATTAACTGCTAATGGGTATAAGATTTCTTTTTGAAGTGACAAGAATGCTCTAGAATTGATTGTGGTGTTGGCTGACAACTTGATGAATATAGTAAAAATCACTGAATGCTTTAAATATGTGAATTGTAAAGTACATAAATTATATCTCAATAAAGCTGCAACTGACAGAAGGGAGAGAGAAAATGAGAGGAGAATTGTATTTTAATTAATGTTCCAACCGGTGGTAATGCAGGAGAGAAAGAGAGAGCACACTTACAAATAGGCAGTAGGTAATGAGATCCATTACAGAAGAGGAGTTGGTCTGATGTTAAAGTACAACCTTTAAGTTTGGCTCATCCATTGCAGTGGGACAGGCAGAGAGTATGTTCATAGAGGCACAGAGCTCGGAAGACTGGTACTGTGAGAATTCTTTGTGAAGGGAAAGAAAGAAGGAGAACCCAGGAGAATGAAAGAAACAGCAACAGGGAATCTGGGCAATGAGCCTGAGGGATCTGGATGAAGGAAACGGTACTGACAGGGATGCACCAACCACACAAGACTATTGCTCTTGGTAAAGTCCTCCCTGCCCCCAGATCCCTAGCGATTGTGCTTCACTCAGAGTAAGAAAATATATAAATAGGAGGTGGCCAAGTTCCCCAGCTCTAAGCAGTCAAGCCCCAAGGGTGGGGGCAGAGGTGAGATAAAGGCACTGCCACAATATGTCTCTAGCCCCATGACAATCTGACCGCATTTCACTCACTGTGGTTTTCCTGTCTCCTTGTCATGTCACCCACACTCTCCCCACCCAACCCCTATTCCTGCAGGTTTTATCTTAGATTTGTCCAGTTCAAACCTCCACTCGACGTTGACATCTCTCTGCAATGAACTCACTGTCTAACCCCTACTTGCCCCGACCTTGCTGCCCCTTCACAGATGCCTCCCTGCTCCTGGCTTCTGACCCCAGCCTGCCCCAGCCTTGATTTCCTCTTCCCAGTTTGGCTCTGAAAACTGCTAGTGATCTCACCCCACTGTGGAGCCTAGATAGGACCGTTGTGTTCTAAAAGGTCACCAGTCAATGGGGTGTTTGGAACTCAAAGAATTTCCCCATAGAAAAAAATTGTTATAAATAGTGGTATGGTTCCCAGGCCAGCCCACAAAGGCCTATTTAACCAACCATGATGCTGGCATAGCTGTCCTCAGCCATGGGGTCCCCTAAGTTTAATGAGGTTGACCCAGGGGGAAATAGGCAAGAGAGTGGAAGCCCCTGGCAATTTAACAGTTCCCATGAAAACGTGGAGGGGGAGATTACAGGAAGATGCTGAACAGAATCTCAGAGGGCAACCAAGCTGAGGTGAAGGTTACAGAGCAGAGGGCACCCCTGCTCAGAGAGGGCTCACAGAGTGGAACTATTGCCCACTGGGAAGAGTCCGGTGGCAGAGGAGCAGGGCCAGCCCTCTAGATTTTTCCTAAGCAGAATCACATCACAGCAGGTCTCCCCTTAACTTCGGAGTATCTGCCCTCCAGCTAACTCTGTCTCTTTCTACCCCTGGTCCTACTAAGTTCCTGATTCTTCTCTGGCCCTTTTGCCACCCACCTCATCCCGCTTACGGGAGGGCCCCCAACTGCTGGCTGTTCTCATGGTGAAACTGACTTTTCTTGGTTTGCTTGCTTTCTGGTTGAGTGAGTCATTTGTTTTGACTACCCCACATCCACCCCATTTCATATCCTTAGTTTCAGTAAATGCATCATGAGTTCCTTTAAGGGAATCCCTCTCTTCCGTTGATGCCAACTGGGGGATTCTAGATCAAAGTGCCATGTGCTCTCCTAGCCAAGGGAACCACAAGAGAGATCACTTGCTGTACCTTCAGTTCCTCTGGGCTATCTCACCTTCAATCTGCAAGCTCCTTTCTAGCCTTTCAGTGAATTGCTTTATGCTTGTGTCTGCCAGATTTGCAACCAACATCCTCCAATACACGCAGGATATCAGTGTTCTGTTCACGGCTTATTTTATACTTTCTAACACACTCCCTGAATACACACAGGATATCAGAGTGTTCTGTTCATTGCTTATTTTGTACTTTCTAACACACTCCCTGAATGCTTGCCTGTCATTTGGCCCCGGTTCAGGCCTCACGGCCTCTTTCAATTCCATATGTGCCCTGCTTGACTGGTACCCCCAAATCGCTGCTGCTGAGGACCCACTATGACCCCTACCATTGCTCTTCCGAGGAAGGTTTGGGTTAAAATGAAAGCAGCTATCCAGAAGATTGCTTCCTTAGCCCCGTCATGTCTTCCCCTTCCAACTACACATCCCAGTCCTCCAGGCCCACATGTCTCAGAATAAAATGAATAAAATGCAGATCCACATGCCCCAAACCCAGGAATTCTTTTTAGTAGGTGTAGCGTGAGGCCTAGGAATCTGCATCTCTACAAACACCCCAGGTGATCGAAAAGCACATGGTCTGGGAGATGCTGCTGAGTGGCAACTCCTGTCATTCCACACACCCATCAGCTTTGCCCTTCACAGGGGCAGCTCCAGCTGGTACCCTGGCAGTATCCTTCTGCCATGAAATCTCAAGGTTTTCAATAAATACTTCTTTTACTGTTCATGGATCGTGAGCTGGACACAAATAGAGAACAGGTAAGAGTTCTTGGCAAAAACTTACTTTAAAATTTCCATCCCCATGGATCAATTAGCAAATTTTAAAGTAAATTTTTGCCAAGTTGAATCTCGGTCAAAAAAAATTTTTGAGTGGTGAGGTGTGAGGCTGCATATTGATAAAGTTGCAGATACGCTGGTCAAAAGACACACACACACACTTACATCCATTCCCTTCTTGTCATCGTTTGACTACCCAAAGAATAAAAACTCTTGTGGACGATGAACTAGAAGCCATCCCAACCTACCTGATCAAGGAGAACAGAAATAAAAAC
The DNA here is from genome assembly GCF_039906515.1 of Pseudorca crassidens. Taxonomy (NCBI): domain Eukaryota; kingdom Metazoa; phylum Chordata; class Mammalia; order Artiodactyla; family Delphinidae; genus Pseudorca; species Pseudorca crassidens. Next base: position 70,726,052 of record NC_090301.1, read on the forward strand.
TCAGAGCCTCAGATTCATAAGCACTCAGTGTGTTAAAACTGCCACAGACAAGGCTTTGTGTATGACTGTAAGGAAGAACCCCACATCAAAGGTGGGAAGAAGGACCACCACAGAGCACAAAGGATTTTCTAGCCCTTGTTTCTGTCCTTCCATGCAATGGAAAATTCTGGAAATGTTGGCAGCAAGACAAAGCAAATGGTCTTTCAGACTTTTGAAAAGTATTTTATTACATGCAGTCCTTAATGATATCTAGTAGTAATCGAAAACTAACACCCAAGGCCAACTCCACTGTGCATTTTATGATTATTAAATGATATGACATTCTCAGTGTCTGGGAACAGACATTTTTATATGGGAAGCGGCTGGGATTGCTAACTAAGAAGCTTGTTTTTCTTTGTTTCAACATTTTTGTCTCTGACTTCCTATCACTCCGGTCTTCCAAAAAAAAAAAAAAAAAACTATTTGTAGTAGCTGCTCTAGTTTCTGCCCTTAGAAATCTGCTCTATTTATTAACTACTCCTCCGGTGAAGAAATTCCACTGAAATTCCTTCAGGGCCTGGCTGCCTTTCAGCTTTTCTTTGCACATTCCTGCCTCTATGTATGTCACCATCTTAAATAGCTGAGCCTTCTGTGCTTTAATAAGGTCTCTCTATAATCTTTTTTTTTTTTTTAAGAACACAGACCTAGTTTTGCTAAGTTTCTGAAGACCTCAGATTGTAAAGCCCCCATAATACTCTAATTAATTTCTGTTCTACCTCATCTGTGTCCTCACTGGTCAGCTAATAACATAAGGACCAGAACTGACCTCATTACAATAACATCTTCCATTTCTTCTTACACATCATAATCGAAATGATTCCTCCAGGCTGGTATTTGAATTACATCCCTCCCACCCCGCTCCCACTCTCAACCCCCTGGAGGTGCCGTGTTAAAGATTTAGATGTGCATTCTTCATAGATTCCAATTTTCTGGGTTCCAAATCTGGGGTACTGAATTTTTTAAAAGACATATTCTTTTTCTTTCCTAAGTTCATGACATGTCCAAGCACTGCACTGCCTGCGTAAAAGAAAACTAAACATGGAAAAGCGTGGTTCTGATTATCAGGTGCCAGAATTCAGCACAAAGAAGGGGGGAAGGGGGAGAAAACTGCAAACATCCTATTGTCTTATGATAGGGGCTTCCTTGAAAAGAAACTTTCAGAAGCTCATGGAAAGAACATCCCACCCTTAGGGTATAAGCAGTCTGCTAATGTTGCATCTTGATTTTACCCACATCTAGGCTTTTTTTTTTTAACAACTTTATTGGAGTATAATTGCTTTACAATGGTGTGTTCTTTTTTGCTGTATAACAAAGTGAATCAGCTATACATATACATATATCCCCATATCTCCTCCCTCTTGCGTCTCCCTCCCATCTAGCTTTTAATGTGTGGTCCTATGAGAAAATCCCAGAACCCTCTCCACAAATTCAGATTAGTGAAGTATTTCCTAAATGCCTCTACCCACACCTCAATCTCCTTCTTAAATGACTTCCAGACTCTTAATTGTTAACTGCAGCAAAACCAGTATTGAAACAGGGAATTTACTGGTTCTTGTTGACGATTCCTGAGCAAGGTGAACATACCCTTGTCGCTTGTTGAGACACCTTCAATTTCCTACTCAAGCAGCCTTCTGACATCTCCCATTGAGCCCTGGTGCACCTGCAAGGCAGTGGGGCTCTGCATCTGCCATATATGTCGCACATGTTGCCATCTTAAATAGTAGTATGTTCAGTATTTACTCGGGGTTCCAGATGGCCCTCCTTTGTCTCCTTGCGCCAACTCTTTCAACTTTCTCCCTCCTGTGGATGAGATCTTCTTGCACCTGTACAGAAAATTCCCACTACCTGTGATTTTTAATTTATGGGTTTGCATAAGCATAAAGCCCTATAGGGCTTGGGCAGCACTATGGTCTTCTTGCTGAATCATGTTCTACAGTTTCCGTTCAGATGCAAACCATCTCTTAAATCATGTCATGTAAATGAAAACTGAATTTTAGAGAGAGAATTATTTAGACACTTGATTGGAAGCTAAGTTATGTTTGAAGATCTCCCTACAACATTGGGCAGTGGCAGCCAGGGTTTTTGTCACATAGCATGATTCCCCATCTGCTTTCAAACACGGCTCCCTTTTCTTTGAGGAGCTCTTATTCTGCCCATGAGCCTAGAGACAGAGCTTCACCACTACTCCTGAAACAGGGGCAGAAGTTCATGGGGACATCACAGGGTGCCATCAGCCCCCACCAAGCCGGGCCAATCAGAATCTTTCCCTGAAGGTAATACTCAGATGCTGGGTTCAAGAAGCCCTGTTGGTACAGGGTTTACATAAAATGGGACGATGCAGCCCTGGAGCAAGTGACGGCAATCTTCTCTGCCATATGGAGAGGACGAAGCTGCAAAATGAGGCCAAGAAGAGACAAGACTCAAAAGATGAGTTCATAATGCTTGTCCCTGAGGTTCTCATGCCTAAAGTTCTTCTGTGAACTACTGTGTCTTCTTGAGTTTCTTCTGTGAGCTCACTTCTGTGAGCCTCCAGGTCCTTAAGACCTGTGAGACCTAATATTTTATGCTTAAGATCATTTGGTTTCAGCCACTTGCAACCAAAAATGCTCTGACTAAGACCTCTTCCTTCGTGGGCTGTGCAAATATTCTAGAGACTGCATTGTCCACGAGGCCATTCTAAAACACATAAGAGAACACAGCTTTCATCTAACCAAGGCAAGCATGGAATAGGTTGAATACTGGTGGAGACATGGAAATGTTTGTTTCAAAAGTATTCAGAGCTTCCAGGTAAGGGAGTTAACCCCAAGATCAGCGACTACACAAAATGGCTGACGCAAAAAAGGGAAAGAGAGGGCGAGAGGCAGGTGCTGGAGTACATAAGAGTAAGTATAGAGCAGCCAAGACAAACAGATGAAGCTGAAAACCAGCTATGGGTTTAATCTGTAATAATAATAGTCATAGTACACATATCTCACAGAGTTAATGGAAGGACTCTAGGAGTTACTATATAAAAAGGGCTTTGAACAATACCTGAGACGTAGTAAGTGCTATAAAAGTGCCAGCCATTACCGTTATCATCCCAGCTGGAAATATTGGAGTGTGACTTGGCTATGAGGTAAGAGAACAGGCTAGATTTTCAAATTCTTTCCCAGAAGCAGCTTCTTATGGCACAATCTGTTAAGAGAACACTTGAACCCCAGACAGAGCTAGGAAAGATCAGGCACGTCTTTTCATTTCCCCGCCCCCATGCCTTAATACCCATCACACAGCCCTATCCTACCTCAGCGGATATTTCTGAAAAGAGTTTCAAACTTTTTTTTTTTTTATGGTACGCGGGCCTCTCAATGTTGTGGCCTCTCCCGTTGCGGCGCGCAGGCTCAGCGGCCATGGCTCACGGGCCCAGCCACTCCGCGGCACGTGGGATCTTCCCGGACCGGGACACGAACCCGTGTTCCCTGCATCGACAGGCGGACTCTCAACCGCTGCGCCACCAGGGAAGCCCGTTTCAAACTTTTTAACAGCAGGACTTTTTTGTTTCAAAGAAAATCTGAAACATAATTTCCCTCCAATATAAAAAATAGTAAATATTCTTTTTTTCTCCTCAGCATCCAATTTATTTCCAGGCTGTGTTTTGTTGGTTCACTGATTATTTTTTTCATACACTGGTTTTATAAAAACCAAGAAAATCTAGATTACCAGGGATAACTATTGCTAATGGTACTTTTTTTTTAAAGTAGCCTACCTTGCATTCTTGGGAAATGCTTCAAGTAAACAGAAATGGCAAAAGAAGTTTTATGCTGAAATCTGCACAAAAATGGTTTATGCTTGAGAAAGTTTTTTTTTATTATGAATTTCAGTTAAAACATATTTTAAATAAATTCTAATCCAATATTTACAGTGCCCTTAATTTACCTCTGTAAACTTATAGTAGGCAAAATTCTAACATGGCCTCCAAGATTTCTAGCCCCTGTTGCACACACTCTCTGTAATATAATCTCCTCCCATTTAGTGTAGGCAGAACCTGTGCCTATTATGGGATAGCACTCTTACAATTAGGTTAAATTATGTGGCAAAGGTGAAGGGATTTTTTTCGATGTAAATAAGGATCCTATTCTGTTGACAACGAGTTAATCAAAAGGAGGTTACCTTTGGTGGGCCTGACCTAATCAGGTGAGCCCTTAAAAGAAACTCAAAGAAGCAACTCTCTACTGGCCTTGAAAAAGTAAGCTGACATGTTGTGAGAGGGCTACCTGGCTAAGACATGAGGGTGGCCTCCAGAAGCTGAGAGTGACCCCCAGACAATTAACAGCAAGAAAATGGGGATGTGAGTCCCAAAATCACAAAATGGCTGAATTCTAGCAAAAAAGAAAAAAACACATGGAGCTTGGGAGAGAACCCTGAGCCTCAGATGAGATCACAGCCCCAACCAACACCTTGATTTCAGCCTTGAGAGACCCTGAGCAGAGGACCCAGTTAACCCATACGTAGATTTTTGATTTACAGAAATGGTGAGATAATCAACGAATTTATTCTAAGTCAGGTTTGTGCTCATTTGTTATGCAGCAATAACAAACTAATACAAACTCTATAGAAGACAGTATGTGCTAAATATTAGAGGATGCCCACCTGGTAGTCAGGGTATTCTAAGAGACTTTCCTGAGGAAAGGAGAAACCAAAAGCTTGGCAAAGCCAACACTGGAAGAAGAAAGCCTAAGGAACAAAGAGCAGTACTTATAGCCTAGGGAAGACATAAGTGGCTAGGAACCTAGCAGAGGTGTCAAAAATAACTTCTGTGAGTACATGGGAGGAAAAACACGGATATAAAACATGAAAGAGGACTACAAGATTATACATAACATTTATCGTTTTTATTCTGACGATTAAAATAATACATACTCATTGAAGAAAATTTAGAAATGAACAACAAAGAAAGTATAAAAGAAAAAATATATTTTTCACATACTTGTAAGCACATATATTTTGTATCTCGTTTTTTTTTTCTCACCTAATCCATCGGTATTATCCTGGGTTTATGTCATCTGCATTATTTTTAAAGGCTGCAGACTATTCTATCTCATGGTAATTGCTACAATTTATTTTACCGCTGCCCTATTGTTGGAAGTTAGAGCTTAAACTTTAAAATTAAATTTTAAATATTTATTCTGAACTTGGGAGAAACCTTCAAGCATCAAAACCTGTAGAAAATAGTATTCATTCGTAGAACTTCTTGCCCTGGCATTCAACTACATTTACCACTTTAAAACCATCCAAAATAAATCTAGTAGAGGTTCCTGCTGTGTAAAATCCTATCTTATCTTCAGAGCTCTCTCTGTCCTCAGGTATTCCTTTTGTTCAAACATGCTCTGGCTTGATCCAGATTACTTGTTCTCATTGCAATTTCCTCCCCCCGGGAATCTATTCTTTCCTGGCCTCTCTCCCTCTGTCTCCTTGGTAAACATTAAGGTATGATATGAGATTTGTTCTAATGTTTACTTTCTCCTTTACTAAAAAGCATATTCCGTCTCTGAGAAAGCCCTATTGTCACTATCACTAATAGCTCATTCCTTGTGCACATGTGAAATAGGCCCTACAAGCCTCCGGGCGATCCTTCCATGCTCCCACTGTATGACTTTCGTTTGTCATGTTTTCTTTGCCCTCTCTTAAATTGACTTTGCAATCTCCCCAGCTTGCCTCTATCTGTGCTGCCGTATGGTTACACTCAGCACAGAGAAGCTACAGGAGCTAGTGGTTAATGGTCTTGCATTCTGGCTCACCTTTGACGGGTGACCGGCATCCCCGATAGAAGAGGAGCTCCGTGAGGGAGATGCCTCGTGTCATGTCTCTGGGACATAACGTACATGGGTTTTAGAGTCAGACAGACCTGAGGTGAGGTGTCTGGGGGTGAGGTCTGGGTAGCGATACTGTTCCCAGGTGAAGCTAACGAGCAGCCAGGGTTGAGAACCCCTAGAGCAGCTGCTGCGTCGTGGTGAGACTGGAAGGACTTGACAAGGAATGAGGACCTCTTCCATGACTACCAGCGCTGTGCTCCTCTGTCTGCTGCTTTCACTCCTTTTCGGACTAATACTGAACTACCTCAACATCCTCTGGCTTCCACATAGGGCATCTTTGTGAGTTTTTCAGAAAGCTCTCATGCTTCCCCTCTCCCCTGCTGTGCGGATCCACTCCCCCTGACCCCCCTCGCCCCTCCTCAGCTCTCGCACTGGCATTTCAGCCTCCTCACTGTTAAGATTCCCTCAACCAGGGGCCCTCTCTCAGGTGGAGCAATAGCCGGCAGCCTCCAGTGTAATGATACTTGTGTGATTTTCCTTGGTGCATGGGAATCTCAGGTCAAACAGTGGCAGCTCTAGCTCCTCCATTGCCTTTGCCCTGCCATCCCTGTCCCATCCTCTTTTGCCCTGTTTGGAAGGGGACAGGTAAATCCATCTGGGGTCTTCCAACAGAATTGTGATGTCTACAGACAATATTAGACTCTCACCTATCCATTTAGCTTAGCAGAGGTTAGGTAGGAGGCACCAATAGCCCCCCTTTTGGTGGTGGTGTAGAATAACCTCAGGTGATGAACACTGAAATCCTAGTGCGTCCAACTCTCATTCTCCTTTCTCTTCCATAGTATTCTGCATACAGACTTACAATGGTTCAACTTACGATTTTTCAACTTCATGATGGTGCAAAAGTGATACACATTCAGTAGAAACTGTAATTCGAGTTGTGAATTTTAATCTTTTCCCGGGCTGGCGATACTCTCTTGTGATGCTGGGCAATGGCAGCCGCAGCTCCCAGGCAGCCGTGTGATCATGAGGGTAAACAACCGATACACTTAAAAGCAATCAGTACTTACACGACCAATCTGTTTCTCACTTTCAGTACAGTATTAAATAAATTACATGAGCTAGTCAACACTTTATTACAAAATAAGCTTCATGTGCGGTGGATTTTCCCAACTGTAGGCTGATGTAAGTGTTCTGAGCACGTGTAAGGTAAGCTAGACTGAGCTACGATATTCAGTAAGTTGGGTGTATTAAATGAATTTTCGACTCATATTTTCAACTTATGATGGGTTTATCAGGATGTAACTCCACTGTAAGTTGAAGAAGATCTGTATATAATCTGGTTTGGGTTTGGGGATAAGGCTGTTTTCATGGCCTTAGAATAAGCTCTGGGACAGCATATGGTACCAGTTTTTACCAGCTCTCCATAGAGTTCAAATCTAGCTGAACATTAGATTTACCTGGAGCACTTTTTAAAAAATATCTTATGTCTGCAAGTCCAGGTACTAGAGAGTTTTTTACAGTTGGTTTTGGGTAAATCTCAGGTTTTTGTGATTCTTTTTCCCCTTTTTAAGTATTTTGGGGGGAGGTGGTATTTTTTTTTTAATTTCCAGATCATTGTAGATTCATGTGCAATTGTAGGAAAGAATACAATTACTATTTATTTTTTATTATCTTACATAATGATTTAATTACGTAAGAGTACATAGGAGAGATTCTATGTACTCTTCACCCAGTTCTCCCTAGTGGTAACATCTTGCAACACTATAGCACAATGTCACGTCATGATATTGACAGTGATAACAGTCAAGGTACAGAGCGTTTTCATCAAGTTGCACAGGCAATAATCATTAATTTGTTCACTGTTTATGCAATTTTGTCATTTCAAGAATACTATAGAAATGAAATCATACCGTATGTTAAACATTTGGGGTTTATCAGCATAATTCTCTGGAGATTCATCAAGGTTGTTTCATGTATTGTGTATCAAGAGTTTGTTCCCTTTTTTTAAAATTATTAGTACTTGTATTTATTTATTTTTGGCTGCGTTGGGTCTTCATTGATGTGTGCGGGCTTTCTCTAGTTGCGTCAAGCGGGGGCTACTCTTCGTTGCGGTGCAGGGACTTCTCATGGCAGTGGCTTCTCTTGTTGCAGAGCACAGGCTCTAGGTGCATGGGCTTCAGTAGTTTTGGCACTCGGACTCAGTAGTTGTGGCTTGCAGGCTGTTGAGTGCAGGCTCAGGAATTGTGGTATACGGGCTTAGTTGCTCTGCGGCGTGTGCGGTCTTCCTAGACCACAGATCGAACCCGTGTCCCCTGCGTTGGCAGGTGGATTCCAACCACTGCACCGCCAGGGAAGTCCCATTCCCTTTTTATTGCTGAGTAGTAATCCATGTTATTGGTGTACCACAGTTCGTTTAACAACTCACTTCTTGAAGAAATTCTAGGTTGTTTGCAATTTGGGGCTATTACACATAAAACAGCTATGAACATTCATGGGCAGGTATTTGTGTGAACTTAAGTTTTCATTTCTCTGGGATAAATGCCCAAGAGTGCAATTGCTGTGTTGTATGATAGCTGCATGTTCAGTTTTATAAGAAATTGCATTCTTCATGGTCCAAGGTAGTTCTTGGTGATCACTGCCTGAATTGCAGATGACAGAAAGGAGGAAGGGTAAAAGGTCACTATTCTTTATGCATCTTCCCAGAAATTATAGACACACTTCCACGTATGTCTTACAGCAAACACTTAGTTATCTGACAATACCTAGCTACAAAAGAGTCTGGGAAATGTTATCTCATCTGACTGCACTGCCACTCTAAATGAAACCATGGTCCCATCTATCAGAGTCAACTAGATTATGCTGCAGGACCAAACAATCTCAGAGGCTTAACACAACAAAGGCTTATTTTCCTCTCCCATCACATGACCATCCTGGATTGCTAGGGCTCTGATCCATCGTGTCTTCACTCTGAAACCCAGAACCACTGTCAGAAACACTGACAGTCATCATAGGAGAGAAAGAGAGAGAGAGATGACATGAATCTCACTCTGGTTTTTAAAGTTCACATTTTATTGGCCACAGCAAGTCACATGGTCACTTCTAACTGCAAGGGGGCAAGGAAGTGGAATCTTACCATTTATCAAAAGGAGGAGAAACAGAAATGTTTTGTAAATATGACTGAAGACTTGCCACAGTTAATGGGGAAGAAGAGAATGGATGTTGGGATAGGAAGCAGTCTCTGCCACAAACACGATGTTCTATGTGTTTATAATGTCCTCTTGTAAACTGTTTATTTGTAACCTGCTTTTGCTCTATCTCTTGTACGTTGATGACCCTAGGGTTTTAATTGTCAGTGCCTAGATATGCTATGCTACTTCATTACACAGTATATATAATAATGAAGTTTGCTCTCCCTGGAATGTCCTTCCTCCATGTAACTCCAATGTTCTCAAGGCTCAATTTAGATTTCCTTAAGCCCCATGCCCTGTCCCACAGCACCTATCTATGTGTACCTATTAGGATTAGGTACAGCTGTGAGTAGCAGTTGCATAATCCTGACCTAGTAGGGCAGCTCTGCTCCACAAAATCATCGGGGATCCGGGTCCTTCTGTTTTGCACTGTCATGATTCACATGCCACCTCTTGTCAAATTGGTTGTTTCCAACAACTGTGTCTCTACTCCAGACAGTAGGAAGGATGAGAGGTCAAAGAATGGCACACAATTCCTTCCAAAGATTTTTCCTATTAGTTGCAAATGATACTTCCTCTTACATCCCATTAACCAGAACTTAGTCACCAAGCTATACTCTGCTGTAAGGGATTCTGGAAAAGTGTACATTTTCTGGCAAGGCATGTGTCTGGGTCAAAATCAAGGTTCTATTACTAATAAAGAAGACATGATATTGAGAGAGATTGAGGGATAAATAGCAGTCTCCACTGCAAAGATGAATATGAGTCCATTTTTTCATCCTCCTTTTCAGCCTTTATTCAATCAAAACTTATCTTTTGAGTTCCTACTGTCCAGCAATAAGCAACACAGGCATGGTTCCTACATTTATGAAGCTTTCAAACATTAAACAAATAACCACCCAGATGAATATATGATTACAACTTTTGATTAGCACAATAAAGGAAAATTTTGCTAAGAGACAGACTAATGGGGACGGGGATTGATTTAGATGGAAGGAGGGATTGGGCAAAGCCTTTTGAGGGTGGCAGGGAGAAGTATGGCTGGGGAGACTGGCACGAGAATTGGCTGGCAATGAATTGGGACCATTCCAGGAAGAGGGAGGAATATCTGTAAAGTTCTTGAGGCAAGAAGGAGCTTGGTGTATTTGAAAAACAGAAGGAAGGCCGGTGTGGTTGGAACCTGGTGAGGGATAGGGAGAGAGGTGTGAGATGCAGCTAGAAATGTAGACAGAGGCCACATCCCAAGATATTGCAGGTCATGCTAAGGATATGGGATTGTATTTCAAATACATTAGGAAGGCACTGGAGGATTTTAGGAAGCATGACATGATTACGAGGTATTAAGCACACAAGGAAGTTAGAAAATAGGGATTTCTTATTTTTCATGTGTTATATATCCCATACTTTGCACTGCTATTTTTATCATTCTTTGTATAATCATTTTTCTTTGAACATTTTTCCTTCTCCTATCCAGATTCATGCAGTAGTATTTGCATTCTTCTTAATTGGCCTTGTTAAAATTCATCATTGGTTTATTTATATTCTTTTCTAGGTCCCTGGTTTTCACTTGCTGTGCTCTAAAAGAGGCAGAAAAACAGAGACAGATTCATTCAAGAAAAAAAAAAAAAGGTTATTTAATGTATTGCAATTTAAGACCAATCCTCAGTCTTCCTCTTTATACAACTATTTTCGGCCCTATTTTGTGACTTCACAGGGCTGGTACAAACTATAAACTTCTAGATTCATCATTGGCTTGCATCTCCCCAAAGATGACATGGTAGGAAGGACACAGTGGAATTCTTATGGCTATTTCTCCTAGGCTTTAGCCCTGCTGTGGTTCCCAAATCCTGATTTGGATCTAGGCTCTTAACTCTTGGCAATGACATACTGTGGCATGATGGTTTCTGTGACCTCATTAGACTTATGCCCCCAGGCTTTCTCTACAAGCCTAGGCAGGGGCCCTGATGTTGGTCTGAGGGTCTTTAAGCATACAGTGTCCACTTTTTGGACATATTTTTATATTTTTAATATCTTTATATCTAGCCATCACAAGTCCAGGCAATAAAGGAAAATTGTATTAAGAGAGAGATTCACGGGGATGAGGGCTGATTCAGGTGGAAAAAAGGATCAAGGAAAGTCTATTGAAGGTGGTCGAGAGAAGTGTGGCTGGGTACCCAGTTCAGCAGGGTAGAGGGACATTAATCACGTACTTGTGTCAGCCCTGGGCTAGGTACTGGAATTCCAGGATACATTGTTTGAGGGAGTCAGGGAGGGACTCACATAAACACAGTCCTTTAACTGAGATTTGAGGCAAAGCAGAGGTAACCAGGTGAGTACAACATGGAGGGGCATTCTAGGGAGGAGGAATAGCATGGGTACAAGTATGTAGATAAGAGAGCAGAGCATAGCCTGTTGTAACATGTGGAGGTCACTGTACAGAGTGTAGGAAGCAGAGCATTGAGATGTGAGACTGACGAGTTGAATAGCACCTTGATATGGAGGGCCTTGCCTCCTGTACGTGATGAGAGCAATGAAAAGACTTTAAGCAGGAGATTGGGATAAGAAGCTCTGCATATCAGAACAAACTTTCTGAAAGTAATGTGGAAGAAAGATTTGAGGGCATGTGCCTGGAAGCAGGGAAGCCAGTTTTTGAAGTAACCTACATGAGAGTTGGTGAAAAACTGACCTTGTATAATAGTAATAAGATTCAAGTTATCGAGGAAGGCACAGCCAGGAAGGCAGAATGGACACATCTTGGGGAATAATTGGATGAGAGGTGTGAGTGACAGTCATGGGTCAAAGATGAGTCCTCAGTTGGTGGTTGGTGCTATTGAATGAGGCTAATCACTAAGTTAAGCAATACGGGGAGAAGAGCAAGTTTGGTAGAAAAGACGATGAGTTCATTTTCAGACACGTTGAGTCAACAGATTTGAATGGGTAGAAAGCATGTTGACTTTAGTTCCAACCTATTTCTATGTCATTGTTTCTTTACTGGATGTAAAGGTTAAAAGTGAAAGAGATTAGTAAAAAAGAAAGAGATCAGTGAAAGAGAAACTAGGATATAAGAGTAAGCTGACCCACGACTATAAAATTCATGGCTGGCCATTAATTTCATAAATATTTGCAGAATGTGTACAATCTCCAAAGTAGTATTCTATAGAAATTGTAAAGATCACTGAGATATATATATATATATATATGTGTGTGTGTGTATATATATATAAAACATAAGCTTAAAATGTAATAGAAATATAATACTAATATTCAATCAGCTATCATATGGGCTACAAAAATGGCAAAAACAAAATGCAAATGTGAAATATACCTTTATCCTTGATTACCTATAAGATCTAATAGTCATAATCTTACCTAAGTGATTAAACATTTCATCACATCCTGTCATGTTGTTTCCTGGTATGACACAGTATGAAAAATATGCCAAAAATTATTAACTTGAATTTAATCAAGCTTTTATACCTAAATTCCAGATTACAAAGTCCCTAAGTTTCAGAATAAACTTAGATGAGACTCCCTTAGATGTTCCACTATAGGGGGTGCGGGTTCAATCCCTGGTTGGGGAACTAAGATCTCGCATGCAGTGTGGTGTGGCCAAAAAAAGAAAGAAAGAAAGAATAAGTTTAGCAGCGCCAAAAAGAACAAAATCAGAAGAATCTAGAATGTAGAACATTCTGGAAGATAACTGATCTGGTATCCTCAATAAGTCAATGTAATAGAGGGAAAAATGGTGGAATTTTTCCAGGTTAAGAGAAACTACAATGATGGAATAATCAAATGTAATGAATGAATTTGATTGGATTTAGTTTGAAGAAATCACTATAAAAAGCATTTTGGAGACAAGTGGGGAAATGCTAATATGGACTGGAGTATTAGATGATATTAGAGAGGCTATTATAATTTTCTTAAGTGATAGTGGGTTGAGGTTAATAGAAAAATGTCCTTAGTTTTAGAAGAAGTGTATTGGAGAATTTGAAGCCTTTGTTTTTCAGAGTCAGGAAACAACTCACAAGAAAAGGAGTTCAAAAGAAGACATTCAATACAGGTAACCGGTTAAGAAGGTGTTGGAAGAGTTGAAAGGGCAAAGGACAAGGGGTTGACTTAGAGATTCACAAAAGAAGTCACTGCCAATTCAAAGGTGGTGTTACCAGAGCCCAGGAGTCAGGGCTGTCCCTGTGGGAATTGGCAGGGGCTCCCCAGGAAAGCCTGGACCATGGAGAAAGGAGCTGCTTGAAAAAAAATAAACAAAGACACCACCAAAGACACTTCCCAAAGTGCAGGGAGGGTGGTAGAGATATCCTGTCTTCGCCTCACTTCTTACCGGCCAATCTCCAGCCACTGCTTCTCATTGGCCAAAACCTAAGTATTACCCAGTTGTGAGGGAGTCTGGGAAATGTAGTTTGCAGGTACCAAGTCCCTGAGAGACAGAGCAATGCAGAGGAAGAACAAGAAATAGATGAAATAGACAAATGACTGGCCCAGGAGAGAATTGTCATGATGCTTGCTACTTATTTTCAAATAGTTCAGAAAACAAAATATATAGATATAAATACAAATAAAGCAAATATAATAAAGTGTTGAATTTAGGTGGTATATGGCTGTTTATTATACTATTCTTTCACTTTTTTTCTGTAATTTTGAAATTTTTCAGAATAAGAAGTTAGTGAAAAATCCATTTTAATACTTTGAAAGAAATACAAGGTCATGGCCAAGGGAATGGAGAGAAGAAATACTCAAAAGGAACTTGACAAATTTTCTCATTAAATTCTTATAACCAATATGGAAAAATGTGGGCCAGAGCAACATTTATCATTTTCTTCCACCACTACACATCTGAGAGTTGAGTTTTCTACTTCCCACTCGCCCAAGGACATATCCACTATTATTCCCATGCCAGTTATAACACCTTACCTTATTTATCATACTCAAGCAAGTTTGATAAAATGGAAGTGAATGAGAGGACTTTAATTTGATGACAATCTTTAATCTGCTGTTTTTTTTAAAGAAATAAATTAGTTTTGAAAACCTTACAGTGGATTGCAACACACCAGTATATTGCGACATTAGCACTGAGAAAGCTTCAGCTAGAAAAGTGGCATAATTATAAAGACACATACATGGTTGAACACTTCTATCCAAAGTTGTTGGTTACTGGATAGATGTCAGCCTGGAGGATGGCTCTGCATGATGCACCAGAGGGTCTGTCTTAGTTTGGCCCTGTCTAGTTTTACATTTTTAACCAGTATCTTGGATGAGAATTAGAAAACAAGCTGATTATAACTGCTGATGACATAAAACCTAGGGTGCGAGCTCATGATCCAGAAAGACCTGATCAATCAGAGTGATGAACCAATATAAAATGACATCTAGTAGATATATGTGACCAATCTTCTACTTGAAACCAGAAGAGCCAACTGATGGTGAGATGTTTTCTGTATATTGTATAATCGGAGAGTTTGTGTTCATTCTCTGGTGTTGTCACTAATGACCTGTATAAACTTGAGCAAGTTGCTTCCTGTCTCCTGAACTGCCTTAGTTTCTGCATCAGTAAATGGGAAGAGTAATACCGACTCATAGTAGCTTAAGTGAATTAATATATGTAAAACAGTTGAATAGTCCCTGGCACAGAGCAACAGAAACGATGTTAGTTGTTTTTAGTGACGTGTGTGTGGGAGTGCTGGTAGCAATATTACCTAGTAAATAGCTACGAAAATGATTTAGTGGTTGATATTACAGTCAACAGATTGCAGTTGTGGGACAGAGTTGCCAAAGTTGTCCGTGTCATTTAAGGCTTTATTTAATTAGAATCCCACTGTCTGAAATGAGGCTGATGAAAGTCCTGATTGAGATCGGGTGCCATGGCCACAAACTATCATAAACAAATTCGTGTCTGCTCGACACAGAACTGGAATGTAGGAACTGCTGACAGAGTTGGAGGTGTCAATATGTCTTTAGAAATTTAAAGAGCTGTGGAATAGAATTTTGAACTCATTTTGCATGTCCCCCATTGATTTCTCTAGAACCAGTGATTAAAATTACCATGACACAGATTCTGAGTCCACATAATGAAAACCCTCCTCGTGAACAGAGACATGGGGAGTTGCTTTGGGGTATGCTATGTTTCCTGTCTCTGCAATGATAAGGCATTATACATCAGGGTGACACCCTGGGAAGGGTGGAATGGGATTCAAACCCCAGATGGGTGATTGGATTAGGTGTTTTGTGAGACTGACCCCGAGAAATCCTGAGATTTTTATCCAGTGCAATCTGAAGATTCTAGATTTGTTTTTAATTGCATACTTAACTGCTTCCCAAACTGCTGCCTCTTAAGCTCTTATTGGGTTTTTTTAGGCAGTAGGCCAAAGGTCTGTACTTTTTTTTTTCCAACACTATATAGGTTAAATACTCAGTGTGCTCATTTTTAGGAAATGAAGTTGAAATGATTAAACAGGAAATATGCACTTAGCTCCTAACGTTAGCTGCCTCAAGACAAAATCAATTCCATTTCACATGGAATGCTATTGGAGAACTGTTTAGAAATATGTTGATATGAAAGAAATATTGAAGGTGACTACAGCAGGGACAGGAAATGAGAAACTTACAGATATCTTTAATACTAAAAGGCACTCTGTCTTTCCTGTCCTCAAAACCTTGAAGAAATCTTTAAGACGCTTTGTTCATTTAAGGCATAAATATGTTGTTGCTAAAAGCCAATGGCACCTGGGTAAAGAATCAAAGTTTTCTATACCAGTTCCTACAGAAATTCAGAAATTGGAATTCTGAAGATGTCCAAATTACTCACCAGAACTGACCCCATTAATAAGCAATGGGAGAGGGAAAAAAAAGAAGAAGAAAGATCTTGCCAGTTCTGGCACCTTTACGTGAACAAGCTATACCCTGCGTGGCCTCAGTTTTCAATCCATAAGCACTCTGTTTAAGCCTGAGAAGTAGCGTTCTCACATTATATGGAGCAGTGCCTCGTTTCTTTCTCAATAACTGGCTCTGCTGCTTGGCAAAGGGAACGTATTCCAACTCTGTCAGTGCAGTTGAGAGGTTTACACCAAATAATATGAGTTTTTCAAGTGGCACCCAGGCTTATGGGTGTTACTAAATAACCATAAAGTATGGTCAGTCACTGACCTCCAATCAAAGATAAAGATGGAAGCCTGAAATCTCAGTTGAATATGTTATATATTTACCCTGTGTTAGGTCTTACGTTTTACTCACAGGAAAAAAAGTTAAATATTTTAGAGGGTTACCTTGAGGGGAGGGGATATTTTTTAATCTCGAAGTTTTAGCAGACTATTCTTTCCAGATTTTACAACACAGAATAACACAGCTTCCAGAAATCAGTAAACCAATAAATAAAATTGAAGCCTGCAAAACTTTGTCTTGTAGCAGTTTAAAAATATGATGTTCTCTCATCAGAATTTGGATCCAGGGCTCACATTTTTCACCTCCATATCCAAAACTTTTTAGTTCAACACATCCTGGACCAGATATCTCAGATTCCTGATTAGAAAGTATCTATGCCTTCTAAGGGTATGGGCTGTTTTGTTTTGTTTTGTTTCACTAGGAATTCCATCAGAGGTGAGGTGGAAACAGTCCAAAACAAAAATACAAGCAGTATTAACAGAAATAAGATACTTTATATCACCAAGTGGATCTACTTTTTAGAATTTTTGTTTTTCTGAATAAAGTCACACACAATCCTAAGAAGTAAGTAGTGACCAGGATCTATTACAGCAAATAATTTTGCTATTGCATTATTTCAAATAGGGAAAATTTTGGAAACAGGTAAGTGAACAGCAATAAAGAAATTCATCTAAATCATTTTTATCAAGTGTATGTAATAACATCAAAAATTTTAGAGGCCACCTTGAAAACCCTTACCACCTCTTGAAAACCCTTTATCAAGTGTATGTAATAACATCAAAAATTTTAGAGGCCACCATGAAAACCCTTACCACCTCTTGAAAACCCTTTATCAAGTGTATGTAATAACATCAAAAATTTTAGAGGCCACCTTGAAAACCCTTACCACCTCTTAGCTTAAACCTTAAGGCAATAACACTGAGAAATTCTGAAACGGGTGGTTAACAACTTCAATCTTTGCTTTATCTATTAATGCATCAGCAGGTTTCTTTGATGGTAAATTATGAATGTAGACAAAGTGCAGGGCACAATGAAGAAAAAGCCCTCCAAAAAGGACATTTTTCTATCCCCAGAAAACCTTGCCAATAAAGTGCTAGTGAAAATTTTGCCTTCTTTTAATTAACCCTAGGTTT
This sequence comes from Pseudorca crassidens, assembly GCF_039906515.1. Taxonomy (NCBI): domain Eukaryota; kingdom Metazoa; phylum Chordata; class Mammalia; order Artiodactyla; family Delphinidae; genus Pseudorca; species Pseudorca crassidens. The sequence goes on from NC_090301.1 coordinate 70,743,374, forward strand.
CCCTGTAAATATCACCACCCCCAAAGTTTTTAAAAATATTTGATAGAGAACAACTTATAATTCCCCAAAGTGACCATCCATAGATTTAAAACAGCCTACTCTTCTAGAGAAAAGAAGGGTCCTTATTTACCTCGGTTCTTTGTAATTTGCAAGAGTAGACACTCAATAAGTGCTGTGGAATAAATCAATGAAAAAACAAATGAATAAAAGAATATATGGGAGAAAAGTGAAAATACTAAATTATGAGAGGCTTAAAAAAACTGAATTTTCAAAAAGAAGAATCTTGCCGATGACCATAATGATTAATAAAGGCAAAGAGCTATCAAAGTCCCACATCATTTTATTTCATAGGTTTTCCGACTTCCCTTAAGTATATGCCTAACAAGCAAATACTCCTGTGTGTGTATAGTTGTTATGCAAAATCCTTACTTACAAGTTGCATAACCATAGAAAAGAAAATCTCTTGGAGACTCAATTTCTTCATCTGTTAAGTGGGAATGGCAAGTGTAATAAAGTTAAGTGATTCCTATTCATAAACCAGTTAGAAATGGACCTGGCATACAGAAAGCATTTAATAATTATTAGTTAAAATTTTGATTATTATCTTCATCATCCTCAATGGATTCATTAGATGCAGAGAAAGTAATAATAAATTACTTTCAAAAGATTTTAAAAATCAGATATTTTGTAAAAATGAGTTTAATTTACGTTAAACTCAAGTGCATAATAATGGGAAAGGGATGTAAAATTTTCCTCTCCTTAAGGGCAGAGTCCATGCAGCATTTAGCTTTATACGTCCAGCTGCATGTGACAAACTCGCTTATAGTCACAGGTCTGTGGCACTCAAGAACTGTTTGTGAAATGTATGAAAGAATCAATACATAATAGAACAAATTCTCCCCTGCCTTGCGCTTACCTCACCAACTCATGTGAGCTGTTCATGTGGATTTACTTTTATATACCTTTTTTAAACAACTTCAAGAATTTCAGTTCCACAGAGGAGAGCGCTGAGTCAGTTTTCTTGGCAGTAATGAGAAAAGGGGAATATGAGAGCTAGAATTAGAAGAGGAAGGTAATGTACATGGCAGAACTGGAATAGAGAGTTTTGCCATGAGGTTTTTTGCAGAGAAGAAGAAAAGAGTGTTGAGAGAAAGTAGACCTCACGTTTGGAGTTGCACAGGCGTGTCTGAAAGGAAAGCAAGAATGAGATACCACTAAAGGCAACGACAGACTTCATGAGCTTGGGCATGAATAAAGACTCTTGTCAAACTCACTGAACCTTCTTATCCACCACACAGCTCAAATCTTTTAATCCATCTTCTTGGCAATGCTATTGAAGAGGCACTGTTAGCCTCATTCGAAAGTGAAGACGCTGAGTCATAGAAAGGTTTAAAATCCGTCGAGGTCACAGGTAGCAAATGGCAAAGACAGGATTTGAACCCAGGCAAGCTGACTCCAGGGACTGTGTGCTTAAATACTGTACGATACTGTCCTCATGGCTAAATCTATATAACTCTCTGTACTGGGGCAGGGTATGAAATAGACTCAGTTGGCTATGTCATAAAGGTTAAATAAAAGGCAAATAAAGGTTTTTATACCCCGACATTTCTAATTATTCTTTACCTCTGGACCCAGAATGAAGAGAAAATAAAAACTGAGTCAAAAATTAGGAAGACATGGATTATTTGAAAGAAAGATGAGGAACAGGAAAGAAAAAGAAAAGGGGGAGAGGAAGCCTCTTTGTATAAAGGTTGTTCACAACAAAGACAAATTTAATAAGCATCTTATTGAAACATTAAAGGAGGAAGATTCTAAAGATTTCCCTAAAATAGCTTAAGGCAGTGAATGGAAATCAATTACACACTACTCAGTTTACACCCTGTAGCTGTTGTTTTCATCTGCCCGTGATGCATACTTCTCTTCTGAAAAGAACTCCCTGCTTTTCCTTTGAGAAATCATCTTCCTCGCCTCTCAGGGCAAATTTTGGTGGGAATGACTCCACACCCAGCATGGACCCATGATCCAGATCTGGCCACTAACAGTTCTGCATCCCTCTGATCAGTGTGTATGGGGAGTTTATCAGCCACGGGATTCATTGTTAGCCCTGGGAAAAGGAGGTATTCTCCCTAGGCATTGCCAAACTGATGTGCCCTGGACTTGGTAGTGGCCATCTTTTTGCACTACTGGCAAGGTCTACCTGAAATGAAAACAATGCAGGGGACAGACAAATGGAGAGGGACACAGATTCCTGAAGGTCTCATGTGTACACCTGATCCAAAGGAGACTACCAACTTGACTTTTCAATTACATAGGCCAATTTTTAAGTTAAGTCAGTTGGACTTGGCCTTCCACTACTTACAGCAGACAGAATTCAAACGAAAACACTAACATGAGACATGTTAAATGCCCAATGATAGTCTCTTTACTTAGTCAGATATCTTTAACTTTTAATTTTATGTTCACAGAAAGAAATGTGTAAAAGAATAGTTTCATATAGGACTTTAATCTCCAACTTCTTTATTCCTTTAAGTTCTAAAATTTCTTGCCTATGAATTTTCCTTCCATGGTGTTTTTAGGAACCTAAGCCTCACAGATGAGCTAGACTATCAGATAGCATATTACATACCTACTCATACAGCTGTTTTATTAAGATGTTATTAATAAATGCAAAAGGTCAAAGATTTTATTAAGAACTTTATATTATAGAATTCCTTAAGCACTGCATTAGATTATTTAGGAAATTTCTTTTTTGAAAAATTAACATACCCAATGGAAATCTGAAATTAAGGAATGCAAGTAGAACATTGGCCCTCAAATTTTAATATGCATAAGAATCACCTAGGAAGCTTGAAGTATTGAAGATTCCAGGTCCCATTAATTTATTTTTGGCTGCGTTGGGTCTTCGTTGCTGCACGCGGGCTTTCTCTAGTTGGGGCGAGCAGAGCCACTCTTCATTGCGGTCCACGGGCTTCTCACTGAGGTGGCCTCTCTTGCTGTGGAGCATGGGCTCTAGGCACGTGGGCTTCAGCAGTTGTGACTCGTGGGCTCTAGAGCACAGGCTCAGTAGTTGTGGCACACGGGCTTAGTTGCTCCGCGGCATATGGGATCTTCCCAGACCAGGGCTCGAACCGGTGTCCCTTGCATTGGCAGGCGGATTCTTAACCACTGTGCCACCAGGGAAATCCCTCTTGAGGTGATTCTGATGTAAGTAGTTTCAGACCAGCCTTGAGGAAGTCTTGAAGTTCTCATTGAGTTTCAGCGAAGATGCTAGTTTATAAATTATGGATCTGTGTCTCCAAAGACAGTCAAGGATCTTTAAGGATAAACCTGAAAATTTTCCTAATTATACTTCCTTATAGTCTGGTCAGCATTAAATGACATGGTGCATATAAAGGACTTCATAAAGTCAACATATGCTGAGAACAATTATTTTTAACATCCTTATTATAATGGAACTAAAAGACAACAGACTTAATGATCTTGGTATATTAAAAGTCCAGCTCTCTTCTCTATCTAAAAGCAGTAAGGTTCAAGAAGGTTAAATACTGTGCTGGTTTTTAAGCTTTTGTCTCTCAGTTCCAAACCTGGAATCTCTGGAATCAGAGGAAAATACATACCACATTTGTGGGTGCATCTCTGATCCATTTACCAAATAACTTGTAAGGCTACAAAGTTTGAACGGGTTCAGGCTAAGAACAGGCTCTGCAACAAGTCCAGTCTGCAGTGCAAACTGCTCTGTTTCTTGGACTTTAGAAGAAAAGACTCATAAACTCGTTTCACCCAACATCACCCGAGCAAAAGCCTCCAGACACCAAAAGTCTCTGGTTGCCTCTCACTTCTTTGCATATTTTTGCCTTTAACTCTTAGTTATCTTCTTCTTTCTTAGTTGGTTTAAGCCTCTAAATAGTTCACAGTCAACCCTGCCCTTTAATCACAGTACTCCTAAGGTCCTCATCCATCATGGTCACTAGATACAGGACTGATTATTCAGACACTGGCAAAGTTGAGTGATCTGTATGCAAATTAAGGGGAAATGCCACTTGATTATTTAAGGAAGATCCAAATAGGTTATGAGACACGCCTTCATGGCTCAGATTTGTAAGACTAGTATTTTGGTTTTGAAGTAGCATGCAAACTTTAGTAATAATCATTTTATAAATATTTGTCTGTGTTGCACATGCCAAAGGTATGATCTCCAGATTCTTAATTGTTGCTGTACAGCTGCTGTCATGCACGCAATTCAACAAGTGATCATCCAACAAAGAGAACAAGGAGGCCTGGTGATTAAAGAGATGAAAACAACTACCATTGAAAACGCAATATATGATAATAACCTCTCAATGAACAGTGCAGATCTGGACTAATCACATCCCCAGAAGATAACAGTCCATCTTTCAGAAAGGGAGTCTAATGAAGTGGAAAGAAAAAAAAAAAAGAATAAAAGCCCAGATGGTAGCTGTGAGGAAGTTTCTGAAATTTGAAGCAGAGACCATGATTTGAAAAACTGTACCAGGACTCACAAAACAGATAAACTATCCTAAACTATAACATGTAAGACTGGGACTTCCTTGGTGGCGCAGTGGTTAAGAATCCACCTGCCAATGCAGGGGACACGGGTTCGATCCCTGGTCTGGGAAGATCCCACATGCTGCAGAGCAAATAAGCCCGTGCACCACAACTACTGAGCCTCAGCTCTAGAGCCTGTGAGCCACAACTACTGAGCCCACACGCCACAACTACTGAAGCCCAGGTGCCTAGAGCCTGTGCTCCGCAACAAGAGAAGCCACCACAATGAGAAGCATACGCATTGCAACGAAGAGTAACCCCACTCGCCGCAACTAGAGAAAGCCTGCTTGCAGCAACGAAGGACCAGTGCAGCCAAACAATAAATTAAAATTTTTTTAAAAATATGTAAGACAAGCAATCTAAACTCATACTGTTTAACACAGCTCATTTAGAATCCTATGTTCCAAGATAAGACCGCTGATGAACTGATGCCATGATAACTGCATGGACTCCTGTGTTAAAGACATGACCACTGACTGTCCCAGCAAGTTGACTGCTTTACAAATTCTAACCAGTCCCTGACAAGACCATTCTGTGGCTAACTACAGCTCCCTAGACCCTATAAAATTTCCTTGATTTACCAATCGTGACACATCCCATGGTTCCTAATGTGTGCATTCACCCTTGAAGAAACAAGCTAATAAACATAACTTTGTGTTGCTGGTGATCTAGTGGGATATAACCCCATCACCCAGAAATGGCTGGTCTGATAGAACAGTAGAATGATGTGCTGAAGATTTAGTTACCACATCAGTTCCTGAAATATTTCATTTCTCCTTTACCGGCTACAGTATAAGCTTTGCTTCAGTGACCAATATGGTTGCTGTTTCTCCCAGAGCCAGATCAGATGGGTCCAAGAATCATCAAGGGGTATAAGTGGGAGTGGCTTCTTTCAATATTATAGCTGCTCAGAGATTATTTGATTCCTATTCTCCCAATTTTGAATTCTGCACTTTTGGAGGTCTTAGAGGAATGCCTCCACCAAGGGACACAACAATGATTCCACTGAATTGGAAGTTTGAGAATACTACATGGCCATTTTGAGTTCCTCACGCTACTGTATCAACAGCCAAAGAAAAAGGTCACTTATTGACTGGAGTGATTGATTCTAATTACCAAGAGGAAGTTAAGTTGGTGCTACACAATGGGGACGGAAGGACAATGTATGGAACCCAGATATTCTTTCAGGTGCCTCCTTGTATTTCCATTTGCAATAGGAAAAGTTTTTGGAAAACTGTAACAACGAAGAAAAGCTTGACCATTAAAGATTCAGACACTTTAAGAATGAAGATTTGTTTACCCCACCAAGTAAAGAACTTGGGACAGTCGAAGTACTGTCTGAGAGCAAAGAAAACATGAAATGTTTAGTAGGAAAAGGAAGTTATAATAGCACTTGTGAAACAAGGACTATAAAAACTATGTGTATTTTCTTCCTTGCTTGTTACATGAATATAAATAAATATATAATATTTTACATGATATATTATTGTACATTATTTTATTATCTTTTGTATTATTTATTATATAATATACTGTGTATTATAATATATATACTTGCACATATTAACAAATTTCTTTTTTCCTTTCTCCTCTTTATTTTGAAAAGATTATTGACAGTGATTAGCTTTAGAATATTAGTATGGGACTGGGAATTAATTTAAGGAGTAATCAATATCAGCTAGAGATGGATACCTTGATATTCCCCATAATAAATATTAAATATGTTAGGATATTATTTAATTTGGCTATTGTGACTTTATATCTCTCCCTTTTGAGGAGAAAGTCAAAACGACTTCTTCTGTATAAGGGGTAGTTGCATATATTTGTTATTGTTGTTGTATGGACATTCAAATATGTTTAGAAGGTTTTAAATGGTTGCTGAATAGCCCAGAATTTGGACTGTGCCCACTTTTCAGCTCTTACTTCTCAGCTCCAAACCCACCCTTCTATACTCTGCTTTGGAATCCTGTTGATAAAAATCTGCAAGCTGTATTCTCCTTTGCCAGCTGGCTCTTTGGTAGGTTCTATTAATAGAGGGCATTAGAGGGAAACAGGAAAGCTAAAGGAGGAAGAAAGGACTTATTTCCTCCTGTTTGCTTGCCCTTCCTCTCTGTGTTGCCCCAACAGTTGCCCTTCTTCCTGTCAGCAGCAGGTGGTTCTATCTGCCATGTTCTGGCGCTTCCAGAACCAGCCTCATTATACCCCCTCAAACATACCAGCTCCAGACAAGTAGTGCCACTTCTTCAGACTTGAATTTCAACCCCTCAGAGTCTCTATCCAATTTTCTGAGTGCTAATAATTCCAGACTCTTCTCTTTGTTCTTCCAGCCCCAGAGTGGTAGCTCTTCCTAACATTACTACCTCTGCCTCAATGCAGTGTCTTCCTTTTGCTTTTTGCAACCATTCAGCTAAGGTCCTAGATTAAATTTTCTCTGTTAAAATAACTAGCATAGTTTCTTTTAACTGATTGGACACTAAGAGATACAAATATAAACAGCACTGTTGGCTTAAAATGGTATTTAGTAAACAGAGTTCACCTACTTAATTAAGCTGAGAATTCCAATACTAAGAATATTCTACCTTTATAATACAGGTCAACAGGCCCTTATTCAAAGTTTTCAGGGCCAGAAATGTTTCAGGATTCAGAATATTCCAGATTTTAGAAAGGTAATAGTGTATCTATATGTGTACATATGTATATATAAAATTGTGTAATAACTCCAATGGGGTATGGGATACCTCATAACTAAACACTTGAGGGAAAAAATATTCCCTCAAATCATTTTAGGTCAGATTTTGCAACCAAATGAGTTACAAAAGGAACAACAACATCAAAAACAACTTGTGCTTTTTATAACTTTTTAACTTGGAGTTGTGGATAAACTGTTTTGCAATTGTATTAGGTAAAACTACCAAAAGACTAATCAAAGGACCAATTAGAAAAAAAGAAAACTAAGAATGAATTAAAGTGTTTTCAGGAAAACTCTGAGTAAATCTGGTAGGGAAGTGATGTCTGACTTGAACATATAGAGAAATTTCAGAGAAACAAAGAGAAAGCTTTTGAACAGACTGCTCTGGTAGGCTTCAGGAAAATATTGTCCCCAATTACCTGAAAGACAGTGAATCAGTTCTATGGTGAAAGGAAAACCTACTTTGACAGCAAACCATAAGGAGTCTGTATTTGAGACTTGGTTAATGAAGTTGCATGTAAAATTCAGACAGTGCAGTTCTACCAGAGGAATTGTGAAAGCAGTCTGTGGAACACAAGTCTTAACGTGCCAATTTGTTATTTGGTTTTTTTATGCATTGCAGTACATAATCAGAAAATGTGTGTGTGTGTGTGTGTGTGTGTGTGTGTGTGTGTATACATTGCTCATGATTTAAATATACCAAGCTAACTGCCAGAAGATCCCAAAAAAGAAACAAGTAAAATGATTGCTCTTGGGAAGTGGGAGTGAAGAAACTTGGGAAAGGGGCAGAGGGGTTTCTGGGGGTTTTTGTGTGTGTGTGTGTCTGATATATATATATTTTAAATATCTTTATTGGAGTATAATTGCTTTACAATGGTGTGTTAGTTTCTGCTGTATAACAAAGTGAATCAGCTGTATGTATACATATATCCCCTCCTTCTTGCATCTCCCTCCCACCCTCCCTATCCCACCCCTCTATGTGGTCACAAAGCACTGAGCTGAGCTCCCTGTGCTATGCGGCTGCTTCCCACTAGCTATCTGTTTTACATTTGGTAGTGTATATATGTCCACGCCACTCTCTCACTTTGTCCTAGCTTACCCTTCCCCCTCCCTGTGTCCTCAAGTCCATTCTCTATGTCTGTGTCTTTATTCCTATCCTGCCCCTAGGTTCTTCAGAACCATTTTTTTTTTTTAGATTCCATATATATGCGTTAGCATACGGTATTTGTTCTTCTCTTTCTGACTTCACCCTGTGTGACAGACTCTAAGTCCATCCACCTCACTACAAATAACTCAGTTTTGTTTCTTTTTATGGCTGAGTAATATTCCATTGTATATATGTGCCACATCTTCTTTATCCATTCATCTGTCGATGGACGCTTAGGTTGCTTCCATGTCTGGGCTATTGTAAATAGTGCTGTAATGAACATTGTGGTACATGACTGTTTTTGAATCATGGTTTTCTCAGGGTATATGCCCAGTAGTGGAATTGCTGGGTTGTATGGTAGTTCTATTTTTAGTTTATTAAGGAACTTCCATGCTGTTTTCCATAGTGGCTGCATCAATTTACATTCCCACCAACAGTGCAAGAGCCAGAGGGGTTTTTACTTAAACTTTTCTTACTTGATTTATAACTAGGTGATTATATTAATTTAATAAAAGACTTTTAATTGCTGCTGTAAAATATATAAACTTAAAATGAAACATGTCTCTGTGAGTTGTAATGAACAAGTCCTTAATTTACAGAAAATAAATACACAGTTTTGTGGTTTCTGAAAAGTGATTTATTTTTTTTAAGATTTTTTTTTATTTTTTAAATTTTTGGTTGCATCCGTTCTTAGTTGCAGCATGCGGGATCTTCACTGAGGCATACGGGATCTTTTGTTGCAGGGTGTGGGCTCTTGTGGCTTGGGGGCTTCTCTCTAGGTGTGGTGTGTGGCCTCCAGGGCACGTGTGCTCTGTAGTTTGTGACACGCAGGCTCTCTAGTTGAGGTGCACGAGCTCAGTAGTTGTGGTGCGTGGGCTTAGTTGCCCCACAGCATGTGGGATTTTAGTTCTCCAACCAGGGATCGAACCCATGTCCCCTGCATTGGTAGGCAGATTCTTTACCACTGGAGCATCAGGGGAGTCCCCTCTGAAAAGTGATTTAAATTTTGATTTAATAAAATAAATTTAAGTCAAATTGACTCAACTGCTAGCTCTAGATGACCTAGTAAAGACATTTTTACCCTTGCTTTCCTCCCTGAAACCAACCTCAACAATAAGAAGAATGATAAAAACAGGGACAAAAACTTCATCTCCAGTGAAGCTAGAAAATAATCACAGCCTCAGATCACAAACTATGAAAACCAGCTGCCAGAAGACAGCAGACTCTGGACCAAATTGAAAGGCGCTGGGAGAAAAGACATCAAACTGACAGATCTTGTGCAGTAGACCAAGTCCCCCAAAGCAGAAGGTGGCTCTGAAGGGCTCCATCAGTGATCCCTTGGCTAGAACAGCAAATTCTTGGAGTTTGCCCAGGAATATTGCTAACAGTAGGGGCTGTGGAGCTGAGTGAGAAACACCAAGATATGACATTTATACAAGAAGTCTGCCTGTGTGATTGGATAGAGAATAATGATAATGAGCAATGGGATTTTGTAGCAGGTGATCACAACACACTTTTATTTATTTTTATAAGCACTTAGTTCTTATACTTGCCAGGGACAGTTCAATGTGCCTTACAAATTTTAACCCACATAATCCTGATAGGCCTATGAGGCACGTACTATTATTATCACCATCCCTGTGTTACAAGTGAGGACACTGGGGCACCGAGCAGGTACGTGACTTGTCCAGGGCCACAGCTCGTAAGTGGCAGAGACTGAATTCAAACCTGAGCAGAATGTCTCCTGAATTCATGCTCATAACCATTACACACAAAAAACCTTTGTCGTTATTAAGAAGAAAGTCACCCTGCTCACCCAAGGAGGGTCCAGAAAATGCTGAAAACACTGGGAAGAGACACGTTCACAGGCAGGGCCCTTCACAGAGAGTGCTAGAAAGTTTTCTGAGGCTCTCAGAGGTTCCACGAACTTTAAGACTTCTCAGTGTACTGTTTCCTCAGCTTATTCCCCTAGGTTGAAACTGCCTGCTGCTCCTACTCACCCTCTGGGTCCCTTTCCTCCAAATTATTGAGGCCAAAGCTAGTTATGACCAGACTGTCCTCCTTCAAAGATGAGTAATAATCAGAAACAGAACTGTAAAACCAATGAGAAGGAAAGGAACAAAACAAAGACGACTGATTAGACTGTAGAAAGACATGGAAAGTGAGCAGCTGAAAGAAAAGAAAACCAATACAGAAAATAAGGAGGCGAAAAATGTACAGTTAACAATGCTTAAAATAGAGTCATGGATATGGAGGAAAAGGAAATATCACACACACACACACACACACACACACACACACACACACACAGCACATGTCCTGTCTCATACAGGACTGTGAGCCAGGGAGAAATCACACTAAACTAGAGATAATTAATGCCCATAGGTCAGTGTGCTGAGGAAAGAGTTGCCGAAGATTCTAAGATTTCTCAAATTATTGCTACCTCAGCTTAGTCCCCTGGCTCTTCCCTCACATTTCTCCTAAAAAAATAATTTATTCAGGAAGAATTCTCCTCATTTAGAAATCAGTAATTTTCAAAAACAGAATCAGCTTAGAATCTATGCAAAATCTGTACAAAAATAATTCAAGTAAAGAAGCTAACAAAAAGCAGATGAAGAACACACACAAATTTTTACCATAGAATGAGCAAAACAGTTCTCCATTAAATAAATGAGCTTAGAAGAAAACAATGGTCTTCATGCAACACGAAGTCAAAGCAGAAAGCTAACATTTACTGAATGATTAAGTTCCAGGCAATGAGCAAACGATTTATACTTAAATTATTAAAAAGATATTCTTGGGCTTCCCTGGTGGTGCAGTGGATAAGAATCTACCTGCCAATGCAGAGGACACAGGTTCAGTCCCTGGTCCCGGAAGATCCCACATGCTGCGGATCAACGAAGCCCGTGCGCCACAACTACTGAGCCTGCTCTCTAGAGCCCGCAAGCCACAACTACTGAAACCCACACGCCTAGAGCCCATGCTCCGCAACAAGAGAAGCCACCACAATGAGAAGCCCACGCACCGCAACAAAGAGTAGCCCCCGCTCGCTGCAACTAGAGAAAGCCCGCGCACAACAACGAAGACCCAACACAGCCATAAATTAATTAATTAATTAATTAAATTTTTAAAATTTTTTAATTAAAAAAAAGATAGTCTTGTGAGCCCAGATGGTAATAATAATAATAGCAAAATTACCTAGAAGGGTTAAAAAATTTTTAAAGGATAGCTTTGGATTTCTCTACAGCAGTGCTCAACTCTAGAAAACAATGGAGGAATTGCTACAAAGACTAGCAAAATAGCCAGGCAAACCTTCATTCAGGTATAAGAACAGCAGCTATTTTCCAACATGAAAGAATTTGAGAATATAGTTCATCTGAATCTTCTTAAATAAAATTTCGAGAAGAACTTCACTAAACAAGAGATAGAGAAAATGTTGTGAAAGTATTGGCTGTGCTCTTTAAGTTGACTCAAATTTAGGTCTAAGACTAAACAATGAAGTTACAAAATGAAATGTAAATGTTATGAACCAAGGCAATATAGAAATGATAATATTACTCAGTCTACAAGTTGCTGGGTAGAGATGTAATCAGCTTTCATGGAAAGGGTGCATGGTCAATTATACTGTTTGAAAACCAGTGAAGATTACAGTCAATAGTGATGAAAGATGGAATGCCTTCCCCCTAAGATTGAGAACAAAAGAAGGAAGTCTGCTTTCACCACTCCTGTGCAATATGGTGTTGAATGTTCTAACCAGAGCAATAAAGCAAGGGAAAGAAATTATGAAGCATACAGATTGGAAAGGAAGATGTGAAGCTGTTTTTATTTTCAGTCTACAATACCCCCTCCCCATAATCGGCAAAAAACTAAAAACTGCAAAACATTGATGAAGGAATTCAAAGACATAATAAATGGTTAGATATTCTATGTTCATGGGTCAGCAGATTCAGTACCATTAAGGTGTCATTTCTATTTAAATTCATCTGTAGATTCAATGCAATTCCCAATAAAAACCCCTGAAGACATTTTTGTAGATAACAACTGGTTTATTCTAAAATTTATATGAAAAAATCAAAGGTCCTAGAATAGCCAAAATGACTTCAAAAAAGAAAAACAAGGTTGAAGGACTCATACTATCTGATTTCAAGACTTATTATGAAGTTATTGTAAGAAAGGATGATATTGGCAAGAGTATACACATACAGATAATAGAACAGAATCGAAAGTCCAGAATTAGAGCCATGTATCTATGGTGAAATTTTGGCAAACCTGCCAAGGTAATTCAACAGAGAAAGGACAGACTTTTCAACAAATGGTGCTGGACAATTGGGCATCCATATGTTTTAAAAAACGAGCCTTGATCCATATCTCCAATCATATACAATAATTATTTCAAAATGAATCACAGACCTAAATGTAAAACTTAAAACCATAAACCTTGTAGGGACTTCCCTGTGGTTAAGAATAAACCTTGTAGGGACTTCCCAGTGGTTAAGAATCTGCCTGCCAATGCATGAGACAGGGGTTCACACCCTGGTCTGGAAAGATCCCACATGCTGCAGAGCAACTAAGCCCATGCGCCACAATTACTGAGCCTGCACTCTAGAGTCCGCAAGCCATAACTACTGAGCCCACGTGCTGCAACTACCGAAGCCTGCACACCTAGAGCCCATGCTCCGCAGCAAAAGAAGCCACCTCAAGGAGAAGCCCTCACGCTGCAACGACAGCAACGAAGACTGAACGCAGCCAAAAATAAATAAACAAACAAATAAATAAATTTATTTAAAAAAATAAAACCATAAACCTTCTAGAAAAAATATGAGAAAATCTTTGGAGCTTTGGCTAACAAATATTTCTTACCACACAAAAGGCACGAACCATAAAAGAAAAACTTCGGTAAGGTTGGGGCCATACCTCATACAATATACAAAAATTAACTTGAAATGAAACTTTGACCTAAATGTAAACCTAAAATTATTGACACAGATTCTTTGCTTGACCAAACTTTAGTCAGGCACCTTATCCTAAGCCCATTTATGCGCTCCTTATAATATTCAGTTTTAGTCATCTATGTCAGCCTAATCACAAGCCTTCACTATCAATATCCAATTACCTTCCATGTCTGATCAAGTTCTTTATCCTCCACCATCCCCTGGGTGAGGTGTGATCATCCTAGCTGTCTTCAGCAAGAATTCTGTTAGATCAGTTTAGCTAGACTCCCTCTTACCTCTGACATTTCCTCTTAGTAATTTTCCACCCACTACTCTCACCCTTGCTCCTTGGCTATAAATTCCCAATTGCCCATGCTGCATTTCAGAATTGAGCCCAGTTCTATTCTGAGGTCTCTCTTCCCCTCCTGCAATAGTCCTGAATGAAATCTGGTTTTACCTTTTTAACTACTCTCCAGCTATTATTTTTCTTTGACACTATAAAACTTTTAGGGAAAAAAAATCTTTGTGACATCAGGCTAGCAAATATTTCTTAAATAACACACCAAAGTCAAGTCATAAAATAAAAAACAATACAGACTAGTACCCAGAATATACAAAGACTTTCAAAATGCAATAATAAGAAAAAAACCAATTTTTTTAATGAGAAAATTTGAACAAACACTACCAAAGAAAGATTCAAATGGCAAACAAATATGTGAACGTATGTTTAATATTATTAGCCATTGGGAAAATTCAAATTAAAGACTCAATAATACACCATTACACACCTATTAGAATAGCTAAAATTTTAAAAAGTGACAATACCAAGTGTTGACAATGAAACAAAGCAATTGGATCCTCACATGTTTCTGTTGGAAATGTAAAACAATATAGTCGCTTTGGACAACAGTTTGACAGTTTCTTATAAGGTTAAACATATACTCAGCAATTCACTACTAGGTATTTATCGAAGGGAAATGAAAACATATGTCCACACAAATGCCTGTGTGCAAATGTTTAAAGCAGCTTTATTCATAATCCCTAAAAACTAGAAACAACCCAAATGTCTATTGACCTAGGAATGGATAAACATATTGTGACATATCCACACTTGGCAACATGAAAGAAGAAACTACTAACACATGCAACAATGTGGATGAAACTCAACATTATTGTGCTCAGTGAAAGAAGGCAGACACTAAAGATTACATAATGGATTACTCAATTTATGTGACATTCCTGAAAAGCAAAACCATAGGGATAAAAATCCGATCAGTGGTTACCAGACTCGGGATGGAGTAGGGGGTGTATTACAAAGGTCTACAGGGGAACTTTATGACGTGATGGAAATATGGTGTGATGGAAATATTCTACTATGTATTGATTGTCGTGGTGGTTTATATTACTGTATACATTTGTCAAAATTATCTAATTAATTTAAATTAGGAACTGGATGAAAGGTGTGTGGTAGTGGACTTAAACTAGTTTTCTTATTCATAGTCGGGAGGCAATGGGTAGTGTCAAAAGTTGACAAATCCAAAAATGGAAGCTTAAGTATATTATTAAAGGTTGTAGAGTCACCACTAAAGGGCTTAAAACACATTATAAACCTGCTGAACTATCAGAAGGAAAATACACATACATGTTTAATTTTAAAAGTATAGATAATTTAGCAAACTAGAAAATAAAGTAATAGCAGAAATTATAAAAAACAAGAGAACTAAGACCAAACATACCTACATAACAATATATGTAAATAGGAGAAAGCCACCTATTGAAAGAAAAAAATTCTCAGATATGTTTAGTTTAGAAAACTAACCAACTATTTGTTGCATGCAAGAGATATATTTAAAGATTAAATACTGGGCACACATATTAGGCAATTACTAAAACAGTAATTACATTATTAATATCAAACCATGTTGAACTCACAGAGAAAAGCATTAGATAAGACAAATAAGTTCATTTTATAATGATAAAAGTGTCAATCTAAATGAAGATCTATTGTGAATCATTAATGTCAAATATCCTGGCATGAAAAATTCTTAAAGGAAATACGGCATAAGATCAAGGAAAAATAGAGAGAAATACAGAAGTAACAAGAAAAATTCACTCATTCTCTTGACCCATGGCAGGTCAAGTAAACAGTAAAATGTAAAGATATAAGGTCAAATTCTGTAATTCATAGTCCCTCAAAAATTTTAATCTCTGTAAAGTATATTACACTCTTCACCTTAAAAGCAAAGAATACTCCATCTTTAAGTACCCAAAGTATATTCACAAAAATGTAGTTTATGTTGGACCACAAAATACTCTCAATATATTGCAACAACTAAAAATAGTAGAGATTATATTTTCAAATTACAGTGCAAAGAATGTAGAATTGAATTTTAATAGAAAATAAAATCCCCAACTGCCTAAAAATTAGGACTTTTTAAAAAGTTGACTTAAAGGCAATAGAAAATGAAATTGAAGGATATTTAGAAAATAATATTAATGTAAACACTATACATCAGAATCCAAGTATTATGGCTAAAAGCAATACTTTGAGGAAGAATTCAGAGCCTTAACCAAATTATAAACAAGAAAAAAAGAAAAGAAATGAGTTCATATTTAAAGCAAGAGGTAAGAAAAAAGAGTAAGAAAATAAATGTGAGAAAAGCAGAAAAAAAGAAATCAAACACAAAATCATATATGAATGATATTGAAAGAAAAAATATTAAGATAATAAACATAAGAATTAGTCACTTGAAAATATCAACAAAATGGATAAAATGGTAGCTTGTCTCATTTTTTAAAGGATGTGTAAGAAAAGCATAAACACGTAAAATTGGTAGTTAGACTGAGTTAAAAGGAAACCAAAATAATTATAAGAAAATGCTTTGCACAAAAGTATGCAAATATACATGAAAATCTAGATAAAATAAATCAGTCTCTAAAGAAATATAAATTACCAAAACTGACCCAAGAAAAGATTTTTTAAAACAAGCAGGCCAATTACCAGTAAAGAAATTGAGAAGGTTATCAAAGATTAACCCCTCACAAAAGCACCAGGTTCCATCAATCTCACTAATAACTTCATTCAAAACATCTAGGAATACATTATTTCAATCCTAAGTGGGCCCTGAGTGGGGGAAGAATAACACTGACATTGAATCTAACAAATAAAGTGCAAGAAAGGAAACTACAGAACAATATATAATTTATAAACAGTGCAGTAATTCCAAAAAGTATAAGAAAATTAATAGATCAACCCACAGTGATAAAATAGGGTTCCTTCTTTGGATGAAGGGATAGTACAAAACTGGAATATCTATCAAGATATTATTATCACATTTGTAGGTTAATGGGTTAAAGGAGAAATCCTATTTAATCATCTCAATAAATGGTGAGAAGCTATTTTGCAAAGTTGAATGTCCTTCCTTGGTTTAAAAATTATATACACACACACATATACATATATACATGATTATATTATGTACATATATGATTATACATATATATGATTATATACATATATTATATATAACATGATTATATTATATATATGATTATATATACATTTATACATATATGGTTATATATGTATTATATATACATGTATGATTATGATATACATATATGTGATTGTATATATATGATTTTACTCATATACATACAAACATATATATTTTAAAACTCACATATATTCATATATATTCACATATATGTATATGCACATATTGCATACATACATGTATATACATAACCAAAATCTAGCATCATACATAATGAAGAATCATTATAATTATTTCCATTACTGTAAGAAACAAGATGGATAATGACAGCCTGTATGAGCAGAGGGTTGGAGTGGGACATCAGGGGAAGCCCAGTGTCAACTGGTAATAATGAGAACAGTAGCAGAACAGGAAGGGGGACATTTCAGTGCCAGCTGGTACCTATGTCTCTCTCAAGGACAGTGCTGTAATGGGACAGCATAGACAGCCTGGCAGGATCAAGAAATTAGCTTCATACAAGTGACTGGACAAATAAATAAATACTCTAAGGATAATAGGAGACAGGGTACTCACTGATGGACAGAGGGAATACAAATATGGAAAAAATGAAAGTAGAATGAATCCTGTGGTATTGAATTAAAATTGGAGTTATGTGAACTCAGGAACATACGCATGTATAAAGATTTGTCCCTTTATCTCCTGCTGCTCCTACTAAGAATGTCTGGGAGCAGTAATACCCCAATAACTATGAGCATACTTTGCACACAAATCCTGATTTCCAAATCACATTTTCCACTAACAGGAGCCAGGACTTGGAGAAATGGCTAATTTCAGGGCAGGAAAGGTACAAGGTGAGCCTAGGCTACCCTGCTTTGCCAGAAAGTAGCAAAATATTCAAAGAGTGATGGGACATGTCAAAAGGACACAGAATGCAGCTTGAAGGAGCGTCTAATATCCAAATCTCGGACAATTTGAGCATCAAAATAAATAAAGATACAAGTTATTGAATAAAATAAGAGTCCCTCAATCCACGCTGACATAAATAAGTTAATAAATAAATAGGGAGAAGAGAAAAAGCTTTCTTACCCTAGAAAGTCAAAAAATAAATGTAAAATAAATGAAATCATTTGGCAACCATCAGAGCAATAATTCAGGTAAGAAATATCAATGGGTGCTAAAACAGTAGGTGAATGTAGAATGAAAACATGGAATATTTACCTGCTCTCAAAAGTGCCTCCTCACAATATATTTACTAATTACAAAGGAAAGAAAAGTAACTTAATAATAGACATATCTAGCAGTCACCTCTTAATTAAGTACTCAAAATTACTTAACCTCATGAGTAATGGTACAAATGGACTTGGTGTATCAGCTGAGAATATGCAGTGAGAACACTGCATCTCTTCTGTGATGTTCCTACGAAAGATACATAACCTGGGTCTTATCATAAAAAAAAATTGGACAAACCCAAATTGAGGCACATTCTAAAACACAAATGCCCTGTAATCTTCACAAATGTCAAAGGCATGGAACTCAAGGATAGATAGAGAAGGTGCTTCAGGTTGAAGGAGACTAGATAGACATGACAGCTACGTAACACATTATCCTGGAATGGATCCTCCTGCTGGAAAGGACGGTAATTATGGTAAGTTGATTCGGTTAAGTGTTGACAATCAGATTCCTTTATGTAAAAGCAGTTTTATTTTTCCCTTAGCAATTAGCAATAATTCGAATTCTCTCATTCCTTCTACGTTTATTAGCTGACACTCTTCCCCTTATCATCTTCTAAAAAGATATGGTAAATGGTAATTCTTTCCCTTTAATTTCAGATATTCAGAGTGAGGATTTAATGTAAAAGTCACCTTCAATGTGACAAATGAGACCTGTGCTCTCTCCTCTCTCTCATGATGAATTAATAACCAGTTACAGTTGATATTCTTTTTAATGCTAAAATTGTCCAAAATTTGGCCAATGGAAGAATCTTCAATCTGGCCCTTACATACTTTTGTCACAAGCCCATTGGGCTTTGAGCATTTCCTCTTGCTTTTTATGACTACAAGACATCCGAGGGTCTTCCCTGGTGGCGCAGTGGTTGAGAGTCCGCCTGCCGATGCAGGGGACACGGGTCCGTGCCCCGGTCTGGGAAGATCCCACATGTCGCGGAGCGGCTATGCCCGTGAGCCATGGCCGCTGAGCCTGCGCGTCCGGAGCCTGTGCTCTGCAATGGGAGAGGCCACAA
Organism: Pseudorca crassidens; assembly: GCF_039906515.1. NCBI lineage: Eukaryota > Metazoa > Chordata > Mammalia > Artiodactyla > Delphinidae > Pseudorca > Pseudorca crassidens. The sequence continues at coordinate 70,762,443 of NC_090301.1, forward strand.
CAGTGAGAGGCCTGTGTACCGCAAAAAAAAAAAAGACATCCTAGGCTCACTTCATACTTTGAATGTCACATGACTAAGAATCAGCTATTTGTCCAAGGAGATGATTGCTTTAATCTCCAAGGTATTTAGAAACCAAGATGAAGATGTTAAGTATACCTGTTACTACTGGGGTGCTGTTGATTCTAGACAAATTCAATGGGTAAAGTTTAATATAAAATCAGGAGTTTTATATTATGTCCAATTCAGATTTAAATGTCAGCGCTCTTTTTCCTTTAACTGCTTTAATTTTCGATTTCTATCTCCTATTGTTTACATTAAAAATCTTGCTTCCTAAAAACATTAACAAATTGTCTTATTTTCTTTACTCTACTACACATAAAACAGTTTCAAAATTATAATAATAATATTACTATTAACAGTAAAACCACTGAGTTAAATTTACATTTTCTTTGCTGTTCTATTTGTCTTTAGGCTATCACACTACAAATGTCATCAGGGAAATGCAAATCAAAACTACAATGAGATACCACTTCATACCCACTAGAATGTCTATAATCAAAAAGACAGATAATAACAAGAGCTGGCCAGGATGTGGAGAAATTGTAACCCTCATACATTGCTGGTAGAAATTTAAAACGTTTCAGCCTCTTTGGAAAGCAGTCTCACAGTTCTTCAAATGTTTAAAGTAAGTTTACCATATTACGTGGCAGTTCTACTAGGTATATACCCAAGAGAACATATGAAAACATATGTCCACATAAAAACGGGTACATGTATGTTCATGATAGCCAAAAAGTGGAAACAATCCACTAATGAGTGAATAAATAAATGTATCATAAGGGAATATTATTATTATCATTTTTCAGCAATAAAAAGGAGTGAAGTACTATTATATGCTACAACTTAAATGAACCTCAAAAACATGATAAATGAAAGAACTCACACAAAAGACCACACATATTGCATGTTTCCATTCATGTGAAATGTCCAGGACAGGCAAATTTACAGAGATAGAAAGTAAGTTAGTGGTTGCCATTCAAAGGGGTGAGGGAACAGAAGAATGCCCAGGGACTGCTAATGGGTACATTTCTTCGGGGGTAATGAAAATGTTCCAAACTCACACTGAGGTAAGTGTTGCACCTATACATTTTAAGGTATATGAATTATATCTCAATAAAGATTTTTTTAAATGAAATTTCCTTATCCTGATAAAGGATATCCACAAGAATATCAGATAACAACTTATTAAATAGTAAAAGGCTGATTGCTTTTCCTTTATGATCAGGAATCAAAAAAGGATGTTTGCTCAAACTACTTCTTTTCAACATTATAGTGGAGGTCCTAGACAGTGCCATAAGGCAGACAAACAAATGTATAGATGATAGATAGATAGGTAGATAGATACATAGATACATAGATAAGTAAAGATTGAAAGGGGGGAAATAAAACGGCATAATCCTAAAAATTCTATGAAGTGAAGACTAAAACTAATAAGTGAATTTAGCAAGGTTGCTAAATGCAAAGCAAATATATAAAAATCAAATGTATATCAATACATAACCAATAAGCAATTAGAAAATGAAATTAAAAGAACGATTCCATTTACAATAGCATCCAAAAACATGAATCACCTAGAAATGCACTAACTAAAATATGTGTAATGTCTGTGCACTGAAAAATGCATAAAGAAATTAAAGATATCTATATAAATGGAGAGATATACTATGTTTCTATATTGAAAGACTCAGTATGGTTAGGATGTCATTTCTACTCAAATTGATCTACAGATTCAGTGCAATGTGAATCAAAATACCAGCAAGTGTTCTGTATAGAAATTGCAAAGATCTAGAAAAGATAGAACAATTTTTAAATAGAACAGAGTTGGAGAACTTATATATCTGAGCTCAATACTTATGATAAAGTTAAAGTAATTAAGTCTTACTATAAAGTAAAAGACAGTGTGGTATTGGCATAAGAAGAAAGGTATAAATAATGCAACAGAACTGAGAGGCTAGAAATAGACCCACACCTATATAGTAAATTGATTTTTGACAAACTTGCCAAGGTTACTCAATGTGAAAAGCAAAGCCTTTTCAAAAATGATGCTAGAACTGGATATTCATGTAAACAAAATTCAATCATAATATTTCCTTCACACTATATATACACACACAAAAAAATCTCTAAGTGGACTGTAGACCTAAAAATTAAAGCTAAAATTATAAAACTTTTAGATGAAAACATAAGGAGAATCTTTGCAATATTTTGGTAGGCAAACATTTCTTAGCTAGGACACAAAAACCATTAAACACAAAAGAAAAACTTGATAAACTGAACTTCATTAAACTTAGAACTTTAACTTTTCAAGAGATACCATTAAGAAATGAAAAGGCAAGTCACAGGCTGGGAGAAAATATTTCTTGAATCCAAAATATATGAAGAAAATATATAAAGAAATCTTATTTCTCAATAATAATTTTAAAAGTAATCAATTTTTTAAAAATGAGCAGAAAGGGCTTCTCTGGTGGCGCAGTGGTTGAGAGTCCGCCTGCCGATGCAGGGGACACGGGTTCGTGCCCAAGTCCGGGAAGATCCCGCATGCCGCGGAGCGGCTGGGCCTGTGAGCCATGGCCGCTGAGCCTGCGCGTGCGGAGCCTGTGCTCCGCAACGGGAGAGGCCACAACAGTGAAAGACCCGCGTAGCACAAAAAAAAAAAAAAAAAAAAAAATGAGCAGAAGATTTGATTAGCCACTTCACAAAAGCAGATATATAAATGACCATCAAGCACACGAATAGTCAACATCATTAGTTCCAAGGGAAATGCAAATTAGAACTAGAGTGAGATGCTGTGACACATCCAAATTAAAATGGCTGAAATTGAAGACTGAAAGAACTGAAGCACCAACATGTAATTCTCCTATTTTCCTGGCAGGAATGCAAAACGCTACAGCCACTTTGCAAACCCTTTGGCAGTTTCTTATAGAGCGAAACATACACTTACCATATGATCCAGCAATTCAACATCTAAATGTTTACTCACAAAAAATGAAAACATGGGCATGTGAATATATATAAATGCTCCTAGCACGTGGTTATGTCCACTTTGGGTAGAAGACGAAGTGACCCAAGATTAGAATATATATGATTCAGACAGTGACAAAAAGCCTAGTTTTTTGGCCAGAGGCCAAAATATGGTCAAATGGTCAGAGACCTTGAAAATGAAAATTTGAAAGATTTAAGTACAATGCAGTCTAAGGTAGAGGCATGTGGATAGACATGGGAGTGGGCCCAAAATGTGGAGATCTATGTATCAAATAACAGCACCCACCAGAGACCATCCACCAGAGAAGAGACACTAACCAAACGAGTTGACAAAATGACTTGGACCACTATCAGTCATTGACTCCATGGCCCTCCCATCCCCGAAGGACCAGTGATTTGTCCTACCACAAACAGACACACACTCTAGGTATGGGTTTGCCTTTCCTACCTCTAGGACCCCAACCAGAAACGCCATCTGTAGGCTAATCAAATGTTTGGTCCGCCAGCACAGGGTCCCACACAGACCAAGAGTCCATTTCACAGCAGAGAATTTGCCAATCTTCTAAGGCTATGGGATTCACTGTTTGTATCATATCCTGCATCACCCACAAGGAGCTGGCTTACTGGAAGGATTAGCTGCATAATAGTCTTTCAAAGTCACTCCCGAGTTCATGGTTTGTACCCACAAATCGGGTAGATCCATCCGTAAGTCAGGTTCAGGTTATTTCGTCTTCCATCAGCTGGTTGTAGCAAATTCCCGTATGGCCATACGTATGAGCTGAGGTACTTGTCCAGACATGGGGTCTGGGCTTTTGCTCACACAGCCCATTTGTGCGCTCTGGTCCTGCTTGTGTTCGGCCCCAGATGTATCGCTGTCATCTCATGTTGCATGGCTCTGAGGCCTGCCTGACCTTATGACTTGGAGGGACTAGCAAAATTCAGATCCTGAGAGGTGGGTCCAAGTGCATGGTCTCTTGGTCAGACACTCCATCTCTACCAGGGCTCAATTTTACCTTCAGTAAGATGACATTTTCAATTATTTCTATTTTTTCATAAAGAGGTTTTACTATGCAGTCTCCAGTGTCTGTTTCTGTGCATTACTGAAACAACATGCACAAAAGTTGAAAAGTGAAGATCAAACAATAGACACATTTTTTAGAGAGTGCTCATTCTCAGAAATCAAAAAATATCAAAATCCTAATCTCACCTTACCTGGAATCATAATCTTGTGCTTTGTTCTTGTTAATTTTGTTCTTGAAATTTAAAATATAGTTTAAGTTCAAATATGACCAAAGATTTCCATTTGGGGGACATGTTTTATGGTTTACATCTTTGTCTCTATTTTATTACGTACATGAGAGGTCTCGTGATTAATACCAGCACTTCGGTGTTTCATTAAAATTGGGGCAAAAATGAAAATAAAATAGTCAACTAACTGCCCGATTCAACTAATGGACAAAAATGACAAAGTTGCCAAAACTGAACTATTGATTAGCGCCCAGTATACCCACAGAAAAGCTTAATACTTATCAGCTAATGTACGAAACTCTAAATTCAGTATAAAGAAAGGTTGTAGGCATTTAAGCATGTATACATAAAGGTTGTCTAAAAAAATCAAACACAAAAATCTAGTACCACCTATATTAAATTGAATTTAAAATTAAAATTTAAATTGAATTACTACTCTAATAAAAATGGTATAGGACAAGCCATGAAGCCTACACACGAAAAGCCTTTCTAGGGGACAGAGGCTCTGAGTGATTTCTTACACACATGTACTCAGCACAGTGAATACTGTGGTGCCCCGCACAGATCCCTCAGGCCTCACCACTTCAGTGAGCTGCAGCACTTTTAACTGCTGAGTTCAACCTCATCTCTTGGCCAGAGGGTGCAAACATTGGAGCATGGAAAAATGAACACCCCTCCTCTACTTCCCTCTGAGCAGCCTTCAAACAATAACTGAGATAACAATTCGTTGGGATAATACTGGGACATGTCTTTTATGCCATGTTCCCGGTTTTCCCCATGGGATTAAACTCTAGTCACTGACAGTGCTTGATAATGAGCTCTTTCCTGGCTGCCTTCCCCCCACCCCATCCCAGTTGCCCCCTCCCCAACTACCATTTCCTGCACTTTCCATAGAAACTGTGTGCACTGGAATCCTCCATGCATGTTTTGCATCACTTGACTCCACCACTAACTGGAACAGCAGTTGGGTAATCCGTGACCTCTGAAGTGACCTGTTTTGAGACCTAGAGGAACACTGAATACTGAACAGACTGAAGAACCCAATCTTCTCTCAGGAAGTTTAAATGTGAAATGCTTGGAAAAAGAGTTGATCATAGAAGCAAAAACTCAGAGACACACTGGTGTGCAGTAAGATGATAAGAGTCAGAGGCACAAAACATCTTCAACTCTTGTGGGAATCAAGAATCAAGTTTTTTACCTGTGTTGAGGTTTCATGTTATCATGAATGAACCTAGAATTGAAACCAACATCTTCTGCCTTTAATTTATCTATTCAACTCCCAACATTTTCTTTTCTACAAGTCAACAATATCTTATATAAATTTCAAATATATTATTCAAGTGTCATTGTATCCCTAAAAATTTTAATTCTATACTTAATGTTCCAAAGGTTTAATAAAGTAGGTTAATCCTGGTACTTTGTCAATTACCCCAAAACGCCCTAAGCCAAAATTTTCCGTATTTTGAGACTTAAAAAGTATAATCTGGGACTTACCTGGTGGCACAGGGGTTAAGAATCCGCCTGCCAATGCAGGGGACATGGGTTCGAGCCCTTGTCCGAGAAGATCCCACATGCCGCGGAGCAACTAAGCCTGTGCCCCACAACTACTGAGCCTGTGCTCTAGAACCTGTGAGTCACAACTACTGAGCCCGCGTGCCACAACTACTGAAGCCGGCGCACCTAGAGCCCGTGCTCTGCAACAAGAGAAGCCACTGCAATGAGAAGCCTGTGCACCGCATGGAAGGGTAGCCCCCCCTCACCGCAACTAGAGAAAGCCCACGCACAGCAATGAAGACCCAACGCAGCCAAAAAAGAAAAAAAAAAGTATAATCTTCCTCTTCCTCTTGAAGTTTGCTTCTTTCACGTTTCTGTGAGTGTCAGTAAAAAAGTTCTTCAAAATATCAACATGTTGCTTCTGGTTAGAGGAGGTATAACTTACATCTTCCTCTGGAATCATAGCCCAGGTTGTAGCTAAAAAGACACTTCTGCAATGTGGGGCTGAAAGGAGATTTCCAGGATTGTACAAATGTTAAGATGTTTCTTAAAGCAATTTAAAAGGAAATGTACACCACTTTGCAGCCTTTTTGAACCTAATATAGATAACGATAATACATTAGAATTTTTAGGAATGTTTATAGCCTTAACTTGTGTTTTCCATACAGGAACTCACAAGATAAAAAGGACAGATGTTATTAACTTACACCTAAAAGAGAGGAAACAGAGATACAAAATAGTAACTTCAACAAGGTTTGAATGAATTGTTGGTACAGGACCTCAGCCTCCTGGCCTGGTACTCTTCGTCTTCCACAACTGAGGTTGGATTATCTGTAATCTATTTTATAATTGTCAGTCCCTTTAGGGCAGGTGTCGCATCTTCCAATTTTGTGGCTAAAAACAATGTGATACACATGCAATGCCCCAAATAGACATTCATTTTTGAGAATTTAAAATATTTCTCATAGGCCCAAAATATGTTAAATGTCTTTGAACAAGAAGTGATCCTTGAATCTCACATCAATTTTGATAGAGAGTGAATTTTGATTTTCTCAAGTTAGAAGTAATCCCAAGATGAGTCTCTATTCATATGTTCAATCTATTACTTTCTTTCAAAAACTAGGAAAGCAATCTTTCATTTTGAAAATGAAACAAGCCTTTAAAAATATCTAACTAATTCCAGCAGCATTGTGTCCCATTTTGAACCATAATTCTGTTAGGTTAATGAAGATAATAATAACTAGAAAGTAGTATTTTTAAAGTTATATTAAAGAAATGTGCAACATCATTTATTATAACTATAGTTTAGAGCTAACGTGTTCTATTTGAAACACGAAGTTGAAGTTTTCTTTTGGTACTTTTAAAGATCTAGCATTTTATTTCTATTCCCATTAAACAATGGAGAAGAAGTGGAATGATTTCTATCAGTGCTTCTTTTCAAGGAAAAAGTTTGTGAATTGAAGCAAAAGGCCTCCTCTACTCCTATTTCTTCATACTTATCTCAGGACGGAGACTTCTAGCTGAAGTGTAAGTTAGATGACCTTTATTTGTAGCTAAGCACAGAAGCTTAAGAATCTCCTAATTATACCTTGTGAAACAGTTCCAGAACCAGCTTCCAAGGAAGCTATTGGAGAGTCATTTCAATGACAGGGCAGTGGGAGCCAGCGCTCCCTTGAACAATAGCTGAATCTCCTCATTTCTCATGGAGGTTTATTGGCAGGTGCCACCGTCTGATATCTAGTCTCCAGATTCTATAATATTTATTGCTGAGATGCCAGCAATTTAAACTCTTTCCCAGGGCCCAAAGCTCTCCTTTGGTAAAATCCAGATTTCTTCTTATCTTAAATTTAGTCTGCGTATCTTTCTAGGCAGTGTTTCTCACCCTGTCTTCAGCAGATGAAGATTGCTTTCCCTTCCTCACCAAGGTCACCTTTAAAACCCCTGTGGAAATTTTTGCATGTGTTTTAGGTTTGGGCTGTCAAAGCATATTCCTCAGATCACAAATTATTCTTTTTTCCTTCTCCTACACAATTCCTAGAGCTCAGAACAAGCTGCATTTTGAGCTGAGAATTCTTGAATTAACATTGATTTTCAATATGGGCTTAGGATCTTGATAACTGAGAACAAATTCATTTGTGACGGTTATCAGCAACCTCTGACAATATTGTTTCTTGGAAAAGGCTGATGATAGCATATTTATATGTGAATCTGATTCATAAAATTCAGAACTTCTTGCCATGTGTATGTTTGCTTTACTTGAACATTAACTTGCTGGGTTGACAGAAATGAAATCTAAGGAACAAATCCTGGATTACTTAACCAATGGCTCTTGTTCAATTGCAGACACACACAGGAGAGATCAATAAATGAATGAGCAAATAATTACATAATTAGAAGAAGTCACTTAACCTCACCACCCTTTAAGTACATAATGTATCATAATGAACATTTATATAATAGTGTGTGTTGAACGTTAAGATGCCATTAAGATAGTATCGACAGTGGACATTGGTCATCTCTGTCTGGCATCCACCTCTCCTTCCTATCTTCCTAGTTTTTCTACTGACACCTTGTATTTCAGAAACGAAATGAGCAAGATCTCCTATCCTTCTCCCCATCACAGCCAGGGGATGGGCATATGACTGGCCTCTCCCTGGACTTTTAATGTTGAGTCAGGAATAAAATTATCTTGAGAGAGTTCAAGATTATCTCAAGAGCAGAAGCACATGAGCCAGATAATTCCCACAGCGTGATCTTCATCGTGGCTTCTGTTCCCTAGCTCTCAGACCCTGCTTTGATTCTTGCCCACTCTCTACACCTTGTTCTTAAGCTTTCCATTAATTCTCTGCACCCTGATATCCTTCCTCCCCCTCCCCCTCCCCTTCTTGCTCCTCCTCCTTTCCCTCCTCTTCCTTCTTCCCTCATTAATGAATGTTGAACTTTGTCAAATACTTTTTCTGCATCTATTGAGATGATCATGTGATTTTTATCCTTCATTCTGTTAATGTGGTGCATTGATTGATTTGCAGATATTGAGCCATCCTTGAATCTCTGGAATAAATCCCACTTGCTCATGGTGTATGATTCTTTTTATATATTATTGAGTTAAGTTTGCTAATATTTTGTTGAGAATTTTTGTTTCTATATTCATCAGAGATATTGCCTTGTAATTTTCTTTTTTTTTTTTTTTGTAGTGTCTTGGTCTGGTTTTGGTATCAGGGTAATGGTGGCCTCATAGAATAAATTTGGGATTGTTCCCCCCTCTTCAATTTTTTGGAGTGGTTCCAGAAGGATAGATATTAGCTTTTCTTTATTTGTTTGGTAAAATTCCCCTGTGATGCTGTCCAGTACTGGAATTCTGTTTACTGGGAGAATTTTTTATTATAGATTCAATTTCACTACTAGTGATTGGTCTGTTCAGATTATCTATTTCTTTCTGATTCAGTTTTAGGAGAGTGTATGTTTCTGGGAATTTATCCATTTCTACTAAGCTGTCTGATTTATTGGCATGTAACTGTTCATAGTATTCTTTCACAATTTTTTGTGTCTCTGTTATATTTATTGTCTTCTTTCTTTTTTTCATAATGAGCCTGGCTGAAGTCTTATCAATTTTGTTTATCTTTTCAAAAAACTAGCTCTTGGTTTCATTGATCTTTTCTTTTCTTTTTTTTGGTCTCTATTTTATTTATTTCCTTTCTTATCTTTATTATTTCCTTCCTTCTGTTGGCTTTGGGCTTTGTTCTTCTTTTTTCTAACTCCTTTAGATGGTAGGTTAGGTTGTTTGAGATTTTTCTTGTTTCTTGAGGTAGACCTGTATCACTATAAAATTCCCTCCTAGAACTGCTTTTGCTGTATCCCATGGATTTTGGAAAGCTGTGTTTTTATTTTCACTTGTCTTGAGGTCTTTTTCATTTCCTCTTTGATTTTTTTCATGATCCATTGTTTATTTTAATAATATGTTCTTTAGTCTCCACCCCTTGGTCCATTTTAAAGTCAGGTTTATCTTTTTATTGTTGAGTATGAGTTCTCTATATATTCTGGATACTAGATGTTTATCAGATAAATGGTTTGCAAACATTTTTGCCAATTCTGTGGGTTGTCTTTTCACTCTCTTGGTGGTGTTTGATGCATAAAAGTTTTTAATTTCAATGGAATCCAATTTGTTTATTTTTTTTGTTACTTGAGACTTGGTGTCTTATTTAAGAAGACCATTAAGTCTCAGATCATGAAGATTTACTCCCATGTTTTCTTCCAAGAGTTTTATAGTTTTAGCTCTTACATTTAGGTCTTTAATCCATTTTGAATTAATTTTTGTATATGTAGTGAGGTAAGGGTCCAACTTTATTCTTTTTCATGTGAATATCCAGTTGTCTTAGCACCATTTGTTGAAGAAACTATTTTTTCTTATTGAATGATCTTGACACCCTTGTCAATATCAACTGACCATAGATCCATGGGTTTATCTCTAAGACTCACAATTCTATTCCACTGATCTATATGTCTATCCCTATACGAGTATCACACTGTTTTGATTCCTGTAGCTTTGTAGTAAGTTTTAAGATCAGGAAATTGTGAGTCATTCAATCTTGTTCTTCTTTTTCAATATTGTTTTGGCTATTTAGGGCCCCTTGTAATTCCATGTGAATTTGAGTGTTGGCTTTCCCATTTCTGTAAAAATGCTATTGGAATTTCAATAGGCATTGCATTGAATCTGTAGTTTATTTTGGGTAGCGTTGTCGTTTTAACACTATTAAGTCTTCCAATCCACGATCATGTTATGTCTCCATTTGTTTAGGTCTTCCTTAATCTCTTTCAGCAATGTTTTGTAGTTTTCAGTGTACAAGTCGTTCACCTCCTTGGTTAAATTTATTCCTAAGTATTTTATTCTTTTGGATGCTATTGTAAATGGAATTGTATTCCTAATTTCTTTTTTGGATTGTTCATTGCTAGTGTATAAAAATACAACTGAATGGTTTGTGTCAATCTCATATCTTGCAACATTGGTGAATTTATTTATTAGTACTAATAGTTTTGAAGAATTCTTTAGGATTTTTTACATATAAGATTATGTCATATGAATAGATAATTTTACTTCTTTGCCATCTGGATGCTTTTTTTCCCATCTTCTTGCCTAATTACTGTAGTTAAAACTTCCAGTACAAAGTCAAATAGAAATAGCAAAAGCAGGTAACCTTGTCTTATTCCTGGTCTTAGGGAGAAAGCTTTCAGTCTTTTACCATTGAGTAGATGTTAGCTGTGGGTGTTTTGGGGTTTTTTTTGTTGTTTTCTGTTTGTTTGTTTGTTTTGCTGCACCCCACAGCTTGCAGGATCTTAGTTTCCTGACCAGTGATAGAAACCGGGCCCATGGCAGTGAAAGCACCAAATCCTAACCACTGGACCACCAGGGAATTCCCAGCTGTGGGTTTTTCATAAATTCCTTTTATCATATTATAGAAGTTCTAAGAAAAAAATTTTTGCAACCTAGAATTGAACACACAGCCCAGCTCTCAATCAGGGGTGAAAGCAGAATAAAAGACATTTTCAAACTTGCAAATTCTCAGAATATTTGCATGTCATCCATCTTTTCATAGGCAGTTGTTTGAAAATGTACTACAGTGAAACAAAGAAGCAAAGTAAACAAAGGGAAGATGTAGGATCCAAAAATAGTAGACCTATCCAATCCAAGAGCACAATAAAAGAAGTCTATAAAATGACTTCAACTCTAGAAAGCAACCAGTCCCCATTTTAATACTATTAAGATAAAAGGATCCCAAGAGGGATCTTTATGGTAATATTTGGAAGTAGGGTTAAGTATGAAAGTATTGGTCCACAAATGAAGAAACCAGTCAAATTAAAACAGAAAGTCAGTAGCCTTAAGGAAGAATGAAATTGATTCCAAGTAATAAAAAGAAAGAGACTGTTTAGATATACAGCGAGGAAGGCACCAAAAAAAAAAAAAAACTGTCTGGACGAGCATTATGAAGAAAACCAAACTGTGGAATGATTGTAAGTAATTGGTGGCATAAGACAGACACCTTTATTTGAACTTAACACAAGAAACTGTCCTTGGACTGGCACCAAAGTCATGAAATGTACCATCGGGACTACTCTAAGTGATCACTATTTACATACTCAAGATAATGTTAAAGCTGCTTATTGGTTTTCAGTGTTCATGAAAGAAATCAAAGGAAGGTTTAATTATGGTTATAGAAGAGAATGAAAATATAATGAACAGTCTGATGAAAAGACAAAAGAAATATTTTGGATTGTCCCTTGGACAAGGACTTTCTCCCAGCTGTCTCTTAGTCAGGTTGGGTTTTTTACGGTAATAGGCCTTCCAGATGTGTAGGAGGAAATGGCAGGTTTACAAGGCACTGTGAGGATTGCGAGCATGAAATCCTAAAAAGGATATGGAAGAAAACTTTACAAAAGCTTTGGTTTAAAAAAAGGAGGCTATCCTGTCATCCTTTAGGGAAGAAAGATAGAACAGGTGATAATTAGTATATTTGAGGTAGAGGAAAAGAAAGTTCCAAGAGAATTTGCCACATTACTCTGAATGTTCCATCACTATTTAACTAGTTTCTAGTTTTTGCCTGAAAACCGAGAATGATATATCACATCCAATTCATTTTAAGCATAAATTTGAATCCATGAATAAAGTTTTTCATTTTTGCAGACACCACACCCTTTTTCCGTCCTCCAGTTCTTTTCAGTTTTGTTCCATCAGACAATTATGCCATTATGCTCCATGGAAACCATTCCGTGCATTCTTGGCATTAGAAATTGGTCCTCTTGGTCTCTATAACTCCTACTAATATGAATGGGCATGACATCAGTATCAAAGAGTCATTTAGTTTGGCGTACAACATGAGATATTCTCATAATGAATTATTTTCTATGCATGTAAAATATACAATTCAAAGCTTACCCAGAATATAAATAGTTCCTGAACATATTCTGTCCTTTCTGAAAAGCAATGCTGTATTTATATGCATAAATCCCATGATTCCTTCTAGCCATTTTGGACATATTATATGTGACTTCACCAGAAAAGGAAAGTGGAAAGTTAAGCAATTATCCAGTGAATGTATTTAATGGAGACAGTCAGTCTGGGCCACGTAAGCAATAAAACATTTTCTCAGAATCCCTTTCTGAAACTTGAATTATCAATACAGGCACCTCAACCCCTCAGTTATTTGTGTATGTGCTGCGAAGTGTTTGGAATGGGGATATTAAATGGCAATATTTTGCCTATTTTCATAGAAAAAGAAGAAATTTACCCTGTTTAAATAAATTTTCAGAACTTTGGAGGTAGACATTGGCAAGTTTAATTCTTTTCAATGTAGTAAATTATAGATCATAAGCTCTAGCTGAATTATGAAAATTGTGGCTCTTCCTGTAGGCTCCTTCAAATACAACTTTATCTAGAAGTAGAATAAAAAGGAGAATAGATCCTGTAGAGATTTCAGAGACTTATCTTAACCTGCTTGTAACTTATAGTTAAGAACCTTGGGGCTCAGAGTACAAATGTGTAAAATACATAAATTAGCACCTTGAGTCAAAAACCAAGGTATGGGGGCTTCCCTGGTGGCGCAGTGGTTGAGAGTCCGCCTGCCGATGCAGGGGACACGGGTCCATGCCCCGGTCCGGGAGGATCCCACATGCTGCGGAGCGGCTGGACCCGTGAGCCATGGCCGCTGAGCCTGCGCGTCCGTAGGCTGTGCTCCGCAACGGGAGAGGCCACAACAGTGAGAGGCTCGCGTACCGCAAAAAAAAAAAAAAAAAAAAAGGTATGTTTTTAACCAGCACTGAAATATGGATAAGGTCTCCCTCCCACTCTTCTGCCCACTTAGGGTGGCCCCGCAGGAAACCAAGGGGCAGTGATGAAAATGTAATATATCATGATTGTTGTAGTAGTTTGACAGCTATAAAGACATCAAAAATCATAAAAAATTCATGTAAAGTTGGTGAATTTATAATAGATGTATATTATTATATATTATAATAAAATAGTAAAATGAAATATTTAAAATTTAAATGTATTATATTTAAATATCTCAAAAAAACAAATAAAAAATGTAAAAGAAGGGGTGAGAAAATTTGAAAATAATTAGCCATTAGAAGAGCTACATGGACCTTAAAATATTCCCTTTTCCCTCCTTCATTGTTTCTTTTTTCTTTTCTTTTTTAAAATTTATTTATTTATTTATTTTTGTCTGCGTTGGGTCCTCGTTGCTGCTCATGGGCTTTCTCTAGTTGTGGCGAGTGGGGGCTACTCTTCATTGCGGTGCAAGGACTTCTCATTGTGGTGGCTTCTCTTGCTGCGGAGCACGGGCTCTAGGCATGCGGGCTCAGTAGTTGTGACTCGCGGGCTCTAGAGTGCAGGCTCAGTAGTTGTGGCGCACAGGCTTAGTTGCTCCACGGCATTTAGGATCTTCCCAGACCAGTGATGGAACCTGTATCCCCTGCACTGGCAGGCGGATTCTTAACCACTGCACCACGAGGGAAGTCCATCCTTCATTGCTTCTTTTCTTCTGGTCCCTCTATATTCTTCTACAGTTTTTTCCCCATTCTTTAAAATTTTATTTCCATAACCCATGATTAGCGAATTATCTGGTAATTTTTAATCATAGAAAGTGACTATTACATGTGTGGTTGAGGAAGACAGCCTTTATGGAATCATGTGTTGCAGAGTTTCTCTTGGCTAGATAAACAAAGTTCTGTTAGGGTAACATGTGGACATAACTATGTTATCATAAGGACAGCTGCCAGGAAGGTAGAACCAAATTTGATGCTCAATCACAGCAACTCTATTAGCCCTTGAGGATGACATATTTGCTTTCTCTTCCTTTCCATGGTCTTGACTTTCTATATTAATTTCATCTTCCTTGTGATACATTTCTTCTTCTTCATGAACCGCCTAAATTCCTTTTGAGACAGAAAAGGAATATAAACAAGGGAAATAGAATTGTAATAATAATGATGATGCTTATGATAATGGGATTGTTCCTGTATATGGAAAGGACTGTGGTGGTTTGTACTCTGCTGACACTTCTTTTCCCAAAACACAGAGGTAAGTAATTAGTATTTCCCTGTACCAGTGTGTAATGGTCTGAAATTACAGAAAAAAAAGAAGAAATATGTTGTCATTTGTTCTTTACATACAGAAGAAGTTAAACTTACTGATGCACTTGTGAAAGCAACCTCATCTGAACTTCTAACTTGAGAACTTTTTCCACTCCTCTTCAGGAATGGTAATGTCCTGATATATGGGATGTTTTCTGTTTGCCCTTCCAAATCCACCATTCACCCTTCTCTTTTATAGACTGCATGATTGAGCATCTTTTCCTCTGATTCAACCAACGGGAAGCACAAGTAGGAGGGTGGAAAGGGGATAAAGTTGGATGGTTTTTCCCCCAGCTTTCTTTATGTCAGGTGAAATTCTCTTTCAAACCATACAGGTGCCTCCCTCCCCACCTACAGTTATAGCTACTGGCTCTAGATTCCATTGAGTACTTCCTTCCGTCTCCTGCAGTCCTAGTAAATACACCCTATAGGGTTTCACAGTCCCTGTTGGTTTCTCCCAATCCTGCTATAATGGGTTGAATGGTGGCCCCAAGAAAGATATTAAAAGATGTCCACATCTTAACCCCTTGTTTGGAAAAATGATCTTTGCAGATGTAATTAAGTTGAGGATCTTGAGATTAGGAGATCATCCTTGACTGTTTGGGTGGGCCCCAAATCCAACGACAAGTGTCCTTATGAAAGAAAGGCAAAGAGGAATTTGACACAGACAGAAGAGGAGAAGGCAACATAAAAACAGAGGCAGAGATTGGAGTGATGTAGCCACAGTCAAGGAAGCCAAAGAATGCCAATAATCAACAGAAGCAGGAAGAGGCCAGGAAGGATTCTCCTCTAGAGCCTCTGGAGGGAGTGCAGTCTGGCCAACACCTTGATTTTGGACTTCTGGTTTCCAGATTGGTGAGAGAATGAACTTCTGTTGTTTTGAGCCACCAAGTTAGTGGTAATTTGTTACAGTAGCTCTAGGAAACAAACACACCTGCCCATACCGTTGTAAAAAGACCCCCTTAAAACTCTTGCCATTTACCCAGTTTGCGTGTCTCACCTATCTCCTGCCAAGATCTGCTGGATGCATCTGACAATGAGTGAGTGTCTCATTATTTTACCTCTGAACTATAGGAATGCTCTGGTGACCTAAAAGAAAAACTAGCATTTCCTTTACTTATTCTTATTAAATAGTATTTAGCCTATATACACTGGTAACTTTTTATTCAGCATGAGGTAGACCTAGATGCATAAGGTACGTTATCAAGTCCCAAAAAGACCTTATTGTGGGGTTGTTTCTCCTGTAAGATAGTTCCGCAGTAAGGATGGTAGTTTTCAAAATGTTCTATGAAATGTCCTATGCAGTGGGAATTGATATCTGGAAGAAGAGACTGTAACTTAGTTTTATGACTATGACTTTTCATATCTAATTTCCAAAACCATGATCAAGAATAGAGTCACCAGGTGGCCTACCAAAACAACCCCTGTGGGAGAGATCAGGCCAAAAGATGGTTACATGAACGTTGTTTCTAGAGAAGTAAAGCCATGACACAGGCCAGGGAAAATTAATCAGAGAAGAACCCTAGGACAGCTCTTTGGGGAGCATCTATATTTAATGTGCAAAAGGTTGAAGAAGAGGCAGAAGAGTAGTTAGAAGCATAGAAGGAGAACCAGGAGAGTGAGGAGTTTCAAGGTACCTGAAAGCATGAAGTGTTTCTAAATCTGAACCTCAGGGGTTCAGAGGAATGAGCACTAAAAAAAGGCCATTAATTTGGAGACTTTCAGGAGAGTGCCTGGGACAAAAGCCAGACTGCAAGAGAAGGCTCTCCCAGCTACTGATAAGGGTCTACTGGGCTAGGTCAGTTTTCAAATACACAAAGAGCAACTATCTCATAGTGATGGCTCTCAACATTGGCTGTACATTCTCACCCGTAGGATGCTTTTAACTAATACCAACACTGGGGTCCCCTCCCAGACCAATCAAATCAGAATTGGGGGAACAGGAGTCCAGGTGATACCATTGCTTAAAAGCCCCGGCTTCTTCTAATGAGCATTCAAGATTAAGATTTACTGCTATGGAGGAGTCCACAGACTATAGCCCAGGCCCAAATCCAGCAGGCTGACCATTTTTATAAATAAAGTTTATCATGAAACAGATGCACCCATTGTCAGCTGGTATATTGTCAGTAGCTGCTTTCATGCTACAATGGCAGAGTCAAATAGTTGTAATGGAGACCACATTGCCCACATATATGAAAATATTAACTATCCGGTCCTTACAGAGAAAGTTTGAAGACTTGGTATAGAGTGGGGTTTCTCAACTTTGGCACTGTTGACATTTTTGACGGGATAATTCTTCATTGTGGGGAGCTGTCCTGTGCATCGTAGAAAGTATAACAGCATCCTTCGCCTTTAACCACTAGTAGCCAGTAGCACCCCCTCCCAGCCCCACTCCCCGCCAAGTCATGACCATCAAAACACCTCCACACATTCCTTAATGTCCCAGGGGGTGCAAAATTGCCCTGGTTGAGAACCACTGCTGTAGACTATCAAAGAATATGCAGTAAATTCTTGTTGTTCACAGCAGTTATGTTCTGTAAAGTCACTAAAAACACTGAATTAATGAATACTGAGCCATTGCTCCTAGGGGAAATACAGGGTTAGGTTCCTGTGAGCTTCTGGTCAGAACAAAATCAATACATATTCCTGTTTCATGTGTGTTTCTGTTTAAAGACAAAATATATATATGATTATACATATATAATAATATATATAATATCATATGTAATATAATGGTATATATACATATATAGACACATATATATATTACAAATAATTATTGACATATTTCTTTATAATAAAACACTAGACAAGATGGGTTTAACATTTTCATGACCCTAGGTAACATGAACGTAAATTCCTTTGTTTTCAGCCTCACAACAATCCATCATCTCATGAATCCACAAATACATTTTTGATCTTTTTTATAACTTCATCATGGACTATAGGTGTCACACTTTCTGGAGCAGCCTCATGTACAGATTGGTGGATTTCCTCTTCTTTTTTCTGAACGTACCATCTTGTTGATTCATTAACATTGAGCTCACAGCCAAAGCACTATAACTCATGCCTACACAAAGCATATTTTCTCCATAAGGAACATCACAGTTCAGTGTTTAAGGAACACACTAGACAGTACTTCACCACAACATTTGAGGCCATTTTAAACAGTGAAATCATCAACAAAGAGCACAAAAATGCAAAAATCATGGCAACAAATAGACTGCAAAAAGTACACCATTTACAATCTAAGAGCTGAAACAAGAAGACAGAGATCACCTTGCTCAACTTGAACTGAAAATGTGCCTGACAGGAGACTAAAATTCTTTGCTGCTTGGTGCATGTCCACAAATGCCACAAGAATTGGTTTTGGAATTACAAATAAATTTTAGTGCATAAACTAAACAGTAAGAGAATCAACTATATAAGATAACACTAAACTACCAGCATGTAAATCCCAACTTGGACAAGGACCATGGTTTATTTATCCTTACATAACAAATGCTTAACACATGGCTAGTATTCAATAGATATATGTCTAGCAAACTAATGAACATTAGAAAGAAAAAAGTATTCTAATCTGCTCATCGTTCTTTTAAAATGAAGTAATTCTTATAGCATGAAGACTATGGAGAATTTAAAGAAGATCTGGTGATTTTTACTGACTGTTCCAATGCTATCTGAAGAAGTTTGAAACTTGACAACTGGTTATCCAAATGTGGAGAACACAGGTGAAATTTGGAAGTGCACCATGGAGCAAGTAGAGAAGGTGACAAGTATAAATTTAAGGCAGTTTTCAGGTCCCCTTAAACTAAAGTGAGTTTGGAATATGGAACCCAATTCACCCTGACTTCTACTGACTGGTGAGGTCAGGCCAGCTCTGGGCATCTCAAGAAAGTCAGAGTTGCCTCTGTGACTCTTCATGACAGTTAACTTAAGATTCAATTAATCACAGAATAGTGGTAACTCTGCTCAGTAAAGGGTGAATTCTTTTCTTCATGTTTGCACATCTTCTACAAGTTTCTGCACTGTCTGGAATTTCTATGAAGAATTCCTATTCTCTGGGCAATCACTTCCAAACACTATTATTTTTGCCAATGTCCAAGATCAATATAATAATTGCAGCAATGAGATCTTACATTTTAAAATTAGTAATGATAGCTAACATATTATTATTTATTATTTACCAGGTAAATAATACTTAGTGATATAGACTTATGACATAAGTAATATTATAATAGTCATATGATATGAATAAATATATATTTATTCATATCCATTTAATATAACTTATATATAGGAAAAATTATTAGCCTCCTCATTATTTTTCCAGTTTTATTGAGATATAATTGACATACAGTACTGTATAAGATTAAGGTGTACAGCATAATGATTTTATCTTCCCCCATTTTATAATGAGGAAACTAAGGTACACAGAGGTCAAGTAACTTGCCCAGGGTCACACAGCAATTAAACAAGAGAACAAGGGTTCAAATCTATTTCCTAACTCCCATCCACCAAGCCATCTGCTATACAATATAAAGAGACTGCACAGTAGTTTGAAATGATCAGAAAATATATCTTTGGCTAAATTTTCTGAGTCTGTAGACATATTAACCACTCAGTAATATTTATTAGTCATAAACCTACTGAGCACTGGTAAAATACAAAATTTCATCGCACTTGTGGAGATTGTAAATTTTTACCAGTGCCTGATGAGAAAGACATCTTGTTTTCCACTTCTTTTTTCTTTTAATTTTGTTACCTGATTCAGACTGTTATCTTCTTTTTTGTCTTTCTTACTAATGTAATTTGCCTCAAAATTTGTTATAACATGAAAAATAAAATCATGCCTTTGTCATGGGGGTTTTATAATTCATGGGAAAAGATCAAGACAGCCTGTCAAAGTGATATTAACCGTTTTTTCGAAAATATGAAGATAAGACCTTAGAAAGCCCAGGAAATGCTGTAGCATGAGTGGAAAAAAACAATTGTTTCAATCAGGACATACTCTACTTTACTATACACAAATTAAGATGATTTAAGGGCAGGAGTAGCTGTATACAGTGACTGCCAGAGGAACCTAGAAAACACGTTCTGTTTTGACCATAACAAAATTAATCACGCGCAGAATGGCTGAATCTGATAAAGGATTCTTATCTAGCACATGTGGCTACTTATCAGCCTCGGTACCAAAAAAAGAAAGAAAGAATGCAGATGAAAGCAGACTGGATCAAGGCAGAGTATTCAATCTTTTTTACATTCTTCAAAATAGGAATTTTCTAAGAAAAATAAAATGAGGAAACCAGGCTTGTCAGAATGTTGATATCAGAGGAAGACAACTGATTTATTTTTGTAGAATAAATTTATAAAATAAATTAGCCGAAACTACAGCAATAATGCAGGATGCTTTAAGAAAGCATGTCGGGCTTCCCTGGTGGCGCAGTGGTTGAGAGTCCGCCTGCCGATGCAGGGGACGCGGGTTTGTGCCCCGGTCCGGGAAGATCCCACGTGCCGCAGAGCGGCTGGGCCCGTGAGCCATGGCCGCTGAGCCTGCGCGTCTGGAGCCTGTGCTCCGCAAAGGGAGAGGCCACAACAGTGAGAGGCCCGCGTACCGCAAAAAAAAAAAAAAAAAAAAAAAAAAAAAAAGGAAAGCATGTCCTCACCTATAAAGAAAGATTCCCCTGCAATATCAAACAAGCATTTGATTTTGGGAGGGGGATGAATGGGAAACATAAAAAAAAAAAAGGGATGTTGATCAGGTATGAGTTAGTCACTTCTATCCTTGACTAATCTTTCTCCTTTTACATCTCCTCAAAATTTTCATCTTCCTGATGTGCATAAGAACTAAATAAAATCTGATGGGAGGCAATTAGCAAAACACTAGCAGAATGGTAAATAGCGATTATTCCCCCAAAGCAATCTAACCTCATTGAACAAAAATAAAAGTGTAGAAGGAGGTGGAGTAGTTTTCATTATTGTGTATCTTAAATATAACCTTGTTCAAATATAATCTTGCTTAAATATAATCTAATCTCACTAAGCAAAAATGAAATCTTTTGGGGGGGTTGCGTGAAAGGTACATCATTTTCTCTCTTAGATGTAAGCATATGTTCCCAGTCAAATGTCTTAAGATTTTTAAGATTACGTAATTACACTTACAGAATTTGGGATTTTAGAAAACCCTATTTGCTAGTGCATATCCTAATCTTACAACATAATGTGACATTTTACTAGTCTATTTAAAGTCACAGACAATCTAAAATACATCTTATTTTCTATTTGATCCATTTTTATTATTTCCTTAATTTTAAATTTGTGGAAAATGTCTCTTGTATTAGATGGAAATTTGTAAGAAGTGCATGGAGGCCCTCTAATTGCGTGAAAAGCAAACCAAAAGTGTGGATTGGATTTGAAATGGGGTTATTGAGAAAGGAAGAATGCTCCCAGTCCCTGGGTCTTGTTAAAAATAGGGCAGACTCTCCTCTGTCTGGGCGGGTTTGGGTGTGGTCCCGACTGAAGGCAGGAGAGTGGACAAGAATAGATGACCGCACACTGTCCCTGACATCCTGAGGACACTAGGATCCTAGAAGCCCCTGGACTCAGCAGGGTGGGAGTAAATGAGAGAAAAACTCTTCTGAGTTTTTGTTGAACCACCAGAGCCTGAGATGTAAACACATCCTTCATTCCTGTAGGTTTCTGTAACTGGAAAACCCAAGAATATATGGGTAGCCTCTTTTTACCCAATCAATGCATTAGTCATGATGTGCTAGAAAGGATCTCAGAAAGTATTCACCCTTAGGCAGTTACAAAAGGGTGTAACTCTTAGTTTTAGGAAACTGAATCTCCTGGGGATCCAGGGGAGCGTATTATTTAAAGGAATTCTATATTGAGTCCTTTCCTTAAGAAAACACCCACCCTCTGTTTTGCTTTTTTTGTTTGTCCATAATTCTGGTTTTCCTAAAATGAGGTGTACTTGTGTGAGACTGTCTTAATTTTCACTACTACATTAAGAATTTTTTTAAAAGATTCAGTATTTATTGACTGTATCTTTATGTAGTTACTAAAATTATAACTATAAAAACTAAACAACTTGTGAAAATGTAAATGAAAAGTTGTATGAGAAAGGTAGAGCTTGAAATCGTGCATTTGCTAAAGATTTTACAACTATATAAACTATATTTACAACTATATTTACAACTATAGTTATATCTGAATTAAGATCAGAAGATGCTTTTATAAGATAAGGGTTGAGGGACTTCCCTGGTATTCTGGTGGTTAAAACTCCATGCTCCCAATGCAGGGGGCACAGGTTCAGTCCCTGGTCAGGGAACTAAGATCCCACATGCTGCATGGCGCAGGCAAAAAAATTTAAAAATTAAAAAAAAAAAAAGATAAAGATTGATAACAACACAATATTATAGAAAATTTATATAAATGTGCCTATTAATTTCAAATTAATTATAAAAGTAACTGAACCATTTATATGTTCCATTGGCTCTTTGCTTAAAGTGAAATATTGAGGCATAATGCATTGAGTATGAACTCCGTTCAAAACCTGATTCCTCCTCTCTGAAGCCTTGGGCAAGAGGTAACCTCACACAGTCTTTGTCTTCTTATCTGCAAATGCAAGGATAGTAACCTACAAAGCAGGGTGATAGAGAGGATTAAGTGAGAAAACATTTAGTAAATGGCTGACATTGTACAAGAGCTATGAAGTGTGAAAGGTCCACGGAAGTTAAATGTAAGCCTGACCTTCAGGAAGCCATAGAAAATGGCCATTTTTCAGGCTGGATCCTGGGGGGTCAGAGGTGCCCTGACCTAACCACACTTTGCCCATTCCCCACCAATGCCAATTACCCAGCAAGCAATCTAGTCTCCCTGCACAGCATTCATTAAGGGGTGTTCATTACCCTTTGAGTACATAAGAGATCTATCTTTCAAAAAGTTGGAATATTCTAATGATTCCACAGCAGTAAACACCACTGCCATGTAATCACATTACCCAGAAGTCTAACCTACTTCCTTCTAGACATCAGGGTGCAGGTACAGTCCTTCTGAATGCTCGATTCGATTTCCTCCTCCCCCTAGGCCAGACATCTCCCAAATACAAGGAAATCCATCTAAAGCATCTTGAAAGTGCAGCATTACTCACATTTCATTATCGTTGCTAAGTCAATCACAATATATGCCAAACACAGAAAGTCCTGACAAAGATTGGATGGCTTACAGTCACTGGCATTCTGCATTGTACCTGCAGGAAATGTAAATGACTGAGGTTTGTATGAACTGGGATTTAGTCCACCAAACAGTCTTGCTTATGCTCCACTATCCATTAAAGTGGGAAGGTTGCAAACATAAAAAGTTTCATGCAATCCGAGAAGTGTAAGTTGATGCGGAGTAATATCCCCGCAAAGTGCAGGTGGACAGCTTAGTGTCAATCTAAGAAATCTAGAAAACTACCACACAAGGGGTGAATTTTAGGTTCCCAATGTTGTTCAACATTCCTTATGAGTGACAAAATGGAATTGAGAAAATTCTCAATTCTGGTATGATAGCAAATATGACAAGATTATTAACACTTAAAAAAATATAAGAAAAAGATTGAAAGTGTTCTTTGTAAATTAGAGGTATGTGTAAACAAAGAATTTTGATCGAAAAGTACAAAGGCAACATTGATTAACACATACCTTGAAACTGAAATATTCTCTGGTGATGTAACAGGAGAAATAATCTAGACATAAAGGGGTTTGAGATTACAATGGAGCACAAGTTAAAGATACTGATAAATCAATAGTGCATTTGTCTTGTTTCTAGTTATAATAACAGAACAGGATACTATCTTCAAAGAAGGGTGGACTGTAAGAGCTTGGTAGAGCACACACTTCACTGAGCATAAGAAGACAGTGTTTTACTAGACTATCCAATTGAATCATGATGTAGTAAATTATGGGAGACCCAGAAAATGTATCTAAATTTTAGAAAATATTTAAAGGAAAGGTGAAAGGCCTGAAGTTATTTAGTCAATAAAAAAGATGCTGGAGAAGTTCTTTATATCACAGAGCAGTGACTAAACATTATCCGTCTTCCACAGGGCAGGATATGATTTCTTATGTCATAAATTATAATTTGAGCACCTAGAAAGTAGGGATTTCTTGATAATAAAATAACTAAACTGTTAAATAAGTTATTAAAGGGAGTTATGCGATCCTACAAAGTCTATGGGTCAATGATAAATGAGAAGCTCTGTATAATGTGAATAGCTTAATGCTTACACCCAAAGTGTTAGACCAGAGAATGTCTAGACGCTTTAGCCAAGTCCTGTATGCCATAGACATTTTGACTTAACTCCTCCCTTCAGTCTACTGCTCTTTTCTCTCTACAGGCTTTCCCTCTTGGTTTTGACCACAGCCCATATACAGTTGCTGACTCCAAGTCTATCTCCATCTCTGAGCTCTCCTCTTAACTCAGACCGACAGATACAAATACCTGCTGGACACATTCACTCACATTTTCACTGGCACCTTAAAATCAATCCCCTTTGCCCCAAATACTTTACATAAATGTTCACAACAGCACTACTCACAATAGCCAAAAGATGGAAACAGGCCAAATATTCATCGACGGATGAATGGATAAACAAATTGTGGTATACACATACAATGGAATGTTATTTAGCCATAAAAAGGGATGAAGTACTAATCCATGCTACAAAGTAGATGAACCACAAAAACATGCTTAGTGCAAGAAGCCAGGCAAGAAAGGTCACATGGTGTATAAATCTGTTTATATGAAATATCCAGAATTGGCAAATCCATATAAACAGAAAGCAGATTGCTGATTGCCAGAGGCTGGGAGGAGAGGGGAACGGGTAGGAATTGCTTAATGGGTAATTTTCTGAATTAACTTCCAGGCAGCACACAGTGTGTACTGTATGAGTAAGTAAGTAAAAGAGTACGTAGTAAGAATGTGTTCCTTTGAACTTTCTACATATGTTACTGTGGCAGTCAGACTCCAAGATGCCACTCCTTGTACTCACATTCTTGTCACATTGTAACTAGAATGTGTCAGAATTAGAATTGATAGTGTGCCACTTCTGAGATTTAGGTTATAATAGACACTACAGCCTCTACCTTGGTTGAGTTTCTCTCTCTCTTTCTCTCTCTCTCTCTCTATACACATGCACACACACACACACACACACACACACACACACACACACTATATATGTATATACAGTTGTCATGTCATTAGCAGAGCAGTCCGATACAAAGGCTCACATTGAGAGGAACTGAGGATGCCAGCCAATAGCCATAAGTGAGCTTGGAAGTGGATCCTCCAGCCCTTGACCTTCAGGTGACTACAGTCCCAGTAGACATCTAAATCTTATGAGAGACCCTGAGTCAGAATCATCCAGCTAAGCCACTCCCAAATTACCGACCCTCAGAAATCATGTGAAATGATGATTGTATGTTGTTTAAGTTGCTAAAGTTGGGATAATTTGTTAAGCAGCAATATATAACGAATATATACAACGATTACATTCAGCAGTAACCATGGCAATTGTTTGGAACTTACACCAACAAAAGACTTTTTTCAGGGAGGAGTGTTTTTATCACTAATACCACACTCCCTTATTGCCTACACCCAGAATGGACAGCTCTCATTGCTCTTATATATCCTGACTCTAGATTAAGCCGTTGTCATATCTTCCCTGGAATAACTGGAATATCTGATTCTAATCTCCCCCATTGCCATTGAATCTATCTACCATACTGATGACACTGTAATCTTTCTAATTGTAAATCTGACCTTGTAACTCAGATTACAACTCAGACTCTGTAAAACCCCTTAATAACTCCCTTATACCGGCAGAATAAAGCCCAAGTGATTTACTAGTTCATGTTGCCTATGCCAGAAATATTGGAAATGTCCACTTATTGCAGAGTAGTATTCTAATAAGGTTGTCATGATCTAGTCCCCACTTAGCCTTTCCAGCTTCAATCCCTACTCACCTCTGCATGTACTTGGAATTTAAATCATAACAAAAGATTTGTAGTTCTCCAACACTTTTGCATATACAAATATTTTGTCTAGAATTTTCAAATTCTCCTTCAACTCTACTCTTGCTTCGTTCCACTTGTATCCCTATTTACTTGGTGAATTATTTTTTTTCCTCACAAACTATAGCTAAAAGTGTCTCTTCTTAAAAAAGCTTCATTGGGGCTTCCCTGGTGGCTCAGTGGTTGAGAGTCCTCCTGCCGATGCAGGGGACACAGGTTCGTGCCCCGGTCCGGGAAGATCCCACACGCCGTGGAGCGGCTGGGCCTGTGGGCCATGGCCACTGAGCCTGCGCGTCCGGAGCCTGTGCTCCGCAACGGGAGAAACCACAACAATGAGAGGCCCGCGTACCGAAAAAAAAAAAAAAAAAGCTTCATTGGACATCCTCAGTCCAAATAAAGCGCTTCTTCCTTATCCAGGTTACCACACTCTATAGCAATCGTATGTTTACATGTCTGTTTTCACTACTAGACTGAGAACCACTTAAGGACAGGAACTATATTCAGTTTGCCTTTAGTGCCATGTTGATTAACACAGTATCAGGCTACCCAGGAGGCATGTGCTAAACAATGGAATTAATAAACATTGAAAATTAAAGCAGCAACAGCAACAAAAACTATCCAGTATCACAAAACCCTAACTCACATGCTATTGTAATTTTTACACAAGCATTTTCATATTTTTCTAGATAATAATTTTATATAAATTATCAATTTTTATTCCTAGCATTAGCACAGTTTAGTGTTCTGCATTTATTTTTCATTCTGGATACTTCTATTGCTATCTGTTCAAGTTCAGTAATCTTTTCTTCTTCATTGTCTAAGCTGCTGTTAATCTTTTCAAGTACATTTTTCATCTCAGGCATTGCTCCTTATAAATAAGTAGAGATCATAACCACAAGTTAAATATATAGCATAGTATGACTATCAACTAAAATCACCTTTTTCTTCCTTCCTTCCTTCTCTGTCATCCCATTAAAAAGAAATTTATCAGCATGAGTTCCTTTCAAGTTCACAGGCAATTTAGTTCATCACGCTAACGTTCCTGGTGATGATGTTGGTGGCACTATGGTGGAACAGGTGGTGAGGGTGATGGTAGGGGTAGGAAAAGGAAGAGGGAGAGGAGAGAAAGGAGAAGCTGAGGGCGAAGAAAAAGATGAGAGAAAGAAAGCGATCAAAGGGAGAGAGAAGAGAAGGAGGAAAGAAATATAAAGGAAACACAATCTAAGTGAGAAGGTAGTACTGAACAATATTTAAAAATAGGGCTTTTAGCATCAGCAGTCCTGGGGTTTTACCCTAGATTTTTAACTTACTATAAAGAACTACCTTAGTTAGGCCAATTACTGAATATCTCTTTTTTTTTAATATATAAAAGAATAGTAATTAATACTGTTATAGTGCTTATTTTGTGCCAGGCGCTAGTTTAAATGCTTTATGGATATCAACTCATTTAATCCTCTCATAAACCTCATTTTACACTTTTCCAGTCAGGGAGGGGAACAGCCAGCTTTAAACCTGGGCAGTCTGACTCTGGAGTCTGTGCCCTTAATAACAGCATCTACCTGGAACGATTTCAGTGAGGATCAAATGAGGTAACTTATGTGTGAGGTTTTTGTAAACTAAAAAGTAATTATGAGGAATTCTCTGGCGGTCTAGTGGTTAGGGCTCCATGCTTTCACCGCTGAAGGAGGGTTCCATCCCTGGTCGGGGACCTGAAATCCCGCAAGCCGCAGCCGTGGCCAAAAATAAATAAATAAACAAAAAGTATGATGTTAAAATAATTTCAAAGTAACTGTGATGGCAATGATGCTGATAAAATGTAGATAAGACTACAGGAAGTCTTAAGAACAAAAACAAAGTATTGCTAAAATTCAACTATAATTTAGATTCGGAAAATTTACAAGTGCTAAGGAAGCTAAAGATGATGCTTCCTTTATGTGTTTCCTTTCTTCCCCAGCTGTCTAATTCCACAGCACCGTCAAACAAATAGAATTACCAGTGCCTTCCCCCTTGACGTGGCTGATCACCTATAATGCCACAGAACCCACACCCTGGTAGATAAAAATTGATAGAATTTACAGTCTTAGGCTTCTATTTTTATCAAGTATTTCTATGTGGTCTTGAAACACATATTATATCTTTTCATTTCAGTACTGCATTGAAGACTGTATGTATGTATAGACATATATGTATATACATATATAATATATATACACACTGCTTGGTTAAATCTCAGCTTTTAGGACATTGTACCATCTCATTTAAAATGCTTTTTAGGGATTCCCTGGTGGCGCAGTGGTTGAGAGTCCGCCTGCCGATGCAGGGGACACGGGTTCGTGCCCTGGTCCGGGAAGATCCCACATGCCCCGGAGCGGCTGGACCCGTGAGCCATGGCCACTGAGCCTGCGCGTCTGGAGCCTGTGCTCCGCAACGGGAGAGGCCGCGGCAGTGAGAGGCCCGCGTACCACAAAAAAAAAAAAAAAAAAGAATATTTCATGAGCTCCTTCCCCCACATTTAATAAGGATAAAAAACACATTTTAAGGAATTTGTTATTGAAAAAAAAATTTAAGAGCAAGCTGATGTGGGTTTCTTAGAAAAATAGCTAATCCAGGTGCGAGCATGAGCTGTACAAGGACCCAGGACAATCTTACTATACTAGAAAGCAAAAAAATCTATCAAAGACTCTTGGGGTCTGGTATAAAAAAAAAAAAGCCACAAGAGACAATTTGAAGGGTTTCTCATTAGCTGAAAATGGGACAGTTTGAGCATCAACAAGAATAAGGATTGTGCTGGACTGGAACAAATCAAACATATAAAAATTCACAAGTTCAGGATGTTGTTACTTAAAGCTGGTTAGCTTTGGAGTTTCCTATGGCATCAACTCATTATTCTGAAACTTGGTAAATAGGGGGAAATTTATCCTGCTCTTCCTGTGCTAATTGTATTTCAAGTTAACCAAAGAATTGAAGAGAGAAAAATTCTTCTCCATAGACCATTTCCAACTAATAAGTAAAGAAGGAATGAAGAAACTATGAAAACCACAATTTTGTAACCCCTAATGAAATAATGGATTGAGGTAAGTTATGAATGACTATTAAAACCATGGAACTTTTTAGGGGATAAATCGAACTGATAATACCTGAACTTCTGATCAATCTTAACATCACTAAAATGAGACAACCAGATATTATATGTCTCTCTTGATGTGATGTGATGGATATCACATCACCTATGTGTTTTCAGCACCATCTATGAAGCGTTCTTTGCTAAAAACAGTGAACCAGCATGTAATTAAACCTCTAGAACTAACCATCAACTTTAAATGACACCATGAGGTTGCAGTCAGCCATGTGGGAAATTCTATAGGACAGATGATTTCTTTAACAAATAAACATCAATTTAGAAAGTAAGTGGGGGTGAACGTTTATATATTAAAAGAGGCTTAAGAGCTATATCAACCAAATTTAACATGTGGACATTGTTTCATCCTGATTTAAACAAATGAACTACAAAAAGCGATTTTTAGATAATTGGAGAAAAATGAACAAGAACTGGGTATTGATCTTAACAAATTGTCGTCAACTTTGTTAGAGGTGATCATGATATTGTGTTTTAAAAAGTTCTTACTTGTTAGAGGTAGATATCAAAAGTGTTGCAGGTGAAATGATACAATGTTTGGGATTTGCTTTAAAACACTCCAGAAAAATTAAAATGTGTGTGTGCATGTGTGAGAGAGAGAGAGCGAGAGTGAGGGAGAGAGAGCGAGAGGAAGAGAGAGAAACAAGAATGACAAAATGTTGATAAATTTTGGAGCTGGGTATTAGGAACAGAGGAATCATTATTCTCTCTGCTTTGGTATATGTTTGAAAATGATCATGAATAAAATTAAAAGCTGAGTTTTGTTTTTAAAATGTTTTAGTATGAAATACAGCAAACATACTAAAGTCTTGGAACCACTTAAAGAAAAGTATTGAAATATATTTTTATATATCCACAACCCAGTGCAAAACATGGAACATTACCATCTCTCCAAGTCCCCTTCCAACCCTCCGTGAACATCTCACTCTTCTCCCTCAGAGATAAACCACAATTCTGAATTTTATGTTATAATCCCTTTGTTTTTCCTTATAGTTTTAAAACAATTACTCATGTAACTATTCTTACACAACATACTGTTACGATATTTTTTTTCTGTTTTTCAACTTCATGCAAATAGAATCATGCTTTATGTTGACTTGCTTCTTGCAACATCAATTTTGAAATGATCCGTGTTGCCGCTTTTACCTATAGTTTATTCATTTTCACTGCTGCAAAATGTTCCATTGTTGGCATATACCACAGCCTTTTTATCCATTCTACACTTGGTAGACATTTAAGTTATTTTCTGTATATTATGAACACTCCTGTACATTTCTCTTGGTACACAGATAGACGGAATTCTCTGAGGTAGATGCCTACAATTACTGTGCTATAGCATACATGCAAATAAATTGGGAAATAGCAAACTGTTTTCTAAAGTGGTGAATGTACCAATTTACATTTCCTCCAGTAAGCAGTGTTTTTGAGATTTTCCCCTTTTCTACATCTTCACCTACTCTTAATATTTTCAGAGTTCTTAATTTTTGCCAATCTGGTGAGTATGAAATGGTATCTTATTAGTATTTTAATTTACATTTCCTTTATTACTAATGAGTATGAGTATCTCTTCATATGTTATAGGGACATTTGTGTTTCCTCCTCTCTGAAACACACACGTTTAATCTTTTATTCATGTTTTAACATGTTGTTTTTCTTTTTAAAATTGATTTCAGGGAGTTCTTTACATATTCTATTAGGCTTTTGTAGTTATATGGATTACAAATAACTATTTTGTGGCTTGCTTTTTCACTTTCTTTATAGAATCCTCTGATGAATTAGTGTTCTGAATTTTAATAGAGTCAAATTGATCAACCTTGTACTCTTGGTCACCTTATTAAAGAAATCTTTCCCTACTTCAGTGCTATCAAGATATTTCCTATATTATCTCCTAACAGCTTTGTAGTTTTGTTTTTTTACATCTAGGTCTTCGATTCATTTGAAATTCTTTCTTCCCCTTTTGTGAAACAGGGCTCCAATTTCATTTTTTCCATATGGATAGCCAATTGACCCAGAATCATTTATTGAAAAGCTCATTCTTTCTCCACTGCTCTGCAATACCACCGCAGTCATAAATCAAGTGTCTACATAATTGTGGGTGTGCTTCTGGGCTCTGTAAAACAGACTGAATTTTCATCATCCAGAAAAAAGTAGAACAGTCTGAGTTTGGTAATTTCTTTTATCAACTCAGGCCTAGAACTCCTGAGATGGTTCTTAACGTGTTCTCTTCCTTCCGTCACTCCTGTAAACCATCATTCCTAGTCCTCCTAGGTTCTTAACACAGGTTAGTGCACTTGGTTCTCTTATCAAATGCATTCAAGAGTCCCACACTGAAACAGTATAAAGAACTATTTTTAGATTCCCCTAGCTAGGCAATGGACCACCCTGACCTTCAGATTGACATTAACCTCAACAGGGCCCACCGTACAGCAGAAGCTCAGCTGTAGGATTTCACATGGGTTAACTGTTAATTTTTTTAAAAGAACGTGATTTGCCTCCTGGCACATCCAAAATATTCTCATATGAACTTACATTTGTTTTTTCAAATTGTATAATCTAGAAATTTGTCTAAATCATATAAAGATGATAAAGGTTTCATTTCACTATTGCATCATTTTAAAGTATCTTACTAAATCTTTTGAAATGTAATCAAATAAAAATGTAACTGACAAAATCATGCATTCCATTTCAGTTTGATTTACCTCTGTGCTATTATGAAAACAGACTCTCAGAAAACCAAAATGACAAAACAGAGTAATCAAGGTCTATTTAATAACAAATTAATTTTTCATTACATTTTATTAGATGCGCAACAACTCCAATTTGAAGGTGCTTTCTTACTTATCCTATTTGTACATTTTTGGTACTATCTCTTGTTGAGCTACAATATAAAAGTCTTCTACAGGCAGCTTCAGGGACCAATTAACTCCATTAAATTATATCCAGTTATGTAGTGAACTGAACCACTGCTGTCTGGGGCTGTCTGCAGCTGTGACAATTAGGAGATGGAGAGAGGCAGAAAGGGAGAGATTGATTTTAATATGTCACTGAAGCACACTGCAACAGCGTGTGTGACTTTCAAAATGGCCTTAAAATATTCCAAACTCAGGGAGTTTCCTTGTTCCTGAGTGGGAGTTGTCAGACTGTCTGGCAGCATTAGAAAGAGGCAGAGAAAAGCTGATGTCTATATTGTGTCCTCTAATAATAACATTCTGCCTCTTTGCGCCGTCTCCCCCTTAGAAAGATCCGTCTATTTGTTGTGAGGAGCGTGTGTGTTTGAGTGCTTTGCCTCCTCTTGTGCAGAGGGCATGATTTCATCTCTCATATCTCACCAAACTCACCAATCCGAAGGACACTAACCCTCCCAAGGTCACCTAGAAAATTAGTGTTGTGGCCTGGGGGGAACCGAACCCAGGTGTCCCCGCTCCAGCCTTGTGGTTGGGCACTAAATCATTTTCCTTCTCTTTGTGAAAAAAAAAAAAAAAATCATTGGGCGGGGGGGGGCGGGGGGCGGGAAGTGAGAGATGAATCAGATTTCCTCTTCTTTCCCCCTTACCTCCCCTCCCCCTTAAGGAGATAAAAACTCATGAAAGCAAACAAGGTGTCCACTCTGCAGTTCTTAAGTGCGTCCCCCCAAAGAAGGTGTCCACTCTGCAGTTCTTAAGCTGGGCCCCCCCCAATCTACCCCCCACCCTCCACCCCCAACACAAAGCGATTCGGGCTCCCAAGGCTTCTGCCCGTCAAGCCTGGGAGGTGAGGAGTGGTTAAAACTCAGCCCTCACCTCCAGCCGGTCCCGGCTCCGCGGCGCCCAAGCCCCGCCCCCGCCCGCCCTTCCCCCACGGCCTCGGCACGCCAGCCCCTCTCCCCTCTCCCAATCGGGCGCACCCACCCCAGATGCCGCCTGGCACCGAGCGCAGCCGCCGCCGCCGCCGCAGCAGCAGCACTTTCCACTTGTATTGATCACCTCCCGGCCCCGCTGAGCCTGCTCGCCGCAGCGGAGCGCGGCCAGCGCGCCAGCCCTTGGCAGCCCCGGAGCACTCGGGCTCCGGGAGGCAACTCCTTGCGAGCGCCCTGTCCGGGGTGCCCTCTGCGCTCTGCAGTGTCTTTCTGTCTGGGAGCAGAAGAAGGAGGAGGAGGAGAGGGAGGAGGAGGAGGAGGAGGAGGAGGACGTCTGGTCCGGGCTGAGAGGTGGAGCAGCGGCAGCAGCCGCCGCCGGAAAGGGAGAGGCAGGAGAGACCGAGACTTGGAAACCCCAAAGTACCCGCGACCCTGCACGGCAGGCTCCCTTCCAGCTTCATGGGCAAAGTGTGGAAACAGCAGATGTACCCTCAGTACGCCACCTACTACTACCCCCAGTATCTTCAAGCGAAGGTAAAGGGGCGCCGGGGGCGGGGGGCGCCGGGGGCGCGCGCGGCTCCGGTCCGGGAGGGGCACGCGGCGAACCCCCGCCGCCTCCGGTGGAGTTGATGGAAGGTTGCTAACTATAGCGCTGGCCTGGGCGAAGCCCGGCGGCGCGCGGGGCGGCGGCTGCCCGCGGAGCGGAGTGCTGGGATCGGGTTACAGAAAGCCGCGGGGGGAGAGACTAGACAGGAAAGAGCCGCCGGCCCCTTCCTGGCCCGGGAAGCGGGGAGGGTCGCGGGCCGAGCGGCGCCCCTCGCCGAGCCTTGGCTGCTCGGCCGCCGACGCCTGGGGCCCGCGGCAGCACCCGCTGGCGGCGCGGATCTTCGAGCCCTTCTCCTGGGCCTCGCCCGGCGAGCAGTAACTCTCGGCTTCCCTCGGAGTGCCGCGGAGCCTCCCGCCCCCCGAGGACGCCCCTCAGCCTCCCGCGCGCGAGACAACTGGGGCTCGAGGCTGGGGACGGGACTTTTTCCTCCCCGCCTCCGGCCCTGCGCGCCCGCCCCTCGCCTTGATCTTTGTGCGGTGTGGCACTTCACCTGGTTACTGATTTCTACTTTTACGCTGTTGTTTTGGGTAGAAAAGTGGTCAAAGTTCACTCAGCGTTCATTGATGTCCCTTTTAATCTTCCCTGTAGCTTCTGCAAAGGAGGGACAATGGGCAGATTTCGATGCAGAGAAAGAAGTGACTTAGTATTTAGTTTAGAGACATACTACCGTATATGTTTACCACAGATCGATTTCCAGTGGTGCTTTCTCAAAAACGGCCTTGGAGCACGCGTAGGTAACACAGCGGATGACATGTAGTCATACAAATTGCGACTGGCTTTCCAGGGACCCTGGGTACGTTGTTAGTGGGCCTATCCTATTTTGACAATAAGAATTTGATGCCTCCTGAACTCAGGAAAAAAAATATTGGGTCCGTGAAGAGTGAGGGTTTCACTGCTTTGGAAGCTTTTCCCCACAGTTTGGGAGGGCAAAAGTTGGATGCACCAGACTTCTTCAGCAATTAGCATCTCTTATCTTGACTCCTGGTGCCCTTCTAGATCACAAAAGATGCAGCCTCTGAACTTTCCTTGGGAGGTTGTAATCATGCCCTGCTTGCTGGCAGAGGGCATTTCTGGCCTGGTGCAGAGAATCTCTGATTCAACCTTGATAAGCTTTTCTTTCTTACAAGTGTGTGTGGTCCATGTTATGTACCTACATCATAGTTTTGTATGTGTCCACGTAAAAAGGACACTTGTTAGCATAGAGACCTGAAATTTCTTAGCCCTCAAGGGCCTCATTTTCACCCCCCTCCCCATTTTCATTTTACTTTGGGTCGCCACAAAGTGGCAAGATGGTAGCAGCAAGGGTACCCATCATTCATTCTTGTGTGGTCGCTGCTGTATTTGTTTTCAGGGAGTGAAGGGAGGTACCCGTGTTTTGGTGAGCTACACTGTAAATATAAGTTGTTCAAAGAAATTTTGAAGTGTAATCAATGCTCTACCTTTTAGATATCATATATGTTTAATGCACTTGTTTAAATTATGCAGCATTGGGTACCTAAAGGACAGCCTATTCAACACTTAACTATATGAATAATAAATAACATACACTCAGGTGAAAAAGAAAAAAAGGCCATGTTTCTACAGGCATATTCACCTTAGTAATTTTTATGTACCATTAGTAAGTTAGAAACCAAGTACGTAGCATTTAATATAGCTAATGCAATGCCATTTGGCTCTTTTTGCCCCGTAAATAATTGAAGAGAGAGACAAACGGCAAGAGCCTGCTCTAGTAATTAGGGTCGGATCCCAGAAAGCTTTAGGGCCCATTTTCTGAAAGTGTGCTTCCTGCATAAAGCATTTAATATTGATTTGTGTTACGGTAAATGACATTCTCAAAGCATATCTTGCTGTTTCGCCTATGAAATCTGAAATCCTATTATTCTGAATCTCTTTGTTTCCGGAGAAAGACACACATACTCACTTGACCTATATAACTTGGTATTAAAGTTTGATAATTAAATCTAAATTCCCTGTTGTAAAGTATCTTGATTATCTCAGGAAGAGGCATCTCCTAAAATGTAAAGCGACTAGATGCAGATTTTAGGTAGCATAGTTCAGAACACATAGCCCTTTTTGTCTCCCGTATCTCATCTTTCTCTTGGTCACATGGTATTGTGAGTCATTAAAAAAAATAGAGACCTGATTTGATTTGTAGTCAGTTTAAAAACAAGTGTTACCTAATCTACCTAAAGAGTTAGTAAACTGACGTAGAATCTGTTGTCTACAGTGACGATCCTTGCCTCTGTGTGTGTGTATTTTAACCTTCCTGAAATATGGGATAGAAAACATCACTGTTTAAAGTACAGTGATGTGTTTGCTAGACAGAGTTGTTTTGAAACTTCTGTGTGGAAGCTCTATCAAAAACTGAGGGATGGCACGATCGTTTACCAAGTGATATTTGACTTAAACTTGTGATCCAGAGATGGATGTGTTTTGAATGGAAAAAGAATAAACGGGTGGGATTTCTTTTCATTAGAAGGAATAGACACCAATGAAAATGGCACTTGAAAATGAGTTTTGTTGCCATGCCGTAAAAAGTTAACATATGTCAAATCATTCTTCGTATGTTAGTCATCCAGAGTCTTTTCAGAAAAATGTAGTAATTTTTCTCTATAAAAATATATTAGTTACTTCTGCATTCTGCTAACAGTCAACAACCAATGGAGCCTGTGGAGCTGGATTACAGTGTGTGACCATATTGGTATGCTTTGTGCTTTGACAGAAAAAGATAATTATTAGAAAAAGTAATACAGCTGCATTAGACATAAAGTAAAGTTGAGGATGTTATAGAAAGGCAGGACATGGGTGGAAATGAAGGAGACTGCGAAATTTTTATAATGCCTTAGCGTAGAGTAACAGAGATTGCAAGTAACCTGATTTTACACGCTTGTTGAGTTTTTTTGTATTTCTCCGTTAAGGGTGGTCTTATCACAGCAGGGTTCTCTTTATCACCTGACACATTCATTCTAAGATACAGGTTGATGTAGCTTCATAAATATAAGCACGTATTGTTCTAAAGGATTTTCTAAATTATTAAGTGACTTATGCCGTATTACTAAAAATTAAATTTGGTATCTACTTTTCAGATACACAGGAAAAATTCTGGTAACGTAACATTTTAATTAACATTTTGTGTGTAGACATTTTCACTTATTGCAAGGCAACCCTTGAATTCTGTTTGTTTCAAAGATATCATGATGTACATTACTGCCAATATGTGTATGCAAATATTTATGGACATCGAAATACTTATTCTAGTTCTTCTGAAGAAAGGGAAGTACAAAATGTTCTTTACATGGTTAGCTAATATTTCATACCAGCTACAAGCAGTTTGACACATTTGTGTCTTTATTCATAGTTATATTGTTTTGTGTACTAAAGAAATGTTCTACACTAGAGAAATGTTTGTTTCTAAAACAAATGTTTGTTTAAAAGCTATTTTTGTATAAGTGTATGCCAAAGAACATACCTGAACCTAGCTTCAAAATCTGAAAAATAATGAGTAATATAATTTGGTATTCTATTAATGAAGCTACTAGAAAAAAAGCAGCTTTTCTGAATTGAATTTTTGGGTGCATTAACATTTTGTTGAATTCCTTAACTTTTCCTTAGTCATAGTCAAATGAATATTGTATCAATCTGTTTCTCCAGGAATGAGAGATCATGATTTGATACGTGGAACTACTGAGTAGATTAAGGTGACTTGGAGGTACAGTGGCATGATATTAAAACTTGGGTTGCTCTGTGTCTTGAGAAGTAAGTACGTTTGTGAGATGAATAAAGTTTGCTTAAATGCATCAATACAGTAATACAATATTTTACGTGATGAATACACCTTATTTCCTTAAGTGAGCGGGGTATTGTGGCTGTCTGGAAGTGGTGTTGGAAGGCTCAAGAGCACGGAAATGCTAAAATCAAGATGCATTATGATGAAATATTGTAGCACCCTTCCCCTCGGACAGCCATTTCTTTTGAATTTCCATAATGCATCTTATTTCTTTATATGTTGGGAGACAAATCTTATGCTCCTAGAATGGAACAGGGAAAGATA
Organism: Pseudorca crassidens; assembly: GCF_039906515.1. NCBI lineage: Eukaryota > Metazoa > Chordata > Mammalia > Artiodactyla > Delphinidae > Pseudorca > Pseudorca crassidens. The sequence goes on from NC_090301.1 coordinate 70,800,045, forward strand.
AGTGAAGAGAAGTAGGAAAGTATTCAGTCATTTAGTATCAGTATAACTAGCTATACCTTACATGTTTGGCAATCTTGGCTTCCAATTTAAATTCAAATATGGGCAATTTCCATGTAATACACTTTCAGGAAAAACATTTTTTTAAGCTTTACTGATATATCTCTCAGACTTTGTATTTTGCTTAACGGTTTTTTGGAACTTTTAAATTACCCCAGCTTACTTAATGAGTACTGAAATTTTAATAAGTCGTAGGTCTTTACACTAAAGACAAAGGGACCTTTTTCCCTTTTCTTTTTACTAAAGAGGGAGTTGCCAGGAAATAAAATTCTTTTTTTTCCCCTATGTCTGCTTAACCAATAAAAATCATGTGAGGAAGATCTAGAATGGAGATAAAAATGATATGGACACCTAAATGTTGTTCATTCTTTTTAAAGATGAAGAATTTCTTGCCTAGTTTGTTTTTTATTGGATGCTCAGTTCCCTAAAGTTTATTTTCCCCAAGCATGGTGTCCTTATCCCATACTAAGTCTCTCTTCAAAGGCTATCAGCCCTCCCTATTTCCTTGCTTGATTTGCAGAACAGTAGGTGCTAAATAAATGCTTGTTAGTGACTATTATTATTCTGAATAAGTACATGCAAAATTTTTTTAGACAAGAAAAAAATTATAGACCAAAATCTACAAATATAATAACTCAGCCTGATTTTCTAATGAAATCTCAATATAGTTTGATTTGAACGTTAATTTATTTTGTTCCTATAATGAAAACTTCAAACATTTTATGAAGTGAGTAAGATCCCTAAGATGAATCACATATCAATTGATCCGTGTTTCATTTATGGAATCAAAAGTGCCTTTTTTTTTGGCAGTCTTTATTAAAGAATATGGTGCCAGAAAAAACAACTCACAATATTATATCAAAGAGGGAAATGTTACATGTGATGAATTGGTGACTCAGCCTGTCTTTGCCTCTTATTACTGGCCCCCACCAACAGGATTCAAACTTTTTTCTGCTTAATTTTCAAGAAAATCCTTATTTTTCAGAGTATTTCAGATGTGGTAAAAACATTTATTCATTTCATGGTTAATAACTAAAACATAAACTAGCATTAAGGTGTTCAGAATTATAATTATCTCTGTTACTGAGTGTTGTATAACCCTAATATGACATTCAGCCACCTAGCTTTTTATCTCATTCATTGGGTATTATAGGAATAAGCAGGAACATATCCAGTTGTTCTTAAGTGGAAGTGTTTTATTCAATGTAACATCGCTTATTTTAAAGAAAGTGTAGTAATGATATGTCAGTGATTTAAATGCAGTGCCGTAATATTTGGTACAAAACTAAACCATATATTCAAAATTGAACATTGGGCTTGGGGATGTTATGTGGAATGAATGTAAATGTTCTGGTTTCTCTGCTGTATCATTTTAACGAGTAAGTAGTAAAACCTGGTGGAACTCGGCTATTCCTCGGGAGAAGCAGCACTTGGATGATACAGACATTTACCACCGGGAGTTTCGTCAGATGGTACACAGCAAAATGTCTTCTTACATTGTGTGTGTCAAACACACATGCAAATTTGAGCATGCACACAAATTTGATAACAGAAACCAAATGATTTCTTAATCAAGTAGAAATGTGGGGAAAAGTGTAAAGAGAATGGTGACAGCCAAGCCAGCAAGCTAAATGTGTTTCTCACATATTTGAATTCCTTATTTTTGCTTAATGCATCTAGTCTCCTTAACATAATTATATGAATATTTAAAATTTTCAAACAAACATTGGAAAATAAGTGTGTCAAAGATGGTGAGAGAGAAAAAGGGGGCAGAAGTCAACATCTAGACCTCCTAGAGGAGAAAATGTTCAGTCTAAAACTGAACATCGTCATTCCCCATACATTGTCTTTTAGCTAATTCTTAAATGGATGCATTTACCATTTTAGAGGATGGAAAACAGTCTTCTGGATGACAGATATGAAAACCTAGATTCTAAAAGAGAGATTAGATGCTTATATCAACAGCTAACTTATAAAAACACACAAAATCAATGTCTGGTGGATGATTGCCTACAATGGCTGTAAATAACATCTGTATTCTGGAATTAGGCTAAATTTTAATCTGGTGTTTGTGGGAAATTGCTGAGGCTCATGAAGGGCTAAAATACTAACTAGGCGATCGTATTTCCTTAGTGACCCCAGAGCACCATTCTCTGCACTTGATATTAAGAAAGGTTAGGGAGTGTAATATCTGGTCCCTGCTCTCCAGCTGCCAGGGAAGACAGAATAGACACAATTCAAGACATAAGCAAAGAATATCTACAAAACAGTACACCCAGGAAGGCAGCATACCAACCAAGGGTCTGAGTGACAGGAAGGCACTCAGATCTATATGTGGGATGAAAAACAGTGCCATGTGTACTGTGAGAAAAAGTAAAGTGCTAATAGAAGTTCCAGTAAACCTGGGAATTTTAGAAAGAATTGGGCTTTAGATGAATGAATGAAAATTTCTTGAAATGATAATCACCATTGTTTTGTATATTTTCTGCTCTATAATCCTTTTATGACTACTTAGAGCTTTAAAGAATATCACCTTTTTGTACTTCATGTTAACTCCTTCTCCTCAAAGTTTCATATACAATTACCTTATTTTACATTATTATTTTTCCAGTTTTATGCTTATAAGTGTGCTATTAAACCCACCTATTAGGGTTGTGACAGGCCGAGAATATAATCCTTAAATGATGACATAATGGTTATATAGAAGTATTACATTTATTGTTTAAACCATTTGAAGTGATGTTTATTTCTCCTAATTTATTAGCCTTCTTTGGAGTTTTGTTATATTGCTAATTACATCTTTGTGTGCCTGCAATTTACATCTTGATAATGTGTCTATTGTGAGCTAGCATTTCTTCAGAAAAAAACAGATTTTTTTATTATTCCTGATCTTTCATGGTTATAGCTTTTTATTCTCTTTATTTGGTCATTATCTAGCTTTAATTCTTTTAAAATAAGCTGTTTACTCTGCAATGGAGCTAAGTCCTTCAGGAGTCATATTATCCTCTGGCCTCAGTGTGAGACACAGAACCGATCCCTCTGGCTACCCATTGAACAACAAGTGCTATTGGGCTGCTGGGTCCAGTAAAAGAGCAATTTCAGGGAAGGTTTTCGTGCAACAAAACTAGATCATTTCATTGATATGATAAATAATTTTTACTGATCTTGAAGGAAAAATGCATCATCTTCCCAGCTGTGCAAGTGGGTGGGCCTTCTTTACATGATACTAGTTTTGTTTTTTATAAGTGGAAAAATTTACTAATAAGAATGGGCAGAATTAGATGGATACATCATGGAATTCTGTGCTTTTTCTAAACTTGAGTTTCTTGGGGCGGGGAATCAAAGTTGCCGAAAAAGAATTTTAGATTATAAACTTACATTTCCATTATACTTAAGCCCCTCAAATGACACTATACTATTTCCCCTGTTTAACACTTTTTAAACATTATGACTTTGAGACTTATAATTGGGAGTATGTTTGTGCTGGAAAACCGCTTAAACCCTTCCTCACCTGTAGAATAGCAATGAAATATTTTCGCAGTTTGAAATAAAGTCTCAGATAAAATATTTGGTTACAAGGAAAAGTAAATCATATCAGAAATTTGTAATACCACCAACTTTACCCTTGTCTTCTCAACAATAACTTGGATTCATCACCGAACAGGTTTTTGACAAATGCAGACATTTACAGAAAGAAAAATTTGCCAGTTTTTATTTTCAGGTCATTAACTGAAATACTCCCCAAACCCTCTCTGCTTCCTACAGAGCACAGCTTTGATTAATTGCATTGCTTTAAAAATGGAAGCCTTAAAAAAAAATTGCTAATCTCAGTTCTTAGGTTTTATTCTACATGATTATTTGCATACCTTTATTAACAACAACAACACAGAAAGAACTGGCTAGCAGAGAAACTTCTATAGCTGAAATTCTATAGCTGGGCAAATGATATTTTTTAGAGCGCTATGTGATTTGTTCTGTGACTGGGTATACCTTATCTTACAAGCGAATTGTGTTTCCAGCAGGTTTTGTTCCAGAAAGTTCACTTATCAATTATTTAGAACTTGAAACTCATCTAGTATATTTCACATATAAATTGTTATCTTTAATGATAGGGTCTCCAGCCAACCCATAAGAGCCTGTGAAAGTAACCCAGTTTATAATTCACATACACTTGTTCTGTACTGGTCCTACCGTAGAACCAAATCATCACACGGGGACAATGTTTCTTGGAGGAGGGGGGTGAGTATTCAGAGTTGGAATTCGGGGAACCCATCTTGGCCCCCTTTAGGGGACTGAGGAGTTTTCCCTAACTCACCTGAGGGGGCAGTGGGAAGACGAGTTCCCTTAGTCCCTCAGAAGGGGCTTTGAGCTTCTAGGACTGAGGACCGGGTTTCAAGAAGAGATGGGAGGTGTGGCTTGTGGAGTCACGTGGGTCAGGGATTTGCGAAGCTGGGAGTTGTGGGTTCAGGAGCTTCTCGCTGAGTTAAGGCCCTGGGAGACGTCCTCGCTCCTCGCTCCTGAGACTAGCTCCCTGCTTACTTTTCTTTCCCTGTGTTGGCCTCACTGATAATCTCTTGTTCCCCTTCCTCCTAGCCCACCCTCAATTTTCATAAAGCAGTCCCCGGCTATCTAAGAAGTAGGGCTTTTCATCCCTAGCTCATCACTGACTAGATTACTACAGCCTCACAAGCTTTCCTTCTCTTCTCTAGCACGGAATCAAGCAAACAGCTCTTGAGCCTGGTAACAAGAAGGATATCAAAAGACAGAGAAAACATTGTCCAATACCATCACTTCTCTTATTTTCACCAAGTCCTGGTCCAACAATGGTTCATAACTCTTAGGGGAACCTCAAACCTTGAGAATCTGAAGGTGGCACATTCCCATTAACCTCAGATTTTTACTGAGACTCAGCCCGTAGAGCACAGGTTAAGAATCCTACCCTGAAAGGAGGGCAAAAATGGAACCAGCCTATGCTTTAGAACACAGCTCAGACCATAGATCCCTTGGTATTTTGTTTCTGGATTGCGGCTTGACTCTGGGGTGAAGAGCTAGACAAAGCCCAAGGGCCTGCAAAGGAGGAATGGCAAGGGTCCAGGGGGTTGGGCAATCTCAAAGCGTGCTTCCTCTTTCCCGTCTCCTTTTCCGCCACTCCTTCCTTCCCCTTTCTCCTCCATTCCTGCTTCTACCTTTTCTTCTTGCGCAGTAACAGTAGTGCCACTGTGGACTGGCTTCTGGCCAGCTACACGTGTGTGTGCCTAGTGGTGAATCTGCCAGGGTGACGGCTGCATACAAGCTAGTCCCACTGCGTCTGCCCAAGTCAGGGACCAAGTGGGTCTGACTTAATTTGGCTAAAAAAAAACTTTGCTACCTCTTAATGCTACAGATTATGATTAAGAATTTGCTAATTACAGTTCCCTCTTTGAATGGGATTTTCTTTCTGATTCCTTATCCAATTTTATATGGAAAATTTAAATAAAATTGTATTTGGTAATGTATAAGTGTTACAGAAGCACAGGCATGATGTAATACTTTGAACAAAAGAGAATATAATTAGCATAATAAAAAGTGTTTTGATGCCAAATGTGGGCTCTTAATGAGATTGGAACTTTAAATATGACATAGTGAAATGGTAAGCTGCATACAATTTTTCTGTACCCATAATAACATTTAAAATCATATGTAACCATTTTTTTCTGTTTCTTGAATATTTCACACAACTATTCTTTAAAAATAACCACGAAATATTGTGTTTTTCTGATTGGCAAAAGACTAAAAAAAGGTGTGTTTCTTACTTGGTAGTAGTTCCTCAGATTTTAATTTTAATAGCAAACATCTTAAATGTTGATTTCGATTGCTTTTTTTAAAGAGTAGATTATATCTTAACGTATAAATAGGACTTCAAATGACAGTGTTCTTTTCTACCCCTCTATCTCTGTCACCAAATTCAAATTCATGTCTCAGCAGTTCGGGATGTTCTTCGGTGCATATCCTTTGAGCCTTCAAAATTTGATTTGACTGTGTTCTGACGATAGCTTGTTCAGATAAGCACACGGTGATCGTCATCTGTGTGTCTGGGCCCTAATGAACATCTGCTTTCTAGGGCGCCACAGGAGCACCTTTCTTTGTTTCCTCTTCCTTTGCCTTTTTGATTTGAATCTTGTTAAACCCTGCAAATGGGGTTGTTTTTCAGTATGCAAATACTCCCATCTCCCTTTTTGGAAAAGAAAAAAAAGCGCCAGATATTTTAAACATGAACGCGTTGGGAATTTAAAAGGAGTCTGCAGGAAGCAAGTGCACAACTATAGTTCTACTCTTGACCACTCAGACATGTTGTACTAAAATCATCTAGCTGAGATCATAGAGTTGGAGCTACCTGGTGGGCAATTTAATTAAATTCAACAAACACTGAGCAGGCATTGTATTAGGCCCTGGAAGGTGCAAATATGTAAATGAGGCATGATTCCTGCCATTGTGGAACACGAGATAATTTTATTTACTTGTTTATTTAAAGTTTTTATTTTAGGTAGAACATATATATAGTATGGCGCACACATTTTAAATATGTAGATTGTTATGCTCATGTACTGGCCACCCAGGTCACTCTATGACATTTCCAGCACCCAGAAAGCACCCTCATGCCCCTTCTCACAGTTTCCTCCCCAGAGGTATCCGCTAGTCTTACTTCTATCTTTGTAGATTGGTTTTGCCTATTCTTGTACTTCATAAAAATGAAGTCCTGGGCTTCCCTGGTGGCGCAGTGGTTGAGAGTCCGCCTGCCGATGCAGGGGACACGGGTTCGTGCCCCGGTCCGGGAAGATCCCACATGGCGCGGAGCAGCTGGGCCCGTGAGCCATGGCCGCTGAGCCTGCGCGTCCGGAGCCTGTGCTCCGCAACGGGAGAGGCCACAACAGTGAGAGGCCCGTGTACCGCAAAAAAAAAAAAAAAATGTCCTGTCGTATGTATCCTTTTGTGTCTGGCCTCCTTAGCTCATCGATGTTTTGGTTTGATTCATCCATGTTCTTATGTGTAGCAGTCGATTCTTTTTTTAATGCTATGTAGTATTCTATTAGAGAATATATCATGATTCATTTATCTGTTCTACTATTAATGGGCATTTGGATTATTTCAATTTGGAGCTGTTATGAATAAAATTGCTGTAATTATTCTTGTTCACACCATTTGGTCAACATATGCATTTAGTCATAAGAGAGGAACTGGTAGGTCACATGATATGTGTATGTTCATCTAAAATGGTAGATATTACCATTTTCTAGTCCTACTGGCAAAGTGTGAGAAAGCTATTTGCTCTGTATGTCACTAACACTTGGTATTGTCGGTCTTTTTAATTTTAGCCCTTCTGGTGGGTGGTATCTCATTATGGTTTTAATTTGCATTTCCCTGATGATTAATGATGTTGAGCACTTTTTCATATATTTATTGGCCAATTGGATCTCCTCTTTCGTGAAGTGTCTTTCAGATATTTTGCTCACTTCTTAAACATAACAGCTTTATTGAATATAATTCACATAACATAAAACTCAACCTTTTGCTCGCTTTTTTAAAAAATATCTTTATTGGAGTATAATTGCTTTACAATGGTATGTTAGCTTCTGCTTTATAATAAAGTAAATCAGCTATGCATATACCTATAGCCCCATATCCCCTCCCTCTTGCATCTCCCTCCCACCCTCCCTATCCCACCCCTCTAGGTGGTCACAAAGCACCGAGCTGATCTTCCTTTGCTATGCGGCTGCTTCCCACTAGCTATCTATTTTACATTTAGTAGTATATATAAGTCCATGCACTCTCTCACTTCGTCCCAGCTTACCCTTCCCCCTCAAGTCTATTCTCTATGTCTGTGTCTTTATTCCTATCCTGCCCCTAGGTTCTTCAGAACCTTTTTTTTTTTTTTTTTTAGATTCCATGTATATGTGTTAGCATACAGCATTTGTTTTTCTCTTTCTGACTTACTTCACTCTGTGTGACAGACTCTAAGTCCATCCACCTCACTACAAATAACTCAATTTCGTTTCTTTTTATGGCTGAGTAATATTCCATTGTATATGTGCCACATCTTCTTTATCCATTCATCTGTCAATGGACACTTAGGTTGCTTCCATGTCCTGGCTATTGTAAATAGAGCTGCAATGAACGTTGTGGTACATGACTCTTTGAATTATGGTTTTCTCAGGGTATATGCCCAGTAGTGGGGTTGCTGGGTCATATGATAGTTCTATTTTTAGTTTTTTAAGGAACCTCCATACTGTTCTCCATAGTGGCTGTATCAATTTACATTCCCACCAACAGTGCAAGAGGGTTCCCTTTCTTGCTTTTTATATGGGGTTGTCCTTTTTATTGGTTGTAGGTTTTTAAATAAAGTCTGGATACAAATCGTTCATCAGATATATATGTGTGAGGGTATCTCCTCCCAGTTTTCAGTTTTCCCTTTCATTATCTGATTACTATCTTTTAATAAATAAAGTTCTTAATTTTAATGAAGTTCAGTTTATGATTTATGTTCACCACTTTTTGTGTCTGTTTTAGAAATCATTGCTTACTTTAAGGTCATGAAATTATATTCCTATATTTTCTTCCAGGAGCTGTATTTTATCTTTCACATTTAGCTCTGCAATCCATTTCTAATTAATTTTTGTGTTTGTGGATAGGGTCAAGATTCATTTCCCTCCCATATGAATATCTAACTGATCCAGCAGCATTTATTGAAAAGACATTTTCGTTTTCCCCTTTGAAGTTCAGTGCCGTCTTTGTTGTAAATCAGGTGACCACATTTACGTGTTTCTTTTTCTGGACTTTTTGTTTGGCTCTCTATGTATTCTTGTGTCAATACTACCTGGTCTTAATTACCAGAGCAATATATTAACTGTGTATTCTTCAAAGTGGCCTTAACTATTCTAGATCTTCTACCTTTTAAAATAAATTTTAGAATAAGCTTATCAATTTTCATAAAAAAAGAAATCTGATAGAATTTTTATTGGACTGACATTAAGTCTATACATCAATATCGGGAGAAATGATATCTTCCAGTCCTTCTTAATCCTCAGCAATTAAGTCAAGTTTGGGGTTTGAGTGGGGGTGGTGGTGGTAATTATTACATCACAAGTACATTTGGCAAAATCAGTTCTGATTTTCGAAAGATTTATCCAAATATATCATCTTTTTAATGTTACTCATTTATTAGAAAGATCCTTTATCCTATGATTTGCTTAAACCCTTAAATAAATTGCACTTTAAAGGATTATAAATAATCCATCTAAAAATTCAAGTTACACACCTCAGTGTTGGTTACTATGCAGAGAGAATGTCATTGTATATAGTTTCATGTAATCTGTAAGAAGGCTATCTCTTCTTATTTATTTATGAACTTACCACTTTTAAGTAACTGATAATAAAACACAATGGAAAATTATTGTTTTAAATGCTTATTTCTTAAATACAGCCAATGATTTCTTCAAAATTTATAGTATGATAGTTGGCACAGACTCTAAGAAAATAATTCTTTTGAAGGGCGAGAGAGAATATTCATCATCAGGTAAAAATTAATTTTGAAAAGTAGCTTATAACTGAAACTTCCCCCTTAAGAACAGATGCCATGCTTTTTGATTTTTCTTGAATGCATCTCAAAATGTAACTGTTTCTCCTTTATATTCTTTATTCTCCCTTTGAGGCTTCGTTTATTTGATGATGTGTCATCTAATCACCTTCTCTGATATAAGCATGATAATCAGCTGAAAATTAGTTTGTGTTTGGAGAATTTACTAACATCCCCTGTGATTTTTTTTTTTTTTAAATATACCCTGGATATTGTGAAAACAAAGTCTGGGAATAGCTGTGCTTAGAAAGCAATAGGACATGCTGCTCTATGGGCTTCTGTTCCTTCAAACTTTTTCTTAGATGCTCTAGAAATCTCATATATATATTTTTCATGCTTTATATTTAAGGTTTTTAAGCTTTGATTACTGCCGACTTCAGCCAGCCAAAAACAACTACATAGAACTTTCAAAGCTTATTAGTTCTGGCTAGGTTAGCTTGGGTTGAGTAGGAGGTTGAATAGGTGACTTCTGAAGTCCCTTTCAACTCTAAATTTTATGATTCTGGTAATGTATAACATCCAAGAATCACAGAATGTTAGAACTAGAAGGAACTTGAAGATAATCTGATCCAAGCCACTCACTTTCCAGATGAGGAAAGCTACCCAAAGTGAAGAGACAGGAGTAGAGTTCCAGAGCCAGGGGGTGGGGAGTAGCGGGTGGGGGGGGGGGGCGTGGGGGGCGTGGGGGGAGGGGGAGTGACAGGAGGGCCAGACCTCACGTGACTGGCCAGTGCTGTGATCTGAAGGAGGGAAGGAAGGAAGAAGGCAGGCCACACACAGCTTTAGCAGCTATTCTAGGAAACTTATCAGAGGTTGGACTGGGGTGTGAATGGGGCCAGCGTCACCAGCTGGTTTCTGACTGGAAACCAATCGTGGTCACCCTGCCGGCCAGACTCCTGCGCTTCCTTCCCCCAGAGCGGCCCCTTCTCCTGGTTTGCCACAACAGTGTCCAGATCTGATTCTGCTTTGTTCTGCTTTTAACCCTACAGGTTAGCTGGGTAGCGCTACCGTAGCTGGGCCCTGCTCATCCTCCATGGCTTCTGGCCCATTCAAGGCCTTGTCTCCTTCTGGATTCTTCCTTTACCACATTGCTAAGGGTCTTTGTTTTCATAGCCCTGGGTCTGGGGCCAAAGCCCTCTCACTTTTTCAGCACGCCTGGAGCCTTCCCACACTAGAAAGATACACTCCAATCTACTTCATTCTCGCTAAACTTTCTCTGTCCTGCCATCACTGCCTGCTGTAACCTGTTTGGTCACCAAAACAACAACAGTACAACCCAGAGAGGCTCTGATTAAGCACCTCCTTTCTTTGTTGAAGCCAACCCTCTCATTCAGCGCTCTGATGGGAACCACTTTCTTCCTAATGCCAAGCACTCCACATTAGTCTCTAGTATCTCTTGTTTTTTTCATGAGTTGTTTGAACATAGTTGACAGCCTTCTGCATTTATATAGGATCAGGTTTCAGGAGCTGCGTTTTAGTCAATTACGTGGAAGACCTCAGAGAAAGAAAACACACAGTAGGAGGCATCAACAGGTCCATTGTGCCACTTGGATACAGCTTTTCCCTCGTGCTGTTTGGATCATATACTCATTAAATACATTAGCTGGAAAGAACATGCCTGGCCATGTGCCTCACTTTAGGGAAATCAAATACAGGAGAAATTGGGATATAGTAAGCAAATAAGAGAGCATGATTTTCCCACAGTTTACAAAACGTTCTCCAGTGAAAACGCCTCCCTAAGTTCATTCACATATTTCTAAGTCTTTGACAGAAAGTGTAATTTAAAGTTGAGCCATCAGGAGCCATGGCCTATTAAAGAGTAATTAGATATTAAGAGAAATAGTTTGTGAAATAATTTCTTAAGTCAGTTGGAAAGGGTGAGTTTATTTTGTCATATTAGATTTACGACCAACTTCTGAGGAATGCATGATTGAGCAGAGGTACAGCTGTAGTAGCCTTTTGTGTGTGTTTTGTTTTGTTTCTCACTGCTTCAAAAACCCTCAGTGCTGATTGGTTCAAACCTTTTGGTTTTCCTCCTACTAGCGTGTGTAATCATGACTGGTAAACTCTGGAAGCCATGCCATGCACAGAAGGAAATGACAGAAAGGCCTGTGGGTGATTTAAAATCATCATATTAGGGCCTCTACATTATCTGTAAGGAAAACAAATTGTTTGTGGACCATTATTAGTTGATAAGGGTCACAGTCAAGGTTTCCAGGGTGGTGGTGTTTTTAAAGATTGGGGAGAGACGTGCCTTTTTAAAACATCTTAGGGTGCCTCTTTTACAGAGCAGTTGATTTCTTGGGCCAGAAAGTTCTCTCAGGTGGAGTGAGTGAATCATCTTTAAACAACATGTTGCAAAGCAAAATGAAACGAAACAAAAAAACACCATGTTGCTCCAACATATTTGGCTATTAATAATGTGTGTGTGTAAATTGCTCTGAGTCTCTCCCAAAACACAGCGGTAGCTTTGTGTTTGAATTTCCTTTACTTATTTAATTATTGCAGGACCTGCTTGACACTTTAGAAGTCATGTACATTGTTTGTCTAAGTTAAAAACATATGTATTCCATCAGAGTGACTTAAAAGAAAGTCAGGGTTCCAGTAAGCACAGGAGTAATTATTATCCTTAGAAACAGGGAATTTTTTTCTGATCCAAATTTACTTCCTAAACTAAATGTTTCTGTTTTTAGTAACCTTTTATCTAACTTTTTCAATATGTCAGGAAGCTTTTGAGCAAAGTTTACTCACATTTTAAAGAATGTACAGGCCTATTAAGGCAGATATATCCAGTTCTGCATTGGTTATTATATGCTCACTCTTGGGCAGCTGATAAAATCTCATTTTTAGGATGTTTAAAATATGGGGACATAAGAGTTTACTAATTTGATCTTTCCTCATTCCTTATTATATGTTAACTTTCACTAAGTGGAATTTCATTTAGACTATATGTAATACATTTACATTCTAATGTAATATAATTTACATGTTGGGAGATAAGATGGAACAAGTCAGAGAATATCAGGAAAGAAAAAGCATAGCATGAAGTTTTATGTGTATTTAAACTGAATTTAGTAACAGTTTAATGTATCATTTTGTTAACAGTAATTTGTGTGTATGTTGTCTCCTTTATAAGAATGGAAGATTCTTAAGACAAGAAATATACCTTGTTCATTTTTGTGCCTATTACAGTGCTCTGCACACAGTAGGTAGTTAAATAAATGTTTATTAAATTGAATCCATGTCTATTGTTTACTGATATGCTGAAGAGAATTAGGAAGCGCAGCCAGAATTCTTTAGGGGTGAAATGCTAATGCTTAAAATACACACATGATTAGGATAAAAACGGGTTTTTAGTCTAAATGACCTAAATAATTTTCTCAATCTGTAGCTTTATTATTAGACTCCTTGTTTGTGCCTAGAAGGCCATCACTGCTATTAAGCTAGTTTGTCACCGTCATATAAGCATTTCATGAAGTACAAAAACAAAATATTCAAGTTAAATGTAACAAATGTAATGTGTATAGAAATGAGAGGCCCGGGCTTCCCTGGTGGCGCAGTGGTTAAGAATCTGCCTGCCAATGCAGGGGACACGGGTTTGAGCCTTGGTCCGGGAAGATCCCACACGCCCGTGCGCCACAACTACTGAGCCTGTGCTCTAGAGCCTGCGAGCCACAACTATTGAAGCCCGTGAGCCACAACTACTAAAGCCCGCGCGCCTAGAGCCCATGCTCTGCAACAAGAGAAGCCACTGCAATGAGAAGCCTGTGCACCACAATGAAGAGTAGCCCCGCCTCGCCACAACTAGAGGAAGGCTGCGTGCAGCAACCGAGACCCAATGCAGCCAAAAATAATAAATAAATTAGATAAATAAATTAAAGAAAAAAGAAATGAGAGGCCCATTAAAATGAAAATTTTACTTGTAATTTTTTGAATAACATATGGATGGGGCATTATTATTGAAAAGCAATTAAATATTTTAAAAGGGCTACATTTCTAAGAACGATATTTTTTAGGATTAGCTGGAGGTCTCTAAGGGCCTAGAATTGTGTCTGGAAGGGTTTGTGATTATAGTTGTCAGGGTTTTGACAGGAAACGTATCGCATACTCAAACTCGGTATTCAAGAGATGTTTAATAAACAAGGATATTTACAAATGTGTTGGCAGGACTTAGGGAAACCAAAAAGGGATAATGACATGTTCTGAGGCCAGCAAAAGATGGGTATTTTTACTACACAGGGTCTGAAGGGCTAGAGGTGGGAGCAGTTCCCAGAACCTAGAAGGGTAACCCTGTGAAGAGGGCTGCCTGAGAGGAGCAGTGACCTTAGCTGAGGACCAAGGCCAACCTAGGCTGGGCAGACATCCCTCACTTTCCTCCCATTTTTGGATCTCCTGAGAGTGCCTCCAATTGGAAACCGTAGGAAGCTAGAGGGAGGAGGATCCCTCTGATGCAGGGCATTATGGGTCAGCTTTTCAGGGCACAGAATAGGGTAGAGAAGGTGGAGAGGCAAATGGAGGAATGGGGATTGGTAAATATTTGTCAAATAAATAAATGGCTGCTTACTACTTAATGAATAGCTTTCTTTTTCTTTAAATTAACAGTGCTACTTATTGCCTTCTTAAAAATCTGCATTATTCCTTGATTGAGATAAGCAGTATTTAGTAGAGTGCCTACTATGTGCAAAGCATTTTGCCAGGCCTGTTGCTATCAATAGCAGATGACTTTCTAAGAAAATTGTCTGCTAGTGGAGTTGTACCTTGCTTTACACAATAGATATTGAAAACAGCTAAACAAGCGTTGACATTAAATACTTTGAAATGACATTATAAAGTAATCCAAAGCACCTCATTTCAAGTAAATTTGGGAAGCTTGCTCTTTAAAGCAATCCTTTAGTGCAACTCTGTCCAGTAGAACTTTCCACAATTATGGGAATGTTCTATATCTGCACTGTCTGATGCAGTGTCCACTGGCCCCGTGGAGGCTACTAAGCACTTAACATTTGGCTTGTGTGACTGAGACGCTAAATTAAAAATGTTTAGCCACATGTGGCTAGTGGCTGTCATATTGGGCAATACAGCTGTAGTAAATTGTTAAGGAAGTATGGGCTACCTGATTTAATTTTTGTGTGAAATCCATTTTGAAGTAAGAAGTTGGATCCTGCATTTACAGATTTTCAGATTGCTGGTCTCCATGTATAGGAACCCTGCAAATACTGGTGACCAGAATGTAAAGGGAAAAGAAATCAAAAGCACCCAAGATGGAGTTGGTCCTAAAGCTTTTTGGCTAGTAAAAGTAAAGCAAAAGATGCAAAAACCCTTTTATGTTACATAGTATATGCTTTACAAATGTAGGTTATGTTTATTTAGACTGAGTTATGTTTAAAAATAGACCATTGTGTCCAGGTTTCTCATCATTAAAAAGTCTACTTCAATTACAAAACAATACATTTATTTCCATAATGTAGCTATTTTGTACCATACTAGTCGCTTCCATTCTTAGCCAATTGGTTACAAAGAAGATATTCAAAGAATGAAGCTAGGAAGTCTAGTATGTATCCAGCTAGAAGAAAATATGACTAATGATATATTAAAAGTGTATATATCTTCTCTTTAAATCTTGATATTTAGAGTTTCATTTTTTGTTTATTTTCTTGGGTTTACTGTGTATATATATATATTATATACATATAATATATCATATATATTCAACTTTATGATAAAATCTGAGATTTTTCTTGGCCATTTTTATAAAGTTTTCTTCTTTTTAGTCTGTCTTTAGAAGTCTGCATTACACTAAGTCCAGAATCTGAACAGACAATCACTTGAAGTTCATAATTATTCCATAAGGAAAAACAGATGATTACATCATGGGTATGACATATTACCTGTAATGCAACTGAAAATATTTTCAGGGCATTAAGTTCATGGATATTTGTTTTCTGATTATTCTTATTCTATTCAAGCCTACCTTTCGCCTGCCTTTTCCACATTGTGCTTTATTTGATTGGTCTTTAGTAGGCCATAAGAATTATATATGAGACTGTGCCTTTTAAAATGAACAAGGTCTAAGGTCATTAAGACAGATTTAAAAAATGACTCTTGCTGTACAAACTCAAGAATGTTTTTGTTTTGTTTATTGTGGTGACATATACATAACATAAAATTTACCATTTTAACTATTTTTAAGCATATAATTCCGTGGCACTAAGTCCATTCACATTGTTGTACAACTATCACCACTCAAGAACATTTTTCAGTCCCTAATATCGAGAGGTGACGTTTCCAGTTTCATGGAGATTTTTTTTTCTCTTCTAAAAAGAGCAACAAAATCACCCCCAAATTCTCGTTTGTGCCAGTAAGGAAACATCTGCTAAAATCCTATCAAATGGCATTGTAAAGTGGTATTAAATTAGCGTAGCTACTGTAAGCTTGTTCATCAATATACAAAAAGAAGTTGTTGAAGTAACCTTTAAAATGAAACGGCACTTTAAATAGGAAAATGCAGTTATTTGGCCTCTTTCCATTTCATTTTTGAAGGAATTTTGTCAGAAACCCAACAAACACTATAGACCAATGATATGGTGTGTGCTGAAGAAAGGCAGTGTGATTTAATGTATGGGATGTGTCACACTTTGTGACTCACCTTCCTTTAATGTATTTTTCAAGTTTGTATAATAACATCCATACTTAAGCTTCCTTTCTTTTATTCCTTTAGTTGAGTTCTTGAGATGATACTAACACAGTAATGAAATTTTAACTCACTTTTATGTGTGATAAAACGCATAATTGACTCATAATATTTTGGGAAATTATAAAAGATAAAACCAGCTTTCTTCCACAACATGAGTTCTGCCTACTTATCCTTTGCCGTAGTTACCAGGTAAACACTAATAAAACCAAAGGGGCCTCAAAAAAGTTTCTCACATCATTTGCATTGAAAATTCTTCATAGGACCTTTTAAAAATATTATCTGGGTAGGGGAAGGAAAGATTTACGTAATGGAAGAGAAGTCAAACTTTATTTGAATATAGAAAGAGAGTTGAAGGGGTAGAAATCTGTATTGCTGAGAAAGGAGTTTTCAGAGCAGACTGTTTCTGGTATTTTATACCAATTATGTGCAGCTATTGCTTTGAATAAATTTTGCTGCCCTGCTGAGATTTCCTTTTTACAAATCCTGGAGCAATTATAAGATGGAAGTCTGGAATGTATAAACAATGTCCTTTGAACAGTAAATGAGACTCATTCTTATAAAACTCAAGGGTAGGAATGTACTACCTTTTATTCTGTTTCTCTGCCTTTCCTTCCTCCGTAATCATTGCACAGAAACTTGTGTCTACTTTGAGTGGACAAAAACAGGAATTTTGACTAGAAGTTCTTTTAAAGTATCATTTCTATCAAACTAACAAAATCTCTCCATTGCTATAACACAATAAACAGTATACTTAATAACTGTTCAGTATAGCTATTGATTCTATATTTCTATATCTCCAACCTTAGCCCAACAAACTGTAATAGGTTACCTTTTTCTATAGACCTGGAAAACAAAGTACTGCTCCAAGTCAGTTTCATGGGGAGAAAAATGACACCCTTAGAGCATAACATTAGGCTGAGTTTCCAAATGTTAGCTTGTTTTATGTGACAAAGCAATCTGCACTAATCATGGCAAACAATATATCAAATCCTAAAGAGAAGTCAACTGTCACTTGGAATTAACTGTAAAAAGCCTGAACTCCATTATTTTGCTGAACTTACAGACCTTATACAATGTTTACAATAAGGTTTGGAGAGTTGCCTAGCGTTGGAATATATACAATTAAACAACACAGTGGAACGGCCCTTTTATGTCAGCACTGCTAAAAGACCGCCATTATGCTCACATGATAGTCATTCTTGGAACTCTTAACATAAACAGGAGTAGAGAACATTCATTTGTAATTCTGTCTAAGTGCATATGGGATTTTATTTTATTTTATTCACATAAACCCCCATGGAAACTAAAGATAGCAATAATAGAGGGATCACCGAGTGAGAATTATTTCTTTGTCAAAGAATGTCATACTTTTATTTTGTTTGCAGCTGAGCCTAAGTACTTAGGTCTTTGGACTTTTATGTAAGCTTCTGTAAACAAGGCAGATTGTGTTTAAATTGATTACAAAGTGAATTTATTTGTTTGAAGATACTTTTACACTAGAAATTAATACAAAATGCAGCTCCTGGTTCCCTCTTTCAGACATCTATCAAAAATAACCAATGTAAAGAGGCAACAGAATATCATAGATTAAAATGAAACCAAACATAGGCTGTGTTGAATCCACATCATGTTTCCTTGAAGTTAGATTAGGTCAATTTAATAGTTACAGCTAGACCAGAAGGGTTGATCCTTCAGTGCAACCACAAGAGGGAAAGATACACGACTGAAGCAATTTCTTGTTTTTGGAAAGTGGAAATATTTAAGATATTGATTTAAGTTCTGTCTCTCAGTAATATAAATATATATTTTTAATACATGTATTGGATTTTCCCTGTAGCATTTTTTTCCTATAGGCTTCCCGGGGATGTGTTTGGCTTTATAATTCTGAAAATTAGTTTACATTGATACCAAAATAAAGCATAGCTGTAATCACATGACTCAATATCAAGAGGAAGATTTTAGCTCAGTTTAGATCACTGGAGCCAGTGACTCCAGCTGTTTTTGCCTCTGTTTTCTAGTCTGTTGTCTAAAATTTGGGAATTTGTTAAGCATGTTTCCAGAGAGGTTTGAACTGCTTGACAGAAACCTGACCTGTTAAATGGCCAAAAAAAAAAGGACTGTCAACTTGTATATGAAAAGTTTGCAGGATATTTGAATGACTGAGTGTTAAAGCACCTCAGAACGTAAAAGGTTATCTGAAATATGATTGTTTCAGTAAAAAATGAAATGTTTGCCTCTCCCTAATCCTGGCCTGAAATTTGTAGATTAGAACCCTCAATACAGACCACTTTTTGTCCTTTACTTTCACTCGTAGTATGAATCCTTCTCTCCACTTCTCTAAATACTTGGTGGGCCTCCACTTATAATTAGAATAAGTGAAAGATTATATTGAATTAGACTAAGGATTTCCCAAACATGGTTTTGACCCTATTTGGACAGGGTCAACCAGATGCCCCAAGTATCCTTTAAATAACCAGTGAATCGATCATCTGTATGACTAGACTGTTCTTGCACCCATTTATGTGTTTAAGGACACTCAGAGCAATAGGATCCGCATACATTTGTGCAGTACTACTGGATTCCTTTTTTTTTTTCCCAAGAAAATACACATTTCAAATGTTTCCTCTGTTCCTTTCTTTTCATAATTTCAGGACTAACTTTGGTTTTGATTTTATAAACTTTAAAAATATCTCTTTCACATTAATATTTTTCCAGGATGAAGAATCCTAATTTTATATTTCTTTTCTTTGAATCATTTTAGTTGATAATGTAGTTTAGTTGTTTGGAAGGGCAATAATTACAACTTCACAGAGTGACCTAATGCACTTGAATTTTGTGCATAGTAACATTAGATTTTCGATTATATTTCTATTAAATAACTCGCCATGCCCAATGTTAATTGCTCCTTGGGGTTATGGTTCATGTTGAACTGCCACCTTTCAGGTGGTCCAAAATGACGCCCAGATACCGTTCCAGTTGCAGCTGGTAGTTTAGTGGGCTGTGTTAGTCTTACTGATGGATACTGAAGATCATCTGTCACCTTTTTGATTCACTTTCCCATTTTCTCAGCCTCATCAGCACAGTATGTGTCGTGATGAAAGGAAAGAGTGGTATATGCAGATGTGGCATTTCAATGCGTGCCACTTCTTTCAAATTTTATATAAAAATGTTAAGTTAAGCTGGACATGAGTCTGACAGAGACCATTCTTAGAACTTAAAAGAATTATGTCATGATTCTCATGTTGGTTTCTTGTTACATTTCCTTCCTTTCTAATGTTCATTGCACAGATACTCTTACGCAGGCATATGGAGGATTCACAGGTCGGAAGACATATCCCCACTCTTGGAGAGAGTACAGTACAACTAGGGGAAATAGTATGTAATTAATAGCCGTTAACAATTTGAGTTGAGGGCTGTGGATGGTATGAGGAGAGTGGTCTATGGGAAGGTGGAGAAATAGACTTCACTTCAGGATAAATCAAAAAACTCTCTGTGGATGGGGCAACATCTGTGCTCAGCTTTTGATAGCATGGTGATGATGATCAGTGGTGTCGGTGGCAGAATAACGTTGGTATGTTTGGGGCGGACTAGAAGAGCAGTGCAGAGAGCCTGGCATCCATGTAGGAAGACAGGCAAATGAAAAGGTCTTGCTTTATCCTTTGGGCAGTAGGGAGCGATTATAGGTTTTAAGCTGAGAAACAGCAACATTTCAGGGAAATTAATCCAGTAGATGCAAAACAAATGGGTTGGAAGTGAGGGGAACTCTAAGCGTCATAAGGCTTTTTCTGTATATATTTTAAAGTGGATTCTGTGGCTACTGTGTCAGAGATTTCTTGAAAACCCTAACTAAGAATATAGACAGTACCTAACGACGGTACTGTCTATATTCTTTCAAATATTCTTTCAGTGTTAAACAGTTCTTTTCACTACTGACCACAAAAATATTTAAGTGCAAAATCAAATGTGCCTGTGATATGTACAAAAGACATCTAGGCAAAGTGATTCTGTGTTTTTTCCTTAATTATTTGAATTTGGAATCCCACTTTATAAGACTCGAGTACTATGTAAATTCATCCTGCGCGACTGCAGGTATAGGCTATGAGAGAATTCATTGTAGTAAGGTAAATTGTTTTGAACAACAATAACAAAAATAATAGTGATAATGATTACAGCTAACATTTTTTGAATATTTACTATATGCCAGGCACTGTTCCAAGAAGTTTATGTGTATGCAAATCACAGTTGTTAAAATATAATATATAGTTAAGTATGAATGGGTCTCATATTAAACAATAGAAAAATGGGAAGAGAAAAACAAATTGGTGTGCTTGATAAATAGAACAAATTTGATCTATAAATATTGTCTCTTTTCATATAATCAAGAAAACACCCATGTACTAGGCCCTATGGGAACTGAATGATGTCACTGTTTTATACTGACAATTGAAAAAATCTATAATATAGTTAATTAACATATGCTAGAAAGTAAAAATAAATTGGGTGAACAGAATAATATTTGGGGAGTGTGATGTGGAGCTATTCCAAGCAGAATACCAGCTTGGATTTGTTTTTCTTTTACATCTACACCCGCACAACAGCCTTATGGATTTAAAAATAATTATGTGCAGTTTTATCGTCTTGGCGCTGGAGCACTGCACTCAGTGAAAATCATAGTTATCTGCGTTAGGAGGCTGCCGATGCAGCCCGAGCATCTTTTATTAAGACTCTTGTCTCATTCTGCCTTTCGGAAATGTATAGCCCCGCCCCGTTCATTCTTTTATCTATTCACTACGAGGTCAGCTTTTTGTCTCCTTAACTTTCTTCTTTTTTTTGAAATCTCTCTTTTACTCACTTGTGGAGTTACAGTACAGAATGTGTATCTCCTATAATTATATATCTTGTGACAACTCTCTTGTTGCTTCCCAAGAATAATTTCTGAGTTGTTTGCATAATCCTGTGCCTTGAGTGAGAGTTAGTCATAGGGATACCAATAAGGTCCTGAGAGAAAACAGAAGGGCCAGATATAAATGCTGAGATTAGTGGCTCCCTGAAGAAAAACACCCCGTGGGAAGGTGGGTACCAATGTGGGCAGTTAGAAAGCTTTGGATAGTGATTCTGGTGGAGGGTTGTCCAACGTGGAAGAAGCTGAAAACTACTAGAGAAATGACGAATTTAGAAAAGGCAGGACGTCCCCGGGGCCCCGAAGCCCTGAGTAGCCATCAGGGGCCACATAACTTGCATGGGCAGAGTCCAAGGAAGCCCGGAGTCAGGGCTATGGTGGGAGCAGGTACCCAGGGGATGAGAATCAGACCCAGGCAAGAACCTCTGGTTCTTTCACGTCCAGGGAGGCGGACAGAGAGGATTCTGGTTTAAGTTAAGGTTGAGAATGAGGGTAGATTTGGAAAAGAGACTGAAAATGCTATGGAAGAATGATCTATCTCTGTAGATGTCACTTATATGTGGAATCTTAAAAAAATGATACAAATGAACTTATTTACAAAACAGACATAGATTCACAGACTTAGAAAACAAACTTATGGTTACCAAAGGGAAAAGCGGTGTTGGGGGGTGGGATTTGGGATTAACAGATACACATTACAGTATATAAATAGATAAACAACAAGGACCTATTGTATAGCGCAGCAAACTATACTCAGTATCTTGTAATACCTGTAATGGAAAAGAATCTGAAAAATATACATATAAGTATAACTGAATCACTTTGCTGTTCACCTGAAGCATTGTAAATCAACTATACTTCAATTTAAAAAAAAAAAAGAATGATCTAATGTGTAAACATGAGCCAGGCCACGTGGAATTTGAGAGTATGTACCTGTAATATGTCTAATTTGTATGTAGTTTATTCCCTGAGATTCTCTTTAATGTTTGCTTGTGAACAGTTACCAAGTCAGTCATTTTGTCTATTTTAAATGACTTTCTGAACGTGTGGTACTTCAGAGTGGGGACAGAGGGCATTGTAAGAAGAGTACAAAGGCATGAAATCAAGTGGTTTTGTCTTAGGAGGAGAAACCTGTGTTCCTTCAAATGATGGTAACAGAACATTTCCCATGAAGTGGCATCAAACGAGACTTTTTGTTTAAGGGTCCCCAGGGTCTGGGTTTTGGCATGTATACATGTAATAATCCCAACACAGGTAAATACTGACTGTATCATGGTAAGGGCAGAACTAATGCTAACAAATAATTTTTTCAGTGGGCTGTTACTAAGCTAGCCCTGCTACCTCTTTTCATGCAAGAGTTCAAATTTCTCGTGGCCAATAAATTAGGTGTTCACTGTTCAAAGCTGAATTAATGCGTAGAAGTTGCTTCAATGATTTCTTACAGTTTTTTTAAAAAGGCTTAAGGATAAAGTTCCCTCCAACTTTCCTGCCCAAGATAGAAGTTAATGTGCCACAGCGGGCTTCCCTGGTGGCGCAGTGGTTAAGAATCCGCCTGCCAATGCAGGGGACACGGGTTCGAGCCCTGGTCCGGGGAGATCCCATATGCTGTGGAGCAACTAAGCCCGTGCACCACAACTACTCAGCCTGCACTCTAGAGCCCACGAGCCACAACTACTGAAGCCCGCACTCCTAGAGCCCGTGCTCTGCAACAAGAGAAGCCACCGCAATGAGAAGCCCATGCACTGCAATGAGGAGTAGCCCCTGCTCACCGCAACTAGAGAAAGCCCACGCGCAGCAACGAAGACCCAACACAGCCAAAAATAAATAAATAAAATAAATTTATATAAAAAAAAAGTTAATCATATTTACTTATGCTATATATTTTAACCAAATGATCAAAATTGCATGTCCCACATGCTGTACATAATACTGTTATTTTGTATGAGAGCTAATCAAAGTTATCAGAAAGTAGTTTATATATTTTTTGTTGAAATTGGAGGAATGAAAATAAGCTTACTTCTATTAAAGCTATTTATTTGTTTGTTTGTTTTTTATTGAAGTATAGTTGATGTACAGTGTTTCAGGTGTATGGCAAAAAAGCAGACTAAAGACAACCTTTCAATGCTAGACCATAAAAAAACAGACCCAAGAAAGGGGGGACCTGTGCATTTACTCCTCTGACAATTTTGGGACAGCACTCTAACCATTTTGGGACGTACTCTAACCATTTTGGCAAAACAATCCAAAAGTAAATCAGATAGAAACACGAATCTTTGTTCCCAGAGAGACTGTTAGTAAGCCGCTTGCAAGCATGGGTCGTGCCTTCAAATTGCTTTGAAACCTCTGTTATACATATAGTGGATACATACGAATAAATACTTGTCGAGTGACCCAGATCCATATATAATATCATCTTATTCTTTTTAAGAAAACAGCTACTGCATTTCCTTAATTCCAAGTGTACACATTTCCCCCCAATACTTAACCTTCCCTGAAATCAGAGTGCATTGTCTGGTTGGGGCATGTTTGAGGGGTTGCCAGCCTGGGTGAAAGTCCAGTTCTGGAGGGGATTTGTGGATTTGGGTTTACTTGTGATAGCCACCTGGGGACACTACCAATCTGAGCCCACTTGAAATTAAATCTGCTTGAGGTTTTGTTGTGCCACACTGGTTGTGTGGATATCGTACCAGCTGGTACTTAAAATTCTTGGAGGAGATTTTTTTTTCTTCTCTTCAGCTAGTCATGAGCTTGAGACATGCACATTTCCTTGCTGTATCTTTCAGTGCAGTAAGTTTATTTCTTGTTTGCCCTACTCCAGATAATGGGACCCCCTTGCTCTCCCCATTTTCTATAGAGTTCTTCTATCAGATTCCTCATTTTTTATTTCGAAGTGGTATGTAGAATAATGGTGTATCTTGTTGTTGATGGCATCTTAGGTTTCATGAAATACAGTATTTGTTCAGGTTGCAGTTATCCAGCTGATCCATGGCACTTGAAAGCCCAGACAGAGGTTCTGCTGATTGGCTGCTACTGGGGCCAGAAAGCTTATTTTGTGTAGAAGATGGTTACAATACCCTCGTGGATCTGAAGGTATGAGCCAATGTGGATGACAATTAATGTCTCAGTGTTAATTCTGCTAAGCCTCTTTGGGGTTTGGGAAACAAAATCCCACTGTACTTCATCATGGTTCCTTGCAGGTGGAACTCAAGTGATATAGTCCAGAATCCAAGAGGTCTTTAATCAAAAGCCCTCATTCTTCTCATTAGTTCTGACTACATACTCTTTCTTTTCCTTTATGGCTAAGTTTCCACTTTACAAACGTACTGGTCAGTTGCATCCTTTTGCATTTCTCATAGTAATTGATCCTTGCCCATTTTTCTGCTATCACATGTGCAGAGTAGAATGCCCTCCCAAATTGTAATCTCCACTTGTTAACAGACTGTTCATTTCTCTCCTTCATGATTGTTGCCAACACTTTCTAAATGCTTCTGTCCCAGGTGATTCTCTTCCTCTTTGGGAAAAGAGACAGGAGGAAGAGAATTAATATTTATTTATTGCCTACTATTGTCAGGTACTCTATGAAATTATTTTCTTTAATCCTGACAACAACCTGTGGAAGATAATTATTATTATCCCATTTTACGTAAGAGAAGACTGAGGTTCACAGAGGTGAAGCACCTGCCCGAGGCAATGCAGTAGGTAAGGAGTTGAGCCAGGATTTGAAACCTGCGTCAGACTTCAAAGCCAAACTATTTTCACTCTACTTCATCTTTTCATTTGAGGGCAGAGCTTCATGTAGGTTTTTTTGTTTTGGTTTTTCAGTTTCTCTTAGGCTCACTGAAGTGATTTATTCACAATAGAGATTGAATGCACATATAGAATTCCACTAAAGCAGGTGCTGCATCCGACTATATCATAGGTGTTGGCCCTGAAGCTCGAAATTTGGGCTTTTGTGTTGTGTGTGTGTGTTGCATACTTGTTAGATTTTGGTTACTGTGCTAACATTTGAGAAATGAGTGCTTTTACCTCAGATAAAAATAAAACTGAGCGCCTGCTAATCTAATTCTCAAATTTAAAAATCTCAAAATTAGTCTGATATCTGCTTTGGTGTCTCATGCTTCATATAGATATCTAATTTAGAGTTTTTACTCTTCATGATTTGACAAAGCATCAATTGAAAGCAAATAATATTTTATATTTACATTTAGCTATGTTCTGAGACGCTCTATAACTTACTACTGCATAATTTATTGAGTGAATTTAATGGCGTAAAATAATGATCTTAGAAACTTTTATTTTTAAAGGTATGATTGACAGACATAATGTAACTCACTGGGGATGGCAATAAATTGCAATAAGATTATAATCAAAGCACTTTGAGTGTGTATGTACCATATGATAATAATACATGGATATGCTTTAGGCTAACACAGACTTTTCTGCTAAGTGTGAGAATTACCTAGAGAGGGAGGTTTTATGGAAGCTAGGTGACATTCATAATTACTAGGTAAAGACAAATTCAGGAGTGTGTGTGTGTGTGTGTGTGTGTGTGTGTGTGTGTGTGTGTGTCCTCTTGTTTCCCACCGCTTGATCAGACCCAAGCATAACTTGGGTAATCTGAACTAGGCTTCTAATCTGATGGGTTCTACTGTGAACTTTGATGACTGATGAGCAGTCTCAGGAGAAGGCAATAGAGAGAGGAGAGAATTCTGTCCCACAGTCCTCACACTTGGTTCCTGAGGCAAGCCTGCTTTAATGATTTCTTGCTGGGATTCCTTCCTTTTTTTTTTTTTTTTTTTTTTTTGCGGTACGCGGGCCTCTCACTGTTGTGGCCTCTCCCGTTGCGGAGCACAGGCTCCGGACGCGCAGGCTCAGCGGCCATGGCCCACAGGCCCAGCCGCTCCGTGGCATGTGGGATCTTCCCGGACCGGGGCACGAACCCGTGTCCCCTGCATCGGCAGGCAGACTCTCAACCACTGCGCCACCAGGGAAGCCCGGGATTCCTTATTTCTGATACTGGCTATGATTGGTTAGTATCTGACTTTTTCTCACCCTTAGACCTGATCCCTCTTTGAAAGTAAATAATAGGGTCGCCTGACTACAGTTGTGAAGACTGACAGGTGATGACTGAAAAAGTGGTACCTTTCTCATCTTTATCAAATAAAAAAGGTTGAATGAAAAATGTAGTATCGAGTTTGGCAGGAGTAATAATGTTGGAGTTAGGCCACAATATTGGGACCTGATTTTTTCAGTGTAGGTGGTGATGTATGTTTGTTTTGCGAAGACTACGCAGCTACCTTAGAGAAAAACGAGAGACAAGACTTTGAGTTTTGAATTTCTACAGAGTTGAGTCATAAAGTGTTGGATGTGCTGTTGTAGTGTTGCAATGACTATGCCAAAGTCAAGTTTTACTGCCTCACATATTGTTGTCATTAGTAGTGACAGGCTGGCCAATTAATCTGTCTCTTTGGAGAAAGAAAGATTAACTTACTTGTCTTTTTGTCATTATGATTGTCTGTCTGATAATAACTCAACTTTGGAACATCTTCAGAACTCATTTGCTTCAATGCCCTTTGAAGAACTCTTGGCCAGAAGATAGTTAAAGATAAATATTGACAATTATATTTGTGGAACTGTAGTACTATGCTATTCTGTAAATAAGTACATTGCAATTACTCTTGGGAAAATTTAGACCTCATGGATATCCTTCCTTATTGTATATAGCAACCTACGGTGTGGAATGTGACACAATTCCTATTAAATAGGATGAGTCCATTCATGTGGGCCTTACAAGGGCAAGGATCTTTTCTTATTCTTCATATCCCAGAATTAATGACACGTTCAACAAATATTTGTTGAATGCATGAGTATATGGGCAATTGAATGATTTTAGAGAACATGTATGACTTTTAAATAAAAGGTATTTAAAGCTGTACTGTTTTAAAAAAACAACCTCCAGAAAGCTTCAGAGAATAAGAACCTGTATATCTACCTTAAAGTATTAATAATTATTAACACTTGCCATATATGCTTTACCTCCTTTTTTCTTCTTAATCGAAGAAATAAAATAGTGCCTTCACTCCTTCCTCAGAGGCACCTCTCACCATGAATGTTGAGACTATTCTTCATGTTTGTGTCCTTATACTTTTCCTACATTTATGTGTATCAATAAAACAATATATAGTAGAGGATTATTTTGTGTTTTTACATTTGCATTTATGATATCATGCTATGTGTATGATAGCGTATCATTCTGCAGTTTTGTTCATTCACAGGTTCCATTTATGAGAACTGTCGATGTTGATTACATATAGATCAGTTTTATTCATTTTATTGCTTAGTAGTTTTCTGTCTTATACATTAATTTGTCTACTCACTTTTTGATGCATATTTAGATTGTTGCAGGTTTTTTCACTGTTCTGGAAATGTCTCCACGAATATCTCTCTATGGGTCCCTTTGTTGCGCATGTGTGGGAGCTCCTCTGAGGCCTGTTTCTGGCGGGGGGGTGGGAGGTCTTGGTGTGTCCTGTGCTCTCTGAAAGGGCTGTCTTAATATATCCTGACACCAGTGTGCAGGAGAGTACCTTTCCTCCATATTCTTTCAAACAGGCTTTAGTATTTAGTTAGTAAAATATGCAAAATGGGTTCTTTCAAAGTTCACGGTAGATGGCTTAACGGTTACTTAATTTCGCAAAATTCAAATTCTTTTTCATAACCTTAGAGGAGAAGGAAGACAACATAGTAAACAAAGCCTTGTGAATGAAAAAAGGGAATAGCCAAGGAATAAAATAGGAGACATTAAGTTAAAAACCCTTTGGTTGCCCTTCATTGAAGGTTTCTGTTGAACCACACTGAAGTGCATCTCATTCTCAAAGGGGTGGTGACTAACCCCCTCCCCACTTCCCATGACAATCCTGGCTGAAAAGACTCCATAATAATCGTTTTTCAGCCCTAAACACTTGGTCTCGTAGCAGCCTGAACTGATGCTTTTGAGAGGCATGTTATAAAATGAAAGTAGATATCTAATGAGAGGTTCTGGATTAAGTAGCTTAAGTGAGTAAGAATCAGCTTTCACGGTGATTGGATTAACCATCCTGACCAATCTGAACATCTTTTTGAACCTCTTTTTTCTAGAAAAGATATCATCTCTTTTATGTGGAAACTACTATTAGCAGAAATGAAACCCTGGTTTTGTCTGAAAAAAAAAAGCATTATGACTAATTTTATGGATCAAGTTTTTTTTCTCTCAGCTCCTGTGTTCTGTTTTCTTCTCATTTCTGCAGGAAGAGCCCATTTCCTTGCCACGCTTTTGCCTTTAATGTATAAATAGCAAGTGTTAGATGGCCTTTACCTCAAATCCCTTCCATTCATCTCAGGTTCTCATTCTTCAGTTGAAATGGCCCGCTAAATCTGGCAAATGACCATGGTTAATATGTTCTTTACCTTTTGCCCAAATTCTCTGTTTCTCTTGCCAAATATTCTTATTGTTGAGAGTATCATTTCCACTTACCCAGTTCTAGAGTCTCCAAAATCACCTGGTTGTGAAGTTTTCCTCCTGGGTACCCTTCACTGCCCTTGCCATCAGAAAATCAGCCTTTTGTCTTTTGTCCCTTTCTCTCCTACCCTCATCTGACCGGTGTGAGATGTTAAATTCTAGATTAAAAGAAGGTCTCCTCGGGCCTCCCTGGTGGCGCAGTGGTTGAGAGTCCGCCTGCCGATGCAGGGGACACGGGTTCGTGCCCCGGTCCGGGAAGATCCCACATGCTGCAGAGCGGCTGGGCCCGTGGGCCATGGCTGCTGAGCCTGCGCGTCCGGAGCCTGTGCTCCGCAATGGGAGAGGCCTGTGTACCACACAAAAAAAGAAGGTCTCTTCAGGGCTACCTTGAGATGCCTGGGCAAAAGGCAGGCCTAAGAGTAGAGGACAGGAGTCATGTGCTTGTTTTTCCTATATAGTACTTAGCACGTTGTGAACTCAGTAAGTCTTAAGCACAAACTCTTTAGTGTCTGCTTGCCAGTTATTGTGATAAATGGCACAGAACAGATTGGTTTTCCTCAAAACACAGTATGCTTTCAGGCCACTTGAATACCCTCCCCCAGATGAAGTTGGTGCACATCCAAGTTTGGGGCCCATTGGGCTAAGCAGAAGAGAGCTGGGGAAGGAAATTGGTGGGGGCAGAGCACATAAAACAATACTAATAGCTGAAACAAAAATACTAACTGGTGTTATCTGTTGTTCAGGGTCATCTGCTCTGCTCCTTGCCTTCCGTTGCCATAGAAAACTGAAAATTGATTCAATTTATTAAATCAAGAAGATGACAATGGTGATTCCATTCAGCTGCCTATAAACCTGAGGGATTCTTTCACAGCTAAGCAAACAGCTACATGGCTAATGCCTAAAAGAAAATAAGCAGCAGGTCCAAGGGAAATTAAACTCTCTCCTTTCGCTGACTCCCTTTCTATTATATTCTACTGGAAACGTGTATCCGTGAAGAATTTCTGAGTCATTTGCTGTAGGCAAATACTTGTGTGGGCCTAATGGAGTATAGAGCAGTGAAAACAGAGGTCATAACTCAGGGAGGAGGGCGGGCAGTGGCGGTGATGGATGTGAACTAGGGCGGGGTGTCTTCTGCAGCCTTCGAGGCCCTGTTGCACTTGCCACGGTCCCAGAGCTCTTATAAAGCCACACCAGCCACAGGGGCTCTCCTTCCAGAGGTGATGGAGGTGCAGGCTCGGGCCCTTCAGCGACCACTGTGCTGACTTTACAGAAGAAAAAGGAAAGGGACAGGAAGTCACACCCTGCCCCACACATACTTGAATTGAGTGAAGTAAGTTCTAGAACTGCAGACGAGACCACAGCCACACTGCCTCTCTCTGAGGTTTGTAATGCCACCATTTACACTTTGTTCCTTCCGTCAGAGCATTGTCTTTGGTTCAAAAAAGAAGCACATTTTCTGAGAGGGATAATATTAAGCTTCATTGCTCATCTCACTCTTATTGTAGCAGACTGGATGAAGAACAAAGAGCAAAGAGCATGTCTATAGAAGAGCTATGGTCACCAGAGCGGGGGATGGGGGATGGTCATTCCTCAGGGAGCTTGGGGACCAGAGAGAAACCCACCCCCGCTCAGTGTGGTTGTCATATTAGTAAAATGAGGATAAGGTGAGTCAAGGGCAGCCTTCAAGGAGCAAAACAACCAAAGAGAAAAATACAGAAAAAGCAGTGGGTTGTCTGATGACCTGTGTTAGAAAGGGGAGTGAGCACTCTTGCAGCAGCAGCTCTGGGACTTCCTTCTCCTGGTACCTCACCAGCCCATGACCCGTGGCCAAACCCCAGTGACCTTAACCGAGACTCAGCCTCTCTGAGCTGCAGTGTCCTTATCAACGAGTTGTCCTTTCTGGAGCCTGGCTGTTGATTCCCTTACCTCCTGGTGACATGCTAAATGATGAAGGCCCCCAGATCTGGTCACCACCTTCTCCTCCTACCCCTCTCACTTTGTGCTTCTCAAAGTCATTAAGTGGCCTCAACTTCTAACCCCACAGAAAAGCCAATGCATCCCCAAACTGATGACCAGAAGCAGGACATTCACCTTGATTGCCTCGCCGCAGGTCAAGGATGGAACTTTTGGGGGCGGGGTAGGGTCATCACCTGCTTCAGGGAGATTCTCCCTCCTTTGGGCCCAGAGATTTGTTATAACTTATCTACAAGGTTAATGGATTTAATTGTGTGTTAGATTGTAAGTAAAGATTCTTCCCAGTTAATGATGCTGGTGTAGGAAAAGCTATAAATTCTCCCATGGCTCAGCAAGCTTAGGCTTGAAGCAAAATAGTGTTTAGACCTTTTCTCCTAATATATGCTTCTGTGCACATTGGGTTCAATCAATATTGACGAACGGGTCTCTTAGAAAGAAGATGGGTGCATTAGACCTTACCTCATCTATCCAGTAAGTCAGTTGTTGTGCTTCAAGTATTAGTATCAGGCACTCTTCTGAAACTTTACTTTCAAAGTAATAGAAAAGTGGAATAAATTATTTATTGAGAACTTTGGTCATGAAATGCCCTGGTCTCTTGAGGCAGTAAGATTAACCGTATAACACGTGAAATAATATACAAGTTGGTCCACAGTTAATAATGATTAATGAGTGGAAGAATGAGGAAAATGTTTTAAAATAGGTCAGAAATGTAGTGCTTATGTTGGTTCGTACTTCTGTTTGAAATTTTTAAAGATCGGTATATGTATCATTTTCAGTTATTTGAAATATGCCATTAAGAATTATGGATATAGAGTTTCCCCCAAATGCATTTAATCTTTTAAGCATTTGTACTATTACAGAGATCGTGGAGGATCCAATGAAAGCATTTTAAATGGAAACCTTATAAGAAGGAAGAATGGCAGCACTTTGAGTGGTGTCCTGTTTACTTTTCTAAGATGAAATGAAATGTCATGTATTTGGGAAGCCCACTACAGTTTTTTTTTTTCTAAGGGAGACAACAACTTTGTAACCCTAAGAAAGTAGATACTTATGGCAAATTGGAATAAACATGCCAGTGTTAGAAAGAAGACCAAGAAAGCTCGAATCTACCTGAATGGAAACTATCTAAAGTGCCATAGACACTCTATTAACAGGATTGTTTGGAACATGAATGCAGACCAACTGTAGGCCAAACAATCTCAAAATGTAATTGCATCCAAAAGCAATTAGACATGGTGGGTATTAGGTCTTGTCTCTGAAGCAGTCTCATAAAGGTGCTGCCTGAATTTCTAAGGAGCTCTGTAAGCTGGTACAGTTTTTGCCAGCGTGCCTCTGATTGGTGGTTAGAAAAGCGTCACAGCAGCACACAAAGGCTGTGTGAGTCTAAAGTGAATGAGACTTACAGATCTGCCCCAGCCAAGAATCCCTTTCTTCACAACTGTGCATGTAGTGTATATTATGGACCTTGTGCTTAAAACATTTCTCTGGAGATGTCTCTCTGTCTGAGTGTTTTGAGTCCCAGGACCCCAAGATGTGGCCAGCAGTTCTTACTTCCTTGCTTCTAAGGAAGTTCTTGGGGGTGTAGTTGCCATGTGAAGACCTCTCCACTTTGGGTAAAGACCCTGGTAACTTTAAATATTAGTAAATTGGGAAGAAAACATTCTTTAGTGTAATTTCACGTGTGAAACAACTTCAATGGAAAATTTCTTGATCCACTTTTTTTTTTTTTTTTTTTTTTTTTGTGGTACGTGGGCCTCTCACTGTTGTGGCCTCTCCCGTTGCGGAGCACAGGCTCCGGACGCGCAGGCTCAGCGGACATGGCCCACGGGCCCAGCCGCTCCGCGGCATGTGGGATCTTCCCGGACCGGGGCATGAACCCGTGTCCCCTGCATCAGCAGGCGGACTCTCAACCACTGCGCCACCAGGGAAGCCCTTGATCCACTTTTTAAATACTGATAATTTTAATGATCATTGTGAGTAAATGAAGGTACATGTTAATCCAATTACAATCACTGTACCTAAGTAAATATTCAGGCTTATGTACTATAGAAAGAGTCACTTCTACCCTGCCATCTAGTATAATATGTAGCACAGAGTATCTGTAGCAGAGTATCTACTTAATAAATATTGGTTAAAGAAATAAATGAATTGGGACAACCAGGCTGAAATAGAATTAGGTGTAAATAGGAGAGATAAGTGCCATTTATAGCATCCAAATAAGGTGTCTGAATATGGTCATCAGTAAAGCTTTAGCGTGATGATATGCAAAAATTAATGCTAACAATGTTTTTATTCTAAGAGATATTTAATGTGTATTAGAGAAACGTATATTTCTTTGCAAAGTTGTTTTACTCTTATGCAATTAATTGCTCGAAAGTGGTGGGTTGCACCCAGAAGTGTCAGGAAATCACTGAGGAAGTCACATGATGTGTCAAAAGTGTGACATTCAGGCCGGTACTGATTAATGCATAGGCAGCACTGCCCAGCTAGCTGATCAACTGTTGTATGTTGCCTACTTAGCAATCTCTGGTCTATGCTCTGAATCATGATTTCAATGTGTATTTGTGAAATTATTCAACACTTACCATACCTTAAAGGCATAAAGCAAATTGTGGCTATTTCTTGAGGCCATCGGTGCTGCAAGAAATGTTGTGCTCCCCTCCCCGCCCCACCCCCGCCCCACTTCTGTTTGTGGCAGTGAAGCTTAGGAATAAGAAAGACCATGTTCACATCAAAGCTCTGTTACTTATTTGCTGTGAAGGCCTAATATTTCTAATATAAACATATAATAGTTCTTAGCCTCAGTTTACCTCTCTGTAAAATGGGGCTACTACTACTAATTCACAGGATCGTTAGTCTTCTCAACCTCTGTTAAGTTACACAAAGTCCCTTGGAACTGGCCAGCTGAGGGGTGCTGGAAAGGAGGTGTAGTTGTCTTGGTTTGGCTGAATATCTCTATTATTGTTGAGAAAATAGCCCATGGAGGACAGTTGGAGGCTCAAGAGGAGGCTGGAGAAGCAAGAAGCAGCTGAGTTAGTGGAGAGGGAGTGTGAGAGGCAGATTCCTGCTAGAGCTCAGTACACTGACAGCAGCTAAACGTTACAGTTGGTAACTTGGCAATGAGGGACTAAACAGAACAGAAAAAACTGGAACAACTCAAAGAGGCTTCTGCTCCCATTTGGTATAGAAATGAATAGTCTTACATTTTTTAGTATCTCTTGAGGTTTGCTGTTAAGGTAAAACATGAGAGCTAATGTTCAAATTATGCTCAGTACATGGTGAATTATTAAGAGAACTTCATCTGTAGAGATGCTCAGGATATTGTGTTTAAGAAAGATAGAAAATCTAAACTATTACTTAGAAAATTTTTCATTAAAAGAGTTAATATAAAAATCTATAGTGTATCTTATTTAAACTCTTATCTAGATTAAAAGGAACACCAAACCTTACCTGGAATCCATTTGCAAAAAGCTCCGGTCAGATGGAGGTGGCCTGTCATTCACATTTTGGCTTCGTGATACTGGATTTAGCAACAGTTTCCTCATCTTTCAAATGGAAATAAAATTACCACCCACTTACAGCTGGTAAGAGCTTTAAAATCAGATAACCCCTGAAAAGCACTTAGCACAGTACCTAACACAAAGTATGTGCTAAACAGAGGTTAGCTTTTATGATTGGTGTTCTTACTATAAGTGTTACAATTACTATTTTACCATTTCAAGGTTCTTTTTCTGAAACTATTAAGACCCACTTCTTTTACATTAGCTGAAAGTCTTTGCTTTCTACTCCTTTGCTTGGTCTGGATTTCCTTTTGTTTCATTGATTTTCCAAACATTGTTTTGATATTGGGTAAATCACTGCCCATTAAAAGCTTGGGAAAGGAGGTTATATTGCATTGTGGGTGCTGGTTATAATTTTTCCTGTGCTCTCTTTCTTTTCTTGTGTTGGCTGGATGTTGGATATTTCTTTGGTGTCCTCTGCAGGCATGTTCATAGTTTTCTTTCCCAAGCTCTAAGTAGTGCCCATGGGACATTGTGGCTTGCCAGCCAAAATCCATGTATTGAAGTGTGCACATGTGTGTTCCTGTTAGTCTTTGTTCAACCTGCAACTATATTTCTCTTCTTCCTTCCTCTCCCTCTTTCTTTTTTTTTTTTTTTTTTTTTTTGTGGTACGAGGGCCTCTCACTGTTGTGGCCTCTCCCGCTGCGGAGCACAGGCTGCGGACACGCAGGCTCAGCGGCCATGGCTCACGGGCCCAGCCGCTCCGCGACATGTGGGATCTTCCCGGACCGGGGCACGAACCCACGTCCCCTGCATCGGCAGGCGGACTCCCAACCACTGTGCCACCAGGGAAACCCTCTCCCTCTTTCTGGCTGTAATATTTCTTTCAGTTTAACAAAATGTCACAAGAACATTCTAAAAATGATATTGTGCATTATCTCCTTTTTGTGACATAACGGTAACTTGAGTGAATTTGTTCTCAACAGAGAGAAGGAGTGTGACAATTCTAAACAAACAAAAGTAACAGCCTTTACTGTTTCTTATATGCGATTCATAAGGCCGCAGCTTAGGTAGAAAAGGCCAAGTCTTCAACTGAAGTTAAAATGAAAAATTTGAGTTTCAATCAACATTAGATACTAGTCTTTATCTTGACAAGAGGCTTTAAACTCTTTGGAAAGATAGCTCTGATTAAACATTTGTTGGCATGGGCAATGTGGCATTCCAGGAACCAGGATCTGTACTGTAACTTCGTATACGTGAAGTATATTTTCAGAGAAACAAGAGTTACAGGGATGGCTTGGGTTTAACTTCTGAGGATGATCAGAGACAAATATTTAACTGATGAATATAATATTTGATGGATGTTCAAATAACTATTATCCCAAATGTACTAGAAAATCAAATAAACTGAGAACTTTTCCTTCTCACTAGTAATTCTACCTAAAGGAATTTTAATTCCTCACTTCAGAGTGGTATTTTAAAAATGGAAATCTGATCCATTACCACCCACCCCTCCCAGCACTGCCCAAAATCTTTAATGGCTTTTGGGTGCCCTTAGAAGACAGTACAGTCTCTTCGATGGAACCACCACGTCTTAGAGGGTCTGGCCCACTGTGCTCCTGCTTCACTGGGTTCCTGGCTTACCGTCCTTCACTTTCTCAAATGCTCCACACTCCCTTCTGTCTCAGAGCCTTCCAGGACATTTCCCCTTTGGGAATTCTCTGTCTCCCATTCTTTACACGGTTTATTCCTCCTAAGCCTTCACTTCTCATTGTCACAATTACTTTCTTAGAGAGGGCTTTCCTGGTTCCCTGATTTAAATTAGAGCCTCAAAGTTGCTGTCTTACATGGCCTCCTGTTCTTTTCCCTCATGGCACTTATCACAGTCTGTAATTGTATATTTATTTGTGTTTCTTTAGCATCCATCTCACAAGTAGATTGTAAGCCGCATGAAGACAAGGATTCTGTTTTATTCACAGCTGTATACGTGGTACCTAGCCCGGTACCTGGCAGATAGTGAGCCCTGGATAACTGTGAGCTGAATTGATAAATATGTAAGATTGCAAGAGAAGGATAAACAATTGAAATGGTTTGCATGTGTCATCTTTGCTTCTTTTCTACCTCTAGCTTGCTGTAAACAATCTGCCTCTCATGAGATTTCCTCAAAGAAACCATTATAATATTGTTTTAATTTGAGTAGCAATGACGCAAACGTTTATTGAGTCACAAGCTGGGTGCTTCTGCACGCAAGGTAAATTAGACGTAGCTTCTACGTTAATGGAACTCGTAATATAAACCGAGAGATAAACATTTATCTAGCTCTCTGGAGGGCAATATGGGGAGAGTTCCCAAGGGCTTGTGTTTGGGGGAGAGGTGGACAGGATGGAAGAAACTTTCATAAAGGAGATGACATTGAAGCTCACTGAGTTTGGAAGCAGCTGTAGAATGTTTCTAGATGGAGAATGTTGAAAGGCTATTCTTGGTGGAAAACCTAAAATGGGCGAAGGCAGAGGGGCATCAAAGTACATGCTGTGAGAGGTTCTATGTGGCTGGGAGTGGGTGTGGAGAAGGGTGAGTATTGGAGGAGTGTGGCAGGAAATGACATCGGCAGGATACATTGGGTGTAGGTCCTGAATCATTGGGGTGATTTTGCTAAGAGGTTTGGATATTATTCTGTAGGCCATAAGAGGCCATGAAATGTTTAAAGCAGGTGAATGAGAGAGCAGATCTGTGTTTTAGAAACTTAATGCTGGAGTTCCTTCTGAAGACCTGTCCAAGAGAGCTGTTTTAATAGAGTGATGGCAATGTGTTACTGAGTGCGTGGGAAGGAACCGAAGGGGACAATGAATAATAACCAGGCTTTGCAGAAGCTAGGTTATAAGGGGAAGGAAAATAATGATGGGATCTCTTTTAAAAATCTTTCTTTTTAAAAAAATTATGAAAGTAATACGTGCTTAATAGAATTTGGAAAATACAGAAAGTTATTAAAAAAAAAAAAAGAAAGCAAAGATTATAGCATGGTTTTGGAAGGGAAAACAGAGTCAAGGGAAAATGTTCTTAGGGAAGCTTTTGGAAATGATCTGGAAGGATCTTCCCCTGTAGAGATGCCTTAGTTTGTTTTTTTCTTTTCTTTGCAGGTTCTAATTCTGTCCATCTAGAGGGGCCTTTTGGGTCTCAGGGCTTTTGCATATACTTGTTCCTCTGTCTGGAATAGCTTCTCTTGCTGTCCTCCCTTCCCCCCTTTGACTTAGTTAACTTACTTCTTCAGGCAAATAATAGTAATAGTGAGCATCATAATAATAGCCATAATTTAGAAACATATATTGATCACTTTTTAGATGCTGTTCAGTGGTTAGTGGTTTCATTTGTTATCTAGTTTAATCCTCACAAGAGTTCTATATGGTAGGTACTATTATTATCCCATTTTCTAAATGAAGATGCTAAGGCATGGCTAGATTAAGTGACTTGAACAAGTATAAATACCACTAGTTATTTCCTCAGGGAAGCTTTCCACACCCCCGACCGAGTTAGGAACCCCTAAATATGATCTCATAGCTCCTAATTTCTCCTGGGAGACTTTTATCACATTAGTACTCATTTGATAAATGTGGATCTCGCCTATTAGACTGTATGTCCCATGAGGGCACGTTCTATGTCTTGTTCCTGGCTGTACCCTCCAATGCTTAGCTCTGTGATTATGTGGCATATAGTAGGGTGCTCAGTTAACCAATCACTTGACACTAAAGATCGCTACTCTTGTAGTGAGGTCAGTCTAAGCCTGTGACGCTCTGACCTGCTAAAAGCACCTATACTGGAAAAGGGCCTGTTTCTTAGCTGGGCTCCATGACAGCCCTGGGGCCTTGAGATATGAGAACTTTGGAATTTCCTGGGGCTTAGATGCCTCTAGATCAAACTGTATATCTTTTTTTTCCATTTCCTCTCAGTTCCCTTTCTTCCATGGAGCAGTCTCGTAACTGATCTGATTTTCTAGGCCTTGAACTAGATCACATCTTCATTCAGGTCTAGACAACAGGGACTCCTGGCCTAGGTTGATACTCAGATTCTCTGAGCAGTTTCCTTTAAGGGTCTGAGTTTGCTTTTATTCATGTTTTATGCATCTGATTTTCACTGAACTTTTCAAGCTTTATAATTTAAAAAAATAATGAATTAGGTGGAGATTATAGAAAGATGATTTTTCAAGATAATGCATTAAAAGTTTCATTTTTATATTTTGTCAATGAATTGGCTTTAAATAGATTTGAAAATCACCAATAAAGAAACTGAGGTTTATTTAGTAAAAAAGGTAAATTATTGATTTTTTTACATTTTAATTCAAATGTAGGTTGCGCTGTACATTTTAAAGTAAATATATTTTTGGATTGATTTTGGACCTGCTGCTTTTTTATTCTATTTATCAAGCAATAAGAACTGTGAAGGCACTAGAATTTGAATACTCTCATTTCAGGAGGTTTTAACCTCTCAGGTATTTTGAGCACAGCAACCAACATCCACAGAGCAAATGTTTAAATTAGTTTTGACATAAATAAATTTAAGGATCCTGACTACTTCTTTAACAGTTAATACAAAGTGTCAAGAAAAGAAGCACACATTATGAATTTTTTCCCTAGTTTTAGACATTTAGTAGAGTTCTTTTTGTTTTGTTTTGTTTTTTCCCCCCTTAACAAAAAGTGGTCAGTAAGGCATTTAAGGCAGGTCAACTTGTTTCAAAATATTGTCTTGGGAACTACTTTAGTCTTTATCTTTGTCTTCCTGTTTATTTATAGACTGGAAAAGGAACACAGCCTTTCCTGCTTTTTCAGTTTCCTCATGATGATATCTCAGTTTGTACTGAATTAATCCAGAGGAAGAAGGCATTCTTTCTACCTCTACAGAAGAAACCACCTCTGTGAAAAGCTGGGGTTAGGGCTGTCAAAGTCAAGTGGTTTAGCGATTTCTACTAGTTGACTTTATTTAAAAGGTAACACAACTTTCAAAAAACTTCTTAGCCCTAAAATGTATTAGAGCTGGTATTATAGAAAGAATATAAGAATTGACAGTATTATAAAAAGATATAAAGATAGTAAGCCAGAGTAAAACTTAACTTTGTTGGCATTTCATGGCTGGTTGTGATATCAAATTTTGTTACTTTGGGTATGAAATGAAACTTAATAGAGCCTATGTTCTGATTACCCTATTAAAAAAGTATTTTACATTCATTCATTCAGCAGACACTTCCTAAGAGTGCTGAGTGTTAAGAATTCAGAGATAGGTACGACCTCATTATCAGACAGAGGGAGTCTGGGTCCATGAAGGATTGTGTGCAGTTCACTCACCCACCTTTAAACAATGCCCCCTCCAAAATAAAACTGGACTGTAATATAAATGAGAAATAAATTTTCATTGTGTTAAATCCCTAAAATTTGAAGGTTATTTTTTATAGCAGTTAATCTATACTGATTAATGTACTCGCTGTCTACTGTCAGAATACCTCCCCCTAGTAAGCATTAGTTAGTGAGAAGGGGAGGAAGAGTGTCCCAAGTGGAGAGTGGCATAGGGGAGAAAGAAAGGTTGGAACTTTCAGGAAGCAGTTTGGGGCTTCCCTGGTGGCGCAGTGGTTGAGAGTCCGCCTGCTGATGCAGGGGACACAGGTTCGTGCCCCGGTCCAGGAAGATCACACATGCCGCAGAGCGGCTGGGCCCGTGAGCCATGGCCGCTGAGCCTGCGCGTCTGGAGCCTGTGCTCCGCAACGGGAGAGGCCACAACAGTGAGAGGCCCGCGTACTGCAAAAAAAAAAAAAAAAAAAGAAACAGTTTCTCACAATAGAGATAATTTGTAGTCATAGTCATGCTTAGTGGGTTTTCCAACATACAAGGTCTCCAAAAGTTTGTGATTATAGACCCCTCTATTGATGGTAATGGACATTGAAAGAACATGAGCCAAGTGAAGGAACTGGGAATGTTTAGCCAGGAGGAGAGGGAACTTGAAAGACCATAATTAAAATTTTATGAAGGCAAACTACTTAGATTTGCCCCGATTTCAAGGTCAGGGAAATGTGTGATATAAGGGAGGGAAGAGAGGGAAGACTATACTTGCACAAGTGTCTCTACCCAGAGCTAACCATTTGGCACTTAATACATACTTTTTGTTGGAGCTGATGAATAGGCATTTTGTCCAGTTCACATGGCTAAATGACCTTGCCTTGATATCACTGAATCGTATCTCCAACAGAATGTCAACCCGCAACAACAAGGCAGTGGGGTGAAGGAAAAGACAGATACTATCTTCCTCTGAGATATTGGGGGAAGAAATTTTCCCTTACCTCCCTTATTTATCAGAGCCACATAGCTCAGCTGTTCCTCTGAAACTGTCAGGCTTTCTCACATTCCTGCCTCTGAGCTGATGGATGGGGACTGATGGATCTTGCTTCCCACATGTGCATTGTAGCAACACACAACTTTATTTAAAATACCATTAAGATGCAAACATATTATAGCTACTCTGAAGGCCTTCTCTTACAACATGAATTATTCAAGCAGCTTCTTAATAATTGCATTGATTTCCACAGTTAAAAACAGATCAGATTATGGAATCTGTTCAATACCACTTAAATGTTTATAGATGTTAGAGCTGACAAAGACCTTTTAGACACTGATAATTCCTTTCACTGGATCGGAATGCTAGAGATTTTGCTCTGTGATTATTTTTAATAAATCAGAAGCACTGTAACAGCAGCCATTAAGGTCTTCATTCTTATTCCATTTTATTCCCAGAGTCATTGCCTGAAAATCTAGTTATGCTAAAAATCTGAGCCAAAACTTTTACATTTATATTGATCAGAAGCTTTTATGTTTCTTTTGCAAAGATCAATATGGTAAACATGCCTTAACCTGCCTGTATCGATGCACGTATTTTAAAAATCTATGAATATTTATTGTGATAAAATCCAATGATTGCAGCTTCTCAGATGCTTTTAGTACCCTATGAAAGAGGGGCAAGTTAACTAGTATGAAAAGAAATTATAGGTGAAGCAAAAATTAGATCTTATGTTCTTTTTGATTTTCCCCTTATTTGGAAGTTTCTGGGAAGATGATTTCTGTAGTGTTTTAGTCTGTGCGGACTGCCACAACAAGGTACCATAGACTGCGTGGCTTAAAAACCAGAAATTAATTTTCTCACAGTTCTTGGAGGCTGCAAGTCAGAGGTCAGGGTGCTAGCATGGTTGGGTTCTGGCGAGAGCTCTTCTCTTTTCCTTTTTAAAATTTATTTTATTGAAGTACAGTTGATTTACAATGTTGTGTTAGTTTGTGGTCTACAGCAAAGTGATTCAGTTTCATATATATATATATTCTTTTTCATATTATTTTCCATTGTGGTTTATTACAGGATATTGAATATAGTTCCCTGTGCTATACAGTAGGACCTTGTTGTTTATCCATTCTATATATAATAGTTTGCATCTGCTAATCCCAAACTCCCAATCCATTCCTCCCCCACCCCCTCCCCCTTGGTAACCACAAATCTGTTTTCTATGGCTGTGAGTCTGTTTCTGTTTCATAGATAAGTTCATTTGTGTCATATTTTTAGGTTATACATATAAGTGATATCATATGGTATTTGTCTTTCTCTTTCTGACTTACTTTGCTTAGTATGATAATCTCTAGGTCCATCCATGTTGCTGCAAATGACATTATTTCATTCTTTTTTATGGCTGAGTAATAGTCCATTGTGTACATGTACCACATATTTATCCATTCATCTGTCAATGGACATTTAGGTTGTTTCTATGTCTTGGCTATTGTGAATAGTAGAGTTCTTTTCTTGATGTGCAGATGACTGCCTTCTTGCTATGAGCTCTCATGGTCAATCCTTGGTGCTCACAAGGCATGGAGAATAAAGCCACCAATCCTATCGGATTAGGATCCCACCTTTATAACCTCATTTAACCTTAATTTCTCCCTAAAAGCCCTATCTCTGAATACAATCACGTTGGAAGTTAGGGCTTCAATATAA
The DNA here is from genome assembly GCF_039906515.1 of Pseudorca crassidens. Classification (NCBI taxonomy): domain Eukaryota; kingdom Metazoa; phylum Chordata; class Mammalia; order Artiodactyla; family Delphinidae; genus Pseudorca; species Pseudorca crassidens. Next base: position 70,842,282 of record NC_090301.1, read on the forward strand.
GAATTTTGGGGGGACAAAATTCATTCCACAGCACATAGGCAGTGGACCCTGGAGTCAGATTGCTTGTGTTTAAATGTGACCTGGAGCAAGTTACTTAACCCTCTCTGTTTCTCAGTTTTGTATAAACTGAGGATAAAGAGTGATGATTTCATAGCTTTATCATGTTGAATAAATGAGTTAAAACATGAAAAGTACTTAGTGCGTGGCATATACTAAACATTCAATAAATGTTAGTTATTATTATTGAATATCTAACTAGGTATTTATGTCTCAGCTAATAAGACTTTTGTGATTTTATATATGTATTATCCAAGTATTCATGTTTACATATCAAATGATTACTAGCACTGGAAAGTCAAAGCATGCCTTGAAAATTTTCCCTCCGAAATTTGATAGATACTTAACTATAAGAGAATAAAGTATGTTTTATTTTATAAAATTCTTATAAAGAAGTTGTTCCTATCAGTGTTGATCTAGTCACTCCCTTTCTCCCTGTCTTATCCTGTCTCCCAGCGCTGGGGAATGTCTGCTCTGCAAACAGACTCAGGACCTTCTCTGTCTATAACCTAAAGATTTCAAGATGACACTGTAAAAACAAATAGCAAGGGTGGAGTAACTTTCCTAGTGACTGAAAAAGGAATTCTCTACTTTTCCTATTTTTCCACTTAAATCTTTTACACACACACACACACACACACACACACACACGTTCTCACTCACTTTCGTACACGTACAATAAAAAACAGAACACATGGTTGTATACCTTATTGCTGTGGAAATCAAGAAACTTCATCCATAACAAGAAATTCGATAATCTTTGGACTACCCTAAAGGGAATTTGGGGTAAAAGCATCCCCATTTAGTTATTGTCTTGGAAAGCTAAACAGAAAACAGTTGACAACTTACCAGTAGCTCTATAGGTAATATACGGTTGCCTAATTCATTGGCTAATATTCCATTTCCTGTGTTAGACTGAACACTGACTGGAATTTGAATTGAGTTAAAAGGGTAGAGAAAGTGCACTTAACTGATTCTCAAATAATAAATTATTTTTTAAGATTTGTAACACATGCCATCAGACAGTCTCCAATCCTTCATGGCTCTTTCTGAGTCTAGAGAAGGAGCTATGTTTTCTGTCAGCATCAGTCATTTCTATTTGGCAGGTAGGCTTAAAAACAAAAAGGAAGGAGAAAAAGCATGAAAGACAGTGCCCATGAGTTCTCTTTGCCCCCTTCCTAGCAAGCAGTTCTCTTTTCCTGCCTTCTGAGTCCATGTTGCAGGCGTTGGACCTAGAGCTTCCCTCCCTCTCCCATTTTGAGTCCATGAACAAGTCATGGATATATTACACTTATAAACGTTTCGTTCTAGACAGTTGTACTTACGAGTCAAATTACAAGACTTTCACTAAAATTGGAAACCTAAGAGTCTTTTTATATCTGAGCTCCTGCTTTAAAAAAAATTAAAGTGAAATATTTATGTAGTGCAATCTCTAGCTGCTGTAGGATGTACAGTTTAAGTGATCTATCTTTGTAATACTTTTCAGTGTTAGGATGGCCAGTTCTACTAGAATATTGAATGCAGTAGAAAATAAAATCAGCGTTGTATGGGCATGTACCACTTATATGCAAATTAAGGCATTTATAAATTATTTTTCATATGTACTGGGATGCAACTGTTTCGCAAACTATGGTCAAATATAGTGTCAAGAAACAGTCCTTTTGGGGGAAGAAAGTGAACTTTCACAGCTATCTCTGTACTACGGAATTAATTTGAACTGAACCGTAGACCCAAATATAAACTCAGAACCATAAATCTTCTAGAAGACATGGGAGGATGTCTTTGTGACCTCAGAGTATGCAAAGGTTTCTTGGATACCACACAAAAAAGCACATCATAAACTTTAAAAATTGATTAATTGGATATCATCAAAATTAAACATTTTTGTTCACCAAAATATACCTTTGAGAAAATGAATAGACAAGTACCACCTGGGAGAATATTTGCAACACATATATCTGACAAAGGACTTAAAAATACAAAACACATAGAGAATTTGTACAAATCTATAAGAAAAAGACACCCAATTAAAGACTCGAACAGGTATTGCACAAATTAAGATACATGAATGGCCAGTAAACTCAAAAAAGATGATCAGGATCGTCAGATGTCAGGGAAATACAAATTATAGCCACAATGAGATGCTATTTCACATCCACTGGAATAGCTGAAGTATAAAAGACTGCCAGTGCCAAATGTGGGGAAGGATATGGAGTACCTGGAATTCTCAGTCAATGGTGGGAGTATAAAAAGGTCTAACCACATTGGAGAAATGTTGGACAGTTTCTTACCTCTCACTGCTGTGGCCTCTCCCGCTGCGGAGCACAGGCTCCGGACGCGCAGGCTCAGCGGCCATGGCTCACGGGCCCAGCCGCTCCGCGGCATGTGGGATCTTCCCGGACCGGGGCACGAACCCGTGTCCCCTGCGTCGCCAGGCGGACTCTCAACCACTGCGCCACCAGGGAAGCCCCAGTTTCTTACTACTTTAAACAGACATTATATGACCTAGCAGTTCCACTCCTAGGTATTTACCAATGAGAAATAATAATATATGCCTACAGAAAGAATTGCATAAAAATCTTTGTAGCAGGCTGATTCATAAAGCCAAATGCTAGAAACAATCCAAATGTCCATGGAAAATGGATAAACAAATTCGTTTATAATGGAATACTACTCATCAACAAAAAACACTACTGATTTAAGCAACAATACTGGTGAATCTCAAAAACATGCTGAATGAAAGAAGCCTGTTGCAAAAAAAAAAAACCCTTATCCTATAATTTCATTTACATGAAATCCAAATACAGGCAAATCTAACCTATGGTGATAGACTTCAGATAGTGGATGGAGAGGGAGGTTGACAGGAAAGGGGCATGATGGAACTCCTGAGAGATGGAAATGACCTATGTCTTGTTTTGAATGGTGGTTACGCAACTGTATACAGTTGTCAGAACTCATGCACTAAACATTTAAGATCTGTGTATTATATCTCAATTTTGTTTAAAAAAAAAAAGAAGAATCTGTCTTCCTCTGTCAAAACTTTTGCAGACAGACGAATAATCCAAGATGGGAGCCTAGAGAATGTGAGAAAAGTTATATGTGAGATTTCTTGGAAGAAGAAGAAGCAATTGGCTGCCTCCAATGTGTACAAATATGTCTGTGCTACCAGAATCCCTCAAAAGAATGTTAGAAAGGAGGACCTGGAGTCAACAACCTACTGAGGAAATGGAAAGCGCAGCTTTCGGGTGCGAGCAGATGCTAGAGACATCACTGAAAAGGCCATTTTAGAGTGAACAGATTTTGGTGGGGGGGGGGAGTGGGGAAAGGGGGTGTTGCCAGCAGTAAAGATTGCGACTTTCGTGCTTCACCTAGAGGGGAAGGTGGTACATGGGGATCCTTCCAAGGATACTTCAGGTGTTCCTCGGCTTGGGAGTTGACTGACCGAAAGACCAGTTAGTCAGTCTACCTTGAAGGTGGAGCTGAGACATCCATCCTAAAGCCAGGGAAGCCGGATTGGTTTTAGGTGTCAGAACTGTGCCTTAGACGTGGTTTCTTAAGGCCAGGAATGTTGGGTTCCGTCCCAGGGAGGAGACCAGATCCATCTGGTCAACCTTCCTGACGGAGAAGGTGAATCCATTTATGTTCCCAGTTACCAGAGAGCATTGATCCTCCAAAGATTGCCTTTCGTCTGCATAAACAATGGGCTTTATATAACTTGATTCCCCTGCGGAATCCCTTAAAATGATCTCAAAGAGTATTCTTGACTTCTGAATGCTTTGACTGCTGCTGAAAAGCAAAAAGGACTTGATGGGGGATTCAGAGAGGGCATCAACATCAAAGAAACTTCTTCTTTTCCTGCAATGGTAGGAACAGCAGGAACCTAAGGCATTTCTTATCTCTTGTCCAGGTCCTGTCAAAAATCTCATCTGATCACAGTAGTAAAAGTGGTATGAACAGGGTGATTCTCCTGCGTTTTTGGAGTCAGGCTCTTGAAAACTGTTTTAGAGAAGTTTATCCTTAATCCGTTAAATAGAGAAGTATGTCATATTGCTATAATTGGAAGTTTGTTTTAGAAAAACTGGGAAGTATGACTTGAGTCCCTTAATAATCAGTGCCTCTGATTTTTCCTGAATGACAGAAATGTATGTTGCATGTGATACAGACTGTTCCTTTGTACCCATAGCCCTCACAGTTTGAATACTTCTTATGTTGTGTGTTCTAAAGATGCAAAAATGTTGTGAGATGATGTCCATCAAATACTTGGGAGATTGACTCAGAAGGAAGCATCATATTCATGAACTGCCTTCATATGGTTATAGGCATTTCAAGATTCGTTTTGTCAGCCACAAAATTGGTCATATTTCAGCATCTGTAACTCCTGCACTTACTGATAGAAAGATGAAGATTCTGTGCAGTGAGTACTGGATTGGAGTGTTGGCATTTCTGACAGAACTGACAGTTTTTCACATTGACTGAGACATTAGGTAGACTTTGCTTTCTGGATTATATTTCACTTTATTATGGATTATATACCATTCTTGCTAATTGTGCTAAACTGGGAGCAACTGCAAGAGAAATGAGAATAGTCCATGCTTTGCACCCGTCCCTCCCCCAGAGGACTTTTAGAAGGGCTCAGGTGGGAGCCACAAACTAGACAAAAAACTAAGGAGGTGGCAGTGGTAGAGCTGAATCAGGTGTCACTAAGGGTAACCATGAAGGTCTGGGATGATGGCCTTTAGGATAGTAGTTGCCAGTGTGCTGTTCTATTTTTGTGTAATTTCTTTTCCCCCTTAACATCACTCAGGGTTCAGTCTCAGTGGATTGGGAATGCTAAAGCAGGTTTTCCCTTGGAGAGTGTCCCCTTTAACATTTTAGACTCCTCCAGCTATTCAGGTTTTTTTTTCATGTCACTCATATTTATTTTGTCTATTAAAAATATTTTCCGGGCTTCCCTGGTGGTGCAGTGGTTGAGAGTCCGCCTGCTGATGCAGGGGACACAGGTTCGTGCCCCGGTCCGGGAGGATCCCACATGCCGCGGAGCGGCTAGGCCCGTGAGCCATGGCCGCTGAGCCTGCGCGTCCGGAGCCTGTGCTCCGCAACGGGAGAGGCCACAACAGTGAGAGGCCCGGGTACTGCAAAAAAAAAAAAAAAAAAAAAATTTCCCAGCATCATTTCATTCCAGGGAAACGAAGCAGTCTCCTCCACAATCGAACAAGATTAATGTGCAAACTTAGCACTTATCTACTTATGCTTTGCAATGATTTAAAGTTCTTATCCTATCGTTGAATTAAATATTCATGGTAAAAAAGAAAAGACAAGAAATAGAGTGGCGGCAGGGGTGAAATTCTAGGATGTACTTCAGAGACAGACAGCCGGCTGCTTGATTTCAGTTAATCTGGCTATTTTTCTTCATTACCCTTCAAAGTTCAGTTGAAAGGCCTTAGCTGAGGATTCTTTTGCTAAACACATTCTCTCAGATCAGTGTAAAAATGTATGCTATAGTTTTCCAGGAACCCAATACTCTGTTAGCTCCCATTTTATTTTACCTTCTTTTTGTTTGTGGTGGTAATAAGTATGAGACCAATGTAGCAGGAAACCATGGGGATAAGCTTTCTCTTTGGGTGAGCCTTTTCCATGGTAGTAATACCCTCAGAGATGCTCACATTCAGTCACGTTTGAGCTTAGGTGAAAATGGTCAACTCTACTTCCGAGTTATTCCCTTTATTCAGAATAAAAAGTAGAGGAAGCAAGTTTGGCAATGAAGTATGGAAGAGATAACTTAATAACTCAGCCCAAAACTGCATAGCTTAAAACAACAGTAATTTATTTTTTCTCATGATTGTGTGGCACAGGAATTTGGACAGGGTTGGCAGCTCTACGTGCTGTCAGCTGAGGTAGGGCACTGGACTGTATGCAGCTGGTGGCTGCGATGGGCTGGAAGGTTGTGAAGGTTTCACTTTTAAGAGCCAGCGCCTCTTGCTTTGCTCTTATTGTTTCTTCTCCACCTGGGTAGCTTGGCCTTTCTCACAGGACATAGTCTCAAGGTAGTTGGACTTCGCTCACATGGAGGCTCGCTTCCAAGAGGAAAGGTGGAAGCTACCAGGAACAGCATCACTTCCACCATGTTTTGTTGGTCAAGTTACATGTCAGCCCAGATTCTAGATGAAGCGAGACAAACTGCACCTCTTGATGGGTGGAGTGGCACTTGGAAAGCGAGGAATTGATGGTGGCTGTTTGGAGATTATCTGTACAGTTATTTACCTATGTAACTTAAAGAGAAGGGACAATGTTAGAAAATTGCTAATTTTATTTGTTCCAGTAAGGTGGACTGCTACGATGAAGATTATGAAAGCTTTCTTGACGGGTTGTTTCATAGAGATGACTTTATAAATCCAATAATGTTGATCGAAACTCCTCCCCCACCCCTGCATCCCCCTTAATTTGTCAGTGCTCATTAAGTAATAACTTGACTGTGTGATGGAACGTTTATTTACACACTGTAACTAAAACTTCGGGATGCTGTAATGAATGAATTCTTGATTCGCAGGAAATTTGGACAAAGAAGTTCAACTTAGTCTAGATCTGAAAATAATTCCAGATTTCCCATTATTGTACTCCAATGGACCTTAACTCTTCTTGTTTTTCCTCCTACTTCTGGAGGAGTAGCATATGTCCATTTGTTCACAGCCAGAGATGATCTTGAAAGTAAGTGCCTTTTTTAGAAGAAAAACTAAGGATACACTTCTAATATTAAAATCCTCCCAAATATAAAGATTAGTCTACAGCTTGGTGAATGTTAAAATCTGTTCCCGTTGCACTCCAATTATTAGACAGTAAAATGTATTGCATGATTATTGTGTACTAAATATTCTGAAGAAAGGGTCATAGAATAGGCGTAAGAAGATTGATGTTCTCGTCACCTTTGGCAAGTCACTGAACTTGGAGCCTTTTTCTTTTAATCCCAGTTCTTTCTTTTATTTTTTATGATTTAAAAAAATTGAAGTATAGTTAATCTACAATATTGTGTTAGTTTCAGGTGTATATTATTTTTCAGATTCTTTTCCATTATAGGTTATTACAGTATATTGAATATAGTTCCCTGTGCTATATAGGAGGACCTTGTTGTTCATCTATTTCATATATAGTAGTGTGTATATGTTAATCCCAAACTCCTAATTTATCTCTCCCCCCTACCATCCCCACTATCCCCTTTGGTAACCATAAGTTTGTTTTCTATTTCTGTGAGCCTATTTCTGTTCTGTAAATAAGTTGACTTATATCATTTTTTAAGGTCCACATATAAGTGATGTCATATGATATTTGTCTTCCTCTGTCTGACTTATTTCACTTAATATGATAATCTCTAGGTCCACCCATGTTGCTGCAAATGGCATTATTGCATTCTTTTTTTTAATGGCTGAGTAATATTCCATTGGGTATATATACCACATCTTCTTTATCCATTCACTTTTTGATGGGCATTTAGGTTGCTTCCATGTCTTGGCTATTGTAAATAGTGCTGCAGTGAACATTGGGGTGCATGTATCTTTTAGAATTAGAGTTTTCTCCAGATATGTAAGGCTTTTTCTTAATCTGTAAAATGAGGAGAATAATTCCTACTCTGCCTTCCTCAGAGAGTGTGAGATTTAAATGAATAAGAGTATTCAGGGCCACACATAAGGTATGATAACTGGTGATAAAAGAAGTGTTGGGATACCAAAAAATGAGAAAGAACTCAATTTAGAAAATATATGTATATATGTGTGTATTCCCTCCAAGGGGCTCAAGTCTCATTAGAGAGCATTTCCAGTAGAGTATCTAGTTAAAGCATAGAAATAGTTTAAGATAATCCCAATGATTTCCAGAGGGAGTTAGCAAGACCCTTTTTTTTTTTTTTCATTCTGTCTCACTCTTCTAGCTATGTAGAAAGTTTGGGTCAGGCTAAACTGCCCTAGCCAGAATACCAGTCCCTTTAAATGTTTAATTCCTATTAAAAGCTGGGTAACATGGCAGAACATTAACTACAGGAATCAGGACTGGGCTTGTCCTTTCTGCCCTGACATTCTGTGATTTCTGCCCTTCCTTGACAGTACTTTTACTTATATATGGTTAAAGATCCTTTTCATGATCAATTTAATAAGTATTTTAAAAGTTCATCAGATAATCATCAGATAAAAATAATTCTAGATTCCTGCTGGCCATAAAATAGTTGCCACATTTAACTGATGGTATATAGGCATACTTCATTTTGTTGCACTTGGCTTTATTGCACTCTACAGATATTGTGCTTCTTACAACTCAAAGGTTTGTGGCACCTCTGCATCGAGCAAGCCAATTTTCCAACAGCATTTTTCTCACTTCGTGTCTCTGTGTCACATTTTGGTAATTCTTGCAACATTTCTAACTTTTTCATTATTATTATATTTGTTATGGTGACCTGTGATGTGTGATCTTTGATGTTATTATTATAATTGTTTTGGGGCACCAAGAACCATGCCGAACTTATTCGTGTGTGTGATCTGCCTGCCCCACCAAGATAAAACAATAACCTGAGATAAAACAATTTTGAAATTAGGCCAATGAATAACCCTGCAATGACCTCTAAGTGTTCAAGTGAAAGTGTCACACATCTCTTATATTAAGTCAAAAACTGGAAATGATTAAGCTTAGTGAGGAAGGCATGTCATAAGCCAAGATAGGGCGAAAGTTGGCCTCTTGTGCCAAACAGCCACATTGTGAATGTAAAGGAAAAGTTCTTGAAGGAAATTAAAAGTGCTACTGCAGTTAACACATAGATGATAAGAAAGCAAACATCCTTATTGCAGATATAGTGAAAGTTTTAGTGGTCTGGACAGAAGATCAAACCAGCAGCACCATTCCCTTAAGCCAAAGACTAATGCAGAGCAAGGCTAACTCTCTTCAATTCTGTGAAGGCTGAGAGAGGTAAGGAAGCTGCTGAAGAAAATTTGAAGCTGGCGGAGGTTGTTTCATGAGGTTGAAGGAAAGAAGCCGTCTCCATAACATCAAAGTGCAAGGTGAAGCAGAAAGTACTAATGTAGAAGTTGTAGCAAGTTATCCAGAAGGTCTAGCTAAGATAATTAATGAAGATGGCTACACTAAACAGATTTTTCAATGTACACAAAACAGCCTTTTATTGGAAAAAGATGCCATCTAGGACTTTCATAGCTAGAGAGGAGAAGTCAGTGCCTGGCTTCAAAGCTTCAAAAGACAGCCTGACTCTGTTGTTAGGAGCTAATGCAGCTGGTGATTTTAAGTTGAAGCCAGTGCTCATTTACCATTTTGAAAATCCTCTCATAAGAATTATGCTGTATCTACTCTGCATATGCTCTATAAATGGAACAACAAAGCCTGGATGACAGCACATCTGTTTAAAACATGGTCTACTGAATATTTTAAGCCCACTGTTGAGACCTACTGCTCAGAAGAAAAGACTCCTTTCAAAGTAGTACTACTCATTGACAGTGTCCCTGTCACCCAAGAGCTCTGATGGAGATGTACAATGAAGTTAATGTTGTTTTCATGCCTGCTAGCACAACATCCATTCTGCAGCCCATGGATCAAGGAGTAATTACTTAAGAAAAACATTTTGTAAGGCTATAGCTGCCATAGTGATTTTTCTGATGGTTATGGGCAAAGTCAATTGAAAACCTTCTGGAAAGGATTCACCATTCTAGCTACCATTAAGAACATTTGTGGTTCATGGGAAGAGGTCAAAATATCCACGTTAACAGGAGGTTGGAAAAAGTTGATTCCAACTCTCATGGATGACTTGGAGGGGCTCAAGACCTCAGTAGAGGAAGTAACTGCAAATGTGGTAGAAGTAGAAAGAAAACCATAAGTGGAGCCTGAAGATGTGTCTGAATTGCTGCAATCCCATGATAAAATTTTAATTGATAAAGAGTTGTTTCTTATGGATGAGCAAGGAAAGTGGTTTCTTGAGATGGAATCTACTCCTGGTGAAGATGCTATAAAGATTGTTGAAACGACAACAAAGAATTTAGAATATTACTATTTGATAAAGCAGCAGGGTTTGGGAGGGTTGACTCCCATTTTGGAGGAAGTTCTACTATGGGTAAAGTGCTATCAAACAGCATTGCATGCTATAGAGAAGTCCTTTGTGAAAGGAAGAGCCAACCAATGTGGCAAACTTCATTGTTATCTTATTTTAAGAAATTGCCACAGTCACCCCAACCTTCAGCAACCACCACCCTGATCAGTCAGCAACCATCAACATCGAGGCAAGACCCTCCACCAGCAAAAAGATTATGACTCACTGAAGGCTCAGACGATGGTTAGCATTTGTTAGCGATGGAGCGTTTTTAGTTCTTTTTTTTTTTTTTTTTTTTTGTGGTACGCGGGCCTCTCACTGCTGTGGCCTGTCCCGTTGCGGAGCACAGGCTCCAGACGCGCAGGCTCAGCGGCCATGGCTCACGGGCCCAGCCGCTCCGCGGCATGTGGGATCTTCCCGGACCGGGGCACGAACCCGTGTTCCCTGCATCGGCAGGCGGACTCTCAACCACTGCACCACCAGGGAAGCCCAATGGAGCGTTTTTAAAATAAGGTATGTACATTGGTGTTTTAGACATAATGATTTTGCACATTTAATAGACTACTGGATAGTGTAAATATAACCTTTATATGCACTGGAATATTTGCTTTATTGTGGTGGGCTGGAGCCAAACTTGCAGTATCTCCAAGGTACGCGTGTACAATAGTTTGCTGCTTCTTTTTTCAGGGATCCAGTAAATTATAGGCCTGTGCTGTCGAATATGGTAGCCACTAGCCACATGGGACTATTTCCATTTAAATTTAAGTTAATTAAAATAAAAAATTCAGCTCCTCAGTCAACACTCAGCCGTATTTCAAGTGCTCACCAGCTACCGTATTGGACAGTACAGATGTAAAACATTTTCATCATTACAGAAGATTCTAATGGATGGCTCTATTAGAGACTATTTTCTAACCCATTTGTTGCTGTTTTTTCTTCCTGCTATCTCCCTCAAAGTCTTGCTCTTTCATGCTTGTTTGTTTCGAGTGAGCAATGGGAAAAAAAGAGATCAAACTCCTGTCCAATGTTTCTGTGTTTTAGTAGTGTTGATGAAATAGCTGGTAACTGAATGAGCTGAAACTATTGACTAGAGTAAGATTTTAGAAATACCTTTGAATTTAATTTATATGTAGCACCCAAAGAAGTGGTATAGAGGTGGCTATATTTGGTTTTTAAATGGACTAGTATCATGTCTTTGCTAAACACTTCTCATGAGCTAGTGACTACACTTTTCCTATTGAGTGTTGTTTCATTACCTGTAAAAATTTTGTTTCATTACAGACTCCTTCAGTAAGTGAAAATTAGGCCACTATGCTCATATCTAGGCCATTTCTCAGTTTAAACAAAATTTCTGATCCGAGATATGTTCGGATATTGATATATGCCAGTTAAAATATTGACTTTAAACAAAGAGGTCATAAAAAATATGTGATTAAAATGATTAGGAGTTGAATCCTTATCATATAACACAAAGTAAATGAGGGTTGCATAATTCTGTACTTAAGAGGTGCAGCTCCATTGCACAGGCATGTTCCTGGATATTCCAGACTGCTTTTAAATTATAGTGCTTCGTGTTGAGAGATTGATATTAAAATATACTTGGGAATTAAAATTCACTTATGATGAATAGTTGTTTAAAAAGCTTTAAGATAACACCGTGGAGGGCTTCCCTGGTGGCGCAGTGGTTGAGAGTCTGCCTGCCGATGCAGGGGACTCGGGTTTGTGCCACGGTCCGGGAAGATCCCATATGCCGCGGAGCGGCTGGGCCCGTGGGCCATGGCCGCTGAGCCTGCGCGTCCGGAGCCTGTGCTCTGCAATGGGAGAGGCCACAACAGCGAGAGGCCCGCGTACTGCAAAAAAAAAAAAAAAAAAAGATAACACCATGGAGACATGGTGTTAAAAAACAAGTCTTCAAAACGAAGCCACATTTCTTCAGATCAGAACCAGAAACATTTGTGTAAGCAGTATATTTACCAAATGGATCTCCAGTAATGGAAGCCCATTTTTCACTTTAACATGGATGTAATTTATGCAAAGACAGGCAACAAAATTATATCTTCTTGTTGCTTAATGTTTCCTACATGGACCAAATTTCGGTCGTTTTTTTATTGTGAAACCAAAAATAAAGTTTGCTGCTGAAAACTTGACTTCTGTGAACAGGCTCGTTTCAAGCATATTTTCCTATCTTCATATCCAGACCAGTGAGAATAGGTACTTACCCAGGAGATTCAGTCAGTTAGCCCGTAGCCATGAACCCCAGAAGGGAAGAGTAGTTTATCGCTCATCTAGTTGGACTTCCTACATGATGTGAATTGCTTGAGGATCGGGCAATGAGGGTGATGTCCCAGGTGTGAACCGGCTTTGTTCTAGGCAGCTGGGCAGGCTCCTTAGTAGCATATCTTTCCAGAATTCCAAATCATTAAATGAGATGCTTGTTTCCCAGTCGCTGTGTCATGACACACCAGTGAGTCACAAAAATTTCCCTGCAGTGTTGCAGCAAACCTAGCTTTCCCCAAAGCTCTGCTTCCTTCTTGGACACATTGCTACCAGGCTACCAGCATGGCCTGCACATTCTGTCCCCAGTCCCAAGGGTTTTACATTCTTTATGTCTGGATTTAGCTAAAGTCTTTTCTTGGCTAGGGTTGGTTTGCAGTTCCTAATCTGAATTCCTCCACCCATGCCAAGCTGTTTTTGCAAGGGGTTAAGCCAGTCTCTACACATAGGTCTAACAGTTTATCGTTCAAAATGACATTTCTTTGAGTTACTCATTGCCAGTGTCCTATGAAACCACCATTTCTTTTATTTCCTAGAACTGGGAAGGAATTTGAGACATCAGGTGAAAAGGAAGAGGGCAGAAAGAAAATTGTGGGGATGACAAACGCTTGTGAACTTGACTGTTTCTTATGGGCCAGAAAAACATTTGTGTCAGCCTTGCCCATTCTTAGAAGCCCTTTCAGAATGTTTTCCTCAAAGTTTTCTGTGGCCACTATGTGGTCAGTCTCCTTCTCCCTGTTCTCCTACTGTGTATTGTTTAGATCTCCGCCATATTGCTACTGATCAGGTTCTGCTTTGTCACTTGGTCGTTTGTGCATGTCTCTTATTGAAATAGTCACATTCTTCTTTTTATCTTCAGAAGCATCTATAATATGGTATGATATAATATAGTATAATATACGACATAAAATAACAATATATAAGTTTATACATAGATATATATTTTTTAAGTTCCTTAAATATAACAGATTCCTATTCAATACATAGTATTGAGTACTTACTCTACATTGTACAAGACACACTGGTGAAAAAACAATGAACAAAACAGGTATGACCCCTTCTCTCAAGGAGCTTCCATCAGAGCATGGACATTAAATAATAATTTAAATTGCAACTTGATGAGTCCAGAAAAGGAGATGTACAGTGTGCCCTATGTAAGATGATGTAACAGGAGGGCCTAGCCTCTTCCGGGGGTTGCAAGGGGGGATTTTCTGGTAGAAGTGCCTTGTGTGTTGTAAGCTGACACTTGAAGGATAAGTGGGAGTTAACCAGGCAGAGGTAGAGGAAGAGCATTCCATGCAGAGGGAACAGCATGTGTAAAGCACGTTGCTGGATAGGTTGCCTTGCAGATGTGAAGAACTGAAAGACCAGTGTACCTGGAACATAGTGGGTGAGGAAGAGAGTGGTGCTAGAGGGGTGGATAGGTATCAAATCTTGCAAGTATTTGTGGGCCATGTGTGGAGGGTTTGTTTCTTTACCCTAAAATCAAGAAATCACCACTGAAGGGTATAAAGCAGAAGATGCTTAATCCACATATTTATTCAGTTAAATCCTAACAGCCTTCAGCTTTCGGAACTTACACTGGCACTCGTTGTTCTCATTTGCACTTTTACTATCTGGAGAAAAGAGGAAGTAGTATGACATACAGGTAATTGGAACCTCTCTACCAAAAGATAATAAGATGCCTCCTCAAAAAGAAAGAACTACCAGTCTGGATCTAAAGCTTTTGAAATTTGAATTTTATTCTATCTTAGACGTGGACCACTCAGTTTATTCTGAAAACCTGATTTCTAGCAATCATCTTCTTCCCAGTTTATTCTTGGACTCTTGTCTCAGTGAATTAGACCATTCTTGAGTCCTGAGACCGTTCCCCCTGCCGCAATCCCCTGCCCCACCCTGCCCAAACACTTAGCCATTGAAGGGAAAAATCTCGACGGTTTTTCTCTTGCTGGAGCCGTGTGTCCATATCAATTATAAGCAGTCTCATGGAAAGCTTGGAGGAAGGAAAGGAGGGGAAGAGGCATCAAAGGACCTGGGGCTAGGCGCCCAATCATTATTTTGCTGAACTGGAGCTCAAACAGATAGGAGAGTTGCAAAATTTGTGAATGCAGTGAGAATAAGGAAGGCAAGAACTTTTACTTTTTTTTTTTTTTTTTGGAGATATAATTGACCTACAGCACTATGTTAGTTCCAGGTACACAACACAGTGATTCAGTAATTCTATACATGACAAAATGATCACCACAGAAGGCAAGAATTTTTAATGCGTGTTCTCAAATTTTAAAATCCAGCTTATTATATTGCTTGAAGATGCCAGTACTTTGTGCATAGAACCTTTAAATGATTAACGGTTCTTAAACATCACAACAAAGCTAGAGGTGTGCATAAAGAGGCATAGGTTCCGAAAGGTTATTTTTTGCTTTTTGAATCCTTAAGACTAGTAGAAATGAAAAAAAAAAAAGTTCAGATTAATCAGTTCTTACTAAAGAGAAGCACTGGAGAGAGTAGTTTTTAGTCAATTGCTTGATTATTTGATGATCACTACTAGATACAAAATAGAAAAATAGAGATACAGTGTTTTCTTATGAGAAACATATCTCTGAAATAATTTTGTATTTGCTTTTAAGCACTCTCAACTCTTGGACAGAGTATTTCACCTCTGACCCAGTTTCCCACTGCATGGTAGGGCTATAGGAGCCTATGGACGTGAAAGGCCTTTTAAAAACTATAGAGCACATACAAATGTATATACTAGTATTATTGTTCCAGTTATCTATTACTGAGGAACAAACCATCCTAAACTTAAAACAATGATTTATTATTTTGCACAATACCCTGGGTTGGCTGGGATCTGCTGGGTGGCTCCAGGTGACTTTGGGTCACTCATGCAGCTGCATGCAGTTGGGAACTGAGCTGTGGATAGAAGGTCTAAGATGAGTGCATTCACATGCCCCCCAGGTGTCTGGCTCTTGGCTGGAGTGCCTCTGTGCCCTTCACCTGGCTTCCCATTCTGCAAGACCTCTCTCTCCACGTGGTCTCTCTACCTGGGTGCAGACCAGCCCAGACTTCTTTATGTGGCATTTTGGCTGAAGTCTTCTTAAGTTACTCAGCAATGCTTTTACATTCTTCTGGTCCATTACAGGGCCAACCCACATTCAGTGGGAGGAAAAATAGATTCCAACTCTTGACCGAGCAGAGCAAACTCGCATTGGGAAAGCATACACAGACTGGGAGGGATTGTGGCAGCCATCTTTGGAAAATTCTATGACAATTATTAGGTAAAGCTTGATAAGTTAAAATATTCTACTCTCAATGAGTAAGCACTTAGAAACAAACTCTTGACTTACACTACTTCCAGAGATTAAAAAAATTTGTCATTTTTAATATGTATGCATAATAACCATCAAATATATTCACAGTAGTTATTCTAGTTGAAGGGGAAAATGTGTCCCCTAAAAACCCAATTCCTGATTTAGTCTCATTGTTTAATAACAAAGAAATATACTACAATCATACTTTTTATTGTTTCAGAAGTTAAACGCACTCTACCCGTTTACTGATACAAAGGAAATTTGGATCTCCCTCTAGTGGCAATAGGTTTTCTTTTCTTTTTTTTCAGAGCTTGCTTGAAACAGTAAGATGGCTGACATATATAACAGAACACAGTTTCAAAAATGACTGGTTTTCACCGAGATGGATGCTTTCTCCTGTGTGAGTTATGGTAGATTCTTTCATTTCTTATGAGAAATGTTCACCTTCCTAAGAAACAATCATCATATTATATGACAAAAAAAATTGAAAGGAGACTTCCTGTTAACTTTTAAAGTATAAAAACTGTTCCCGTCAATCAAGGTCTTAAGTGAAAATGATTACATTTTGACAACTAAAATAGCTTGATCCTTCACTGAAAAAATAAATTGGATTTTTAGTTTTTGTCTGAAGAATTATTTTTGGAGCCGATAAATGTATTTAATTGCAAAAATCTTTAGAAAGGGAGCAATAGGTAGTTATTGAAATGTGAAGCTTGAGAAACACTAATAGCCAAACCAAAAATAAATGAATAAAAATAAAAATAGAAGTGCCAAAGCCTTATGCTTTCCTCTAAAAAAAAGTTCAAGTTCGGATAGCTATCTCTATCATTGTATAAAAGGAAGCACCACGTCAAAGGGTGGGAATAGAAAAACAGCTACAGCGGAATTTGTAAATGAGGCTTTCCTATCCTCACCCCACCACCCAGGAGAGTTAATAATGTTCATTAAGTTAGTCTCTTATCTGTCCATTTACAGGCAGAGCTATTCTGATTCTTTAAGAAAGGACATTTTCTGTAATGCTATCAGAAAAGACATTCTTACAAAATGCTGTTTTCTCAACTATTTGCTGAAGCTGATCCAAGTTACTTATACTGCATTGTCTTGTGTGGCAGGCTGAAGCCCTCATCCCTCTCTTCTCCTTCCCACAAAGATAGCAGGATGGACAGGGATGGTAGGTAAGAATCCAGAGATTTTTTTTTTTCTTTTTTAATTTCCAGAAAGTAGAACCTAGGATTATCAGAAGAATTCCAGGATATTTTTTTGTTTGGGAGTAAACTATGAACCAGTAAGGTTTCATGAAAATAATTAAACCATCCAATGAAAATTTAGTGTTTCGTTCCAATACCTCTTTTCAGTTCGATGTGTATAGCCAAGTATGTGTCTCTTGTGGTCTCGATTACATCCGGTGTTTTTAGCTGGCAGCATTTCCTCTGTTGAGGCCCCACTTGATTTGCCAGGCTTCATTTCTGTGAATATAAAGAGAGAAAACCAAGTTGTATGAAAGAGTGAAATTTAAGAAAAAATTAAGTGTTAGGATAACATTGATTTTTGAAACAAAAAATGAGACACTAAATCTGTTATAAACAAACTGGTCTTCTGATTATGAAAAATATATAGGCTACAAAAGTACTTGGAAAGTCTTATAGCCATCTTTTAACCACCCTGTATGTTTTCTTTTGAATATTTATAAAAACCTAATTCAACTAACAAACAGAGACCAAAGAAGCCCCTCCTATGTAGTTAGTTGCACACATCTGGAATAATGAAAGTGAATTTGCAATTCTTAAAATGGTGTTTTCTTCCAGTTCTCATAGAAGTGTTTTTGGAGCAGTGGTCTATACTAACAGCTGTATTCAATCTTGAGTAAAAGTCACTTCCTGAAGAGAATGAAATTCAACTTAACATTCGAGCTTGCCCAGAACGTAATCCTGTGGGGCGGGTGTACTATGTGATTATGAAACTGGACATGGGCACCCTGCTGAGGTGATTTCTTGTAAATAGTACCCAACAGAAACCGTTAATCAGTGCCAGTGCTTTTAACTGAAGATTTAATCATCTAAAAGCATTGCTTATTCATTGTCAATTAAGACAAAACCATCTTAATTTTCAAGAATTTTATTCTTTGGTGTTTTGAAAATATAATTCCCTTCTGAAATTATATTTATATGGAATCTGTATCTTTATCTATCTACACATACTCATATATATAGATATGCATACCTACATATGTTTATATATATTTAGACTTCTCAGGTTTTTTAAATTGCTGTGTCATACTTGAGTTTCAGGCAAAGTTTATTTTTGATTTTTAAAATTCATTCATTCACTTACTGTAGTGAACCTAATTTAAATAGAATTTTTGTTCCTGGCCTCATAAGATTAGTTGATTACATATATAGATATGAGAGGTACAGTTTTAGCTATTTAATATCGAGTTTAAAAGTATCTTTTAGGTAGGTAGTACTGACTTTTACTCTCCTAAATATTGTACTTATTTAAAAGAAAGAAAATGTTGTATAACTTGGATATTGCTAAATCCTAATGGAATCATGGTTTAGATGGAAAAGTTTTTACTGAATCAGTTGTTTTCTTTATGGATCACTCTTTTGTTGTCTAAACAACGAATGCATAGTTTTCAATCAAGACTACCAAATTGAAATAAAGTCTAACACATTAAGCCAGAATTAACAAACAAACATATATAAAAATTCCAGCCTTCTCAATTTGTAGAAATCAAAACCATTTCCCGTTTTACTTTGGTAACAAAGAAGGAGCTAGGCTTTTTTCATTCCTTGACGAAATCTCTGAGTTGCTTTGAAGACCTTTGTTTATAATGGCTTAGTGCGTTCTTTTCTTCTTGACATGCTCCCCTCCCTCCAGTGAGATACTAATTAAAGAGAGGCCACTGTGACCCTAGATTGTTTAAAAGTCACCAGGAATGAGGCAGCAGCACAAATCTGGACAGGAAGTGCTCATTCCTAAAATACAACACAACCCTTAAGACCATCTTATCAAAAATCTGTTGGCTTCTAATAGCAAAAGAAAAAAAAAAATGCTTCCTTTGATTTAAAACATACACATTTAAAACCAAAACAGAATCTCTAAAACTTACTTAGACAAGACATCGTATATACAGTTTTTAGAAGAATTTGCAAAAAATAGCATTATCTCTTATATATTAGATGATAGTTTAGTTTAGAGACATTGAAATAGATAAACATTAAAAACATATTTTGAGGGCTTCCCTGGTGGCGCAGTGGTTGAGAGTCCACCTGCCGATGCAGGTGACACGGGTTCGTGCCCCGGTCCGGGAAGATCCCACATGCCGCGGAGCGGCTGGGCCCGTGAGCCATGGCCGCTGAGCCTGCGCGTCCGGAGCCTGTGCTCCGCAACGGGAGAGGCCACAACAATGAGAGGCCTGCGTACAGCAAAAAAAAAAAAAACAAACAAAAAACATACTTTGAGTTTGATGGAGAATAGTCTAATTTGTATGTGGGGTTTTTGTGGGGGGGGAGGAGCCTATATCTTGTCATTCCTTTGAAAGAATTTGAGACAGCTCAGATTGTATATGAGAAGCTTGGCTTTCTCATATGCAGAAAGTGGCAACACTTTAATAGGGATGATAAGAAAGATGAATATAGTACCAGCTGATCATGTAGGCAATTTTGTTAATACTAAATGATTTGAAAGAAATGGAAATAATTTAGTAACTTAAATAAGCAGGTGGTACTACCTGACATCAAATTATTTCCCTCTTGAAATGACTTGCTGTTGTTAAGTGCTAACTTTCAAGAAGAGTTTCTTATACAACTGTTAGTATTTGTTTAGCAAGATGCTTTTGATTGCACGTAATAGAGACCCACTACTGTTTGTGTTCATTAATGGGAGTGGGATTGTTCTGAGAATATATAGGGGAATCAGAATCTCTGTTATGAGACCAGACCTCAAGGGAACCCAGGAAGGCTGCCTTACCAGGCCTCGGGATTGGCAGGACCATAGTGGCCATGGGCCTTGTGGAGGCCAACTGGATGATTGTTCTCAGTTCAAGGCACAAATTAAACAGCAGGAGTTTTGAATTTTCCCTCTTGAGCTTCCATCATTTCTGTCTCCCAGTTGCTCTTTGTTTAGCTGCTGAGTCTAGCTCCTTTGTTTCTTGCTATCTGCTGGCAGCTCATTCCTCCACTCCTGTGAGTCTCAGTGTTGAGAATCCTTGCCCTGTGAGTCACTATTACAAGTGATGATTCCTCTGTCTCATTGTTTCTGTGTCTTCCCAACTTCAGCTTAGTCATGGCCCCTCAGCTGGCTCCTGGCCTCCCTCTCTGTGCACAGTACCTGACTGTTTGACTACAGTAGGCTCTCTGTAAGTATTGGTTGAATGAATAGATGAGGACTGTTAGGGAATTACCATCACCTTCTCTTTTAATCAAACTTTTAAGGAACTAATAAGATAGAAAATAACTAAAAGGCAGGTGGAAGAGAAAGGTTATTTTGAGAATTTTTAGAGACCTGATTGCGTTAAAAAGAATTCACTGTAGTAGTAGTAAGAAATTATTTGTTTCTGCAGGCACTGAAGAAGTGAATGTGTTTAAACTTGAAAGTCCAGACTATCCCATTGAAAGAAAGAAGTACCTTTAAAAATCTCCCACTTCATGCTGCACATTCAAGCAGCTATAGGTACTATCAGGAATGGAGATAATTTAACTTCAGGTGTCAGGAAATGAAGTACTCACTTTCTTGACCATATTCCACCCAGGAACCAAGATTAAGGTCTCTAATGTAGGTCTGAAGGCTTCTTTTGGCCTTCAGATCTGAATCTTTATTATTTGTCTGTGAAGAGATGATCAATTCCTGATTTTCTCAAGGCAACCGTCCCCTTTTATGCTTGTTTTTTAAGTCCTCTACCTTCCAATAGCTGCTCATCTTTTAGCTTTTGGTTGCTCAGGGTAAAAAAATAAACACCAGGACAGAGTTCTCAATTCTTTATTTCTTTGCTTGCTTTTTTTTTTTAATATGAAATTGAGGTTCTGAAGTTTATTTTATAAAATCTTTCCTAGATTTTGCCATTTGTATAATAGTATATGAGTAGATGATAGGCATAATTAGACCCAAATGAGTAATTATGTTTTTCATTTAAAAGTTTTCCTCTAACAACTGGGTTGAAGAAGAACCTGAAGAGCAGCTTAAGATTCAATAAAATAAATTAAAAAAGAAAAAAAAAAAAAGATTCAGTTGCTCAGCTTTCCCTGTTAGAGCGTGGCTATCCAAAGTTGCCAGTTAATGGGGCTTTCATTCCTCCTGCACTTTGGAAATGATCAGCATTCCCAAACACATTTGAGAGTATTTTCCCTCATTAGGGAATAAGTGCTTTTCAGATTCTGAGGACTTTCTGTGTGAAAACAAAAACAAAATAGATAATAAAAGTGCTACATGAGTATAGGGAAAATTTTCTCTTTAATTTTATGAAAATGATATATTTTTTCTTGGACTCATATGCCAATACATTTAAAATAACTTTTGTTTGTGGAGTTGCAACTGTGTGCAAGGCATTGAGCTAGACCCCTAGCTTTTAACAAGCGTACATATTCCAGTGAAATGCACAGATGGATATAACCAAAGTACACTACAAGTGGCCATAGTAGGGAGCATATAGATTTCAGTGGTAACACGAGAGAGAGAGAGAGAGAGAGAGAGAGAGAGAGAGAGAGAGAGAGAGAGAGAGAGAGAGAGAGAGAGAGAGAGAGAGGGAGAGAGGGAGAGAGAGGGAGAGAGGGGGTAGGGGGTTGGGGAGGGAGAGAGGGAGAGTGGGAGAGGGAAAGTGAGCACAGTGAATGCTGAGCAGGGAAGCAGAGGTTCAAGGCAGTTTGGACTATGGGTCTGGATCCCTGGAGAAAGAAAGAAGAATGCCAAGAAGTAATATATATATATTTGAGAAAGAACTGAGGAAAGTTCCTATAAATAATGTCAGATGATCTCTGTGTTATCATTTAGCAGTGAAGAGTGAGATTTAGAGTTTCAGGGAAAAAAAATTAAAGGTTTGGAATTAATTCTGGGGAGGATGGGGTAAGGAGCCCCTTGGAAATGAGTAAAGTGAACATTAAGCTTAAGTGATTTTTTGGTGAAGCCAATGAGCATGGTTATGATTTGCAGTCATTAGCAATGCAAGAGGAGGAACAGGAAAGTCTGATGGTGGAAAGTGCTTGCCTGTAAGACAGGACGAAAGGCTGTGGATGCTGGATACTGGAAAGAACGAACTTGGTGTCCCTGATTCGGGGCTCTAGATTAGTTAGGAAGTGAACTGTGGGGAGGAGGTGCTGTTGATAATGGTGGTGATGGTGTGGCCTGATGGAACAGAGGAATGGAAGGATAAAGAGAATGAAGGGGAAGCTTACATTTTCACATCTGGAATGGGAAGAATAATGGCGGTGTGGGGATTAATGAAACAATGCCTATAAAGTACTTATAACAATGTCTGGCATATATTATGCACTCAAAAATGCTCATACTGTTATCTTTATTAATGAGTGCAGAAGTGATGGAAGAATGGGCATTTCAGGACTTGATGGCATGTAATGGTGTTAGTCATTGAAGTCAGACAAATATGCAAGTTTTCTTGAAGTGGAGTTCAAGGACCTACCTCTAAGGTTGGGGTTTTAGGTTACATGATATCACCTAGGAAAAGCTCTTAGCTATGTGCAAAATGATCTTTATGTTGAAGGTAAATAAATGATAATAACTGATCTTTGTAATTTAACAAACTGAACTGTCTTATTTTCTTCTTCCCAAAACTCCATAATGGAAGTATTGTTACCTTTTCCCTTTTTACAGTTAAACAGATTTAGCTGAAGATTGCTAAGTTATCAAGTGGTAGAATTGTCTTTCAAACCTGGAAGTTTTTATTGAAAGCCCCTGCCTTGTCCTCTACTCCATACTAGAAACGGCAATGGCCGTCTGTAGGTGATATAACGAGACAGAGAGCATTTCTAGGGCTGTACTGTTTAGCATTGAAGAGGAACAAGGAAGAGGCAGATGCCTCTTGGTGTGGGGAAGACAGAAGAATCAACCATTGGAGTTTCACAAGAAGTCGTGTCATGAGGAGAAAGTAATTTTCAGCTGTGTTAGTCATTCTAAAATACATTTTGGTACCATGTTGGGTTTTAATAAAATACATCCTTACCTGGAAGACATTTCATCCGTCCCAAGCCCTCTTAGATCAGAGGCTGTAATTTTTATGTATCTTATAGTAAACCATTTTCTACTAGCAAAGCATTATATTCTATAATATATGTTATATAGACATATCTTTTATATCTATATAAATAGAGCTGAAGTTAAATGTGTATTTTTTCTGGGTTCCTGTAACTACTGTCTGGTTCATTCTTTATAACAGTGTTTTTCAGATAAGGATGGGAGTGTGTGTCCTCCTCATTTCTGACCTAGAATCATGTAGAAGTAAGCCGCAATGACTGATGGGAATATATAGTATTCCTCAGGTATGCTGGACTGGAAAAGAGACTGAGAACAACTGATTTATGGTGAAGCCAGGCCAATAAGTTCTTGCTGAGCTCTTACAGGATGCCTTTCGATGTAGTAAATAGTGGAGAGTACATGGTAAATCTTGGCCATGGTTTCATCAGTAGAGGAGTTTACAATGTAAAGACATTAGGTTGACCTAATTTAGGCATTAATACAGTCCTTAGAAAATGTAGTGAGAGGTCTTGGAAAATAGATGAAAGTAGGAAAAACTCAGAGGGGGTGGACCATGAGTTGTGATTTCAACAGAGTAAACAGAGGGAGGGATGAATGTGGTTTGGCTGATGGAAAAACAGAGGCTGTTTCCTGGCAAAACTCAGAGCCAGAAAAGAGTGAGTTCATCTGTAGCCAAAACACAAGTAGTAGCCGGAAGAGAGGTAAAGGGGGAAAGGAGTTAGAAAGAGTGCTTTACAAGTGATGTTCAGAAATTTGCACTTGATGTGGGAGTTTTAGGAAGCACGGTGATACGGCCAAAGAAGTCATAACAAATTATTTTAGAAGCAATGTACACAACAATTTGGAATAAATAAGGACTGGTTAGAGGGAGAAACAGAAGAGGTTCCAGCAGTTCTAGTTTAAGGAAACTAATACATAAAAGATATGGAAAAAGAAGAGTCAGTAAGGAACATAGAGGTGCTGCTAATTTAGAAATAGTGCATTTTCACTGTCGATTGTAGAAATTGGCTAAATCCTATGTTTAATCACTTGAAATTATATAGCATTTTCCAACAGATTTGCTGTCACCCTTGTACTGTTCAGACTGTAGCCTCATATCTCAACTATTTAAATGTTTTTCTTTTTTTAGAAGAAAAGAATAAAATGGACAAAGTAGTTATTTAAAAGAAAACTTTCTAGATGTTGGAGCACCAAGAATCAATTTGCCTTGGTTTCTGGAATCCTCTGAAAATCAACCTCACAAGGCTTTTAGTACACTGTATCATTTAAACATTCTTTAATTATGAAAATTTTCATATATACACTAAAGTAGAAAGAAGTAGCTTCAACAATTATGAACAATTTTCCCATTCTTATGTACTGATAGAATTTTTTTAAGTGTTATGTGATGGAATGAAACAATCTATATGATTTTCAGTTACAAGAGTTTGTACATCTAGTTTTTAAAAATATGGTAATAATCAAAACTTAAATTACGATTTTTTTTAAATAAAGGAGACAGATATAGAGATGGGAAAAAGTTTCTACAATGATTTGCAATATTTTGTAGCCTTCTTTACCTAAATGATATCTATGGTAAACAGCTTAAATGAATTCTAAAGCTTCTTAAAAGAGCCCCTAGATAGAATGTATTTTCAAATCACTCAAGAAATTATGAATTACAGAAGCTGGAAGGATATTCTTTAATACTGAAGAAGTTTGGCTACTCAATTCGAATTTATAATTTGTCATTGAATTAACATATCAAAATAATAAGCTTGTTTTACTTTTAGGACAGAATAATATCTGTTTCAATAGGACTTGCATGCATTTTGAAGGTATTGTTTATTTATTCATTAAACCAATATTTGAATGCCTAGTGTGTGCCATGCCCTGAGTTGGGGCTTGAGATATATTGGTGGTTTGACATGTTAATAATTTCTATAAGATACTATTCAGTGTGAAATCAATTATAATTTTCTCTTATAACAAGGGAAACATTACAGATAAATGAAATTCATAGATAATTTCCAACCTTCAGTTTGACCAACCTCGAGTCAGTTAATAAATTGACCAGTTTGTTTCACTTTTTCCTATTGGTTTTATCTTCACGTCAGCCATGAATAAAAGGAAAGCTGCATAAGGAAGGAGGAGGAAAAGAGACCAGTCAAGAGACCTGAACAAATATGAACCCTCAGATACCAACAAGTACTAATAGTCATTGCTCTATGTGTGAACCATTTACATCTTTTTCTGTAACTGGGTCATCTCACCTGCTAAGTTATTGCTTTTGATTCACTTTGTCATTTCATATCAATTTTAAGCGTTGTGATAACCATTTTAGATATATGTCTTTTTATCTGACTTCACATAAAAAAACTTTTATGATTCACATAAAAATTACTTTTCTGATCGGAAGTCCTAGGAAGACTGAGAACTGGTACTCCAGGCCCTGCAAAAAGGTAGAAATCTGTAAGACTCATAGGTTGGAATTGATGCCGTGTGCCAGAACAACACTGAGTGATCTTTTGAGAGTGCGTGTGTCCATGTGCATGCATTTGTGTGACTTAAAACTTGGTAAAGAAGTAACAGTCCAGGATGAATGTTCTCAAGTTATGTTCGTAACTGACAGCTTTAAAGCACTAATAACAGGAAGTGTGGAGTGGAGAGGCCTGATAAATATCTACAGGTTTAGGCTCCTCTCCCTGTAACCTTTCTTATCATATAAATGCACTGTATATCTAAAACACCACGGGTGTAACTTGAGGTGACTGTGAGGAAATGGCTGAGGAGGGAAGCTGACAGCTCAGTTTGCTCCTTTGTGAGATTACGGTAGAGTTTCTCATTCTGCCTTGTGGAGACTGTGCGCACTGGTATGATACAGTCAGATCTTGGAAGAACTGAGTGTGTGTCATTTACTTGTAATCACTCAGTAGCTCTGGGTTCTTTAGAAGATTAAAAATGAGTGTTTGAAAAATATATTTCTGGAGCCTAGGCTACGAATAAAAAGAACACGTGTGTGCGTTTGTACGCACTGTGCTCATGTACCTGTGTGCTCTACTACACAGATGCCAAGATGCACTCTTCTCACATTTCAGCATTGCTGAAATCAGAATGCATCTTTTAATTTATGATGTCCTATAATTACTGTTGTCCATTTTTTCAAATGTTAACATCTCAGTAATTGTCAAGCATATTATAATCAGTGGCATCTTAGATTGCACGACATACAGTTTATATCCAAATATTTATAGGAGACTGATCTCAGAGAGATTTGTAGGACATTTCTCTTTTCCCCAAAAAAGTAAAGCAAGAAGATTTATTCTGACAGTAATAGTTGAGGTCAAGAGAGAGAAACCATTTGATTGTGGAATACCATTTCCTTAATAAGTAACATACAAATGCAAAATGCAACATTCATTACAACACCTCTTAGGATCCCGAGTGATCTAAAGATTAGGACGCAAATTCACCATGTTTAATATAATCTGTAAAATGTAGTCTTTAAGATTTGATCGCTCCATTTCTTACATTCAACTCTTTCTAATTTCAAGTAATCATCATTTTGAAAAGAGGATGCAAATCATCATTTCTGTCATTTGTGTGTGTGTGTGTGTGTGTGTGTGTGTGTCTGTGTAAGAAAGCTACCATTCCTCATGCATTCATGCCTCCAAAAAAATTTACTGCGTGTAAGACAGTAGGTTAAGTAACTCATTAGAGATTTACAGACTGTTTAAGCACTCTTACAAGGTTGTTAAGGCTCAAAATAAGATGACTCCACCCTCACTTTTATGGGTTGGACAGTATAGAATACAGACGAAAGCTGTATGCAATCTATAGAAGAGAAAGACTCTAGTCCTGGGGTAGGAATAGGTTCAGATTTGGAGGCTGTTTAACAAAGAACCTTCTAATAGAAATGACTAAATATGGATAGATTGAATTTATTGTCGGTCGTGGTGTCCAAGGAGAGACAGTAGCATTCATTCTATTATTGTATTATTTCTTGAGTGATTATTATACGTCAGGCACGGGAACTGGCTTTTAATAATTCTTTCCAACCTTAAGGTTCAGCTTCATGACCCAGGTCAAGTCGTTTAACCTACCTGAGGCTTACTCTCCTGTTTAAAAAAAGTGGAGGATGCCTGCCCTGCCTCCTTCCCTGAGACTTTAATGAGATGTACAATAAAGCGTTTTATAAATTGTAACATTTTATAATATGCTATGATATAATATGATATATATGATAGGTCTGAAAAATGTCTTCAGCTATTATCTATTGCTTCCTCCTAGTGCTTCCTCCAACTTAGGAGAATTTAATAGATTTTAACATTCAATAATCCTTTAGTTGAAACTTCATCACATCTGCCACTAGATCAAATATTAGATTGGGAGGTGAAGGAAGGGTGGTGCTGGGAGGATCTGTTTAATGTGTTGTCAGCATTCTCGGAGTGTTCTTCATAGTTTGGAATTAGGAATTGCTGATGTCATGGTCAGTCACATTGTCATGACAATATCAGAATTTCCTCATTTGCCTTCTCTTCTCTTGGGGAGTATCAATTTGCCACAGGTCTGTCATCCGTTTGTCCCATGTGTTAAGTGTATTAGATAACCCAGAACTAGTCATTCTTAAAGACACTTCGGGTGGAGAATTTTTAAAAGCTCCTTATGTAGCCCACTGCAGTACTCTTAACTAAATATTCTACTGCTGGAAAGTTTGCTTTCATGTGTCCCCAACTGAATAGAAATTTACTTCTAATTCTGTATTTTGTTGTGTGAACCTTCACATTTATAATTCAGGGGAGAATAGAAAGCTTTTCAGCATCCTTATTTACTTAAAGGATGTTATTAATTATTCTGTTATCCTCCTCTTCAGGTGAAATAAACTAATGTAATGGTCAGCTTAGCAGCTAAAGAGAAAGGAAACTGTTTTGTTGGGGTTTTTTCTCTGTATTTTGAATGCTTTAAATCCTAATTTGTGCTCTGGATCCCAGGTTTTGCATAGACCTTAGTTATGTCTCCCAGACATTTAGGAATGTCTTATACCTTTTATCATTCTTGGCTTATACGAGTTTTGTTTGTCCAAGGTATAGTTAGTTGTTCAGTCTGTACTATCCAAATTTTCTAACAGTTAAATTTTACTCATGGAAAGGACACAGTTTTTCCAGGTTTGAATTTTGTTTTTCATGATTTAGAGGTTTGGTTTTTTTTTTGGCTCTAGTTTTCCAAAAATTCTGTTGATTTCCTAAGTACTTTTTGTCTCTTCCCAAGTCATGTAGCCAGAGGTGGATGTGATTAGCTGTTTCCACAGCACATCAGCCCTTCCCTTCCTTATCTCAGCTCTTATCCTTTATACATAGTTTGATCACTACAGTAGATGATTATGTTACTTCCGTCTCTTTAGATAAGCTGTAATTGCAAAAATCACTTAATATCTTTCATAATTTGTAATTTTACTGTAATTCATGGAAAACTCATTGAATTATCTCAAAGTATTTTGAAAAGAAGCACTTATTTTCTTATAGGCTTGCTAAAGGATGGAGAATAACAGCTCTAATACTATATTCCCACAGTCAAAGAATGTAGAGGATTGAGGCATCCATCCAGGTAAATTAGGAAAATAGTAATCCACAATAAATGCAAAATGGAGCTTCTCTTTCTCCTGGTTTCCCAGATAGTTGACTCTCCTTTATTTTGTTATAGAATTTGATCTACAGATACAAATTCAATATAGTGTAAACCAAACGAAAACAAAAATCTTGAATTTTTAATTCATATAGCTACCCCCAAGATTTTGGTTTTTGGAAAGAATAAGGACCCAAGTACTTATTTTTATAGAAAAACATAGGAAAAGAAGTTTAACGTACAGAGAACCACTATGCCAGAAATTTGAGTGAGATTTGAATTTTATTAACTATTTTGCAAGAACAAGGCTATAGCTAATTTATGAATAGATGATATCCAAAATTTTTTGAGTGTAAATTATTTGTTTGGAATTTAGAGGATGTTTTGCCACAGAGAGAAATATCCTAAATGATGAATAGGATGTTAGTTGTCCGATAAGCATGTATGAATCCCATAATTAAACTAATCTCTAATACGATTTTCCACTATTTTTTGAGTGAAATTATATTCTCAGTTTCAGTTCAGGATTCTGGAAATACCTTTCATCTAATCACCATCCCAGCTTTTAGAAGATAGTTCTTTCTGCTTCTCTCCCAACTTCATCCCACCAACTATCCCAGAAAATAAAGCTTGTGGTTGTAAGAGAGGAGTTATATTTTAGCAACTATCAGTTAAATGAGATTTAGGAGCTAGGTTGGGTCAGAATATGTATTTGTACTATTAACTATATGTTCTAATATTGGAAATTTTGCCTTTATAATCAACTGAATGGAAATTCAATGTAATTTCATATCTTTTTAAAAGTGACTCGCCCAAGGTCATATTCATGGTAACTGAAGCTCAGATACACACCCAGGATTGAGCTCCTATGTTTTTCCCTATGGGGTTTGGGCTTGAACCATAGATCATAGTAATAATAACGATCACGAGTGTCATTGGAGCTTGGAGACTTGGAGTCAGAGAGACCTAAGTTCAAACCTCAGCTCCATTGTGTATTGGATCTGTGGCCTTGGAAAGGTTGCTTAAGCCTCTGAGCCTCAGTTTTCTCTTCTATAAAATGGGCTAATCATTCTCTAATGGTGGGTATGTGTGTGTGTGTGTTGTGAGTGAATGGGGGGCAGGGGAGAGGAACCTGCTGAGAAATTGCCTAGAATATAGTAGTTACTCAATAAATGACAGGTATTTATTAGTCCATTCAGAGAAGCAGCAGCAGGGCAAAGCCTATTTCTTCTGTTTTGTTCACCAGGATAGGTTTAAGAATCATTAGAATGTTGCTTTTGGTAAGACTCATCAGAATTTGGCTTTGTTTATGTTGTTCTATATGCCTTCTAGGATTATAGCTATAGAGCTATAGTTTTATTACAGTGGTTTCATTTTTATATACATGTGATTTTATATGTATCCAGGGAGACTTTAGGTCTAGAACAAGAATTATAAAATTTAAAAAAACCAAAATAGTAAATAATAGAAAATATTGCTGCTCCTTTAGAAACAAGACACTTTATCAACTCTATTTTGTACCAGGAAAGAACAGAAATTTAAAGAATCTGCTGAGCTCATAATTTTTTTTTTCTTTTTCTGTTTTGCTGGGAGCTAGAGGCTTGCGAGCTTTTAAACATAGGTACTCTCAAATGTAAACAATTTTTTTAGCGTGAACTGTTTACACTAACCAATACTATGTGGTTGTATTTTATTCCTTAAAGATTGTAATGTGAAGTAATGTTGGGTGAATTCTTCCTCTTCATTCTTTTCTGTTTTTAATGTGATCCAAATAAAAATGGGTGCTTGAAATTATTTAGCAGTGATAGAGGGATAGACCCTGCTACAGGTCTATTCTTTTGTTGATAGAGGTGTTCTATTTTTATCTCATTGGACATCTTCTCTCCCCCTATTTTTTTCCCTTCTTTCAAAGCTTAGCTTTCCCACCACACTTTCTTTGTAGTAATTTTACTCAAAGGCTCCTCTCTTATATGAGGTTCAGTAATGCATGTGTTGGAATGGGGGCTCTCCTAGCCTTTTGATTTTGCTGCTGCCTTCAAGGAGCTCATTGATTAGTGATGATTTCAGCAGCAGTCACCCCAAATCTACGTCCTCTCTCATACCATCCATCTCTCTCCCGCTCTTTTTGTTTTTCTTCTCATCTTCACAGTGCTTCTTTCTGAATGTCCCTCAAACAAAACATTTATACAGCTGAGCTCCCCACACCCATGTTACATCCTGTATTGATCTCTCCCTGCAGTGGACTGGCATAGCACATGATTGTCTAGACCACTTGGCTGGCACTTATCACTTAATGCCTTGCATTTTTCGTGTCCAGCAACTCGGTGCTGTAGAGGTTACGAGTACTCACCTGGGAATTGTAGCATTATTTATAAGGCTTTTTTGAGTCCACAGCATTATAGTGTTGAAGGAGCACAGGACAGGGTCTTTTAACCCTAGCTAAGCCTAGGTTTAAACATTTACTTGCTACTTCCTTGCTCTATGGTTAAGTCAGTCAGTCTTAACTTGTTTTCCTCTCATCTGTAAATGAAGCCTAATAACCCTTCCAACCTCATAGCGTTGCTGTGAAAGTGAAATGAGATGTGAAATTTATAAATGAAAGTCTCATTTTCAGAATGTTTCTGTGGGACAAATATCTTCTCAATTCAAGAGTCTCAGATTGCAGTTATACAAACACTTGGGAGTAGCCAAGTCTCATCTGCTCTACAAGGCTGCAGGCTCCTGCATGTACGGATGGCTCCATCTTTATTATCCTCATTCATAGCCCCCTCCTGCCTCACAGTGTGATCTCTGATACCACTCACAGTCTTCCCATTCATACAGAAATGGCTCTGGTCCAACACACAACCTCTTTAAAGGAAACAGGACAAAAACAAATGTGGGAGAGAAACTTGAGTTCACCTAGCTCTTGAAACAGACCTTCTGTCAGACTTTTTTTTTTCTTAAACCTCTTAGAGTTAAGCCTTAGAAAGCGTCTTCATTCAGCCATTCAACACACGGTTCTCCTTACCTAAATTTGCTCTTTTTTTTACTTGTCAATTCCAACTACACCCTTGCTCCTGCTCTTGGATGGTCAGCCAGCCTTACTAACATCAGTTATTTACACAGTATACCCACTTAAGTCTACAAACCACCACTCTGAAACCTGGAGACACAATAATGACAGCTGCCATTTATTGAGTTTGGTACTTTTGTTGGAGTACCATAGATACACTTAAGACCGTCAGGGAGGAGTCTGGGACTCAGGGTAACTGACTTGCCCAAAGCCGTGTGGCTAGTAAGTGGAAAGCTGAAACGTGCAGCCACCAAATCTGTTGGGCTGTTTTAATTTTGTTCCTTAGATTGCAAAGCCCAGATTCACTTAAGCTCTCTGAGAAAGAGGGGTGGGGCTGGTTAAGTGTACACACGGAGGGGCTGTTGTCAGTCGCAAGAGCCAAAGCAGCTTCAGGGACTCCATCTCACGGCCAAGTGCTCACCCGCTCCTGGCATCTGCTTGCCTCTCCGCTTGCTGCCAGTCAGCTTCCTGTTACTCATAGTTTCTGCTTCCTCATAACCTTGCCTTGCATATGGTTTTGGCTTTTTGTGGCCTCAACTCTACCCCCTGGCACTCTTGCAGTTTCTGCCCCTTTCCTAACTGGAGTTTTCTGAATTAAATTCCCAAGGGTGAGGATCTGATTGGCTCCGCTCATTTTTTCAGTCCCAGCCATGTCATAGGTCACTGGCCTATCTGTGGATTGGCTGCCCCTGGGTCAGATTCCCACAACTTTACCCACCAGCTGAGCTGCGGGAGGAGGATGTTGTCTGACCGCCCAGGCAGCAGTCTCAGTTTCCCTTTCAGGAAGATGAGCATCTACAGGGCAGATTCCAAAGCCCTAATTCTTACCATGATAACTTGCAGTTTCTCTGGAATGTTTCCTTACTTTGTCTTAAAACATATTTGTTTCAAAGGTCAATAAACTTTCCCAGATGAATCTCACTAGGATCTATTCCTATAATCATTTATAACTAAGCACTTGTGAATATCTATAATTGAGTATATATACATATATGGTTTCATGTTTCTGTTATTTCTCTTAGGTTGGAATTCTTTGGGCTTTAGTGACTTTGTTACATTTTATATTTTATGGTCTTTGAGGGTGGAAAATCTATCTTCTCCTTTCTTTGCAATGCTTTACCTAGTTAAGTGCGTAGTACCTACCTAACTCTGGAACTTCTGAACCCTGGCTTGTAGACATTGTTTTTAAAAATATACACCTTGAGTTATCTCCTTTTATGTCATACACTATATAGAACACTTTGTTTTGTTGCTATTTAGATATCCTTTTTATTCTTAAAAATAGTCCTTTTAATATTTTTAGTATTCTTAGTATATTTTAGTATCTAGTATTAGAATTGCTCTTGTATTCCAATTTAAATTTTATTATCACTTAAAATCATGTCTTATCCCTGTAAAACAATTGCAGGGTATCAGATCAAGTCTTCCCATTCTAGAATAGCACAATATCCAAAGTATCATGACCTTAGAGAAGAGCCATAGAAAAATTAATCTATGCTGTTCTTTTGTGGTTTAGACTGTGGTTTCCTAAGAGACCAGTCATGACAAGTGAGGTTGTACATGGAATTTTTTCCATAGATGACAGGTTTGAACTGCTGGGGTCTTGGGCATTAAGTTCTCAGGAAAAGGCATCTATGACTTGAACAGTTCTACTTAAAACCTTATATTTTATACCTGTGGTAGATAACTTGTGGTAAAAGGTCCCTGTGAGAGGAGGCAGCAAAGGGGCAGCCCAAACAATCGTAAATGCATGCAGTAGCCCGAAATAGCATATATATTAACACAGAACTGAATGTTAGTTGTATTGTTTCTATTAAATCATTTTAAAGAACAAATACGTTTCTGTGAATGTTATCTAGCAAGTTCGTACTTGCCCATTGTGCACCTAGTACTGCACTTAGAGTAAGTTTGCTGCTGCTTTTTTTTTTTAATGAAGAGTTAAGAATTTTATATATATATATATATATATATATATATATAGTTTGTGTATATAGTTGTTTTCAATCAGGTGTGCTTGAGAATGTTGGGAGCCCTTCATCATATGGAGGTGGCTCCCTAGGTCAGCAGTAGGAAGGATATCTAGGATGGATATTTTTTAGTTCCTTGTTGCTGGAAACACCCTTGAATGGTCACAGCTTTGCTAGAAGACTCGGTTTCCATAGGGGACACTTTGTTTTCCTTATGGCAGCCAGAAGTTGAGAGCCTTCACTTCTTAGCCGAGTTAGGCTTTTTCATTATCATGGCAGATGGCCCTTTCCAGGAAGGCGTTAGAGGCCAGAGGCCAAGGAAGAACGCTGTAATATTGACCGCTTAGTGCGGTAATGTAACCCTGTAATAGTCACTGCTGAACAGGCCAGCTGTCCCAGTGGCCCATCCACAGACCGCGGGGCTCTTGCCGGTGGGACTTGCTGTAGAGGCCGTCTGCCTTGCACAGGTTCTAGGCTAGATACACTAACGAACGCAAAGGCGATCCAGAAAAAAAGGCGGGGGGCATCTTGAGTCGCCTTAATTTCAATTGAAAAACAAAGGAAACTACCTCCTCACTTTGTCCCTGTTTTGCAGTTTCTGTGTCCCTTCAATAGAACACATTTGTGTCGCATCTCATAATTAACATATAGAAGGATCACACACTTCCAGTTTTCGGGAAGGCTTACTAAACCGATGGATTGAAATGATTTTCGCTATTTGACTTTGGCATCTTGAAGGTAAGCTTGCCAACTCTGGCATAGGAATGAAGTACGAACTTTACCGTGCGTTTTTGCGGTTAGGGGGTGGGGAGTGGAGACATTTTCTCTGCTAAAATTTTAGCGTGCGAATTGGGGGAACGGGGATTTGCAGAGGTTTGATGGAAGGCTGGTTTGTTCGTTGAAGTAGGAGTGATTGCCCGCACCTTTTCTGGGGGAGTGGACGGTCGGGGGGATAGTTTGGAAGGGTGAAAGAGAAAAAGAAGACTTGGGACCAGTTCGCTTCCTACCCAGGTGTTAGCGTGATCCCCGGCGCGGTGCCCTGAAAAGGGGCTTCGAGCCCGGGTGCAAAGCTGCCGCGGGTGCTGAAGCCAAGAGCCGAGGGGGAAAAAAGAAAAGACGAGGGGGGTGGGTACTCCAAGGAATGTGCGGCATGCGGGGAGCTAGACCCAACCATTGCACCAGAGCGGGGGGGCCGGTGGCTCCCCGGGCCGCGCGGCCCCCGCTCCGGCCCCGAGCCCGGGAGGGAGCGCCCGGGGGCCAGCCGGCCGGCTGGGCGGCGGGCGCGGCGCCGGGCGGGAGGGCGGGGAGGCGCGGGTGGGCCTGGGCGCGGCGCGAGGCGGTGCGCGGCCGCCTCCCCGCCCCCGGCCGGCGCGCTCTCGGGGCGGTGGTTGAGGCCGCGGGAGGTGGGGACGCGGCGGCGCTGCTCCTCCGCTGCCGCCGGGAGAGTCCGCGGCGCCGCCAGCTCCGCGCGCGAACTCCCGTCCATGGCACGCAGGGCGGCGGCCGCCGGAGCTGCCAGAGTCCTGCCTGCCGCCGCCGCGCCGCACTTTTAGGAGAGTCCGGAGGTCGAGGGCGGAGGAGAAGTCAGCCCGGAGCTGCAGCCCCCGCCGGCCGCCGCCGCGCGGCGAGAGGGAGTTCCCAGAGCGGCCGCGGCCCCGGCCGGCCCCCTCCCTGCGCCCTCCCCCTCGCAGCGAGGCTGCCCCGCGCCCGCGCCCGCCGCCCGCGCCCGCCGCGATGATCTTCCCCAGCAGCAGCGGCAACCCTGGGGGCAGTAGCAGCTGCAGGACGCCCTATCGCAAGCAGGTGAGGCGGCGGCGGGGATGCCGCGGGGAGGCCGGCCGCCCCGCTCTACAAAGGGTGGCAGCGCTCGGCCGGACTCCGCGGTCGTCCTCGGAGGGACCGGGCCGGGCGGTGACCTTGTTTCGCAGGAGGCGGCCCGCGGGGACGGCTCGGGCCGGTGACCTTAGCCGGGGAGATGCCCTCGCCCCCTCCGGCCGGGCCGGGCGGGACGCGGAGGAAGGGGAAGGGGCGGCGGCGCGGCGAGAGCAGGAGCGCGCCGGGGGCTTCGCCCAGCTCTGCAACAAGTTTGGGTTTTTTTCCGGAAACCTCTGTGTGTGGAAGAGTACGATAATAAGTCTTAAGATTGGGATACAACAATCTTCACTTGGAACCTCAAAGAACCTGCCCGATTCGTACGAAACCCGGAAGACGTGTGTGTGTGTGTGTGTGTGTGTGTGTGTGTGTGTGTGTGTGTGTGTGTGTGTGTGTGTGTGTGTGTGTGTTCGCGCTCGCTCCCCCTCCCATTTATATATTAAAAAAAAAGAAAAGAAAGAAAAAGAAACAGGAACTTCTACTGTCACTTTCTCAAGGTTTTCAGTTTTCAGCAGCACAGGGAAATCCTGTGACATCCTAGTTGCAGAGATACTTGGATAAGCCTGAGTCATACACATGCCTTTTCCTATTTTAATACCGTTTCATACATTTTTTAACAGATTGAACTCCAAAGGCACTTTAGTGGTTAGATCAAAATCCCCTGCCGGGAAAAGGAGTGGAGCTGGAAGCTTATAGTCATGGCCTTTTGTTTTGTTTTTCATCTTTGTTTTTAAAAGAAGGTTACTGAAGCCATGTTGTGGTAAATCTCACGGAGGCTTTCAGCAGCAGCATTAACAAGACCTAGCTTTAAATTATGTAAAAAATGTGCAGGTCTGTTTAGAAAAGGTTAAACTGATTTAGAGGTCAGTGGCAAGATGCTTGTTGAGAAAACAAAAACACGATTGCAGATATTTTTCTTCCATTATCTCTTGTCTACATCCTTAGCCACTGAGACAAATCAATTAAGTTATTATCCCAATAATGATTCAATCAAACTGTATCCTTCCATGCAGACCATGGCTCTGTTAAGATCATGACAGATGACAGTGATGCCTGGTGGCTTTCCTAAAGGCGTTCACAGGATTATTGATTATGTTTAGTCCTTTTTGTTCTCAAAGTCATTTTGGGGGGTGGGGTAGGGAGGGCACTCTTACTATAAGTATATCTGAAAATGATGCTAATTTTCTGATACGATGACTGTCAAAAAGTATTGTTTTCTGGTGTTTGGTTCTTTCACTTGTTAGCTTTCCCTTACAAAGACAGTAAACACACCTGGTCTGTATGCCCTTGCTTTCCAAGTCAATGGAACTTTTACCTGGTTTAAGAAAAGCCCCTTCCTTTAATTTTTTTTTTAAAAAAAATCTGCATTTGTGACTTGGCTGAAGTATATACTAAAATTTGTCAAGATTCAGAAGCTGGCATCTCTAAAATCTCTTCATGTGGCCTCATTTAAAATAAATGCCCTCAGATCCAGTACACTTGCATCGACTTCATAAATGAAGCCAATTTACAATAAATATTCTCCTGAATCCTACCCCCGCCCCACCTCCCTCTACCTGAAAAGATGGCTAATTATGTAAGGGCCTTGTGTATTCATTTATTTGTTGTCGGAACCCGGTGGGGTGTTAGCTCTGAAATGGGGAAAAGGCTCTGAGGGCGAGGCCTTTTGCTGTGAGGGGCTGGAGGTTTTGTGTGTGGAGGGGGACAGCCTGCTGGTCTGGAGCACGCTGATAAGATGCTCTTCTTTTCACTAGGCTCTCCTTAGATTCAGAGACTAAAAGGGCTGACTGAATCAGAAAAACAAACAGACTTTCTTTTTTCTATAGGCGAAGAAAGAAATGAATGTGTAGGCATTATACAGACACAAGACCCCGGGTACCAGTGGTATTTGAGTCAAAGGTTTCTTTTGTTAGTATTTAGCCATTCACTGGGAAAGCACACTTCCAGCAAGGGGACCTGGTTACCATGAGTGACTTTGTGATCTCATCCTGGCTTAGTCTAAATGGGAAGTCTAATTAATGCTTTTTATAAGATTTTGTGACATTAAGCTTGCACCTTTCAGTTCACGTTAGTTGGTTCATTTTGATGAAAGAATAGGTCCATTTTAGGTTTATAAGGCAGTTTGATTTTAATCTAGAAATATATGATCAGCTGTTAGAGCTGATTTCAGATAGTTTGCCTGAAGAAAACACTGAATGCGAGGAATACTTAAAAATCACCTTTGGAAAAAAAAATAAGCTGGAGTCACACTTGTATTATACATATATATTAATAGTGGCAAACCATCACTGAGCATCTTATAGCCTGTGGGTTGCTGAGAACCACCCAGCTATAGGTGGGTTAACTCATTTAGTCATCTTGACAGCCCTGTGAGGTAGGTAATGGTAATATCTCCATTTTACAGTTAAGAAAACTGAGGCATAGATTAAGTACCGTACTCAGTCTGTATGACCCAAAGTGCAGAGCCAGGCTTTGGCAGTCAAGCTCTTAAGACAGCCACACTACGGCAGCTTGCTTATTACGTGCACATCTCAATGAAAACTCATCCAGAGCTTCTCTGCATCACTGCCCGTCACCCTTCTAGTCTCAAAAGTCTGGTTTAGGGATTCCTCCCACCTATCTGGGCCATGGACAGGTGCAGGGAGGTGGTGGTGAGGAAGGAGTTGCAGGTGAAGGAGGATGCTGTGAATGACATGGACGGTGGGTTCGTGATATTTGGGATCGGCATTGATGTTAAAGGATTGCTTTACAGAGTGATTGTACGATTTCTTCTTAAAACTTTACAAATATAGGAGTCAGCCAGTTTCAGTTAAACAGAGGTGGGTGGTGCTCATTCCCCTCCTGCCCCACGTTGTGTATCGAGGACGTCAAGGAGCACTGATCTCCGGCATCATTTAGGATTTTCCTGCATCACAGGCCTATGAGCATGTTAGAAATACATCTGCTCGGCTCAGGTCAGAGTAAGATGCTTTGAGTGGGTGATAACCTAGACAAAGATTGTTGGTTCTAGTCTCAGTGGAGAAATGTGTATGGCCTATGATTGTTGACTGTGACGTGCAGATGCAGGATATTCGTTAAGCAAATCCAGTCTGTATGAGAACACCGCCACAAGCAAAATGAAAGCCCTTTAGTAGGACTTCTGTAGTTGTGAAAATATTTTTAGTATGTCTCAAAAGAAAAAGTGCTTTCCTTTAATTAGAGAAGATAAATATTTCCATTTTATTTTGAATTCTTTTATTAGCTACTTTCCCCTTCCTGTTTCCTTACTTCCATTTCGGAACTGCTTTTCTTGAAGTAGTTGATTCAGTGATGTCATATACTTGGTTTTTACAAATTGAGGTGTGTAGCAAGTACTTTTTTGCCTAGTGGTTTGCAGTGGGGTCTTTGGGGTTGGGGAGTGCATATAAGAATTTTCGTGTGTGTGTGTGTGTGTGTGTGTGTGTGTGTTTCTTTTCAAATGATCTTGCCGACCAATAGCTGTACTTGTTAAGTGTTGCTAAAACTTTTGATGAGTGAAGTACTTATCTCCCCAGTTTAAATAGATTTACATAGTTTGCTGCTTTCTTGAAGATTAACTGGGTGTAGCTGCACGTGAAGAATTCAACAGTGATTCAGTGTTTGGCCTTGTTAGAGGATGACATACAAAGCTGTTGATTAATCCTCTTCAAGCAGTTTCTGTTCACAGCAATTTATGTGTAGTAGATTGGGTTTTGTTAAAGTTTGAAGATTAAAGTGTTCAGAGAAATGTTTAAATGAACACTGTCTGAGCCAGTCCCAATTTGTTGTCGTTTTAAAAGAAGGTAAACCTACTCAAGCCACGGAAATTGGAGGTTTAGGGGAAATTAGCAGAAAATTAAATTGGTATACATAAGAAGGTCTTGTCCTGTTTTGGGATTAGGCTATTTCAGTGTGTTTGTGATTCAGTGGTGCTTGCGCGTCAAGGTAACCGTTTGAAATATGTAACCATGGCCGTTTGAAAAGTACGGAATTCGCCATCATCAGTGATCGTCCAGTTTTTCCGCTAGGCATCCCTTTTGGCATCTCACTACATTTTCCATAGTTCGCTTCAGGTTTTGAACACGTTTCTCGTTTTTGTTCTTTCCTTCCTTTTAGAGACTGCTGTCAGCTGGGCTCATCATATATTGGTAATACTTTCTGAGCCCTTTCTTGGGGTGGGCGGGGACAGGGGCAGTCAGTCTTTCCAAGTTTCTGAGAATATATTTCCAAAGCACTCTGCCAATAAATAAATATTTAAAGATGTATATGATATCCCTTCCCAACCTCAGCTATATTTAATCTTCACAACATCCATATAAAGTGGGAAAAGTTCAGGAATTTTGAGGCAGTGAATTTAAATGGCCTAGTTGGTGAAAGCTCAGGTCTCTGGAGTCAAGGGTTCTGTCAGCTACCAGAAAAAAGAGAAGGAAGCTCGGTCCAGAACAGCTGTAGCCCCACTACACTTCCCTTTACTTGGCCTCCCAAAGACATGTGGCACACAGAGCATCCCAGATTTCAGCTTTGGGAATTGTAGCTTTGTAATTTATTAGTGTTTTTTGTTTGTTTCATAAAGGCCTTTGCTCTAGGGTTCTCAGATAGCGTGCGGGACACCAACTTAAATTGGAATTTCAGATAAACAATGAATAATATTTTAGTATAAGCACGTCCCAAATATTGTGCGGTACTGTGTGTTTTTATTTGCGAAATCCAGCAATCCTATCTGTGGGGAACCCAACTCACTTTTTAAAGCGAGTTATAAAAGAAATCGTAATTATAAACCATATTATTCCCGTGTTTTCCTCCAAAAATCTTGCCTCTTAGCATATTCCTTGAGCCCTGGTAACGCCGATTTCACATCTTAACTTCTTTAACCATCACTCAACCTAATTGAAAGAGACCCCGTCTTAAGTTCTGGCTCTGTGTCTTGCATGCTTTTTCACTTAACCTCCCAAAGCCTCACTTTCTGTTAAATAAAGATAATAGTGCCCACTCCACAGGGTTGTTGTTGTTAATCCTTCTAAGGTGTTATTATTATTAATGTCCCAACAGAGCAAGCAACAGCAGGTGGTCCTGGGAGGCTCTGTGTGATCCTGGGAGACCTTGACACAGCCTCTAAGAATGGACTTTGTTTAGAAAGTGGGGGCAGCCCCCAAAAGGGTAAGGATCTGGAGCTTGAAAACGAGACTGTCAACCACATATAAAAAAAAAAAAATCCAAAAAGAAATAGAAAAGAGCATCCCACCATATTTCAGAACAGTTGTTCCTGTATTATGCTCTTGTTAGCAGAGTTTGCCTTCCCTTTGGGGAAAGAAAGCCTTTCAACCCTCTGTTCTTTATTTTATGCAAATATATGATTGGAGAAGGAAAAAAAGAGCATTAATCACTCTTGTTGATGAAAAATGCTACCTTTTAATTTGCTCGAAAATGGACGGATTTGATTATTAGTATATGCGTGATGATTTCCTGAATTCTTTCCTTTGTCTTGTTGGTTTTCACAGATGCCATCTTTGCCTTTCTCAGAAAAATAAACATTGTTTTTCTCCTTGGACATCTGTAGGTGGTTGGTGGGTGTTTGTTTTTAAACTCGCATCTGTAGAGAATGCTTTGCTTTAATACATTCTAAAAGCTTAGTAAATTTTAAAATAGGATAGACATACCATGAGGAAGGAAGTCATAAGCTTTTCCTGAAATTAGGACAAGGTGAAAAAATTAAATGGAGCAGACTAAATTCTGTATTAAAATAATGAATCAATGTAGCTATTGTTGTTTAACGCCTATTAAATGGCAGCAGCCACAACAGAATTTGGTGTTAAACATAGCAGTGCTCTAATAGATAGAAATGTACTTTGACTCCACTTTATTCATTTAAACATACGGACTTACAAAGCAGTGTAACGTAAACTGGGGAAAATTGTATTTGCATTTGTTAATTGTGCATCCAATACAGCCTCAAAAAATGCATGAATAAAAAAAGACTGGAAGGAAATATGCCAAAATATTAAAAAGTGTTTTGCTCTGTTGGTAGATGGAATCACGAATGACTTATTTTTCATGATTCTCTTTACATTTATTTTTCGGCCTTCCAGTCCCCCTTGTTCCCCACCTGAACGTGCAGTCCCTTCGGTTATCAAGAAAAAGATAAAGTGAAAAGAATATAGAAAATTGTATTATTTTTAATGTTTAAAAATTGCAGTGAAAACCCAATTCTCATGTCATTGAGAATTTCAGCATAGCATGTAGGTGTTACTTGTTTCTGTGCCTGAGCTTTGAGATACAGTCCTTTACTATTCTTTATGAATTTCTGTTTTTATTTTTACTGCCAATTCCTGTATCACATTTTTGGAAATCACCTAGTTCTGACAGATAGTTTTTGTATGTATGAACTTAGTATTTTCCCATTTTATACATACTCGACAGGACTTCTGTACTTT
Source organism: Pseudorca crassidens (assembly GCF_039906515.1). Classification (NCBI taxonomy): domain Eukaryota; kingdom Metazoa; phylum Chordata; class Mammalia; order Artiodactyla; family Delphinidae; genus Pseudorca; species Pseudorca crassidens. Next base: position 70,884,122 of record NC_090301.1, read on the forward strand.
TTAAAAAACATTTTTAAGACACCAACTTATATGCGTCAGCAAGGAGAAAATGTAGCTATATATATGGAATTTCATATGCTAAAGTATTTTTCACGGAAGGAGTTATTTTAAATATTGAAGAATTACCGCTGTTTTCTCTGTTGTCATTTGACTTACAGGTGCATTTAAATACAGCTGTTTGGTGGACAAATTCCCCTTCATATAATTTCTGTATTGAACGTGAAAAACAAAGACTGTTCTACCACTCATGTCATAATCCTTTGGATTTATTTTATTATGAATACTCATAGCTGCCTTCGTCACACACGTCCTTTTCATTGTAGCTTTTTGAAAGGGCAGTGGGGTGAGAGGCGTGGCTTCCTTACAGGCAGCTGTCATTTATAATGGGACAGTTTCTGTAAGAAACACACAGTACAGATCATGTCTGCACTTTAGAAGCTGTTGTTACTGTGTAACCCAGGGGGGATTTTCAGTATATCAGGGAGTTTTGGGTGTGCTCTGTAGAGGCTACAAGACTTCAGAGCGAAAGGAGGAGAGAGCACTGAAGGGAGGAAGAAAGAGGTGGGGGGGTCTGAGGGAGAGAGAGAGAGAGAGAGAGAGAGAAGGAAAGCAGTATTGCTTTGTTAGCTTCTCACTTTATTAGTTGACGCGCCACTTTACAAAATCTGTTTGTTTCGTTGTTTTGATGCCCTGTAGGTTGGGTGCGATATGTAGCCTCATTGTTTTGTATTATCTGAGATTCTTAGATCCCATTTTTTTCTGCATAGTATTCCCATCACCTAGAATTTCCTTTCAGCTCTGTTCTAAAACAAGATCTCTGTCTCTCCACTTCCAGGAACTGCCTAAAAAAACATCACCCTTTTGGAAGACCATTTATGATCAACCCAACCCTATGTATTCAGATATTCTAGAAACAATGTTGTCTTCACTTTCTCTGTCTGTATTCTCAGTTTTATAAGTCAAATGCCCAACAGGCCAGCTCCAAGGGAGTGGATATGTCCTTTTGTTTAACTGAAAGTTTAACAGCGACTCAGAAACATTGAGTCAAATAATTACTGAGTGTGTAGCATAAGTTAAGTTGGGAATGTCATTCTGGAGGAAGTAAACGGGTGACACGCAGAAGGTACACTGTTGCTCGTTAAGGGAGAGGCTGGGTGGGGGGAAGCCAGTTTAGCTAGCACCTCAAACAGCTGAGAGATGGTGAGGACCCAAAAGAAGGCAGTTACATTGTGGACAGGAGGAACAACCAAATTTTATAGATATTGGAGGACATAAAGCCCCTAAAATTGTATGTAAAATGTGGCGTACACCCGCTGTTTCCTGAGGAGACGTTCGTAGCTTTCATCAGTTTGCAGTTTGCCGAAGGGATTTGTGCCCTCCAAAAGAATTTATGACTGCATGTGGAAATGGAGGAGGACAACTTAAAGATGGTGCCAGGATTTCTAACTCAGGAGGCAGGTTGCCTCATGGAAGGTGACGTTTCAGGTGGAAGGAACATTACAGCAAAGATTTGAAGATAGAAGACATGGGCTTTTCTAGGGGAAGATTGAGAAATTCAGGTGAGCTGTACCGCAGGGTAGAGGTTGGAGGACAGAGCAGGGATAGGGTCAAGCTTGCTGAAGTGGATGCAAGGAGAGCCTGAGTTTAAAGGTGTTGTAATAGTTGAAGTAAAGCTGTGAAATGGAGTAACGGCAGTGTGAATGTATTAGATGGGGTGGATTCAAGTTATTGTACAGAGTTGGCGATTGCTTGGGTGGGGAGTGGACAGTGTTCGTAAAAAAAGAGTCCTAGGTCTCTTGTCTGAAATGATTGGAAAAATAAAAAGTTTCTGCAAAAGTACTTGCTCTGGTCTCAGTGATTAGGTGGAATCCAGCCATTCTCCTATAAGGATCATCTACATTTTTTTTAGGCGTTAAATTGGGGGCAGGGGAGTGCTAAATTCTACTGGTTTTCAAAGTCCAGACACCAAGAATACAAAAGGTCCTTCTGTATCCATGTTAGTCTCATAAGGAAGAATCGTCCAGCCCTGAAAGGCTAGTAGCACCCAGTGCGAACCACATGAAGTACTCTTTTTGGATCCAGGAGATTGTTGTAAATATTTTTTTTTACTGCCACCCTGGGATTGTCTTAAAGTCAGTATAGAGGCTGTGTCACATGGGTGTGTAGATTTCCATGTTTGGCCTGGATCCTCACATTCTTTGGAGTGGAGTACTTATCCAGCAGATCTTTTTCTTGATAGTATATGTCATCGATAACATCTGTAGTATAACAAGTGCATTGGTTATATTAAATACTCCCACCTCAACAGGAGTATGAAAGATGGCAGGTTGGATGGTGAACGGGTTAGAGAATTCACCCTACCACAGTAAATTAGTTTCTGAGGAAAAGCCATAAGCTTGGTTTGACCATTTTAATTTGGCCACGTGAATCACACATTACCACCCTTCCTACCAACCAAGTGCAGGCGGGAATTTCCAGCAAGAAATACAGAACTAGAGTTTTGGGCAAGAAGCTCAGGACCTCCTGCAACTTAACAGGTGGCACTTTGGGAACAGGTTAAAGCAGTTCAGGAAGACAAGGTGTCCAGAAGAATCTGGAGAGACCTGGGGAGCATAGATTCTATAGTGGGAAGGAGGAAGAGCCTTAGGCAAAGAAGGGGAAAGAAATGGCAAAATGCTGGGAGAATCAAGAGAGTATCACAGAAGCCCAAGAAGAGCAGAGTTTCTAGCAGAGCTGGTCAGCTCTGTTAAGTGTTGCCTAGAGGTTAAGGAAGGTAAAGGCGAAGTAGAGGCCATTGGAAATGTCCGTTGGGAGGTCTTTGAAAGTCTTTGAGACAGAAGTTTCAGTAGAGTAGTCTGTGTGTGGTGGGCAGGGAAGGGAGCAGGGGTGAACGTGGTAGAAAGTACATTCCAAAGGGTTTAAGGAATGCATGAGTGAAGAGGGTGTGTCTTTAGAAAAACTGGGTGTCAAAGGAAAGAGTCCCTTCAGACAATCTTGAGGCAAGATTATCTTAGCATCTGACTGGTTGTAGGTAGAGCAAGGTGATAGAAAACAGGGACTAGTTGGAACTAGGTCTTTTTTTTTTTAAAGAAAGATTGAGGTTAGTCTTACAGGAAAGGAGAGAGTTTCCTGACAGTGATACAGGAAGGAGGAGATTGATTATGCTAGAGATGTTAGGAGGAGGAAGGAGGCCAGTGAAGCTCAACCTTTTAAAAGCCTACATTTCAGTAAAGAGGTTAGGTCGTCTGTTACGATTTAAAAAAAAAAAAGAAAAGATTCTAGGCCTAAAGAGTGTGACAGAAGATTTGGAGTAATCGCTCTTGGGAATTTGGTGAGCATTCAAATAGAGACGAGTAAAAGGATGCCTAAGCTGTAGCGAGGGCCCCTGGGAGTGCAGAGGTCTGAGTTGGCAGGGTATTTTGACCCTTCTCCCACAGGAAATGAGGGAAAGCATCTGGGTAATGAATTTATGTAGGGTTTGGCATTGGTAAAGGGATTAGGTATGAAAATCGAGAGTATCCTGATGAACGTTAAGGAGACAGGTGAATATTACTCAGCCATAAAAAGAAACGAAATTGAGTTATTTGGAGTGAGGTGGATGGACCTAGAGTCTGTCATACGGAGTGAAGTAAGTCAGAAAGAGGAAAACAAATACCGTATGCTAACACATATATGGAATCTAAAAAAAAAAAAGGTTCTGATGAACCTAGGGGCAGGACAGGAATAAAGACACAGACGTAGAGAATGGACTTGAGGACACGGGGAGGGGGAAGGGTAAGCTGGGACGAAGTGAGAGAGTAACATTGACGTATAGACGCTACCAAATGTAAATAGATAGCTAGTGGGAAGCAGCCGCATAGCACAGGGAGATCAGCTCGGTGCTTTGTGACCACCTAGAGGGGTGGGATAGGGAGGGTGGGAGGGAGACGCAGAGGGAGGGGATATGGGGATATATGTATACATATAGTTGATTCACTTTGTTATACAGAAGAAACTAACACAACATTGTAAAGCAATTTTACTCCTATAAAGATGTTAAAAAAAAGACAGGTGAAATCAAGAGAGGCACTGAACTTTGAGAACAGGGAGGGTCCTGGAGATTCTGATGAGATAAAAAGGAAAGTCCCTGGGAGTGAGGGAAGGAGAGTGATCAGAGAGGAAACTCCATGGTCAAGATCTTGAAGGTGTAGTCGTTCCAGGATCTTAACCTTTTAGAGTTATTGGGATGATTAAATGAGATGATACAGATGTGTCTGCCTGGCATGCCAGAAATGCTCAAGTGGTGATAATTATTAAGATGTGGCTCTCATATAATTTATACCTCCCTATAACCATTGTTCAAATATTCATGTAAATCAAATCATATTTCAAACAGACTTCAACCACGAACCAAAATAATATATATTTTTTAACTGCACCACAAGCCCAAATTAAGTTTTGAAATATACTATCAAACTATTTCAGAACATCTTAAGTTGCTTTTAAAGAAAAAAAGGTAGACAGGGGTGTGGATCCCAGCTTCATCATTTATTAGTTCTATTACTGTGAACACATTTCTTAAATTTCCTGCATCTTGATTTCCTCAGTGACAAAACGAGATAAAATAATTAATGTTATTGAGATGATTGGATGAAGTCATATATGACAGCACTTGACTCATCATCTGTCACAGGTGCTCTGTCTGCTTCCCTTCTTCCTTGCGGTGTCACAGAACAAGTCAGTTCACACAAGAGGATCTCGGCGGATGGGTCACAAAATGATAATAGTGGTAGAAGATTGTGATTCTGTTCATGAGCAGAAAATACTTTGTTAGGAGAAAGCTCTAGAAGGGAAACTCAGTTCTCATTGATAAATGGAAATGATTCTTCCATTGTCCTTGACTTCCTAGAGTAAAAGATCAAGGAGTTAAAGTAAGATAAAGTGCTTTATGACAGACAAACACTACAGAGACGTTGTTATGGATTCTGAAATGGGTGCCCTTAAACTATTACATGAGTATTTTGTTTTCTTCAGCGTGTGATTTTAAGTTTATGAAGTCTATTGTTCAAAGCCACTTCTCCCAAATTGTGTTCACTAAGATCCTGGGGTTCTATTAAATGTTAAAAGTGTTCCAGGAATTGAAATATTCAGTGTTCAAAGAAACTTGGGAAACAACTACGAACTATATAGTATTGTTGTCTTAGAGAGTAACAGTGGAAATCGCATTTAAAAGTCTGAGAAATCCTGCAGTACAGACATTTGTCCAACTTTGTGTATCTCATTGTTTCCTAGAATTATTTGATCATGGTACCTAGAATATTTACTAGCTATATTCTGTGGAACAGTTTGGGAAACACTTATTTAAAGGAACCTTTTGCATTTTAGAGGTGGAAGGGACCTTAGAGATCATCTAGTCCAGCCCTTGTAATTTACCCCTAAGGAAATTATAATCCAGAGACATCGAACGATTTGTTCAAAATCTCACAGCTCAAAAAGCCTAGGTCTTCTGACCCTGAATCCTCCACCATTCTACCTTCAGAGTCTTGGCTTTTCCAAGTGTGGCACACCCTTGCACCAGTGTTTTCAGAATTGCTTTCATATGAGGTGTTTTATTATTCTCTGAACAACTAAGTCCTTAGGGATGGTATGTTGCATGTTACTTTCAGACAAAATAAATTATCTGCCAACTGTCATATGTTTTGTTTTTAACTTCTCCTCTTTTAAGGTTAGTTTTCCCACCTATTTTATTGTTTCTTAGAGCATTTATGAAATCTAGATTACTGACTTGGACAGTCAATCTAGTTTAAAATATCAGTGATCTAGAAAACCCACAGGTTCTAATTATTAATGGACATTCTTTTGCCCTCTAAATTTGTTTTGTCTTTTTCACCTAATTGGCTGTGGGTAGACAAATTTACATATGTTTAGCCCCTTCCTGCCTGACTTACTACAGCATGCAAAATTTGCTCTGTGGTTTCTAGAGTAAGTTCCTGTATAGAAGAAACCACAGTTTAGACTTTACATCCCTGCTGTGTGCTAAAGGCCCCTCTAGGACACACTGAAATGTGCTCTTAAAAAATCTGAATGACCAGTTCCTTGCCCTTTGTTACCATTAAGATATTTCAGGTACTAATAGTTCACTTGGATACTTTCTCTTTTTATGTATCTTAAGGTTAGTCTCAAGAAAAGTGGGTGGGTCCCTGTCAGAGACTCTCACTGATTCCTTCTGGTGTCTACAACGTGAAAATTTATTCTGAATGAATCCTGTGATGTGATAACTAGTGCTCTGGATGAAGTGATATGAAATAATGTCTGTTATGTCATGTGTATCACAAAAGAAGCATAGAATATTAGTGCTGAAAGAACCTTAAGAGATACACTTTTGTAAGTACTCATTTTAGAGTTGAGGATGTTTCAACATCACACAGCTTATTTGTAACAAAGCCAGGACTAGAACACATGTATCCAGGCCATAGTGGAGTTTGAACCTTTTCAAACAAATCCAGCTTGGATTATTATTCATTCAATCAATATTTTAGAGACCAGTATGGGCCAAGCACTGTGTTAGGCCCTGAAGGGAATAAGACATTGATGATTTTATTTCTCAGTGTTGTAGTGAAATAGGGGCTGTGGAGCAGGTGTATAAATAACTATACAAGGTAGACATGAATCAGTGGCTTAAGAGGTGTAGCTATTTAAGAAGTGCATGGTGTAAGAACATGTCTAACCTATAGCTATCATGCTCCGATTGACCTTAATTTAGATGATTTGACTTTTAGGTGCATTTGATTTGATTCCAGATAGAAACAACGTTCTCAATTGGCTGATCCATTTTGTCATTGTGTTGATTGTCACATTTGAGTTACCCTACCCTTTAATTGACTGTATTAAGCTGCTTATTAGGGCATAAAGCAGAGAAGAAACGGAAGTATGTCTTCCACATTCTTGGCATTAATTCATTGCCAAATTTAGTTTAGTTCTCTAAGAGGGGTGTGGAAGAGCTAGAGAGCACAAAGAGAAATTCAGGCAAAAATGGTACTATTTCAGTTTCTAAGAGGCTCTTCTTTTCATTGTTCACAAGTCAAAGGTATGAAGTAGGGTTGGAAAACATCACTTGTGGAGCTGGGATTGTTGACAATCAAGGGAAACAACAGATCAAGGTTTACCTAAAAATTGCTCGTACATTTCACAGACCACCTACGACTGGGGTCAGCATACGGTTGTCTGTGAAGGGCCCCATAGTAAATATTTTAGGCTTTGCAGGCCATAAGGGCTCTGTCACAATTACTTAGCACTACCTGTGGCTTCAAAGCGGCCATAGATAATGCATTGGGATAGGCTGTGTTCCAGTAAACTTTGTTTACAAAAGCAAGTGGCAAATGGGATTTGGCCTCTGGACAGTAGTTTGCTGTCCAGACCACCCCTGATTTATGGAATCCTTTATTCGTTGTCTCTTCTACCAAAAGGTGCACAGAACCAACTGAAAGAAAGTGATACTCAAACCAGATAGTAATGATACTTATTAGCACCATCAAAATAGAGTAGACAGAGAGTAAAACCAAGTGAGTGTAGGTTTGATTCTTAGCTTTGATCAGAAGGTTTTGGATTAAAGGCTCAATCTTTTTTTTTTTTTAAATAAATTTATTTATTTTTGGCTGAGTTGGGTCTTTGTTGTTGGGCGCGGGCTTTCTCTAGTTGCGTCAACCGGGGGCTACTCTTCGTTGTGGTACACGGGCTTCTCATTGCAGTGGCTTCTCTTGTTGCAGAGCACGGGCTCTAGGCACGCGGGCTCAGTAGTTGTGGCACGCGAGCTTCAGTAGTTGTGGCTCACGGGCTCTAGAGTGCAGGCTCCGTAGTTGTGGCACATGGGCTTAGTTGCTCCTCGGCATGTGGGATCTTCCCGGACCGGGGCTCGAACCCGTGTCCCGTGCATTGGCCACTGCACCACCAGAGAAGTCCTAAAGGCTCAATCTTGACCAGATATTTTGTTTGGTTGTATTCGGGGAGGCTTCCTTCATGTATCTATGTAATCAATACTACCTTGGTCTTTTTTTTTTTTTTTTTTTTGTATTTTGAATCCCTAAATCTTGGTCGTAATTCTGAAATGGTGAGACAAGAGAGCCGTGATAAAATAGAAATAGCATCCTAGGAGTAAAATGTTCATTTTTTTTTCTTTAAAAATATGTTTGGTGTAGTTTGCTAGGGCTGCCATAACAAAGTTCCATAAGCTGAGTTCTTAAACAGTAGAAATTCATTTTCTCACAGTTCTGGAAGATAGAAGTTGAAGACCAAGGTGTTGGCAGGGCCGTACTCCCTCTGAAGGTGTTAGGGAAGAACCTATTCAGGCCTCTCTCCTAACTCCCGTCTTCACATGACATTCTCCCTGTGTGGATGTCTGTCTCTGTGTCCAGATTTTGCCTTGTAATAAGGACACCAGCCATGTTAAGAGTCCACCCTAATGAACTCATCTTAACTCCATTACCTTTGTAAAGACTCTATCTCGAAATAAGGTCACGTTCTAAGATACTGGGGGTTAGGACTTCAGTGTATGTGGGGTTTTTTGGGGGGCGGGTGGGGGAGGACAAAATGCAACCCACAACAACCTGGTACCAGACATTCCTTCATCTTGAGTGAAGCTCATCAGTTGGGTACCCTGGTGGACCCCAAATAAAGCTAAAATGCTTCGTGACTCACTCGTGGTCACTTTGGCTTTCATAACCCAGGTGTTACACTGGTGGCCCTCTTGTGCATAGCATATAAGGAAATGTTTTATTTTGTTGTTGTTTTTCACCTGTAAGATAAAAGATACTTCTTTACAGAAATAGCTTAAACATGTAAATAGCTACGGATGCGTCCATTTCCAACCATAAACGTCAAGGACCTTGAGGAACTAACTGCTCTGTCCCTGATCTGCTTTGCTCAAGTCCATACCTGCCATTCCAGTCAAAAGTACTTTCCTTGCTTCTTGAAGTCTGTTTTTCCTTCCTCTCCTCCAGTCTTTTGTTAGGCTATCACAGATGGCCACGGAACTCCACACTGTCATCAGCAAGCTCACTTTCCTTTCTTCTGGAAGTTGAAGTTCAAGGTCTCCCTCTTCCAGGAAGATAATCTCTGTCATCTCCCTTTTCTGCAGCTTTTCTGCAGTTCCTGCTATTACATTAGAGCAGAATTTTGATGTGATGGTTTTCCATTGACCGCATCTCAGCTGGGATGTGTATGTGGTGGTGTGGAGAAGCAGTAATGCCCTTTATACTCAGAAAGGGATGAATCGCACCATTACCCATTAAGGCATCAGGTTACCTCTAGGGACTTGGAATGGAAGTGAGTTCCTGAAGTTATTAGGTAAGTCCTTCGGAACAGGAAGATTCTTGCCATTTTTAAGTTTGTTTTGAAAGCTATCATAGAGCTGTAGTTCTGTAAGAATGTGAAGCCGTATCAAAGCTTCTTGAGTCTTATACAAAAAATTTAAAGCTATTCATACATTCCATTAGAGGTGCCTCACTTTTGTTATTCTTTCACTTTTTCTTTCTTTCTCCGCCTCCCCTCTTTTTTTGACAGATACTAAGGGCACATCTTGATAGCACCAATTTTAAAAAAAAAACAACTAAATTAGTTATTTCTCTTTACCAAAGTATTCTTCATTATATATAATTGTTGCTTATTTGCGGAATTGTTCTAACTTTTTGTTTGGATGTGTTCCTCATTACCAGCTAGGTTGTTTTAAGATCTTTGAGCACTTGGAAACTATTTCTTTGCAGTATAATGTTTATGGTGCATAGTGTTTTATATACATATTTGGGGCACAGTATTTGCTGCTTTCATTTTCAGGTTTTCTTTAAAAATCCTATTTCCTTACTGCATTCAGGACATGGACTTGCTCATGCAGAATTTTTCAGAACTACCTCAGCGTGTGAAGTTAGGCATACTTATCAGTTATTATTTCGGCAAGAATGTATCAGTGACTGGCAGTGCTGTGTGTCGGGGAAGGTCCATTTCTGCCCAGAATGAGGTCATTGGGTTTATAAAAGCAGCCACTTTCTGAAGTTTGTTTGTTTTCTGCAAATAGTCACATAAACCAAAGTAAGGATTGAGACAATTTGTAAAATGAACACGTGTGGAATTGACTCCCTGACTCCGAATGGGAACAGAAAGATGTTGTCTCGTAACTGTCTAGGAGATGCACTGTGGAAGGCCTCGTCCCAGGGGTATCCTCTAAGCCGATGAGTTGACATTTCTTTGTACCCAGTGAAGTGTATGTAGAGCTGGGCATTGAACTCTCTATATGACTGTTAGTGAGAAGCCACGAAAACCTCTCACATCTGAGGGAGGGTTAGTAAGAAGTGTCAGATCAGGGAAGCAGAAATTGCTTGGATCAGCTGATGGAAAAGAGGATCTAGAGGGTGTGACTAGAGAGTGTGCAGTTTTAGAACCGGAGACGCCTTTTCCTGCCGGCAAGTCCAAGGATCCAGTGTCATTTGGAAGAGCTGAAAGATAAACCCTGTGGGGAGCAAGGGGACAAGATGGCGGCTGCTGTGCGAGTAGGATGGTCACAGCCAGGGTGCTGGGGCGTAAGTGGGTAGGGGCCTCAGTGCCCTGAAGACTCAGATTAGCTGTAGAGGCCATAGCGTAAACCTTCCAGAGTAGGAGGGACACCAAGGTCTCTGAGTCTCAGAGATGTGCTCTCTTTGTTCTCCTGTTTATGTTGGCATTTCCTGAAGTGTGGTCCCTGGACCAACGGCATCAGAATCTCCTGGGGTGCTTATTAAAAAGGTAAATTATTGGGTCCCGCTACCTCACTTTCTCAAACACTACAGGGGCATTTTAAGGTCTCTGGGTGACTTAGAAGCTCACTGAAATCTGAGGACCACTGGGTGAAATATTCCTCAGAAAAGCTCTGCCTGTGGGCATCTTCAGTGACGAAGAATGAGCTAGCTTATGAAGCAGTGATCCTTTAAGTCCAGGGGTGATGTAGGCATCATGTAAATGGTAAATGTAAATGGTGCCATGTAAATGTAAATGGTGCCAAGTAAGAGAATGACAGATGTATGAGTAACTGAGTCAAAACTGGGTCCAAAGAAAAATTGGGATATATCTCCCAAGGCTGACATCAGAAAAGCTAACAGCACATGTCCCTTGCAACCTGGGTTGGCCAGAGCACTGGACCAGCTGTGCTGATGCATTTGAGCCATTCTGCGTTCCTATAGAAAACTGGAAACGGTTTCAGAGGTCAGTCTGTAGAAGTGCTGAGCCAGCTAAGATGCCAGGGCCAGCCATGAACCTCAGGGACCAGATGAAAATCTTCAAAATCTAGTACACAGAAAGCTGTTTCTTTTTTTCCCCTGGTAAAATTTTTGCCAGGCATGTTTTTTAAGCAACTGCCTAGGGTGTATATGTGTGTTGGGGGGGTGGGAGGAGGTGCATATGCTGCTAGTTCTGTGTACTTGTTGGGGGAGAGGACATGGCAGGGAGGAGAGATCCCTGAGCATCTCATAGTCTACCTAACTGTATGTGTATGATGAGAGTGGGTTTCCATTTTATTTGCTTTGTTGACCTTTTTCTCAGCATCTCTCCCCTACGCACTGAGTGGGCAAGACTGCCATTGGCAGCAGGGATGAGAAAGGTTCCAGGTCTCACACCATTGCTGAGACACTCCCCTCCTCCACAGCTAGACAGCTGTCTAATCAGAAGCAAGCAAAGGACCAGCCCATCAGACAGTGGCACCTGGGTCCTTGCACTTCCACGTGCATCTTTTCTGCTTGCTTAGCCACAGCCCACAAACCTTGGCAGTTGCTGTTAATGTTAGGAAACGACATTTGGTCATTAAAAGCTCTTGCTAATAAAATTTAGAGATCTACCCGATTTTTATTCAGCCCTCTTAAGGGAATAGGGCAAAAAGAACCATTAAGAGAAAAAGAGTAGTTAGTGTAATCTCACTTGCCTCCGTGTTTTCCCCATCATTGCCACCTCCCCAGCCCCATTTCCTAAAGCCACGATTGGCAGTCTTTTGATATTTGTAACTTCGATATTGACAATCATATATAGCTCTGTCTCTAGCTAAGAGGGAAAAAGCAGCCCGGAAAGTCAAGAGGTGGGGGTAGTCTTAGGATTTGAAAAACCAGACAGTAAATATCCTGAGATAAAACTTGTTGAAAGCAGCAACTTGTACACCACGTAGAAAACATGCTTCTCAATTCTTCGGGTGACGTCCAGCTGGGAGGAATGGTGCACTACAGAGAATATCAATTAGCAGAAGGATACCAGTACACTGGAAGATAGGCACCAGTTAACAGAGGGTTAATGGGAATAATCATAAAATTGTGCCGTTCAGTTAAAAAAAAAATTCTGAGGGAAGTCGAATACGTCCAACTAGGTATGTGAAAAGAGCTGTGTGGTTGGTTTGACCCCAAATGAATTAGCCAGCTGATTAAGCTGCTTAGACTGTTGGTGTCGTTTTACCTACAATTAATAAAATTTGAGTATTTAGATTAAGAAATGAAGTCATCCTACTGCATGAGTATTAAAAGTTCTCATCCAAAAGTTCATCTGTAAGTTGAAATTTTAAAAATCAGAACACTTTTTTTTTTTTTCTCATAGAAACATTGTATTTGGTGAACTGGTTCCTAGGTTTGCCAGTTGAAATGTTATTAATAATAGCTGGATTCCTTGGTTAGCCCCAAAGCCCATGGTCTTCTAATGGAATTTTAGAAATGACGTTGCCACCTTCAGTTCTGAGTCTCTGTTGAACAAAGGGTTATCGTATGGTACATTCAGTAGAGGAAGAGAATGCCTTTCTCACTTCTAATAATCATAGTGAAAAACGTAAATTGAGTGGCCTTTTGCACTCTGCCTCCTCTCTCTCTGAAGGTTGAAGATAGCAAAAGTTAGGCACCTCTAATGGAACATATGCACATCTTTAAGTTCCCTTGTGATGCTCATCTCAACCGTTTTAGGTGATGACTGTTTTACCACATCAGATTCAAGAAGTTTGGGAATTTTAAAAGAGGGGCCCTAACCCAGATGCACCTCTAGTTGGAATTTTAAGTGTAAAACTCACCCAAATGAAAAGGCCCAGGGAATAGGAAAATTTTGGTTAGCCAGCCTTTCCAGGGAGCCTTTCCTGGGGAATCAGCTCCTCCAGTTTCCCTTGCCTTTCACAGCGTCTTCCACTTTTGAACCCACAGGGTCATTTTCATTTTCAGTTTTCTCCATTTTCTTCTTTACTGTGGCTTTGCAAAGGAGCCTCAGAGTAGGAGGAAGGGGGATTGAGAAGCTACTTACCTGTATAAGTCAGTTTCAAGCTTAGGACTGGTGGTGTGTGTACTGAGCAGAGCCCTCTTGGCCATCTGGGTACCAAGTTGCGAGAGGAACACTGAGAAGGAGGGACTCAAGTGTAGCTGGCAGTCATTAAGCGCTTCTTCCAAGCTTGGCATTTCACTAGGGGCCCAGCAGTGATTAGCTTGTGCTGCCTTCACAACTACTCTGTGAGCTGGCATAGACAGTGTCATCCTTACTTTACAGATGAAGAGATGAGATTCAGAGATAATTTGCCTTAGGTCAAGTTCAGTGGTAGATCTGAACTTGAGGCAGTCTGATTTCAGAATCCGTCCTTTCAACCGTAATTGCTTTACTACCTCCTTAGGAGTTGTCTAGGTCAAAGAAGTTGTTCGGTTATTGTTGCTTGTCGGGAGGTTTAAAGGAATACCTTTGGGGGGGGGTGATAGTTATCATTAAAGATTTAAATTTGGATAAAAGAAGGGGAGACTAGACTTGTATGCTGTGGCAACTAGAAGTGGTTTAGAAATAAACTGGGGCATCTGCTGTCTTGTAATGGCCCCCCACCTTCACCCCCCATCTCTATGCCATAGAGAGAAATCTTCCTTTGGATATGAGGTTGGACAAGATGACACATAAGTTTCTTTCTGGATATAATTATGGTTAATGAATTAATCTGTGTTATAGTGGGTACAGATGTAAAGTAATTCTCTGTACATGTTCTGATTACATAAGTAAGTTTAGGAGAAGTAAGGTTAGGAGGGTCAAAATGGGCCTTCAGAGAAAGTCACTGTAGTGGGTTGAATAGCGTGTCCCCAAATTCGTGTCTAACGAGAACTTCAGAATGTGACTTAATTTGGAAATAAGATCTTTGCAGATGTAATTAGTTAAGGGTCTTGAGATACAATCAGAGCAGAATTAGAGTGGGCCCTAAGTCCAGTGACCGGTGTCCTTCTAAGAAGAGGAGAGACACAGAGAGCTGACCACGTGAAGGCAGAGGCAGATTGAAATTACGCTACCTCGAGGCAAGAACTGCAGGAGCTGCCAGAAATTGGGAGAGCAGGAAGCAGCCTCCCTTAGAGCCGTCGGGGGAGCATTGCCCTGCTGACACCTGGATTGCCGACTTCTGGCCTCCCGGACTGTGAGGCAATAAACATCTGCTGTTGTAAGCCACTAGGTTTGTGGCGATTCGTTACAGCAGACTTAGGAAACGAATCCAGCCATTTCCCACTGTCTCCCCATTTATATGTTAACTTCGGTATAGCTTAATATACAAATGTACCATTATAGTTCCTATACAAATCTAAGTTTTAAATTTCCTGACAGAAACTAATGACATTTGAATTGTATTAGGATGGTGATACTTATATTTAATGAACTTTTTTTAAAGCGATGCAGTTCATTTCAAGGAGTAGCATTTTCTCTGTCTGTTTCTTCTAAAGCCATGCTGCATGCAGTTGAGGGGGCGGTGGGTGTGATTTGTGGTTCATCCGAGAGAATTTTATCAAAATACTCAGATGGCTCCATTAAGAAGTTAGTCCTCTAAATAACTCTCTGTCGTACACTTCTCTAAGGTTAAAAATCAGTTCAAAGGATTGGAGTGAAGGTGTCATTTTTCAATTGAGAGTCTACTGAAGCAACTCCTGGCAAGAATGAATAACAACTGCCTGACCAGATGTGGCCACTACCAAAGGCAGGAGGATCCCAGAGTGATTATACCTTCTTGAAGGTTTATAGTAATTCTGATTAATCTGTTTTGAAAAGAGAGAGACCCACATATCTCGGGTATCCAAAGGCAATACGATTAAAGTTATTAGGACCCATCTTTTTCTCTGAATTATAATTCTCACTATCAATCATAATTTGTCCAACATCCCTGGTGTTTTTGAAGTCTTAAACTAGGAATTTTAAAAGTCCACCTGTCATAGAGTTGGGAGATTGTTCCAGAGATGCTACAAGTCTGGAGAGGAAATATAATAGATTTCAGTGAAAATAGAGATCTTGTTTCAGCTACGAAAAGGGTATGATTGATGCATTTTGCCCCAGATATCAAACTCCTCTCTAAGACAGACCCTGCCATCATCCAGCCCTGGCCAACTCCTCTCACCTCTTTATACCCCAGAGCTGTTCAACATACAGCAGTTAAAGCCCTGCAGCAGTTGCATGGTTTCCAACATATGTCAGTCCATGTTTTTTCCCTCACCACGTACATAAAGTGCTTGGTCCAAGCTCTGTGCTGTACAGGGTGGGATAGTCAGGCAGGATGTGGTTACATGTCCTCAAGGGGCTTACAGGCCAGGGAAGCAGATTTATGCTTTAATTCAAATGTAGAAATAACCATGTTAGTAGGTGTTAAACTTTTGTTTAGATTAAAATACCACGTACTGAGAAGATCTAAAGGAAAGCATGTTGCCTGAGTGTTTTCTAGCGATATTCCTACACAGTCATGCTGTACTGTTGGGATCGGGGTAAAAGGGAACTTACCACTAAGTTCCACTGTTTTGCAACCAGTTTCTTGAGCCAAAAACCTTTTGGTTATGTTTTATTGATGGGTATTAGGAAGATTTTTAGTAACCATGACATAGGCAGAATATTCATGGTAAAGGTCATTTTTCTAAAAAAAGAGTCTTCAGGTAGAGCAACTGTGTATCAAATAAGACCCCCAATTCAGTGAAACTCAATGGCACACCCCTCCCTTAACGCCTACTTTCTCTTCCGCTTAGCTCCTAAAGAGGTTGTCAGGCAGACCGTATTTCACATCCAGACGGCCACCTCTTCAGTGATGTTGGGAAAATCTCTTAACTTCTGTTCTCTCAGCTGTAAAATGGTGAAAATCTACCTCCCTTATTGTGATTAAATGAAAGAATACATATAAAGCACCTAGCTTGGTACCAAAAGACACAATAAATGCTCAACAATGTTAGCGATCAGTACGGTGAATAACACTCAGTTCTCTAGAAAAAAATGTTTGCAGTAAGCTGTCATGGTTTAAAATGGTGTTCTCCCTCTAGCTGTTGCTTATTTCGCTCTTTTGAAAGATTGTCTAGGTACCTTTGATAGTAAAACGATCACAGATTACAGCCCCAACTAAAACAGGTAAACAAATGGCTAAGCCTGCTCCCCTCAATTAAAAGTATTATTCTTGACATCTTGTCTCTTTCTAGAAAGATAACTGCTAGCGAGCATTTGCACATCAGCTATTATCGCAAGCTATGTTTGGATTTTACAGTAAGAAAGAACGAAGATGAAGTTAGAGTCTCCGATGTAGGCGATGCAGGCAAAGTTTCCATGTGTATTTCTGGGGACAGCGGAGTGAGATAACCTGTCTAAGATTTTAATGGATAAATTCTGGCTTCAGTATTTATAATTTACATACTACCTTTTGAAAAATGTATTCAGGCAGGATTAAATTGTTTTTTAGATCTGCATCTCTTCCTAATTTGCTTGGTACTGGAAGTTCTCCTAAAAGTAGGATGATGGTGTAATTTGAATAATTCTTATGTAACTGGGAGCAGCTACTGGGTTGCAGAGACAAGCAGAGCAGGGGCTGACTGGCACCCTCCGTGCCTCGAGGTGAGGACCTCCTTCTCCAGCTTCCCTGGCTGGAGTGTAGAAAAGGCAGTTTGCCCATTCATTCCTAATTTTTCCCCCCATACTAGAAGTTACAGTGCCTGGTTCTGGTCTTTAAAAAAAAAAATCTACCATTCTTCTTAGTTCATTCTTTTGTTCTATGTCCCGATTTTTAAATTGGGCAGAGAGTACTGTTTTGAGATTAAATCTAGTCCAAAATGTAAAGGAAATATCCAAAGACTTGAATTTTAGGATTTTTTTTTTGACTTTTAGGATTTTTGATGTCTGTATGGAGAAATAGAAATTTTAAAACTGTTTTTGTCCGCCTCCTGCATTTTTTCTGTTTCAGCAAAATAGTTTGGTAACGCACAGGTTCCCTGAAGCATCCTTGCTGCTACTTCACATTCACACAATCCGGAGAGCGTAGGAGATCCTAGGTGGCTTGCAGGCCACACCTGGACCATTCCCGTCTGCTCTGTCAGGACAGGGGTTCACAGCAGTGTTTTTCCCTTTCCTGTGCCGGCAGTGCTCATTGGCTGCTTTGGTTTAGGTGGGGTGGGTGCAGAGAGCTGGCCCCTCATCACTGGTCATCGAGTGTAGAGTCTCCTGAAGCCAGTTTCCATTTAGGTACAATTGTCTTCACCACTGTGTTTCTTTGTCGATGGGTGGGAAGAGATGATGTCATTTTCTTGTGCATTTAGAAGGACAGAGATTTATGAAATCCAGTTTGGGTACCTGTCACTAATAAATTAAGTTAATCTGATCATGATTGAGAATGAAAGATTGCATGTTTGATTTCATGAAGCAAAGGTAAAGGATATTTTATATGCTACATAGTGAAACTAAATATAAGGAGAGGAAAAGGGGATGGAAAGGCTCAATGGAGCTGTGCTGCTGTGGGGTGTGTGACCCCCATACCCGACCCCCCAAATTCACAGAGGTTCCGGGTCTCCTTTCTACCGAGAGCTAGAACTTGAATCATACTGTCCCAGGTTTCTTGGAAAAGAAGGTCCCTCTGAAATTTTCAACTTTCAATCAGTTTCAGATGAAACTGATGCTTTGTGATGAGCAACAGAAAATAAAAGGTCTTCAGGAAGATGAATAGCTTCACTTTTTTTCTTCTTGAGCAACAATCCCTACTTTAAACAAAGAGTATTGTGAAATAATTTTTCTTTTGAAAAAGAAGTCCTGTCTGGCTTACATAAATACTGAAACTGTTTCCCAGATTCCACTTACTGCAGAATGAAGTTGTACGTTAGTTTATCTACTTCAGAAAAGATGAAGAGAGGAGTGAACCTTGCCAGCACTTGGGTTGGTTACCTTCCAAGGCACCCAGGTACTCCAAGGCTGATACCATCAGTCCTGAAGTGATTAGACAGCAGTAGTGCATGGGCTGGCTCCACAAGAGAGAGGAGAGTCTCTGGGCTGCTGTAAGCAGTGGATAGTCAGTCTAAATATACAAGAGAAATCCCACAGGGAAGAAAACTTGTTCCTGCAAAAAAAAAAAAAAAAAAAAAAAAAATGAAGAAATGCTTACCCAGGTCAAAAGAGGAACAGTTCTTTAAGTATACTGGTGAGCTACTGGGAGCAGGGTTCTCATAACTTTGGGGATTTCTGAAGGAAAACCAGCTCGTCTTAGAGAATGAATATGAGTATAGCCACTGTGAAGCTTTAGGATAAAAGCAGACACTGGAATACATGAAAGGAAAATCTTCCAAGTCTCTAAGTTTCTTTGTAAGGAAACTGAGGGTTGAAGTTTCTTGGTTTAAGTGAGTGAATTTGTGACATACATAGGGAGACTAGAGAGTGGGCGGACAATTCTAGAGACTTTTCAAAGGTTTCTAACCTAAGCTTATTAAATTGCCATTTGACCCCGAATGTACTTCTCTGACAGAAAGGCAACAAACTGCTATAATTAAGCTGTTTGATTTATGTATCTTCTTGTAGATGGTACAGATAGTGATTGTATTATTCACAAATTTTTAGTATAAACACAAAAATAGAGTGGTGGCACTCACAAGGATTTTTTAGGAAGTTTGAATTGTAAATTTTTTTTTTTTTTTTTGGTAAGCAGGAAATTGGATGTCTAGCATACACTTGGACATCCAAGCAAGCAGTCTAAAATATGAGGTATAAAAGAGGCAGTACAAAATACACACTTTTTCTATGATACCTTAACAAGACTAGCACATCAGTTTTCCTTTTTAAGACTCATTGAGAAAACTTGGCATGTACCATTATAATTGCTACAATCCTTGTAGCAAATAAGGGCTGGTGCCCTTTGACAGCACTGGTGGGAAGGGAGACCTAGTCCTGCCTTGAATTAGCTGTACGACATTGGACATATACATGCTTTGACTTCTTTGGGCCTCAGAGGGGTTTCCTGGAAAGTAAGGTATTGAATTAGATCAGTGTTTATCAACATTTTAAAAGTCAAGCCTTCTTGAGTGAAAATAAAAATACTGCCCCTATCTCCACTCCCCACCCATCTCTTAATATTCTTTTATACTTCCAGTTGAGAATTACGGGACTGCATGATCTCTGATGTCTCTCTCAGCTCTGGAAAGCAGATGAACAGAGGTTTTCATTTCATTTTATGGGTAGATGCACCTTGCTCCTTCTTAAAGTTGGAAAGGGCCCTTTCCAGAATTCATTGTCACTCACCAAGAGTATTTATTGCCCTGAGTCCTTCCTGCCTTATGCATGGGCAACACCCAGAAGCTTGCTAGAACTGCAGAATCTTGGCTCTACCCAAGTGGCTGAGTCAAAATCTGCATTTTAACAATGCAAGTGATTCCTGTGCGCATCAAATTTTGAGAAACGCAGCAGAGCACTGTTTTGTAACCTGCAAGTGGCAGCATTAGTGGGGTGTGGAATCAATTTAGTAGGCCACTACTAAGTCGCTACCAGCATTTCTTATTTAAGGAAATAGGCAAGAAAAGGTACTGTTAGGGTACATTGCATAGGGTAAAGGAAAATAACTTCTACGTCTTTGCCTGTATGTGTATACAGTGTTTCAATCTCAGGCAAAAAATTAATTTTTTAGGTGGATCTCAGGCAAAAAAAAAAAAAAAAAGCCACTGTGCTTTGTGTCTCAGAGACAGTGTGTCTCAGAGACAACCATCTGCTTAATCCCTTCTACTTACTCACAGACATTTACGTAGAAATACATACACAGAGATACATAATAAAAAGCTGTCCTACACTAATTATCCATATTGTGTCAGATGTAAACTGCTAAATTGTACCATGAAAAAGCAATAAATGTGATTATTAATTTTTTTGAGTTGTAGTAACTCAAAAATTTTTCCTGTTGAGGTTTTACTTTGGCTATATACAAATCACAGCACGGTCAGATATGATTTCATTTTTTGTATTATTATTATGGGAAGATTTCAAATACTTGTTCAGTTTCCTGAAAGTACAGATAATGCTTTTTTCTCCAGGGACTGATTTGTGAAACCCATAATGCTGCAAGCTTATTCACATGTCCCTTTGCATCTTGGGAAAAAAAAAATTGAATAAATTCATTTGGGGTTTTTTGGGGGTAAACTGGCTCATGTTTTTCTAACTTTATGTTTAGTTAATCACTTTACAGTACTTTCAATAAGTGTTATGTAGTGTAAAGAAAGTATATTTTTAAATAGGTAATTTCCACCCTGAGGACTTTGCAATCTCAGCAATAATTCTTTACTTACAAAAAATGCTAGAAAATACAAACTGTACTATACATAGAGTTTTAAAAACAGCTCATTAGAGAAATGCAAATCAAAACTACAATGAGATATCATCTCACACCGGTCAGAATGGCCATCATCAAAGAATCTAGAAACAATAAATGCTGGAGAGGGTGTGGAGAAAAGGGAGCCCTCCTGCACTGTTGGTGGGAATGTAAATTGATGCAGCCACTATGGAGAACAGTATGGAGGCTCCTTAAGAAACTACAAATAGAACTACCATACGACCCAGCAATCCCACTACTGGGCATATACCCTGAGAAAACCATAATTCAAAAAGAGTCATGTACCAAAATGTTCACTGCAGCTCTATTTACAATAGCCAGGAGATGGAAGCAACCAAAGTGTCCATCATCGGCTGAATGGATAAAGAAGATGTGGCACATATATACAATGAAATATTACTCAGCCATAAAAGAAACGAAATTGAGTTATTTGGAGTGAGGTGGATGGACCTAGAGTCTGTCATACAGAGTGAAGTAACTCAGAAAGAGAAAAACAAATACCGTATGCTAACACATAATGGAATCTAAGAAAAAAAAAAGTCATGAAGAACCTAGAGGCAAGATGGGAATAAAGACACAGACCTACTAGAGAATGGACTTGAGGATATGGGGAGGGGGAAGGGTAAGCTGGGACTAAGTGAGAGAGTGGCATGGACATATATATACTACCAAACATAAAATAGATAGCTAGTGGGAAGCAGCTGCATAGCACAGGGAGATCAGCTCGGTGCTTTGTGATCGCCTGGAGGGGTGGGATAGGGCAGGTGGGAGGGAGGGAGATGCAAGAGGGAAGAGAAACGGGAACATATGTATATGTATAACTGATTCACTTTGTTGTAAAGCAGAAACTAACACACCATTGTAAAGCAATTATACTCCAATAAAAATGTTAAAAAAACAAAAACAGCTGGAAGGAAGTTGACCATGCTGGTATCCTAACTCCATTGGGGTGAGGCAGGAAATTCAGGCTTTGCAGAGGTGTTCTGAGCTGTCATGATAAAGGTAATGCTGCACTTCCCTTAGGAAATTTCCTTTTTTCAATTTATTTTGAGTAAAAAGGAAGAGTTTGTTCTTGTCCCTTTGCAGGGCTCTATGTCAAGGAACAAAACAGGTGTGGATTTGAAAATTCTTCATTTGAGACCCAAAAAGAGAATAAAAACACTCTCTATGCACCTGCATTCAGAATCCAGGAGAGTAATCAATTTTGTACCAGGAGTTTGGCAGGATTTTCTGTTTACTGTGTTCCAATAGCTGGTTGTTATGAACTTTCTTTTAAGGTGGTTTTGGAGCTATTACATGGTCTTTTGATGTATAAGAGATTAAATAGAATGTGAAATGCAACTTTTTACTGATTACATGTTGAAACAGAAAGATGTGAAGCTGTTAACCAACAAAAAGTCTCAGTAGGTCCAAGTTATTCAGCTATAATATTTTCATCTGAAGACCACTCTGGCTCTAAGAACTCTGAATATTATATCTTTAAAAAAATT
Source organism: Pseudorca crassidens (assembly GCF_039906515.1). Lineage (NCBI taxonomy): Eukaryota > Metazoa > Chordata > Mammalia > Artiodactyla > Delphinidae > Pseudorca > Pseudorca crassidens. The sequence continues at coordinate 70,906,175 of NC_090301.1, forward strand.
TTTTTTAAATTTGTTTCTTTAAACTTTAGTTGTACTTTTAGCATAGCTTCTGTATTTACTGTATTTCCTCACAAACATCTGTGGCTAAATAGGGACTCTGTGCTTGGCTTAAGTGGTATACGGAGGTGAGACCACAGTGCGACTCCTGTCTGTCTTCTAGCTGCGCATGTGATTGGGTGAGTCTTCTTTCTCGGGTCTGCTGATTCAACCTCTTACTCCATTCCTCTGGCTGTTGGTGCAGGTAGATAAGAGTACCCAGGGGCTTGGCTGGGTTTTGTCCTGATATGCCTTAGCTGGAGACAGCCAGAAGCATTATCCAGCCTTAGAATTCGGAAATGGAAGGGAGCTTAGAAATCACCCAGTCTAACCTGCTCATTTCCCAGGCGAGGACCTTGTGCTGCTCAGAAATGATGCTCCAGTTACTGGCCGAGGCAAGACTGGACTCCAGATATACAGATTTTTCCATTCAGTCATTTTTCTTTTGTATGTAGAGAGGAGGGGGGAGAATTTCCTTAGGTTTATGTCCCCCACAAGCTATGCTCTTCATTTATCATCTTAAAATTTTCTGTTCTCCCTGTGAGACTCTGAACAGTCATGTGTGACATTATATCGATATTCTATATCGATTTCTAGGTAATCCTCCTACCTTTCTAGTGTCATCCCCCCCACACACACCTTCTCCTCCCCAGACATCAGCTTGTCCTAGCATACCCTTGAGCCAACCAAGGGAAAAGACCAAGGAAAAGAGGTTGCTCTTTTCCCTGGCTTCATGAAGAATGATGCTTCCTATCTGTATCTTGGTCGGCTCTTCTCCTCTGCCCACACACCCACCCCTTTCAGGACTGCCTTTCCTCTGTTTTTAATGACTTGCCGTTAATATCCAGCTCCCTCAGCCATCTACTCCCTCAGTGAAGCCGCCTTCAACCTTTCTGTCCCAGGCCCTCTCATCCCTCTCATCTCATCTCAGGGATGAGCACTTGGTTGAACTCTTAACTACTTTTAGAAACCATACCATACCACACCATTTTACGTGATGCAATTAAGGGTAGATAAAGCCAGGAGCCCACTGTTAAAAGCTTTTCCTTCCTAATGAATGTGCTTTCTGGTAAGGAAGTTTTGAACCCGTTGCCTTAAGCCCCTCACTTACTTTCTTGGCCTTCCAGTTTTCCGGTGAATAACATACTTAATGCCTTCAGTGCGGAATCTTTATGTTGTTTTTTGTTTTGCTTTTAAAGATTTTTTTTTTTTTGATGTGGACCAATTTTAAAGTCCTTATTGAATTTGTTACAGTATTGCCTCTGTTTCATGTTTTGGTTTTTTTGGCCGCGAGACATGGGATCTTAGCTCTCCCACCAGGGATCGAGCCCACACCCCCTGCATTGGAAGGCGAAGTCTTAACCACTGGACTGCCAGGGAGGTCCCTGTTTTTTTGTTTTTTAAAGACTTTTTTTAAAGAGGAGTTTTAGGTTTACAACAAAACTGCGAGGGAGATACAGATTTCTCACCAACCCCGGGTCCCACACACTCATTCGCTTCCTCCGTTATCCGCATCACTCGCCGGAATGGTACATTTTAAAATTTCAGTGCACGTCTGAAATTTATTTTTTTTAATCTGATGGACTTAGGTAAAGAGATTTCTATGTAGAGATTGCAACTTTACATTTAAGGATGAGATTTGATAACTATCTTAGTGAATATTAATTACGAAGCCTTGGGAATTTTTAGTTTTAGATTTTTTAAATAGCCAACATAACAACATGGACCTCTCTGCTTCGACAGACAGAATCCAGCAAAAGAATACTGAATAACCTATTGCTCAGTTCCATAGTTTGAGGCTACAAAGTTTGTTTCCAAACAAGGAACAGTGACAATATGAGACCCAGTTCATTAACTAATTAGCTATGTGATTTTAAGCTTTGATATCCTGGCATCCAATGGGATTACCTGATATCTGCCCATTTGTCCTCCTTCCCACATGATGGGTAAGTAAGACCCTGCATGTGTGAAGGGGCACCATTGTTCTGGGCTAATGTCGGTGCTGTCCTTTCGCCTCCTGGCCTACCCGGAAGAACATCTGCTTCCTGGCCAGCTTCTCATCTCTCACTAACTCACCTCCCACTTCTCAGCTGTGTACTTTCCCAGCTCCCTGTGCCAGGAACTTTATCTTTCTCAGTTATTATTCCTAGCCCTTTTGGAGCCACTCAGATGTCTAAATGGAAACAAACCAACAAAAATGTTCTGACTGTGACAAAATTGGCCTATTCAGATGATCTGCCCCCCCCACCCCCGTTCCATAATTCCTCTAAATTATTAAATTTCCTTTGTATCTTGAAAGCTTTGGGAGAAGAACCAGTATATGGCGTTAGTTTGGTAGACAGTGCCTTTGTGTAGTACTCAGTTCACGCCAGGATTGATACTACACTATTTCCTGGAGAAATGATGATGTCCATGACTTCTGTCTGCTCTCAGGAGCAACTGTAATGATTATTTTGCTTCTGGATAAAGGAAATAGTTGATGTGGTAAACCTCCCTGCTGTTTGGTGGTGGGGTGTGTGTGTGTGTGTGTGTGTGTGTGTGTGTGTGTGTGTGTGTGTAGTAGGGGGTGGCAGGGTGGGGACAGGGATTATGGATTATAACCTTAAACTATGAGGATGACAGCCTTAAAGAAGACTTGAGGGTAATTAAAAGGCAGATACTAGGTTTCCCTTCCCTTCAAAGTATATTCTTAGGAAAGTTACTAAGTGAGGGGGTGAGGGAAGAACAGCTTCAGCTATAAGATTGGTCAGAGCACTATTCTTGAGCCTATTAGAAATAGGAAGGAAATAAGACAATAGAATTTATAGTGACAGGTCTTTGTTTTTTCATTGTTCTTTGCTGGATAGAAATCTACAACAATGTACATGATTACTAATATATTTTTAGTTCACACGTGGTTAATCCCGTTTTTAAAAGAGACTTAGATTTGCATTTATATAGAAGAGACTTCTTAATGTGCATTGGGGTGAGGGGTGATGTGACGGGGAGGGAAATAGATTTACCGTACGTGTAGTTGCGTGTCTGTCTTTTAGTGTAGGAGGTGAGTGGGCTTTCCTGGTGGGATGGAGGCATCAGAGCTGTCCACACAGGAAGTCTTCCCTGAGTGCTGTCCACACAGGAAGTCCTCCCTGATTGTGGTCCACACAGGAAGTCCTCCCTGAGTGTTGACAAGCCCTCTTCCTGCTGGTGCCCACACCCACTCCTGCAGGGAGTGCAGAGAGGCTCTGCGAACAGAGCCACCCATTTATTCACCACCAACTTTATTTTTCTATCACTTTAGGCATGCGAATTCAGCCTACTTAAATGTTATTGTGAAAACTGAATTAGCTTGTTTTCCCTGCCCTTGGATAGATAACTTGATAGGTATCTTGTTTACCTGACCTGAAGCAGTGAGATTAGGCCAGAGAAGGCTGAGCTACAGACTCCTAGGCTCTTGTGGGATGGGTCAGCACTTAGCTGTGGTCATTCAGCCACCCAGTTCCTTAAATAAATAGGTTGAATTTGTGAAAATTGTCCACATACTTCATCCAAGGGGTGGAAGGTGGGGAGTGTCTTTTCAAATTCTAGGGCAGCTTAGGGGTTTTTGAGAGGCAAAATGTAAAAGGACAACCAGTGATGAAAATGGAGTTTGGTAAAATATTGTCCACTTGTAAGCTTTTTTTTTCTTTCTTGCTTTTTTTTTAAGTCTGCGGTTCATGCCGTTGAGGCACTTGACTACAAAGTGTAATTGCTTTAAATTGATCAGGGTTCTGAAGTGTAGATAAAGACTTGTCAGTGTTTGCGTTTCAGTCTGGGAGTGAGGGTGCCATTCTCCACTGGTTAAGTGGAGCCTTCCTAAAATGGTGACTCTGATGCTCGGCTGTAACGTGCTGTAGCTTTCCAAAATTGTTTGCAGAATTCTTTTAATGAAAAGATTTATAAGGTCGAATTTTAAAAACTGACCTTTTTAAGGGTTTTGTTAAAAAAAAAAAAAGCACAAGTTGACTGTTGCTCATTAAATTAACTTAAAGGCACCTTGGAATTTTTTTCTTAAAAAAACTTAGCCACCAATGGTATTAAGTGTCATATTTCAGAAAAACTTCAATTTCATAATTTAAGTTGCAGGAAGAATGGGCACAGAAAAATGAAATAATATTAATAGTTCATTTAGGATATAGACAGTGTTTTGGGTGCCATTCAGAGTACAGATCAAGGGCTCTGGCTTTGTTGTCCAGCAGATCTGAGTTCAAATTGCAGCCCTGCCGCCTACTAAAAGTGTGACCATGGCACATTACTTAACGTCTCCTGAGACTCAGTTTCCTGATCTGCAAAATGGGAGAACAATAATGCATCTGTCTCGTTTGGATTAAGTAAGATGACGCATGGCACAGTGTCTGGCACATATGAAACATGCAGGATATGACAATAATCATTACCCTGCTCTTAACAGTTATCATTAACCCATTCTGAATATTTTGGAATAAACTCCTTTATTGTGTTTGCATTTTCTTCTTTGAACATGAGGAAGTCTTTATCAGGATTTAAATTTTTAATTTCAGTGAGTTCTAAAAACTCAATCTTTGATCTAAAATTTTCTGTACCAGAAAATGGAATATGGACAACTTGGACTAATTTAATGCTTCTTGTCTTTAGTCATCAACTATTTCTGAGAGTTGATAATAGGATTCATTTGAATTTAACCTTGGTCACCAGGACTCACCAGAGACCAGTCACCCTCCTCAGGATGCATTCGGGACCTCCCTTCTCCCAGGTGGGATCGGAATACTAGGAGATTTCTTTCCCCCAAAGAGTAGGTTAGAGAGAAAGTGGGGTGGCACAGACTGTATGTGCTCCCCACCTACTTCCAGCATGGGAAAATAGTGCTGTCATAAATATGGAGGCCGGTCGAAGATGCATTCCATCAGCTATGTAGATCACGGCTCTGCTTCTGCCAAATATAGATACATAAATAAAAGCCTGCTCCTTCACGTCCAGATAATTCACACATCCACATGTTTCTTTTCATTGGGTAAGTCTATGCCCGACACTCCACTTTCCACCCCAGAGAAGAGCAGAGGTGAGAGCTGAGGCAGACTTGGGATGCAGTCTTTCAGATGCCTGCTGGTTCACTTTCTTTGGGTGGTGTCATCCCACTGCAAGGTGGGCATGGACCCAAGCCACAGCTCCTGTCAGATCCCTGCAAGGCTTACCCAGGTGACCACGTTTCGTCCCCCGACTGCAGCGCTGAACACACCAGGTCCTATGGTGAAAAGCTGTGTTTGAGGCAAGCACAGGCTCTCGGATGTGAATCAGAGGCGAGTTAAGAAAAACTACAGTCTTGCCTAGATGTCTACAACTGTCAGTTCTTTGTGTAAATCGAAGGCTAGGGACAGGGTGGCAATATATGTGTTAACTTCCCAGCCCCTCTGTTCTTCACTGAAGTGAGAAATAGAGGGTGCCTTGTTGATGGCAGGTTGCAGCTAGCAGTTATATTGAGTGACTTTGGAGAAGGGACACAGACCTCTGTGTGGCACAGCTGGGAGGTCTGAGGTGCCAACAGTGGCAGAGCAGGAGAAGGGCTTAGTTTATACCTGGAAAGCTGTTTTTATCCCTTAGAGACAAACAGGGATGAGAGGAAAGGATTTGAGTTCAACTGCTTATTAAGGGCATAAATCAGATCGACTTGATAGGATATGATCTCAGACAGGTTTTGTTTGGATTAAGCTGTGCTGATGTTCCTGGTTCAAGTTCAGCCTTCATTTATACATTGACTGTTGTTAACCCTTCTTGCACCTCTCCTTTCTGAAAAAGAATCCCTTGAGATAAAGGGGTGTTTGGACTCTGATTTTAATTTAGCAAGGGCGCTGGGCAGTGAGAAGAACCATCTTCATAGTATAGGCCATGAAGAAATGGTTACATGTCTAGATTCATGAGGTGCCCAGTGCCTCAGGATACTGTGGGGTTAGGGTGGCCATGGCAGAAACTGGGTGCAGAGCCAGATAATCTGTCCTGGAAAGTTGAGTTTGCTGACAAGGTCAGCAAGGTTATATTTATTGCAGGGGGTCTACGTTTTGAACTTTCTAAAGTGGAATTTAATTGTGTCCTAGAGATGCCTCATTTTCTTGCTTATGGTAGTAAAAATCAAGCTGTAAGATTTGAAAAGTTTGTTGAATGTCTAGTGACTAATTTTACATCTTCAAACTGTTACTCAGTGTCAGTGATGCCCTTGGTTAGTCTATTTATTATTTAGAAGATGTGAAGTAAAAACAATTCCTGTCCTGGTGTGAAATGCAGAGCATTTGCTGTGAGGACACTTTGGGGTGTGCTGACTTCCATGTCAAACTGAACCATTTAACTTCCTCAAAGGTCATGTGTGTGGCATAGGGACAGAGAACTGTGGTTTCTTTCGATTGGTTAACAATTATCTGATGTGAGTACATTTTCAGACATTCTTCCTAGGTGGCTGCCGACTGAAACCACACCGAGCCTGGCTTGCAGGCTTTGTAAAAGTTACCTTGGCTGCTGCGAGGCCTGGGAAGGTTTCCAGCTTCTACACCATTCTCACAGGGGTTAAATTTCACAAGGTTAGCCAGAGCGAAAGGTAGCCGACCTGTGAATCTCATCCAGATGTCTCAAGGAAGCCATGGGCCTGTCTTAGAACTAGGTGAAGTCTTCCTTATTTGAGCCTCTTGACCGAACTCTAACCTTCTTACACTTGAAGAGTAATCTTTTTTTTTTAATCCCTAAGAATCATCTCAATAAAATTGTCAGCAAGTTTCAATCAAGTGTCCTTCAGAATTTGAAAACCTTTTCAAAAGTCCAGTGATTTCTAAATGACTGTAGATTAAAATGATATTATCAATAACTTTATGCAAGTTCGTTTTGAGTATCAGATGTGTTCCTTAAAGTATGTGAATAAAATCTTACAAAAACTTAGTCCTGTTTCAGGTGTAGGTAGAGAATATTCTGCTGAGTAAAATCCTATTATTCATGTTGAAGGAGAGGGTATTTTTGTAGAATGAACAGATCTTTTTTAAGGTGTAAATTAAAATCTGCGGTAAAGTAGCTGAAGATAAATCTGTATGCGTATCTTGGTAACTTCGTCTTGGTTGGGAGGTCATACAGCCTCTGAATCGGTTCTGTCTGGCGTTCTAACGCTGCCGTCTTTGTTTTCCAGCAGTCTCTGGTCCCAGCCCACCCCATGGCCCCTCCCAGCCCCAGCACCACCAGCAGTAATAACAACAGTAGTAGCAGTAGCAGCTCAGGATGGGATCAGCTAAGCAAAACGAACCTCTATATCCGGGGGCTGCCTCCCAACACCACAGACCAGGACCTGGTGAAGCTGTGTCAGCCGTAAGTAGAAGTTGTTCTTGTGTTTAGCTCCTAAATATCTCCTTGATCATATTACAGAGTGAGATAAATTGTGTTATAAGAGAGGTTTAGTACAAGACAAATCTGGGAATGCTCATTCTGGTCACAGTTGACAGGGTTCTAAGTTTTGAGTCCTTGGATGCTTTTTCAGTCAGCATTACGATCAACAGAATGCCTATATAATAAGATAAATTGGAGCATTTGCTCAGTAGAATTTGACTTTATTGGCGCATGAGAAGCAGGCTATGAATTGTTTAAAAACACGGCTGGTTCCTTTTTGAGGAGTGCTCATATTTTGTGGAAGCACCTCTCGGGGCCATTCTGTCTCATCATAAGAGAAACTTTCGTTGTCACCGTTTGTCAGAAAGGTAGTTACCGTCTAACTTAATCCTAAATGGGTATAAACGCTAATGCCAGGGGGGCAAAGGTAGTCTGTCTTCACTCACACCTGTAGTTTTGTGGTCTGGGTTGTTCACGCTCAGCTCTGGGCATTCTTTTTTTTTTTTAATTAATTAATTTATTTATTTATTTTTAGCTGTGTTGGGTCTTTGTTGCAGGCTTTCTCTAGTTGCGGCGAGCGGGGGCTACTCTTCGTTGCGGTGCGCGGGCTTCTCGTTGCAGTGGCTTCTCTTGTTGTGCAGCACGGGCTCTAGGCACGCGGGCTTCAGTAGTTGTGGCACGCGGGCTCAGTAGTTGTGGCATGCGGGCTCTAGAGCGCAGGCTCAGTAGTTGTGGCACACGGGCTTAGCTGCTCTGCGGCATGTGGGATCTTCCCGGACCAGGGCTCGAACCTGTGTCCCCTGCATTGGCAGGTGGATTCTCAACCACTGCACCACCAGGGAAGTCCTCAGTTCTGGGCGTTCTTATGCCCAAAGTTCCTATTCCTCTTCTCACTGCCCCCCGTGCTGTGTCCTGAGATGAAATGTGCATACGTGTATAACTTTGTTCCAAAGGAAATTTGCATTATATGCTTGTCGATAAATAGAATATAAGTATGCTACTTTGCTGCAATCACATTAACTAAGGAAGAAAGCACCAGTTTAAACCAAGGAGCCAGAAGCACTGTACATTGCAAAGATCACAGTGTAAAGACTAAAAGCCTCCAATCCCTTTAAGCTATAAAAGCCTACACGTACAACAGCCTCTTTTATTTTTCCAAAGACAATCATGGTCCCTCACAAACAGAACTTTATATAACTGTGGAAAAGGACGTCCACTAAAGAGTGTTTCCTGTTCCCTGAAAAGTATTTCCGTTTCTAAACATATGATTAATAGCATCTTATTTTTGTTGTACTGGGTAAAGTATAAATGTATTACTTCTTGCTTTAAGAAAAAAATTTTTTTCAAAACTTACTTGGGCAGCGTTTGCAAACTGGAACTAAAAGTAACATCTGGCCTTCCATCAGGAGCGCTGGTGGTTTTGCTCTGTCGTGTTTTTAGAGAGGAGGGTGGGACACTGGGAGGTGGTTCGTCAGCATCTGGAGAGCCTTCGGAAGGCCGCCACCCTCAGGACCCTCCCTCCGCCTTTCCCGTGTTACCCTTCTGATCAGCCCCTTTGGACTTTGTCTGCAGCCTTTGCTCCCGGGGCAGTGAAATAATGTCCTGTGCTAGGGATGACTTTGAAAGCAAGTCCAGCTCTTGGGGTTTGTCATGCCTGACCAGAGTCAGATGGAATTTTGCCAGGCACGCCCTGCCCCATTGCAGCTGTTCAAGACCACAAATAGGCCTTTTTGCTATCTTGTCTGCTGTTGACCTCTACGGGCATCTTCCTCTGCTTTTGCAACATAATTACAGGTAGATAGAGCACCTGAAGTCTAAGGAGCTAAAAATATAACTTTGTAGGACACAAAAGAATGGAATGAACCCTCACATCCTTGAGGTGTAAGAGAAGGGGAAAGGATTTCAGAAGACAAATTGTTCCTCAGCTAGTTTTGAATCCTGTAAGGTGAGTTGTAACATTAAGGGGATAGAGTTAAACAACCATAAAATAATAGAGTAATACCATGTTTTATATGCAGTAAATATGTATTTGAAAAATTAAACCAGCAGGTTTTTTTACTGAGTCAAATCATATTCCAAATGCAGCAGAAGAGCATTTGATCATCTTTCCTGAAAAATTCATTCCTTTGTTGTTGGTGGTCTCTTTGACATACGTGGATTTTCTCAGCATGTGTAGACATCAGTCTCTTTGCTGTTATCAATAGCAGCAATAATGGTTTGCCACTCACTCTCTCCCATCATTTGCAAAACCCCAGGTTTGATATTTAGCTCTGATGATAGTTTTCTTTATGTATTATACAGAGGCAAGACATACAGTAATAGAGAACTCTATGTCAATATCTGCTGAAAGCTTTGGTCCATTTAACACAGAGCATCTAATAAGTACCAGATTTGTCTGGTTGACAATTTTGTGTCTTAAAATGTGGAGAGAGCAAAAAGGAGCATTCCTGTTCCGGACTTAATTGTTTCCAGTAAAGAATAGCTAGTTGGCCACATGGAAGTGACAAGAACCTTATGGAAAAGTGACTCATCCTAGAGCTTAAAAAACTGGACATAATTAGAAATTTTTTAGAAAAGTTTCAGAAGCTTCTCAGCAAAGATAGGTGTAAATTCATAGCTCTAAAAATATATATATTTTAGAAATAAAAATTTAGCAGTGTAATTTACAAATTAACGTGAATTGTAGGAGGGGCAACAATTGAAACAAGTAATTTGGGTCTCTAGGGGACTTGGATATTTTAGAGGGTTATGTAACAGAAAAATGGAAAAAGATACCTAAGAATGTTTGCAACAGGGACTTGATAACATACAAACAATGCGTGAAACCTGAAGGCAAGAATGACATGAGGATTGTGAAAACCGGAGAGGGAGACAGAAAGTATTTTTAAAAAGCTATGTTTGGAGTAGAACATACAGATGCTATAATGTTAGAAGAAATGACAGTGAAAAAGCAGATGTCAACACAAGAGATGGCAGTGAAAAAGCAGCCTCAGCCCAAGTCAAAGAGGGACTTGGGACACTGGAAAGTGTAGGTCAACATGGCTGAGGGAAAGGGGGCTCACACTGGAGGGTGGTCAGTTTCGGTGACTTGAAGGACACTGGTCTGAAGGACTGGGCAGGGATGTGACAGTGGTGATGGTGGTCAGGTGATAGGGAATGAAAGGAGATCAATTTTCTAAGAGGATTTGATGAAAGAAGAAGCTGACCAGCTCTAGCGAACTTCCGCACTGTGATGTGTGTATATATAGGAAGTCTTGTTGGGGGGACCTCGTGACCACTCTGGCTGCTGCAGCTCTGCACCCTATTTCTAAAGTGTTATCTGCTCAAAAAGAAGACATCAGTCCAGTTAACCAGCACATTTAGGAAATGGAATGAGCTGGTGACAGAAAGGACTCATCTTTTACCCCCTGACCTTTAGATAATCTTCATTCTCCGCCTTCTCTAAAAGCAAGCCAAACAAAAAAGTTTGCCTGACTGTGTTGCCCTTCCAACTTCTCTGGCAGATTTTCTAGGCAGATGAGCCGACGGCTGTTGGTGCTGCCATTTTCTCACTACCTTAACCCTTTGCATTTTCCTTTCAAGTTTCAGCTGAAACTGCATGGCATCTTCCATCTCCCTTATTTCCTCTGGCTTGTTTTCACTGTTGTCCACATCTCAACTCCTTGCTCTTTTTTTTTTTTTGCAGTACGCCGGCCTCTCACTGCTGGGGCCTCTCCCGCTGCGGAGCACAGGCTCCAGACGCGCAGGCTCAGCGGCCATGGCTCACGGGCCCAGCCGCACCGCGGCATGTGGGACCTTCCCGGACCGGGGCACTAACCCGCGTCCCCCGCATCCGCAGGCGGACTCCCAACCACTGCGCCATCAGGGAAGCCCAACTCCTTGTTCTTTTGATTTAAGTTTTCTTGGCTTGTTCCTCTGCAGCCCCATCCTCTCAGAGGGTTAGTCTCCACTCTTTACAATTTTCTGCAGATTTTTCCACTTGAATATCTTACTAGCACCTCAGATTCAACACTATCTCCTTCCTCTCCAAACCGTCATTTTTCCACATTTACTCTCCCCAGGTTGAAGCTTTGGAGCAGTGTTGGCTATTTCCCATTATCCTCTTAGTCACCAAGCCCTGCGGCTTCTTCTTTGGCCTGTCTTCATTCTCAGAGCCGGAAGAATTGGGTGGTTCCTCCCTCCCTCCCTCCCTGAGGGGTGACAAGCGAGAACCGTTTGTTCCTGCTGCTGCCTCCCCTCGGGCGTCTCCGTTGCCCTTTCTTTTTTTTTTTTTTTTTTTTCTGCGGTACACGGGCCTCTCACTGCTGTGGCCTCTCCCGTTGCGGAGCACAGGCTCCGGATGTGCAGGCTCAGCAGCCATGGCTCACGGGCCCAGCCGCTCCGCGGCATGGGGGATCCTCCCGGACCGGGGCACGAACCCGCGTCCCCTGCATCAGCAGACGGACTCTCAACCACTGCACCACCAGGGAAGCCCCGTTGCCCTTTCTTCATTTTCCAAGGTCGAGTCTAAGCGCCCCCTGGCTCCTTCATGCGTGGACCACACTAACCTCTCCTTATTTATTTTTATGCATCCCCACCTCCCAGTCAGCATCTTACTTCCATACATTTCTGTTCTCCAAGGGCTTGTTATATAGCAGCATGTCTGTGACTGTGTGTAATGCTGACAGCATATCATCTTCACAGATTTCTTACCTACAGTATAAACTCATGGTGGTCAGGGTGGCAAGATTTTGGTGCCCCAGAGTTACCTACCACAGTGCTAGGCAAGTGCCTTATTCTCAGTCAGTAGCCTGTAAAAGGGGTCAAATAATGCTTATATCATGAGGTTGTGATTCACATTAAATCAAGTAATATAAGGAGAGGAGCTGGTCCACAGTCTAGGTCATTGAGCAAATATTAGTCTCCCCATGCCTGAGCCTTTACTCCTCAAAATCCTCCTCAAAATCCTAACTACTAGAATAAATTTAAGTTATATGTAATCCTACATTTTAAATTAAGGAGAAAATACCAGATTCTGATCCTGAAAGCTGGGAAAGCCAGAGAATAGGTTATATTAACATGAACCACCAGCCTTCTCTCCCTGAGGCGTTTTTTGGGGGGGACAAGGGGGGAGGGCCGGGGGGGTGGGGGGAGAAGCACTTCACTCACAAAAGACTAGTTTTATCCTCATGCCACTCACCCTGATTTATTCCTTGTCATAATACTGTAAAATCTTTTGTTGTGTCCCAACTAATTTTTCTGAAAATTTTAAAACAATATTTGGTCCAATAAAACTAAACAAACAAAAACAGTATTTGGGCGCAAGGTTTGGTCCATAGTTCTTCCTGGTTTGCAGTAGGAGCAAATATGTGGGTCTCTGTTGGCCAAGGATGGACATTTCTGTGATACTGACAGCACATGAAAAGGTCTGCATAACTCAGTGTATCAACAGCTTATTTTAAAGGAAAAAGTCTATTGATATTAAAACAAGATGAGGTATTTCTACTCCTCCCACCTTCTACAACCTTTTTCTCATTCCCAAACCAATCCTTGGTCAACAGTTTTTTGGGGTTTTTTTCCCCGTTCATTCAATAGATATCTAATTCATTTCAAAGTACAGTAAAACATGATTTTTATATAAATGTGAAATTAAATCTAGCCTATAATATTATAGCCTATTACTAATTAAAAGGAAATATTTTTGATATAGAATGTTTCCTTGGTTGTAATATCCAGTATATTTTCATTTCCTAGTGCTTTGTTTTCTGTTTTCTGCAAGTTTTCCTTATTCTTTTGAATATAATGCAACTCTTAAAAAGGTGAAGCGGAAAAGCAATGCAGATCAACAGAGGCAGACAGAAACAGCCAACCCTAATTTAAGACAGAATAAAGTAAATGTTATAATCAGTGCAGTGTTCTGGGAGGGGTCGGAGAAAGTCTTCGTTAACCTCGATACCAGGGGATAGCTTTCGGGGAGGAGATGATTCTCAACCTTAAAGGACAAGGTAGATTTCATGTGGGGTGGAAGTGATAGTGTCCTCCAGGCCTCCAAAAGGGCCCAAGAGATGTGAGCGTGCTTGGATGTTTAAGAAAGCACAAAGAACACTTCTTGGTGCGAAGCTGCCGTTCAGCAGTTGTTCGTTAGCCAGGGCTCCTGGTGCCCGGAGTGGAGAGTGTGGATGCAGAGCAAAGAGAGGCTGAGATGCAGTTTGGGAGCATATCGTTAGCACTTTGAATAATAAGCTGAAAAGTTTGGAGTCTGTTCTTTAGTTACAGAGAAGTTGGCCCGTGGAGTGGAAGAGAAGCATAATTCAGTGTTTTCTTTTTTTCTCAGAATGGTAATTACAACAGAAGTCAGAAGGTTGGCTTGGAGAAGAGGGCTGTCATAGGCTGAGCCGACGCGACCCTGAACCAGGGTGGTGATAGGCGATGGAGGGGAGAGGCACTGGGACGGCAGGGCGCCTTAGAGATAGGAATGCGGGGACTGAAGCATGATTAAAAATGACTGTAAGGTTTTAGCTTTGAATAAAGTGAAAATGTGAGTTGCACTAACTGAGAGAGAGTGCACAGGAAGGGCACAGACTCTCACTGATTCTCAAACCCTAAACTCCAGCCTCTCCCTGTGTTCCCCAGATGTGGCCATCCTTTTATTCATTCGTATAAGCCACAAACAGGGCCCACTGAACTAAATATTTTTCTGAAACCACTAGTTGTTTTGTTGAACACTGACTTTAAAAGAATAATTTAAGTTCTGACTATAGTAAAAAGTCAGGGCAACTGTTAGGAAAATGGACAACTTGAAATGATAAGGAATAATTCTTTATACATTTCCATTTATCTCTGTAACTCTAAAATTTCTTAAGCAGTTTATCTGCTGAAAGTTCTTTTTTCTCTACCCTGGAATAAAATAATCATTCCTTTTATTTCAAAATCAATAGGCTACTTTTAAGGTAAATTTGAAAGTGAAGGCATTCTAGTAAGATAAATACAGTTTTTTATGCTTAATTAATCAACCTTTAACCCTAATAGGAAGTTAAACCTTAAGTGTTTACCCTGAAAGTAACAAGGGCCTGACAGACCCACTATTAGGAAATCCCAGGTATATATGAAATCCTGTGGAATTTATATAAAGTTCAAGAAATGAGAGTAGCTTAAATTGAAAACAAAACAATGATCCTATGATGAAGCAGGAAAAATCACTCCACCCAAAAGTGATCTGATTCTCACTTTCAAATTGAAGAGAGACTTTAAAGCCAGGTAACCCAAGGCCATTCAGGTATCCCCAAATGACTCAGTCCAAGAAGCCTGAACATACCCTAAGTTATTAATACATTTACTTTAGGAAAGAAACACAGCCCACATGGATGTATGCTGGAGTATTCAGACAGCTGTACAAACATGAAAGACATGGACCAAAAGATTTTATTGCCTACATTCAGTATTATTCTAAAGCCAGACTTGTGAATCTTACAGACCCATAGCTCTTGATACAGTGTTAAATTAGAAGCTGACATATCTCTTTGAGGCATACTTTACCCTTCAAGTGACGTTTCTAGGCAAGTTGAAGTAGTGTCTTAGTGGTAGCGGCGGTGGTGGTCATGGTGTATTTAACTCACACACATCAACAATGAAAGACACACAGATTGTTTTTTCTTTGGTATCTACTACCTCTAGGATAATTGAAATTTGGACATACTGAGTTGTATTGTATTCCAAAGCCATTTGAGCTTTTAGGTTTTTTAAAATTGCATTTTACAAGGGTACTGAAAACTGTATCTAGCAAAATTTTATTAGGTTCCTTTGAAAGACAGTCAGAAAAAGAAAAGTTAACAGAAACATAGAGTGATAAAAAAAATAGTTCTCTCATTAAATGTGTGCCTTAACAAAAATGTTTTATTGACTGGAGTACTTAAAAAAAGCTCTCCCCAAAAGTGAAATTGAGTTAAGATGATGTTTGCCATAGATAATCATAGCAAATGCATGCCATTTTTCTTTCTGTTGCTATTATATAGCTCCTTGCGCATATATACATTTTATTTATATGGTAAATAATAGGATTTCTTTTAAGTTCCAAATGTTTTTGTTCTGTAAAGCAGCTAATTTTTATCCTCTCAATAATTCTTTCTTCATCGATCTAGAAGATTCTCAGAATATAAAATACTATTAGCAATAGTTTCTCGGACTTGGCTTCTTTTATTATTACTAGCATAAGAGGGTGGCACATAATAATTCAAAGAGGGCTTAGACCAAGAAAATTGGGCATTTTCTGAAGAGTGTGATCTAAGATGTGAAGTTTTCAGACTTCATCTCACTCTTTTAAAAAGGTGTGCCCATCTATTGCATCAAAATATTGAGTCATTAATTGTAATTTAACTCTTTCTTCATGGACAATATTCCAGTCAGGGTCTATATAGTCAAAGAGTAAAACAGGATGCATTAGACACTGGACAAGATATATATCATCTTTGTGATCTTTTTTTCCTCTAAAAATGGAACTCAAAGCAGATTTCAGAGTTTAGGAGCAACAGTGTGTATTTAACAGTGTGTATCTCCCTAGTCATCTCTTGGATAAGCTATATAAAATCGTTTATTTTCTTGTTCATGTTAATTGCTTCCTTTTCCTTCTTGGTATGAAAGAATTCTGGCACTTTAAGAAATACTTCGTGTGCAATAGAACTTTGACGTACCAAGATATAGTCTGAAGACTTTTGGAAATCCCAGAATTTCACAAAAATAATTTCAGCATCAAAAAAATTCTCCACAAATACCTGCTTTCCAGTAGAGAACCAGCTCTTTCTTAGACCTCTCTTTGCTCTTTATTTTTATCATTAGAACTATCAGTTGGCTTTTTTTAGGGGGTGGGCAGTTTTCAAAAATTAACACAACATTTAATCCCTTCTTGAGAGTTACTGCTACACAATTAGAGCAAAACCTTCTTGAAATATGGACCCTGGGTGATGGGCTACGCTTCTTCCCTGGCTGCGTGACTCACTTCCCTCTGTCTGAGTGCCCATGATTCAAATACATACCGCAGCAAAATTTTAAATTACTCCAGGTCAGAGACTTTCAGTGTCATCACAAGTAGTTGAAACCTCAAACATTAGTTATTGCCAAGTACCTACTGCATGTATGCATTGGATATTTTGGCAGAAAACCTCAATTATGTCTATTTTCTAATTTCTTCTCTGTGTAAAATCTGCTGGTAAGCATGGGTATTTAGAGATCTAGCCAAGCCTCCTTACTGTCAGTTGACCTTTTTCTTAAGGGTTTCGTTTTGTTATTCCTAGGCATGATTAAGAGCCTGCTTCCCTGTATTGCCCAAATACTGCACACACTGTTGGCAAACCAGTTTCAACGTTAGCCTTCGCAGAAGTTAATTGGGAAGCCAACACTGAAGATAATGGCCAGAATCACAAGAATTTTTTCAAGAGCATCCTCTCCTTCTCTGTGAGAGCAGATGGAGTTTACTTTATGTTCATCCCCTGTTCCTCTGTCTGAACCTTAGGTTTCTGTGGCAGCAGCTTGGGGGTGGTTAACCATTAAATGAAGTTGAAGGTATTATCAGGAATAAAAGCCTCAAGTCTATATTTGGCAATTGTGCTTGGTTTGACTTAGAATTTCCTTAATGGGATAGCATGAATATTAGAAATTTACAACCTCTCCCTTCGTCTTTCCCCATCTTCATTTTATAATAAATGTATGGAAAACATTTCTACATAATGTGTAAACACCTGAATAATGCCAGCAGCTAACCTTTGACAGATATTTCCTGTGTGCCAGGGACTGTGCCAGATGTTTTATTATTTAATCCTAAGAACAACTTTATGAGCAGTATTGTTATCCCCATTTTATTTTTTTAACTCCTTTTAAAAAATTAATTGATTAAAGTTAATTTTAATTAATTTTTTAAATTAATTTAAAAAATTTTAATTTAAATTATTTAAAATTTTAGAAAATATATATTCTTTTTTTCAGATTCTTTTCCATTATAGGTTATTACAAGATATTGACTATAGTTCCCTGTGCTATGCAGTAGGACCTTGTTGTTTATCTATTTTATATATGGTAGTGTGTATCTGTTAATTCCAAATTCCCAATTTATCCCTCCCCCTCAGTTTCCCCTTTGGTAACCATAAGCTTGCTTTCTATGTCTGTGAGTCTATTTCTGTTTTGTAAATAAGTTCATTTGTATCGTTTGTTAAGATTCCACCTGTAAGTGTTATTATTTGATGTTTGTCTTCTCTGTCTGACTGTTATCCTTATTTTAAAGATGGAGTTGAGAGAGGTTTCCTTCTCTTATTGCTCAGGATAATTCAGCTGATGATGGTAGAGCTGGGACTTGAGCTTGGACAGTCTGACTCTAGAGCCCATACTCCGAACCACTGTGCTTTCTACTTCCCCAAACATACTCTGAATGCCAGTTCATTATCTTCATCCTCCCTTCATCAGTGCCCACGTTCCTCTGTTTACCACAAGCTATAAAAAGACTCATTTCTCCAGGATCCTAAAAGAGATATTCAGCCATGATAGATTTAACAAGATTTTGTTAGAAAAATCAGCTTTCTTTAAGTCCCCTTGAGTAGCCAGCAGAATCAAAAGCTCAAGGGTAAAGGCGGGAGGATAGAGGAGGAACTCATCTTTCCTGACATCTCACAAAGTAATCCCTTCTAATGTAGCTGGTTATACACAACTCAGCTCCCGGTTAGCTGTCTAGTGTGCGGCTCCCCGAGATTACACAGTACAGAGAAGGTATGTCATTTGCTTGTTGCCTGAGGGGCTTAGTGCATTACAAAGAGAAACATTCTTTTAGGGATCCCCATCTAACAAATCCAAACAACAGTGCTTTACAGAACGGCCTAACATAGCATTCTAATTTTACCAGAAGTATAAATCTGATTAAAACATAAGACCAAACCTCTTCTGAGGAGAAATTAAAGTAGAAGTAAGTGAGTTGTTAAGCATCGTGCCTTTGATTTTGCTAGATACTGCACTGGGTAAGGCACATTTCCTGCCCTCAGGGAGGTTCTTGTCTTATATGGAAAATAAACTTCACGCATCATGTAGACCGGAATGTGGTGTTGTCATGTGAGAGACAGAAAGTGCTTTGGAGATTAGAAGATAGGGCGTGATTGCATATGATTGGGCGGGCATCAAGACAAGCTTGGCATTTGAATGAGTCTTCAGGAATGGGTGAGCAGCTCAAGCCCAGGTTTAAAGCCAGTACTAGCCTGGCTGCCTGCCTTGTCTCGTCTTCTCTAGGACCATATCATGGGGTTCTTTAATCCCAGAAGAAGGCTTGTACTTCACTGGGAGGAGAGTAGGTCCAAAGAGGAAGATGATTCGGTGAGTGTCAGATTTTGAGTGTAGGAAACTGGGAGTTTGGTACCATTAACAGATATAAGGATCAGGAGGAAGAGCTTGGTTTTTATTCTTGCCGGCAAATTCTCATCTACTCTCTGCGAATCCAAATTGAGTACCTGTCTGCTTTATGAATTTGTGTGCTTTTGATATGGCTATTAAGTGGAAAGAAACAACACGTCAGTTCCAGACTGATGCCTCTTCAGTGCAGAAGAGAGACGAGTCATTAAACCTGATTATTTGTCAGCTGGAATACTGTATATTGGAAACTCTCTGCCGATGTAGCCCTTATGGTCAACCATTCGATCTATATATTCCTCCAACATGTCATTATTTTCATCAATTTTTACAGTTCAGTTTTAGGGGCTGACACTTTTTAAAACGTTGCTTTTTGTTTAATAACATGCTCTGCAACTCCCTTGATAGGACCATTTGGCTTCAGACTGGGGACTTTTGAGAAGAGATTTTGTAAGAGAGCCATGGGACTGAGTGGGAGGAGAGGAGGACAAGTTTCCCTAAATGGGGTATCTAGAATTAGAGAGGAAGTGCACTCATAACACAAACAAACCTGGCCAAGTTCATGGCTGTGCCAGGGGACGTGGACTCTTGCTCCTCCTGGCTGTCCTGGCCGTCTGTGTCCTCACTGACCTGGCCACACCAGGCTGAAACTTGTCTACATTGGTTAAACTTGCTTATGGGACCAGGATCACTTGTCTTCCTCGTTTTCTCTTAATGCCATAACATCTTTCTGACTCTATTACTCAGACGTCTGTGAGGGAATCTGTATGAAAAACTAACATTTTCTGGATGACAGTAAGTCCCCTACGTACGAACCTTCAAGTTGCAAACTTTCAAAGATGCGAATGTGCCCTGGTACGCCAGCTGTTGTACCGTACTTTTCAAGGTACCGTACTGTAAGATTAAACATGTTTTACTTTTTGTGTTTGTTTTTTATGTATTATTTGTGTGAAAAGTGTTATAAACCTATTACAGTACAGTACTATATAGCTGATTGTGTTAGTTGGGTACCTAGGCTAACTTTGTTGGACTTACAAACGTGCTCTCAGAACGGAACTCATTCGTATGTAGGGGACTTACTGTATCAGCACGTACGTGCAGAGTTCCATCTTTCCGAAGGCCACTCTGGTAGCGTAAGGATTGTCTCTTTAAAGATGAAACAGAGAGGCAGTTATCTGTGATCCTAGGAACAAAGAGACCTCTGGCCCATTTGGATGGGAGCACTGATACTTTCCAAGGGTTTTTCCAAAATGTTTCAGCTTCACCCCCAAATCTAAGCCAAAAATTATGAAAATATTATTGTTACTGCCCATTTATAGGCTTAGGTTTTACTCCATTACGTAATCTACTTAAGTAACCCTGTGTAGTCTGTCTACTTAACTAGCTAGATAACATTTTGTTTCTTAAATTTTTCCTACTCTCTCTTTATTCATTATCTTTTTTGTTGTTGTTTCATACCATGCAATTTAGCTGTTAAAAGCCAAACCCATTTAATTTTGACTGAGATCTTTGAGGCCAAAGAATTTGAGCATTTATTTAACTAAAAAGTCTGTGGCACTTGTTTCATCTCCAGGCTGCATCACAGAACTTCACATTTCTTCTGGTTCAAGTGGCTGTGAATAAGGAGTGCTCACCAGAATCAAAATTTGCATGTCCAGGCCCTTCAGTAGATTCTGAGTCAGAAGATTCAGAGATACATACATATGGAGAGAGTCAGTGTAACCTGCAGTTGTACTAAAGAGCACAGGCTCTGGGTCCTTCCACCCGGCTCTGCCGCTTAATTGGGCAAATTTCTCAACCTTTCTGTGCCGCAGTTTCCTCACCTGTTATAGCACCTACAACACAGTGTTCTTGTGGGGACTAAACGGGTTAACAGATGTGGAGTGCTCAGAACATTTCCTGGCACGTATGAATGTTACTGCTGTCATTATGTATTTTTTAAAGCTCTCAGGAGGTTCTGATGTTCAATCCCTGTTACGAGCTACTGATTAGTCCCTTCATGTTATAATTGAGAAAGCTGCGGTTCAGAGAAGGTTAAGTGACCTTCTTGGAGTCAAAATTAGGAAGTGGCAGGCCTGGGAAAACATCCCGTCGTCTCCCCCACCACCCATATCTTGATTTCTCTCTTTACTTTTCAGGAGTGAATGAAACTGTACAGTCATCTCTGCCCTTAATCCTGAGTATGAAATATCTGTACTTCAGTTTCTTGCCAAAGAACTCAACTTTGTCCTCTCCACTGCAGCTCTTGTCAAAAGCTGTTGGAAGAAATCAGATTTATGAAAACTTGCCAGAAGGATTTGTAGTTCCTTTGTTCATCACAGAGCTTCCCAACCTTGTCATGGCACACACAGAAGAGGATACTGTTTGTATTCGATTATATTGGTATCAGATTAGATTAGACTGGTATATCGTCAGCTGGCAAGGCTGCTCAATGCTGGAAATGATGAGCCCCACCCAATCTCCAAAGGTTGACGGGATCAGTATCCCCCTATCTATAATAGGACTGCCCTAGCCAGAGGGGGTTTTGAAATTTTTTAGTAGAAAAGGCCTTCGGTCAAATGAAATTTTAAACAGAACTACCTATACAAATACTTCAAACCAGTACTTTTTTTAGTATGTATTTTATAAATGCAGATTTGTAACATTTATAAAATTCATCAGGGAGAACGATGAGGCAGTTTTGATGAACTCAGAAATTTGAGACTGGGGCTCCTGACGGTTGCAGAACAGTATCAGCAGCTTAACATCTGGAATATTTCTGTTTTCCATTTTGGTGGTATAGTATTAGGGAAAAATACTTAACATCTATAAGCAGTTGCAGAGGTATCAATCTTCTAAATCTTCTTAGTATCGTCTTGAATTAATCTGATCCAAAAGCTAGAAAGAGCCAGAAGTTTTTTGTCTTGACATTGAATTGTAATACAGCTGTTCGCATGCCTCGTGATAGGTATAAAGGTCAGACCAGGGGCACCTCAAAGTACGGTTGGGACCAGTCTTAATGATGTTACCTCGTTGTGATTCAGTGCTTATTACTGTACAGGTGGCTTAATAGTCATGGTCATGGTGAGGGTGTATGCCAACTAGTTGTACCTGCTCCTGGCCTGTCATTTGTTTGACTGTGATGTATGTGTAGGTTATTTGTACAATTTTATATGAATGGACGTGTGCAGGCTTGAATTTCCAGAATACCAACGCAGAATTAGAACTTTCCTAATCAGTGACTCATTTTTAAGAAGTTCAAATGTACAAGAAGAGATGGCAGGAGACACATTGACCCGGAGTCTGCCCTTGAGGAGACTTCATGTGTGAGGGTGGTTATCGGTGTGATAAAATGTATTGTGCTGTATATTTGCTTGCATTTCCTGTTTGGTTTTCTTGGTGGGGTTTTTGTGGGGGTTGTCTGGTGTTTTGTTTTTTGTATTTCAAGGCTAAGAAATGGAATTCCAAGAGAAAATTGGTAGAACTCCGAAAGCACCTCTTTAGAGCCCAACTTGATAACCACTGTTCCAGGGAGTGTGGATTTTATCCCTGGATGCTGCAGAGTCAGCAGAGAGTATAGTATGGTAACCACAGAGCCGTTTGCCCTGGTAGAATTGCACACGCCACCGGGGTCCTCGGGCGCCGTGCTGTCGTCTGACCTGGCTTTGCACCTAACTTGTGGCCTCAGGAAGACCTACAGGAGGAGGCTTCTTTTGGCCTCAGAGCTGGAACACACAGGACTTCTCCTGAGCCCTGGACTTGCTTTTACTGACAAACACTAGTTTTGTAACTGTTGTATTTCTTCTCATTTTGACTGCTAGGAAGTTCTAGGCCAAATTTGCATCCCCTGTTGGCAGTTCTGTGGGACTTCACTTTCTGGTTCGCAGGTCTGTGTAGTAACTCTCCTCCTGGGTTTATTTTCCCTTCACCTTGAGTTCCATATCTATTTCTATCTTGTGGTGTTACTTATATTTCTGCCAGCAGTCTCAAGCTTTTATGGAAAGAAATATAAATAAATGTTTCTCGTGCTCTCTATTTGACTACCCCTTTTAAAATCACAGTAGGTGAGACTTTGCTGGGTCATCTGCTTTTATCAGTTTGTACCACAATCATTCTTATCAAAGTGGCTCTCTCTAGAACGCTGGTATTTTTGACTATCCAATGGCATTTCCATTGGAAAGGAAAACCTCTTCATGGCCCTATAAAGACATAAAGACATAAGTGGATGCACAGCTGTTCCCTGATTGTCAGTAAACATTAAAATCAGCAAATACTCAAAATCCTGATTCCCAGCAACTCTTAGCTTGGTTGACATCTTTAAGGAAAAGGAAGGCTCTATTTTTTTGGCTGCGTTGGGTCTTCGTTGTGGTGCACAGGCTTCTCATTGCGGTGGCTTCTCTTGTTGCAGAGCACGGGCTCCAGGCATACGGACTTCAGTAGTTGTGGCTCGTGGGCTCTGGCATGCAGGCTCAGTAGTTGTGGCGCACGGGCTTAGTTGCTTCACAGCATGTGGGATCTTCCTGGGGCAGGGCTCCAATCCGTGTCCCCTGCACTGGCAGGTGGATTCTTTTTTTTTTTTTTTTTTTAATTTTAGAATTTTATTTATTTTTCTATACAGCAGGTCCTTATTAGTTATCCATTTTATACACATCAGTGTATACATGTCAATCCCAATCTCCCAATTCATCCCACCACCACCACCACCACCACCCCCCCCCCCACCACCACCCCCCGCCGCTTTCCCCCTTTGGCATCCATACATTTGTTCTCTACATCTGTGTCTCTATTTCTGCCCTGCAAACCAGTTCATCTGTACCATTTTTCTAGATTCTACATACATGCGTTAATATACAATATTTGGTTTTCTCTTTCTGACTTACTTCACTCTGTATGACAGTCTCTAGGTCCATCCATGTCTCTAGAAATGGCCCAATTTAGTTCCTTTTTATGGCTGAGTAATATTCCATTGTATGTATGTACCACATCTTCTTTATCCATTTATCTGTCGATGGGTATTTAGGTTGCTTCCACGACCTGGCTATTGTAAATAGTGCTGCAGTGAACATTGGGGTGCATGTGTCTTTTTGAATTATGGTTTTCTCAGGGGATATGCCCAGTAGTGGGATTGCTGGGTCATATGGTAATTCTATTTTTAGTTTTTTAAGGAACCTCCATACTGTTCTCCATAGTGGCTGTATCAATTTACATTCCCACCAACAGTGCAAGCGGGCTCCCTTTTCTCCACACCCTCTCCAGCATTTGTTGTTTGTAGATTTTCTGATGATGCCCATTCTAACTGGTGTGAGGTGGTACCTCATTGTAGTTTTGATTTGCATTTCTCTAATAATTAGAGATGTTGAGCAGCTTTTCATGTGCTGCTTTGCCATGTGTATGTCTTCTTTGGAGAAATGTCTATTTAGGTCTTCTGGCAGGCGATTCTTAACCACTGCGCCACCAGGGAAGTCCCAGGAAGGCTTTTTTAAACTGCTTTTCTTATACCCATTCTCACTTAGAATTCACTTTGGCCTTGAATTAATTGTCCCTCTTTTTAATGTTTGCAAACAGGAAACATTCAGAAACTTGACTGGATATGGATTTGAGCTGTAGAAGTTTATTTCACCTGTGTTTTGGCGGCTCAATAAATCACAGTTTAAAATACTTGATTCTGGCTTCTGAACCTCCTGTGGGCTATGCAGCTGCTTTATTCTCTATCTGCTACAAGTTCCTGATAAATTCCTAGGCTTGAGCTTGAAGGAACGTTCTTCTTTCAGAAGTAGGTCATCATGCCACAGTTAGTTTCCTCTCTCCCTCTCCTCTGCTTTCCTCTCTTTTCGGATGTCTCTTCTGACAGCACCAGCCTTTACTGGGCTTGCATAGACAGTAATGATATGTCGGTTATGAGTTTTTCAGGATTGGTTTTATTTCTTTATAGGGTTCATTTATACCCCAGTCTTACAACAGATGTTCCTCAACATGCAGTGTGGGATTATGTCCTGATAAACCCATTGTAAATTGAAAATATCCTGAGTCAAAAGCATTTGATACACCTAACCTACTGAGCATCATAGGTGAGCCCAGCTTACCTTAAATGTGCTCAGAACACCTTACATTAGCCTACAGTTGGGCAAAATCATTTAACACAAAGCCTGTTTTATAATAAAGTGCTGAATATCTCATGTAATTTATTGAATACTTCACTGAAAGTGGAAAACAGAATGGTTATAAGTGTATTAGGTGTTTACCCTTGTGATCGCGTGGCTGACCTGGAGCTTCAGCTGCTGCCCTGCATCATGAGAGAGTATCATACCACATATCACTAGCCTGGGAAAAGATCAAAACTCATAATTCAAAGTACAGTTTCTGCTGAATGCATATACCCCTTTTGCACCAGTCAAAAAAGTGTAAGTCGAGGGCTTCCCTGGTGGCGCAGTGGTTGAGGGTCCGCCTGCCGATGCAGGGGACACGGGTTCGTGTCCCGGTCCAGGAAGATCCCACATGCCGCGGAGCGGCTGGGCCCGTGAGCCATGGCCGCTGAACCTGCGCGTCCGGAGCCTGTGCTCCGCAGCGGGAGAGGCCACAACAGTGAGAGGCTCGCAAACCGCCAAAAAAAAAAAAAAAAAAAAAAAAGTGTAAGTCGAACCACTGTTAAGTCGAGGACTGTCTATATATAGATTCAGTGGTTTTCTGACCTCTGATACTTGCCAGACCAAGGTTTCCTCTGTGGGTCCACCACTTACAAATGTCCAGGAAGAATTTTAATACCACGTGGAAGAGAAATGACGAGATGACACTTCATAAATGACCTCAGACTGCAGCAAATCAGGCAACCCCTCACTCTCCACTTGTCTTGCTCTTGCTTTCTAAACCTTCCCAGCAGTACGATCTCAGGAGCACTGCTGCCACACGGGCACGGTTGCCAGGATGTGTCACAGTCCGAGCATGTCTTTTCACGTTATGGACCGATATGAGCCATAAAGATAAATATCTCTGGGCATGTTCCTAAAATCTGTGTACCCTGCTGCTGTCCACATGTGCACAAAATGTACAGGTCGGCCCTGTCTCCAAAGACACGGAACTCGGTCGTCCTGGCTTGCTGACCCCAAGTGGCTTTTTCACTTTACTCGTCATTTACAAGTCTTATGATGGCTGCAGGATCCTGTATTACCTGCCTCCCTCCCCCATTATTTTTCTGACCTTATCTCCCCTTATTCTCCTCTGCTGCTTTCCTCCAGCCATGGTGGACTCCTTGGTATTTCTAAAACGTACCGGGCCTGCTTCTGCCTTCCAGCCCTTCATTGGTTTTTCCTCCTCACATAACTGCCTTGCTCCTCCCCAGATCCTCCTGACTCACCTCCTTCAGGACTTTGCTCAGATGTCACCTTCTCAACAAGCCTACCCTGGCCACCTTTTTAAAAATTGTAATCTGCCTCCACTTTACCTTGGCATTTGATATCTCAATCCCCCTTGCCTTGTGCTAATTGTTATAATACCACCCTCTAACAGACTGTGTAATTTGCTTATTTTTGTTTTTTTCTTACAAGCAAATATCAGTGAATATTTCTGAATGAATGAATAAAATGCTCCTTTGTATGGCACAAAGGAGAGCTGAGGTATGTGTCCAAATCTCAGAGGCCTTGTTTTCTTTTCTTTTTTTAAATTTTACTTCTGTTTTTTTATTATCAGAGAAAAATATTTATTTCTTCCAGATAGCTATGACAGAACTAATAACTTTTACTATACATGAATTCATTAAAAATCTCCTTTTGAAACGTATTATTGCCAATAATTCAAAGTACAGTAGCAAAATAAATGGGCATTGGTTCTTAGAGGCCTTGTTTTCTTGATAGTCAAACTCAGGACCTATTCCTGGGGTGCATATTTGTCACACACACACTCACATTCATACTCACATTCGCTGGGATGAGCAACTAAAATATCAATTAATCTGGATTACCCAGTGCTGGGAAAGGCCATGGTGAAAATGAAGGCTTTAGAATTTGCCACAGGGAAAAACTTTATCCTCACCATGATATATATATATATTTATGTCTCATCCTGTATTTCACATCTCTTTATTGTTATTACGTGTATTTCTGTAGCATGTCAAATAGTTTTTATAATAAGGCTAAAATAAATCTAAAGAGAAATGGTAAATAAGTAGCCCAGCACTTTAAGTCTCCAGTTGCTCACTGGTAACATCAACAAATTGAACTGAGATGAGGAATAAAGCAAGTAAGCAGCAATGTACTGCCTCATTTCCTCTTCCCTGGCAGAATTTCTAATAAAGAGATGAGAACACTCTTTCCTGATGGGCCTGCCTGGTCCTCAGAATCCTTCCCTACACGACACAACCACTAGCAACTCTTCAGGGTTGGCATGTGAGATGAAAGCTATTTGAAACCCTTGACAGATTCCTTCCAGCTCTGTGATCTAAGAAAAGGGAGAAATAAAGGGTTACTCTTTGTCTTTCTAGGGACCTGGAACCTTGCTTGTTTCCATTTTTTGGGGTATTTAATATCCCTGCGTAAAACACATTAATAAGGCGGGAGCTTGTATCTCCAAGTAATCAATAACTGGGCTCTCTTCCAGTTTAGTCAGGAAATAGATGATATTAATTAAATTTTCTGATTATAGAGTTTTATATATTTTATCTGAATTGTCAATTTTCAACGCAACAGGTTACAAGGAAAGAAATACATTTTCTTATCATGATGCAGGTTACACTTAACCATTTCAGAGTTATCATTAGGGCCAATTATCATTGAAGTATGCTTGTGCCGAAGAGCTGCTTATGATAGATTTCTTGTCAATCAGGTGCTTGATCTCCAGGTAATTTGCTGTGTTTGATCAGTGCTGGTTGATAGTCATTAGACAAGCTCTTCAGGCTTAACCACTGATGAGAAGTCGGGCACTTGAAACAATTGACCTCTCTCAGTTAGCCATTTTGTTCCTGCCTCATTTTCCCTTTGTCCTGTGTTCCTTGCTGTTGATTTTGACCTTTATTTTATCTTGTAAGGTATGCCTTTTTATTAACTTCCTGAAGGCCTATCTAGAACAGGACAGCCAGTACCCATATTATACATATATGTATAGATGTATATGCATATATATACACATATATACACACAAGCATCTTATATGTTTGGATGCATAAATAGATGGATAAATGTCATTTTTACTCTTGTGAGTAAAATAATGAAAAACATCAACTAGAAATCTTTTTATTCCTCTGGTGAAGAGGATATTTTGAGTGAGTCACCTTTTGAAATGTCTTGTAGGAAACATTTGAGTGTCAAATGCATATACACCCTATTTTAAAGAAAAAACGTACCTAATATTGATTTTGGGTAGATTTATATAATGATTTCCCTTCATATTACATTTTCAGTGCGATAGATGGTATTCTTTAATTGGATCACAATTAGGAAAATGTGCTAAAGGTAATAAAATTAGAGAAAAGGACTGTGCAGGCCATTGTTCTGTTCTAGAATGGTCAAAGCTCAGGAATACTGCCCCTGACCATTCTCCACGCAATGGACGGTGTCTAATTTGTTACCATTTATTTTAGCCTCCTTTCTCAATGATGAACTCTAACTTATGATTAAGGTAATGAATATGAAAGCACTTTGTCAAGGATAAAACAGTCTATTCAAACATAAGATCAGGGATATCAGGACCTCTGCTGGTGTCCTGTTGGGCTAATTTGAGACATTGCCATGAAATGCAGCAAAATTCCTTAGTTTAGAAATGTTGTGATTCATGTGATAATGTAGGTGACAGTGCTTTCATATGGTGTTAAAGAGCAAGAAAAATGTTATTCTCAAAATTGTGTATTCTATGTACAAAATTAGTGGACAGACCTCTGAGGTGTATTCAGGGTTGGTTATTTATACAGTTAACTTGATGACCTCCAGTGAGGAAACAGATTAGTCCTTCTGCTGTCTTGGGTTCACCACCATTCTATTCCAAATAATTTTCCAGTTCTATAGTTTAAATTGGTCTCCTGCATCACGAAGTCCATTATTGTGACTATCCTCTTTTATCACTGGATAGCACATGGATGCTAAAAATGGGGATAAAAATAAGGTTTAAAAATGGTGTTTAAATAAAGAAGCGCACAGCATGGCATTATAACTATTATGTGAAAATTATTGTTCAAGAATCTTACATTTTTGCAGGGTTGTGTTCACTTTGGTGGTTATGTGTTTGAAATATCTTGTGAGCACCATGCCGGGTTGTTCATTGAATTTTTAAACCATTTGAATTATTACAGCTACAGAGGCAATAGAATATTGCTTGAGTATTCTAAACAATTAATTGCTGGGCCTTAGACAGATAAAAGATATCCATGGTCCCACCTTTGCATTAATAGTAAAAGTGATTTTATTCCTCTAGTTCAAAGTCATTCGTGTCTCTGATGTTCACTTCTTACATTTAAGTTAAAGCACAGACATTCTCTGAGAGCGGTTTTGCTCTTATTTTTTCACCGATGATAAGAAAAGATCTCTTTCTCATAGTACTTACAGAAAAAGAAGCAATGAATTTCCTTTTGTAACCATTATTTTGCAAAGTTTGCTTTAAAAAAAAAAAAGTAGTTCTGCATAATAATTACATTTAGTTTGAATTGATTAAGGGACCTAAATAAAAAATAAGAGTTCTCTGGTGTTTTTTGAAGGTAGCTTTAAGAAATTTTATTCAGAACTCTGTAGTGTTTAGAGGATTTTATTATTGGACACAAGACCATTAATTTCTGTTCCATGGTTCTTCCATCGCATTGTATTGCCTTTGAAGTCTTCACTTTTTTTTTTTCATTTTAATGAAACATTTAATCCTCTGTTAAACATATAAGTTTGCTTAGTTTGATATCTTATCCCTGTGGTTTCATTTCCACAGGCTAGCCCTTCTCTAACAATGACACACATTTGATTAGCACCTACATTTTACAAAACATTATTTTTATATATATGGTCTCAAATTTATTCTCCTCTTTTCCCCCAGTTTGCTGTTAAGGGATTTTCCTTGAGTCAGTTAGTTGGTAAGAATTAGAACATGGTTCTGTTTCCAAAACTTAGCTTTATTCATTGCCATTTATCTGTCCTAAACAGTGTGCTTGTGCAAACACATGCACTGACTGTCACTCTCTATTCTTGAAGTCTTCACTTTTAAGAATGGCTTAAAACAAAGGAAGTTTCAGTCACACCATTTATCATGGAGAGAGTTAATGTGTAACATCTCTTGCCTGCTGGCTGCTTTCACCCTAACCCCATTCCTGTGTTGGTTAATACAACTTTAGGAGGAAGGGACAGGGAACGGAAGCTAGCTCGAGCCAGTTTTACGACAGGTCAACTTAGGTTAAATTTAGAAAGAGACATAAAGGAGTTTTGGGTATTTTCTGTGATTTGTCTGTATTTTAAGGATATGATCTGATTCTCATTTTATATAATTTTGACCAACGAAGTTTTCATCTTAGGAAGACAGGAAAGCAGGGTCACTATTCTGAAAGAATGAATGATCAGGGTGGCTGAGGGCTGCATTCAGCACCTGGAGGGCCCCCTGGCTGCTGCCCATTCTGATTGGTCAGTGCCTGTGTCATACCAGCAGTTAAATATTTTTAGCATCACATCCGTGCTGGCATATCTGAGTTAAGGACTACATTCTTTTGTGTGCGTGTGTGCGGTACGCGGGCCTCTCACTGTTGTGGCCTCTCCCGTTGTGGAGCACAGGCTCCGGACGCGCAGGCTCAGCGGCCATGGCTCACGGGCCCAGCCGCTCCGCGGCATGTGGGATCCTCCCGGACCGGGGCACGAACCTGCGTCCCCTGCATCGGCAGGTGGACTCTCAACCACTGCGCCACCAGGGAGGGAAGCCCTAAAGACTACTTTTTGATGGTGAATAATGTTGTAGCTCATCTCTGACAAGAAGTGTAAAGACCCACACCAAAAGAGGTCAAAAGCTGCAGCTCTAATTAAATGTGTTTTCAGAATGGGCAGGCATGGGAGATAGTCCATGATTGAGAAGACTCTGAAGACTGGAGAAGGCTTCCCAGATTTGGGGAAATTTGTTTATCAAGTAATTCAGCAAATATCTATTGAGAGTGCTTGCCATGCCAGGTTCTGGGAGATCCAAGGTAAAGTTAATAACACAGTCCTTTACTCTGAACAGTCACTATCTGCTTAGGATACTAATTATGGTACCATATTTGACATAGCCTGGACTGTTAAAGTGATGTCCGTCCTTAAAGTTTTACACATGGCATTATGAGGGAAGATTATTCCTACCACCCACCGCCTCCTTCTGGAGTGAGAGTCAAAATATTTAACAATTGAAGCAGACTCTAACCAATGAGAATAAGCACTGGCAAACTGATTTATTTATGTTCTGCCCACCCATGGGGAACTTCTCTAATTTCCTAAGGGGATTTTAAGGACACGATATACCTGGGCTGTGTTCTCAAAGTATAAGTAAAAGACAGAAGACCTGATTTCAGGCCCTGGTCCTACCCGTTCCTAACAAGGGTTGGTTATAAGTCAGCCCTTAGGAATGCACTAAATATTTGAGTTTCAGTTTCTTCACCTTTAAAATGGAAATGATGTCATATGGAATGTGAATTTCTAACCCCTACTCCAAGTTTCCTAACTTTCCACAGGAATGAGCAATTTCAGTTCTCCCTTAAGAAATCTCCACAGTGTCCCCTAAAACAGGACTAGCTTCTCCATATGGGCTACTCTTCCTGCCTTTAAATGCTTATAACTCACTCTTCCCTCCCTCTTCCATATTTTTACCTGCTCTCTGTAAACTGATCATTTCTGGCGTAGCCCTCTTCTGAGCTGCTTGCTATCTTATGTTTCTGTTTACCAGCCTGTAAGACCTGACTGTCCTACAGGTTCCTCAGTTTAGCACTGTGGGTTTTACAAACTGAAGGGAAAGTTCAGTTCTTCTGAAATTACTGTGTAAACTTGGATGACTTTGCCTGAAACTTAGTCTCCCTTTTTGTAAAATAGGGGTAGAACACTAACATTCTAAGCTTATTTTTAGGAGAGAGAGAGAGATATTACCAAAGCTGTTATATAGACCATCTAACCCATGGACCCTCACAAATGGAAGTTTCTATTCATATGATCATTGTCATCATATTGTAAGGTAAGGATCAACGATGTATCACTAACCCAGTCAAGGGAATCTCTGCATACTAGGTTCAGTTTAATGAAGTTTTATTTGAGCATCTGCTGTGTGTCAGACACGGTGCTGAATGATAGGATACAAAGATGACGCTAAGCCGAACAGGCAGAGACCCCTGTAGCCCACGGCACCTAACACATACCCACCTGTATTATTATTATACCTCTCTAGTCTAGCAGCTGGGCTGAATGCTAACACACAGTAGGCACTCAGTAAATAGTTGTGAAATGTCATAGCTGTGAAACGTTTCGCCATTGCAATCTGATCTCTTCCTTTTGAATAGATTGTGTTGCATCTTCCTAGTACCCATCAGTGTTTCCATGTATTGTTAAGAGTCATAAATTAAAGTGCTCCTCAAGTCAGGCAAAGCATCTTAGATATGGAAAGGAATACGAAAACCTATCTGCCCCTGTTCTGCCTTTGAGTAAGGATTCATTGAAATTATCTCAGAAAGGTAAGTGTGTGATCTTAAGTTACAATTTCTAGAGGAGCAAACTGTTATCTTTTTAGTAATACCCGCTGCTCCACGCAGTATTGCTGCTTACAAGTTCCCCATTTTACCTACTTTATTGCCTGTTGTGAGGACTGTGAGATCATTAGTAATGAAAATATCAGAAATAGTTCAGTTTCACTGATTTCATTGACTTTTTGAAAATATAATTTTCAGGTTAAAAAAAAGACAATGTGCATTTAAATGGTAATAACTGGTTCCTTAATTCCAAGTTGTTCAAAGCATTTGGCCAACAAAGCATAGGACAGGAAATAGATATGTAGTTTTAAAACATACATCAGCAAGTCCTATAATATTGTTTTAAATGTCCATCTAATTTCAGTCAGTAAATCCAGTTTCTTTAGCTCATGTTCTTGTACATTGAAAAATATATAAAGAATTTGCTGAAAAAAAAGAAAAAAGAAGAATTCGCTGAATTAATAGCACACGGGAAAATTAGTATAGATACACCGTGGTCTCACCTTCCGGATGAATTATTTTTAGGCTTTAGAAAGGGGTTGAGTTATTATTTTTCTAATGTCAAAGCAAAAACCATAAGATAGTATTTTGCAATCACAGCTGCCTCACAAGAAGCCATTTTATATCATCCTTACTCATATATTCTCTGGTTGGTAATTAAATTTTACTCCAGGTGACACACAGCAGAGGTCAGAACTTCCTATAATGACAATAATGCACATTAATAACTGTGTGGTAGCCAGTAACACAACCCTTAATTAGAACCAGTAATCCGATAGGCTTCCTAATGAAACAGGAGGCCCCACTGAACTTGTTCTATTTCCATACTCAGACCTAGGACAGAGCCACTGCTAGGATTTGGCTATAATAAGCCAGTAAAATGTGGCCTAATGCTAACTAAAGTCAGATTGTTATTTTAGTGTGGATTTTACTTTTTTTTTTTTTAATGGATGACATTCAAAGAGCATTTCTGAAGTGCTGAACAGCTATTTTTTGAAGGTACAAGTAATGAAAACTCTTGATTTTACTTTTAAGAATATTCACTAGAAATAAGGATCTGTCTTGCCTAAAATTCCACAAAAAGAGAAATTCCTGGGCTTCCCTGGTGGCTCAGTGGTTGAGAGTCCGCCTGCCGATGCGGGGGACACAGGTTCGTGCCCCGGTCCGGGAAGATCCCGCATGCCGCGGAGCGGCTGGGCCCGTGAGCCATGGCCGCTGGGTCTGCGCGTCCGGAGCCTGTGCTCCACAACGGGAGAGGCCACAACAGTGAGAGGCCCGCGTATCGCAAAAAAAAAAAAGAGAGAAATTCCTAACCCTGTAAGAACTGTGCTATGTCCCTCCTTGCATATAGCACTTGACTGAAGTGAGCATTTTTAACCCAGGCAGTAATAGCCTTCTTCCTGACGTGGTGTATAATGGGAAAGTCACCGGGGATCATAGTTTGGTTTGGTCAGTAAGTTTCCATGAGGTGTGTTTTGTGCCATGATGGCTTCTTAGGTCCCTTATTCCAGTTCTTAGGAAATAATCATTTTTTCATATATCACTTGAAGATCCCCAGTTTGGATTGTAATAGGGTGATAACAATATAAAATTTTTCCTTAAAAAATTTTTTCTTCTGCACCAATAACTTGATATGTGCCCCTGAAGGACTCTGATACGAGCAGATGATACGGATGCTTCAGGGTGGAAGGAGTGTCTGACCCCTAAGAATATGCTCTATTCCTGCTCTAATGCTGATTTAACAATCTTAAGAGGAAACTTTATTGTGTGAGCATTGAAGTAAATAGGCAGCTGGAGCTATTAAAAAATGAATGTTATGGGTTTAAAAGAAACCTTTTTGGTTGGGTTTTCTTACTTTACATTACACATTTTGTAACTTTCAGTAACTATAAGGGATGTCTATTTAGACGTTTAAAACATATATAGGAACACAGCTCTCAGAGGACTTTTAAAAATTGAGATACAAATTGCATATAACATTGTATTACTTTTAAGTGTACAATATAACGATTTTATATATGTGTACATTGCAAAATGATTACCACAGTAAAAACGTTAATCACCACACATAGTTATAATTTTTTTCTTAGGACAGAACTTTGATGATCTACTCGCAGTAGCTTGCAGATATACAATATTATTAACTATAGTCACCATGCTGTCTGCACATTATATCCCCAGGACTTATTTGCCTCATAACTGGAAGTTTGTACCTTTTAACCACTTTCAGAAGAAGATTTTGCCTCCCAGTGTTTCATGATACTATGCCAAGCATTAGTAGAAGTCATTTTCTTCGAGGAGAAGTGGTCAGATGTTTAAGACAAATTTCTGTAAATGACAGTAATAAAACAGCTGCTCAGAACTCAGGATGTCTTAATTAGCCCTTTGAATAATTTGTTAGTGTCACTTGATTTCAGAGGCAGTTTTATCAGGTTCAAGATCAAACATTAGGATTGTGAAGTGAAACTTATTTATTATTGCTAGATAAAACAAATGATTTAAGGGCAGTCTCACCAGGTTTACTGAGCTTTTCTTTTGGAGAATAAGTTTTTTATTGAGTTTTCTCAATATTATTAGTAGACCATATTAAGTATTTTAATTTAGTTGTAAATGTTGGAAAACGTATAACTATATTGGAGGTAAAAGTTCAGCTTCAGGTCTTGCTCAAATTCATCTATCCTCTGAAATACTTATTGTGAGATTTGGAATGGAAGGGAAATTAAGACGGGAGATAAAATTATTTGGACATTTTAATGTATCTTGCTGGTTTAATTTAAAACAGAAAACAGATGGCGGTATAGCTCAGCTTTCCTATCCCCTCTGCATTTAGCGATACCCTTTTCTAGGCATCCCTTAGAACAGGGAAAATGTTCCCACGTACATCTAACTAATATGTCTCTTCTTGTGGCAGTGTCACTAGATTTATGGTTTGTGGGGTTTTTTCCTGGTTTCTTTCTCCACCCTTAACACTCCGCACCTCATAGTAAACATGGGGTTCGCCTGACACTTTGGGGGTGTCAAGAGGGAGACTTTCTCTTCTTGACAGTGGTACCAAGTTATCAGCTTCAGTGTCAGAGCACTGGGCCTCAGGGCTCCCTTCTGGGCAGAGAGAAGGTAATTTATGGCACTGAAGATATCAGTAAGAGGGTATTTATCACAGTGCCATTTGTAATATTAAAAAATTGGAAACAACTTGAATGTTCCAAAGTAATTAATGAATTTATAGTGTATCCATTAAAACTTGTTATCACTGTAGACCTTGTTTTTGTTTGTTTGTTTGTTTTTTAAACATCTTTATTGGAGTATAATTGCTTTACAATGGTGTGTTAGTTTCTGCTGTATAACAAAGTGAATCAGCTATACATATACATATATCCCCATTTCTCCTCCCTCTTGCGTCTCCCTCCAGATCTTGTTTTTGAAGAATATTTAATGACATGCACAAAACTCACAGAATATATTAAGTGAAAAAGATTTAATAGTTATATATTCAATATGATATCAATATTGTTAAAAAATTTTAATTGTCTATCCAGCCACTCACATACATTCATCTTTTAAAACTCTTCTAAGACAATTAACAATGTTTCCAATTTTATAAGCGCACCT
The DNA here is from genome assembly GCF_039906515.1 of Pseudorca crassidens. Taxonomy (NCBI): domain Eukaryota; kingdom Metazoa; phylum Chordata; class Mammalia; order Artiodactyla; family Delphinidae; genus Pseudorca; species Pseudorca crassidens. The sequence goes on from NC_090301.1 coordinate 70,942,152, forward strand.
GCCAGTTTTATAACCAAAAAAAGGCTGAAGATTTCACACAAGGATAAAAATGACAAAAATGAGAGTACACTATGAAAATGTTCCTGATCGTTGGATTAAGGATCATCATTCAGGGTGTGACACTCTCTGTGATAATAGTTGGGTAGTTGGGTATTTAATCACTCCTCTAACACTCGTATGTTGTAAAATAGCAAGTTTTTAAAAATGTATGTATTTTCGGACATACCTGTGAATATCCTAGTTTTCTAAAACATTAAATTGGAAATTTCACAGTTTCATTAAGGGATGGACATGTACTACTAATTTCTTTAGCTCTGACTTAGAAGTGTTTTGCTTTGTTTTCTGAATGGTGGTAACAGCCTACTTTTGTAACTTGGATCAGAAAATTCTGGCTGTCTCCATTTTTCACTGTTGATTTTTCACCTGCTTCAGATCTTTTCCAAGAGCTGTTCACTCCTCACACTCTCAAGCCTCCTATAATTTCTATCCTTGTTTCCGTAGAGAGCTTTCTTTCTTCCTTTTCCCTTATGTACCCTGAGGTCAGTTGGTGTGTTTTTGCTCTTACTAGATTACTCCTTGGGAAACCAGAAGTCAGTGTTGGGCCTCAGCGGACTATGTTTTGAGAAATTCTTCCTTCCAGCGTCTTCCAGAGTCTCACATCCACTATAGCAACATAGCCCAAAGATGTCCGTGTTTAAAGCTGTCAGTGGGATTCAGCAGAATTGGAGCTCGTTTCAGATGATTACTTCATGTGGCTATTTTACTATTTTGGCTGACATGCTTTAAATAGTGTTGGTCCATTAATAAATCACAGCAAAGGAAATGGCCTTTTTTAGTATTTTCTTAAAAATAGTATTTGATCATAAAGAAATGAAAAAGTATACAAAAGTTTAGAGAAGAAACTAAGAATCAAAAGTTAATCCCTCTGCTGAAGAACCCCTCTCCACAGTTTATTGGTTGATGCTTAAAATATGTCTATGTAGTTAACCTAAACTGGTTCATTAAGGTCTGAACAACAGAGGACCAAATTTACGTGGGCGAGAGAACGAGGGAGAGAATGATCGACTGAATGAATGAATGAATGATCAGAAGAGAATGACTCTTCTGAAGGACGGGACGTGGGGTTATGGGGCACCCTGAATAGTGTTGTGAACATTAGATGAGCACTAATGATGGTCCAAACATCACCAATCCAAGGATAAGATAAATACCTTTAAATATATTCATGTGTCATAAGAAAATACCTACAAACTAAGAACTAATCTAACATTTACAAACTATACCTTATTACAGTTTACTTTAGTTACAAAGGCTATTTCACACACACACACACATACATTTTGTAAATTGCATCACACACAGACACACACATATGTATAAAGACATGTGCATATTTGTGACCACCCAGAGGGGTGGGATAGGGAGGGTGGGAGGGAGATGCAAGAGGGAGGGGATATGGGGATATATGTAAACATATAGCTGATGCACTTTGTTATACAGCAGAAACTAACAGTACATTCATTGTAAAACAATTATACTCCAATAAAGATGTTAAAAAAAAAAAAGATGTGTGCATACACCCGGCATTATATATATATATATATATATATATATATATATATATATATATATATATATTCATTTTGCTGTTTGGGGCACTTTACTAAGAACCTTATTTTAGGACAGTCCACAGTATGTAATAAAACACCCTTGTGTTTCAGTTCCTGGCACTGTGGGGAAAATGAATTTACAGATACTGTTCCCAGAACTTCTAAATCACCACAAATAATTTTAGAGCATCAACATAGCTTTGACATCTGTTTGTTTCCAACTACACCAGAAACGCAGGAAAAACAATGGGTAACAAAATCATTGTTACCATAAACTTCAAAGGCTTAAAATAATTTGTTTTCCTGGAATTTTATGTTGAATATGATTAAAGTAACTTGGTCATCAATTTAGAATTTATGCTCAGATTGTAATGTTATTCATAACGAAAGTAAACTTATTTCAGTAGACTACAGTGAGATGTGTAATCAGTAGAGGAAAAAGGAAAGATAACTACCCACTTGGATAACGTAGCACAGAATTTTCCTCCAGAGTCTGCACAGCTGGCATCTTAGCCTTTTCTTTAACAAGTCCTCCCCTTGCGCTGAGGGCACAGGCAGGCCTAGTTCACTCCTGGCTTCCTATGTTATAGCTGGGTGATCCTGGGCGAGTTACTCTCCTTTCTGGCCTCAGTGTTCTCAGTCATAAAGTCAGGGAATTAAGTGAGATAACATATGAAAGTTCCTCCCCCAGGGCTTGGCACAAATAGGGTGTGGAACAAATATGGTTTCTTTGGTTCTTTCCCTTGCCTTCCCTTTTCTAAGTATAGAGTGGTTATTGGATATTCTTTTGTGCTTGCCCTATTGTCTGTGCCTTATGGCCACTACCTCTTCTTCTCTTTTTTCTTTTCTTTTCACAGTTAATTCATGTTAAATTAGTTCAAGCACTGCGTATTGAGCACCTACTATATGAAAGGCACTCGGGGTAGATAGTATAGGACATATGAATGAGTAAGGCATGGTTCCAAAAATAATAATAATAATAAGGCATGGTTCCTATCCTAAGCAAGATTATAATATGTATGAGAGAAAAAAGATGGATGGGTGGATGGATGGATGGATATATAAGATGTATTAACTGCTTTCCCAAAGTAGAAGGAATATCAGGTTTGGTTGGGGCAATGAATGAATTTAGTTTGAAGTTATTACACATTTTCATTTAGATCCTGTTTAGATGGAAAATAGAATGTACTGGAATGTTTCTTTGTAGCACATTTATAAAATTAAATTGAGTATTCGATATTGTTACAGTCATGTTATTGTAGCAAAGGAGAAAGGAAAAAGTGTGTGATTAATAAGTTCGTTATATCATTAGGTGGATTCTCTCAGCATTATTTATTATGTACCTTATAAAGATTTATAGAAAACATTTTATTAAATTTACCATGTATTTCTTCATATTAAGAACTGCCTTAACCTTGGAAACTTTAATTTCTAAGTTACATGTATATAACAGTTTCAGTTTTTGAAAATTTGGATTTCTCCATATTTTCTGCCTCGCCTCTCTGTAAGGAGGGCTGTCACCATTTTGCAGTATTTAAAAAGGATGGAGTTTTGGGTACTGATGCATTGAGCTCATTGCTCTCTCCAGAGCTTGCTATTCATGTCTGCTATTGTGTGCCGGCTGGGAAATTGTTCCCAGGACTCCCATACAATTGGGGATATTGGCATCTACATAAGAAATGCCTAGTTAGTGTGGGTATGGGACTGAAATCCATCTCAAAGTCAGTCACCAAGTTCTGTACCTGAGGAATTTCCTCCTCCCACAGAGGGTACCTTTTTTCAATTTGCGAGAAAGGTGTCTTCAAGGCTGGTGGTTGCCCTGGTTGCTCCCCTAACCTCGTGGTAGTAAATGGTTAAAATGTGATACCTGAGATAAGTAAGACCGACTGATGTCAGATTTAGTCGGTTCCTTGTTTCTAGACTGTGAGTAAATATGTGGTTACCCGCCCCCTTTTTTCTTAAAATGAGACTCATCAAACAAATGTACCATTCTGACATGCGATCCTGTCGTATGTTATTCATTCCACCCAAAGGACGTGACTAGAGCTCATTCAAAGCCCCAGGAGTTGGGCATGATGAGGGAAGAATTGTAGAATGTTCTGCTGTGTATGTGCCACAGGACTTATTTTATATGGTGAGAGTAACTATAAAATCTTACCAAGTAAGTCAAAAAGACAGTGCTGTCAGGACTTTTCAAGTATACCTTGCTGTTCATATATTCTCAAAGATTAGCCCCAAAAGGTGAAGGCATATTATCTCCCTTACAGCCAAGGTTAGAAAAATAACATTAGAAGTGCAAAAGTTGTATGATTGCCCTAATTTGTGCACACTCTAAAGCAACTACGGGGACTTCCCTGGCGGTCCAGTGGTTAAGCCTTTGCCTTCCAATGAGGGGGGTGTGGGTTCAGTCCCTGGTAGGGGAGCTAAAATCCCCATGCCTCATGGCCAAAAAAAACAAAACATAAAACGGAAGCAATATTGTAACAAATTCAATACTCTAAAAAAAAATTAATGAATAAAGCAGCTACCATAAGCAATCTAAAATAGTAGTTGCCAACTGCTGTAGCCATGATTTAAACGGTGCCAGGCTACCATCTCCCATGGCAAGGGAACTCTTAAACTGCAGGAGACACAGCAGCCCGTGAGCATCTAGGTCTGCACAGACAACACGAAGACCAGCAGCGACATGTGAATCTTGAGTGCTTGAAACATGCCTAGTCCAAATTGAGGTGGCTGGAGTGTAAAGTACACATGGGATTTCAGATACTTAGGAGAAAAAAATATTAAACATCTCACCATTTTTATATTGATTATATGCTGAATTGATGATATTTTGGATATGTAGGGTTAAAGAAAATATTAAAATTAATTTCCTGTTTCTTTTTACTTTTTAATGTGGTTACTACAAATTTAAGGTTACGTAGATGGGTCACATTTGTGGTTTGCATTCCACATATTTCTGTTGGACAGTGCTGGTCTAGGTATTTCAAGAGAAAAGATGGGGGGATGTGTCTGTGATTTCTTCATAGTCTGTATCTCACAAAATACTGGATCTCTTGTTCGCTCTGTCCCACAGGCATGGGCTGTCTCTGTAACAAGGACATACAGTATCATTGGTTACATGTCTTTTTCATCCCATGGCTGTTCTGCAGTTTACTGAGTATGTAGATTACTTACAATCATTCTGTGTCATCTCTGCCGCAGAATCTTTGTGCACAATCTTAGTAGTTTCCTTAGGAGAAATGGTTTTCAGCTTTTGCTCCACGTTGCCCTCCAAGTATTGGGTTTGGCCAAAAGGTTCATTTGGGTTTTTCCGTAACATCCTACAGGAAAACCCGAACGAACTTTTGGCCAACCCAATATGACCAGTTTGCTCTTAGCAGAGGTACATGCCTCTTCTGCCATTTTTCTCTCCAACCTGGGGATTTTCTTTTTTGTTGTTGTTATCTTTGCCAGTGTGACAGAGAGTGTGTGTTATCTCTATTAGAAAAGGAAAAACAACTAAATTTCACACTCTGACATGAGCTGCTCAGTGTAAAGTAACAGGAGAGTATGAGAAAGGACAGTGTATCCTTACCTGCTTTAGATAGAGGTTTGAGTTGATTTGTAGTCTCTGCAGAAGTGTATCAGACTGGGTGACCATTCCAAATTATATTTTGCATGACTATCCGGTCCTCTTTGCCAGCATGAAGACCTTAAGAAATAAATCATTTAACCTGGCATGGAGTACCTGGCAGGATGAGTCAGCCCATACATGTGCCCTCGAAATGAAAGGACACCAAGAGCAGTTAACATCACACATAGCTGTCCGAGTACATAATGAAGATCCTGGGGGAAAGCATCCTTCTTGACTGGGAAGTTTTTAATTGGCCTGGCTACCTGGGATACAGTTACATCAGGACCGCAAGTCCAATTAGCCAAGAGTTTACAAAAATCCATCCTGTGGCTTCTGCACTTGAGGAGAACAAATGAAAAAGAGCCCTGAACGCACACACTCTTCTGCTTTCCTTCTTTTCATTTGCTAAGTGTAGAACTGGTTTGTGTCAAGAAATTGATCGTCACTGTTGTCTCTGGCACATGACCATTTTTCACACACAAGTGGAATAGTTCCCTAGGAGGCTGCTGTCCTGTAATTGTCATGTCTCAGGTTTGCTGCGTGGTTGTAACAATAAGAGAGGCTCAGCCACTTGATGAATGGATGCTGCTAGACATCTGTGCTGCTTGCTCTCTCCCTGCTACTTTATATTCTGAGAAAAGCTTGACAGTACTGCAAATCCTTATAGGCCTTGGTTTTTTTCACTTGGTTGATTAGTTGGATAATAAAATACCTACATTAAAAAATATTTTTTAACGTTCCACACATTCTCTTATCCCCATTGCAGGTGGTGATAGGTCACGTGCCATTTGCTGAGCTTATGTGTGTAAATCATATGCTTTACATTCTAGACATTTCTTCCTCTTTCTTCTGCACAGGGGCTTGGGATAGAATTTAGTCCTCGTTACTTTGCTTTTTGTTATCTGATTAGCTGAAGGGATCTGACCCTTTCTTTCTGAGATAAATATCTTTTTGTTTTCCCCATTTCAGGATAAAGTCTTCAATATACATTATAGCTTTTTCATTTGGCTAAGAGACTATAATTTGGGGTTGTTTCCCACCACACCCCCCCCAATCGTCTCAAATCTCTACTTTTATTAGTATAAATTTTTAATTTGTGCTTTAAACTTAGCCTGGAAGGGTGACTAAAAAGATGAATTTTGGATTTAAACTTAGCCTGAAAGGGTGACTAAAAAGATGAATTTTGGATTTAAATGTTTGTGTTTCATTTCCCTAAAAGAAGATTGTGCTGCATTATTTCCTTGGCCCAACACACTCTTCATGGCTCAGGTCCAATCTTGGCTTTCTTTAGTAATGATCTCTTCCTGCTTTAGCCAACAAATTTCCTTAATACACATTTTCACTGAAGTGGCTGTTTAGCTGCAGGAGGAGCCTGACTCAGATTCATTTTAACTAAGCATCTACCAAAGAGCCTGGTTTCCTTTTCTGATTCCTTTATATTGGCTTGTCCTGGAAAGATGAGTCGCTTTCCCCGTCAATCTCAGTTTCCTACCTCTGTAGTACAAGACTGGTCTCCTTTGCCGGGTTGTCATGAGGCTTGGATGAGATATATGTGTGAAAGCCCTTAGAAAATGTCAAATGTGACAATTCTTTAAATGTTTATCCTGGAAATCAAGCACTTGTCATAGCTTCTCTCCTGGTTCTTATCTTAACTGTCTACATGTTCATCATACACTCGTTAGAAATACAAATTCTCCATTCATTAGCTGATTGTTTACTCAGAAATATTTTGTTGCGGACCTGAAGTACATTACTACATCTTCTTCTCCTTTTCTACAAAATCTCCTTGCGTAATGTTGTGTCAGAGAAATGGAAATCTTTAGGTACTGTAGATGAGTGCTCTGTGAGTAGTAATGGAGGATTCCTCATTGAGCAGGATGAAAATATTTTTAGAAGTGAGCCCACACAGTAATCATCATTGCCAACATGGATTTACAAATGTGGGCATCTCATTACACATGGTACTGGAATAGGTGCTTTACCCCTCCAGTTTTCATCTGTTTGAAATGAATGTACTTTCTATCTCTGTTTTCTTTAAGGTTCACCATTCAGGGTTCATGCTCGAGTTGCATGGTTTTGTTGTCGGTTTTAAAAATACTGGTTTGTTACTGTCTCCTGAATTTCCATTGCAGCTTCTAATTCTTCTGATTATTTCTTGTGTTTCATGTCCAGGCACTAGAAGGAAATTTAATTTTTCATTTACTGGACCTAAAAGTGCTTATTCCTGTCCACCAGTCATCCCCTGTTTCACTTGCCCTGCCTTCCGTCCCCATTGCCTTTGTAAATGAGGTGCATGGTTTGGGAAGGGCCTGGAGTCAGTTCTAGAAAGTGAGCTGCAGCTTCAAGCCATTCCCTGCTTCTTTCTGATTTCGGCTGTTTGTAAGAGGAAACAAGCAGGGGCTTGGAGCAATTAGTGAGCCCAGTGTAGGCCTGGGTGTCAAGGGGGCAATTATCACCTTCCTCTGGATACAGTTTGGAACTGGCTCTGGCCTGGTGGGGGCCACCCAGGTAAAAGAAAAACAAATATTTTGACAAGCTGAGCTTTGAACAGTTAAGTAGTGGGAAAGGGTACTTAATATTTACTTAGGACTTTGTCTTTATTTTACCTATGTGCTAAAACAGATACCATGTTCCTTACAAGGGAGTGGGAGTGTAGATTATTAGGATCATAATATAGATTATATGTAATACGTATTTGGCAAATAAGCTCAGGAGAGATAATCATGTCATATCCCTCACCTCTCCCGTATTCTCTCGTATTCCCTATTTTCACTCTCAGCTCAGAAAAAGCCCACCTGTCCTTCCCATCCCACCCACACCCAGTGGTGCCTGGGATGGGGTCTGGGAAGAGGGATTTCATCTCCATCTGGTTGCCTTTTATTTGCATCTCATGTTAATGCCAGAGATGTTGCACTTTAAAATATAAAGAGCTTTACACTTACCTAGAAAGAACTGTGTGTGTGTGGGACTGTGGGGGGGGGGGGGGGTGCGTGCGCACGTGCACACATAATGTATGTGTTTATATATATAAAACTGTGTTATGTGATAAACTTTCTGGTTACTTTCTTTAACACCATGTCTTCAGTGATTCTCTAATATCACTAGGATCTCAGCTAGTACCGCGATTTATTTATTTATTTTGCGGTACGCGGGCCTCTCACTGTTGGGGCCTCTCCCGTTACGGAGCACAGGCTCCGGACGCGCAGGCTTAGCGGCCATGGCTCACGGGCCCAGCCGCTCCGCGGCATGTGGGATCTTCCCGGACCGGGGCACGAACCCGTGTCCCCTGCATCGGCAGGCGGACTCTCAACCACTGCGCCACCAGGGAAGCCCAGTTTTTTAAAAGATGTTTTTGCCTTTATTCTTTTCGCTAATGATTCTGTGCATGTAACCATTATCCTTATTGACATTAATCTAACTGATCACCCAGGCCAGTCTTCTTTTCAAAGCAGGGGTACGAACCTCCCACTCACCAACTCCCTGTATTTTAGTGGTTCCCCAGATTTTTGGATTTTAAGGACCAATACACTAAACAAAAGTAATTAGGGTTAGGGATCTAGTATCTTCTTAAATTTTTATTTTGTCAGAAAGGACACAAACTAAAACAACGACCACCTTTCATCACTATTTCATAAAAATACCCAGGGGCTTCCTTGGTGGATCAGTGGTTAGGAATCCACCTGCCAGTGCAGGGGGACATGGGTTGGAGCCCAGGTCCGGGAAGATCCCACATGCCGCAGAGCAACTAAGCCTGTGTGCCACAACTACTGAGCCTGCTCTCTAGAGCCTGTGAGCCACAACTACTGAGCCCGCGTGCCACAACTACTGAAGCCCGCACGCCTAGAGCCCATGCTCCATAATAAGAGAAGCCACCACAATGAGAAGCCTGCGCACCTTAACAAAGGGTAGCCCCCGCTCGCCACAACTAGAGGAAGCCCGTGCGCAGCAACGAAGACCCAACACAGCCAAAAATTAGTTAATTAATTTTTTTAAATACCCAAAGTGTTTTATTTATTTTAATACCAGTGTTTATCTAATACCACTACTTATATAATACCAAAAGTGTGAGAAGTACATAATTTTAGATTAAAGTTAACTCTTTGAAAAATTCACTGCACTTGTTTTTCTGTTCACCGCCTGGCGATCATCTCTTCCTGAGTTGGTTTTTGTGAACACCTCCTATGCAGCCGTATCCCTGACCCAGGTCGCCTCCCAGCCCTGCTTGAACACTGCTCGTGGTGGCAAGCTCTCTACGATAGTTCTTAGACAGGATTTCTTTATAGTTTTTTCTTTTCCAGATGAGCATCTGCAAGGCTGTCAGCCATTCCTTCCTTGGAGGGTATGATTTCTAGACCTTTGTCTACCATTCTCACTCTTCTTCAGAAGAGCTCAGACTAGGTCAAAGGAGATGTTTAGAACAAATGCGTTCAATGTAGAAAGCACTCGATGAAAGCAGGCTGTTGTTATTCATCTATTCCTCCCCTCCTTTCTCCTGAATTTTGACTGTTTATCATTTGTCAGGCGCTATGCTGGGGCCTGACAAAGAGGAAGCAGTCCAAGGACGCATATCTAATGGGGCCGCAGACAGGGAGGTGATGCAGCCGCGCGCTGAGGGTGCACAGAGAGGCGGTGTTGACACACCGCCATGGGCAAGTGCAGAGGGAGCCCTTGGCTTGGTCAGGGAAGGTCAGAGAAGCCTTGCTCCTGCTGGAGAGGAGCATTAAACTGAGGCTTGCAGAATGACACTGAGTTTCCCAGGTGAAGTAACATCTTACAGGTCAGAAAATAAAGATGGATCAGGGCAGATGCAGGGACTTATATAGGATCTACAGGCAAGCTGGAGCCCTATGAGTTGCCTAGGGCTGCTGTTACAGAGTACCACAAACTGGGTAGCTTAAGATGACAAAATTTCACAGTTCTCAGGGCTAGAAATCCAAATTAAGGTGTCAACACAGCCATGTTCCCTGTGAAAGTTGTAGGGAGGATCCTTCCCAACCTCTTCCAGCTTGTGGTGGTTTGCCAGCAGTTCTGAGTGTTCTGACTTACAGCTGCATCTCTCTCCCCCACCCCTCCCCGGACTCTGTCTCAGTGTTCACATGGCGTTTGCCCTGTATCTCTGTGTCCAGATTTTCCTCTTATAAGGACAACTGTCACATTGGATGTAGGCCTACCCTAATGACCTTATCTTAATTTGATTATATCTGCAAAGACCCTATTTCCAAATCAGATCACATGCACGGGTACTGGAGCTTAGGACTTGGACATGTCTTTGCTGCGGCAGGGGAGCACAGTTCAAGCCATAGCAGTGGGTATCAGGGAATGGTGAGCCGGGGGCCCAAAAGCATAATTTCTTTCTATAGTCAGGATCATATATTTTCCTCAGTACAAACCTAAATCATTCAGAGAGCTTGAATTTGCTCCTAATCAAAAAATCCAGGTATTTTCATGAGAATAAACCAAGGCTTTCCCTAAATTTATACAGTCGATTTTTCCGCCCTTGTAACTTATATGTAAGACTTTTCCCTATTAAATATTATAGTGTTGGCTTTGGCCAAGAATTCATGCTGGCCTGTTGAAATAATTTCAAGTATTAATTCTGAATCTTACATTCACCATCCCCCCTAGCTTTGGGACATTTATGTATTTAATAAGTGAGCTATCAGTGACCTGATTTATGGCATATTTTTAAGTGTTGAAAAAGTGCTGGCCAAGAACAGGGCCTTGCGGCACATCCCTAGATGCTTCCTTCGTGCTGGCTGTGACCCTGACCATCTGACTAACTCAGTCACTTGTTTAGCTAGTTATCCACTCATCCAAACCACATTTCCCCTTCCCAGATATCCTCGTCTAATCCATGAGCAAATAATGATTTTTATTCAGCTGAAATCAAAATATACTACGTAGCATTTCCGAGCAACCTGACTTCCTCACCAACCCCCAAAGGAAGAAGGGCAAACGTTAATGTGCATGACTTGCCCTGAAGGACTTCACGGGTGCCTGTTCTTTTCACCAGTCTTGCTAACCTTCTATTTCACCAATCCATTCTGGAAATTTCACTTCAGATCAGCATTAGCCTTACTGCCTTTCATTTCTAGAATCTAGTTTTCTGTTCTTTTAAAGAATCAGAATGGTATTTTTCCTTTCCATTAGCACCTCTCCTATTATGCAGGTTTTCTCAAAACAACCAAGAGTGGAAACTCCTTCCTGATTAGGTCATGTAAATAAGAAGCACTTTTAGCCCCAGTCTTCATTCACAGCCCCCTTACTTGCATCTTCTGGAAAATGCAGTAAATTCAAGCTATCTTGAGAGTGAGGCATATTACCTTCATTTGAAATATGGTAATATTGTAAAACTGATACTAAAGTAACTTACAGCACATGACTCTCTTTGGTTCCCTTCTTTCTCATAAAGATAATTCCTCTCTGATTTTCTTAAATTTTAAGATTGTAAATTTTTAGAGCCATACTACTCTGTCTTTGGAATGATTGGTTATCTGCAGTGTCTAAGGACAGTCTTATTCAGAAGCAAACCAGTAGGAAGCCAGTGTGGGAGCCCTGTTTATCCTTTTCCATCAGATCCGCTCTTCAGAGACGTGACCACTGTCACAAGTGACCCTTGAACGAAATATCTAAGTTTAGAAACATCAACTGTGCTGGCAGGCTACATTAACATTCCCTTGCCTATCAGCTCAAGTGTATTTTTTTTTACTAACGATACATTTATATTATATCCCCAGATTTCTTAAGAGCTGAAGTGAGTAAAATAGATATCATTTTCCTTTTCATTCTGTTCTTCAGGCGGGCTTTTCAAGGTCATGGGGCAGTCAGGATTTGTTACTTAAAAAAAGGATGGCCTGACAGCATTTGGAAATTGATATGCTGGTGCCGTGTTCTGGATCAAAGCCAACATTAGTGTTCAGTGTAGGAAATGTCCAATTTGACGCTGTCCTTTTTTAGCTTGTGTCAGAATCAAGAGAAAGTTCTAGGTAATTTGCACACTCTGTTTTAATAGTTTCAGATAACTCTGTTTTGCTTCAGAGAGCATGTTTACTTTTACTCTCTGTCATGCTGTTCTTGTTTTGAATGAAGCAATCATTTATGGTTTTCGGTGTTGAAGTTTAGTGCATTTCAGTTTCTACAGACTCTGAAACAGTTCTCTGGCACTGTGTGTGTGTGTGTGTGTGTGTGTGTGTGTGTGTGTGTGTGTAAAAGCTTTCTAGTTTTGATTTCTTTGAAAAAGAGCAGAAATTTAGAGATAGTTGCAACAGGTCTAGGAACCAAAACTCTTCTCGGTGTTTTGGTTTTTTCCCCCCCAGCAACCTTTTACAGTTTCCTTTTTGGTAGCAATTTTTAATTCCATGTTAAACACCTAAATTACCTTGCTTCCCTCATTTGTTTTTTTAAGCTAAATTGGGATAAAATACAAGGCGCCATGTTCATTTTCCAAGGCAAAATGTAGTATTTCCCTGCTCCCTGCAACTGCCAACCTCCCTGAATTCCCCACACCAAACACTTTAAGGGGAAAAAAGGGTACTCCATGTTTATGTTTCATTCACTGAACCAATATATATTGAGGGGTTTCATTATGCAAAGATCTGTACTGAAAAGTAACCATAAAAATGG